>NC_071511.1:79048159-80298159 GCF_027887155.1 Malaclemys terrapin pileata | reverse complement strand
ACATGTGCTATGTAATGTGAATAGTGTTGGTCACCTTGAAAGAGTATAAGCATTGTTCTGCAAAATGTATCTTTTTAAAAAATTCTCTCCTTTTTTCCCTCCCTCCAGCAGCTGCAAATTTTTCAAGCCTCCCTCCTCCGTCCTGAAGGCTATCTCAGATAAGGCGTCGGAAAAAGAAGACGTGAGACGAGATGTTCGCAGAAATCATGGAATCCACCCGCGGTGAAAGAGCTCATCTGAATGAGTGGAAGGACACGGTTTCAAAGTATAGGAAAGAAGCCAGTGAACGTGAGTACAGGAGGGACCAACGTGAGGACAGAAGGGACCAACGTGAGGAGAGGAGAGACGCTCGAGATGAGAGGTGGCGGCAGGAAGATCAGAGGAGGCAGGATGCAACGCTGGGGCTACTGCGTGAGCAAACAGACATGCTCCGGTGTCTGGTGGAGCTTCAGGAATGGCAGCAGGATAACAGAGTGCCACTACAGCCTCTCCCCCCCCACCATGTTCCATAGCCTCCTCACCCAGACGTGTAAGAACGCGGGGGGGGGAGGGGCGGAGGTTCCGTACACCCTCCCATTCTACCCCAGTGGACAGCCCAAGCAAAAGGCTGTCATTTTTTTATTGGCCTTTTCCTTCCTGCCGATCCTCCTCCCAAACCCCACCCGCGTTCTCTCCCTCTTTTTATAATCAATTAATAAAGAATAAATTATTTTTAAACGATAGTGACTTTATTTCCTTTGAAAGCAAGCTGGGGGAAGGGGGAGGGTGGGTTCCTTACAGAGAATGAGTCAATAAAGGGGGCGGGTTTTCATGAAGGGGAAACAAACAGAAATTTCACACTGTAGCCTGGCCAGTCATGAAACTGATTTTCAAAGCTTCTCTGATGCACAGCGCTTCCTGGTGTGCTCTTCTAATCGCCCTGGTGTCTGGCTGCGCGTAATCAGCAGCCAGGCGATTTGCCTCAGCCTCCCACCCTGCCATAAAGGTCTCCCCCTTACTTTCACAGAAATTGTGGAGCACACAGGAAGCAGAAATAACAATGGGGATATTGGTTTGGCTGAGGTCTGAGCGAGTCAGTAACGATCACCAGCGACCTTGTAAACGGCCAAATGCACATTCTACCACCATTCTGCACTTGCTCAGCCTGTAGTTGAACAGCTCCTGACTCCTGTCCAGGCTGCCTGTGTATGGCTTCATGAGCCATGGCATTAAGGGGTAGGCTGGGTCCCCAAGAATAACTATTGGCATTTTAACATCTCCAACAGTTATTTTCTGGTCCGGGAAGTAAGTCCTTTGCTGCAGC
Organism: Malaclemys terrapin pileata; assembly: GCF_027887155.1. Classification (NCBI taxonomy): domain Eukaryota; kingdom Metazoa; phylum Chordata; order Testudines; family Emydidae; genus Malaclemys; species Malaclemys terrapin. The sequence continues at coordinate 80,296,856 of NC_071511.1, read as the reverse complement.
TGTTTAAACAGAGTAGTGTTCCTGAAGACGCAAGCATCATGAACCCTTCCCGGCCAGCCCACATTGATGTGGATCACCACTTGTGATCCACAAGTGCTTGCAGCACCATTGAAAAGTACCCCTTGCGGTTTATGTACTGGGTACCTTGGTGCTCCGGTGCCAAGATAGGGATATGGGTTCCATCTATCGCCCCATCACAGTTAAGGAATCCCATTGCAGCAAAGCCATCCACTATGACCTGCACATTTCCCAGAGTCACTACCTTTCGTAGCAGCACCTCAGTGATTGCTTTGGCTACTTGCATCACAGCAGCCCCCACAGTAGATTTGCCCACTCCAAATTGATTCCCGACTGACCGGTAGCTGTCTGGCGTTGCAAGCTTCCACAGGGCTATCGCCACTCGCTTCTCAACTGTGAGGGCTGCTCTCATCTTGGTATTCTGGCGTTTCAGGGCAGGGGACAGCAAGTCACAAAGTTCCATGAAAGTGCCCTTTCACATGCGAAAGTTTTGCAGCTACGGGGAATCGTCCCACACCTGCAACACTATGCGGTCCCACCAGTCTGTGCTTGTTTCCCGGGCCCAGAATTGGCGTTCCACGGATAGAACCTGCCCCATTAACAACATGATCTCCAAAGCACCGGGGCCCGTGGTTTCACAGAATTCTGTGTCCATGTCCTCATCACACTTGTCGCTGCGCTGCTGTCACTGCCGCCGCCTCACCTCGTTTTTCTGGTCCTGGCTCAGCATAAACTGCACAAGAACACGCGAGGTGTTTACAATGTTCATGACTGCTGTCTTGAGCTGAGCGGACTCCAGGCTTGCCATGGTATGCAGTCTGCAGTGTTCACCCAGGAAAAAAGGCGCAAAATGGTTGTCTGCCTTTGCTTTCATGGAGGGAGAGATGAGGCTGTACCCAGAAGCACCTGTGACAATGTTTTTTTTGCCCCATCAGGCACTGGGATCTCAACCCAGAATTCCAATGGGCGGGGGAGACTGCGGAAACTATGGGATAGCTACCCACAGTGCAACACTCCGGAAATCGATGCTAGCCCCGGTACATGGATGCACACCGCCGAATTAATGTGCTTAGTGTGGCCGCATACATTCGACTTTATACGATCTGTTTCCAAAATTCGAATTATATAAATTCGGATTAATCCCGTAGTGTAGACATACCCTCAGGCTCAAATTTACATGTCTTTGCACTCTGTTTACTTACTTATCTGATATACATTCACAAGTAATGAGTTCTGCATATGCCTGGGTATAGTAGGTGCGTGTGAAAATCCTTGATTTACACATGGCTATCAGGTGCTGCAAGCAGTCTTCAAAACATGAGCCCTTATCATAGACAAGCAATAGCTGTTTTTGTGGTGGTAATAAATAGCGATAACTAATATTTTAATGATGAAATATGCTCATTCTTTATAATATTTCACAGTGTATTTAATACAATTAATATATTTTGTATTTACAAAACACACAAATTTGCCCCCAGGAAACATGCGCTCAGACTGGAAGCGGTCCAAACAAACATTTGCCAGTCTCTCTAAGGTTTTAGCAAATTTCTGTTTTTGACTTATTTGCTTCTGTACTATTTATTTTCGGATTAGCCTCATATTTGTGCATGCCTGTAGATGGGCAGTCATACAAGTGTCTGATGTTTGTACACAAATGTGAAGTTTTGCTTTTGCAAACTAATGTGGACACAACAAAGGAAACTCTATAAAAAAGTGACCCTTTGTGTGGGCTACTTTATAAAACTGAATGTAGTCATTAGTCTATGTAAACAATTCTGTAATGATGGTCCAGCATTGTTACTAGTCTTTATCGCCTGTTTGGCAGTTAGCAGTACAGTCTTTCTGTAACAATCTCACTTTTTGTTGTCTTTGGCATAGGAACTGTAGTATCTTTTGCATACATCCTTCCAAGCATAATGTCTTATAAAATGCAATTTAATATTTGATCATGCATCAAAGACAGGATTTCAACAGAACCTTCTTATATAAGACCAGCTAAGTAGGTTTGGTTCTTTTAGTAGCACGTGGAAAAAATTCAAAGCCGTGATGTCTTTCCCCTTTGATCTCATTTCTCGGCTGGTTTACCAAGCTGTTCCTAGAAATAAGAGATGGAAAAGACCTCCTAATGCCATTTACACTCCATCTCCCTGGCATGTAGCATTGGTCCCTACTGTACATTTACTAGAATTTTGTCCTCTCTCATTTTAAATGCTCCAGCCTAATACGTCATTGTCGGAGAGTTATAGCTTCCTGACTAAAAAAGCTCTATCAAGTATAGCTAACTAAAAATCCACTATAGAAACTTCACAGCACAGCAACATGTGGTGGCATGTTTGGGTTGGTATAAGAAGACTTGGAGAAATCAAGTTATTAGGTGAAATTATTCTTCCCAACCTTTTTCTATACTTGCCCAGACTAGTGGACTTTACAGCCATATCAAACAACAAAAGATGTGTGCCTTCAGCATCCTACTACTGAGCCAGAAGATGCAACCACATTTAGTTTATGGTGCTGAACAAATATACATCTGTCTTGGATGATTCTACAGTCTTAGTTTTTATGTTGCACTCATCCCCATGGCATGTGAGCACCAAACCCACGTTTTGGCGATGGTCTAGTCTGCCAAACTGGAACCCCAGAAAGATAGGTTGCCAAGTTGTAGACAGGAATGACCACAGACAAGTAGAATTAAAAAACAAATGAACAAAAACTAATAGTTAATTAAGCCATCCCGAGAATTTACTCATTCTTGGAACAGAGAAGAACCTATGATGTTTGTTAAATGGTCTATTTTGTGCATACTACCATTTAGTCTTACAGGCCTACCTTCTCCTTGATTTGTACTTGCTAGTGGAAAGCAGTTTGAGAGATTCTGCTGTAGTGTTTTCAAAGAAAAATCACAGGGACAGCTTGTTCCCACATTATTCCAAATGCAGCTAGCTGGCAGGAGCAGCAAAAATAAGGGGAAAGGAGAAGGAAATTACCAAGGAAGAGAAGAGAGAGAGATGATAGGGAGATGAATGGGAAGGGATGGGAAGGGAAAGAAAGAGACATTCAATAGACACAGAAAAAACAAAGCAAAAATAGAAATAAAGGAAACAGGCTAAATTGACAGAGGATGAAGGCATGAAAGCAACTTAAATGCAAAATAAAAAGGGAACATGTTTACAGATAGAGGATATGGCTGAATTCAATGGGCAGGGTTTTTCAGGGGTTAGGGAAAGTCCTAGCAAATACAGATAGGGAAAATCCTGTGCCCAGGTATGCCCAATGTGAGGGGGCTTCCACCCCCATTGCTCCCTTCTTGTTTATAGAGGGAAGAACCTGGGGCAGCTGGTATTCTCTTGTGTGTATTTTTACTACATTACATCTGGTTTAGTATGTGTTTTTGCCATAAAGGCATGCAATTGGCCCCATCACAGCAAAAATGCACATTAAATCCATCTTTTAACTTGCTATCATATGAATTTTGGCAGTTTTTCCGGAGTGCTCCATTTAAATGTTTGCAATATTGGGGATTGGTTTATGTATGCTCTTATTTTATTTCCTTTGTAGTCCTTAAAGGACAAGAATTATTACTTAAAGGAGGAAAAGGAGAGGATAGTTGTAGAGCAGAAGAAATCTGAAACATGTAAAATACGCCCATGTCCTTGGAGGGCAGGATTCTTAAACAAAACAAAGGAGTGATTTGAGTTTTGTCCTTGTAAAATGAAACCCACCTGACCATATCTAAGTTTAACTTACATTGAATTAAAGGAGGAGCTAGAACCTCAGCTGCTGTGAATCAGCATCACTCCCTTGACTTCAGTGGAACTAGATCAATTTATACCAGCTGAGGATCTAGCCTCAGAGGTTTAAAACTAGTAATATGGTGTGTTTTATTGCTTTCAAATTTGGTAGTTGTTTTATCAGTATCAAGAACTGTTTGCTAGTGTCAGGCAGCAGCATGTTGAACTAAAAATGCCAGTTCATAGAATAAATCTTCTGACAAAGAAACTGAGCACCCCCTGCCTCCGTTCTCCAGAAGCAGAATAGACTTTTGCTAAGATGTGGCTCTCCACATATACTACAGAGAACAGAAAAACAGATTCTGATGAGAACGGTGGAAAGGTCAGAACTGACCATAGCCTGCAAATCAGAGAGGATCACTTTGATTATAGTTTTCAAAGTCTAGGACAAACTGGTTAAACCCAATGGGGAGGAAGTGATCAGGAGAAATAAATTCTGAGTAAAACCTGATGGCCAGAGCAAGTACAATGAGTTCTTGGCAATTCAAAGAGCCTACTGGTGAACTTCTACACACCTGAAGGTATGGGAATTTCTGGAAAACACCAAAGGGAGATGTCCTGTTTTCCTTTGCACTCTTGGAAAACAATGTGCTTTCTATGCTGATTTATCTGTTGATCTGTTAGGGGAAGAGATGTTATATGTGCATCTCACCCCCTCAATTCCAGACAAAAAGGCTTATCTGCCCCTCTAAACCTTTGCTTACTGCCTATAAACTGAATAACATGATATTATAGCCAAGAGATGCCAGGATGGTCCATATCTTAAGGGGAGAAAGGTTAATAAAGCTCTGCTTAAGGCATGGGTGCAGCAACCTGACAAACAGGTTGTCACATGAGACACAGGAAGCCAATTAAAACAGGAATCTTGCAGGAGAGGAGAGGGAACCTGCAGGGGGGAAGGGACTGCAAGCCAGATGTGGATAATTAATGTATCACTGTTTGGAGATAAGGTCCTTTATTGCTTTGTGTTGGAATTATTGTTGCAATTTTGGTGAGGTTTTTTTATTCTATATTTTCCCCACATTGTAGGAAGGGTAAAAATGTGTCTGTATTTTCTTACTGTGACTTATACAGTGCCCATATTTTTATCAGCCAATTCAGACTCTGTTGCAGGAGTGGCCAAACTTACTAGCCCTCTGAGCCACATCCAACAATCTTCAGAAGTTCAAGAGCCAGGGCACACCTGCTGGAAGCCAGGGGTGGGGCTTCAGTCCTGCTCCTGTTGAAGCCCTGATCCCTGGTAGGTGCACCCCACACAGGGCTGAAGCCCTAAAACCCCCTTCCCTGCTAGTCAGAAACCCTGAGACCCTCTTTCCTGCTGGTCAGAAGCTCCTACCCTACCACCATACTGCAAGCAGAGGTCCTGAGCGCACCCCCCTCCCCCTGCAGTCTGGTAGGTGGAGAATGGGGCAGGGACGTGGGAGGCTCTGCGAGCTGCACTTTAATGGTAAAAGAGCCGCGTGTGGCTCTCCTGCTCTATTGGATGGATTCTTCTGTCCATTGAGGCTATTTGTATGGAAAGACTATTGCTTTCCGAATAGTGTAATGAATTTGTTACCACCTACAGCTTTATGGTTGCCATTTTGCAGTAAATCATAACCACCCTTCCTTTGTGTTCTATATGTCCCTCCCATTTGAGCTACAAAAGATTTCACCGTAATGAATAACAGTATATGTCCTATGCCACTGTATGGTACAATTCTGATTTCATCCAGTAGAGGGCAATAGTACACATACAGACTAGCCAGTTCATTACAGTACTGGTGACTTACTGAAAATATTTTTACATGTGTTCCATAGGATAATTCTTTTTCAGAAGCTAAGCAAAAGTGTCATGATTTCAAATTAAATATTTATGGTTGAAATAATGTACTATAATATTAAGAAAGTATGCTATATGCATTTAATAATGACCTGTTAAGTGTTTTTTATTCAAAAATTAGGTTTAATGCAAAGAGTTATAATTTTCTGATTGCATTCATTTTACTGAAAGTTTTCTTCTTTATACTTTTGTCTACAGACATACAAATTTAAATTAGTAGTTTCTTGATTGCACAAGGGGCTGTTTAATTTCTATAGCCTGAATTAGAAAAGGTTATTGACATTTAAATAACCCCACAGGATACCATTATGGCTCTTCTGAGCCAAATCCTTGCAATAAGTCTTACTTATTTCAAATTTAGAGGCATTCATCCTAAGACAACATGCAGCCTTGGATGAAAAACAGTGTGTGGTTTTAAGGTACTATAATTAATGGCAGAATGTGATTTTCCCCCCCACTTCTTCTCCCTCCCCCATTATTTAATTATGTCATTTCCTTTAGTATGTGAACAGATTTGATCAACTCTGTTTTAGGAATGAATATATTTTATATCTACTTAGATGTGTATTAGGGATAAGTAACATGCACCTAGGTAGGCAAGTAAAGGGTTAAAATCCTGGTGAGGAACATGAGGGAAGAACAGGTTATCCTTCCACAAGAAGCTGCTTAGCTCAGCTGCCAGTTATGCGGACAGGGCCCTATAGCTAGTGGTCCTGAGGGAGCAGGGATAAAAGAGAAGGGTTGGTAAACTGGGTTGTTGGGGTTTGTTTTTGTTTCCAGTGAGGAGATGCAGAACCTCCCTCTACCCTGGCTGGGAATGGGCCAAAACCTGCAGTCAATCAGAAAGGGAGGGGGTGGGTGGGTGTAAGGGTATGTTTTAAGCAAAACCCCCTGGTGACTGACTTTATTTGCTCTTCCTTGAGGACAGGGACTAGCCTACTTAATACCCAGAGGGAATGGGAATGTGTAGATCCCCCTGTTTGGGTAACACTTTAGGGGGCCTGTTGTGCTGAAGCAGCATAGACAGACTGATCTGTATAGTGCCATGATAGCAGAGGATGCTTTTGTTTCAACCCTTTCCAGAGGACCGAAGTGTGAAATAAAATCCTGCCACCTAAGACTATTTAGTATTCTGCTGCTTTCTGAGACACTAAACTGGCCCAGTGTTGCCAACTCCTGGACAACCTTTTCTTCTTCCGTTGTTCTTACGCATGGAGTTATGGAGATGAGAATAATTATCTTATTTTCATAGCTTTTGACCAGTGCTGTGGTGTTGTACAGATGCATAAAAACCCAATATAACATTAGATATCACTTCTTAGAATATTAAAAAAAAAAAAAAAGAAATGAAAGGGCCCATTTTAAAAGAGTGGGGAAAGGAACTGATTCTTGTGATTGTCTTTGCTCTTGTTCAGCTAGTGGTGCATTCCTTTCAGACTTGATAGTATACCAGGGGTTGGCAACCTTTCAGAAGTGGTGTGCTGAGTCTTCATTTATTCACTCTAATTTAAGGTTTTGCGTGCCAGTCATACATTTTAACGTTTTTAGAAGGTCTCTTTCTGTAAGTCTATAATATATAACTAAATTATTGTTGTATGCAAAGTAAATAAGATTTTTAAAATGTTTAAGAAGCTTCATTTAAAATTAAATTAAAATGCAGAGCTCCCCGGACCGGTGGGCAGGACCCGGGCAGTGTGAGTGCCACTGAAAATCAGCTTGTGTGCTGCCTTCGGCACACGTGCCATAGGTTGCCTACCCCTGTAGTATACGGTTAGCATGTAAAGCCTTTTAAATAAAAGGTAAAAACCTCTTTATAATTGTGAGAAGCTGATAATGTTAAACTACCAATATACATGGAGTAAGGAATATTTGCTATGCTCTAGGGCTGTGTTTCTCAAAGATAGCCACCGTGGTTCACATGTGGCCATCAGCAGATTTTTTGTGGGGCCACGACAGCCTCCAAAGCATGGATGGAGTTTTGGGGGGACAAAGCAGCAGCCCCTCCCTGCAGCACCAGCAGTTGCTCCTGAATAGCTGTTACCAAGGGCAGCAAGATGCTCTGCCTTGGCGTTTGTTTGTGCTGGCGCCGCCAGCAGGGATCGGCGCCCTGCACCAAGCAACCTCCCTGGGGTGTCTGAGCAGTGCCTCTTGCCTCTGGAGATGTGGGCTGGTGTGCATGGCACCAGAGGCGTCTCTTGTCAGTGGAGGCAGCTATTGGTGTATAAGGTTCATCCGTGTGAGTAAACGTGTAATCTAGCCCTGACAAATTAATATAACAAAACAGGAATTAATGGCATGAAACACAAGGTAACAATATTGACAGAACAAGGAGTAATGGTTTCAAGTTGCAGTGGGGGAGGTTTAGGTTGGGTATTAGGAAAAACTTTTTGACTAGGAGGGTGGTGAAGCACTGGAATGGGAGGTGGTGGAACCTCCTTCCTTAGAGATTTTTAAGGTCAGGCTTGACAAAGCCCTGGCTGGGATGATTTAGTTGGGAATTGGTCCTGCTTTTGAGCAGGGGGTTGGACTAGATGACCTCCTGAGGTCCCTTCCAACACTGATATTCTGTGAACCCTGAAGCAGCAATTACAACACAAAAGGCATTTCGTGTAATTATGGTATCTATCAAAATCTTCCTGAAGAGTATATGTAAATTATACACAACTTTCCCTGGGCTAGATCCTGCATCCCTTATTTAGGCAAAACTCCCTCAGAGAAAAGAAGAATGACTTGATTGCTGTCTACGAGCTATAAGTCAGTAGATGGAATTTACCCCATCTTTAAGAAGAGTCTTTAGCTTAACTTGTGGATTCAGCTGATATTATCTATTTTTGTAAGTTATATTAGCCACCTAGAGAGGTTTAATTCAATATTGTTAATATTTCCTACAAGAAACTATATTAAAAGAAAATTAAAGGTCATCAAAACACTCAAAGCAGGAAATAGTGACGTTACTACTGGATGTGAACCTTTAATTTTTCCCTCTTGTGTATCCATTATCACTCAGTGTTTTATTACTGGTCACATACTATTTCTCTAGTACAATACAATTTTGTACAGTATTTCTCTAACGCCTAATGTACACAGTTGTGGCATCTTGTTGTAATGGGTGATACCACGCATAAGAGAGAAAGTCACATGCTATTTCTCAAATTTCCATAATATGATTTTTTCCCAACAACTTAAAAAACATACAACTCATTGTCAATTTTTCTGTGTGATAATTAGTATTGCTGTTAGCATTCCTCTTATCTTTATCTTGTTATACTTTTTATATAATTGAAAACACTGCTTCTCATTCAAATCTCTCAATGTTTTCTCTGTAGCGTTACAATAACTTACTAACTTTTAAACCAAACTGAATTTTTAAAATCAAAATAACTAACCTCTACTAAAAATTGTACGTTGTATTTTCTTTTTAACTAAGTCTTATGTAAAGCAATATTAACTATATATTATGTACTCTACAAAACTGATAATATCATAGCATACTTCAAAGCACTATGTGTTTACAGGAAATGTAATTATTGTATAGTAATTCTACCAGTCAGTAAAGAAAAAAAGTTAGGCTTGTGTCTTGCTATGCTTCCTTATGAGGTATAAAGAATGCCTGGAATTTTTGGGAGGGTCTTTTAATCATCCATTATTAAAATCCATTTATTCTAGAAGATTCTGTGATGACTAGAGAACTAATGAAATTATGACATCATAAAAACTAAGAACAGTGAAAGCTGAGCAATTGAGAGAGAGTTTGTTTTAGTCAGACTGTTTAAAGTTCTATGTGGATAAAGAACTGGCTTGGAGACAATCTGAATGATGCTAGTGAGTACAATTATTTCTGGATGGCTAGATCTAACAAGGAATACCACAAGGATTGCTGGTGGTTTCACTTTTGTTTACTTCTTCAAATCAGTAACCTGAGACAAGATATAGATTTTATTGCTTTACAATATATGTTAAAAACTGGATTGCAGCCAAATAAATGGGCAGAAAGAGAAATTAGATGGAGGACATTGATTTGTCAATTTTACTTTACATTCTAGGACTACTTTGGGAGAGGAATATACTCTTATGAAGCATTCCCCTGCCCCATAGATGAATCATCTTCTGCCTGGTTTTCAGCATTTCATTCTGCATACCACTAGGATAAGCTCCAAGGACTACAAATCATGGTTTGAGAGTTGCTTTTGTAGCACCTAACTAAACAGAGAGTTCATGGGGCAAAAAATTATAAAGCAGTAAGATTAGTGCCAAGAGCATAGTATGGGAAAACATGCTCTCAGAAATAATACATCACTGAAACACCCATCAATGGAAAGATATAGAAGCTGTAAACTTCAGCACAGTGTGCAGGAGCAGTATATGAATGATTAATTTATAGTGTAAAGTGAAGTTATTTTTAGTACTATAAAAAGGACTGGAACTTGAATAATGAGCTCACTTTTGATTATCTTATTATGAGAGAGAGAGAGAGTGTACAATGAAAGGCAAATGGAGAGATTCATGGAGCTGAGATCACTAAAGATTGGATATGAAGGGAAAGGCCAAGGAAGGGGAGTCCAATAGCTCCCTCCATCCCCCAAGCTTGATGGAGGGAGAGAAGACGGACCTACTAAACTAGACACTGAAAGATCCATGAGGCAGGGTGAGAACCAGGACAGAACAAAGTTGTGAAAGCCAAGAACACAGTTGCAAGGAGTGTGTAATGGACAATGAAAAGCAGCAAAGAGGATGAGGATGGAATATGGGCTCTGAGATTTGGGCAGGAAAAGGTTGATCTAAATCTTAGTGAGAGCAATTTCTGGGAGAGGTGAGTGGGGAAAGCTGAGAGCTGCCTACAGCAGCTGGGATTCCCAGGTGGTCTCCAAGTACTAGCCTGGCCCAGGATAGTTTGGCTTCTGAGATCAAATGGGATTCATTGCATTCAATCAGGTAGGGCTGTGTGAAAGCTGCACTGGAAGGGGTCCAGGGTTGAGTTGGAAAGATACAATTTGAGGCAATGGCTGTCCAGGGCCTGTTCCTCTGAACAGGAGGTGAAGGGAAGAATGGAGAGGAAGCAAGAGGTGAAGGGAAGAATGGAGAGGAAGCAAGTGGGTTCAAGAGTGGGTTTTCAGAGGATGGAGGAGGCCAGGACATGGCTATATTTTGAAGGGAACCGGCCAAAGGGGAATGAAAGACTGAGGAGTTATTTAGTAGGGGCCAGTGAGGTGAGTAGCCAAGAGGAGAAGGTGTTTAGGGATTACAACTAGAAAGCAAGAGAAAACATAGTGTCTCAGCCATAGGCAGGACCGGCTCCAGGGTTTTGGCCGCCCCAAGCAGCCAAACAAAAAAAAGCCACGATTGTGATCTGTGGTGGCAATTCGGCTGGAGGTCCTTTGCTCCGAGCAGGAGTGAGGGACTGTCCGCCGAATTGCCGCCGAACAGCTGGACATGCCACCCCTCTCCGAAGTGGCCGCCCCAAGCACCTGCTTGGTGAGCTGGTGCCTGGAGCCGGCCCTGGCCATAGGGAGAGGAAGTGAGGGGGCTGGAAAGGCTCTTTACATGTCAATGTATCCTTCTTTGTAAACAGAGGGCCAGTCCATGGTTTTCTAAGAGTGGTTATCAAATTCACATGTATGGGACAGTGAACCAGATCCTCTAGCCTATAGGGAGCAGTCAGCTAGGAATATTATTTTTATACCCAATTGTTACCTCTTCTCCTTTAAGTGTAAAAGTCCATGGAACTTGGAATATCAATCTATATTGTTATATAACTGGAGAAGCCCCTGCAGCATTACATCCACACCTACTCAGAGCAGGACTATTTCTAATGCTAAAGGGCAAGGTGTTACAGCCAGGAATTCAACTCCACAGATCAGGGCTCTGAGGGTATGTCTACATTGCCATGAAAAACCCTTAGCCGGCCTGTGTCAGCTGACTCAGGCTTGTGGGCCTTGGGTTGTGGGCTTGTTTAATTCTGGTGGTGGCCTTTGGGCTCAGGCTACAGCCCATGCTCTGGGACCCTCCCATCTCAGAGCCTGGGATCCAGCCCGAGCCTGAAGGTCTACACTGCAATTCAACATCCCCACAGGCTAAGTCCCATGAGGCCAAGTGAGCTGGCACAGGCCAGCTGCAGTGTAGACATACCCTTACACATAGCTGTGTCTGTAGGAGCTGCACAGTGGCTTCCCCTGCTATGCTTCCTTGGGCCCTTTCAGAAGACAACATGCGTGGTCAAGCTGCTGTTGCCTGACTCTTCTCCAGTCCCTCTGATTACCTCCTTTCCTGCTGGATAGTGGCTCTAGTTTGTGGAGTGGCGAGGTGACCTCTTTGCTGAATCGAAGAGGTGACAGCTGGGTTTTAACAGAACAATAGATTTAATCTGCTATACAGAAACCTAGAGTTAACTGTTATTAGTTTCTTATTCTGGGTAAACAAATAATTCTCCACAAGAAATATATGGATACTATAATAAGGGACATATAATTATCCACAAAAATTCCCAAATAAGTAATAAGGGGGTATCTTCATAAAACTCAGATTGTCATAGTGTCCTGAATAGACACATCACATTAATATTAAACAAGGCAGAAGGAATGCAAGGCAAACTAGGGAAAGAATAGGTTAAAGAGTATTTTGATAATTTAGATGTATTCAATGCTGCAAGGCCTGATGAAATCATCCTAAAATACTTAAGGAACTAGATGAAGAAATTGTGGAACAGTTAGTAATGATGTCAGAACTCCTGAAAGATGGGTGAGGTCCTGGAGGACTGGAGAAGGACAAACGCAGTACTGATCTTTAGAAAGGGGAACAAAGAAGACCCAAGGAATTATAGACCAGTCAGTTCAATTTAGATACTGGGAAAGATACTGGAATAAATTAGCCAATTGTAAGCACCTAGGAGCAGCCAGTATGGATTTGTCAAGAACCAGTCATACCAAACCAACCTAATTTCTTTCTTTGACAGAATTCATGGCTTAGTTGATGGGGGGTGGGGTGGGAGTGGTAGATGTGATATATCTTAATTTTTGGTACTTTTTTGGCATAGTTCCACATGACCTCCTCATAAGCAAACTAGGGAAATGTGGTCTAGATGAAATTATTATGGGGTGGTGGTCTTTCAACCAGTTTTGCACATACTTAAAGAGTAGCTGTCAATGGTTTGCTGTCAAATTGGAAGGCTGTATGTAGTGGGGTCCCACAGTGGTCTGTTTTGGGCCCACTACTACAGAATATTTTCATTAAGGATTTTAATAATGGAAATCAGGGCACACTTATAAAATTTGTGGATGATACCAAGGTGGGAGAGATTACTAGTACTTTGGAGGACAGGATTAGAATTCAAAATGATCTTGGCAAATTGGTTTGAAATCAACAAGAGGAAATTCAGTAAAGACAAGTGCAAAGTACTACATTGAGGAAGAAAAAAATCAAATGTACAACCACACATTGGGGGATAACTGGCTAGATGTTAGTACTGTTGAAAAGGATCTGAGGGTTATAGAAGGTCACAAGTTGAATATAAGTCAACCAAGTAATGTTGTTACAAAAAAGACTAATGTCATTCTCGGGTCTATTAACAGGACTGTCGTCTGTAAAAGGTAATTGTCTTGCTCTACTCACACTGATGAGGCCTCAGCTGGAGTACTGTGTCCAGTTCTGGGTGCCACCTTTAAGAAAGATGTGGACAAATTGGAGAAAGCCCCAAAGAAAGCAACAAAAATAATAAGGTTTAGAGGCCTTATAAAAAATGAAACAAAACCTAGGCACGGTCAGTCTTGAGAAAAGAAGACTGAGGGCAGACCTGATAGTCTTCAACTATGTTAAACGTGGTTACAGAGAGGACAGTGACCAATCGTTCTCTATGCCCACTGATGGTAAAATAAAAAGTAATTGGCTTAATCTGTAGCATGGGAGATTTAGGTTAGATGTAAGGAAAAACTTTCCAACTATTAAGGGTGGTTAAGCACTGGAATAGGTTACCAAGGGAGGTTGTGGAATCCCTATCATTGGAGGTTTTAAAGAAAATCCCTGTCAGGGATGATCTAGGATTACCCATTCCTGCCTCAGAGTAGGGTTCCTTCCAGGCCTATATGTCTATGATTCCATCACCCATGCTCTTCTGCAGTATTGATTTCTCTGTTTCCAAAAGTGAGAGAATTTCTACCCAAAAGCTATTGGACACTTTTTTGTACACTATGCAAAGGACCCCCACCCCCATTTCTGCTCAGCTGCCACAAGGCCTCATCTGAGTATCCTGCAGAGGATAGGCCTGGGCCTGGAAGCATAGGTTATAAGGTTCAGATGATGGTCTTGAGTATCTTGACACCGGCCGCCTTCTTTCCCTCCTCCCATTTCTAGCTTTGCAAACTTCTACGGTCGCTAATGGTGAAAGAGCAAGTCCGTGCCTAAAGCGTCACTTTTGTAAGGTCTGTGTGGCAGCTCCTCCTCTCCCGCACCCTGGGCTCTGGGGTGTCTGTGCAGCTGCAGCCGCATTCTTCAGGAGCTGGCGCTGCCGCAGAGCGCTAACCCCGCTAGCGTTCACGGCGGCGCGGGCTCGGGTCACCTGGCAAAGGGAACGCGCGTTCTGAGTGGGCACAGCTGCTCCCTGGAGCGGTGAGCCCGGGCAGCTGCTGCACTAGCTCCCCCCGCCCTTGGGTGAGATGCGGGATTGAAGCAGCCGAGTTTTACGGGAACTTTCCCAGTAGTCCTTGGTGGCAGGTGAGTGTGGAGAGCTGCGCCCCCACCACTCCCCTAGCTGCAGCATCCGCTGAGAATGCCGGTCTGAGGGGCAGTGCGCAGGCTGAGCTCCCTGCCCCAGGCTCAGGGCACCTTTACACCAGGCAGGGTGAAATCCTGACCTCATTGAAGTCACTGGGGATTTGCCATGGACTTTGCCGGAGCCAGGATTTCACCCGCAAGGTCCCCCCGGCCATAGGGGGCACCTCCCAGTCCCTTAACTCCGGAGCAGGGGGAGCTGGAAGTTCATCAGCAAGCCGAAAGCTCCTGCTTGCTTTACAGTCTAGTGCCAACCCTAATATCCCCTCCCGCCCTCAGGCTATGGAAAGAACGATGCAGGTACAACTAAAAGAAAAATCAAAGCACCTACCTGTCCACCCACGTGTGTGAACACTGGCTGCCGCAGAAAGCACTCCAATTCGAGTGGAAATGAGCAACACGTGTTCCCAATGTTATTTTAATATATTAAACATCATGAAGCAGCTGCTCTTGTGTAGCCGGATTTACATGGGCACTCAGTGTTTGTTCAAAGAGGCACATTTAGGAATTGTTTAATTTACTGGGAAGGGGAAGTGTGCGTGACGAAATGCCTAATGGTAATCTCGTGACTCTTAAAACACACATCTAGCCGTGGCATGCCCTGTTCTTGTAGACTTGTCTCAGCCACAGCTTGCTTGCCATGCTGGTTAGCTGAAATATATTGTCTTTGAACTACCCACATATTAAAGGAAGGTAAAAGGAGATCAGATTTCATTTTATTGTATAGTCACGTCCTCGCTAAACAGTCTAATGTAACCCTGAAATGGTTAGTGAAGATTTTGCAAGTTAGTCCCTTACTATGATCCTTGACTTTATAAGCAATCCTGAAGAGATCTGCGTTGAGGAAAAGCCATAACAGATGCTGCAGTAGTCTAAAACCCATGTAAATAGTCTTTGGGAGGGGGCGGGGAACCCTGTGAATATGGTTCTATGGAAGCCAACCAGTCCGGGTTTGCACCATATCCTTGCAGTAATGCGAGCCCAGCATTGTTAGGGGGTGTTTGCATAATTTTAAATGCTCATCAAGGAGGGAAATAGGAATCTGCCTCCATTCTCACTCTTGCCTTTAGTGTCTACTGGGTGTGTGGGTCTCCCGCAACTGCCGGCACAGGATGGCTATGCTTTCTTGACACGATGCCTTATCACCTGAAGCTGATCGCGCTTGGTAAGATCTCTCCCTTGTACAGAGGTATAGACGTTTAACAAATACTATTCAAAACGTTAAGGGGATTGCATGCCTATTACAAGACCCAAAGGGGATATTTTCAGATGCTCAACTCCGACTGAAAGTCAATGGGAGTTGGCTGCCTAAATTCCCACTGTGCCTTTGAAAATTAACTCCACAATTCTTCAATAACTCTTTATATAAACATTTACTTAGGGACCAAATAAAGCCCTACCGTGAATAATTATATAATATCTAAGAAGTAATCGAACTAAGCAAAGAATTGATATGAAATCTCTCAGGAAAACTGGGGAGCCCTATCTGCATGCACGTTATCAGAAAGTGGTTTTATGATGTGCTTAGTTTTCCGTAGTGCTATCAAGGCGGGTGATAGTTCGTCTAACCTGCAGTTGACACCTTTTCCACAGCGTGGCGCTTGAGCAAGAAGTTTTACGAATAGGAGATCTTTCCAGTGGAGACTGTCAGCAGTGCGGTTGCAAGTTTTACACGCTAGTTACCACACGCTGAAAACTGAAATATCTATCTTGTTCTCTTCTGTTTTCCCAATAAAAAGCCAGCTCGTCCTTTTTAACTGTGTTCTGAGATGCCGTTATTGGAAAGAAATGTTTTCTCTTCAGAATAAGTTGGGGAGATAGTTTAGTACCTTCTGTTTGGCAAAATAAAATAATTGGGAACATACATTTCAGGACCATAAAAGCCCCTTTGTTTTGTCCCTGCTAGCTATATTTTTCTCTAGGAGTAAGAGTGCTGCAATAATCCTCTGCAGATGAGTGTTCTACTTTCAAACTTGCCGGTATCAAGTTTGTTTTATGTTTAGATTAAGGAAGCGGACATTATCAGGTCCCTATCCAAATCATAGGCCCAAATCTGTGCTACTTTGCATCCTGTATGGCTATTAATAGGCTGTGAAAGGCAGTGCAGAATTTGATCCTCTATATCTAATGAAAATAAACTGCACTGGTCGAAGTAACCTTGTAAAATGATCACTGATTATGTATCATTAAGGAAAAAGTTATCCCCATCGGCAGCTTTATTTACAAAATAATTCAGTACAATAACTAATTTCTAAAAATACGATAGAAACCAGGTTTTCCATCAAGAGATGCAAGAAAAGTGTCTTATGTAGCATGTATTTCGCAACTGCAGTGACCAGAGAAGTATACAGATCTATAACAGTGCAAAGGCTTCTCAACTAGTTACATCCTTATCTAAGAGAAACCAGTTACTTCAGTGGACGTTTGGAGGAGATCATTCCGGAGAAAGACCATAACTACTCCAACTCTGGGTCAATCTCCTAAAGAAACTGAACACCCCTATCTAGGACACGAGCCAGCTTAATTGGAAATCCAGGGAATCTATAGTTGGAGGGTTTGGTTAAGAGGCCTCCGCTCTTTCTGCTGGGACAAAACTACATTAAGCTCAGCCTTGTTGTTATTCTGTTACTCTCCTTCAGTGGCAGCCACAACAACAACAAGAAAAAGTTCCGTTTTCGCTACAGTATAAATAGATTACACACTTTCCAAAAAAGCAATACCACATTCACTCTTATCAGTGTCTCTTTCCACCAGCAATTCAGAAAAAAGAAGTCAGATTCCGTGAATGTAGCTATTTTCTGATTCGTCGCTTGCGGTTAAAAGCTGATAAAAAAAGTGAGTAGGGGTTTGACTGTACTGTCTCGGCTCCGCTCGTTTTCTTTCCGAAGTTTAATTTTCCGGAACGACTCCTAAAAAGGCATGGAGAGGCGGAGCCCTCAGGGACCGGATCCTCGCCTTTTTAGGCAAGAGCCTAAGAAACCGGAATATCCCTCGCTCGGTGCTTCGTGCTCTGCGAGCGAGACAAGCACCTCCCACAGGCTTTCCCGATTTGCGTGCACTGGATCTATTACTATATTTATAAAAAGTTACGGTCCGTTGCCGAAAATCCGCGGCCAAGCATCAGCCTGCCTGTGAGAGGAGCAGCTGCAGCGGGCCCGGATCCGACTACAGAGAGACCGCATGTTAATCTCCCATGTGATGATTCCGCCCGGCTCGCCCTTCCCTGTTCCTCAGTCCTTATATGGGCAGTGACGTCCTGGGCATTCAGGGCCTCCCCATAAATACTTACTGCAACACTTTCCATCTACTGAGAGCTGCAAGTGATTAACAGCTCTGCAAGGGACACTGACTGTTACAATAACACTACAGCAACTACTGGGCTTTTACAGAGCAACACAGAGGCAGTAACAGACTTTAAGTATAAATTTACTTGTTTTTTTTTAGCGTGGAAGAAACAAATAACCCTACAGTATTAACACTACAAGTAGTGAAAGTTGTTTTCAAGGTTGTTTATTGACCAAATGATGACTGCCAAGACCGTAGACAAAATTCCAGTAACTCTCAGTGGTTTTGTGCATCAGCTATCCGAAAACATTTACCCTGTGGATGACATCGCTACCACATTGCCAACTTCGGTCACAATCTTCCCCAATGCTGATTTAGGAGGACCGTTTGACCAGATGAGCAGTGTGACAGGAGGTAAGCATCACTTTTTAAGCTGTGCATGTGCAGGGTGTTTACTTGTCTGATTTGCGGTCCCATTGTACGCTGCTGATCACATTTAAGCGAAACAGAAAGAAAACTAGAAAAGAATTTGCTGATTAGGTCAGTGGCAACATGTGTTAATGTATACATAACTCTGAGTGCTTGTTTCTAATTCGATTAACGTCTGCATGCTGAGAAATAACAGTGTAAAGGACTACAGCAAGTTGTCCGCAGCAATGTGGTCAGGCTACTCTAAGGCATTCTGTAATCCATATTGTGTGTGCATTAAACTAAGTTGGGACTGGCGAGCTTCGAAATTAGTGCAATATATGTCCCTTGTAAATTAAAGCGTCCAGAGGGAGAGAAAACCCCCGCCCCATATAGGCAGGTGGACACCTGGAAGTGAACTACAAGACAGTATTTGACCGTATTGATAACATGCTTTTTAGAAGGGCGAAGAACATGGTGAAGCCATAGTCCTGAAAGCAGCCAGGTGTCCTTGGGAGTGGAGGGTGGCCGTGCACTGACCGATCGCCTCTCTTTAATTCCCAGATGGAATGATCAATATTGACATGGGTGACAAGAGGTCCCTGGATCTGCCTTATGCCAGCAGCTTTGCCCCAGCAGTTTCTGCTTCCCGCAATCAGACTTTTACCTACATGGGCAAATTCTCCATCGACCCTCAGTACCCAGGAGCCGGCTGCTATCCGGAGGGGATCATTAACATCGTGAGCGCTGGGATCCTGCAGGGGGTCAGCACCCCCTCTTCATCGGCCACTTCTTCCTCCACAGCCTCTTCTGCCTCCCCCAACCCGCTGGCCAGCAGCGCTCTGAGCTGCAGCATGGCTCAGAACCAGCCCGGAGACCTGGAGCACCTGTACTCACCTCCGCCTCCCTACTCGGGCTGCGGGGAGCTCTACCAGCAGGACCCCTCCTCTGCTTTCCTGCCCGCCTCGGCCGGGGGCTCTCTGCCCTACCACCCGCCCCCGTCCTACCCTTCCCCCAAAGCGGCCGCGGACGGCGGGATCTTCTCTATGATCCCGGATTACCCGGGTTTCTTCCCGCCCGCTCAGTGCCAGCGGGAGCTGCACGCCCCGCCCGAGCGCAAGCCCTTCCCGTGCCCCCTGGACTCCCTCAGGGTCCCGCCGCCGCTCACGCCGCTCTCCACCATCCGCAACTTCACCCTGGGCGGGCCGGGGGCCGGGGCAGCAGGGGGAAGCGGGGAAGGCGGCCGGCTGCCCGCCAGCGCCTACAGCCCGCACAACTTGCCCCTGCGGCCCATCCTGCGGCCCCGCAAGTACCCGAACCGGCCCAGCAAGACGCCGGTGCACGAGCGGCCCTACCCGTGCCCGGCAGAGGGCTGCGACCGCCGCTTCTCCCGCTCGGACGAGCTAACGCGGCACATCCGCATCCACACCGGCCACAAGCCCTTCCAGTGCCGCATCTGCATGCGCAACTTCAGCCGCAGCGACCACCTCACCACCCACATCCGCACGCACACGGGCGAGAAGCCCTTCGCCTGCGACTTCTGCGGCCGGAAGTTCGCCCGCAGCGACGAGAGAAAGCGCCACACCAAGATCCACCTGCGCCAGAAGGAGAGGAAGGGCGCTGCCGCCCCCTCCTCCTCCAGCGGGACCAGCGCCCCGGCCGCGCCCCCGCCAGGCGCCGTGTGCAGCAGCAGCGCCGTCGGCTCGGGGAGCCTGGCTGCCTGCGCCTCCAGGACCAGGACGCCCTGAGGCAGCCCCCCTGCGCGCGCACTATCGCCTGCTCCCCGGGCGCCACGGCATAGCGCCGAGCGCTGCCCGGCCAGGCCCGGCCCGCCCTCACACCTCCCGCCCCGGCCGCCGGAGAGGGGCTGGATCCAGCCGCAGAGGGGCTGAGGACTGACTCTGCAGAGCGCGGCCTGGCCAGCACGGGGGGGACCGTGTATGCTCGGCTGGCGGCGGCCTGAACCGCTGTGCACTTTATAGCTTCGTTCACTGCCTTGGGGCTGATGTGCCGTGAGGAGGAAGCGGGGACGGGCACACGCTCTGGGGCCCTTGACTAGGAATCCAAGTGGTTGCGTGTAAATGTAAATCCTTTCAGCAATATCAGTGCAACTAACTTGGAGCACAGAAGTGCAATCTGATGGGACGGGACAAGGGACAGGTGGTTTCCAGAGTTTTAAATGGCTATTTTTCAGCGTATATTCACTCCGATTTTGTGTATTTTTTGATGTGCACTGTTGAGTTCTCAGCCTTTGGGGAAGGGGGGAGGCAAAGCATTTATGTGATCTATCAAAATGAGCGTCAGAGAAGTTAATTTATTGAAGGTGGGATGTACGTATATTCTCTGCTGTTAGGATGCATGCAAACGTGTTGAAGTGTCCTTGGTGCCTTGTGTGATGTAGACAGTGTTTCAGTGTCTGCATGTAAATGGGTTGCCTTATTAATTACGACAGAAACGTGTTCAGTCCCTGATCTTAGTATGGCTGTACATTTCTGCACATTAATATTTGTATTTTTTAGAAACTATATTTTTGTATGCACTGTTTTTGTGACTTAAAAGTGTTACATTTGTAGTCAGATTTCAGATGAGGATGTAAATAATTTTGCTAGAGTTGGCACATCAATTGTCCGCTCGGAACAATAGCTGAAATAGGAATGGTATAGTCTAATAATACACAACCACTCACCAGAACTCAAAGGAGAGATGGTTTCTTTATGAGTATTCTGTAAATAAATACTTTTTCAACAATAGGTTCGGTGCTTAACTCGTTTATAAAAGGAGACAAATATCTTAACGATGCTAAGTTGAAAACTGTTTCTTTAGGTTTATACAGACCAAGGCACTGGTTAGTCACCTCCAATAGGTATATAACATTTATTTTAGGTGATTCACAGTACAGTTCTACTGTAAAATACATCAATCACTCATCCGTATTTTAGATTTTGAGTGAAATACTGGCCCAATTGAAGCTAATGACACCCCTCTTCCCCACCCAATGATTTCAATTAAGCCAGGATTTCACCCTGTCTGTAGCCTTCCGTTTCCAAAAGAGCACGGGACGTGTGGTTTGGGTACGTACACTTTGTACTGATTGTGAGTTTCCTGGAGTCGGTTCAAATAATAGACGCTATTTCCGATTGGGGAGACTCGCCAGTAGTCCCCCCCCCCCTTTTTTTTTTTTTTTTTTTTTTTTTTTTTTTTTTTTGCACTGTGCAAACTACCCCCTACGGAAATGCAAACACTCCCCCGTCCCCAGTGTACAAACAAGCAACTGGTAGAGCGGTGGGGACTTCCCCTAGGAATAAATAGAAATGCTAATCTAAACCGGTGAACTGTATTTTGACTCATTATTGTTCCGTGATTTAAAGCAGGCTAATTAAAACTCCCAAAGTGGGCTCTGGAAAATAAATACCATCATCTTAGTGCCCACTCGGAGAAAGCTAGTCTCAGAGCTGAGATACGAGTCAAGATGTGTGCGGCTTTGTGGAAAGTGCTCAAGAGCGGTCACGGTGCAAAGAGCTTTCAGTTTCCACAAACAAGTGCCGCAATTGAGTAGCATTTGTTTAGAACAAAGTGCTCTGATATTAGCCGCTATGACAGGCCTGCAAAGATTAGCTGTAAGTACAACTGTTAAACACTTGCCAAGTTCACCCTGGGTATAACGCCATTGAAAGTGGAATTGCACCAGGGCAGAGCTTATAGACAGTGATGGCTTAGAGATCACCTGTTTCGATGGGTTTGTGGCACCCGTCACTGGCAGTCCATCTGTGGGCTATGTTCATCAAACACAGCCAACCTGCAAGTCCCTATCCAATGGTCACCTCAGTGTTCCCTAAATTCTCTTGCCATACTGCTGGGTAGATTGTGGCTACAGAATCAAAGAAATGTGATGGCTCTCCCCAGTATTTACTCAAATAATTGCCAAAGACTCACACAACTTCATATACCCAACAAGCCTAAAAACAAAGGTTAAAGGTAAAAGCTTTACCAGCTGTAGCAACAACATTGCTCACCTGACCTGTCTGTGAATATATCTCACTCACTACTGGAGTTTCTTCCTGGGTTCAGGAATTACTTTGTCAATTGTACAGAAAATCTGGCATGCTTTCATGCTGTACAGATTGTTTGCACATTCACTGTGTACACCCCTTCCTGTGAAATAGCTGATAGTATATTATAGACAAGTGTGTATGTGCTTTCTTTAGATTACCTGAAAACATGTCTAGTACTTATTTTAATTAAATCAGGTGACTCAAATTTCAAAACAAGCTGATATTGTTCAATCAGAATTGAGCCTTTTACTGTCAGAGGCAGCAAACTGCTCCTGAAAGTAATTCTTAGCTGTATGTGTATGATAGCGAAAATCTTGATGTGGACCTTTACAGAAGGAAAATCACATAACATTTAAAGCTACTATGTAGTTTTTCTTCTTTCATTATTCAGATATGCTATGTTATACTATATGATTGTTGAGGCTGATCTTAAGAGATGCTGACGATCCACGTCTCATTTACTTTAGCCATCTTTACTTTCCCTAAGCCAAGGTTCTGTGTGAATACCTCCATAGGCTAGGTAGATACTTAGTTAGAACAGAGCTCCTTTGGCATACACTATGAGGTCCTAATTCAGCTCTTTACACTGGCAAACCCCTCATTAATTTTACAGGGGAGTTAGCCACAGTGGGAAGTACTGAACTGGGTTCGCTACCTGCACTGGGTTCAGGTGACCAAGAAACTAGAGTAACATGCATAATACACAAAGCCTGTCTTTATATGAAATGTTTTGCTGCTATGTATTCTCTGATGTAGATTTGTAAAAGCTGCAGTAGTTCTGCAAAAGTTAACATGATTGGTAGGCATAGCTATGATGTGTTCTCTGCCATTTCCAAACTTCACTTATTTGCCTGAAGTATATTAAGAGTTTAAAGCGTGGGTGGGAAGAAACAGGACCACTAATTGCTTTACACTCCAATAATTCAGGGGGTGGGTGGGTGGGTAACAGAATAGATATAATTGTTTTTTTAAAAAACCTTCCTTAAAGGGCTCTACCACAAGTCAGCTGTATGCAACTTTCAGCTCAGTGCAGCTTTTTGGCACTGTAAACTGCTCAATGCATCCCAGAGTAAAAAGGCTGACAATCTCCACTAGAACAGAGTTGAACATTGAAAGCGGTTTCCTTTTTTCCTGAGATTGATCTTTTCCTTAGCAGCTCACACCA
The DNA here is from genome assembly GCF_027887155.1 of Malaclemys terrapin pileata. Classification (NCBI taxonomy): domain Eukaryota; kingdom Metazoa; phylum Chordata; order Testudines; family Emydidae; genus Malaclemys; species Malaclemys terrapin. The sequence goes on along the minus strand of NC_071511.1, from coordinate 80,273,555 downwards.
CGCACCTGAAAGACCAGGACCTTTTTATTGTGGGTGACTTGAAACTGAACAAGAAATAAGTTTGATTTTGTTCAGCTTTGACTAATTACAATCAGGTCTCTATTTGCTAATAGTCAACAACTACACAGCTGTGAGAAAACATAGCTGCCAGCATTAATAGGTACCAGATCATAGGTACTCGAGGGAATTAATTTTTCATTGCACCATGGCTTTCAGTATACTTCAGCATTGCTATCTCATACCATATAGAGGTGGTTTCCAAAAGACACAGTTGAATGTTTAATGACTGATTTAACATAGGAGCTCCAAGACCTGTATGGATGTTGAATGCCACCCTGTGGGAAACAAAGCTTTCTTGTTTAGCATCAGTAGCTCACTGTATTACAGATAGTCAGTGATCTGGTTCTTTCGATGTGCTAAAGTTCCAAAGCCCCACTGATTCATGGGCAGGGCAGGGCAGCTTTCCTACTATGACTGCAGCTCTGCAATGGCTAGTTTGTCCAAAATATACCACAGATCTAACTGCAGTTGTATTAGTGCATTATATACTCTTGAGTCAGAACAATTTAACATGTTAAAAGATTACATTCCTACTTAAAGGAGAAAAGAGGCATAAACCTGACAGAAAAAGGATGCATAATAAATAGGTTGATTTAAGAAAAACTACAGATGATCAATGTGGCTACAACAGAAACTTTAAAACAGCTGACACTACATTCTTAAGTCCATGCCTTTGACTCAGATTTACACCTGTCCTCAAATGTCAAAATATTGAGACTAGACAGCACTTTGACTAGATGGGGAGCGTAGAAAGTTTATGAAAGGAAGCCATAGATACAGCTAGATTAATGTCACAGTGCCCTGGCATTTTCACTGACATAACAGGAAAGACTCATTCTGATGTATAAACTATACATGAATTAATTTAAAAATAATTCACAACAGACCTTTGTGACTGTAAGAGAAAAAATATATATTATTTTCACCCAGCTGGGTTCATAAGACTTTTACATTTGCAAGGGAAAATAATCAGAGGCCAACTGTGAGATATCCTGTATTTATTCTATAGTTCATCATCAACAGCAGTAATTTTGCAGTTATGAAAACAATACCCACGCTGCAGTGAGAAAGAACAGCAATACAGACTTGAGCCTTCTGTTTAAAGTTAGTAAGAGCATTTGAAGTAAATTCTAATTACTAAGTATATGAAGGTTGCAAAACCTGTTACACAAAAAGCCTTTTCTTTAATGCATCTTAGTTGTTTGTTTCTTCCTGGCACTAGGACTTGTTTTAATACTGGTCCTTTTAGCTCCACTTTAATAAAGCTTCTGCTGTGATTGTTGCCAGATCATCATGCAAGGTAAGGCATTAAAGTCACATCCCATTAAACATCATGACTAGTTTTTACATATGGTGTAAAACTGACAGCAAAAAGAGAGAGCAGAAAGACAAGAGAGACTAAAACAGGTTAGATAAAAATTCTCTTTGGAGCAGTTTGTATTTCCAGTAGAGCTGCTTGCACCCTACATGCTGTTTTCCATAAGGAATTCTGAAAAAAAAAGTCTTCGTTAGTGTTACAGAACAGAGAATGAGACTCATATTACAATATACTGAAGAACTGCATTACCACTAAATATAAGAGAACATGTGATCTCACTGCATATTTATTATTTAAAGCTGAGCTGCAATGGAATTCCAGGAGAAGCAAGTATGGCAGCTGTAGAAATCAGGCACTTTGAAGTGCCAAAAAATAAATGAAAAATGCATGAAATAACATCTTCCATTTTTCAGAAAACAGATTTGAAATTGTAGTGTGTGTTCCCGTGCATTTCATATCCAATCTTTTGCAGGCAAGAACAAGCTCCTTGAAGTATTGTTAAATACAGAGCCACAAAAGGATTATTTTAAAACTCATACATAAGCAACTATACAGGAAAAACAAACCTGCTTTTAAAATGCACAAAGCAAAAAAAAAAAAAAAAATAGTGAAGGGAAAACTTCCAGAACAAGTTCGTATATCAATTATGAAGAGGTTAAGTCAATATTTTTTCTGTTCAAGTCATTACTATGAGACTAGGAAAGTCAAGGCTACCCAAGTTTGGGTCTCTGGTAGAAAGTATGTATTAAGATATGCAGGCACATAAAATCTTTCCCTGTAGTATAAACAGAATATTTCACTAATAGAAAAAGTATCTCCATTGTTAGAAAGGTCATACTCTCTATCATAGGCAAACTAAATCTCAAAACTGCTTACACCATAGAAAAGCAAAATTCACTGTTTTCTTTACACTATGTTTATGAAAAGCCTTATGAAAACAATTTTTATAAAGAGAGAAAACACAAGGCTTATAAAGCCTGTAATGTTCTGTTATGTATCAAAATGTAGGCCTCACTTTCAAAGGATGTCCTCAGGTCAAATCTGGTCCCAAATTTAAAGGATTGTGTTTATATACAGCTCTAAGACCACTAGAAGAATTCCCACAAAACATTTAAAAAGCAATGAAGTTTAAAAAAACAAATTCTGTGTAGTGTTTCCACCTAACACAGGGCTGCATGAGCGCTTTAAAGTGAAATTGATTAGAAGCTGTTCTATTTTCATTAATCAAAGAAATGTACAAACATAAATAGCAAAGAATTTGACAAGTTTTCAGTTTTAATCTTATGTTTTATGTAACTTAAGGAATGTTTAAAGTAGTTTATCTGACAATGTCCCTTTAAAATGTGACAAACCTTAATTTATAATTAACTGTAACCTTAGAAATGGCTAGTGTTAATTCTAGGAGCATTTCCTGGCCCAAGAGTTTTCAGTGTCTTGCTAGTTCCATATAGATCTTCTTGATGCTCATTTCAGAGACAGTCCCCAACAAACACAGAAGATTCCCCATTTGTTTATTACCTTGGGTTGTTGGGATAAACTCTATTCCTACCCACAAAGTAGGGAAGCTGCATTTGAGGAGTCCCTGTCAGTGGGACTAGACAGGCTGGAAATACCACCTTTGAGTTTTCAGATCACTTACAAACATGCCTTATAGAAGAGTGAAGTTTCTTATTGCATTTATTCTCTTAACTTTAGGAAGGAGGGGAGATGAAAGAGGGGTTTCTTAAGTGGTTAGACAAAATACTGATATTTACTTTAACATTCTGTTGTGTGGAAGTTTAAACAGTACTACTGTTGCAAGTCTTCATATCAGTCAAAAGGAGAAAAAAAATCCACTGGGTCGTTTAGTGCCCTCCACTCAAAAAGCTTGACAGTAAGCACAAAGAGGTTTTAGTTTTGTAGCTTTCCTGCAAATACAGTCTATGTCATTAACAGCGGTAGTTCTGGCTAGATATTGCTATTCTCATTAGTCAGGAGTAGGAGATGCTCAGCCACCATTAAGCAGCTAAGTTTGTATAACTGCCTTGATCAAGCACACCAAATCACCCAGGGTTATGATTTGGGTTTCCTGTGTGAGTTAATTGGCTGGTGTCTTTCTGATGATTTGGACAGGGAAATGGTACCATTAATCTGCCCCAGAAACTGCTCTCTTATGTAGGCCATTGGCAGAAACACACAAGGTTTGTTCACCCTTAGTTTAGTGGCAATCAGCTCCTCTGGAGCATGGTCTGTGCATAAAAAGTTGTTTCTACTGCAATTATCCATTGGTAGAGAAGCAGTACCCTAGAAGAGTGCAGCCCATGGCCCCAGCAGCTGGATGCTTCATTGTTGGAACTGATGAGTTGAACTGAGAAAATGATAGCCCAACACATGCACACATATACTCTCCCAACGCATCCAACTGCCCCAGGGAGGCTGGGGAGTGGCTTTCCGCACCCCCGGACTAGGAGATAGGCCTGCTGTAGTGACTAGCATTACTTCAAAGGCGGCTGGGAGGGGAATCGTGGCTATGGCTTTTGTACAGCGAGTGCAGCCTCTGCGACATCTCGAGTGAGCCACGGCACAAGCCAGATCCTCCCGTCCCGCTGCTATCGGCTCTTCGACCTCCTGCTGGAGGAGGAGGAGGAGGGGCCCCCTATTCCAGCGGGCCCCACACGATCCCTGCCGGGGAAGAAGTAGTCGAGGGAGGGGGGAGCGGTCCGTCCTCTGAGGGCTCTGGAGCAGCCTCACCGTGAGAGGGGCCGCGCCGGCTTCAAGGGGAGACCTTGGGCCCGGGGTAGGGCTCTCCGCCACACCAGAAATCCGCCGCCTGCGGGGTCTCCACCAGCCACACCTCCCGGGGCAGGGCGTGGGGATCGGCAGCGGGGCCGGCGGACGCCTCCAGCAGGCGGTAGTAGTGGCAGTCCCGGCCGTTCTCAGGGTCGTAGGGGGGCGCCAGGATGTCGAGGAAGGCGGCCGGCCCGTCCACGGCGTCGATCTGGTGCAGGTTGTCGGTGTGCGGCGAGAGCAGGCAGGGCGGCGAGGCCGGCGTGCAGAGCTGGCGCGAGCGGAGCAGGGCGCGGCGGCGGGCGCCGGGCGGCGCGGCGGGGGGCAGCGGGTCCAGGCAGGCGATGCGCAGGCTGCCGTAGAGCACCTTGAGCATGCCGTTCATGCCCGGGTGGTCGTGCAGCGGGATGCAGGCCCCACTCCGCAGCAGGAACACGCCCATGCTGAAACTCTCCGTCTCGCAGATGTGCATGTAGCTCACCGGCGGCACCGCCCCGACCCCGGCCCCGGCCCCGGCCCGCGAGCAGCCCGCCCCCGGCACGGCCGCCGGGCCCCGCGGGACGAGGTGCAGGTCCTCGGCCCGCACCTCGTTCAGCAGCTGCTGCAGCCGGTGCAGGTTCTCACCGAAGCTCGGCCCCGGCGCCGGGCTCCGGAAGGTGATGCGAGCCTGTTTGGCCACCCGCTGGATCAGGGAGGCCATGTTGTCCCGGGGCATGGTCGCTCCTAGGTTAACTCACTCGGCAGTGCCCGCCCGGGCGCTGCTCTCCGCCGCGCTCCCCACCCCTACTCCATGACGCGCCCGTCTGCGCTGGCGCGCACGGCCTCTTGCATCATGGGGCTTGTAGTCTTCCCCACCCCACCCAGTAGGCTCTGCCCAGTGCCCAGTCTTGTGCCTGCCGGATGGGCAACGCGTGGCTAGCGCTGGGGGGCTGTAGGCTGGGAACTGCCTGGCTCTGCTGAGCTGCCGCGTTCGCAGGCATAGGCACTGCCGGGTAAGGAGGCTTTCAGGGTGGAAGAGAAAACTACATCTCCCAGGGGACTGGGCCGGTGCGTTTTCTGCTGCAGGAAGAGGGCCATTGAGCTCATAGTCCTCGAGGGCCTAAAAGGCACCAGGCAGCGAAGCGCTGAAAGAGCTAGACGTCCTAGAAATGCAAGCGCTTAGCAAGGAATGCGGCCACCTGTGTCCCCTGCTGTTGCAATCAGAACATGGCTGGGCTGGGGGTGCAGATCAGGACACTACACAGCACAGCAAAGGTTCCACCGTAAAGAAAAGCTCTAAAGCTGTTTGAGTGCACGGGACGCCCTGATGTGTTGCAGCCTGAAACATATATAGATATAAATACCTTCAGAAACTCAGGAGGAGAGGCGTGGTTCAATTTTTTTCAATATCCCCGGGAGCTGGGTGTAGCTGCAATCCCAAGGTTACGATGCCTAGACCTGTTCTTTCAATCAGGTAATGGCAAAATCAGATTATTGGACATGCATAAATAAATTTATTCAGGTGCATAAGTATTTACAGTGCTGACTAGTAACATGTACATGCACTTACTAAAGCTGTGTTTTTCTGTGAGCAGCTCTCTCTTCTCCCAGTTAGGAATTCTGCATTTGTTTCAAATGCTGCAGCCTTAATATTTGGGTGTCCAATTTGAGAAACCCAGGGGCCTGATTTTTATTGTTCAGGCCCTAAATATCTCAAGTTGGGTACTCAAAACTAGTGATCATTTATTTAAAACTTTTGCCAGTAAACTGTTTTTCTCAGTTTCACAATCTATAAAATGGGGAAACAGTATTTATCTATCTATTTCACAGTGGTGTTATGTGGCTTAAATTTTCAATCCTGCAAGTTATTGTGTGCAGCTGTACCTCTGTACCTGTGCAGAGTCCTATTGACTTTAAGTCAGAGGTCTTCTTGTGTGCAGTTACTTGTAAGATCAGGACCTACTTCATTAAAGAGACACCAATAACTTAAAAATCATACGTATGTCTGAACTTTTTTTTACCCGATGTTGTTATAAGTAACACCTAAATTGACAGAACAAATATTCTCTCTTTTCAGTTTATTTACTCTGTGCAATGCACAACACTTCGTGTACAGTCACTAGCACTGTTTCCTCTGGGTAGTCAGTTAGTCACTAGTCCTGCATTGTGATCAGTTTTTCTAATAGCAGACTCCCTTTGTGGATCACAATGTAGGATCAAGAGTCCAAACAAATATGCAGATGAACTGGATAAATTTTAAAACAAATTTTAAAGTATTTGCAGGACTGGTCCCTTAGAACGACATAAACAAAAGGGGAAAGTAACTTTCTCAAAACAATGGGGGAGAGTATTCTTTTTAAACATAAGAAAATGTAATTGTAAATCTAGAAAAATTGGCAAAGAGCTCAGGGGGAGGTGCAGTCCCTGAAACTACTTTTTAATTTATTTTTGAAATTTAATGATTTAAAGTTGATATGTCATTTAATGTTTGCAAATTGCTGTGATTCTGCAAACGACTATGTAGATATTTTTATTAGTCCCTATTCATTTGTTATAACTAAACTATTTTATTCTGTAAGCTTTATTGCTAAGAACTTCGGGTTTGTTGCTTTTTAAAAAATCTAACACTTTATCTTCTTTTAGAGAATCTGATTGTCTGCTTAGTACAGGTAGCTGGCGACTGCAAGCATTTTCTTTTTTTTCCTCTTCATGGGTATCTCTACCCTCTTTTTTTATGTCTGATTAAATTGTTTGCCTGTCATTAACAGAAGCTAATCATCAACAAGAGCATTGGTTCCAAATGATGACCTTTGAAGATTCTGAATATTGTCGAATGGGGATGAGTGGCAGTCTTTTTACCCAGTCATGCCATGGTGGTACAGAAGTGGGACTGTCTCACAATCTGATGTAAAAAAGGTGCATCTACCTTGCTGGCACATGACATATAATTATTTTCTATGAAATATTAATTACTGCCTGTATATATTCTCGTATAGGATAAGAAACAACTCCTGTGTTGATAGTGCTTTTCTTGCTCAGCCCCTGACAAAGTTGTTGTAATTGTATTGCACAACTTGGTAACAAGGATAAAGTATATGTGTTTTCAGTGAATACATTTGCACTAATATTTGTTTTATTACCTTCTTACAATTACACGTGCACAGAATAACTTATCTTCTGCCTAGAGAATATTGTAAAGTTATTTGAATGCTTTTGAAATTAAAAAAAAATGATTTGTATGTTTAGAATATAATAAAGAAGACAAGCTGATTTTGATTTGCTGCAAAGATTGGCTGAATGGTAAAAATTTTATTAAAGCTAATGTTAAAAAAATATATATATAATACATAGGTTGGATTCTGTACATCTGGGTATAGTGTTTAGATTATCCACAAATACAGAGTTTGTTTTTAAGAGTCATTATTACATTGAATAAGAAACCAGTGGATACAGCTTGTCAAATTCAACAACTTAATTTAAAAATGAAGAACGTATTTTGTGGACGAATGATATACTTACTCAATGAGATATGATTTTAGCAATAAGTTATATGGTGTCTGTCCTGCCTGGGGTATTGCATCGTGTATGGCAGGGGTTCTTAGACTTTTGTACTGATGACCCCTTTCACACAGCAAGCCTCTGAGTGCAACCCCCTTTATATACTAAAAACACTTTTTAATATATTTAACACCATTATAAATGCTGGAGGAAAAGCGGGGTTTGGGGTGGAGGATGACAGCCCGCAATCCCCCACATATTAACCTCGCAATCCCCTGAGGGGTCCCGATCCCCAGTTTGAGAACCCCTGGTGTATGGTGTAATGTTAGGTACAAGTCTGTAGGCTAAGTAGTGCAGGCTTGCAATGACCCAAAGAAAGGTAAGATACTGTCATGCACACACAAATCATTGTATTAAAAAATTCCATCAAAACCACAATTTTCTTTTTCCTTAAGTAATTCAGTTTATTATATAGCTAAAAATACTTGCCCAAAGTTAATGAAATATTAAATCCTTTACCTCTTTAGTTAATGTTCTGACAGCTTCCTTTTTTTGTAGCTAGCAGTGTTTGCCCTCTCCTCTCCTTTCTTATCTGTCCTTCATCTCTAGGCTGAGAGAGATTTTAAAGTGTATTTTTTTATGCACGGCATATCACCTAAAGTTTAGAAATACTCTGATTCTAAGGTGTTTCTTAACCAGATAACGAGAGTGAGTTTTGAACATATTCCTCCTCTCTTCAATGCCAAATAAGTGCTGTTTGGGGCACTGGATGGAGATCAGGTGATGCATATTCCACATCTTTCCATTTAGAAGAGAAGGAGCTGTGACAGGATATTCTCCAGAAGGATGCTCAACTTTGGAATTTGCTCATGTTCTACAGGTCATGTTGCAAAGCCCTTTTTTATTAATTAGGTTCTGGGCAGGGCTGAGAAATCGGAGTTTGGTGGGCTTTGAGATTTCAATTGAAGTTGAGTGCTTTGTGGGAATTGAGATGGGGTGTTTTACTTATGATTTATTGATTGGTTGTTTTGTTGTTGGGGAGGGGGAAAAGTGGTCACCAGTTAGTTGGTGTTTGAATTGCTGTCATGGATTAACAAATTTATTTGGGCATAGGCTTTCGTGGGCTAGAACCCACATCGTCCCACAAAAGCTTATGCTCAAATAAATTTGTTAGTCTCTAAGATGCCACAAGTACTTCTCGTTGTTTTTGCTGATACAGACTAACACGGCTACCACTCTGAAACCTGTTATGGATTGTGAGTTTTCCGCCAGAGTGCCTACAGTCTGTGAACAGGCATCTTTCTTTCTTTGTGTTTAGGAGATGCATGATGGCAGGCATTAGAGGCGCTGGATCCTTTCTGTCTGTATTCATAGTACGTGGGTTAATAAGCTGACAATCCATTCATCAGAAAGTTGGTTTGCATGTGGAACTCTGCTAGAAGGGTTGGTACATGCCATACTGAAGCCCCCCTACTCAGCTCTATTCTGCAGGACCAAACAATTATGGAGGTGTAAAAGCAATTATTTTTAGCAGTTACTCTAGCCAAGAGCACAGTATTAATGATAGATCCTTTCAGTCATAGACACGCTAACTCAGGACAAACATTTGTTTGGACATTTATGCTCTCAACGATCACATTTTATGCTCCTAGATAATTGCTTGAATGCTTACTCTTCTACCCATCGGTTCCTATTCTGTGTTGCCAGGTGAAACAGTTTCACTGGAGTAGAGATGCCAAGTTCATAGGGTCATTTAAGAAGTCTGAGTCACGTTAGCACAGAAGACCAGGATCCCGGACCCCTGGGTTCTAATCTCAGCTCTGCTACTGATTTAACCTTTCTGAACCTCACTTTATCACTCTGTAAACCTGTGTATAATACTTGCCTACTGTGATGCTTCCTGGGGGTACTGAAGGCTGTGAGGTACCTTGCTACCACCTGCCCTTAGCACAAGGAAGCCTTGTCCTGTGTCTGCCATGGGTCAGCTCCACAACTCCACTGTCCACAGGCAACACAAGCACTTCCCTCTAGGTTTCGCAGGCCCTACTATCACTCCACAGGTTTGTGATGGGCACATTCCAACCCTCAAGCCCTCTGAACGTCTGGAGTGTCCACTGGACGCTCACAGTATTCACAGATTCACTGCTTCCAAAGAAACGGTACACCTCAATTTACTACTTGCACCTCAGATCACTGCTCTGCTTAACACACAACACTTAGATCTATTTATAGTGAAATCAAGCCTCAGTTTATTTAACAGAGCATAGAGAATCAAGTGGTATTAAGTAGAAGTATGCATTCTGGAGCCTATACTTAATTAACCAGATACTCTTATGGCTTGTAGAATGTTGCTCACCCAAAATTCTTGCAGCGGTTTTCGGTCAGGCTGGCTGTGATTCTCCTTTCTTGAGACAAACTCGCTGTCCGTTTGCCTTCTAAATGAAGAATTCATTGTGTCTCATTGCACTCCAAGAAACATCAGACATGTCCTTTGTCTTTATTCATATACAGGACACCCCCTTGTTTGTTGTTTCTTCCTGTAGATTTCACATTCACTCAGTCCACACCTGAGTATACAAATAAGCATGCAGTATGAGGCACACAGTACACAAATGACCAGACAGGAAGATGGGTGTCGGTTACCTTCTGCCTGAAAGGAACATTTCAGAGGTACATCACCTCCTGGTGACCTGCCTTAACTCCAAGACCGTAAGACCATAATTTTCAATATAGATACATTACTTCTTAAATATTATCTCTGCATACATTTCATAATGATTATGATGTCCAGTGGGATTTTGGCTCTGGGTAGAGACCTGACATGCTTCCTTTTGGTGAACTATTATGCAGATATCCAACCCATGGAATCCTTGTAAAACCCTATTCACCTTCTGTGTCCTCTGCCAAATTAATTTGGCATCAAGGGGTCGTTGGGTCACACCTACTTTACAGAGAGCTTGTGAACCTTAAGTGATATTTGTAAATTCCAGTGAGCTCTTTGGATGAAAGGCACTACTGAAGTGTATATTCTTATTATTATTATTGTTACCATTTTATAATGCCTCATCTTTGCAGCAGGATTCCCCAGGCCATGTTGATGATAAATTTTACTTTCTACAATTGATCACCTCTTGATGCTTAATATTTTTATTTAATATATTTATTTCAGTTTCTAACAAAGACACACAGTGCCTTTCCAATCGTTTATGGCGCATGTACATCAAATAAAATATATCACATACACATTTTCAGAATATTAATATAAAAGTCCAATCCATAACAGAATCAAGCCAACCCAACGGAATAAACAAATCCCACTTTCTGCTTCAAAGCTGATTTCTTCACCGGTCCTCACCCACCTTGAATGTGGGGGGAAAAGAGAGACTTTGCAGCCTACTTTTATGGAGGGGGAATGTCCAGGGCACTTAAGACTGCTTTGCATTGTCAATGTGATGGCCAGGATCTGTAAAACCAGTGTGAATCAGAATCCAGCTCCAGTCTTGGTTTCCTGCTCTGTCCCTCCTCCATGAGACATAGATCGTGCTTAGATGTGCATTGCATGCTTTTACGGCTGTCATCGTCCTTCTTCTGCATTTTCCCATCCTCTTTCTGCCATTCCTCCTCTATTTCTTCAGTGCCATTCCCAAAGACTGCCAGTTTCTGTCTCTCAAATTTTCTTTTCCAAACTGCCACCCTCTTCTAGAACTTCCCCTGTGTTCCTGAAGTATCACTCACTGACTGCTACTGTTTTCTAGGACCTCCTTCCCAGTTTTTGTTAACTTGTTCTGATACTGATTAACTACTAAGGGTGTGATCAGCTCATAGAAGTTATAGATACGGGTATTGGTCAGGTAGATCAACGACCATGAATGGACATACATTTCATTGTATAATTTCAGTTGTTAGCTATGGTTAATCAAATGTCACAACATTGGACCATCTCACAAGGTATTAAATCATTGGCTAAATAATTTAAAATTAGACAATTTTTCACATTGCTGTGTATACACACAGATCTGCAATCCTCAACAAAGTGATATCTGTTTAGAAAGCTGAGCTTTTTTAGCAATATTCCTGTCAATGAATTTGTAAGGCAACACAACTTTTTAAAAATAGCAACCACCAGTTGAATGGATGACTATGAACACAAGCCAAATATGCTTCAGATTAGGAGAACAAGACTAAAAAGAGAGAGAGCCAACAGCATTTCCATAATATTTGCTGTCTCTCCAGTAATGGTTTACAGAGAAAAAGAAAATCTCTATGTAGCTTGAAAGCTTGTTTCTCTTGCCAAAGAAGTTGATCCAATAAAATATATTACCTCCACCCAATTTGTGTATCAGAGTAAAATAAAGTCAGTTATCAATTATTTTTAGGAAAATGTATATAGCACTGGGGAAACAGGAAATTAAGCAGGACAAATTTATCCCTGATGTAACTGCACTGAAATCAAAAGGCATGAATTGGGTTCATATATCAGACTTCAGGCAGATCTTACATATATATCTAGATTCCCACACGCCTATTCCACTGCTTCACTGATATACATCCTGTATATCATTAGCCACATAATTCCCACTTTGTTATGCTCATCATTTGTTGTGACCTCTGAATTAAAGGCACAATTAACTTCTATATAAAACACATTAGTAGTGAGAGCTATGTTGACAGCTTGTTACTGAACAGCAGGACTTGTGATTTAGAGGAGGAAGGTGAGTGTAGCTGGATGGTCCTTAGTGCATGACTTAAGAGAGAGAATGGGCCCCATTCTGTTCTCAGATAAGTTTAGCTCCATTGATTTCACTGGAGAAAGTCTGATCAGAATCAGGCGTAATATCTCTGATTACATCAGAGAAGAGTGTTAGACTGCTGTGATATACAATAAGGCAATCAAGGTCCTGCCCCACCTTCTGCACTGTGACTGTCCAGGATTGGTTCTGGGGGAAATGCATGCTCCTTTAAAAGTATTTAGCCATTGCTGCACCTTCATGTTCTGCCTCATAGATCCTGGAGGTGTTCTGCTTGCAGGAAGAATGTCTCCAGCCATAACAGAGGGTGTGGCGTTTGCCCCCCAGTGCTGCAGCGATGCTGACACAATTTGATGCTTAAGCTTTACCAGGTAATGCCTTATTTGAATGAGACAGTGAATAGAGAAAACATAGGAGAGAAAGGGGAAAAATACCCCTCTTTCTTCAGGGAAAGAACTTCAGTTGAAATTCTGTCACTTTCCAAGGGTTGTGCAGTGTCCTTTTTTATTTAAAGATGGGCAGATTACATAGGTGATCATAAATATGGGTCCTGGAGGTTTTGTCTGGCAAACGCCAAAAATCCTGTGATCTGGGAAAGCCATAATAACAAATGCTAGGTAAACATGGAAAGAAATTTGGCCCCGAAGATACTGCCGGAAGCAGATATGTATCTAGTCAGAGGTTTGGATGCTCAAGTAAGGATTTATTAGTTCTTCCAAGATCCATGAACACTGAGTAAGTTTCATTTTGAATCTTGCAGCCTAAGCCTGTGGCATGCATCCATGGAGTTAGTAAAGTGTTCCTTTAGTTGACATTCGTTTTACTGTGTGTTCAGATACTATCAAAACTAGAGAAACTTGCATGAATCTTTGAGGCCATAAAAAGCTATATTCTCCTCCTTCCTTACTACGGCATAATCATCTAAATAAAAAATATATCAACAGGAATGTGTCCAGATACTGTTTTATGAAGAATGTAATTAGAAACAAATGAGAATTCATCTAATTAAATTGGATCATCTTGCAATGTACTGCACACCATAATAATGAGACACTTTTTTAGTCTTGTAATTGACAGTAGTAAAGACACAATTAATAATAAAAAAAAAAGTACTATGCTTTCGATTTTTCCCTTGTGCCTCTTTATTGCTGGCTGCATTTAAACCAGATGATATTTAGTTTACATAGATGCATTCAGAAGTAATATAATGTACAGGAGTCATTTACATAAATAGATTTTATGTACAAAACTCTTAACTCAGATCCTGGTTTTATATATATATATATATATATATATATATATATATATATATATATATAGAGAGAGAGTAATGACAGATGGGTCAGTGTGGCTGACTGAGTACTAACCGCTGCTTCGAAAAGGAAGAAGCAGCATGAGATACCACATAGTGCTTGCTGTGAACAGCAGCCCTACAAATGGGCTGAGAGACTGATCAGATCTGCAGTTTTCTAAGCCATGCCTCCTTAGATCTGATGGTTTCATTCAGCAGATTTATTTGGTGGGCCCCTCACCTAGTTCCCAATCTTGCACCCTTTAAAATCAATGGGCAAACTCCAGTTGGCTTTTATGGTGCAGAATGAGGTGCTTATAAGAAAGTATTGCCCAGTGAGTGAGCTGGGGGGAAAGCAGCTCTCTTTCCTCTTCCCCCACAACTCACCTTCAAATGACAGGACAAGATTTTGCTCTAAATGTCCAAGGAAAGGCGCCATTGAACACTCACTAGGACTTGCTTCATAATTCTCATCAACTGCCAACATTTACAGTCGGACTTTTATATTTGTGTCTCAGTCCATGTATGTTACTCCCATTAACACTCGTGTCAGGAAGAGAGCCTATACTTTGCTTGCTTTCATAGACCTGCAATATAGAAATACATTTGTGTTACTGTAGGCCATGATTCTACTCCCATTGAAGTCAACAGGAGTTTTGCAATGGATTTCAGTGGCATAGGATCAGGCCTGTAGGTTTTTACATTTATTCTTGGTTCATGAAAAGTTTTAAGTGCAGGGCTACCATTGCTTCTGCTGTGTCACCTAGTACAGTGGTTCTCAAAGCCAGTCCGCTGCTTGTTCAGGGAAAACCCCTGGCGGGCCGGGCCGGTTTGTTTACCTGCCGCGTCCACAGGTTCGGCCGATCGCGGCGGCCACTGGTTGCGGTTCACTGCTCCAGGTCAATGGGGGCTGCGGGAAGCGGTGTGGGCCGAGGGATGTGCTAACTGCCCTTCCCGCAGCCCCCATTGGCCTGGAGCGGCAAACCGCAGCCAGTGGGAGCCGCGATCAGCCGAACCTGCGGATGTGGCAGGTAAACAAACCGGCCCGGCCCAGCCCGCCAGGGGCTTTCCCTAAACAAGCGGCGGACCGGCTTTGAGAACCACTGACCTAGTAGCTGTAGGATTAAAATAATGGTATCATCCTATTCCCTTTATTCAAGTGAGAATACCCTGCTTTAAAAATAGTGATCAGATTCTCCTTACTCACACCAGAGTCACACTGGTGAAACTCCGCGGGCTTCATTTGAGGTACTTGTGATTGACACTAGAGGCGAATCAGGCCCTAGGCCTCATATATCTCATGTCCCAGAGTATCATGACTGTCTTAATAGTTGGTACATACATCTCTCACTCAAAGCTTTGAAAATATGCCTCTTAGGAACCAGAATCTCCTGTTTTGGGAAAATACTGGCACAAATTCTAGTAGAAAGACGTATGAATTCTTTTCAGGAAGCACTGCATTGCAACGTGGCAAGTTTTTCTCTGAAAATCAGTTATTCAAGAATGGTACAGTTGGGCCCTTTGTAGGAGAGCTGGTACTCTGCAACATTCAAGGGTCTGGATTCTCCACTGCCTTGCACCATGTGGAGTCATTTGCATAATTTACATTATACAGTGTAAAATGCTGCTAAATCAGAATGGTCAAATTTTACCTCCCTCTGTGCAGGTGTAAATACGACTACATAAGGTGCAAGGCAATATAGACTGTGACACTGGAAGTTCTGCAACTGATCCCACTGCAGGGGGTTGCTGCGAGTTTTGTGGGCTGTTAGTCTGCTAGCACACTGGCTGCATCATGAGTGTGGAGGCCAGTACCGTAGGTACTTCAAGCGCTCAGCTCTACCCGCTGTAGCTGTCGCTGGCTTCCCTTAAACAGTTGCACCATTTTTTTTTTGTAAGGGGGTTGCTCTGTTAGGACTGTCAGAAATAAAAGATGCACGTGTGCCCTCTGTGCAATTACAATCAATGACCAAAACAATCGTTCCTAACCCAGCCCTTGTGGGCAGCTCAATACTGGGGTCTCGAGGCAAGAGTCTCCTGCCTGCAGGCCACTGCCCTGGATTCTCCTTCTGTGCTTTCTTAGCCCTCTAGCTCTCCTGCTGCTGCGGCAACCTCCAGTCTGCTGTTCCTGCTCTCACCTAGCTGTCAGCTCTCTCGAGACACCTTTCCTTTTCCTGGACTCTGAGGATTAGAGGAACCATCTACTGGCTGGATGATGTGGAGGGTTAACACAGTGCCCAGTAATGAATGCTACACTCACTAGTCATTACATTTGTAATAAATGAGTGACACACAGGAGTGCTGGTTAGAGACCCATCCTTATTTTCTGTCATCAGTCACTTGACTTGGGCCAATGTCACAGAGGTTAATATTCCTGTCATATGACTGGGGTCCGTGTCCACTGACAGTAATATTTACAGAGGTGACATTGGGAGTCGCCATGGAAACTCTTCGGTTGCTCTCAGATATGCCTTTGAGTTCTAGAATTGGGAGCTGGTTGGTGGCAGGTTAAATTGGCCAGTTGCTGAAGCTAAAGGTGGATTTTGCTTTTAGCTTAGAGAACGAGGTCTGAAGAAACAGTATTAGAGAGCTGTGAATCCCACAGATCCTATGAGTGCCATTGAGGTAAATATCTTGGAGAAAACGTGGCTTGAAGTTTTGAGGACGGAGTAATTGCTGGAGAGGTCAGGTTGTTTATTACACAAGCCTCTATCTTGGGAGGACTGAAGAAAGGGATTATCTTCTTTGTTTTTAGTATTAGGAAATATTTAGTACATTTTGTTTGTCTGAGATTGGATTCTTTTCATTTTGTTGTGTGTAAATACTGGTATAAAAACATTTCTCTTTTGTTCTGTCTTCCCTAGTCGGAATGATGCTTGTTAGCAAAATTAACTAATGGGGGTAAGTAACCTGTTTTGGTCTGCCGTTGAAACAGGATCCATTTTAAATTAAGGCCTTGGAGGGATACCATGGAATTCTGTTTGCAAGAGTTATAACAAAAGTGAGTGGAGCTGGCAGCATATAAATCAGCAAACAAACCCTTCAATCCACACTTGTTACTGACAGAACCAGTAACTGCCAACACTATTACTTTGGTGAAAAAATTACTGGACCAGATTCTGCTCTCATTACACTGGTGTAGATCCAAAGAATCTTTGTTGACTTCAGTGGGATTGCTTTGTATTTAAACCAGGGCAAATGAGATCAAAATCCAATCCATTGATAATAGTTCCTTCTTGGTCTGTGTGTATTGGGACTGAAATCAGCTTTTATATATATGTATGATTTATAAAAGGTGAAATTAACATTTAATTGGTGTTAATACAGGTTGTTTGGTACAGATTCACTAGTCTGGCCAGGGGCCAGTTTAGTCCCTGTTGTGAGTTAGAGCAGCATCTGTTACCTACTTTGTGATATGCATTTTTTATTTTTTTTATACAAAAATGTTTGATTCATTATTTTGCTTTTGTATCCATTATCTAATATCAGTCTGAATTTGTGTGAATTCTAGTGATATTTAACTGCAATGGGGATGAGTTGTAACCATAAAGGAAAAAGGGAGTTGACTAAAAGAAAAAATTGCTCATTTATGTCACAAACATATTTTACTGTAACTAAAATTATAGAATTGTTTAGAATTTATGGGCAGAAGCTGAAAATTTCATTAGAAGCCTAGTTATATTAAACTCCCTTCCTTCGTAATACTTTGACCATCTTTTCCCATAACATATTTTGACCATCCCTGCAGAAGAAAAATGGATGATCTGTTTAGTGGACGTTAGAAATTTATTCATCCCTGGCTTAAATAATTTGAGGACAGGGAAGTTACACCAGAGATGAATTTGGCACTTGAGGTCAGATTTTCAAAATGCTTTCAACCTCTAAAACTTCTTTCCACAGTTTGACAAGGATATTTTCTACTTTTGCAAACAGAATTTTTACATGCAAAACTAGTAGTTAGACAAAATGATATTAGTGCAGACAGATCCAGATTTTTGCCTTTGCAGATATGTGAGTCCAAACTGATGGGGTATGTTTGAAAATGTGTAGAGCATATTCTGTCATTGAGCCAGAAGCACCAATCCTATTGGCACCATTGGAAAGTGCACATATAAAACAGTAGTATGTCTCTTTTAGGTTTCTGCTTCTGTGAGTTTCAGGTTATGTGCAATAACCGAACAATGCACTTTTCTGTGTAATTGACATTATAGTATCCACCATACAGTATAATTTGTACAAACTGGAAAAGTCATCTGTTACTATATGTAACAGGAAAGCATCAGGTGTTCAACAAGAGGGAAGGATTTGGGAAGAAAATATAGGGCAGTGATATCCGAACAAAAACTTTTACAATTTTATTTTAAAAACAGGTGTTATGGTTGCTACTACCCAGGCCTACTTAGCATAATCAGCGTTAGATAAACAGAAATAACTCAGGCAAAAGTACTGGGCAGTTGTTTCATCAGGATGAAATATTCTCTGTGAATTTTGCCTACTTGCTAGACCTATTTTTATCAACTTGAGACACAATTATCTTTTTTCCAAGTCAAGCTATCAATCTGATTTTCCTCTCATGTATATTTGTGTATGTGAACGAGTTCCAGCGTCTGGAAACCTGGATAAGCTGTCTGAGTGAGTTAACCAGTATAAACAGTCCACTAC
Organism: Malaclemys terrapin pileata; assembly: GCF_027887155.1. Classification (NCBI taxonomy): domain Eukaryota; kingdom Metazoa; phylum Chordata; order Testudines; family Emydidae; genus Malaclemys; species Malaclemys terrapin. Next base: position 80,255,233 of record NC_071511.1, on the reverse strand, counting down.
AGAACCTTCATCAAGTGTCCTTATTGTTGTTTATGCTCTAGGTACATCACCATATAGGAGCAGTTATGTGGCCTTTTATACTGCTTGCAGTCTTCTCAGGGCATCTAGCTGGTGAGCTAATTACCTCCATTAGCTCATCAGGCTCCCTGGAGATACAAGAAAATATAGGGCAGTGATATCCGAACAAAAACTTTTACTGATCCCTTCACCTCTTCCAAACCCAAACTACCTAAGTCCCTCCTACTCTAACCACAACAAGGGTCCTGAGTGTTCTAAGTGACCAGGCTGCTGGCTTCCAAAGGGCTCAGTTTATAGATACTAACAGCACCCTCTCAAAGTGTACATCAAGAATAACTCTGTTGATTTCAACAGAGTTACATTGGTGTTAAATGGGTGTAGTGAGTGGCAATTCAGGCTCTTAGCTTTTTATTGCGAGAACATATATATTGTAGCCAAAGTAAGGTTCAGTTTCACTTTCCACTTGTGACTGAGTTCCATTTTGATCACATACAATATATAGAGGTAGTGATGACAAGGATGTGGGAGAAGGATGATCTTGTGGTTAAGATTCTGCACTGGAATTCAGGAGATCTGGCTTCAGTTCCTGGTTCTGCTACAGAGACTTCCTATGTGACTTGTGCAAGTCTCTTAATCAGCCTGTCTCAGTTCCCCAACTGAGTGTTTGAGGAGCACAGTTCTTCGTTGTTCCTACCATTTGTCAGTCTTGTCTTTTTAGATTGTAAGCTTTTTGGGTCACAGGCTCTGTCTCTTACCATGTGTTTGTACAGCACCTTGCACAACCAGGTCACTAGATGCTACTGCAATACAAATAATAATTAATGACTTTTCTTTGGGTCTATAGTCAGGTATTGAATTGAAAGGATAGCTAGTGGCTAAACTTGCTTCAGTAGGTGAAATTGATAAAATGGACAGTTCTCATGAGAAGTTCTAACTCCCTGCGTCTGGCACCAGATGACACACACTGAGATATCAGAAACATCTTATTTTAAACACCACCTCTAGATCCGTTGTTCGTCAATCTGATCTGTGTATTTCTAAAGCACCCATCATCAAGAAATCTAGATGCCAAATATAAAATTAATAATTTCACTAAATGGGCCAGATCATAGCTCATCTCAGGAGCAGTGGGTAAAGAGGTAGATTAAACCCACCTTTACACCATGTGCTCTTGTGCTTCAAGAGTTTTGGGACAGTTTTGGATTTGTGTAGCAGCAGATCCATCAGCCCCTGTTTCCATAGGCACCGACTTCCACTGTTCCCGATGGGTGCTCCCCCATCCCTGCACCGCTCTTGCCCCACCTCCATTCCACACCCTTTCCCCAAGTCCCCGCCCCTGCCCCACCTCTTCTCTGCTTCCTCCCCTGAGCTTCTCTTGCCTCCCTCCTGGAATGTCCTAAGTGCTGCCAAACAGCTGTTTGGTGGTGGGAAGCGCTGGGAGGTAGATGGAAGAGGCGCGCTCAGGGGAGGGGGAGGTAGGGTGGAGGGAGTGAGGGGAGCTTGGCTGCTGGTGGGTGCAGAGCACTCACTAATTTTTCCTTGTGGGTGCTCCAGCCCCAGAGTACCCACGGAGTCGGCGCCTATGCCTGCTTCCATTCCTCTCCTGACTCACCCCTGCCTTGACTCTGTCTAGCCCCCAGACCCTGCTGTTCAGAGTTATGCAGGGTGTCCTTGCAGAGGTTGATGGAGCACAGGTGGAGCAGATGTTCTTGTGAGGTTTCCACAAATCCTGCCCCTCTCCCACCTCTGGTGACAGACCAGGCACTGGCAGCCATGGGGGAGGGCAGGGTTATTTTCCCTTTGTAACAATGCTGACATAAGATATTGTGTCAGCATTAGAGCTGATGGGGAAAGTGTGTGAACCAGGCATGAGTTGTGCAAATAGATGAACCTATGGGATTATAGGTCATTATCTTAGCATCTTTGCACATGGGATCAGAGAGATAAATAGGCACCCAAGGAAAAGCTACAAAGAAGGAATAAGAAGTTTTACTGAAAGAAAATTGCAGTCACTCTGGGCAATGTCTGCCTGTCATCGTTGACACAGTAGCTATTCAGCTGTACGTATATTGCTGTCTGCTTTGCAGAGGACAGATCATTAATTACAAGGCATGGCAAACTGCAGTATACTTAGGGCTCATGGGTGATGACAGGCTGACATCACCCAGAATGACTGCAAAAGCAGTGTGGTGTCCAGCCCTACATACAGCTTTTAAAACTGATAAGAACTGTTACCCAAAATGTCAACCTCGAAGAAAGCAGTTAATGTGTACATGGAAACCTAATAGTCTTCTCTCTCTTTGTCTGTCTCTCACACACATTTAGCGTTTGGTTAATTTAATTTCTGATATTAAATTAAATGCCATTTTCAAATCTCAAGTGCTGTGGGGATTTCCCATGTCAGCGGGATGCAAGGCAATCCTGTGCACTTCTGCCTTGGGGAAGCCCTGGAGCATACATAGCGTGAATACAGAACAGCTGTGGGTCTAGCTGAGGTTGCCAGACTGCTGAGAACCTGGTGATCAGCAATTTCTGGGAAGATTGAGGACCTGTTTTGGGCTGAAGGGACACTATTGTGGATCAGGGAGATGAGAGGGCCAACCTAGGAAAATGGTGTATGTTAGTGGGGCAACACTGAGCAGTGGATGTTGCTGAGCAATGGATGCAGTTGTTCTTAGGATGGTGGGATTATCTACTGATTGTAGTTGGGAGAGTAGGCTGCAGAGCCGGGGCAAGAAGGGGTCACCTGGGGCATGGCCCAACCACTTTTTGACCTGCCACAGCCCAAGTCAGGGCATGCAATCCAGTGGCACCAGGGCCGGGAAGGGAGCAAGATGTCATGGGGGAAGGGCCCTGCCTGCATGCTGCGGTGAGAGCCAATGGGCCGGACCAGGGAGCAGGTCAGCCCTAAGGGACAGGAACTGCTGTGGGATAAGTGCAGTGCTGGCTCATTCTCGAACCCCTTCACCTTTGGGCAGGACCTGGCCTCCCGTGAGTCACACCACAGTCCCCCCACTTTAAATTTTGTCCCGCAGCCCCTGAGTTGGAGGGAAAGAGAAAAAGTGATTGTGGATCATATTGGGCTAGACAGATGGATTGGGTGAGGGAGGGAGAATCTGATTGGGTGGAGACAGTTGTAGTAAGTATCCAGACTTTGAGTTTTATCCCTAAATCAATGCTGAAATGTTTGAGATTTCTCCACCACTGCTTATTAATACATGAGAATATCTTTATACTCTCATAGCTGGAGTGACCGTGAATGCTGCAGATCCAATGTACTACCCATAATACTGAAAATTTGCCCCTTTAGCTTGTAATGACCATCTGTAGATCTAATACTTTCATTTGGAGATGGAAGTGGCATACAAAATTATACTGTTCAGTGAAACAAAGGTTTTCCTCTGCTGTTCTTATGGAAATACAAACTGATGATATCACTTCGTAACTGGGGTGGAGGGAGGGAGAGGGGGATGAATCACCTCTTTGCTGTTCATGAATCACCTCTAACTACTGTAGAGGGCTTAGTACAAATTCTAAAACCCAAAATCATCATTTCAGAAACCTGTTAACGTTGCTAAGAGACAACAATGTGATCATCTGTCACACAACTTACTAAACCCAAGCATAAAGTAAACAGTGAATAGGTAAGGACAACCTACATCTTACACTATCCACATAATAAACATGAGCATAAATATTCAGAGCTCAGTTCTTCTCCATCTGCCTTGTACATTCCAATAGCGCACAGCAGCCAGAAAGTTGGATAACTGGCTCCCGGAGGATTTCCATGGTGTAAAGGGAAGTCCTCAGGCGGCATAGAGCTGGTGTAATGGCTCATGGAAATCCAGTACAAGGGGCATTTTTGGGGGTAAGAGGGTATTGTGTGGCCAGGGCACCTTTATGCTCTGGTGATGACCAGAGCTGGACTGATGTCTTGTGGGCAGCAGGGTGTAACGTAGGGTATGTCTACACTACCCGCCAGATCGGCGGGCAGCGACTGATCCAGCGGAGGTCGATTTATCGCATCTAGACTAGATGCGATAAATCGATCCCTGAGGGCTCTCCTGTCGACTTCTGGACTCCATCGCCACGAGAGGCGCAGGCGGAGTCAACGGGGGAGGGGCAGCAGTCGACTCACCGCGGTGAAGACATCACGGTAAGTCGATCTAAGTACATCGACTTCAGCTACGTTATTCACGTAGCTGAAGTTGTGTAACTTAGATCGATCCCTCTCCCCCTGCCAGTGTAGACCAGGCCCAAGAGAAACCCAAGGTTGCTTTCCACTGTCATCAGCCTTTAGCTAGCCCCAGAGTCAAGGAGCTACAAAGGAGGCTTAGAACGATCTTTGCCCATCTGCTTCCTCAGTGTGGAACCAGGCCACTACTGTTATCAACCATAAAGAAACACACATTTCATCAAACACAACAACCCTTAACTCTGATATGTGGAGTGTTTTTTAAACTATAATTTGTGTACCTTGATTTTAATAACTAATATTTTCTTTTTAAGGCTTATAGTAAAATGTGAAATATTATTAGTTAATAGATTTATCATTGGAAAGTAGATATTTTAGAATTAAGTTTCTTATAATGACTGTTTCCTGAGAGTGATGTACAGTGTGTAACATTGTCAATATAAGATTTCAGAGATTATTGCTCCCAGAATTATTGGATAGTTTGTCACAGATAGCAATGTCTGCTCATGGAAGACAGAGGACTGTAATAATATAATATTGCTAGTCAGACTGGGAAGTGTTGGTAGTGTTATGAGCCTTATGTGCATATGCATAACTCTTTAATACAGTGATGAATGCAGTCTGAATACCTACACAGATACATTATGGTCTCGTATGGCAAGACCAGAGTTAAGATTGCATCCATGTTTTTTTAACTGTGTCTGTAACTCAGTGTTGCACCTTTTTTTAGAACCCATTTTTGTAAACATGCCATGGGGAATTTGAACCAAATTTCAGTCACTAATTAATACATGTAATGAATGATCTCCACTGTGTATTTTGTGGTGTTGGTTTTTTAGGATATTTGGGAAAACTGGAACATTGAAAACGCCTGATTTTTCTACACAGTGCACATTTGTTGCCCATTGCTGTTGCCTGAGCAGTATTACTGTGACATCAGAGATAATCAGCCACTCTGCACTCACTCCCATCACTTTATTTGCATACTGGGGGAAAGTCACTATTGCCCTGGTTGCACTGGCAACGGCTGCCTTTGATAACTGATTTACCTCTGACTGCCCAGAACATGATTACCAAAAAGGGTCCCAGGAGGGACTATAAGGAAAGCAGGCTGAGTTTGGCTAAGCGCCTGCTGTGCTCCTCTGGGTTTGTACTGGGTAAGTAACACCATACAGAGGGTCATTGTGTGTTACTTTCCTCAAAAGGGTTACATGAAAAATAAGATACAAAATTCCAGCTCCTTTTCATGGATATAGCTTATCTGCTTCTTACAAACTGGGGGCTCCAGCTTTCTGAATACCCACGTTTTTAAACTATGGGTATCATAGTTGTGAGTCCCTACTCCACTTTCTGTTACACAGTTAAAACAAAATGTCATTTAGAAGTTGCAGTAAAACAGACATTACATTTTTAAACAACATATTTTGCTTGAATATAGTTTCATTGCTTTCAATATATTGGTCAACATGGCACTGAGTGGTGAAATATGAAACTTCACAAAGATAACAATGGCAACAAATTACACATTGAAGACCACAAATGTATAAGTGCTTTATTATATAAAAAGATTTTCTTTCTTTTAAAAACTAAGGAAATCCACAAACAAAAAGTTTCATTTAACATTAGTTAAGGTTTCTCTCATCTATAAATTAGACAATGAAAAATTAGGAAATACAAAGTTATGGATTTAAAAGGATTAAAAGGTTGCATAGTCAAACACTCTCAAATTAGGAAATGACTGAATGAATATTGCCCATGCCAGTGCCCCTTGTGTGTATGAATTATGATACAGCATTGATTATATGGCCCATATTATTTATTTTACAAAAGACCCCTCTTGCTCTTTCTGATATTCCCTTTTTAAGCATAAGTTTTACATTCAGTCCTTACCTGCTAATAATTCCTTTGGTCCAAGGTCAGCCTCCCGTTGTAAACTCTGCAACTCTACAAACTGATCTTTTTTCTCACTTAGTTTAACCTGATACACTACAGCTCAGATTCTGTACATGCACTCAAGCTTCAAATCAGGTTGATGTTAAGGGAACGAATGCCTGTGAGAATTTACTGTTTGGAACTGTCTGCCTTTATTTTGTAATTACTGTAGGGTTATTTGGTACCCCATATCCCAATTGCAAATGAGTGGCTGTGGAAATGTGTTGAGTTAATTGTTTCTTTTTCACTTGCAAATGCTCTGAGAATTTTAATAGCAATGTTGCATTATGTTTGTGCTGTACTCAGAAACATAACTGAAATTGACTAAATAACCCCAGACCAGGCTGCTAGTAAACTTGCTGTTTTTTTTTCCTTTGCCGTTTCTGTACTTTAATCCATCTCTAAGGTTCTCTAATGTGCAGGTTGTTATGGTTTCTGAATATCTACACTATTTTTCAGGTGTCCATTAAAGCTGCAAGAACCAGTGTGTGACCCCCCCACACCTCCCAAAAACACTCACTCTCGCTCTGTCTGCCTCAACTCCTGCAATTCTGGGGGAGAAATCTGCTACTTAATGTCCCTTCTCCCTCCCTCCCCCCGCTGTCAGTGCTTTAATCTCCATCCAATCATCTCTTTCTGTTATTAACACAAAAAAGCCCCATACTCTGAAAAAATTACAGTCTAGATAAGGCAAGAATAACAAACACAAGACAAAATATCCAGTAATGGCTAAGGAGTTGGGCGTCTGGTAGTTACTAATTATGAGCAAAAGGCAAGGAGAGGTTGCCTGAAGAGATTAGAGGAGGAGAGAGAGGATGCTTGGCCAATAAGACCAGGACCTGATTCAGTTTTACAGCCATATAGCTTCATTGGCAGAGATGTTATCCCAGTTTTACAGTGATGTGAGAGCTGAATCAGGTCCAGGAATAGTGTTCTGGGCATCGAGAGCAGCATGATATATATATATGGCACATAGCTGATGATGGGAAACAGAGACAAAAGGAGCAGCTGGTAAAAGGGAAGAGCAGAGGGAGCTGGAGTGTGAGTAGGGGGAAATGAAAGCAAAGATGTAGGTAAGAGCAGGATTATGTATGGCAGGGATCGGCAACCTTTGGCCCGCAGCCCACCAGGGTAAGCCCCCTGGTGGGCTGGTTTGTTTACCTGCCGCGTCCACAGGTTCGGCCGATCGCAGCTCCCACTGGCTGCGGTTCACTGCTCCGGGCCAGTGGGGGCGGTGGGAAGCGGTGTGGGCCGAGGGATGTGCTGGCCGCCGCTTCCCGCAGCTCCCATTGGCCTGGGACAGCGAACCGCGGCCAGTGGGAGCCACGATCGGCAGACCTGCGGCAGACCTGTGGCAGGTAAATAAACTGGACCAGCCCACCAGGGTGCTTACTGTGGTGGGCTGCATGCCAAAGGTTGCCAATCCCTGATGTATGGTCTTGTAGATGACTGATCCAAAGCCTACTGAAGTCAGTGGAACTTTTTCCATTGACACAGTGGGCTCTGTATCAGGCTGTAAGAGTTTGAATTTGATGCTATAGAGAATAGGAGCTACAATATGTCTGTGCTACAATTGGGCCCATATATTAAATAGTTGCCTTGTCTCAGGGTCCTGAAGTTCCATCACATCCATGGGTCATCAGTGTTCTGAGGGAGCTAACTGATCACATGAGAGCAATTGTTGGCAATGTTAGTGTTAGCCAGAGCTCACGACACTGGACAACTGCCAGTCTTGCACAGTTTTAATGGGAGGCAATCAAGGGAGCAAGATTTTCCCTGAAGTCAGCTGGTGCACTCAATAAATATTCAGTCCTTCTGATAGAGTTTATCCCCGTCCTAACCTTTCACCAATGGCAGCATAAGGTTAATTTTGATGGCTCCCAGTGGACCTGCCCAGAGTTTGCTATGGGTGGGACGAGATCACAGCTTTTTCCCCAGCCAAGCAGTAGGAATGTGTATAGAGAGCTCTGCTTGACAACATTTAAGCAGTCCTGACGGCAGACAGAGATTACTCAGCTGCTTGCCGCTCTGTTGGAGAAATTTGAGGAGTGCCTTGCACATATGGGGGAAAAGAGACACACTGGAAATTCACTAATCAAATAGCACTGCTAGGAAAACTCCAGGGTGATGCTTTAAAACAATTAATTTACAAAACCAAACCTAGAACTGGCAGCAGCAGTAACAATAACTCCTTTCCTTCTCCTAGCCATGGCGGCCTCACAAAATCAGACAGAAATTAGAACATGGCCTTACAATCACTCTAACAGCTACTGGTTAAAAAGAGATTCACAGCTCCAGAAATTAATTAGAAATAGCTGCTGAGGAATAAAAAGTGTGTAGGAAGAAGCCACTTTCCAATATAATTGTTTGGGAGCATTTTGAGGATCAGTCTTTCAACCCTGAAAGATTCAAAGACACATAGTTCATTAGCTGATAAAAACATCAAAACTGAATACTCAAGTGATGTTCCAACATAGGAACTCACTATGGCCTGGATTCAGGAAAGCATCGCTAGTCAGGAAAACAACTGAGCATGTATTTACGAAATTCCTGATTAGGGTTAGATTTAAGCACGTGATTAATTTCTTTCCTGAATTAGGGCCTAAGACAGATCTCTCTGCTAAATACAGCTACTCCATATGTGATAGGAGAGATGGCTGGCTGGACCAACTGCCTCAGAGGGATTTGGACTTAGCAGTTTACTATCTCATAATGTGGTAGGCATTTTGTCTGAGTGAGCACAACTGCAGGAGTGGGCTCTGTGTTTGGCTCACCAAACCAGTTCTGAGGGACTGATTGGCCTCATTATTCTTAACGTTTGTTTACATTACAGTAGCACCTGGAGGCCCCAGCTGAGATCAGGACCCCATTGTGTAGGCACTGCACAAACACAGAGTAAGAGTTCTTTCTCCAAAGAGCTTCCAATCTAAACAGACTAGATAGAGGGACAATAGGTGGCAGAAAGGAACTATCATCCACAGTTTAGAGATGAGGCATAGAGAGATTTGGTCATTTGCCTAAGATTGAGAAGGGAATCTGAAGCAGTGCTGGGAACTTAACCCAGATCTTAGAATCCCAGATCAGTGACTTACCAATGAGACCATCTTTCCTGTTCACTCAGAACTACTGAGCACCCATAATAAAGTCACCAGGAGCTTCAGGTGCTCATTACTTGTAGCCCCAACTGGTTTTTGGGTTGTGTGCATTTCTGCTTTAGGAAGCGGGGTAGCTGTGATTTGTTAGCTATGTTACTACTCAGGTAAAGATCTAATTATTTTTTCCCCAGATCTTTCAGAAATTCAAGATGATGATGATGATGATTTTAATTTCTTGAGTTTCAGAAGTCAGCCATTGACACAGGAAGAAAGGAAAGAACTTCAGCGGGAGTTTACCTGAGTGAGGAATCAAGCCTGGACTCTGCATGCAGTTTCTGTACTAGTTTAATGAAGTATGGGAATTGATAGAATGTGTTAGAAACTTCAGATGTCTTACTTCTTCTGCCTGCCCCATCCAGGTCTCGTCCCACCTTTTCCAAGTCATTATCCAAGAAGTATCAGTGAAAGCCCAAGCATCCCTTTTGCTCCCACTTTTTGCTTTGGGGGGAGTGGTGGGGGAGGAAGGAAAACAGCAACACTGCACAAGATTGACGCATTCCCCTTGGATGAGTCAGAACTAATTTATCCATTGACTCTGTGATCAGTTAGAAATCAACAGCTCCATGATATGGTGTGAAACTGATGATCACTTTTCTATTCTTCGCACTACTGGAAAATTTGATTTGGGCAACCTCGCATTACAGAGACGCATGATCTCCCTGGGGCTGAGTGGAATACTAGGCAGTCATGATAGTACCAACCATCATCTCCAGAGACCTTTAATTCCTGACAAATCTTTTCTTCTTGAAAGTAACTGTGGGTGGCCTCCCTTTTTTCTAATTTCAGTAAATTTGGTACATCACTTTCTAGTTATGCAACTGATGCTCATGTTTGTATGAATAGCTATTAAAAAAAAAGGAAAGATCAGATGTTTGTTGTTTCATTTCCAACATAAATCAAACTTTGTATTCACATTTCAATTCTAGTTTAGCCCCAGGAATAGCTTTAGTATTGCTAAGTGTCTGGAGACTATTGACTACAGAGACATGTTTTTAAGCAGGCTATAATAGTTTCTACAGCTGTTAACAGTTCATAGAAGAATGGCAGCATTATTCATCAGTGTTTAAAATGTGCATGACTTGCATTGCACAGAAGTCAGTTTGGAGAATGTCAGAATTTTTTTCTGAAACTCTGCCAGGAAAGTCTTCAATAACTAGAGAAATTCTTTTCACTGGTGAAATCAACATGCAGCACATTGTGTTATTATAATTGCTTAGAGCTCACCATGAAAGTTGTCTTTGTATGTGTGGCTGTACGGCTAGTACTGTTTTGTTTTTATTTATTCTGCATTCTTTATTTTAATGTTCTTTCCTTTTTTTCCAGACCAGAAGGATTGTTATTGAGCTCTTCACAGAGCTGAAATAATGCTGTGTGTTAAAAAATGTTAACAATTTGAAGAAGTTATAAAAATTTATAAGTTGGCTGAGTACTTAGGAAATTTCTGCATATTTTAATATAAATAGGTAATGCAAATGTTTGTTCTTTGCATTTAGAGGTGGGTCTCGGTTTTCTAAAAGGTTTCATATTTAAATTTGATTCTTTGGATTAAATTAAACCCAAACCAGTATTTTTTCATGTTGCATAACTGAAAAACATGTAATCACAAAAGATACAGTGCTTACATAGTTAATAGTGAATGCAATACAGTCACAAAGTTTAACATTAAAATGTAGCCTGTGAATAGTATCATTGTTTGAACAATTTCATTAACAAATTTAGCACCTAAATCAATACCCATTGAAGTCAATGGAAGTCTTTTCAGTGACTTCACTGGATTTTGGGTTGGGCTCACAGAGAATAAGGCAAGCTGTATTGCAACTTTGGACGTTTATTATAAAATATTTTTCTCTTTTATTTCAATATTAAATGCTAAAGTCTGTTGTCAGATACTCCGGTGTAAACCCAGAATAATTCACTGAAGTCAGGGGAGTTACTCCAGTTTTATTTGGGTGTAACTGTGCCCCCAAAGTTTATTAATAATTTAAATCACAAAATAAAACAAAAGCAAAAATCTGTAAAAGAACAGAAGGAGGAGAATAGAGAGAGGAGAAAGGCAGTAATAAAGGGAAGAAGTGTGTAATTAAATAGAATGTGAGAATGCAGGCAGGGATCTAAATGATTATTGACAGACTCAATAAATAATAACTGTCTGAAATATTAAAATGTGTTTCTTACCATGAACATACTATGTTGGGTTTGAAACAAAATTACAAGCGTGCATCTGGAACTTGGACTGAAAAGTTCTGTTTGTCACACTGGCAGTCTGAGTGCCCAAGTAAGCCTTAAAATCAGTTCCCAAGCTGCTTTAGAAGGAAAGGTTTAACTTTTGGAATATGAAAGTTCTTTGTATGTCTGTTAAACTTAAAGTAGGTGATGATAGGTTTGCTGGGGTCCCATACTGCTCACATCATAAATGTCTCTTTGGCAGGATTGGGAACTGACAGCAGGAGGCTCAGAACAGACTTTTTCATCTCAGATATACAATTTTCAGCCTGTAAAATGCTTCTCCCTAGACAAGGTTTCAGTCACTAGTGCTGAGTAAGATGGGTTCAGTAAGCTTTCTTTTAAGAGAGCAAACATCTGGGACTCTAAGAAGCCTGGGTAGGAAGTGGTTAGAATACAGGAATTCACCTAGATTGTCTTACTCAGTCCTACTAAGGATGCAAGCAGCACTTAGGGTATGTCTACACTTATGCTGCTACAGCAGCACAGCTGCCCCATTGTAGCCCTTCAGTCTTGACCTACCGCTGCCTATCCTGGGGTTAGGTCGGGTTAACTACACTGCTCCTGGGTGTGGATTTTTTACTCCCTGAGCAACGTAGTCAAGCCGACTTAATTTTCTAGTGTAGACCAGGCCTTAGAACTGAGAGAAGTGGAAACCACAAGGAATACCATGGGCAAAGAGGTCATAAGGTGAAGTGGTGCAGAGAAAGCATCACATTGACTGTGGCTGAAGGAGAATAACTAATGTTGTTGCTGCAAGGCTGTGTAAAGGATTTTTTTTATTTTAAAGAAGAATTTCTGATTTGTAACCAGACATTGTCCCTTTAATTTACAAATCAGATAAAGCAGCAGTGAATGTTAATACTGAGCTGGTGATAGCTTTGGCATATCACCATAGCTGGTGCTAGCTTTGGGGGGAAGGATAGCTCAGTGGTTTGAGTATTGGCATCCTAAACCCAGGGTTATAAGTTCAATGCTTGAGGGGGCCACTTAGGGATCTGGGGCAAAATCAGTACTTGGTCCTGCTAGTGAAGGCAGGGGGCTGGACTTGATGACCTTTCAAGGTCCCTTCCAGTTCTAGGAGATAGGATATCTCAATTAATTAATTTATTTATATTGGCTGCCTCCTATCTAGCAGCAAAGGCAGGTTTAGGGTAGGGTTTTGAGAAGTGGCAGCGGAACAAACAGCTGTTGGGAGCTAACTGGTCTGCAGATAGTTGAAGTAAGACTTACAAGAAGTGGAGATAGGTTATGCAGAGCTGACAATATAGTAATTTTGTTTTTCTCGTATGGTTGGTCAGGGATTTTTTAGTAGCTTTTGTCAGCGCCACCTTGCCTAGCCAGAGTACTAAAGAGGGAGGTAGCAAGGACTGATTTAGAACGTTGGGCGGAGGAAGCTTCATAGGGACAATTAAGGGATGGTTTTGTCTTGTAGAATATGTGACATAGGTTAGCTTAACAGGGAACATAAAGGAGATGTGGTTTTTATACTTTTTTGAATGAAGGACACAATGACAGTCAAGCTAGTTAAAGACATGCAGTGTCTGCATCCTCCTAAAGATTAACACTCCTATGAAAAGTTGGTTCCTGGCTAAAGGTAAATGTAACTAAACATTTAAGGCCTGATACTGTCCTGATATGCAGCCCAGGCAATCCCATTGAAGCTGATGGCCCAAAGGCTAAGAGTTATTGAGAAGCACACAAGACAAACCTGTGTGATTTTCTAGCCTTTTCTTTAGGGATCAGACAATACTGGAACATATTACAGTACTTTAAAGGGCCTGCTCAGTTCATACTGCTCAGTGTTAAGATAGAACACTATTGCCATTTGTCAGTTAACTCAATAGATAACTGATTATGGTTTTGAAAGAATATCGTTTCCATAATAAATGAGGCCTTTAAAGTTCATGTTTATAAAGCTGAACTCAATTCAGATATATGATTTATGAAGAAATTCTGTTCATTCAGAGCTTTGTGAGTAGTCTTCACTGTAACATACATCTTAGGAGTCAAACATGTTGAGTTTTATGGAGTCCAAGGCCAGAAAGAACCATTGTGGTCATCTAGTCTGACCTTCTGCATAACACAGGCGAAAATTTCCCCCCAAAATAATTCCTGGAGCTTATTTTTTAGAAAAACATCCAATTGTGATTTAAAAATTGTCAGTGATGAAGAATCCACCACCTCGCTTGGTAAGTTGTTCCAATGGTTAATTACTTTCACTGTTAAAAGTCTATGCCTTATTTCCAGTCTGAATTTGTCTAGATTCATCTTCCAGCCATTGGAGCATGTTACATCTTTCTCTGCTAGATTGAAGAGCTCATTATTAAATATTTGTTCTCCATGTAGGTATGTATAGACTGTGATTTATAGATTCTTAATCTTCTCTTTGTTAAGATAAATAGATTGAACTCCTAGATTTCAATCTCTATAAGGCAAGTATTCTGATCCTTTAATCATTCTCATGCTTTTCTCTGAACTCTCTCCAATTTATCAATATCCTTCTTGAATAGTGGGCACCAGACGTGGACACAATATTTCAGCAGCAGTTGCACCGGTGCCAAATATAGAGATAAAATAACCTCTCTGCTCCAACTTGAGATTCCTGTTTATGCATTCAAGGATGACATTAGCCCTTTTGGTCACAGTGTCGGACTGGGAGTTTTTGCTCGGCTGATTATATCATGACCCCCAAATCTTTTTCAGAGTCATTACTTCCCAGCATCCCCATTGTGTAAGTATGACCTATATTCTGTGTTCCTATATGTACACATGTACATTGATGTATTAAAATGCATATTGTTTGCTTGCACCCACTTACCAGGTGATCCAGGTCGCCCTGTACCAGGTTGTTCTGTCCTCTTTTTTTTATGTATCACTCCCCTGATCTTTGTGTCATCTGCAAACTTTATCAGTGATGATTTCCAGGACATTGATAAAAATATCAAATGATGTAGGGCCAAGAACTGTTTCCTGCGGGATACCATTAGAAACACACTCGTTTACAGTTACATTTTGAGACCCATTAGTTAGCCAGCTTTTAATCCATTTAATATGTGCTATGTTAATTGTATAACTTGCAAGTTTTTTAATCAAAATGTCATGCGGGTACCAAGTCAAATGCCTGTCAGAAATCTAAGTATACTGCATCAACACTTTTACCTTTATCAACCAAACTTACAATCTCATGAAAAAAGTTAGTATGACAGAATCTATTTTCCATTAACCCATGTTGATTGGTGGTAATGATATTACTTCTTTAATTCTTTATTAATCAAAACCCTTATCAGCTGCTCCATTACCTTGCTGAGTATTAATGTCAGACTGGGAGGCCTGTAATTACCCGGGTCATCTCATTTACTCTTTTGAAATATTGGCACAACATTAGCTTTCTTCCAGTCTTCTGGAACTTCCCTTGTGTTCCAAGACTTATTGAAAATCAACATTAACAGGCCAGTGAACTCCTCAGCCAGCTATTCTAAAATTCTTGGATGCAAGTTATCCGGACTTGCTGCTATTTAACATTCTCCCGAGATACGAGTGGAATGGAAAGAGTGTTGTCCTATGATATGACATCATCCGTTTCCCCCCCAAATACGGAACAGAAATATTTATTGAACACTAACAATTTGTGGTCTATAATAGGTAATTACAATGGAGCTGGGAGAATCTACTATCCTTATATGGCCCCATCACCATAGTGTCTGGCTAATTTATTCTTTAATCTCAGAATGCCCCTATGAAATAGGGAAATTCCATTTTACAGATAGGAAACTGAGGCATAGAGCGATTAAATGACTTGCCTAAGGTCACACAGGAAATTTATGGCAGAGCAGGGAACTGAACCTGGGTGTCCTGAGTCCCATGCTAGCCTGCCTTTCCTCCTGTAGTTTACAGTGTATCTGCAAAAGAGTTACAACTGAGTGCCTTAATAAGGAGTAAAAACAACAAGGAGTCTGGAGGCACCTTACAGACTAACAGATTTATTTGGGCATAAGCTTTCGTGGGTAAAAACCTCACTTCTTCAGATGCATAGAGTGAAAGTCACTCTATGCATCTGAAGAAGTGAGGTTTTTACCCACGAAAGCTTATGCCCAAATAAATCTGTTAGTCTGTAAGGTGCCACCAGACTCCTTGTTGTTTTTGTAGATACAGACTACACGGCTATCCCCTGATACTTGACTTAATAAGGAGCGTATCTTCAAGCATCAGTATGAACCGTAGCAGACATAGAGATCAGCTGAGTGCAAGAGTCAGCAGAAAATCGTCCTATGATAGTTGACAGTAATATATCAAATAATTGGTGTATATATATAATGATTGATTCAGTAAAAAAAAGGATTACATTCCTAGAATATTTTTTGCTTGGGTGTGTGTGCCGTAGTTTGAAAATCATCATGGCAAAAAATTATACAGAACCAGATCTTGTCAATAGCAGTTATTACCTTTCCTACAAGCCACGAGCATACAAAAGAGTTTGGCTTCTGAAGCTTGCTACAGTGCATAAGCAGAATACAAATGTATTTTACTAAATTTCATTACCATTTGTTCAGATAAATCTTAACAATCATATCAAAGAAATTCCCAGCCTCTGTTGAAATGATTGTGTGCCACTGCTGGATGATCTGCTTGTTGTATTTGTTTATACAAGAACAGTGGGCCATATTCTCAGCTGGTATAGCTCCCCTGAAGTAATCACATAGCAAAAAGCAACTCAGAGACTATTGAAGGAAACTCTGGATGGAAACTGGGCATGTTGAATAAATAATGTACATGGTCTGGAGGGGGTAAGAGAAGCTGAAGGTTTGTGAAGGGAGGTGCCAGCATTGCTGCTCCTCAACATATTGACTCATTGACTAGACCTTCAGAAGATCTCTAATTACACCCTCCAGAAGGAAAATGCCATGATGAAAGTGAAAAAGACTAGATGTGCTTTGAGATAGATTAGGAGAAAAAAGTTGATGCACAAAATTAATACATAGATATTGCCCATGTTTCATGTGCTGGGGAATTTACCAGCAAAAGTCAAAACCAAATTAGTGGTATATGCTTTTTATTTTAGACACCAGATAGTTCTGGGCTCTCCATCTGTAGACATGGTGGTTTTACCTCATGATGACTCAGCCAGTGTGGACTGTGTGGATCGTATCCAAGCTTGTTTTCTGATTTTGTTTTTTATTTATTTAAAAATGTTTATAGGCCTTGTTGATGTGTAGAAGCTTAAGGAATATAATTGTGCTGTTTTTACTGGTTAGTTGTCTCAAAGAACAATATTCCATGTTTCTTAAATTCACTCACATTCTCATTTCTGGGAATGTCACAGATTTCCACACCTGAGCCATTCTTTTTAGGCGACAAATCTAAGGAACTTTCAGATTGAGGTGTCAGTAGAGGAGGTTTTGGAACAAACTGATAAATTAAACAGTAGTAAATCACCAGGACCAGATGATATTCACCCAAGAGTTCTGAAGGAACTCAAATATGAAATTGCAGAACTACTACTGTGGTATGTAACCTATTGTTTAAATCAGCCTCTGTATCAGATGACTGGTGAATAGCTATTGTGATGCTGATTAGAAAAAAAAAACTCCAGAGGTGATCCTGGCAATTACAAGCCTGGAAGCCTAATAGGCAAATTGGTTGAAACTATAGTAAAGAAAAAAATGATCAGACACATAGGTGAACACGAGATGTTGGAGAAGAGTCAACATGGCTTTTGTAAAGGGAAATCATGCCTCACCAATCTATTAGAATTCTTTGAGAGGGGTCAACAAACGTAGAGAAGGTCGATCCAATGGATATACTGTATTTGGACTTTTAGAAAGCCTTTGACAGGGTCCCGCACCAAAAGCAAAGTAAGGAGTCATGGGATAAGAGGGCAGGTCCTCTCATGGATCAGTGACTGGTTAAAAGACAGAAAACAAAGGGTGGGAATAAATGGTTAGTTTTCACAGTAAACAGAGGCAAAAAGTAGGTCCCCCCAAGGACCAGTAAAGGGCCCAGTGCTGTTCAACATATTAATAAATGATCTGGAAAACAGGGTAAACAGTGAGGTGACAAAGTCTGCAGATGATACAAAATTACTCAAGATAGTTAAGTCCAAAGTAGACTGCAAAGAGCTACCAAGGGATCTTACAAAACTAGGTGACTGGGCAACAAAATTAAATTCAGTGTTGATAAATGCAAAGTAATGCACATTGAAAAACATACTCCCAACTATACATACAAAATGATGGGGTCTAAATTAGCTGTTACCACTCAAGAAAGAGACCATTCTCTGAAAACTTCCACTCAGTGTGTAGCAGCAGTCAAAAAAAGCTAATAGGAACCATTAGGAAAGGGATAGATATTAAGACAGAAAATATCATAATGCCACTACATAAATCTATAGAAAGCCTACCACTTTGAATACTGGGTGCAGTTCTGGTCATCTCATCTAAAAAAAAAAAAAATAGAATAGGAAAAAAGTACAGAGTAGGACAACAAAAATGATTAGGTGTATGGAAGGGCTTCCATATGAGAAGAGATTAAAAAGAATGGGACTGTTCAGCTTGGAAAAGAGATGATTGAGGAGAGATATGACGGAGGTCTATATATTCATGAATGGTATAGAGAAACTGAATAAGAAAGTGTTATTTACCCTTCACATAGCACAAGAACCAGGGGTCAACCAATGAAATTAATAGGCATCGGGTTTTAAACAAACATAAGAATGTACTTGTTCACACAATGCATGATCAACCTGTTAACTCGTTGGCAGGGGATGTGAAGGCCAAAAATATAACTGGGTTAAAAAAAGAATTAGATAAGCTCATGGAGGATAGGTCCATCAATGGTCAGGGATGCAACCCCATGCTCCGGATGTCACTAAACTTCTGATTGCTAGATGCTGGGACTGGAAGACAGCTGGTGGATCACTCATTAAATTGCCCTGTTCTGTTCACTCCCTCTGAAGAATCTGGCACCAGTCACTATTGGAAGACAGGATACTGGGCTACATGGGCCATTGGTCTGACCCAGTATGGCCATTCTTCTTTTCTTAAAGAATGAAATAAAGCTATTAGAGGAATCTTGGCCAAATTACAGATTTTTGACTGAAGCTAAGGAAGAATGTTTGCATGCTTTCAGACTGTAGTTATATATTTATGTGGAATTTCCTTTGAGGTTTAATGAGTAGTCTGATTTCTATTTGAGAAATATGTCCTGTCTGAAATGTTCTGTGGGAGAACAAACCTGTGACTGCATAAGTAGCTTGTTTAGATTTCTTTCGGTAACTGACTAGAGATAAATAGATTGGTTATGATTTCAGAGGAAGACATTTTTTGTCTTTTGTCATTTGCCTTGCTGCGCTTTTTATTTGGAGCTTGACTTCTTCAAGATGGGCTCTCTAGGGACCATGCTGACAATTATTCCTTTCATAGCTGAGCCATGTGTTGAATCATCTCTATTGGAGATTCAGTCCTTCTGTGAAAATGGTTATAATGATATTGACTTTTTAGTCAATTTTTTGTTTATTCCTGGCTTGCTGGTCATCAAAAAGTAATTCTGTGTATCACTTGGTTACCCAGAACTGGATGCTCTTTTGGTAGATTGGAGCACTGTAGTTGGCTTAACAATTTGTAATGCCCCAGTGTTTGGTGGGGTTTGTTTGTTGTTTCATTGTTACAGAAATGCAATAAGAATCTGTTGTTTCATTGTTACAGAAATGCAATAAGAATCTGAGTAAGTCTTGATAAGAAATCAAAAAGTTCAGAAACCCACACAAGAACTACAGTATTGAAGACAAGAAGAGTTCAAATTACATCTGTTCCAGCCTTGGCTAAGTCCCCCTTGTGGATGGTCGCCAGCTTGCTGTATTGGACCCAACCTTTGGATCCTACATACTTGCAAGCCCACTGGATCTGAGCAGCTTCCAGACACTGTCTCTGAGTCTGGCCGCTTAGGTACACTCCTGGGGTGCACTCTCCTTGTCTGGCAACCCATCCTTTCTATGGGGTATCCTGGGCTCTAGCTGCCTAGGCCCCAAGACCAGTGCTGACCTCCCAAGTCTCCCCCTATAGCTTATGCACACTACTCAATAGCTACTCTCATGCGCACCCCTGTGTTGTATAGTTTAACTCTTCAGAGACATGTAGCAGATAAAGTAAGGAACGCACACACACACACACACACACACACACACACACTCTTACGCTTTATTCTTAGACAATAGAGGAGATATGCAGATCTATATAAAACCAACAAACACCTATTTGGTCTCCTCTTGAGTCTATGCTCCCCTCTTCTGTGAGTCCTTAGGCCCAGTTCGTGTGTGAAGTGGGTAGGCCCTTCCCTCTCTCTTCTGCTTCCTGGCAATGTTCAGCCAGTGAGAAAGTGAGACTCTGGAGCAGACCCTGGTTTCACACCCCTCTGTCAAGTGACTTGCTAACCAACTTCAAAGCTCTTGTCAAATGGCTAAAGTCCCAGTGCCCTGGAGGCAAACTGGTAGAACCAGCCTCCTTTAGCCTGATCCCTCTTTTTAGCAAACCCATTGTTCTCATAGGGGAGTCACTGAAAGATGATGGTCCCTTTGACGGAGCTGTTTCAGATTCACAGACATGGTTTGTTCCTGCCATAATATGGAACTTCTAATCCACACTGAAAGCTGCAAACATAAATGCTATTCATAAAGCAAAAAAGAAATTGTCAGTTTACATAGACATATTCCCCAAACTGTCACAACATCTCAGTAAACTAAATACTGTGCATTATATTGGATTTGAGAGTTTACATAGCAGGAGAAATTACATTTACACCCACTTTAAATTTCCATTTGCACTGTCTGAATGGTGTAAAGGCGTTTTGCTGTAAATGAGAATCAGGCCCTAGTTTTTCAGTTTAATCCAGATTCCTGTAAAATGTCCACACTTCACTCTCATTCTCTTGTCCCAACTTGACTATTTATAAAACATCGGCATCTATTTAGTTTCTCTGAAAAATCCACTTAATAGTGGCATATGATTCTCACTAGTGTGCCAGATTACATGGGATTGGCTTACTTTTTACAAGCAGCTCCTAAGGGACTTTTCAGTTATCTCAGACTAAACAAACAATCAATTGTTTATTTTCTCCAAAACCTACATCCTTAGCAAATTGCTTTCTCAGAATTCTACAAGATTTTTTCCTTCATATATAGCTTCTCTGTCCTTGCTGATAGGGTGAGACGAAAAGAAAAGAGTAATTATTTGAGCTGAGTGAATAATTCACATTACATGAATAATTTATCCATTGAATCTAGCCTCTCTTTCTGCTTGTAGAATATCTGTGAACAGATCACAATTTCCCAACATTTACTTACTCAAAAGTAATCAAAAAAAGTAATATTTTAAAAATTCTGTGGATTGATTGTGAACTATTTTCTGCAAGCAATCAGTACCCACACTATTTGGTTAGTTTTGAATGGTCATATAAGTAATATGGTATTGTTTCTGTTTCCTGATTGTCTGAAAGCGCAGTCACTTCCAGAACAAATACTCATGAGTAAATCTACAGTTTCCTGAAAACTCAAATGTGTAACTTTGAAATTTGCTTTCTGCAGACATTCATGCTGCTTCATCTCAATTGCACAAATGTTTGTAGATAGTGTAAATGAAAAGGGAACAAACATGGGGAAAGCTAATTCATTCAAAATGTAATGTAGAAAATTGTTTAGAGTTTTTTTGCTTAGCTTTTAAAGTTTCTGAGAGTCTTCATGGATGGTTCTCTGACAACATCCGCTCAATGTGCAACAGCAGTCAAATAAGCTAACAGAACTTTAAGAACCATTAGGAAAAGGATATATAATAAGACAGTAAATATCATAATACCACTACATAAATCCATGGTATGCCCACACCTTGAATACAACATGCAGTTCTGGTTACCCCATCTCCAAAAAGATATATTAGAAATGGAAAAGGTACAGAGAAAGGCAACAAAAATAATTAAGGAACAGCTTCTATATGAGGAGTGATTAAAAAGACTGGGACTGTTCAGCTTGGAAAAGAGATAACGAAAGGGCAACATTTTAGAGGTCTATAAAATCATGACTGGCGTGGAGAAAGTGAATAAGGAAGTGTTATTTACCTCATCACATAACACAAGAATCAGGGATCACTGAAGTTAATAGGCATCAGGTTTAAAACAAAAGAAAGCCCTTCTTCACACAATGTACAACCAACATGTGGAACTTCTTGCCAGAGGATGTTGTGAAGGCCAAAAGTATAACTGGGTTAAAAAAGAATGGGATAAGTTCATGGAGGATAGGTCCATCAATGGCTATTAGCCAGGATGATCAGGGATGCAACCCCATGCTCTGGGTGTTCCTAAGCCTCTGACTGCCAGATGCTGGGACTGGACAGCTGGTGGATGGATCACATGCCCTGTTCTGTTCATTCTCTTGGAAGCATCTGGCACTGGCCACTGTTGGCAGACAGGATACTGGCCTAGATGGACCATTGGTCTGACCTAGTATGGCCGTTCTTATGTTCTTAAATACTTGGCCATGCTCTATCTTCATTCTATGATAAAAACGGTCATTCATGTCAATGAGAATAGTACACAAAGATAGAGGATAAAATAGCCTTATGTGGTTGATGCCACGATCTCTGGTCTGAAATCTGAATAATTTGTTCCACCTGTAGTTGCTAGCAAACTGTTTCCTGCCATTCACAGTTCTTTTACCTGCTGGAGAAGATAAGGACAGAGCAGAATACTGTTTGTATTTGATAGTTATTCATTGTGGCTGGTCCTCACCTGTTTGCACCCAAGGATAAACGTTTTTACACTTCTCTACTTCCCTCACTATGCCAGGTTTAAATTTCTAAGAATAACTGTGTTTCTCTTCCCACCTTGCAAAGAAAGTCAAGGATTTCTTTAAAGAGCCACTCCAGGCTGCTTTAGTTCATGATTGTTCAGGTGAGCACAAATGAGTTACACATGAGATATTCTTGTACTGCCTGCCTGAAAAGAATACTACCTGTTCAAAATATTAATGGGAAAATACTGGTGCTTATGAGTCCGAGTGGCAAAAACACAGGGGAAGCAGGTGGTGGTGCTGAGGATAGTGTAGTGGGCCTCTGAGGCAGCCCACTTTACACAGAGCAAGATGGCTCAGGTGGCTGAGGGAACTCCCTCTATAGGAGGTAAGGCCCAATTTAGCAAAGCACTTAAGCATGTGCTTAACTTTAAGCACATAAGTTCCACTGAAGTAAATGGGAATTCTCATTAAAGTTAGACATGTGCATAAGTGCTTTGCTGAACTGTGAGTCCTCCTTGGTGCTGCTGCAAATAGGAATAGCATGCCCCTTCCACAGTGCAAGCTGACGATTGCAGCATGCTTGCAGCATACATGCTGGAGGCTACGCACACTTGGGGGCCATTGAGGCATCTATTGACTTTAGCTGCTTCCTCTGCCTCCTACCAAAAGGCATGCTAGGCTGGTATCCCAACCACATGTACTGAGGAGCCCTTTTGGGCTGAGCACAGCAAGGTGCTACCCTCAATTTGGTGGTGTTTCTCTGTTTGGATGTCACGCGGTAACTTTTGAACACCTCATCTGACCAATTCCAAAATTTCCAGGAATCAGTGGCCAGGCCCCTCCTAATGTTGGTGAAAATTGGAAAGCTAAGAGCCAGCAGGAAGTATAGGACACACGGAGATCATTGCAACTGGTTAGCAGACCCAGCAACTTCAGCCAGGTATGGAATTGTCTATAGATCAAAGCACCAGTTGATGGCAGCCATTAACACCTTCCAGCACAACACTATCCCCCATCTGAGCTTGCCCATCTTCCTAGTAGAGTTTAACATGTGGACACACTGAATGACTTATCTTCCAGGCAGAAAGAAAAGAAATAATAATGGTGGGAG
The DNA here is from genome assembly GCF_027887155.1 of Malaclemys terrapin pileata. Taxonomy (NCBI): domain Eukaryota; kingdom Metazoa; phylum Chordata; order Testudines; family Emydidae; genus Malaclemys; species Malaclemys terrapin. Next base: position 80,231,822 of record NC_071511.1, on the reverse strand, counting down.
AAGCAGTGAGGAATGGAAGGGGGCACACAGAGGCCCTGGTATTGGGGGAGAATGGGGGAACCGAGTAAGGGTGAAATGGGGGACATAGAGAGCCCCTGGTATGGGGGAGGCATGGTGAGGGGAAGGGAGACATGGAGGACACAGAGACCCCTAGCATGTGACAGAGGAGGAAATGGGGGAACACACAGAGCCACTGGCATGGGGTAGATATAAGAGGAATGGAGGGAATAAGGGAAACACAGAGCCTCAGCCATGAGAGGGAGAGAATAGAGAATATTGGTATGGGGGAGGGGAAAATGGGGGACACAGAAACCCTGGCATGTGTGGGAGAGGTAGTTGGGGAGTTACAGAGAGTCCCTGAAATAGAGGAAGCTGATAGGGAGCTTGAAGGAATTCAAGGAGCTCCTGGTGTGTGCAATGAACTCTGCCTATAGAAGCTATGAAGTGCCTAACCAGCCTCTACCACTCCTGCGTAGGTACCCTGTTCCTCCCACACATACATGAAGGGTTTTTCCTTAAGAGACAGTGTTAAAATAACCTTTGGCTCTACCTTTTTGAAAGCGTCCACTCATTTTGGGTGCCTCCATGGTTAGATGCCAACCAAATTCAGTCTGTATCTTAGATTGGGCGTTCAAAATGAGTGGTTGCTTCTGAAAATGTGAGTCTTAACTTCTGTTTGTATATATGTATATGTAGAGAGAAGTCAGAAGAACTATTCTGATTTACACTAGCTGAGGTTCTGGCACACAGTCTGAAAATAAATTTTGTTTAATCTATTGGTATGGGTGCATTTCCTTCCTTTCTAACTTCACAATAAAGTATGCACACTCACTCCCACCACTTCTGATGGGTTTTTTTCCCCTGTGAATTTTTTGTTGTGTCTTTCCTCCCATGTAATTTCCTAATAGTGAACTACTGACTGAGTGGGCTGCTTGTATTCAATCTTGTGGCTGCAGAAGGTCAATCTGCTTCTGATACAGACAAACATGCACCATTACAGTAAACTCATAGAAAGTTTCCTCTTCAGCATGAAAAGGAGAAGGAAATGAATTCTTTGCTTGGGGTTTCAGTAATTATGTTCTGGACCTGTCTCATTCTAAAAATATACAAGGTTTTGTAATATTCTCTGCAGAAAAAAAGAAGAAGAAATTCTTTCTTAATTTTTTGTGTGTGATTAATATTTATTCATCTTTTAACAAAGTTACAGTCATGTAATTAATCAATGGAAACTGACAAGAGTCATCAGAAACTCTAAATTAAAGATTATTAAAAAAAATCCAAACATTCTCTCCGTTCCCCCACCCCCAAATCCTAAATAAGGCAACTAGGTAGGATAGTGTATTAAGCAAGTATGTTCCTTTAGTGTAGTCAGTCTGAATTCAAATACTACACACATGCACTTCTCACTGGGAAAGTTCAGTTCTGTTGTTGGTCAATGCAACTTGACTGAAATGGAGATGTGCCGACTTGTACCAGGTTTGAATTTGGCCTGCTGCTTTAAATTAGGGAATTCAGCCCAAGGGGTTTTACTTCAGGAACATGAGTTTTTGTTGTATTTTTGATTTGGGTAAATGTCCAGGAAGGTTTACAGTGAGATCACGAAACTCATGTCACCTGTGACCTAAGGCAGGTTCTATTGCACTTAATTATTCTACAGTAAGTACTGTGTTAATGTAGATTAGTAATGTAGTCCCCTGGCTCTTAACAGTAAACTAGTGTATCTATGCTTGTATTTATAAAACTTCTTCCCCTTTCTTAGAACTTGGGGAGAAATGCATGTGTTTCTGAGACCAGAATCTTGACTGGTACACAGATCTAATATCTAAAATATCCCATATGAGCCCTGCTGACTTTCATGTGTTCATCTTTTATTATTTACTGAAGTTGTTACAAATGACATAATAGAGGTCCTATTAGTATCTCTTTCTATTCATTGGAGTAATGTTGTATACAGACATGACAATACTTTATATGACTAAGAAGCATATGAAGGATTGTATTCTCATCCCAACGTACCAAGATAGTGCTAATACTTGTTACATGTTTAATGAACTTCGTTGTAAGATGAGGAATGTTATTTAGTCTGTGACTGTTTTTTTAATGGTTCTATTAAGTAACCATAGAATTCTATACACAGCATTAATATTGAAGTTCAGTCTAAATAGCAAACGTGGAAACTTCGTGGCAGTGATACAGTTTTTAGAAGGTTGTATAGTGAGAATTGTCTGGATTGTGCCATTTAAATAATACACCTCTACCCCGATATAATGTGACCCAATATAACACGAATTCGGATATAATGCGGTAAAGCAGCGCTCCGGGGGGGGTGGGGCTGCGTGCTCCGGCAGATCAAAGCAAGTTCGATATAACGCGGTTTCACCTATAAAGCGGTAAGATTTTTTGGCTCCCAAGGACAGAGTTATATCGGGGTAGAGGTGTATTTTGTTATTTACTATCTGATAGGAAGCACCAAAATTGTAACCAGCCATCTCTGCATTTCAGTGGTAAGAAAATTTCCTTTCACGAACTCTGGCTTAAGAGTAAAAACCACTGTCCTTGCCCATCAATTTGCAGTTTGATTCTCTTTTATTGGATTAGTGCAGGCCAACCAGACAGACACCATTACTAACTGTATAAACTATGCTGAGACACTGTGTACTTTGCTATAGCAAGATTCCTCGTGTATGTAGAACTTGGTATATAATTGTCCATATATATTTCTGAGGAGAAGGACAAATGGAATACACTATTGCTACTGTACATTGCTTTTGTTTAGCTGGGCTCTTCTTTATTAGCAGGGCACCAGTAAAATGCAGATTTAAGTTGCTGAAAAAGAAGGAGCTGTAAAATTATAATGCTATGTTATAAATGACAAACTCATTTCTATCCTCTTACTGTAAAATTATCTTGAATAAAATAATGTAGATCCTGATTTTTAAAGAGGCTGAAACCTGGCTTCTGCCTAGTTACCTGATTTGTGGGACAAGGTGGCTTAAGCATGTTCTAGGGCAGTGCTTTTCAAACTTTTTTTCTGGGGTCCCAGTTGAAGAAAATTGTTGATGCCTGTGACCCAACGGAGCTTGGGATGAGGGGTTTGGGGTGTGGGAGGGGCTCAGGGCTGGGGCAGAGGGTTGCAGTGCGGGGGTGAGGGCTGTGGGTTGGGGCCAGGGATGAGGGGTTCAGGGTGTAGGAAGGGGCTCTGAGCTGGGTCAGGGGGTTGGGGAGCAGGAGGGGCTGGGCTCCGGGTTGGGGGTGCAGGCTCTGGGGTGGGGCTGGGGATGAGAGGTTTGGGGTGCAGGAGGGGCTCCGGGTTTGCGGGGGCTTAGGGCTGGGGCAGGGAGTTAGGGTGTGGGAGGAGGTCAGGGCTGGGGCAGAGGGTTGGGGTGCGGGTGTGAGGCATTCAGAGTGTTGGAGGGGTCTCTGGGATGGGGCAAGGGGTTGGAGTGTGGGAGGGGGTCAGGGCTCTGGGCTGGGAATGCAGGCTCTGGGCTGGGGCCAGGGATGAAGGGTTTTGGGTGCAGGAGTGACCCTGGGTTTGGGGGGGCTCAGGGCTGGGGCAGGGGGTTAGGGTGTGGGAAGGGGATCTGGGCTGGGGCAAGGGGTTGGGGTACAGGAGAGGGTCAGGGCTCTGAACTGGGGGTACAGGCTCTGGGCTGGGACCAGGGATGAGGGGTTCAGGGTGTGGGAAGGGGCTCTAGGCTGGGGCGAGGGTTGGGGTACAGGAGGGGGTCAGGGCTCTGGGCTGGGGGTGCAGGCTCTGGGGTGGGGCCAGGGATGAGGGGTTTGGAGTGCAGGAGGGGCTCCGGGTTTGGGGGGGGCTCAGGGCTGGGGCAGGGGGTTAGGGTGTGGGAGGGGCTCAGGGCGGGGGCAGCGTGCAGAGACCCGTGGCCCCCCTGCCTAGAAGCCGGACCTGCTGCTGGCAGTTTCTGGGGCGCAGCGCTTTGTTGGAACAGGTAGGCTCTAGCCTGCCTTAGCTGGGCAGCACCGCCGATGGGACTTTTAACGCCCTGGTCGGCGGTGCTGACCAGAGCCGCTAGGGTTCCTGGGTGCTGAGCAAGGCAACCCAGTGCCTTACATGCCATGACCCAGTACTGGCTCATGTCCTGAACTTTGGAAAAACACTGTTCTAGGTATCTTGAGCAATTCTCATGCTTCCCTGTTCTACAGAAAATGTAGTATTGTATTTGCTTGATTTCCTCTTTAATGCAATCAAAAAATCCCCTGTTTACTAAGTTCAGAAACAAATAAAAGACAAAAAGGAATCAACAGCCACTTAACTAGTTTCACTGTCCAGGCTGTGTGGTTAAACTTGGACTTATTCTATCAATAACCAAACACACACACACACACACACACACACACACACATATATATTTTTGCACCAAATATACTAATGTCTTTGCTTCCCTGCCCTCCTAATATTACCTGTCCAGGGTACAGGATATGAAATAGCTGGGGTTCAGTATTATGGTTTGGTTCACTTTAAATGATGGGGGTATATTTTCAATAGAAATGTTCCACTGGAAAGATGACATCAGATTCAAAGCCTTACTTCTTTGTTACATTTCCTGCTACTTAAAGGGTGTCAGTTAAAACTTGGGCCATGTTAAAAAACTAATAGAATTGTTATTAACATTGTATTTTATTCACTTCTCCTATGGTACCTTTTGTCTTTGATTGTCATATTTTTAGGGCAGAGACTGTGTCCTCCTACTGGTGTGAGATTGTGCAGCGACTAGCATGATGGGGCCTTTCTCCTGGCTGAAGCCTGTGCATGTTAGTGCACTACACACACAAAATTCAGTCCAAGCAGTTAAAGTTTAGCAAAGTTGTAAGCAATTGAAAACAGGATCATATAATGGGAAGTGTCAGGCAACCTTTACTATAGGTGTCTCTAATCAGCTCCACCTATTATAATAATAAATGATCAGCATATCTCACATAAGTGGCACAATTTTAAAAGTAATTGATTCCCTTTTTAATTCTGTACAGATAGTGATATTTTCCAGAACTTGGATTGCTGGAGTGAAGTCGAAGGGTAAATTCCAAACCCTGACTGTCTGATGCACTCAACTGTGACTGGAACTGAAAACCGTCACTCATGGCATATTCTGGCACAAGCCACAGTACAGTTACAAGCCTAGTCAGATCTGTGTTTCACTTTACTCAAGAAGAAACAAAATGTAAAAGGTTTGTGTTTAATCTGGTCAAAACATATTTTAAAGAGAATAGTTAGTATTCTTTCTGAAGGAGAATAATTGATGAGTCAGGCATCTGGCCATAAATTAAGGACAATATGTCTTTCATACCTCACACAGAGACAGCAATAGTGGACAGTTTCAGTAGTTGGCTGAGGTATATTCTCTCCCTCATCATTAGTGGTTACCTGCTTCGCTAGTTAAGGCTAACAATGAAGTAAACCACATATCCCATAAAGGACATAAAAGGCCCTATCATCAGGGGCGGCTCTATGTTTTTTGCTGCCCCAAGCATGGCAGGCAGGTGGCTTTCGGCAGCATGCCTGCGGGCAGTCCGCTGGTCACGCGGATTCGGTGGCATGCCTGTAGGAGGTCCGCCGGTGCCGCGGCATTGGCGTCCCCGCCGCCAAAGCTGTAGGACTGGTGGACTTCCCGCAGGCACGCCGCCGAAAGCCACCTGCCTGCCGCCCTCACAGCAACCTGCAGGCCGCCCCCTGTGGCTTGCCGCCCCAGGCACGTGCTTGCTGCGCTGGTACCTGGAGCTGCCCCTGCCTATCATGCCTCTCAGTGGGCTACTCCTGTAGAGTGGCAGGGATATTTGGATTTGCACAGTTTCTTGAGATTCTTTCACTGGGGGCTGTTTGTGTCCCTAAAAGGAATTGCAGGAGGTTCCACCTCTGAAACCAGCAGCTCCCCTGAGATTGTTAGAGGCTCAAGTCATCTGCTTGGAAGTCTTGTGCCTCTGCACTGGGCTTTGGCTTCCCCCATTTGCTTCTGCTTCCTGACCATACTGCTTTTGCCAAGGACCCCCATTCTACTTGCTACCCCTGGAAAATACCTCCAGGAGATGTTTTTAACCTGCAGAGGGGGAGTCCAGGTATATTAATGCTAACCGGGACTTGGTTCCACTTGCTGTTTCCCCACTTATGCAGCCCAAATCCTAGCAGAACTCCTGCCGAGAAGGGAAAATGCCATGAAGATAGGGTGACCTCCTAAGATTCAAGGAAATAAATGATAACTGTATGAAAAATACAGGGCTACTTTTAACTTTCAGTGGCAGCACTATATAAAGTTTTATTCAGGATACAAAATCATACTCAGTACAAATCAAGAGTTTTTTGATCAAATGACTTTGGCCCCAGACTATGTCTTGTTCTGTTTGAAAAGTACTTAGCACATTTTGGGAACTCCCCACCCCCACCTCTCCAGGGGTGTGTGTGTGTGTGTGTGTGTGTGTGTAAAAAATTATTGGTCCCCTGTTCAGGGGGGCATGGTCTACACTTATTTTGTATGTAGAACTTTTACTGACATCAGTGAGGGTTGGTATTAATGGATCAAAGGTATGGCACATGATATTTCTAGTCCAAATTATTATTATTTACTATTTGCATTGCAGTGGTGTCCCTTACTATATTGACATGCACACAGAGTGCCTAATTCTCATTGACACTAAGAGCTTGTCCATAGAACATGGTAGCTAGTGTGTGATAACTAATGTTTTAAAGGGAGATTAAGGTTCATCTCGACCAACTAACATGTTAAAACTACAGCTTGCCATATCGATGTTAGGATTTTAAAACAGGTTAGTTGTCATGCATTAGTTATTATGTTTGTAATAAAACACCTTTTTTCTTAGTGTGGACAGGCCCCAGGGGCCCCTTCACATTGCTCCAGACTTAAAGGTGGTTAAGTGTAATGGGCACTCATGCCTAGTCTACATTCAGTTTTTGTAGCACTATAACTGCTTTGGTTAGTGGCCTGACTTTTTTGCTGAAATAGTTATACAGGCACCATTCCGAGCATGGATACGGTTATATCAGAATAAAGGTGGCTTGTGCTGGTATAGCTTACTCCCCTCGCTCACACAGGAATAGCTCTGCCCGTATAAAGCACCTTTATACCAGTATAACTGCATCCACAATAGGTAGGTTGTACCATTTAAACTATACTAGTTACACAATAGTTAACATAATACAACGTTTGTGTGTAGACCAGCCCTCATTTTCATACCCTTTTACACTGCCAGAATGGTGTAAAGGGGCCTTAGTGTAGATGAGCATCAGTAGCAGTGTGTAAACATTGCCCTTTGAGCATCTGTGGGATGCTTTTTCTCAAGATCTTTGTCCTGTCCAGGCCAAGTTGTTTCTTATCAGAGATTTGAAAGCAGCCTCAGGAAGTTAAAGGTTGCATCTTTTGAAAAGACTGAAACTATCCTGGACTCAGCTGTAGACTGAAGGGTAGTGTTTATCAATTCACCCTTGGCTGCAATTATTATTATTACCTAATTATTATTCCATGTGGGTCTGCTCCTTGTACTTCTATCAAAATGTTATTGTCTTTAAATTATCTGATTTATCAAAATTCAAGCACACTTTAACTAGTTTATATAGCTGTCCTTCAAATTAATAATCCGATTCCTACTCTACAGATGATCTAAGGCTAACTGCAATGCTGTATAATTGCACAAAATGCTCAGAAGACCTCTCAGTTTTTAAAGGGGCCTGTTTTGCATTATAATCCTTCCAAATATATGAATGCATCTGAAGCTCATTTTCAGGTACAAAAAGTTAACATCCACTCGGCTCACTTTATATATTTCATTATAATGTAATTAGCTCCACATATTAGGAACTTTGGTCAAAGCTGTTTCTGTGGGGCACAAGCACAACCAGAGGCAAGATGGCAAATGTAAAGAAACAACATTAATCTTTTGACAAATGGATTTTGTACCCTCCCATTAACCTGAATGGTGATAAAATTGGTTTCAAACTTCTTTGCTATTTCTGATTTTCTTGCTATGAATAAACCCTGCCCACAGAATGTTAGTGCTGCTATGCGATAAGTGAGATCAAGTGATCATTATGCTCTTGGCTACATTTATTTGATCTTGACCATTCCTTTCTTCGTGTTCTTCTACTGAGACGCAGAAAATCCTTTTAAAAAATAAAAACCATGAGCCCTATGTTTCCTCCATGATGTAGAGGAGAGAAAGTGTGCAGTAATAACATAGAAATAATACCAAATTCGTGGAAGAAAGGGAGTGGAGTGACCACACACAGCCCACATTTGGGGCTCCTAAACGTGTAAGATCTATCAATGGTTGAACACATACCTTTTGATTAACTCCTTCTGGTTCTGTGGGATTTTTCACAGAAGGCAACAATCTAGTCACAGGATATTTTCTTTCTTTCTTACAGTCTTAATGCTGTAGTTGGGAAATGGAATCAAAATTGTTTTCTTATTCACTCAAAATACATTTTTTGTTAAATCTAAATTCTTTCCATTGAAGAGGAGGATGAGACTCTTAATGAGGGAGAGGGAGACTCCATCAGCACAGTGAACTAAGGAGTGCTATCTTGTTCTGTACCCAAAGAGTGTAGCAAGAAGCTGATGACTAGTAGAGGAAATGGGACGCTGGGTGTCTCAAAGGGGAGATACTTTTCTGTCAGATATAGGGAAACAATTTTTGGGGGTGTGTGAAATTTGGTTCTTTAAACAAATGGAACTTCTCTTTCTGGGCGAACTCAGAGGTGTAGACCCTTGGTTGGTATAAGTTGTCATAACTCCATTGATTTCATTTAGAGTCTCGGAACTGGCAGGGAACTGTTCTTCATGGGAGCAGTATTTCAGGTTGAAGGGATCTGCTCTTTGAGCCAGATTCTCACTTTCCCGCACCAGCTTCAATGAATCTAGCCAAGCATATGTGCAGGTGGGTGGAAGAGTGGCAATAGTATAGAGAATTATTTTTTGCAAGAATGTCTGCATTTCAAATTTTGGGGTGCTGCTATTTGTATGAAAATTGGGGGAGGAGTGCTTCATGGAGAAGGTGACTTCAGAGGCTCAAACTGCGCAGGATAGCCTCTGTTCATGGAAAAAGTAGTAGCCCTCCATTAGCATTCTCCCCTCCACTTTGTTATCCTGCTATGTGGGTAGGGATAACAGGCTCTCAGTGGGAACTAGGCACTTAACTTACAGTTAGGTCTGGAAATCTCCCTCCTAATGAATTCAGTGGGAGCGATGGACGCTCAGCAATTAGAAAATCAGATGGTTTCTAATTAGGTGTCTAAATAGGCAGCTACAGATCCAGATTTGAAAGGTTTTCATGGTGATGTCAAGTTAAGAAAGGTAGTTTCTGGCATTTAGGGAGAAGTACAAGAAGACAGCTTTAAATAGATGGCATTTCAGATGTTTCCCACCATTCTTACTATCACTGTCATGAATATGGGTCATATTTTAAGATTGTTTTCTTGTTGCAATCTTTCTCACTTGAAAGAAATATCATAGTTGCTCTGCCCACTGTAAGTTGTGATGGACAGTGAGATCATGCTATATTATTAAACTTTTTAGCTCTCTGAATATCATTTCCTGGCCACGCCTTTTCTTCCTCTTAACTGACCCTGTGAAGAGGGAGGATCAAGCAATCAAACGAGAGAACATCAAGTCTTTCACAGAATGTACAAGAATATTAACCACCCCTGTCTTGTAACCAGAGCAAAAATTAGGAGCTTGAGTTACTTTGTGTGATGGTGATTTTAGTCGGAAATGGGAAATGGTACACACCACTCATTCTTGTTACAACCTCACGAATGGATGCCCAGTAGTCTTGGTTCCTTCTCCTCAAATGCTGAAGAAATTGACTAATGTCAGTGTGACTTGGTGCCATCCAGTTGGCTCAGCAGAGCGTTCTGCTAGTTCTCATGATTAGTTCTCACTTCCCATCATGTGCAAACCATGAAATTATCAGCAAACAAAGTATTTGCTTGCATGCAATGATTTTACATTAGGTTTCCTTCCGTTATGTTCTATGAAGTAGGCATAAAGGTACTGGATCACTTAAGCAATATGTGTGAAGTTCATATCAGTATTTCGATCTCTCTCTGCAATATGTCATGATGATAGATTTATTTTTTTAAATTAACTATATTAAATAGTTTTTTAAAAAACTAAGATGCTTGTAGCAGATGGTTTACTGAAAACTATCAAGTTTTGTGACAACCGTTCTTTCTAGAACCCATTGTAATACTAAGATATATTTTCTATTTCTTCTGCACCCATGTTTTTGCATTCATAGCAAAAAGGAAGAACATTGAATTATTCTGTCATAATGGTTGTATGTACCAGAGCTGGTTGGGGATTTTCTGTTCCAACAAAAAAGTAAGTAAGTAAGTAAGTTTCCACAAAATCAAAATTTTCCAAAGGAAAGTTTCAATCTTGCTGAATATTTTTATTATTATTATTATTCAGAAAATATTTAGTTTCAGGTTAGTTTGACACAAATTGAAACATTTTGGTTTGTTGAACTGAACCGAAATATTTTGTTTTGAGTTAGTTGGATATTAAACTGCGTCTGCCTGAGCTACCACAGTGCTTCATGGTAGTAATTGTGTGGGTACTTCATGCCTTTGTTCTCTCTCCAAGGAGCTAGGCTCCTTGACAGGGCTCTGTTTCCCATGATACAGTGCAGCTTCCCCTCTGAACAACCGATGTGATGCAGTATGGGAGTCACATGGCTACAGTGCATCATGGGAGATGTAGTCTGGCCAGGGAGTCCAACTCTTAGGAAGAATAGAGGCATGTGACACCTGAACTTCAATTCTCATTAGGCACGATGGCACCATAGGTGGCATGTGGGACTGACTCTAAATAAAACATACTGATTTGGTTCAATACACTGAATGAAACATATGGATTTAGATATGCTGAAACATTTTATTTTGACAGAAATTGTTCAAACAAAATATTCAACACATGCAAAACAAATTTTTTTGGAACTTTTCATTTAGCTACATAGAACTTTATTCTAATAGTTTCCAGAGAGACACAACTTGGAAGGCTAAAATGTTACACATCAGACAGATATACTCATTGTAAGTGAATATGGCAGAGTATTTGTGAAAATTATTTGCAGAAACCTGAGTCTAAGAATTATGCTCATGCAACTGGGGAGTCAGAAACAGGCCATGAGATCTACATGTTTACTGAAATCAGCTCAAATTTCTGTTAGCAATGAACTGTTTGTAAATGAGTAACAGGTCATTAATTATATTTGTGGAGATTATTCAGCAAACAATTTTAAATAAATGCATTCAAGAAAATCATGTTCTGTTCATAGGCAATTGATGAACAGAAAAAGAGGTTCATCTGATAAGTAGTTCATTACTTCTTCTTTGCCCACCTCTAGCCCTCAGCAGGGCCGGCTTCAGCGTTTTTGCCGCCCCAAGCGGCAAAAAAAAAAAAAAAAAAAAAAGCCGTGATCGACGGCACTTTGGCAGCTCTGCTGCTGCCGCTTCATTCTTCAGCGGCAATTCGGTGGCTGGTCCTTCCCTCCGAGAGGGACTGAGGGACCCACCGCCGAATTGCCGCCAAAGATCCGGACGTGCCGCTCCTCTCCGTTGGCCGCCCCAAGCACCTGCTTGCTGCGCTGGTGCCTGGAGCCGGCCCTGGCCCTCAGATACACATATGCAACTGCTACAGATTTCAGTGGGAGTTTCAGTGTGTGCTTACATGAGGAAAGAGTTTGGCCTCCTGGGCTTGATCCTGCATAGACTGCCATACCCCAAACTCCCATTAAGACAATAGAAATTTTAAATGCACAAAAAATTCAGGACTTGAGCTCTGATAGAGTGCTTTTGAAAATCCCTCCTTATGTTACCTAACTGTATTGACTTCAGTGGGAGCAGAGTTAGGCCAAGGCTAAGTGCATTCGAAAACCCCATCTTAAGTGTATAAACCTTTATTAAAACTGTTAAATTCTCTGGATACAATGGGTCTGATCCTCAACTGGTGTAAATTGCTATAAAAGTCAATAGAGTTGCACTGATTTATACCTGCTCTGGGGTGCTGAGAGCCATTGAACCAAACTATAAACCCTTATATGATGGAAACCACTTCAAGATGGGGTGCAGCAGCAGCCTAGTTTCAGCACCTAGGCACCTATTGAGGATTTGGCTACTTTTCTTGTCTTTGGAGAGGCACAGTAGGGACCTGACAGTGTTACCCTTACTCTCATTGCTCAGCATTTACTCACCTGACCAATCCTATTGAAGACAGAGGCCTGAGATGAGGGGAGTCTCACAAGGACAGTTCATCTTGCAAGATTTCTACCACTTGGGGTTGAAATATCACAATACCAGCTCACTAGATATCTCTGAGGGTGATCTTAAACTTAGCCCTGATTCAGACTTTAACTCACCCCTAGCCCAAACCTAATCAGAATCAGGATCCAGCCCCTCCTTAGCCCCTCTTTAGTATAACTGTGTACTGATGGCAGATCCAGCACAGAGGGGCTGACCGAGTGCTTGATTTAGAAATTTACTGTTTTGTAAGAGATACTTGTGTGAACATCAGCGTAAGACACAGAATGCCAGTCCCCTAAATATAGTACAGTTTTGTCTGAGTCATATCGTTTCTACTGTGTGGGAGGGGTGTGAAGACATCCCACAGAATGGAGAAACACCGTCTTAATGTCTGTGGTTCCATTGCCCAGTGAGATGAATTTTTTTCTAAAGTCAGAATACAGCAGAAGTAGTAAAGGTATGTTCATTGTAAATAGATTCTAATTCTGTTGCAGCTTTCAGTGCAGGAAGTAGGCATAGTGTTCACCACCCACTTCAAAAGCTGAAGTTAAGCCGGTTTGAAATGTATACAATGCTTAGCCAAATACTGAACTCTTTATACAAGAGGCAATATAGACATAGCTAAACATCCAATGTGAATTTGGAAGGACACTTTATTGCAGGGTAATCCCCAGGTTTATCAATGCAACTGAAACTCATTTTGAGAGTACAAAAATTTCTTCCGTTAACAGTTGCTCTTGTGTTCAATTTATCTATTTTATTGTAATATAGTTCTGCTAATGCTACATGTTTGGAACTAGTGGTCAAAAACTATTTCTTTGAGCATGTTCACGTAATATTGCACAGCTGAAATCCTGGTCCCATTGGAGACAATGGAAGTTTTGCCATTGTCTTCAGTGGGGCCAGGATTTTGGTCTAAGTTTTGAAATAATTAGAGATGGGCCCAACTGACAAAGTTTGGGTTTGGATTTGACTTTCTCTAGAGTTTGAAAGAGATATTTAGATTTGGTGTTCTAAAAAATGACGTCTTTCTAACAACTGGATTTTGTTTTTACTCATTAGCCTTACTCTTTGAATGCAATCAGTTTCAAAGCTAGTTCACATTATCTTGACATGAATGAATCTTGGCAACTACAATGGGAGATTTGAGATAAGGATTTGAGAAATGGGCTTCCAACAAACAAAATTTCCTCTTTTTAAAAACACCCTCTAAGATCTAAGATCACTTTACTTTGTCTAAGGAGAATTTAACTTGTTCTCAATAAAAATGAGGCCTGTCTCCATCTCATTACTCTTGATTGGAGTGGGTATATTCCACATCAGATAGAGCTAAAACATGCCTTTCTTGTAAAATATGCTTTTGATGTCAGCCACGGCAAAATGTGTAGAAAAGTCAGGGGCTGATACTACAGCCCTTACACACATGAATCATCAGTCATTTGTCTCAGTAGGCTACTCACATAAGTAAGAGCTGCAGGATCAAGCATTTTGTGTTTAGTGCAAATGAGAGATGAACTTTGCTTCTACAGATAATCCAGTAAAATCAAAAGCTTGTTAAATGTAATGGAATGCCAAATGAAACCCTGCTCTCCTCTTGGTTCTCCTTCTGGCCTTTAATTGCCAGGAAAGATTAGTCCTGTAAACACAACATTATATCCATGGCAACGTGCAAGTCAGTGTTTAACTTTGCAGCACATTAAAAGGTATATTTTAAAAAAACACTTCTGCATTTTACAGCTTAGAATAGCAATTATGATTTCTAAATCAGGTATTTCCTAGCACTTATTGACTGGCTGGGGTAAGGGCTTGACGCAAAATGCATTCTTTCAACTCCTTGTCATTGCTAGGAAATTCTCATATGTATTATTTCTTAAATATAGTCAGTGTTTCCCCTAGCAATACTGATCTGACTAGAAATATATGGCAGGATCTAAATCCAACCTAGAGGTACAGCCTGGGCAATACGCACGTATCAGATTATAGCAAGAACTGTGCAGCCAGTATCCATGACCCGTGTGGGCTCTAGGCGCCTGCACAGGATGCAGTGCTCTTCTGTTAAGTCATCCTGATGTGAGGTTCTTGAACTCTACAGGAAGGTGCAATTTAATAAGTGTTGAGTCATACTAACAGATGGCTCTTGTTAGCTACCTCCAGGATATAAAGGGCAGCAATTGGAGTATCTAGCTCTGCATAGGTTGAACTAGAGTCTGGGACACAAGCTTACCAGGGAAAATCCTAGGAAGAGCCAAACTTGGGGAGAAAGCTTAGGCTTGTTTGTTTTCTGAGTTACCAATAAAGCCAACTCCAGAAAATGATGATTTTCAATTATATTCTCTGTGTTCTGTCTAGAGCCATGTGGGCATTACATTTGCTTACGTGGTTCAAAATGGAAAGATTTGTCTGTCTAGGGATGTATACTGTGCTTATCACTGTGGTATATGAATGCTGTTCTAAATTCGGTGGCAGAGTCGGTCATAAGCATGGAAATGAGGCTGTTCTTCAGCTAGGTTTGGTTGCCCCTGTAGAGGGCTTTGAAGATCAGGACTGAAGCCTTGAAGTTGCCTCTCTTTAATGGGGGAGTGGAGTGAAGGAAGAAGTGCACTGCTGTGATGTACTCTCAGTGCTCTGTTTCACTGCCTAGACAAGTAGCTGCATTCTGAACCAATTAGAGCTCTCTAAATGTCGGTTTTTTCATTTCTAGGTACAGAGCAATGATTCAGCCTGGAGGTCAGGAGTGGATAGTGGACCACTATGACTACCTGTGAATCCAACAGGGTGAGTGGTGATGGAAGAGTATTTTTTTGCTGCCACAGCTATCTATATCCTGAAGCAATGTGGAGACAGTGGACTGGCTGGACGATCTGAGGACAGATGGTCATGATAGAAGGCACTTTTATCATGGAGACAAGCCCTGTGAAACATATCTCTATTCCTATCAGCCTGTCCCAGTTGCTCTTCCTCAAAGTGTTGATATTTGAGTCATTTGAAGAGCTGAGAAATGATACAAGACATACTTGATGTAAAGTGTTTTGTCACCCACGTATAGCTGACATTTGAGGCCATGTCATCTTACACTCTTCCCCTAGCGGCTTCATGTAGATGTTAACCAAGGTAGAAGAAAGGATGGATCCCTACAGGGTCCCATAGGAGACAGCTCTAAGAAGTAAGAAGTAGCTCATGATAGCATTCTGGATTTGGCCTAAGGAAAAGGACTGGAACTATTTTAGTCTATTCCTTTAATCCCTGCTACATCCCTAATGTGGGATAGTAGCTTTTCAATATGAATGGTATCAGAAGTTGTGGAGAAATTCAGCGGTATGAGTGTGGATCCATACCCCTTTTCCAAGGACAACTGGAGGTCACTTATCAGCATAACCTGAAACCTGATTTGGCTAGTTCCCTCTGATACCAGCAGTGGACATAGTGACTTGGAGGGGAGGGTCTAATGTGAAGCAGAGGGACTAACACCGAAGTTGTATAATATTATTTTCCCCATGTGAAAACGTGGAAATTCAGCTACTATGATGTCACTCCTTCTTGGCAGTGCTGTACTCCTTTACTGGATGAGGAATAGACAGGGTGAGATCCAGAAGGGGCTTGGCCTCTTTTATTTACTGGAGGATGGGTTAAGTATCTCCAGCTGCTCTACTACTAGGCTGTTTTTTTGCTGGTGAGGGTCTAGAGAATATGTAACAGGGCCAGATCAGAAGAGAACCTTTGGAGCCTGATGCTGTAGTCACTATGCACACACAGCTTCCATTGACTTTGGTGGGACTTGTGCTCCTAAGTAACTCAGGCGCTTTTGAAATTTCCACCCTTTAAACTTAGTAGCTTAAAGTTAGGCACCTATTTTTTGGGGGGAAAAAGACCTTATTTATGAGAAGTGACTCGAAAGATCTGTGCCAGATATCTTCTTGTGAAACTCCGTTGGGTAAACTTCCCTGTTGTGTTATGATGCCCTGATAGGTGGAGCTTTGGTATGTTATGGGGACATTCACTCCTGCACAGAGGGCCAGCACAGGCTTGTTTAATATTTAAGCTCTGAGAATGCATTGATTTTGTGCTAGCCTTTTGCAAAGCAGTAAATTTCACCCTGAGTGCTCAGGAATGCAAAATTTCTTCTTCA
Source organism: Malaclemys terrapin pileata (assembly GCF_027887155.1). Lineage (NCBI taxonomy): Eukaryota > Metazoa > Chordata > Testudines > Emydidae > Malaclemys > Malaclemys terrapin. The sequence goes on along the minus strand of NC_071511.1, from coordinate 80,215,422 downwards.
GTTTGATTGTCTCATTAGGCCTGATTGCACAGATCTTCCCACTTTGATGGTGAAAGGTGGAGAGAGGTGAGGAGGTGGCTGGTGTCGAAATGGTGTAATGACCTTCACTATAGAGAACAGTAGTAGCAGTAAATACAAAAGGGATTCTTTGCTGAGGCTTCTGGGCACACACTGATCCAGCATCTTCCTGGCTCTCTAGCTCACAGACCGATGAACACAGTTTCTGTTAAACAGAATTGCCACACTTGGTCTCTTCTACAGTCTTCCCCTGAATTGTGAAACACCCCTTTGTGGGTCTGCTGAGGCGTGCTGCCAGAAAGGGTCTAGGTGCTTGTGTGGAGGGACAGGAACTCAGAGTGGATGACCTTGGTGTCTGATGGATCGCCCATGATCTGAGAAGACCTCAGGAGTGTTTGAGGGCCCCTCTGTTCTAGTGGAAGAAACTCTGAGGGGAATCTCATGGGGTTTTCCTCCCTGCACCCCAAGTGCCCTCTGGTAGCTTGCTCTGTGGTGGCTGGCCGCATTGAGAGGCTGTTTATACAGTAGAGAACCTACAGTATATTATCTTGAATTTATTGGCGACTATCAATATTTAACTGTGAGTGTCAGAGGTAACATCTAGAATAACCTTTAGGCTGTTTACTCAAAACAGTAACCTGTCAGCCTCCAGCTTCCTGAGAGGGGTCATCATTTGGCAGGGACTAAGAAGAGCAAGTATCTTGACACGGAAATTAATGTGGGAGTGATCATGATTGAAAACACATAGCATTGTGTAGAAGGTAATATTAATATATCTCTAACCTTTATATTAGATATATGGAAGCAATATCAATCTGCATATTTGGACAAAATGCGAGTATTCAGCGAGGTTGGGTGGGGAGGAAGTGTTTTATTTGATCTAAAAAACCAAAAACAGACAAACAACGGAAAACCCTCTTGGGCAGCCCTGATGTATTTGATTGGAGTAAAATCTTCCTGAAGTGTTAGGCTCTGAAATTTGTGCTGCATGTCACTCCAAAGGTAATTTTTCTTAGCTTTGTAGTGAGGTCTTAGATTTAATCTATGACTCTCTACCTCGCTAAACACTTAGGTCAAGATTTTTAAAAAGAGATTAGACTCCTAAATTGCTGTCTAGATTTCAAAAAACATTTCCCATTGAAGTCAGTGGGAGCTGCTCAATGCCCAGGACTTCTGAAAACCAGGACACTAATTTAGGAGCATTATGTTAAGCTCTTATTAAAAAAAATAAAAAATCTTGTCCCTAAGTGATCACTATATGCGTAATCGAAGGCAGACTAATTCATGGTTTAGTTGTAGATTTGTTGGAATTTTGTAAATGTACAAGAATAAACCAAATTAGAACTCTTTAATTTCTAAATCTAACTTGTATTTACCTCCTTTCTGCTTAAGAAGTTGCCCTTGTTTTATTTATCTGTCTGTACATGAAGCTCAAAATAGCAGCAGTCCATTTAATGTATTTCTGGAGAATTCTTTAATTTGCTGGCACAAGGCTTCATTCCTGGAAGGTTTTAATAAAATACCTCACCTGATATGTATGTTACAAGCAAAGGAAAAAGTTTAAAATGTAGTGTTATTCCCTGCAAGATAGACCGATTTTGTGTGCTCCACCTAATAGACTGGTGCAGCTTCATCGAAAAAAATGCTTGTTGATTTTTGAAAGTATTTCTTCTATAACTTTGGAGTCATTTTGATGTCATTTACATGTGTATTGTGACACCTTAAAAAAAAAAAACGGGGAAAAAAATACATTTGTATTTAGAGCTGGTTGGAAATCATTTCTCCTTCCATGTGGAAAATTTAAAATTTTCATGAATAGACAAACAAAAACCCCTTCTAGTCAGAAATGTCGTGGTCATGTCCCATGAGAGCTGTCAATGGAGTACTTTGTGCACCTATTCTTCTCTATGGGCTGTGTTCCCTGGTTGGACTACACCTCTGATGCATCATGCTTTCCCCTGTCATTCATCGGGGAATCCCTGGCTGTAGTGTATTACAGAAAATGAAATCCAGCTGTGGAGTGTAGCTCAGAGAGGAAAATTGGGGTATGAGGCACCTGAATTAAAGCTCCTGTTGGGCACCACAGCAGCATTTTTCATACACATTTTGTAGGTTTTTTTTGTCTGAAAACATTTCGGTTTTCAGGTGTTTGGTTTTTCAAAGCAAAGTCAAAATTTTCCACAGAAAACAGACACGGGGTGGGAGGGGGGGGGGAGGTTTTATTGAAAGCCCAATTTTTCATAGAAAAACAGTTCAACAATTTTCAACTAGCCTGATTTGTAATCCATTGCATTTTAGTAGTTCCAAAACAGTCTTTACAGTTTATGATATGCATTTTTTTAGCTGGCAAATTATTGATGTGAACTGTATCCTATGTAGGCACAATTACTACATAAATGGCACACTCCTGAGAAGCCACTATTATGAAACCCTGATTCTTCAGCTCCAAAAACCCGGATTTCTAACTATTGAGCAAAGGGAGAACTACTTTAGCTGATGGCAGTAGCAGGCCCTTGTCCTCTCTATAGGGCCAATCACCAAAGTGCAACATCAGTCACTCACACACACACACAGCTCACACACACAACCCTCCCCCCTCATGAAGACGGGAGGAGTGTACCAAAATTGAGTCAGAGGAGTTACAACTGGTGCATGGGGGACACAATGCCACTCAAGTTTGGATTGTTGCAAAGCCACCACCCTGATATGGGGGCCCTGTGCAAGTGCACCAAGTGCACCTTGGTTAATCTGGGCCTGCTCCTTGGGAGCTGTCGGTTTTGTCTGGAAAGGCCACGCACTGCTGTAGCACAATATAAACCATTTTTTATGTGGATCATTATCCATTGTAACTAGACTAAGGGTAAAATTTTCAAAAGCAAGCCTAAATCCTATTTCAGAAGTGATTCTGGAGCCTATTTCCCATTAACTTTCCATGAGTCTTAGACTCCTAAGTCACTTAAGCACTTCTGAAAATTTTACCCTGAGACCAAACATTTGCCAACTGGTGGTAATGCTTGATCAGTCATGACTGGATTTCAATGGAATTCAATGGGATTTCTGACATGGTTAGGGTTATGCAGTGTGCTGCAGTGTATTGCTGGAGTGGGGCTTTTAACAGCACTCATTTTGTTCCTCAGGCTGCCCTAAAGATACGTTTTCTGTATTCTGAAATGATGTGGCAGAAAGCAAAAAAGAATCTTCTGACTCATTAGGAAATAAACACAGGCATAATTACCATCTGCCTTTCAGTCCATTCAATCTATTCTCCAGTCATGGAAAAATGTTCATGAAAAAGTTGACGTCTGGCTCTGTGATGCTTCTGAGAGAAGCTAGTTTTATAAAAAAAAAAAATGCAGAAATAAAAAACAATCCTGACCCTATACGTTATGTTAGACAAAATGGATTAAATTTATGACACCCTACTCATCAAATTCTGACCTTGATTTGACCCCATTGGCTTTTTACTGTTTGTTGTTCTCAAAAAATTTGGTGCCACTTTTCCTCAGTGGGGCACTTAATTTTGAGTGTTAGATAGAGATCAATAGTCACAGCTTGAAATTGGCATCTTTGGAGGAAAAATATGTTGTGTAGCAGTACTGTAGATTTGATAGTACTTCAGTTAAGAAAATGGTGTACTCTTTCATTATTGTTTTCCATGACAGTATTGAGTGTTATTTCATTCTCCTACCGAGATTCTGACAGTCTCTTGCACTATCTTATCTGTCAAAGAGTTTTCATTCCTATCCTTTCATGCTTGGCTTCTGGAGTGGAACTTTATTTCAGAGGTCCATGAAATTAGAAAGGATGGCCCTGGCACTGGCTATGCTATCAGCCTTGGTCACTCAGAAATGAGTCCCTTCAGTTCTAGAACTTCCCTGTGGTTCTCAGATCATCTACATTGAAATATTAGTTAATCTGCTACCCATACAATATATGATCAGTTGGCAGGAGAAATCTCTTGAGCTTTGGGTAAAACTTAGAATCTTCCTCCCCAAGGTGATTCCCTATTGTTTTATTGTGATGTAATGCAGAGAGATTTCTAGTAATTCCATCATCCTTAAAACAATGCTATTAAATTTGTTTTTGATTATGATCATTGACAGAGGGAAATATTTCTCCTCTTCTCCTTCTTCCATTACTCATACAGAGAGAAAGGCATTTATAAACATTAGGCATTTATAAACATCAGAGACCCTGGTGATAGGGGTCACTGAATACCCAGATGGACAGAGATACAGGCCAGTGCTCATGTATTCTGCAGTCACAGAATTTACTAGGAATTCTCCCCTTGCTGCAGAGTTGTGCTCCAGATTCTGAGGCTTGGACTACATTTAAATGATATATTGCCATAGCTATGTCAGTCAGGGGTGTGAAAAAATACACCCACGTATTTATACTGAAACCTGCCCCCTTTCCCTCGCCCACAGTGTAGACACAGCTAGGCTGATGGAAGAGTGCTTCTGTCAATGTAACTAATGTCATTTGGGAAGAAGATTTTCCTACAGTGATGGAAAAACTTCTGTCAGGGTAGGCTGCAGCTACACTAGAGGCTATGCCAGCGCAGAGTCCAGAGTGTACGTATAGCCTATGCTTTCATTAAAAAATATTTTTCTAGCCATAATGGTTACAAAGAAAACCCTAAAAACATCAAATATAAGCCAATGCAGAGATGTTTTTCTGAGGGTATGTTTACACTATGAAGATTGTACCAGCATAGCTATGTGTAATGTAGATGTAGCCTGTACTGGCAGAAGGAGTTTTTCTGACTGATGTTAGCTGCATTGACAGAAGTGCTCTTCCATCAATTTAGCTGCATCTGCACTGGGGGCTATGTCTGCATAATTACATTCGTCAGGGGGGTAGCTAGGCCAATATAACTTTCAAGTGTAGATCAAGCCTGAGTCTGCAGGCAGCCTGAAAAAAAAAATAGCCCTAAGACACGTGAGCTGCCTCATTCATCTCAATGGGGTGTTGACTCTCTGAAACAAAAATATCATCATTATCAACTGTATCACCATTGATCATTTTAGAACATCCAGATACTGTGCTTATCACATTGTTTAACATGCCCTTTTCACCTTTTCAAATAGCAAAAGCCCCAAATGCTCCCTACCCACTACCAAAACCTCAAGTTTCTACTTTCATCTTCAGTTAAACGTTCTCCATACATAATCTTGCAACACAATGAAAACTCAAAAGTCAGGGACAGTAAATTCCGTTGAATCGGCTATAAAACAGATAACACAGCTGCTGCCATATGGATTGTGTTTTTCATTGTCATATTTTATGCAATCCAATCTGAACATCAATCAAATTTGAACATCAATGAAACTGCTGCAGAATTGTCAATCTGCAGCACTAGGCTGCCAGAAAACCCAGAGAGTCTTGCCACAGAGTACTTGGGACTAGGTTATGGTTTATCTACACAAATTGTTGTTCTGCTTTTGGTTATTGATATCCCCCACCATTGCTTTTCTCTTCCAGGCAGATCTACAAAACGAGCAGTAATGCATGCACTCTGAGCTCCTACACTCAGGGCCGGCTCCAGGCACCAGCAAAAGAAGCAGGTGCTGGGGGCTGCCAATAGAAAAGGGCGGCACTCCGTCCGGTATTGAGGCGGCACACCTGGGTCTTCGGCGGCAATTCGGCGGCGAGTCCTTCACTACGTCTCTTCCTCTTCGGCGGCACTTCGTTGTGTTTTTTTTTTTTCCCCTGCTGCTTGGGGCAGCAAAAAAGCTGCCTACACTCCACCTATAACCAAAAAACCAAGTTTCCTTTAAAGAAAAAAGGAAGGTAGTTTTCTTGTCAGAGAATTTGCACCAACTTTTATGAACTTTCAGAGCATTAAACTATTTAGCAAACTGAGAAAATATCATACAAGATGACCTGGCATACATGCCCCCTGCACTACTACTGTGAAGGAGACAGAAGGTGAAGGAGCTTCTTCAATAATGACTACAAAGGAAGATGAGAACATTCCACTCTATTGTGCAAGCAACGGGAGCATAGTTCCCACTCTGAGAGAATGTGGACTGAGACCAAGCCTTGGAGTCCCGAAAGATCATTATGAAAAGCAGTAACAATAGACAGAATTTACCACCTTCTGAAACTTTTGAACTCCAGGTTTTCAAGCCAAAGGTTTATTTTTAAGTAATGCAAAGCAAATCACAAGGGATGCACAACTGGAAGCAGTTGTAAATTGACTTTGCTGTGTAATTCATATATAGCTTGATCCTCCAAGATGCAGAGTGCCTCTTGTGAGACGTAAAGCACCCATAATGTTCCTGGACCATAATAGGAATTGAGAGTGCTCCGAACCTCATAAGAGCCACTCAGCACTTTGCAGGATTGGACCCTTATATAATCACTGTTGAAGTGCAAAAATTACTGAATGACAAGCTGTGAGGGGTCCATAGTGGTGCAGGTGAGGGCCTTTAAACCCAGTCAGTCATTAATCCGCGCTAAATACTCCCCATGCAGGTTGTTATTACTATTATAAAATAAAAGCAACAAGTTGTAATGATTTTTTTAAAAAATTGTTATGATGTTATAACTGGCAAGAACAGGGTATTTTTAGAGAGACAAGCTGGGTGAAGTAATATCTTTTATTGGACCCACTTCTGGTGTTGAAAGGGACATGCTTTCAAGCTCTTCTTCAGGTCACCTCGAAAGCTTGTTTCACTCACCAACAGAAGGTGGTCCAGTAAAAGATGTTAATGTGCTGTGCATTAATTAGGCAGTTAAATTGCTAGAATTATATCTGGATAATCATTGTCTATACCACCAGACTTCTTATTGCAGTCCAATGACATAGCCACCTCATTTCAGTTTGGGAAACTGGTGCTTTAAATTATGGGACATTCTGGTCAGGGAAAAACTTACTGTCATGAAACATCTCCAAAGTGATCAATATCAGTCTCTGGATATGCAGCTACTAATCATGGCAAATCTGAATCAGAAGCAGATTATTCACCTATTTTATTGTATACCACACTGATCTGTTCCACACTCATTTGTATCTTGATTGTTGTCAGCCTTTAGTAAGTTCAAGTGTTATCTCCAACACTTTGTCTGTTCTCCAAGACCGCATTAGTATAATTTTATCATTCAATTTGTATTTGAGATTCAAAAATATATAAACTGATTATGAAAAAAATCACACCCTAACAGACATATGTAATTAACACTTCAATATTGATCTAATATAATTTAAAGAGTCTGATCTTTTGAGGATTCTGTTCAAAAAGACAACTGTGAATGAAGGTATAATGGATGGATTTTGTCGGTATTCACCTCTTTTTCAGGGATGCTTCCTTTTTTATATACTCTGCGTCAGTCAGGATTACGAATTCTTACTCCCCACCAGCATTAGCCTCTGCAGGCTCCATAATTAAGAACGAAATACACAAAGTACAAACCATTTTTACATGTTGGGGAACAAATAGTTTAATGTCAGCTCACTTTTTATTGGCTCTTTTCTCCAAGCAGAGGTACTTGTGCTAATCAGAACAGCTAATGCCCCATATGTGAGATAGCCGCTTGGGGCCATTCCAGGACAATAAACAAAATGGGCCAAATTCTTAGCTGGTGTAAATTAGTGTCTCACCATTGAATTCAAGGGAACTATGCCAATTTACCCCAAGATTTGGCCCTATATTGCTAGCAAACAGAGGAAGTAATTTTGTATCAACCAGCCATTGTTTGCATAGCTCAGCTTGAGGCTGATGTCCCGGATGGAGGAGGTTTCTATGCAGCAAAAGGAAGTGGAGAGAAGCAATAGCAATCAGAAATGTTAGCCTCTTCTTCTTGTCTTTCCTTTGGTAAGCTACCTCCAATGTGTCCCTGCGTCTGAATCCCCTCTTGGTTTCACAGCAGTGTAACTCCACAGACGTCAGTTGAGAGACCCTGGTGTAACTCAGCAGTAAGAGGATAATCAGGCCCCTGAGTCTGTAAACCTTTTTAGAGGAGCAAACTAAGCACCTTGATGCACAAAGCACAAAATCAAGGAGGCACCTCTGCAGAGATGGATTTGAGCTGGAGTAGTCAAGTACAGCATACTGCGCCTGTCACAGGAAGAAATAAGGACAGCGTGTGTAATGCAGAAAGTCAGGCCTCGGAAGTGTTAATATCCTGTCTCCTGCGTTCTTTGCTACTCAGTCCCCAAAATGCACATGCAAGAAAAACGGGGAAGAGAAGTTTCTCTTGTCACTGTTTCTGGCATTTGAGTTCTGCAAACCTACTGGATCTCTGGAGCTGAGGAGCAGTTTCAGACTGGGGACGCAAGGGCCACTGAGTGTGTGGTCTGGGCACCACCAGCACCTCTAGTATCCAGGGGGACAGAGTAGACTTTTGTTCCTTCAAATATAGGATTAAGAAGTGCTGCTGGTACAGCTTCATGCTGTGATTCTCTGAAGCGCCCAGCTATCTCAGGGCTTGGACTGCCCTCCTGCCATTTGCCACTTCTGTCAGGTATTTGAATTTGGAGTGCTCTTCTGGTTTGCATTACAGGATGTCCATTCTTCCAGCAAGGAGCCTTCCCCCTCCTCTGGATAGATCTAAGTTCTCTTTGACCCAGGGCCCCTTCCAGCCAGGAATTAGGTCCATAGATCAATGGGATTTGTGCTTAATCTACACTGCTTTGAAGGGCTCTTCGGGGGTCTGCACAGGAAATTTCCCTGTAGCTCTGGGTGCCAGTCCAAGTCCACTGAGCAGAACATTGGAAATGTACCAACAATCAATCTTGCCTGTCAGACCGGGGGTTTTCAGTTGCTCAAATATAACAATATATGTACTTTCATACAGGAGCACATACAAGTGGCACACACTCCTGAGGAGCTCTATATGCAGGCTCCCTTCAGGGTCTATGCATACCTCATGCTCTTTATCATGTCACCAACAAACTCACAGAAATGATAAAGCCAAACAAACTTTTCACTTGGAGCCAAATCCTCAGGGGTGAGGGGCTCCTGCAATTCCTGTTCATGTCAATGGAAGTGGCAGGTGCTGAGTATCACGGTTACAGAGCTAGTGCACCTCTGCCCCCTGTGTGGTCTCTCTGAGTCAAGGCCGGCGCAACCCATTAAGCGACCTAGGCGGTCGCCTAGGGCACTACAATTTGGGGGGCGGCGGGACCTTCCGCTGCCTAGGGCGGCAGAAAAGCTGGCGGCACTCCTGCTATGAGTGCAGGACAGGCCTTGTACCTTTACCCATCCCCGTGTGGAATTCCACAGCTTTCACACACTTAGACCAGACCCTGCCCTAGGCTGCAGTGCCCTACATATTAATTGTTCTTACCCACCAGGTCCGACTGAGCTTGGTTACCTATGCTTCTTCCCAGCAGGAGTCTGTGACCAGTGGTGTTTGTATTGATCAGACCACCTTCTTCAAACAAAGTGTTACTCATTTTATCAGTAGGAACAAAGCATTTAGAGAGAAAATGATTGTAAAACAACAAACAGCCTACACAAATGTCTATCCTACCTACAGGCTAAACATCCCCTGATGGTAACCTGCACATTCCTATATTCTTCAGACACCCCAGTGGGTGTCTGTGTCTCAGCCTGGTTTCTCTGAACAACTATCATTTCTACAGAGTGCATTCCTTTTTAAACCTGCCAAAGTTCTTTTGATATCCTCTGTGTGTGGGCCTTTTCCGGTTCTGGCACTGTCTTTTAACAACCCCCAAGTGTTTTCCAAGACGTGGCTTATCTTGAGGCATTCTTTTTCCTTCCTGCTTGTTTTTTTCCTAACAGCCCTCTATTTAACCAAACCAATTTATTTATACAGTAAACATCCCAATAACTAGCTCAACATAAAGTATTCATAAATTACAGAGCAGCTCCAAATCCACCTCGCTCAGCATTTCTTAGGATTTCAGCCCCAAGTCATCAGTAAGGTACTTAGGAATATGCCTAACTGTAAAAGTGAGCAATGCTATTGACTTCAATGAGACTATCCATCTGTTTAAAGTTAGGCAGATGCTTAAGTACCTTGCTAAATAAGGGTATGTCTACACAGGGATTAGAAAACCTCTGGCTGGCTTAGATCAGCTGACGGGCTTGGGCTCAAGCGCTGAAAAATTGCTGTGTAGATGTTGGGCTCGGGGCTGGAGCCTGAGCGCAAATGTCTACACAGCAATTTTTAGCTCCACAGCCCGAGCCCAGCGAGCTCATGTGAGTTGACATCGACCAGCCGTGGCTGTGCCTTAGTTTTTTATCCCTGTGTAGACGTACCCTAAGGTCTTAGTCCTTAATTTACTCTGCATGATATGTAGGACATAAGCTAAATGAGAATTTTGCAATGATTTCAATGGGAGCATGACCAAGCCTTAAATCATCAAAGAGGTACATGGAGGAGGGGAGTCACAGAAAAAACTTTGCAAATTAGATTCTGCTGTCTTGGTGAATCTGTGGATGTGTTAACACATTGTTCAGGGAAGGGATCCGTGAGAGATTCCTGCTATGCTGCTTGTTATCTAAAATTGCTATTAATAGTGTATTATATTCAGAAGGGAAGCTGACATACTGTAAATGTGTCAAATGGTAATGATATGGTAGTTCATTTGTATAATGTACATTTGCAGCCTGAATTATTAGGCAGTTCTGGTTATGCTAGAAATATCAGGTGTACATTTACAGCAGTTTTTAGGGTAGGTAAATATATATTCATGTACTAAAACAACTGGATTTAAACAGAAATAGTAAAAGTCAAGAGAAATACTGAATTAGCTTTATTACCATGAATCTCCTCAGTATAACAAAAAACATAAAGCATAACAGCTGCAACATAGGAGGTCTTGTCTGAGGATATTCAACTGCTCTTGGCTTAATGTCATACATCAAGTTCAGCTAAGGCAAACAAGTTGCTGTTAACTCCATGTGATGGGGCATCTGCCCTGCACTGACCTGTAAAGGGTTAATGGAGCCCTAGGGAGGCCGTGCAGAAAGCAGCCAATAGGAAAGGGACTGTGAGGAGCAGCCAGTCAGGGCCTGGCAGGCCCATATAAGAAGAGCTGAAGGGCAGAGCAGATTCAGTTGCTCCCTGGAACTCAAGGAGGGAGAACTGGCTGCCTTGCAGGTGGAAGAAACCCAATACCATGGACAGAGCAGTACTGCTAGCATGGACCGGGGAGCTAGGGAAGAGCTCCTGGTTGGTGGCTGGGAGCTCCAGGCTGAGGCCTGGAGATAAGGGTGAAGATGATACTGGGGCTATGGGGAAGTTGCCCAGGGAAATAGACTGAGAGATTGAAGGACTGCAGCATGTGGCTGCCATTACAGGGTCCCTGGGCCAGACCCAAAGTAGTGGGTGGGTCTGAGTCACTTGCCACTGAGATAGTGGCTGGACCACTGGATTGTGATACTGTTCCCCCTGGAAGGGGGGACCACAGAGTGTGGCGCAGCCAGAGGGCTGTGTCCTGAAGAGGACCCTGTGATTCTTATAGCGACACGCTTCCAAGCACAGAAGTGACAGCAGGAGAGACCCCACCGAGAGCCGACCTACCAACCTGTGTAGCTGATCGGTAAGATGACCAGCAGGAGGCGCTAGCGTGGTGAGTCTCACACACCATTTTTCTGAATAGCGCCTATAACACTTGTCTGGCAACAGATCTCTCAATACATGGCTGAATGTACTTCCATGTTTTGATTCCTTAGAGTAACACACTGTTAGTAACTGTGGCATTGTCTGAAATGGCAAGGAATCCGTCACCAAGGAGCTCTATCCCTCTGCTGATCATGGTATTATAGCTGATGTGTATTTGTGTTGAAAATTTGTACTACAGTTCTGTAAACTGATAACATATTTTAACAGTTTGTGAATTAGTGATGGTTGTTCTCATAAATATGTGATAAATATTTAACCATTTGTTTGTGTTCTAAATGTGTATTTTCAGGCAGATGTGCAGTTAAATGTGCATCATGGAATTTTGGTGCATATATAAAGAAGTATACACGAAACTACACAAGTAAATATGATAAGCAGGTTGTAGGTATGTTTGCTATGTGTCTATACAGTGCCTAGCACAGTGAGGCTCTGATCCATGATTGGGACTCCTAAGTGTGACTGTTATGCAAATAAACAATAAAAACAGGTATGGAGTTGTTAAATATCAGTTGTCACAAAAATAATAGGTAGTACAGTCTATATTTGGTACGGTGACATTGTTTGCCTGTGTATACACAGATATTGGTTTAGTGTTATTCAGGCCCGCCGACAGTAATTCCGGGCCCCAGGGCGGAACAGTCAATGGGCGGGTTGCTGGGTTGGGGAGCCACTGCCGCTGCGCATTGTGCAGGGTGGGCTGGAGCCGGGCCCCACGCTGCTGCTGGCCCGGCATGGCATCGCCACGTCGGCGCGGAGCTGGACCACGTGCAGTTTCTCTACTTGTTCATTTCCATTGCCGCTGACATTTGCGGCAATGGAAATGACATTTGCGCCTGTGCTGGCTGGTGCCCAGCGAGCTGCTACTGGCTCTTCCAGGGCTTCCACATGCCCTCCTGGCTGCCTTTGTCGCCGCCAGTACCACCCTGTGCATGCCTAGGAGCCCTGCGTCCCACCTGGGAAATTTAAAAGAGCCAAGGGCTCCCAGGCCCTTTTAAATCGCTCAGGTCCCTCGGCGATTGCCCCCTTTGTCCCCGTGCACCCGCCCACCCCTCCGTTGGCAGGCGTGGTGTTATTTCATTAAACAATAAGTACATAAATGGGATCTGTGGAGGAGCATTGTTATAATTAGGTGTATATAAACAGCTGGTGTTGTGTGTATAAGTAACAGGTAGATGCGCAGCTTTATAGAATGAGATACTAAAATAAACTAGAAAGTTTCTGGGTGGCTGCAATATTTTGTATGGTTGTTTCTGTCCAGGCCGAGATTGTCTGTGTTGTCTCCAGTTGTGGTGGTGGGAGTTTTCTGCTATGTCTTGGTATAAGGTCTAGGACTTGATTGTAGAGACAGGACAGGAGAATGGTTTGTGAGAAATACAGAAGGATGTTGGATTTCAGTGCTTTAGGGTCAATAAAAATGTCTGTTCTAGTCTAGAGTATATTTTGTGAGACCTGGAACAACAAGTAGTCCCTGGTTTTGGCATTAGTGTTCCTCCAGGCAAAATTATTTCATTAGGATTGTTAAGCGTAAAATTGCACTGACATCAATGAGAATTTTGCCAGTGACATCAGAGTGTGTCCCCAAAGTGTTCTGGAAACTTTTTTCTGTGAATACCCTGGGATGATCTATCTGTCTGTATTTGATGCACAACCAAAAATCCTATTAACCAGATGAGTTCAGGAGAATACTGACAAATGACCCAGTTAGTTGTATACTTTCAAAAAAAATTATAGGGTCTTCATTTGATACTCAGATTTATGTGTAATAGCTGAATACTGTTCGTCTATCCTGATACTGAGATTCTCCGGAACTCATCATCTGACTAGGTGGTAATAATAGCCATAAGTGATATCTCTCATATACAACTAGATGAAAATGAGGCACAAAAAGGTTGAGGGACGTACCCAAAAAGAAGCTGTTATTAAGAATCAAAGTTGGGAACAGACCTCCCTATGCCTCGCTGTCTCCTTATATGCAGAAAAGTAGTTAGTGCACTTACTATTTTTTCATTTTTAGATGAAGAAAGCAAACCAAACAAAAACCCCAATTCTAACCTCTGTTATGTGTTAATACAATACATTATTTCAGATTTAAATTATTAGCGTTTCAAGCTAGAGGGAAAGCAATAAAGCATTTGCAATGGCACCAAACATCTTCTGTTCTTCCTTATCTGAACAATTCAAACCCAAACCAATTGTGATCAGTTTGTAACAGAATTATTTTGGGGGCTGAGAATGTGTAATGTCCAGTTTTAGCCTGAAGTAGATTATAAGAGCCAAGTTATAAACCTGTCCAATATCTGTATAAAAATGTTACTGTTCATCAAATGATGTCAGCTTGCTATAATACTGAAACTTTCTACAGACTAAGAGCCCAATTAATCCCGAGTTTAACTGCATTGGAACGTGTGGTCTTACTCCAAAGATCAGTTTGGTTCCAGGAGACTTGAAATACTATAGCTCTGAAGCAGTACCAGAGTTTCATTATTTCTCTATTTGTTCGTTTCCATTGCTGCATTAGATTTCATGCCATTATGAGCTGTTCATATATTAAAAGCTGATCAAAGTGCTTAAAGACAGGGTTAATTTTCACTTACAATGAAGAAATCAAGACAGTAGATGTGTACTATATAATTTTTTTATTTATGAATTTGCTTCTCCTTGTGTAGGGTTTAGCTTTGATTTTTGTTACCATTAACGTCTGCATTTACTGTTTTTTCTAGTATCTCAAATTGAGTTAAAATGCTGGTTCAAGAGCAGAGGAACTGAAGTGTCCAAATGGTGTCAGTAAAATTATGATAATAAAGTAAAATAAGACTATAGCATCTGAGCGGATAGATCTCAAAATGAAGTGCTGTTCAGTGGGCACTTTTTGATTCAATGGTTAAATATTACTTTCCTACATCTAGTAATCTAGCATTTATGTAGAACTTTGCATCTTCAAAACGCTATATGAAAATTATTTAATGCCCACCACATCCCTGTGAGAAAGTTAGTGATAAGTGCTATAGTTCTCATTTCTCAGATGAAAAACTGAGACATAGAGAGGGTAAGGCCTAAATTTTCAAAAGTGTCCACTGATTTTGGGTGTCCAGTTTGAGCACCTGTAAATTCTACTGATTCAGGCTGAGCACCCAAAAACTGAGGCAATCAAAATTGCTTTTGAAAATTTAGTGGTAACTGACTTGCCCAAGGCCAAAGAGGGAATCAGTGTCAGAGATAGAAGTAAAACCCATGAGTCCCTAGCTCTTGGTCCTGTGTTTATCCCATGCCTCTCTTTCTCTAATACGCTATAGGCATTTAAAAAAAGCAAATAAAAGGCTTATGTAGTGAACCTTCATGGAATGCAAATGGCCAAATTACTTTTAAACTAAGGCAGAAGTCCTCATTCAAAAAACAAAACAAAAAAAAAACGCACACCTCTGTTCCCACACCTGTGCAAAATACAGTTTGCAAATACAGTAGCAAGTTTTGCTCATGCCAATTTGAATGCACTCATGTATTTTTTTTTCTTTTGCTTGCAATTGGCAGTTGTGTCATGTTCTGTGAAATGTTTGCCTATTTCTTTAAGAGAGCGGTTCAAGAATTCAGCCAATGAATTTGAGCATGAACACAGGTAAGAGGTAGAGTAGCTGACAGGGAAAGAGTTGTAATGGAAGTAGGAATAAGTTAGTGAAATAAATAAGTTTTGGGGAAAAAACCACTAAGTTGTTCTGGTGTGTTCTCATTTATCAAAAAAGAAAATGGGAGCAGAACAGAAGTGGAATACCCAAAAATGTATTTCAGAACCATGATACCATGTTGAATAACAAAAGAAAAAGGATCTCTTGTTTGTGAGAAAGCTCAGTCTTGCTTGTTTCTCTCTGGGGCCTTTCCAGCTAATACACCCACAGCCCTCTGGATCATTAAAGCTCCTAAGGATGAAGGAGTCTATGGGCAGCGAAGCTTTTCAGGAGAAAGGTAGAGGAACAAATAATAATATATGAAGATATACCCATCTCTTAGAGCTGGAAGGGACTCTGAAAGGTCATGGAGTCCAGCCCCCTGCCTTCACTAACAGAACCACATACTGATTTTTGCCCCAGATCTCTAAGTGGTTCCCTCAAGGATTGAACTCACAACCCTGGGTTTAGCAGACCAATGCTCAAACCACTGAGCTATCCCTCCCCTTAAGCAAAACTCCTCTTTACAACCAACATTATTATACAACATGTTCACACTTTGCAGAGCTGGCAGGGAGCTGAAGAAATATTGGAAATGAACTCTTCTCCTGAGCACCTTCAGGAGTGGCAGTGCAGCCACTACTTCAGCTTGCATAAGCTCAAGTTGCCATACTAAGAAGGCCAGGTATTCTGAAGCACTATTCTCCACTGTCACAAGGGTGTCTTGTCTTGAACATCGCATACCAGAAGCAAGCAAAGCTTTCAGACATCTGCACTAGCTGTACCTTAGTACAGAATGCTGTTTACGCATCATTAAGATCATCTTTCTGCACCTAACACTGAAGTTACAACACTTCATATTTCCCCTCAGTTAAACAACTTTGCATAAATAAAAGCATTCTGGGAAAACCTTAACATTTATACAATTCATAATTATACAACTTAGCATGAATATAAAGCACTCTGAAAATACATGACACCCTGCTTGTTCACTACTAGCTACTTTTATATCTTACTTGCACTACACACTTTGACTGGATAAACTTGTCGTTAAAACAATAAAGCAATTTACCTATTTTTGGTGACTACATCTGTTTGGGAGAGCTGGTTTCTCAGTCTTTAGTACAATGCCATTCCTTGTATGGTAAAATTACCACTGTCGCATCGGCACTACATATAACTCTAGCTTCACAAGCAGTAGTTTTCTACTTCACCTTTGGCCTAGCTGTAAAGCATTATGGGACTCCGGTTCAGTTTGGTCAACATGGTCACCACAGCCTTCTAAAAGAGGACTAGATGTTTGACACCTTACCTTTTGACCTTTTTTTGTGTGTATTCTCCTATAGAAGATGATCTTGGGGTTAAAGACTGGAGTAGGGCTCAGAATTGGATTCAATTCCAGGTTTTGCCATGAATTTCCTTGGGTAGTGACATAACCTCTCTGTGCCTCAGTTCCCCTTTACCACCTTATAGGGTTTCCCTATAAGCGCCTTTGTACTGATATAACTGCTTCCACACTATGGGGGTTGTACTGCTTCAGCTATACTATTATAGCTAGAGTGATACAATTGTTATGTGTAGACAAGTCCTTGAACATCTCACTATCATTTCAAGAGGGCCCTGACGTAGTGCAACCAGTGATCTGTGGTCCGCTGGTGGCTTCAGGTTTGGCAGCACTAATTAAACAGAGCCTAATACGTTATAAAATCATACGGGTGAAATCTTGGCCCCATTGACGTAAATGGGAGTTTTGCCATTGACTTCAGTGGGGCCAGAATTTCAGCCGCAGAGATCAGAGTTGGAAAATTATTGTTAGGTGATCTAGTCAATTCCCTGCCAAATGCAGGAATGTTCCTTACAGCACTGGATATTGCAAGAAAAACTTTTCAACTAATTTTTTCTCCATTTGCTAAGAAAATTGTATTTGATGAATTAAATATTTTAAACAAATGACCCAGAAAAATGTGTGTGTATAATAAAGCTCTTTAACTCTCGATTTAAATCATTCTTGTAACTCTGTGGATGGGTTTAGTTATACTGCCTTGGGCTACAATAATAATTCATCCAAGACAATTTAGTGCCTGACCTAAATTTTGCAAAAATATCTGGTCCCTAAACCTCTGTGAGAGGGAGATACTTATATAATATGACACCCTATAAGTAACCTGGATAAGATTATTGATCTGCGCTGTATAGGCTGTGTCCAGTGGGAGGATGAGATGGAGAGGCCAATCCATTATCGCAGCCATCTATCAGTGGAAAGCAATAGCATTAATGATACAGATTTTCAGTAACTAATTTATATTTTCCTGAAGTAAATAGAAACTCACTATTATGTCACACTATCATTTAAAACAATGCCATTGAGACTGACAGGCCCCAAATTTGAATCCCGGTAATATAATTGCTATCAGACCTCCAATGGGAGTGCTTGAAGCCCTTCCCTCCTCTCCTTTCTCACTGCCCTTAGGGCTAGGGTGACCAGATAGCAACTGTGGAAAAAATGGGACAGGGGAGGGGGGTAATAGGCACCTATATAAGAAAGTCCCAAATAATGGGACTGTCCCTATAAAAACGGGACATCTGGTCACCCTACTTAGGGCTCTTCCTAGCCCTGAGTTGGTTAGAAAGGTTGCTAGGCAGTAATGCAAGGCACTCCCTCCTTCAGGCGATAAGCCTGCAGTCTGTGCCCCATCTGGTTTAAGAGTGAAGGATAAAGAAGTTAGAATCCATTGTCCTGGACAGCAGCTACCTTTAACATCTCAGCTGATGAATGCAAACCACCGAGCAGATGTGGGTTTGTGGCTCTTCACGTGCCATGATGCAAGAACATGTGTCCAAGTTCCTCTGCTGGCCCGCTGCCATCCTTTTTGGGAACTGGTATGGAAGTGGGGGCAAATGTGTACTCACTTCATGAGCACCGCTAGGTCACACGCCTGTATCTGTGATCCCAAAATCCTGCGCCTTAGGTTTGCAAATGCAATCACCTCATGTTAAGACTGATGCTCTTGTTTTGGAGACTGATATAGAAGAAATTGAGGGGGATATGAAGAAAGAAAAAGTTTTAGTTGTAGAGAAATTTTGGACCTGTCAACCATGGGAGCATCCTCAGTTAGAAATGAATTTAGGACTCTTAGGTTTCATCCAATAATCTACCACTCGAGGCCAGGGCCGGCCCACAGCATTTTGGCACATGAGGCGGGGAGCTCAAATGATGCCCCCATACCCCCTTGCTTGGGCCAAAACTTTGAAAGGTCTCAATTCTGCCTTCTTTCTGTTCTACTCCTCTCATGCTACTGCTCTGCTACCTACCCCAATAAAGGAGAACTAACAACTTAAAATGCTTTGTTCAAAATTTTTAATTAACACTTAACTTTCAAATGCCTGAACAGCAAATGTAACTTTTCTTATCTGCATAGTAAACACTGGCATTTTTATCTGTTTGAATAATCCAAGTGGTGCTTTCCATGTTTTCTTGGTTGCAAAGATTTGAACTGCTTCCTGAAGGTCCACAGTCTGGGCCAGCTCCTGCTTTATTGAGATGGTTGCAAGGCCGACCAGCCTCTCCTGTGTCATTGTGGAGCATAGATGTGTTTTTTATTAACTTCAGCTTGGAGAAGCTGCGTTCTCCACTGGCAACTGTTACAGGAAATGTTAGAAGTATGTGCAGAGCAACAAAAGCATTTGGAAAGAGGGTGGTCATCTTATTTGTACACATATATTCCAGAACAGCCTTTGGAGTTGATCCTGCTAAAATGTATCTTGAAAGGGCTTTCAGTTCATCACCTAAATCACTCACATCAATATCATGCATGTCATCATGTGTCAACACTGTCTCTAATGCCCTGCATTGCTGGTGTAGGTCTTCAGGTATAGTGAGGAGTTTTGGGATATCATACAACATCCCAAATCTACTGCTGTGTTCCTTGAGCTGCATGAAACGTTCTTCAGCTGACTGTATTGCACAGTCTAGCACCTGGTTAAGGAATTCAACTTTGAATTGTTGTTTGGGGTCTTATGGGATTATCCCGTGCCTTGTAATCAAAATGTCTTCTTCGGTGACTCTTGTATTCTTGAATGGGTGGGAAAATAGCTTCAGTGTGAAGTTCCTCTACCAACTTCTGTGGACTCTTCAGAACATTTTGAAATCCCTCATCTGACCGGTAAGATTGTAAGTATGACTTTGCTTTGTCCAGTTGTTCCATTGCTACAGATATATCAAGGTCAACACATTGGAGTCTCTTGCTTACAACATTTATTTCAAACAGTATTTCATGCCACAACACTAAGCGACACAGAAATTTGAAGTTATGTATGTTTCTGTATGTTATGTATGATTCCATTTCCCTCTGCCACTGTTCTCCCACGAACAGTTCCTGTCATAGCATTATCCTCCATAATGGCAACTCTGGTATCCTCTATCTTCCCAGTCTGGTATTTGATAGGCTTTATCGCCTCCACTTGACTTTCCCATCATGTGGCACGCAGTGGTTTCAGTGTCAGAGAGTATGTTTCCAGCAGGGCCGGCTCTAGGTTTTTGGTTTTTTTTGCTGCCCCAAGCAAAAAATTTTTTGGCTGCCCCCCACCCAGCCCTGGGCTCTCCCTCTCACCCCATCCTTACCCCCTGCCGCCCCAGCGCTGGGCTCTTACCCCCACCCCACCCGCACTCCCTGCTGCCCCAGCGCTAGACTTCCCCCTACCAGTGCTGACTCCACCCGCTCCCCCCTCGCCTCCAGCCGGTCCAGCGCTGGCAGGGTCGGGGTAAGCAGCGGGGCTCCCAGGTAGCACCTCAGCTCAGGGTCCCTCCAGCCAGAGCTCCCGCCTCCAGGACTGGCAAGGACTGGGGAGGACAGAGCCAGGGGACCGCCCCGGCAGGGGGCTGAGGAGCCAGGGCAGGGCAGCCCAAGAGGGAACGGAGTCCCGGAGAGCGGGACGTGGGCCCTGCACAGCAGCGCCTCGCCCTCTATGGCCCCGCTGCTGGTGCTGTTCCTGGCCGGCCTGCCACAGCCCATGGACCGCTCGGGCTGCTTCACCCAGGGGGGTCGGCCTCCCTGCAGCACCTGCAGGTGGCTCCCCCACCCGCACTCCCTGCAGCCCCCTGCCCGGCCATAAGGTGCAGGTGCTGCTCACCGACGCAGCAGCCCCAGGGCGCCCCCGGTGCAGGATGCACTGCTGCTGCCAGGGCCAGCTCTCGGCTTTTGCCTCCCAAGTGCCCAAGAAGGAAAAAAAAAAGAGGCTGGCTGGAATGCCTCCCCTGAAAATGTGCCACCCCAAGCAGCTGCTTGGTTTGCTTGTGCCTGGAGCCGGCCCTGGTTCCCAGATGTTGCTTCAAAATTTGCCATTGAGTTGCTGCAGAGAAAAATACATAGATGCTTTGAATTACATTAAAAAATTCAGCAGCCTCACTAGAAGCTGATGCTGCATCACTGACCACCAAGCTCAATGAATGAGAACTGCATGGGACAAACAAGCTCGAGGGTTTAACTGTCGGACCCGTGTCTGCACTCCTCTGTTCTTTCCTCTCATGTTGGCACCATTATCGTAGCCCTGACCTCTCATGACAGCTATCGCAATTCCTGTATCTATCAGCTTTTTAAGAAGCACATTTGTCATATCAGCTCCTGTAGTATCATCAATGTCAATAAATTCTAGAAAATGCTCTGACAGTCACCATTGCAGGGACATTTTCACTAGGTTCTGTTACAAAACACACCATTAAAGTGATTTGTTCTGAATGGCTGATGTCAAGTGTGCAGTCCAGAATAACAGAGTAATATCTTGCTGACTTCAGATCTGCCACAATCCTCTGACTTTTGTTGCCAGTAACTGTATAATCTCATTTTGAATTGTTTTTCCAAGGTAGTGGTGTGCGTACATTTCTTGGGTGGTGACTCTTCTTAGATGCTTGATGTACAGCATCAAACTCAGCCATCAGCTCCACAATTTTAAGGAAGCTTCCATTGTTTGGCACATACAGCTGATCTGAAGTGCCACGCAGTGCTAGGTTTTGGGTAGCAAGCATTCTTACAATGGCAATGAGCCTTTTCAGAACATTTTGCCAGTCGAGACTCTGATGCAATCTTCTCTTGATGCTGATCATCTATGCTGGCCTTTAACCTTAGTCTCATCTCAAGCTCTTTCCACCTATGGAATGCTCTCTGGTGATTTGTTGCCTTCTCATGGCATGCCAGATTTTTAGACAGATTTTTCCAGTCCTTTGTTCCTGTAGAACCCAATTCAGCTGGAACATTGGACTGCAAGAGTTTGCAACAAAATCAGTATGCAGCATTCTGGGTTTTTGAATACATAAGCCATGGCCTCTCCACTTTGTCACCATTGGGGATTTCATGCTGGTAATGTGTTGGATGGAAACTTCTATTTTCACTGTCTTTGGAGAACATGAAGTTTTTCACTTGCTGTGGCCCATACAGTACAAGGAAGTCCCTCAGGCTACTGCTCAAGTGGGTCCACAGTCCTGGATCATGTAGACTTACGGAACTAAACTCAGCAGCAGTTGTTTGTTGTGCCTCCACCACACTCTTCTCCGATCTACACTTTTCTTCAGGAATGTGCATGGTTATATCCATTTGTGATGGAGATATGGATGCTGCAGTAGCTGCCAGGTCACCTGCACTCTGACTAACTGGAAGATCAGGCATCTCCTCACCACTCACATCCTCACTGGGGCCGGAAGGTTCACCATGAACATTTGTCTATGTATCTCAGGAGAGCTCCTTCCTGCTTAGATAGAAAAGCTTCCTTTGCTTGCTTTCTTTTTTTGAATGCTGCCCCAGAGGGGCGTTTTCTTCTTTCACTCATGACTGCTGTTCTGTGCCAGCGATTAGTGGCTCTCAACACTCAGTTGAAGGGGACAAATAAGCAGGCTGGTAGCAGGGCGTGAGTGAGGGAAGATATCAGCGTCTTAAGGGCCTAACTGGCTCCTACTACTTCAGTTGACTGCCTGTTCTCCTCAAGTGGGTTCAAGGAAGCATCAGGAAACAGGAAGCTCCCTGAGAAGCTGGTGTTAATCAGTCCAGGCTCCTGGGGGTGCTAGAGAGGTATATAAGAGGCTCCTCCTCTCTCTCCCTACAGGTCCTGCTGCTTTCTGGCATTTGAGGCCGCTACCTCAGTTCGCCTCATGGTAAGGACAGCCCTGCTCGAGGCTGGTTCTGAAATTTCAAGACCTCCCCTCCCCACTTCCCCGTAAGCCCTGCTTGACAGACATGCTCCCACCCAACCCCCATGTAATAATTCATTCTCTTGACATCCCCACTTATTATTAAAACTGTCAGGGCAGGCGGGGCTTTATTTGCTGCCGAGAGGAAGGAACAAGCCTCACTTGGAAGTAGCATTTAGTGTCTGAGAGATGGAGACAGCACTAATAGTGGGCAGCAGCAGTGGAGGAGGGAAACACTGAAGAAGTCCCCACTACGGGCAGCAGCAGAGGGAGACCTAAAGGGAGTGTTGCCGGCCCAGAGGGCCCGAGGGGGGCAACAGGGTTTGTTTCCCGGTGTGTGCCGCACCAATAGACACACCAGGGTGGAGAAGCAAACCAAATTTATTCAAGAGCTCTGAATAGGCACTAGAAGACCAGCATGTCTCAAATCAAGCGCAGCAAATACAAGCAAGTTTTCCCATTTTATATTCCAAGCTGTTTGAGTAAGCCTTTGTTTTGTTCCTCCTTACCCCTCCCTCGGTTACAGCAGGCATTACATTGTGGCGTGTTAGAAAAGTTCTCGTCCGCATGCTTATCTTCGACCTTGCAAGCTCTACGTAGTAGGCCTTTCCCTCCCCCTTTTCTCCCTCGTTATCACTACTGCTTCTGCTACTGTGAGTGAAACTGCAGCTGTCTGCTAAAAAGCTAACCATTACATATTCTGCTTCAGCATGTAGGCTGTTAGCATGGAGGCTGGTTAAAGCTCACAAGATGGAGTTACTGTGGCTCACTTAGACCCAGAGCAGGGGGGTTTCATCGGCACTTATGGCCTTCCATCCCCCCGAGTTACCTGGTAGCTATGCCTAGTGACGTCAACAGGAGCAAAGTAGGACATTGCCCTCCCTCCGCCTACTTTCCAACAGCCTGTTCCTTTCCCATCTCACTAGGAGATAATGCAGGGGACACACATGTTCTTGACCAGGCTTTGTAGATTTTAGCTGCACAGTCCTCAGCAGATCACTCTTAATAAAGTATGGGGAGGGAGAGTGAGGGGCTGAGTTGATCATGTGCAGAAGAGTGTCTCTCTCTCTCTCTCTCTCCCCTTTCCTATTGTAGGAGCCCCACCCTATTTGGGGCTCCTGGCAATTGCAGCATCTGCAGCCTATACATTAGGGGTTGGCAACCTTTCAGAAGTGGTGTGCCAAGTCTTCATTTATTCACTCTAATTTAAGGTTTCGCGTGCCAGTAATACATTTTAACGTTTTTAGAAGGTCTCTTTCTATAAATCTATAATATAACTAAACTATTGTTGTATGTAAAGTAAATAAGGTTTTTAAAATGTTTAAGAAGCTTCATTTACAATTAAATTAAAATGCAGAGCCCCCCAGACTGGTGGCCAGGACCCGGCAGTGTGAGTGCCACTGAAAATCAGCTCGCGTGCCGCCTTCGGCATACATGCCATAGGTTGCCTACCCCTGCTATACACTCTCATGCCAGTTCCCCAACATGTAAATTACCCTGCTGTATAGGTCACCTCTCAGTTTGGCTAAAAGTCTGAATTTTCAGATCTCCAAAACTATGCATGGTTTTTTTTTTTTTTGGCAACATTCATGCAAAGAACATGTAGAACTTGAGTAGGGAAACTGTACACCTGCATGGGAAAATTATCATCCTATAGGCTTGAATGTACAGATGGGTTCAGCCGCAGAGAGATTTTGGAGGCCCTAAATGACAGTTGATTTGGGCATATCCTGTTTTCAGGCAAACATTTCATGCAAATTTGTGCATGCAATGGCTGCCAAGGATCTTTTACAATCTAGTGACTGAAAGATCCACTAATTAAAAAGCCCCTAATTAGGCTTTTAAATGATAAACTGTAATAGCTCCAGTGCAGCTGTTATAAACTATCCAGTAAATTATACCCAGTTGAAAGAGGCCATAATTACGTATTTATATAACAGACTTTAGGACTTTGAAAGATAAAAGATTTTTTAGTATCTACAATTAAAAAAACAACAAAGTAACAATAGGGCTCTTAAAGCAATGAAAGCAAGGAAATTCAGAGTTAATCTAAAAATCCATGCTGATACTGAGTCTTACACTCATTGCATTGTCACTTGTTGTTTTTTTATAACTGGATGAGATAAAGATGTACTGTCAGCCAGGACTTTATGTTGCTGCTCTACATTTACTTGCTTTTATGGGTTCATGTACAGCCTTAATGATACTTCAGCTAACTGTGTGTGGTTTAACTGTTCTGCAAATCCTAACAAGAAGATTCACAGTTGCTGACAAATGCCAGCTTCTTTCCTTACAGCCTGATCCTGGTAGGTACTAACCATGCCTAGCTCTTTATGACGTCAATGGGAGTTGAGAATGCTCAGCACTTGATGATACTGGGTCCACAGACACCACACCTCAGTCAGGAAATGCTGACACAGCACTATGCTGCTGTTTATTTCTTCATTGTACATACCCAGTGTTGTCCTTAACATGCAGAGCCAGACCATGGAGGCATCGGAGCAATGAGGCTCAGTTGGGGCCCTCCTGATTTTCCCAGTTCCTGGTTGTCAGGAATGTCAAGAGCATGCTTTTCAGAATGTGAACTCTAGTTCTTTTCTGTGGGCTCAGTCTGGCCTTAGTGAAGTCAAGGAGAGTTTTGTCATTGACTTCAGTGGGAGCTAGGGCAGACTCTTATCTGTTTGCTGCTAGTTTACCCCCAAATCCTTCCCACACCTGTGACGGCCAGACCCTCTGATGCTGGCCTCACCCCTTCTTTCATATCCCAATTTCTTTAGTGACCCTCTTCCACTTCTTTTCTTTCCCACACTTGCTTCTGTTTCCTTCCCTCCTCCTGCACCTTGCTGCAAACTCTGCCCCATAATGAAAATAAAATAATAAATAGAAATAAAGGAATATATTAAAAAGGAAAATAAATGTATCTTTAACACGTTGTGTGACATTCATGAGTCTGGTGGCTTTGTTGGTGAGTAGCTGCATGGCTCACTCTGGTTTTTGTTTTTTCAGGTTCTAAAATCTTCAAGACAAGGAAAGGATTTTGTGTGTGTACAGTATCTAGCACAATGGGCCCCTGTTCCTGATTGGGCAGAGATTACTATCATACTATAGATTATAAAGAATTATTAGTTTGCGATGCATATAGGGCTTGATCCTGCAAGGTGCTGAGATAGCATGTCATCTTCAATGGCATTCCTTGTCTGTTTAAAGTTAAACATGCTGGATTGAGGCCAGAGTACCTAGCAACTTGCAGGATTAAGCCCATAATAATTAAACATTTTATTAAATTTATTAAAGTAACACAGAAATTGTAATCTGGAAATACTGCATTAACAAAAGTAAAGATGACCATTAAAACTTGTTATTTTTGTGGCTGATTAACTACCCCACAGGGTATTAAATTGTGCTAATATAGTTTGCCTCTTAGACCTATCTTGTGAGATGAGTGACCCATGTGCTTAAAGTTAACTGCATTCTTAAGTGCTTTGGTGAATCAGGGCCTAAGGCATTAATTAGAGCTTGGCTCAGATTTACTTGCCGTTGCCCCCCCCCCCACACAACTCTTCAGTGCTTGGAGGTTGAATTGGTATGCAGATATCCCCCTTCTAGCCGGGAGTTGCTTCTGTCACTGTGGCTGAAGGTACTCACACATCAAGGGTGGCACAGTGGGCAGGAAGGAACCCCTCTGGGAGCTTTCAACCTTTGTGGAAAATAATGATGTATGAGACAGGGATTCCTTTGGAACCTGAAGAGTACATGACAGACAGAATAATATGGGAGGAAAACTTTGTCTTAACAATTGAGACTGATGGTCTCATCTTGTCTCCTTGTTATTGTTAGTGACCAAGGCTGAGATAAGCTTTCTTATGAAGAACTTCATTTTGTGGCAGGTTCTGTATGTTGGACACACTGCCCTCAGTGGTAGCTTTCCATCCAAGGTGCAGATATTGACAGGTGCCAAGGAATCCTTTGTGGTGGCATTTTAGTTTAAACCTAAAATTCCTTCTAACATTGAGATGCATGTTTGTCAGGAATGACAGTTTGCAACTTGATAAGCTTATACCAATTTGCCTTCCGACCTCAAATGACTTGCTGGAGGGGAGAATACCTGGAGTGGCATAGGAGTCTCAGCCTTATAATCAGCTTTTCTAGAACTTTATTTTACTTCTCAGTGGTTACTGCATGTTTGGAAAAGACAATTGATTTGTATGGGTCTGCGTGGGATGGTGAAGAGCTGGAGCTAAAGGAGGAGTGTGAGTTGACAGCGGTGCAATATCACTAATTGACAGAGCAAAGGCACTATTTAAAGCTACTTTTCTTATTCTGTTATTAAAGTTAGAGAATGGCCTTAAATTTGTCCTCATATTACCAAATTCAAAAATAAGTGTTTACGTCTATATTCTTTCACAATGGATTAAGTGAAATATCAAACCCGCATTTTAAATGTGTATATTTTAAAGTTAGATGCGTGATTCAAAATACAAACTACCGTGTAAGTAATGGGGAGGCTGCTGCTTCAAAACTGGTGGCAAAAGGAATCACACAGAGGACAAGCTCCCTTTCCGGGAGTGTAATTTGCACCACAAAATTTGGGTTTACATTTTTTTGCACCCTCCAGTTAATTGTGGCAACAGATCAGACAAAGTGGAAGTACTCAGATTTGCATCCACAATTCATTTTGTGGGGGCAAAAATTCTTGCACAAGTGGACCACAAATAAATGAGCTGAGCCTCAACCCTTTTGAAAATGTTCTCCCAACATATGAGCAAAACAGGTTAGAAAACAACATTTCACTTACACTGGCCTCTTACTCCTTAATTTTCTGGAGAACTGGGATCTCACTGTTAATTTAAATATAAAATGGCATATATAAAATATATATAATATGCCATGGTGAAGCCTTAGGCATGAATAAATTTGAGATTAATCATAAAGTAGACTTTTACAGCTATGCAGTCAGAATCCAGATCAGTTTGAAATCTCAAGAGTTTTTTGGGGTGGGTTTTTTTATTTATTTTATTTATTTTTTCTTTAGATCAAAATGCTGCTGATAAAGAGGTCTGTGGCACATGTACATATTGTAACCCTGGGTGCTCTTTAAAGAGAGTAAGTTGAATGGATAAACCCAGCTAACATTAAATAGCTCTGGCGCTATAAAAATAAAATGGGCAAAGCTGAAAAAGGCTTGCTGACAAGAGGAGTGGGTGTTGGTGGGTGAGTTGCTGCAGTTTTAGAGCTGTTAAATGTATGTTTTTTAGCATTTTCATTATTTAAAAGTGGAGTGGTAGTTTCTTTACTCCTTCTGAAAACTTAATAATTTACTCTGAACTGTAGGGTACCCACACTGAAGTGCTTTACAAATCAGTTAAATCAAAGTGATTTCAAGTATGTATATTACTCCTTCTCTTTAGACTTCATGCTGTCTCAACTCTGCCCTTCCTCCCATCAAAATGGCTGCAGTTTCTGTGGTTTTCCTGGTGCTTATGTGTCCTTTATGCCCCAAAGTACAGGTTTACAGGGGACAAGTATGATAAGTGATAACAGAAATCATAGGGGATTCTTCATCGCCTTTTGCCCAAAAGTTTTTCTTTTTTGAATATTTTTACTTGTTCCATTGATGAATGTTATTCAGAACGGTGTGATGACCCGATTCTAGTGGCCCAAAATGTTTTTGGCCCTTGGAGTCCAGATATTATGTTGATGATGGCAATAGAAGTGCCAGAGGTAGAGAGAGAGATGTGGAAGTTCCCTTTTGATCTCTTTGTGGTCCAGAATGTATGGAACATTGAACCAAATCTGTCAGTTCTTACTCATGTGGGTAGCCACTGATGACACTGGGACTTCTCATATGAGTAAAGGCTGCAAGACTGGGCCCATTATGACCTTGGCAGACTTTCCTACGCATAGAAACACAAAATACATGGATTGCTTAGCTGTGTATTCTCCTCTGCATGCAGACATTGAGCATGATAATGCATCTGTGAAGGGTGGGGAAGACCCACAGGACCCCCAAAGGGAATCAAAGGGTTTTGATGCACCCTTCAATTTTCCCTTTCATAGGGAGGTGACATTTGTTTAGATAGAGGGATAGGAGGCTCCAGGGGAATCAATCTAGGACCCAGGTGCGTCCTCATGTAGCTTGGTTGAAGACATCACAACTGGTGTGCTGATACCACTGCCTATTATGCTCCCCCAGCCAGCTGTCTGTAGCCATCTGTTGTCTCTTGTCTTGTAAGCTTTTTCGGGCAAGGAGTGTCTTTTTGTTCTGTTTGTACATTGCCTAACACAATGGGGTGCTGGTCCGTGAGTAGGGCTCTTAGATGTTAAGGTAATACAAATAATAGTAAATTAAATCTTCGGAGTCGGATTCAGTGAGGGCAATTGAGCTGCATTCCTAACAGTTCCTAATTCCTAACAGTGGAGGCCAGCGAGACAGTGCAGCCTGTGGGGAAGTGAGGCTGCCAGAGGGTCTCTCAATTTGTTCTTGGGCTGAGCTGTATCTCTAGCCTCACACTGTAGATTCTTTTTATTTGCTGTATATATTGTGTTTGATTTGAATAGCCAGGCCATAGGCATGTGTCAGGGCATATGGGTCTGTCGGCCCTTTACTAGCTGTTATTTAAACCTAATTAAACCTCTCTGAGAAAGAGCTTTTCTTTTGTTTAAGGCAGAGGAGTCTCTGGTGGTTTGTGGTAGGGAACTAGGGTCTGGCCGCAGCCTCCAGAACCAAACCACAAAACTTGCACAGCTCACTCCAGGTCCTGCCTCGTTGCTTTCCCAACTGTAGGTCCATATTGCCTCTCTTCCTCTCCCCCTCGGACTCACAAGGGAGAACTTTATACTATTCACTATGAATATGATCAGCTGGTTCAGTCAGTTGCATTTTCTTAGCTGCTGATGTTTTGATGCTATTTCATTTATCTTAGGGGGTTAAATAGAACTGATAACCACAGTATGCAAAAACTTCCTAGGTAAGTTAGACCTGATTGGTGAGGTTCCTAATGGATTTCATGGACTCTCCCACTCTTCTTCCTTCTCTTGGTATAGGTGGCTTGATTCAAACACTTTGTCATTCTTACCAAAAGCTGTTCAAGACAAACAGTGTCAACTTCCTAGAGTGTTCTTCATTGCTTTTATAGTGTGAGTCTGTTGGAAATCTTTCGGGGGGAAAAAGCATTGGTTATGAGGGATGATATTAAAGTCACTAGTTTAATTTGTATTTGGAAGCATATCGTATTCTGAAACCCTTTGCTTTGGAGGCCAACTTTTTCCATCCTGGATGCTTAAAATTCCATCTGCACCCATATATAGTCTCTTAAATAAATGGCCTGATTCTCAGAGGTGCTGAGCACCCACTCTTCCCAATGATTTCAGCAGGAGCAAGGCCCAGATTCTTTAATTTTCTTAGCTGGAATTACATGATGAATGTGAAAATAGTTATACAAAAGCTACAGGATATCTCTTGCTCCCCTTATAAAGAACATCTCACTTTCCTACACCTGGGGCAGATTTACTTCCCCGGTGTGGGGAGTAGATGTCTACAAATTCACTACAAATATCAGCCAGATCACTGATAGCAAGTGATGTTTCTTAAGTATAGGTCACACCAGTGCTGCTTTGGCTATGTCGACTCTTGGAGCTAGGGGTGTGATTCCCAACTTGCTTGTGCTAGTTCTCATTGAGTTAGCACACTAAAAATCGTAGTGCAGCTGGGGTAACAAGGGCAGTGGCCAGCAGTAGCATGGGCTAGCTGTTCTGAGCATGAACTCATAGCAGAATCTTGATTTGTGTAGATCTGACCATGTGTTCAGGAGCCGCACAGACACTAGAGCGGAGGATCATCAGTAAAAGAGCTGTTGCAATAGAGGCCTACTCAGCGAATGGACCTCTATTATGGACTGGAAAGCCATTTAAATGGGAAGCCATCTATTCATTTGTATTTGAAAAGCAGACCATTATTGTATGTCTGTATTTGAATATGGTAGGAACTGTTGTGTAGTGATAAGACAAAGGACTAAAAGTCAGCACTTCTGAGTCCTATTCCCAACCCTGCAACTGGCGCACTGCGTCACAATGAGCATGTCATGAGGGCCAAGTTCCAGAGATCTGATCAAGCTCTGAGCAGTGTAGGAGCCTGGTGGGTTGGGATAGGGAAAGCTGGCTGTAAACCACTTTACATCTCCCTCCCTTCTGACTGCTGAGGCTCTTGGGGGGCCTGATGCAAGCTTGAGCAGCTTTGAGACTGCTCTAATTTGTGCCAACTTCTAATGTCTTTCAAGGCACTGTAATGTTAGACATAATTGTGGCAGTGTAATGCACTTTGCTCAAGTTCCCATCCCTGGTCCAACTCCAGCATTCTCCCTATGGCAGTTGGGAGCCCAGGAAGGGATGGTGTAAGCTAGTTACACCAGCTTTCCACCATCTGGGGAATCCCCAACATGGGAGGAATTGCAAGAGGCTTTGTTGAGATGGCTTAACAGGATGGGACAGGATCTAGTGTCTATTCTCTTTATGCCACTGTTTCCTCATCTGTGAAAGGGGGATAATACCATACTACATTAATGGATGTCTGTAAACCATTCTGATTTTAGTGAACAAGAAGGGGCTATAACTGTGCTAAGTATAAATTTTGTATTGTTTGTTTATGCAGAACTGGACATATAGAGGTTAACATGATTCAGTTGGCACTGGTTATCAGTAAATATCCCAAATACAGTATTCATTTAAAATCCAAACAGAACTCTGAATGTTACTTGTTAAAATGGGGACTCCCGCCTTTACAAATATGTTTCATTTTCCTCTTGTTAAAATCAGCAGTCAAGAATCACCACATAAATTCATCCATGGTGTAACTCCAGTGAATGAATCTGGCCCACTGAATTCCTTGCTTTATTGCACAGATGAATAAAGAGTGCGAGTGTTTTTGAGGAACAGTATCAAAAGAAATATTTGATGACTGCCAGGACATCTACAGAAAGGGATAAGCAAACTACTCTACTACAATGAGGAGAACAAAGCAGCTATGTTAACTCTTTCCAGTAGGTTGTATATATTAATAGTAACAACTGAAGTTTTGTTTTTTGTGGGGGAAATGCACAAGGCTTTGAATTG
Source organism: Malaclemys terrapin pileata (assembly GCF_027887155.1). Classification (NCBI taxonomy): domain Eukaryota; kingdom Metazoa; phylum Chordata; order Testudines; family Emydidae; genus Malaclemys; species Malaclemys terrapin. Next base: position 80,183,859 of record NC_071511.1, on the reverse strand, counting down.
TATTGTTTTAATTGCAACTAAATGAATGAATGTCATGGAAAATCTCACACAGTACTTGGATTGTCTTCCTCTTTGGGAACAGTTTGTTATTATAAAAGAACAGCCTTAACAAAAAATAGCCAATATTTAATTACTAGGCTGAGGGGCATTTGGGCAAAATGGATATTTATTTATGGAATTATAAAATAAAAACCAAGTCTATTAGATTGTATTTGTCAACCGCCACACTTTTAGATTGCTCGTCTTTCCCAACTATAAGTTCTTCAGGGCACTGAGCAGGCCTGCTTGTTTGTACATCACCTCGTATAACAGGTCTCTGATCCTGAACAGAGCCTTTGGGCTCTACAATAATCTGAATAATAACTAGCAGCATGCATGTGTTACTCCTGGGGGAGTTCTGCACCACTGCACAATGCAGAATTTTGCCAAAATTAATGTTGTGCATGCAGAATTTCCTTCCTCTCCCCCCCCCCCCCCCCCCCGAAATGGCTGCAGTGCTGCTGGCTGCCTCTACGGGCTGCTGGACCCAGCAGAGCCCAGCTCGCCAGTAGAAGACACTGCCAGAGTGGGAGGAGGAGCTGGAGGATTCCTGCAGTTGCAGTTCCCAGCATACCCTGAAGGAAGAAGGCAGTGTGCAGGAAACTCCATGCAAGCCTGGGCCCAGCATCAGGCTGTTTCTCCCTCTGGATCCCTGGGCTTTGGGGTGTGTGTGTGTGTCTGTGTCTCGGCTGGGGCTGGGGTGGGGGGCATGACTGGGCTCTGGGGCGGGGGGAGAGGGTGCAAGTGTTTAGGCTGGGGGGCCCATGAGTGGGCTCTGGGAGAGTGTGTGAGTGTCTGGGCTCTTGGGGGGAGAGGGTATGACTGTCTGGTTCCCCAGCTGAGTTATGGGGAGAAGGGGGCAGAGAAACAGGAACTGGGTTGTCATAGGTGTTTCTTTAACTCTGCTCCTGGGGGAATTTTTGTGTGTGTCTGTATTGTTACAGACATACTTGCTGACAGGTAATTTGAAATAAATTACCCAAATAATTGAAACTAATGTGATTATGTAGTGTTATTTTGACCAAATAAAATTTGCAGAATTTTAAAATATTATTATACGTAGAATTTTTAATTTTTTGGCAAAGAAGTCCCCCAGAAGTAATGTGTGATGATGGTCATCTTGGTCATGATTGGGGCTACAATGGGGGCCACCAACACTAAGAGCATGAGTCTCTACAGCTTGAGCTAAAGGACCAAGGGTTAGATTTTCAAAGGTATTTAGGTGCCCAAAGATGCAGATAGGTGCCTGTTGGGATTTTCAGAAGCACATCGGCACCTAACTCCCATGGATTAGGATGAATCTTTTGAGGTCTTCATTGCTTATGTCCCCTTCTCCATGTTCCTCCTAATCATAGAAATATTGGGCTGGAAGGGACCTCAAGGGGTCATGTAGTCCATTCCTCCATGCTAAGGCAGGATTAAGTATACCTAGACCATCCCTTACTTGTATTTGTCTAATCTGTTTTTAAAACCCTCCAATGACAGGGATTCCACAACCTGGACCATAGGTAACCTAGTATCCCTAAGTAATCTAACCCCATCCTTCCATTCCCCTAACTACTTAGCTACTCTTCTCTCATTTTAAGATGCCTCCTAGTTCCCATTCTGAAAGGAAAAGATCCCCAATCAGTGATTCTCAGCAGGCCCTGCATGTGGTGTTGTTTGGTCAGTGCTAAAGGAAGGGTCTCAGCCTACACTAGTGCTCATTTTTGCTGGGCTCAAGAAAGCTCCTGAATTAAAATCTCACACACTGAGACCTCTCTGGGGGTGCCCTAGGATACATGGCCTCCAGGAAAGCCCTGGAATTACATATTTAAAGATGGCAATCAATACAGCAGAGATTTCTGGACCTGTTGAGGCCCCAAGATGAATTTCAGTGAAGGTGAGAGGCATGTTTGGGTCTGAGGAAAGAGGGCATGCTTTTCTGAACAGATATTATGAAATTTAAGATAGGTTTAGCATCTAGTTTAGTTTGAGATATGAACAAAGGTTCTGGCTAATTAACTTATTATCAATGTATACATGTCTATTTATAGCATTATGGTAAAATTCCCTTTCTGGGCTGAAATTTGGCAGACATTTGCACAGGTAGCCTATCTCTCCATGTACTACCTGACTCCCTCTTTCTGAACAGAGTTAAAAAGTGCCTTGTACTTGCCCTTAAGACTCTTCACCACTCTGTTCTTTTCTCTTTTCCTGCTCACCGACTCCTGCTCTGCCTACACAGAATGTCTAGCGTTCCTGTTGTACCCAGAGAGATAAGATACATTTGCTATTTGTATCTTGGATGTTATTCTCTCTCCTGTCAGTCACAAAGGTCTCTGAGTTTCATAGTGATGTTCAGCTGAGGTTCTAGTTCAGCCCCATTAAGAGGTGGGCCTGAGTTGTGAAATTTGGATCTGGATTTAGGCAAAACTTTGGACTATCACCTGAATTTGACGGAAAGAGGAGGTGGATCCAAGGTTCTATATTGGGTCCAATGTCTAATCTTAATATCCATTATGACCACCTTGGGCTTAGCCATTTCTTTATATTTTTAATCATGACAAACGATTGAGGAGCTACTTGGAGAGACATGTTTGAGCTCTTTGTGTCTGTCACTACTGGTTGGATGTCAGTTTTAGAGAAATTTCCAAACCTCTTTCAAGGTTTTCAGTTCCCCTTTCTCATCAATATTTTCTGCAACTTCACAGTGGCTTTACCAGTAATAGCCAAATATATCCTTATTGACAGTTTATCTTGCCTGCTACTATTTGCCCACAAGGGCTCTCAAACATGAGAACTATGCTGTGACCTGGTTTAATTTCTCACTCCATTCAGGAAACATTGGCTTCTTAGCAGAGAGTAATAGAACATGGAACCTATGACAAATATCTTTGAGTTTATACACAACTCCAAATTTTAAAAAAATCTACACATAATGCCCATTGCAGTCAATGGGTTTTGGCTCAGACACTTAAGCCTGTGATTTTATTTGTTTACTTTTATTTGCTCTTTGTAATTTTCTCCATTCTTCAGAGACTTTCATCTAGACTTGGTTGGATTTTTTTAACCAAAAAAAAATATTCTTCTGAAATTTTTTTTAATGAAAAATTTAATTTCTTTGATTTTTTTTTTTCAAAAGGTGTACAGAAAACATCAAAATAATATGTTTCTGCTACATGAAAAGTTCCAGTGTATTTTGGTTAATGAATTTTTTTGTAAGTAATTATTTTGAGTTTTTTTTTTAAATATTAAACAAAACAAAACAAAAAAAACCAGTCACTTCAAACCCTTTGAAAACTAGTTTTTATTTTTTTTAACCAGCTCTACTTCCAGACCAAAGAGGTCCAGATAAACATCCCAATTTCTGCATATGAAACTAGCTCAAACCAACCTTTTGTGGTTCATCCATCAGTATATGGAACTTCATATGTCTGTTACTGTATTATTCCATTAAAATAGCACTGTTAAAAAAATTATAAGATTGCAAAGTGAAGCACTTGGAAGCCAAGATGTGCCAAAGTTAAGGTTTCCCATGTATCCTTAACCCTGTCTCCTTTCGATCATATACCCTTTTGCTGGATCTTTGCCTCATTGAACGGTGCAGACCGTCCACTGTGCAGGGAATGAGCATGATGTTCAATAATATCCTAAGGACCCTTTGCCTAATTGGGCAAATTTGATCATTGAATGAGTCACAACTTCTCTTGAGCCCGGCCTCACTCATTGTGCATATTACTAGATCACACAGAGTGCAAGAGATGAAAGCTAATAACACCCCATCTACATTTACAATGTATAGCCTAGCTCCACCTCTACAACACTATTGGCCTAACCCCACCTCTGAAAGGAACTGATCTGTACAAATAGCCTATGCTCCATTTTGAATTCTTCTTTGAAACAGGATGCAACTTGTAGTGCAGCAGAACAGCCAGACTCATGAATATTTTCATTTTAAAAAAAGGAAGGAAAGAAATGAAGAGACAAAATGGGATGCAAGAGCAAACGCTGGAGCAATGTATGTCCTTTGTCCACCTTTAATCATCCTTCAAAGTAGAAAGGGAAGGAAAAAAAACCCCAAATGTTACTTGGAGTTTTCTGGGATGGAGTATCTAGTTTTCTTTAATCCCAACTTTCCTTAATACACTTTTTAAAGCTATTATTGAAAAGCTGCTGAGCTGAGCAGATCTGATATAGGCCCTAAAAAAATGAGTGCTTGCATGCTTTTTATTAAAGGTCACCTTCAGAGGGATTTTTTGTGTGTGCATGAAACATGAAAGGTTTCTTGGGGGGGGGGGGGATAATTCTGTTTCATTTCTTTACCTTGGAAATATTTGTGAGAGTCACTGGTGGGCTAGAGAACTTGAGTGGAAGCTTTTTCAGCTCTCAGTTAATAGGGTAGAGGTGTATGAACATTAACTGAGAGCTGAAAAAGCTTCCACTCAAGAGAGCTTTTCCCCAAGTGTGTGTTGGGCACGTGAGTTAAACCTGGGTTAGCAAAATAAATTTCAATAGTCTGGTTAAAATATTCTCCCCTCTCAGTTGCTCAGGTTTTAGGCCCTGATCCTGCATTGTGAATCATGTGAGAGCAGGAGTCTAATCCATGTGATGCCATAATACCACTAGTTCATTGGTTTTCCATAGAGTCTGCCAGCAAAAAACACATTTTATTTCTAATGTAAAAATAAAACAATCACCCAGCACCATATATTTTGGGACTGCATTTGACATCATAAAGAAGTTACCGCCAAAAAGAAAAGGTATAAGTAATAGTTTTTCCTTTACAGATAGCCTTAAACTTTTCTTTCTATGTCTTGTGTGTTGACTGTAAGTCATGGTAGATCAGGTATTCTCTACATTGTAATCATTACAAATATACCAGACCTGTCAAATGTACCCATGCCAGCAGTGGGCCAGTCACTCCAGCTCTTGAGGGTTCCCCCTGATTAGGGAAATCTTCTGGTGGCCTATAGCCTCTGCAGTAACTCCTACTCCTTGGCCCCAGAGTAATGAGGCTTAGCCACTATACGCTATACTCTTGTGCTCTCGAGTTGCCAGAATGGACCCTTCAGGCTGCTCTGACTTAAGCAGAGGAGTGGGCTAATGGGATCATCGCATCATATAGATGTTTTAAAGTTTCCTTAGTGCCCCTCTTCCCCATCACTCTGGTCTTAATTGCTCCTTAACCAAATTGTGGGGAAGTGTGCGCGCAACAAACTCCCACAAACCACCTTCATTTTTGGTTTGGTTCCAACACGAAGAGAGCAGCACTGCTAAGAAATAGTTATGAGCTGAAAAACCACTCTGGGTATTTACAAGGCTCTGAGTAATCTGTGGTAAATCAAACCTAAATTCAAAGCCTGCTGGCTTCTGCAGCAGTCCAGCTCTGAATTCTGTAGCAACTTGGAAATTCTATGGCTGCTTCAGGTAATCTCAGAAATTAAGGCTTTTATCAAATGAAATCCAGTAATGATAATGCAACCAGTTTATTGCTTCTTGTGGTGTTTATTTGATAATAAATTCAGTTTCTAAATCTAGTATTTTCACTGTGCTTCAGAGATTTGTGAATTGACTATGCATACCTGCTGGAGTTTTGGAGAGAGAGCCTGGTAAAGGAAATCTGGGACATCTGGGAATGTACTGGATATGGTTGATTCTGGGACCTGAGTGGCAATGGAGGCTTTTGGTATCTTCTCATTTTCCTTCCCTTTTGTGGTCTGGAACATGTGTGACTTGGAATATTTTGGGGGTCTTCAACTACTAATTTCTCAGCTCCGCAATTCCTGACAGCAGTTGGCTGCCCACTTCCAATATTTGCAATGAATCCAATAACTTTGAATAAGCACATAAGATGGACGTGTCTGCTAAAATTATCAATAATGAAATATTTATCAGTACTGACATTTAAATTATCATTAGTTTTCAGAGTGAACACTCCCTTTGAGATGAAAAATGTAGTTTGCACCTCTCAAAGCTATTATTACTGGCTGCTGACCCAGGAAGACAGTCCATTGATTTATACTCAGTCCACATTTTGAAGGTTATTTCCTGCCGTAAGGGTTACGGACCTCCCCCTCTTTTTTCTCCCCCTCTGTTTTAATGATAGCTTAGATTCTGGAGCACAATTTTGTGGCAGCTCCCATGGCTGTGAAATCATGGCAGATATTCAGATTAATATATCAAGTACCAGTAATTTCCCTTTGCTTCTAGCATGTTCGTACTTAGTACTAACAGAACTTGTACAGTAATGAGAATACAAAAGAATGTTACAAAATTAATAATAGATATAACTGCATTTATTTTAGATGATCTTCTATAAAATACCTTTATAGGAAATTCCTATAATCTAGTACAGGTAATAGCGTTTTCTGTTGATAAATACATGTTGTGACTGCATGAATCAAACAAATGGTTTGAGGCCGGTCAAAACTATTATGAAAAATTTCCATACCCATTGGTAAAGTAGTCCTGCAGAATTGGAAACCTGTGACTTTTTTTTTAAGTTTCTGGAGGAACTCAGAGTGGGTGTGGGAAGTGGATGTGGGTATGTTGAGTCTGTGTGTGAATTAACTCGTTAATATGCCAAATCATGACCCACTAGTCTACCAGGGATGGCCAAGCAAATAGTCTTCAGGAAAAGAGTGAGAGAAGATATATGGGCATCCCAAAGGGTGTGAGTTCCCAGTCAATGATTATTACTTTCTACTCTGGCCCATAAGGCCTACAAGTCCTAGGTCTTATGCAGAGCAATAGAATAAGACTGAAATTGGGGGTTTAGAGCTTCAAGACTGCACACATATTTCAACAAAATCATTAGCATCACCAGTGATCTATGTGAACACATAGAAATGTGTATATTGGGGTAACATTTCACAGGATGATGTTAGTTTCTGAATTCATGTTATTGTTATGCATGCGCTGAAGTGGCCAACAATTTTAACACAGAAATACAAAAGTATTTAGCAATGGCATATTTCTCTAAAGGGTGTTACTATTTTTAACAGGCTCACTGAACAAATCTCACTTCAGGTTAAACGAGTGCTTCTGTAACTTGATGCGTGAAGGGAGGCTAGCTCCCTTGTACATTAATATGGTGAAGTGAAGAGTCTACCATGTGTTTCAGGCAAAATCCCTTCCGACATCAGGCTTCACTTGTGCTCCTGTTGCCAATTGTCCACCAGACAAAGAGACTTTCTAAAACAGAGGGGAAGGGTGTTAGACAATTGTTTGCCAAAATGGACTGCTGGTAAATGTACATTATGGAGGGTCTGTTGGAAAACAGCCCTATTCTGAGGAGATTTGAATAAACGTTTGCCTGTGTCTCCATGTCTGTCTTCTCCCACGTGCTCTATTTTCACCTTTCTGCTATCCTTGTGGGAGGTCTCCTTTTCAGGTGTGTTTTCTTAGCACTTAGGAGCTGAATATAACCGTTATCTGTTCATGGACTCTGTAACATTCATAAAAGGACCCTTTTCCCCCTGCACTGAAAGCTTTCTTGTAGTGGATGAATAACGTATGTGGTGCTGGGTTGTATATATATTTGTCATCAGAAGTGCATTTTATTTCATGAAAGCGGCCAATAGTAAAGAAACCTTGTAGCTACCACAAATGAAACAGAGTCACAACAAATGGTATGGCACATAAATGGATAGAAATATATTACTTTCCTTTTCAGAGCTCACCTCTTGGATGATAGTGGACGGTTAGATAGAGTTCAGCCCATTGGCTCTTATACCTTGTTTTCCTACTGGACTTTAGGATCCCCACATACCAATGTGTTTGCACGCAATGCAGCTCAGAAAACATCTCAGACAAGTTGTGTGCATTTATGGGAGTGCAATGGATAAATTTCAATGATTTTGATGTAACTGCAGTTTGTGATACAGTAAACATATTCAGCTAAAATTTTATTTCATTCTGTCTAAAGACACTAACCATGCAGGTAGTGGTAAGGTGCTACACTAGGCAGGCAGCCTACATAAAAGTACACAGGGCTTTGGCCACTGCCCCTAGGTTACTATTCCAAATAGTAGTCCCTTCTAGCTTTGCACCTTGCGCTTCAGGGAGTGAATTGGTGTTCCTGATCTGGCCTTTGTAGGTTGCCATTCTACTTAAGTACCAACTACTGGGAGTGACCAGTTATGCCTCTCATTCATTCTTGAAACGCAGGATACCTTCCTGCCCAACTCCTCCACTGGATCACACTGCTCTTCCCCTTTAAAGTTTAAAAAAGTAGTCTGCAATATATGCCTTAGAGCACCATGGGAATAGAAAAATCCCCAGTCTTGTGATCTCCCCTTGTCTTTGAGACTGATGGAATAAGCAATCAAAATAAACCTCCTGAGATGTTTGTTTATTTGGGTGCAGTCTGGCTACATATAATTTTACACATAGTTCAACTAAAGTAAAGATCCAAATACAAAGTCCAGCACTCCAGGTACATGGTATGGCTCTGTGTTATTCCCAGGGACCTTTCAGTCTTTTACACACATCCAGATATCTTGCTTTTTCATTTACGCTTATGATCATGTAGAGAATATAAACGTGTAATAGTTCTTTCTTTCATTTAACCATGTCAGAAAACCAAATCATAGACTTGCAATACAATGATAGAAATTGGAGATAAAAAGACTTAAGTCAAGTCACCTCTTTAATCTGTCTACCGACCAGGATTGGATTCTACAGTATAGTCTCAAGTGCTTTGTCCGTTTATCTTGGCTGCTTACCTGGGCTCCATTACAGTAGTATCTGAGCACCTCACAACTTTTTAAAATATTTATTCTCACAACATCCCTGTGTGGTAGGGAACTGCGATTATTTTACAGATGAGCACTTGAGGCACAAAGACTAAGTGATTTTTTTTTTTTCCCCCGCCAAGGTCCCGCAGAATGTCTATGGCTGTGGTTACCCAGAAAGTCTCAGAAGTCCTGGGATAGTGCCTTAAGCACTGGACATCCTTCTCTTGTCCTGTCTAGATTTAAATTACTCCAAACAGTGATGAAAAGACAACAGAATAGGAAACACTTCTACAGCAGTTGTAGCATTTTGTGATACGTAGAATAAATTTCCCTGCCCTGTGACAAGTATGCCACAAAATGCTGCAATCCTCACTGGGGGGTTTTTGTTTGTTCTTAGACCGCAGTCTTTGCTGTCACTTCTCTCTCTCCTGTGTAGGGAGGGGACTGACATTACAACAGTTCAGCTGCTGATGCCATTGTGAAAATAGTTTGAAATGTTGGCTAACTTAGAATAAAAACTTCTTTCTTTTAAGGTGGAGGGACATATTTTCAAAAATGTCTCAGGTGACTTGTATGCTTCCAGCTCATTTGTGTCTGAATTTAGCATATATCCTTCTGAAAATGTGACCCATGCTGTTATAAAAAATAAAATTCACCATTTTATAAGCCTAATTCAAATTTCTAATGAGAGAACAGGGAAAGGACCAATGAATTGGTTAAAGGTTTTTGAATACAACTTCCCTCTCACAATAAATATCATGATCAATTTTTTTAACTTATTTTGAGATCACATTAACATTAGTCATTTAACAAACCATTGTGTTTTGAAACAAGTGTCTATCACCATATCCCACTGTGGGTTTTTTTATCTGTTGGCGTGATTGACTAGTATCTCATATGACCGTGACCTTTAGAAATGTAATTGGAAGGGTGTGGTTTAGGCAAAAAATATCCAGTTGGCATCTGTGTTGCTATTTTCTTACTGGTCATTGTCAAACCATAAGATTCAGGTGCCAGAACAAAAACTCTTATTGTTACAATAAATCTACAAATATGGCTGTAATAATAGAGCTCACAGTTACTAATTTCCTTGATCAAATAGGGTCCAGTTCATCAGTGTCAGGCAGTTACTTCATCCTGGCATAAAGATGCTGCAAAGTAGAGGTGATGGGGATTTTTGTTGAGAAATGATAATTAGTTGAAACTTATCTGTTTCAACAAAACTTTCATCAGCAACATTTCTTAGGACTGGGGATCTGGGTCTCCCACATCCCAGATGAGTGCCTTAACTACCAGGCTAGAGTCAGTTTGTTTGTGTCTCTCTCTCTGGCCCAATGAATATTTCATTATTTATTCAAAGTGGAACAACTCCAACGGTTGAGAAATAGAGAGTGTGTCTGACTATTACCTGATGGGTCCTCAGTCAGAACCAGGCAATTCTGAGCAATAGCTATGCCAATGTTTATGTGCTGATTTTTCTTTAATACTCTTTTGATAGTTTTTTTTTTTTTTTTTTTTGGATAAGCCAGCACATACAAGAAAAATGTTGGGCTTCATTAGCTGAAGGAAGTGAAAAATCTGAAAGCTTTGGGTTAACACTGCAATACTTTAAAATGTGGTGAATTTGTCTTATAGAAATAGGTGCAGTTTGTATTTGCAGGCTCATCAGGTTCCTTGATTTTAATCTATACCTGCTCATGTAGCACTCATGCAAATAAGGCAGACTAGCTTAGAGGTTTCCAGACTGTAGTTTGTATCCCAGTGGTGGTTTGTGGGACACTTGCTGGCAGTCCAGAGAGAGCTGGTAGGTCACATGACACCAGGTCTCCTTTTTGTTTTCTGCTGATAAATGAAATTAAAAGAGAGCTAAAAGTATTGAGATACTTTCCCAGTACTGCTTTTCCACATAAGCAAGGTCTATAGCTGTCACAAGAATGCTATGCAATTTGAGAACAAGGGAAAGTGTCCACAGACCAAATTGCTCTATTGAGACGTTGTCCAAAGGATTGGAGAACTAGCTAACAAGGTTGTGCCTTTAGAGGACAGGCTAAGACAAATGCTGAAGACATGGAGGTAAATACTTGTATGGTAATTTTGCACAATGATATTTATTACATGTAAACTGTGAAATTCTGGCAGTCTTGAATTAAACAGAAAGGTTTCATTACTATAAGGGGATTGATAATTGTTCAAGAAATGACCTTTTATGGATTGGATTTTCAAAAGAGCACAAGTAACTTAGGATCACAAGTCCCACTGATTTTTCAATTAGCCTTATGCTCCTAAATCACTTAAGTGCTTTTGAAAATTACACACTGTTAGTGAAATATTTGTATCTAATGGCTGAAACTACAGACATGTACAGTTAAGAGAGAACCCCAAAAGCAAAGAAGCAAAAGAAACAGAAAATCAATCAGTCTGTTGTCTGAGAGAATGATACATAGGATGCAAAACTTCTGAAAGATTTGGTGGTAAACGGAAATGCTATAACGACTATTTAGATAGATGAGGAAGAGCTACAGCGCCTCATAATTGTGGTACATTCATTATATAGTTTAAAACTAAGCATGGGTTGAGTGGGTGGCCTAAATCAGATTTAGTTGTCAAAGTTCTGGACACAAAATAATGAGAGAGTTGTTGTAATCTTTCAAAACATTTTAAAGGGCAGATGTTTACTCATCTTCATAAAAAAATAAAAATCTATCTATAGTCCTTACATGACTCCCTTTGCTGTAGTATCTGAACATCTTCAATGAATTTACCCTGTCAACATACCTGTGAGGTAGGGAAGATCCATTAGCCCCGATTTTCAAAGGGGAACTCAGACAGAGAGAGACTCTAAGTGGCTTGCCCACTGTCCCACAGGAAATCTGTGACAGAGTGAGGCCTCCCAAGTTAGCACCCTAACCACAGGCCCATCCTTCTTCTCTAGAAATAATAATAAAAAATCTGCTCTATATAACTAAACAAATCCTACCTCCCACCCAACTATTTCTTCTTCCTGCCTCTGATGCACTCCTAACTGGAATAAAAAGTTTTGAAACTATATGTTCCATTCAGACACAAAATCTCTCCAAAAACTCAATAAAAGTGACATGGGGCCCAAGCCTTTAAACTCACATCAATGTAATTTGAGGGTGCTCAGCAACATCTTTAATAGTTTCTGAATTGTGAGCCATCAGTTTAGATTCTAAGTTTCTTGGAGCTGTACAGATCTTAGTTTGCTGCTGTTACTGAATAAAGCCCCAAATCCTAGGAAATGCATTAGATCCTTACTGCTGCACAGGCATCCTGCCATGGTCTGACAGATCCTGAGGCTCTGCCTGGCATGGTATGAGCATCCTGGGGAAGCCTGTAGAGGTAGGTACCAGGATGCTGATGCATATACCTCTGAGCAGTCCTATGTGGATCCTCCCCTATTCCATACAAGTAGCAATCCCACCCCAAGTGCTTTACCTAACTTCAGTGGGCTGTAGGAGTAGAGAATAAGATGCAGACCTAGAGTGGCCCCACAACTGAAACATAGCAATTTCAAAGTGGATTAAGAGCAAAAATATGAAAGGAGAGAAGGAACTGAATATCATCCTTTGCAATAGAAAATGTTTGAAATTCACACACCCAGAGTCTTCTATGAACCCTGCATAACTAATGACAACTTATAGCTCTTTAAACCTCTCTTACTGTAGGTTGGCATAAATTAGCAATTCAATCATTTATTCACTGTTTTAGATTTTAAAAAAAGCCCTGGGTTCTTGTGCATCATGTCTAAACTACCTCCACTAAGCAATGGCTTTGTCTACTTGAGAGGCAATGTGATAAAGCGGGTTACGAACAGAGAGGAGAATTGACAGGCTTGAGTTCTAGTCCCAGCTCTGCTACTGATTCACAATATCACTTTAGGAAAATCACTTAAATCAGCTGTAAAATGGGGCAAGCTGTCAAGGCACTTTCCACATCACTGGAAGCTGAGTGCTTGGGTTTTATGACAGGTGAATTTTATGCAATCTATCTCAGAGGCATTGTGAAGATTAACTAGATCAAGTTGTTTATAGTGCTTTACACATGTAAAATACCAAGTATTAGCTGTATTGCTTAGTACCTCATGAGCATAGTCTCCTTATATGTCCAGAAAAAGCAGTTGCTGAAAAAGTCTTCTAGTTTATTTTTGCATTGAGTGAAGGGATGGTGTCTCCACAGGTATTTTGTTTTCAGTATTTTACTTACCGTTCATCATTGAGTTGAAATAACTCATCAAGCCACTGTGTGATACAAATGTTTCCTAGCGGTGCAGTGGATTCTTGATTTCTACAGGATCTTTCTTCTATCTAGCCTATCTGACTAATGGAACACTGGAAGGTATTCCAGGTTATTCAGCAGTGACACCCATTTGAAGTGCAGGTTTTTCAGTTTGTACGTTAATGTTTGTTTTTGTTTTTGGAACCCCCTGCAATTGATCAAGAGTGAACGAGTAAGACCTATTTCTTTATAAAATCCTCTTTCTGACAAAGACCCATTGCATGAGCCTGAGCTGCTGCTAATTACTCTCCTCCCTGTGACACTGAATCACTGTATGCTTCACCCTTTTTCATAGCTGTTTTTGGGTCTGGAAGCAGGAAGTCACAGATTGCACCCCCATTGGAAATTATGTTCAACACCATCCAGCACCCCCTGCTGGAAATCATTATTATAATAGCTTTCAGTGGACAAGAAGGAAAAGGTTGTTGCTTGATGATGGTCTCTTCTAGGATTGGTTTTCACCAGGGGTCAGCCAAAAGGATATTGAAGTGACAGCAATGTTTGGAATACATTTGCCTACAGAATTGCAGGGGTGTTTCAATTTATTTTTTTATTGCAACTCTATTAAGTAGCCTTTAACTTCTGTCAGGAAAATCTAGAGGAGTTCAGCACATCAATTATAATGACGATTATTCAGTTGTTTTGTCAACATCAAGTGCAAATGTTTGTTCTTTCCCCTGGCTTGACACAATCTTTCTTTTATGTCCCTTTCAGTCTTTAAACTCCTAGATTAGAGAGTTTAATGGAATATTCAGTTTCCAGGGATAAGAGTGCACAGGATTCCATGCCTCACTGGCTTATGATTAGGACAGTTTCTGCTGGACGCTGCTATGTGCAACATGCCTTGCAGTTTCCTTGGTTCTTTGACGTGTCAGTGGAGGAAGAGATGAGAGGCTACAAGAGTCACCACTAGCATGACCGGCTTTCTTGGTTTGACAGACATTACTGACGTTATTGAGAGAGTCTTTCTGATGAACTGGTCTGAGCAGCAGCAAAAGAGGGAGCATACTTCTGTGACTCAGATGAGCCAGATAAACTTTCAGAGCATGTAGGAGGTAACCTGTACCTGTATTTAACATGACTGAGGTGGAAAGTTGTTTGACTAGTAGATTATTGTAGCAGTATGGTGTGATAATGAGGGTTCACCAAGATACACAGCACATGCAAAAGGTTCCATTTAAACTGAAATGACAAGGTTGGGTGAGATTCTCTTTGCCTTCATTGTCTATTGCAGCATTTATTTGTGATAGATTGTTGCAATGCTGTGGTAGATGCATCTACACAGTGCAGGTAGCGTTAGGACGCTGTGCTAGCACTCTTGGGAAGCCCACATCAGCAAGGCTCAGCCAAACAATTTTAACTCTCTACAGTGAAGATGACAAGTCTGCTTCCCTCTCCTCCTCAGACTTGTCTTTGTTGTGATGATGTAGAAGGTGGAGCTGGAAGTGCTGTACCAAATAATTCCATCCATCAACTGTATGCTACTCTGAAGAATCTAATTCTGACTAATTCTGAACAGGGCACACAGGTATGACAATTGAAAATGACAGACTAGTTGTAATCAAGAAGGCTATGATGATAATACTAATATTTATTTGTAAGTATTTCTATGGCCTCTGTATCTCTTATAATTAAGGTTAAGATTTTGTTATAGGTATTTTTAGTAAATGTCAGGGACAGGTTGTGGGCAATAAACAAAAATTCATGGAAGCCTGTGACCTGTCCCTGACATTTACTAAAAATACCAGGGAGAGGGAAGACTAACACTTCGAGCCCCACTCCCGGGGGCTGATTGCTGGCCGATCTCCAGCCCCACCGCTGCTCCTGCCGCAGGGCTGACTGCCGGCCCCTCTCCAGCCCCACCACTGTGGTGGGGATGGAAGTCACTGAGGTCCATTAAAGTCACAGAATCCATGACTAAATCATATCCTTACTTATAATTGCTGGGCAGCTACCATATCCAAACACCCATCAAGAGCACAGAGAAATGTAGCCTTTTCCTTTCTCTCAATTATATACCCCCCACAACAGGCTGCATACTTTTTAAAGACTAGGACAAGCCTCTACTGCAGTAGCATGAGGCAATGAAAACAAAGAAAGATGTGAGGGAAAGGGGTGGGGAAGGAGTCTTTCATCTTCAGCAACAATATACGTAAAGTCAGGTCATCTGTGGTGAGACGGCCAGAGAGACGGTTTAAATGTAACAATTAGATGGTAACAACAGAAACCCTGAAACATCCACACCAGTGACTGTTTGCTCCTCTGCCAACTAGGGATGACAGAACTCAAAAAGTGACAGAGTCCAGTGGCACCTTATAGACTAACATGTATTGGAGCATAAGCTTTCGTGGGTGAATACCCACTTTGTCAAATGCATCTGATGAAGTGGGTTTTCACCCACAAAAGCTTATGCTCCAATACGTCTGTTAGTCTATAGGGTGCCATAGGACTCTTTTTGTCGCTTTTTACAGATCCAGACTAACACGGCTACCCCTTTGATACAGAACTCAAAAAGTTTCTGACCTCATTATGCCGGTTTACTAATATCAGTAGTTTTCTGAGTGACTCAGGGACTGGAACACTACTAATACCAGTAAGGCTCTCGCTCTGAGACTCTTGAAGTTTTTAAGGTGGGTGTGTGGAGGGAGTTAAGGGCCAGACAATCCCTGCTACTGACTTTCCTCCTGCTCCCCTTACATTTTGCTAATCATCCCTCCCCTGCTGTTATACTGGAATTGGAAAAAGTTCAGAAAAGGTCAACAAAAATTATTAGGGGTGTGGAATGGCTGCCGTATGAGGAGAAATTAATAAGACTGGGACTTTTCAGGTTTGAAAAGAGATGACTAAGGGGGGGATATGCTAGATGTCTATAAAATCATGACTGGTGTGGAGAAAGTAAATAAGGAAGTGTTAGGTTTCAGAGTAGCAGCCGTGTTAGTCTGTATCCGCAAAAAGAAGAACAGGAGTACTTGTGGCACCTTAGAGACTAACAAATTTATTAGAGCATAAGCTTTCGTGGACTACAGCCCTGTACTTCTTTTTAAGGAAGTGTTATTTACTCCTTCTCATAACACAAGAACTAGGGGCCACCAAATGAAATTAATAGGCAGCAGGTTTAAAACAAACAAAAGGAAGTATTTTTTTTTCACACAACGCACAGTCAACCTGTGGAACTCCTTGCCAGAGGATGTTGTGAAGGCCAAGACTATAACAGGGTTTAAAAAAAAACCTAGATAAATTCATGGAGGATAGGTCCATCAATGGCTATTGGATGGGCAGGGATGGTGTTCCTAGCCTTTGTTTGACAGAAGCTGGGAATGGGCAACGGGATGAATCAGTTGATGATTACCTGTTCTCGTTCATTCCCTCTGGGGCACCCGACATTGGCCAGTATCAGAAGACAGGATAATGGGTTAGATGTATGGCTGTTCTTATCTTTCCTGGCCTTGTCCCACCAATCGCCTTGTCCACCAGCTCCCTTTTCCCAAATCTTCATTTGCAATTGGTTCTGTCCTTGACCCTCTACTGTTGCAGTTACTTTCCCTCCTGCTCCTCCAGATAGTGCCAGCTCCACAGATAATGTGGGGATAGGTTTAGAAATATGTGAAATCAATCACTAACATCTCCTGTTCCCAACAGTGTCTTCCCACCTCTTAGTGTTTTCCCTTCTGCTCTCCAGATCTGACCTGTTTCCATACCTCCTCCCTCTAATGTCTTACCTTCCAGTCCCCTAGAAGAGAGGCCAAGACATGTAAATTGAAGCATTGAAAGCATCTTTGAAATTTATGATCCATTTTCATGTATTCATTTTCATTTAAAACAGGGTCTCTCAAGGTTGATCACAGTCGTCCCCTGGGGCGCTTGGAAATGACTGGACCCGGTTTAAATATTGTCATGGTTCTTCCTCAGGGACTGGAACACTACTAATACCTTTGAAATTCCTTTGAAATATGTTTCTTACAGGACATTATATTTTAAACCCCCAGTCAGCCTGTTTTCTTTTCCTTACTAACTTGGCCATTTCAGCTTGAGTTGCATCAGAAGCAGGTTCTGCTTATGGTGAATCTCACATGATGATTTATTTGCGTGTGTATTGAGGTGTATTTGAAGTGCTCCCTTCAGGAGCGCAGGGCATATGTCCAGAATAGTAATGAAATCATCCGACGCATTTCTCAATCAAGCAAACAGGAGAAAAAAAGATGCCCCTGGACTGGGCAGCTGCCTGCTTAGGGGAGGGAGTGAAGCATCATGAAATTTGGGGTTTTTTTTTTTATACAATGGAATGAAATCCTGGCCCCACTGAAGTCAGTGGGAATTTTGCTAATTACTTCAATGGGGCCAGGATTTCACCCAATTTTTTTCCCTTTAGCATCTGTAGCTTTTATGTAGGTGTCTTAAGTCCATCTTCTCACTCTCTCTGTCCCCTTCCCTTGGTTTTCCTGCTTTCATCTCAATTAATGTCATTTTCAGTTTCTGAGTTTGTCTCTCCATCTTTGCTTGCTTGGTTCAAACTTTGCTGCCCAAACGTGGGTTGGGTCACTGGGGCTCCCCTGAACCAGGTACAGGTTGAAATGTTAGGGAGATGTTTACTGCTCAGGCTCCAATACAGTGCTTCCCCCTTCTTCCCCCCATTGGGAGTACAAGTTGCTTTGTGCTGACTGAGAGCTCTCTGGAGATAACTTGAGCCTCCCTAAAGTAAAATTGCCTACACCCCTTCTGGACACATTCCCTATAGATCCCCACCTGATCATATTCTGGGCATTGGGTGTTGGAGATGGGTTTCTATTGTTTTGATGATGGTGAACAAACAGCTAAGACTTGTAATTTCTGTTGAGATTGTTTCTAAAAGGAGGCAACAATGGAGATGCCAAATATGATCCCTGGTAAACAACTGCTTGAGACCTTCCTCTCCTTCACTTTAGAGAATTTCCTTAATAAATATGAATAGAGCCACTTTGATTCCATGCATTAGTTTCCATGTATTGCCTAACAATAGATGCCTGCTTTATCCAGAGTCAACGGGACTACTAATGTAAGCAGTCTCTGGATCAGGCCCTTAGCGAGAGGAAAAAGCCTAGAGCTAACAGGAGAAAACAGAAGTGGACCAAGTGGTCTCCAGTTCCAGGAGACCAGACTAGCCAAAAGAGGAAGAAGAGTCTCAAAATTGTTTCCAGTATCTCTATACTAGGCGTAAACAAATTACAATCTACTTAGCTATGAAAACTCCATTTTTCTAGCTATCCCGTATGTTTACTGAGTTTTTAAATTACAGTTCTTGCAGTTTCCTGTGAGAACGTGGTGCTTTAAACTTTGACATGCTTGTGTATACATATAATTAATAAATAAACCAATTACACCCCTCAAACATCTACTTTCCCATCCTCTTTCAACATAAATCACATTTTCCACATTAAAAATACAAAATGTAAACATGGCTGACCTCAGACATCTTGTGTGCTGAGAGAACACATGTTGAATTCAAATATGTTACTTGTTTTTCCTCTTGTGGTTTGCTTTGACTGCTCTCTCTTCATTGTTGCATCCGATTGGCACATGTGATTGGAGAGGGAAGCATACCAAGTCTGATTCAAGATTAAACAGCAGCGGCTTGTGAGGTATCCATCTCTTTGGTTCTTGATTTAATTTTTTTTGTTATAACTTTGACAGATTCTATTAATTTCTATATTTAAGCATTTTTTATTTTTATATATTTAAATTTTCACAATTGTGGGAAAATATGGAGAGACCAGATAATTATGTAATGACTGTAGATAATGAGGTTCAAAAAGATAAAGCTTCATAACTGTTAAAACATGAACTGTCAACATCACAGGTCAAAATATACAAAATTAATACCCTTAAATCAAACACAGATGAATTCTCAAGCAGCATTTTTCTTTCTTTGCCTGTCTGAAAATTTCTACTATTATTGATGGAAATATTTTTGTTGGTTTGTGTGTGTGGTGAAATCAATGTTTACCGGCATTTACCAATAACAAGTTAATCTTTCCAAACCTGCTTACAGGGCTGTCCCGAGGGGTGTGTGGGGCCTGGGACAACCCCCACCTCCGCTCCAGGCCCGCACCCAGTCTACCCCTTCCCCCAGACTCCGCCCCACCTCTTTCCAGCTTCTGCCCCCTCCCCTGAGACACTCTGGGAGCTGGTGGGGTGTGCTGTGGCTGGGTTGCTCGCTGATGCCTGTGCCAGGCCCCCCACTAACTCCCCAGGCCCTCCTGGACCGCACGCCCCCCTGAAGCATGGGGGCCCCCCAAAGCGCATGGACAGGATGGACCTGCCTACTTTATATTGTAAGCATATGGTATGAAAGCTATGAGAAATCTAGGCTTCCGAGGATATTTTTAACTGTGCAAGAGGACAGAAGTCATTTCTTCTGTTCCTATTGCGAGTATCTCCACAAATGGTTAACCAAACAAGTGTGTTAGTTTTATGACAATTATGGTTTAGCAATTTGTTCAACAAGAAAGCTCTGTGCTGCAAACCCCCAGGCTCTAATGTATGCTATACATTGTACTATACCAACATTTTAAGGAAACAGCACCCTCTTTTGGTAAATTGAAAGACTAACCACTATTTAGCAGCAAACAACTACAATTCAGGCTGAACCTGTACTGAACCAAGAATTTTTTTTTTAAATATAGTCTAACCAAAAAAATGACTGCACTAAAAAGAAGAGATAAAAGTGATCAGACTGTTCCATCCTCTTTCTGATCTGGTAGTCTTAGGAAGCGTGTTTATGCACTGTCTGCCCAACTCAGAAAAGTAAAAGGATGTTCAATTCTAGGAATTTTTTAGAATATCCACACCAATATTTTGTTACCAAGATCAAATAGACATGACACACAGTTTGAGGTTTTTTTGTATGTGAATTTCTACCTACCAATGTCTTGTTCAGTCTTACAAATACGGAACAGGCTTCCTAATCATTAGCATTGGCTATCTTGCTTATTTTGACTTTCTTTGTATCACTAGCTCAGCAGTAGTATAATACATTAGCAGCAGTTCTCTAACTGTGGGTTGGGAGCACAAAGTGGGTCACAACCCCATTTTAATGGGGTCACCAGGGCCAGCATTAGACTTGCTGGAACCCAGGGCTGAAACTGAAGCCCATGCTCCACCCCGACCCAGGGCGATGGAGCTTGGGCTGCGGCCTCTTCTCCCCCCACCTGGGGCAACAGGGCTTGGACTCTGCCCTGCCCCGGGCCATGTACTAACTTTGTTGTCAGACGGGGGATGCGGTGCAATTATGTTTGAGACCCCTTGCATTATAGGACTGTTATAATACTTATCGCTTTTAGCTTCAAAGCACTTTACAAATATTAGGGCCTGAGCCTGTTCCCATTTAAATCTGAGGCAAAACTCCTGGGAATTTCAGCTGGAGCAGGAAGCTAAGTTTCACAACAGCCCAATTGGAAAAGTAAGTTTTATCTCCATTTTGTGGAGGAAAAAACAGAGCCCTAAATGGGCCACTCATTTTGGATCCTTCAATTTTTGGCTATCCAACCCACAATTAGTAGGCCTATGTAACTTGCCTTGGACTACAAAGGGAGCCCAATAGTGGAGGTAGCAAAGGCACTTATCTGAGATTTTCAAAGGAGGCTCAGGGGAGTTAGGTGTCTAGCTCCAATTGGATTTCAGAGGGAGATGGGCACCTAATTCAGTTAGGAACATAGGTGTTGCCATGCTGGCTCACACCCAGAGCCCATCTAGTCCAGTGTCCTGTCTCTGAGAGGACAATACCAAATGCTTCAGAGGAATGTGTAAGAACCCCACAATCTGTAGATGTGGAGTTTTCCTCTGAGAACCCTAGCCTTGTTCCTTCTGTGCTCACGTCTGTCTGTTTTTCACTGAGTCATAATTTTTATTATCAGAATCATTAGTGTTCTGCCAAAAATCCATGGCCTCCAAACTTAATTTAAAACTAGATGACTTGATAGGGAATCCAACACAATTGTTGGAAAAAATGTCAAATTTTGAAAGTGAACAAAGATTGTGTTAAATTGGACCTGAATTCTTCTCTGCAAGCTACCTCTTTTATGGTCTAGCGGCTTGTGGGGTTGTTTTTGTGTTGCCTACGTCCCTGAATACTAGCTAACACTTGTTAGTATTGCTGGGATTGCGTGTCTGTCGTATTTTCAGAATTATCTGTTCTCAAGGCATTACAGAGATAAGCTACCATCTTCAAGTTCTTAATTGTAATGTTGACTTATGGAAT
Source organism: Malaclemys terrapin pileata (assembly GCF_027887155.1). Lineage (NCBI taxonomy): Eukaryota > Metazoa > Chordata > Testudines > Emydidae > Malaclemys > Malaclemys terrapin. The sequence goes on along the minus strand of NC_071511.1, from coordinate 80,162,571 downwards.
TCTAATGAGAAATCTTTAATGTTTCTGATTAGAATTAGGTTTCACTTTCTATTTCCTATTTTCTCATGATATTTTATTTTCAGTATGACAATGAAGGGTATTTGAGACTGTATGAGTTTGTATTTGTTGCAGGCTTTTTAATACAATAAATCCAAGTGCTGATAGGTAGGGAATTTCAAGGAAATGGAAATAAGTCAGCTCCTCCCTGCTCTGTCTGGTAGCTTTTAGTCTAAATGGGCTATGTCCCCTGGCCCTCTTCAACATCTTGATTTTCATAGCTCTCTTGAAACATGTAAAAGGGGGGGGAAGAATCTGATTCTAATTATATATACTATTACACATCCCTAGACACTGTCTATCCCATAAACATTCCCCGTGCTCAGAGGGGTGCTCCTATTATTTACAGGATGCATACACCTGAAATTGAACACTTGGTACTCAGAAATAAGCTGTCCGTTGTCCCGATCAGTAGTGTATTACTGTACAAAAGCCACCTTGGATCACAAAGGAGAGCCAGGAGGAGGAGAGATGCTATGAATGATGTTACAAAATCCTCTGTTTATTCACAGAAGCACTGCAGCAATGTTCCCAGCCTAAGGGCTTGTCTACACTTAAAATGCTACAATGGCACAGCTGCACTGCTGTACCGCTTCAGTAGGGTTACCATACGTCCGGATTTCCCCGGACATGTCCGACTTTTTGATGCTCAAATCCCCGTCCGGGGAGAATTTCCAAAGAGCCGGACATGTCCGGGGAAATAGGGAGGCATAAGTCAGGGTCCACCCAGCACTATCCACCGGGTCCGTAGCGCAGCCCAGCTGCCCCAGCCACAATGCTCAGGTGGGGAACGGGGCGGGCTCGGGCTTCCCTCACAGGCGGGGACCCCCCGGCCACTGAGGGACCCTTCCTGTGGCCCCGTTGCCCCGTGCAGCTCGGAACCCAGCACCGCGGGAGCTGTTTCCCACGGGGACCGACAGGCCGGGGAATGAGCTCAGCGGCAGGAAGAAAGCTGCAGCCGGGGCTGCAGGGACCCGCGCTGCCGACCGAATGTCTGAAGCCCTCAGCAGGCAGAGGCTGCCGGGTGAGCGGGGGTGCAGGGGCTGCAGGGCGAGTGGGGAGCAGGGCTCACAGAGGCTGCAGGGGTGGGGGGCGCAGAGGCTGCAGGGGCGGGGGGGGGTGCAGAGGCAGGACAGGTGGGGGGCGCAGGGGCTGCAGGGCGAGTGGGGAGCATGGGTCACAGAGGCCTCTGTGGACCTAGTGCTGTCTACACAGGGACTTAGGTTGCTCAATGATGCTGCTCAGGGATGTGGGCTGTTCACATGCTTAAACCAACCTAATTTTCTTGTGTAGTTCAGAGCTTGATGGCTCTAGCTAATGTCCTGATCTGAAAAAAACATTTCTGAATCCTATTGTTAACACACTATACACCAGGGGTGGGCAAACTACGGCCCGTGGGCCACATCCAGCCTGCGGAACCATCCTGCCTGGCCCCCAAGCTCCTGGCCTGGGAGGCTCGCCCCTGGCCCCTCCCCCGCTGTTCCCCCTCACCCACAGCCTCAGCTCACTGGCTCGGCCGCTAGCGCAATGCTCTGGGCAGCAGGGCTGTGAGTTCCTGGGGCAGTGCAGCTGCAGAGCCCTGCCTGACTCTGTCTCTGTGCTGCGGGGTGGCAGCGAAGCCCAGCTCCAGCTGGGCGGCATGGCTGTAGCGCTGCCAGCCACCAGTGCTCCAGGCAGTGGGGTAAGGGGGCAGGGGGGGTTGGCTAGAGGGCAGGGGAGTTCGGGGTGGTGGTCAGGGGGCGGGGTGTGGATGGTGGTTGGGGGAGGGAAATGGGGTTGAATGGGCACAGGGATCCTGGGGCGCAGTCAGGAAGGAGGGGGGGTTGAATGGGCACAGGGATCCTGGGGCGCAGTCAGGAAGGAGGGGGGGGTTGGACAGGGCAGCAGGGGGCAGTCAGGGGCCTTTCCAAAAAGAGCTGTGAGGTGCCTCAACACAAAGGAGACAGGTCTGAAGCAGGGCCACACAGATGTTTTTTGGGGGGATGGGACAAAATCAGAAACTGAGCCCCCCCCCTCCAAAAAATTACCATGGAGATGAAAGAGGGGGCTGGAGAGCAAGCCTGTCCTGCACTCACCCTGCAGCAGTCGCTCTTGTCTGGCAGGCCTGGCTCCCTGCTCCAGACCTTGTGACTTGGCGCACAGGATCACAGTGCCACTCACTGAAATTTGGCCCAGTACCCCTCCGTAGTGTCAATGAGATGTCCAGACCAAATTTGAATGAGTGATGCTGCAACGCTACTTGTTCCAAGTCCGTGGATTTGGGAGCACTATCAAATGCAGGGGGGAAAGGAGGGGGCTGGACAAAACTGCTGCTCCTCCCAACCCTTTCCACCCCCAGGTGGCCCTGGTCTGAAGCATAGCACTGAATTTGAACAGGTCCAACATTTTTGGCTAGATCTCAGTTGAAACTTAGCAAGTAGCTAATATCTCTATAACCAGTCAAACCCAAACCTAGCAACTCTGACACCCCTAAGCTTTGGATTGTTCAGGATCCAGCTGCCAGCTCATTTTTTGTGACTCATCTGATCTCCAATAAAATATTGCCATGCAATTTCAGGGCCATCCATCATGACTGTATAGTGGCCTTCTAACTCCATGTCATGCAAAACCTCTTTTATCCCTAGCCCACTTCTAGATGCTTGAAGAAACAAGGAGGATACAGGCTGCTCCAATCCAATTGTTCAGTGCTGCCCCCATTGCCTTGTGTGGGTTAGGCAATATCAGAAGAACAACACCTGCCTACTTCATTTTCTTTCCTGAGGTCGGACAGAGTGTGAGAAGTTCTTATTAGTCTTGTGGAATCCAAAGAGCCACTGGTGGGGTCTCAAAGAGTAGCCCGTGACCCTAACACCTCTGACTTGAGTAATTGTGCTCTTGAAATTCTTCTCATTCTAATCCATCTCTGAACCCAATTAATCCCATCAGTTGAGTTCCAGAGAGAGGCTTTCCATTTCTTCTTTTTTTTTCCCCTGTAAAAGATAGATATAGAGATATTGCTCAAGTGAGCTCCAGATCAGATGAGCTTAAAAAGCCACAGGGGATGGAAGAGACAATATGTCAGCAGCATACTAAAGAAGATTGTTATTAACTGGGAAGATGCATAAAGAGGCAGTAATAGGACCATCTAGTAGAATGCATAGTTGGAATGTGATGTTAACATGCCAAATACCACACATGCTGGAGTATTTTATTAGTTACAAATGGCCCTATGTAGATACGAGTTTTTATAAATGAATTGTATTGTTCCAGACATTCTTCTGTAAGAAGTGGTTTGAATGAAGTGCTATTATAGATTGAACTATTAATAAAGACAAGCCAGATTAACAAACCTGATGGACCATATTTGCCCTTATGCTCTGGCTGCTTTGCAGGGCTTTGGTACAGCAAAGTAGCTGTACACCTGAATTAACTAGGCTGGGTTGAAAGCTCATTTATGTCACTACAGTGGCACAAAGCAAACAGCACATACGGGTGAGTCTGGCCTGATGAATTTAAGCTGAAACTAGTGATTTGCCTACACAGCTGTTCAAATGGCCTTTCCCTATATACTAGACATTCTAGAATCCATAGAGCACTTTAAAGGTTGCCACTGTGATGGCTGTGTTTATGCAACAGATGTCTAAAAGATCATTCATAAGTCAGATGCATTGGAGAAGGGCCCAGAAGTGTTCCATTGTCCTTGTCCTGACTCCCACCTCAAGCCCAAGCTGAAGCAGGGAGGGAATTCAAGTTATTAATTTCCTGAGTTCATTCTATGGAAAAATGAAGTGCTTATGAACAAAAATTTCTAGCGTATAAAGCATAATAGCATGAGAAGTTGTGATTCAGCTCCCAACTGTTTCCAGCATAACATGGAGTTATGCAAGATAATGAATTTAGCACAATCATTGTTTTCATTGTTACTTAATTTTACTCTCTGTTAAAGGAATTATGCAGATGATTCATGCTACAAGTGCTACAGAACTAAATATGAATGAAACTAGAGTGAATTTATGCTGCTGGAGAATACAAACATGTAACTGCACTTTAAAAAAGTAGACAGCTTTGGAAAATGTGCAATCTTTATATATACGCATATGAAAAAAAGCAAACAAAAACCTTGCAGTTGCAGAATATCTGTGGTTAATTCATGTTTGGAGCTATTCTGTGTAAACTTGTATAGAAAAAGCAATTCCAAAAGCTAAATAATCTCTTCTATACTGTGTTAATATTTTACATCACAGTGGTTCTTGCACGTGACACCAGCACACCACAAACAATGAAGGAGTAATCTGCTGCTCCTTCAAAAAGAAATGCTAGACCTCAGTTTAATGATCTTCCATTAGTAAACAAATATTTTTGCCTACTTTGGTGGGATATTTCCCAATGTTTTGCATTAAGGATATGATAAGTGCTGAGTCCTATTTAGGCAAGTGATGCTCTTTTTAAATGTAGTGCTCATCTTTGTAGCAATATTTAAAATAAAAACCAAATGGGTTAATTTTCATGATATTTGAAATATACTCTGTGGCAAAGGACCTTCTTCTCCTCAGCAGGCTCAGTCCTTTTTAGCCTTGGAGACCCAGGCTTGGACAAAGCAAATCCTTGTAGGTAGCACAGGGTCTGGCTATTCCTTCCCTCAGTCAGTCCCTTGTGCTTGTTTATCTTCCCTTCTAGGGATAGCATGCAGCCTTCCTTGCAGGAAGGGTTCAGAGCAGCCAGCCTACCTACCACCCACCCTGGGAAGGGTTAAAAAAGGACCCAAGCAGTTGGAGTCAGCTGAACCTAATTAGTTCCCTGGTAACCGCTTGCCCAGCTGAACCTTATTTCCCCATGGTTCTCTCTCCTCAGTGGCTTGGGAGAGGCCTTTTTAACCTTCTGGCTCTGATTACTACCCCCCCCTCCCCTTTTGTAGCTGTTTGTCCTGGGTTTGCCACAACTCTTATTCAGAGGTTCCCAAACTCTGGCCCATGGAGTTTGCTGGTCATGTGATGCTGGCTCCTCTTCATTTCCAGCTGCTACAGACTTTTAAAGACAATTGAAATGCATTAAATGCTATCCTAATATTACTTCTCCAATTGCTGTTTTTGCCATGGAAAAGTTGTACAGTTGTGAATAGAAAGGAGGTGTAGAGTCTGTTTGTGAATGGGGAGGTCTGAGAAAACTGCTATATTTAAATGTGGTGCACACTGTGAAAAAGGGAGGTAACCCCCATGTAGCGGGATGGCCACCCGGCTCCTGGCCAGAGGAGTTAAAACAGCCCTGGAGAGGGCTGCAGAGGGGAAAAGAGAGGTTGGTTGGGGAAGCAGCCACAGGTGAGGCCATGCCCAATCAGGCCATGGCTGAACCTATAAGAGGGCTGAGGGCCAGAAGCAGAAACAGACATTCTCTTCCTAGCTTCAGAGAGAGAAGGACCTGGCTGCTTAGGAAGCTAAGAAGGATATCTAGGGTGGAGCAGTGTTGGGGAAGGGCAGAGGGAGCTGGGGAGTTCCAGTCTAGCAAAGCCCCAGGCTGCAGGCGGAGTTAAGGGCCCACAAAAGGGTACTGGGGCAGCCCAGGAATAGACAGAGGCAGCTGGTCCAACCCCTCCTTGTTGATGAGTGGTTAACAGACTGCCATCTGCCCCAGGGAGCAGGGGCTCAATGGAGACTGGCAATAGCCACTGAGGTAAGGTGGGGATAAGGTGTTGGGGGTTCCCCTGGGAGGGGAGACCTAGAGAGAGGGGGTACTGCAGTGGGCAGAAACCCTGGGCAAAGGGCACCGGGGTCTGGGAAGGACACTGGGCCAGCGGCAGGCGAGACACCGGCCTGCAGAGGGTGTTCCAGGCTGGAAAGAGCTAATTCCTGGGATGACCAGCAGGAGGCGCCACGCTGGTAACTCATTGCCCCGCCACACCCCACTTTTCTGCACTAGAAGAATTAAGACATTCTAGTGAACATGGTATAATGGGAAGAAATATTAACATCCAGGCGTATGGAAGGAGGCTGGAATATAATAAAATAGTCCATAATTAAGGTGGGCCAGACAACCATTACGCTGGCAGAAGTATATAAGGAACCAGAAGCAGCTATTGGTCTGAACTTGCATTCCTGGCACAACCAAAATTCCCATTGCATTTTAGTGGGGGATTTCTATGATTTGTATGTGTAAGCAGTGCTGGAGCTGGTCCAAATTCTGAGTGATAAAAAGAATGTGGCTAAAAACCCTGTACTAGAAATGGAGAAGATGGGAGGCAACTAAACAGGAACAATACTGGTCTTTGAGTTAAAACAGTGTTTAAAACAGAATCTCTCTGTTAGAGCATGAAGAGGTGAAGGATGGTGGGTAGGTTGAAGGTGTGACTAGTTGTGTGTCTGTGCATTATGCAGATTTACTGGCCTGAAGCCCTGAGGAAGGGATAGGCTGGACTATTGTTTGCTATGTGTTTCCATGCCCTATAGTAGTGGATGTGGCCTAGATGCATTGGCAGGTTGGGCCTGACAGTTCCATTCCATAGTTCAACAACTGTGTGCATACACATTTGTGCAGCTTATAATTAGTCGTTTCCATGAATCTTACACAAATCAAACTAACATTACCAGGTTACATCCAGCTTGTGCATTTTTATGGGACCTCAAATTTTTCTTTTAACACCTGGCTCTGTATTTGTCTGATGGAGCTGAAATATAATACCAGAATGCCAAATAAAGCAGACACTAGGAAATTAAATAAATCATAATCTGTATCACCAATACCCAGACTGGACATGCACATTAGTAATCAAACATACAATTAAAGAAGAATCCTTCACTCAAGAGACATGTGACACTCTCAAGTCCTTTACTCATTTCAACAAGTTGAATTAAATTTGTCCAATTTCATTTTAAATTGTCCACTAATCCATTTATCACTCTTCTGTTCACCTGCAGGGCTTGAGGAATGTCTGCCCAGTAACTTATGAAAGGAATTCACACAGCTTTGAAGTTCTTCTGTTTGTACTGGAATAAAGAAGTCCAACATTCCATTTCTACCATATGCCATGTACTGCATAACCAGTCATTATAGGATTGATGCTGTTCCCATTGGAGTTTTATGATTAACTTGTTGGGCGCAGCATGGGGCCTTATAAGATGAGGAGACTCAGACTTCAAGCTCTAATGATCATATGTTTCCCTGCTAGATTAGCATTTTTGTAAGCTTTTTTTGGTAAAATAAACTGCTTTGTTGTGGACTTTAATATTTTGTATTTCAAGTTACATATTTGGTAGCGTTTATAAACGTTGACAATAATTCCATATATTTAGGCAATACCAAACTGTGGCCCCAATCCCACAAAGGATCACGTGTGCTTAACTTTATGCACATGAGTACTCAGTGCTTAAAGATAAGCATATGTGTGTGTCTTTGCAAGATTGGAGGCCATATGATCTAAGATCCCTTGCCCATTGTAATTTTACATGCATGCTCCATGTGCCTGTACAGTAACTCCTCACTTAAAGTCATCCCAGTTAATTCTGTTTCATTGTTACGTTGCTGAACAATTAGGGAATATGCTCATTTAAAGTTGCACAATGCTCCCTTTATAATGTTGTTTGGCAGCCTCCTGCTTTGTCCACTGCTTGCAGGTAGAGCAGCCCATTGGAGCTAGCTGGTGGGGGCTTGGAACGACAGCCCCCCATCAGCTACCCCCTCCCCTAAATTCCCTGTGCGGCAGCCACCCAGCAGGCTATCAATTGCTGGCAATTCAGCTGTCCCTCCCCACACTGCCATGTGCTGCTTCTGCCCTCTGCCTTGGAGCTGCTCCCTGAGACTCCTGCTTGCTGTGCAGGGTAGGGAGGATGACGGGGGGCTAATATCAGGGTGTTCCTCTCCCCCCTGCACCCTGCTTACCCTATCTTCTATAGAGTGGGGGGGACATCACACGGCTCAGGACGGAGGGAGCTTCCTGGCAGCAGCTGCCGTCTCAGCTTGCTGATCTACTTAAAAGGGCAGTGTACTTAGAGTGGGGTCCACATACTTAAAGAAGCAATGCGCATCTCTCCCCCTCCCCCCCCCACGGCGTGTGTCTCTGTCTGCCATGCTGTCTCCCCTCCCTCCATTCGTGCTGCCTTGTAGAGTGTGAGGTTACATTAACAACAATGAATTAACCCTTGAGGGTTCAGCCAATTGCTAGTTCATCATTTAGCAGTAAGGCATTCCATGGGAAATATCTCACCCTCTGACTTTATCACCTCAACCAAGCTTCACAATCCTTATCGCTGTGTACCAGTATTAAATTGTTTGTTTAAAACTTATACTGTGTGTGTATGTGTATATATGTATATGTATTAGTCTTTTATCTGGTGGGGGGGAAAAAAATTCCCTGGAACCTAAACACCCCCCCCCCCATTTACATTAATTCTTATGGGGAAATTGGATTCGCTTAACATCGTTTCGCTTAAAGTCGTGTTTTTCAGGAACATAACTACAACGTTAAGTGAAGAATTTACTGCAGGGGTCAGCAACCTACGGCACGTGTGCAAACATCAGCTTGCATACCATTTTAAGTGGTACGCAGCTCCCTGCTGCGGTCCTGGTCCCCAGCCCCACTCAACCCCGGCCCTCAGCCCCCCCCGGCCCAGCGCTCTCCCCTGTGGGGGCAGGAGGCAGAAGCTTGGTTCTGCGGCAGCCAAGCTTCCCCACTTCCCCCGCTTCTTCCCCCAATGTGGTGCTTTCCTGCCCCTCCTCCTCTCCTTCCCTGCGCCAATCAGCTGATGGCCCTAGTGAGGGGGTGGGGGAAGAGCAGCAGCGTGCACACAGCTCCGTAGAGGACGCAGAGAGAGGTAGGGACGGAGCCTAGGGGAAGGGGGTGGAACAGGTCATATCCCTCCCAGCCCCTGCCATGAGCCGCTCAGGGCAGGGGGCTGGGAGCAGCCCCACGAGCGGAGCACCCCAGCCTTCTGCCCTGAACCCCCCCACCCCAACACACACCCATTCCTCTGACCTACAGCCCCATCCTTCTGCCCTGAACCCTCCCACACACTCAGCCTTCTGCCCTGCACCTCCCATTCCCCCAGCCTTCTGCCCTGAACCCCCCATGTCCCAACACACACCCAGCCTTCTGCCCTGCACCCCCCAGCCCTCTGCCCTGAACTCCTCACCCCCAACACACACCCAGCCTTCTGCCCTGCACCCCCCACAGCCCTCTGCCCTGACCCCTGAAACACCCCCACCCCCCCCAGGTCTGGGTTCCCGGCTGCAGGCCCTGATCAGCCCTCTGCCAGCCTAGGTGAACAGAACCCCAGGCTGGCAGCGAGCTGAACAGGCTGGTGGCATAAGATCAGCGTTTTAATTTAATTTTAAATGACGCTTCTTAAACGTTTTGAAAACCTTGTTTACTTTACATACAATAGTTTAGTTATATAATATAGACTTATAGAAAGAGACCTTCTAAAAACGTTTAAATGTATTACCGGCACGCGAAACCTTAAATTAGAGTGAATAAATGAAAACTCGGCACACCACTTCTGAAAGGTTGCCGAGCCCTGAGTTACTGTAGTTTAATGGACCACAGTCTTGCAGGAGAGTAACAATTTATGCTCTATACTTATCCATCAAGTTGCAGGCAGTGACCCTTGTCAATGTACATTATTATCCCATTTCATTCTTTTTCTGACCCTGTCTTTATAGTTTCTTCTGTGAATTTATTAAAATTCTAAGTTTTAAATTTTTGATATATTCCATCTTTTCCACTGAGATAAAATTGCCTGTTTCTAAATTACTTATTCTATGAGTTATTTTGCTTTCGTTATTTTTTTTTTCTGTGGCAAAACTACATAACTGGAAATATAAGTGCTAAGGGAAATTTAAAAAATCTTTTCCTGCTTCTTATATTATTCGATATAATACATTCTCTGTTCTCAAAGTGATTACTTTAATATTTTATGCCACTTTCTACTAATCTGCTTTCTCAATTATTAACTCCCCTGGAGCAAAACTTATTCAGTAGTCAGAGTAACTGGAGTTAGCTTGTTCATTTCCATTTTCTTTATTAAAGTCTCTATCCCAAGCATTGTAATAATTAAAAGATGTTCTGTAAATGTATATTCCTTACACTCAGCACATGAAAGAACACAACAAATTTTAAATTGTCCAATCTCTCTTTCGGTCAGAATCCTGTTTAGGTATATATATTGTTTTTTTGTGCTATGCAAAGCAAACCTTGTGTGTTTTAGGTTTTGCTCTGTCCAGCAGGATTTAGCCCTATGGTGTTTGAGTCCACACAAAGAACCCCCGTCCACCAAAAAAAAAAAAAAACCCAACCAAAACAGGAGACAGTTTATGCTGCTGCAATGTTCTGAGCCATTGAGTCTTTCCATTATTCCCAAGGATTAAAAATAAGAATCATTTAGTTAGTTTTCTTTTGGTGGTGTTGGAACAGCTGTTCCCCTTTTTTCTTTCACTAATAATTATTCATAGATATAGTTAGTGGTTAATATTTTTCTCTTTCATAAGGGTCAATTTTTGTTTATTTGCTTGGAAATGCTGGGCTCCCTGGGATTCGAAAGCCGCCTCTCCTGCCATGAGGCTATTCCAGTCACTGACTGGCATGCTCAGTGCCTCTGCTGTTTGGATGATGCTCTTTTATACACAGTAAGTGAAAGAGCTATACTTCCTTCAAGGGTAGATCCCAAAAAAATAAGGAGATCAAGTTTAAATTCCTGATGGAACAAGCTTTATGATCAGCTTTGGATCTTGGGGGATGGAGGACTCACTGTACAGAGACCTCACAGTACTACTATTGCCCATCAAGATATTGGTCGCCAGAGACTGCTAGATAGGTAGGCAGTACTGCAGCACTGAGTATTTGTATGGTACCAAAGACTTCAGCCTCAATATCTGCTTCTAATCAGAAGGGGAGGTAAGGAGTAAATCTCCAAGGATATCTTGGTCACCAATTCACAAGAAGGCTATGGAGATCTCCAGTCCCAAGGGGAGTTCAATGCAGGCCCTGAGGGATGCCAGTACCGCAATGGCAAAAAGGAGTCCAATGTCTATGACCGACTCGTTACTGAGCTAGGGTTCTCGTACCTAGAGTGGAAGAGACACAACTGAGAAAAATTCTCACCCTTGTCTACTTTACAACCGGAACAGCTATCCCCCGCCCTTGGAGTATGTGGAAAAAGACTCCACAGATTCTCAAATATCGGGCAAGGGTTCCCCTGTCTATTCTAGGTCACATCGCTGTCCCTCCTACACTGATGTATTACAGGAAGATAGACCTCAAATTACACCACCATGGCAGGAACACAGATGGATGTCTCCACCTATGCCATTTGGGTCCTGTCAGTGGCCTTGCTGGGACTCATGAACCATTTGCAACAACATTTTCACAGAGAAGGGCCGAAACTCCTCAATCTCTTCTACCACCACCTATGCCAGAGGAGGAGACCTTTGAGGAGTAAGAAGCAAGGGAAGATAAAGAAATAGCACCTTTTACTAATATTTCCTCATTATCATCTGATGAAGCAGTGATATCTCCACCTTCTATGTTGGGTGACTTGCGGCAGTTTCAGGAAATGAAGTAAATTGCTGACATGCTACAGGTTCTCATAGAGAAAGTTCAGGAGTCCCAACATAAACTCCTAGATATTTTACACACTTCCACATCTATGAAGATTGCCATTCTGGTCAATTAAGCTCTTATGGAGCATGCCAAGGCTGTTTGGTGAACTCCATCTACCACACTACCTACCTGCAAAGGGCAGATAGATCAGAGAAACTCTGATTCTCTGATCTATTTTCTCACCCATCTCTAATTCCCTAGTAGCAGAGGCCATTAATGAATGAGGCAGACATCACAGCTCAAAGTCCACCCCATACAGTAAGGGCCACAGGAGGCTTGTTCTTTTTGGTCGCAAATTCTATGCTTCAGTTACACTTCAGTTCAGAATAGCAAACCATCAGACACTCTCAGCCAAATATGACTATTTGAATTACAACAAATTTAATTCCTTTATTAAGCAGCTGCCAGAGGAACATTTTGACCAATTGAAGACTATTATACAAGAGAGTCAGCTCCTGGCAAAGACTTCACTCCAGGCCTCCTTGGATGTTTCAGATACTGCAGCACAACCTATATGCATGATAGTGATCATGAGAAGAGTGTCTTCGCTGCAGCTACTGGGCTTTCTAAGAGATGTTCAGAGCACCATTGAAGACCTCCCTTCTGATAGTCGCTAGCTCTTCATTGACTTGCCAATACATTTCTCCAGGACTTGAAGGACTTGAAAACCATACTGTGATCCCTAGGGATTTATACTCCTGTAAATATGAGGAGATTTAGCAGGTCTCAGAAAGCATGCTCAGCCCATAGTCTACGATAAGTAGACTATCTGAGCCCATATCTAAGAGGCCAAGATACTCTAAAAAGAAACCTCCGTTAGCTTCATCTTCTCAGTCATCTGCATCCCCCAAGCGACAGTTTTGATGGATTGGTTGAGAGTCTCAACCATCCATTTGACAAGGTTTTACGGCTGCCTTGTGGTGCATCCACAGGGACACTACTTGAAAAAGGAGGAGAGGTTACTCACCTTGTGCAGTAACTGGAGTTCTAGATGGGTATCCTTGTGGGTGCTCCACTACCCATCTTCCTTCCCTTCTGCTCCAGAGTCTCCCTTGGGAGACTTTGCAGGGGAGAGGGAATGCAGAGGCTATTTACCTGCACAACCCCACATAGCCTCTGCATGGGGCATGAAGATGCATGATACATGGGCGCAGGCTGAACTGGCACCACTACTAAAACATGTCTGATTAAAAGTGCAGGGGAATATAAAGTGGAGCACCCACAGGAACACCATCTCAAAGAACTTCAGTTACTGTACAAGGTGAGTAACCTCTCCTTGTTTAACTGTGAAAGGACTTGTGGTCTGAATCTTAGGGTACGTCTATACTTACCCGCTGGTTCGGCGGCCAGCAATCGATCTTCTGGGATTGATTTATCACGTCTTGTGTAGACATGATAAATCGATCCCAGAAGATCATCACGTCTTGTCTAGACGTGATAAATCGATCCCGGAAGTGCTCGCCGTCGACGCCGGTAATTCTGCTCTGCGAGAGGAGTAGGCAGAGTCGACGGGGGAGCCTGCCTGCCATGTGTGGACCCGGGGTAGGTACCTTTAAGTTCGAACTAAGATACTTCGACTTCAGCTACGTTATTCACGTAGCTGAAGTTGCGTATCTTAGTTCGAACTGGGGGCTTAGTGTGGACCAGGCCTTAGTTGTGCTAGTTGGTGATTTCTGGAATATACTGTGCACTGGACTCACCGATTTCTGTTCCTGAAACACCCCCAATATGCCTTGCTCCACAATTGCTGGGATAGGCTGGCATAGCCCCAATTCTACAGCAGCCAGATATTCATCCATGCTGATGGAGTGATTTTGGAAGCTTTATAGAGCCTTTGCACAGCCAGAGAGCTAGTGTGCAGGGGCCAGGATCTGGCCCATTGTGTACATATAGGTTCTGTGCTATTCTAACACTTTCCAATACATATTCAGTGTAGAAAAAGCAAAAATCGGTATGCAAACTATTGCATACAAAAGAAATATTTCCGCCTGGTAAAGGAAACTTTCAGAGGTGAAAAACCAATCCAGATGACAGATACTGGAAGGGATATCTTTTAAAATAGTTCAATTTAATATAAATTAGTCACAATGAAATAAGTTTAGTATGTATGTTTTTATATGGAAGTGAGCATTAGCTGTTGCAATGTGCAGCATGAATTGAAGTATCCTTCATTATAGTACTTCACTATGAAAGGGTCACAAGTGTAATCATTTGCAGCTGTTTCAGTCTTGTTTCTACTGTCAAAGTAAATACTAGAGATGAGTGCACAATCCGGCTAGACTTTGGGCTGACCTAGACGGCTTGTGGAAACTCAGGATACACGTTTCCTAAAAGTTCTTAATTTTTCTCATCCTACCCTGATTGAAAACATCCTTTGCTCAGTTAGAATGGGATGCAGAGAGCAAAGGGCCCAATTCTGCTGAACTGAGGTCACTGATCAAAATCTCCGTGACTTCAGTTAGACTAAGATCAGCCTCAAAGTGGGCAGTGGCAAAGCAGATCAAATCAATACATAACTTTCCTTTCCTTTTTTTGTTTTGTTTTTTATTTTACAAAAATCTTGGACTCAGATTTCTACCAGCTAAGATTCTGGTTCATTGTAATCAACAGTGACCATTTTTTATGTCATGTCCTTAAGCATGTCACACAACACGGACTGCTACTTAAACTGGTATTTAAGTTTTTTTTATGTTCTTTCTACCCTTCTTAGTGAGAAAGCAAATGGTTTGCCTATGTTGGAACAGACTGATTCACTCAAGGAGTATTTTGGATTATGTGGACCCTGCTCCTTTAAAGAAAAAACAACCAACCAACCCCTGCCCCCACCCATACCAAACCAAAGCAAAACACCAACTTAGACCTACAGAAAATAATTAACAATAAAGACCCTGATCCTGGAAACACTTAACTACCAGGTTATTACAAGGAGTTGTTTTGTTTAAGTCCGTATATAAAAAAGCCTCAACCAACTGCACTGGTTACTATCATGGATGATCAGCTGAACTTGTTACCATCAGTTAAATTGCTCAGTTAAATTGCTAAGCTCTAGTTTTGTTGCATGGGTAAACACAATAGATTCCCATCTGATCTTCTAAGGAGGAGATTCATCCTTGAGCTAAACCAGGGGGAGGCAACCTATGGCACGGGTGCCGAAGGTGGCACCTGAGCTGATTTTCAGTGGCACTCACACTGCCTGGGTCCTGGCCACTGGTCCGGAGGGCTCTGCATTTTAATTTAATTTTAAATGAAGCTTCTTAAACATTTTATAAACCTTATTTACTTTACATACAACAATAGTTTAGTTATATATTATAGACTTATGGAAAGAGACCTTCTAAAAACATTAAAATGTATTACTAGCATGTGACTCTTTAAGTTGGAGTGAATAAATGAAGACTCTGCACACCACTTCTGAAAGGCTGCTGACCCCTGAGCTAAACAAACTAGTGAGTTCTCGAGGTAGATTACTTGAGTGCATTTAGAGCAGCATTGCAACTGTCTAACAAGGAGGGCTGTGTGGCTCCCCCAAATTCTGTTGGAGCCCTTGGAAGGTTAGGTTGAAAGAGCATGAAGTTACAACAACTCTTTGGGGACCCTATTCCCAAGACCACATCTGCCCCTTGGACTCTGGGACAAGCCACCTCCCGCATATGCCTTATCTGGTAGTTGTTTTCAGTCCAGTCCAGGGATACTAGTTGGTCTTGCACCATAGAAAGAACATGAGTTTGAAAGTCTGGCCTTTCTACCCTGGTGACAGATTGCTGTGGCATAGTTAGGGCCTGATTCTTCAAGGGGCAGAGCAGCAAGGTGGGCCAAACTCTCAGCAGCCATTGAAAGAGAACACTTTGAAGGAGGCGCTTGCCATTTTGCAAGTTCTGTCCCTTAGTTTGGTGACTAAACCCAAGCAATAAAAATCACCTTGCATCTGAGAGGGTTAAAAATCAATGAAGAAAACCTTTTCAGCACTTGAGAACTGTAACCTATTATCCATGTTAAATATTAAGACCAGAGAACCCAATGTGAATCAAAGGAGACCTTAAGCATAATGGATTTGAACCTGGAAATATTTTGTTCTCTGTGCTGTACTGTACAGCAGGCAACAGTGATTATCTAAGACTACACCTACCAGTTAACACCTCTGATATTATCTTCCTGCTGTGCTAATGAGGAAGAGAATGTAAGATTTTGTATTTCATTTACATCGTGTGAGAGCTTTGATTTTTGCAATATGTGAACAAGGTACTTTCATGCATGCTGCTGCCTGGATGGTTGCAGCTAGCAACTGCTTTGATTCAATGGAAGGCTAATTAGCACTTCTTTTCTTTTCAAGTGCCTTCTCTCCATTTACTGCCAACCTGTGTGGAAATTTTATCAAGTTGGCTATGCTCAAAGAACAATTTTCAGTGAAAGGTAGATTTGGCTCCCTCACTTAAATAATGGATTTCAAAAATTAGAGCGCTTGCCATTCACTAAGGGAATATATTTACTGCAACTATTTTTGGATAGACTTAGTAGGAAATGAAATGTTTGTTACTGCATTAGGAGCCTGTGGGATCTGGCAGAGTCACCCAATAGCAGACTCATGCACAGGTAAAGTTAGGACTGTGAGGACAATCTTGAAGCAAATAAATAAGAGGCCCACTCAGACTCAAAAACTGCTCTCCACCCAGGTGTGGAATCTTCCTTTTCTGAGGCTGCCAGGTAAGCTGATTTGCTGCTACCCTTCATTCACTTTCTCTTCTTACCAGCAAAGTTGTCTCTGTGGAGTTCCTGGGTTTAAATCCTTAGGGCCAAACTCTTTCATTTCTGGTGTCATCCCATCAAAGACAAGTTTAATTCTTAGCTTCTGAGTAAGCCAACTGGTGGTCGCTTTATCTCATCACCTTAGCTTTATCCACTCTTTTGGGTGCTGTAAGGAGATCTTACAAGCAAGTTAATGGCAGAAGGGTGCACAGCACTGCTCACAAAATGGTGGTGCAAGTTGACCCTTGCATCTCCCCAATTCTGGGATGTCTGTGTTCTGGGCTGATTCCCTGATGTAACTTGAGCAGTCTGATGGCTTCTCTATCTACATTATGGTGGCTGTCAATGGCTAATGGGGCCAACATGGAAAGCTGAAGGTCAGAAAAACAAATAGACACCTGGGCCATGATCCTTAAGGGAGAGGTTACATAGGGGATGTTATTTCAACTTTGTACCATGGCAAGGGGTGGGTGGCAGGGCCTTACACTGGAGAAATCCAGTGCACAAGCTTTAGGGACAACATCTGCCAATGGTTTGGTGCAATGCAGTCACACAGCAATAAATGGTATGGCCCCATATCTATTGGTGCAAAGATGGAGCCTCAGCATTCTGGCACAAACCTCATAATGTCTGGGTTTTCAAGACAGATAATGAGGCTAATATTACTGTCTTTTTTTTTTTAATTAACTAAATGCTCCACTCTGCTTTTAGGACATATATATGTATCTATGACATGACTGTGAAAATGTTACAGAGCTGATGGTATGCCTGCCCTGCCCCTTATTCTGTTTTTGTTTTTGTTTGCTATAGATGTATATATTGTAAACAGATAGAAAGGATTTAGTGCAGGGTGCATTTTTTATGCATACTTTACATATGAATGTACCCTAAAGAGTATCCCTTAGCATAAATAGTATAGTAGGGCTCCAAAAAGGCCAGGGACTGTGGAGACATATAGGAAGAGTAAGCCTGTGTCCCAAAGAGCTCTGAGCCAAATGTGCCATCCTAACACCCCAATATTCACCACTGTCATGTAATTAGGATGTTTTGTACAAAGTTGTCTTGTGAGGTATCATTGCAAAAGACTTGATCTGCTAGACATTAATATCTGATTGGATTGTATGTGTTATCGTCATATGTGAAGTTATAAAGTTTGGCTATGTTGTGAGGTTGAAAACACCCACAAGCAGCCTTTCAGGTACAACAGTAAAAAGGCCAAACAATATTAATGACTTATTGAGGAAATGCACACAAGCACAAGGATTACCCCAGAAACCATGTACAATAGAAACCTCTCAGAGATAGCACTACGTAATGGGAGTTGTTTGACCCAGGTCACAGCAAAAGAGCTTTCCAGCAAGTGGGAAGAAGATATAAAAGGGGGACAATGACATCATGAGGGGACCTCACTCTCCATGCAACAACATGCCTGGAAACACCTGAGAGGCAAGGACTGAACTGTGGGGAGTGATGTTCCAAGGCTACAGGGATTTTTAGCCTGTGTATGAAAACCTGGGAAAGCCAAGACAACTTGTGCTTTAAGAGTCTGCCAGCCTATTTAACACTCAGGGTGAGAATTTGCTAATTTATATCCTACCTAGTGTGTTAAGCTTAGTTTGCGGTTTTTGTTTATTTACTAAGGTCATCTGCTTGATCTGTTGGCTATCCCCTATAATCACTTAATATCTATCTTTTGTAGTTTAATAAACTTGGTTTTGTTTTAAACCCAATTTGTGTAATTCATAACAGGGGGCGGGCAAAAAGCTGTGCATCTCTCTCTCTCTCTCTCTTTCTCTCTCCACATTGAGGGAGAGGGCAAATTTCAATTAGCTTACGCTGTACAGTTCTCGAAGCAGCACAAGACAATATAATTTTGGGTTTACTCCCCGAAGTGGGAGTGCACTTGAGTGGTGGGCAATTCCTTAGCCGAAAGCCTTCCCATGCAGCACTGATTTCAGTGTCTATCTTTCTGCAGCTGGGTATGTCTCTTCCTGTGTTTGTGCTAGAGGAGGCTTGAGGGCCTGGCTTAACAGGACAAATTAGAGAGCCCAGGCTGGTGGAACAGGTGGGCTCAGTGGTACCCCAGCACATCAGGTGGCACCCCAGGATGGGGGGCAACCCATCACAGTGGTGCAGCGAGCAGGGCAATGTGCACAGCTTATTGCTCTGAGACACTAAGGGTGATTTTAAGTGAGTTGGCTGGAGAACAGACAAAGTGGCTACCAAGTTATTTTCTGTTTGCTTCTTTCGGGCAAGGGAAGTAGCGGCAACCCGTCACACCAAGTATCATCAAATTTTGTAAATGTGCATCAGTTTTAGTATTTTACAGTTTGTGGCCATTTTTGATGATTATGTGATAGTTTGTATTTTTTTTTTTTCAAAATACGATGGGTGTTACAAAATGCTGCATCTTTTGGTGATGGATAAAAATCTTGCGAGTCCAGTGGTTGAAATGTATGTTTTCCTTTTTAAAATCACAAAACGGAAGAGTAGCAAGATTTTGCTTGTTTCTCTGAAGCAGCAATATGTCTTTGCAAGTTTGTGCACAGTTAGTAAATGCAGTTATTTGGGACCCAACTTGCCTGTGTGGCTTTTTCGTTCTTGGTTTTTGCATAAAGAGCACAAGTTATTGCACAACAGTTGTTGTATGCATCTGATATTGTTAGGATGAAATGGAAATAAATCAAATAGGTTAGTGGGTTTCGTCTTTATACTATCACTACCACAACTGACTTTGAAGTCCTCTAGAACCGTTAACCTTAGGAAATTAATTTATGAATTCACAAGTTCATCTTGAATCTTTTTTTTTTAAACCAGTTTTGCTAAGTAATTTACATGAAGGAAAATTTTATACAATAGAATAAGAATTCATGCCTTGATGAGATGTTGGCTCTTTTATATTTTTTCATAGCAATAAAGGAGCCTTAAATTTCTGAGAATGATGCTACTGAAAGTGAACGTCTAGTCACAGAAGGGGTTTTCCTGACTACATGTCTGTTTTTCTAATTGGTGTTTGTTTGGATTGCTGTCTGAATTGATTTTGGACGCTGACCTTACGATGTTTCCCTAACTCAAGACTTCACGAGTGAAGTATAGTTTCCTTAAGCTGATGCAAGAAACAAATCAGATTGGGCTGGTTCTTTAAATCATATTGTTCAAGTAAATGTAGGGGAGAAGTTTTTGTGTTGGTGCCAAGACAGCTGTGGCTCACTCGTCGTAGCTGACTCAGAGGCTATCAGACAGTTCATTCTGGAAGGAACCCGGCACATGGTGACATAGTGGTTTGGAAAAAGCTGTGGATTTTTTTTTTTTCCCAGAGGAAAAACAACAGTGAAAATCTAAGTGAAGACACTGCTAAAATACAGATAGTAGTTCAAAATAACATTTCTTAGATTACAGGATAGAGGAGGACAGGACTTGCTTGTTGAAATAGGTAAGAAGGATGTTGAGCAATAGTCTGTTCCTAAATAACTTCAGCCAAGAATTTCTTTAAGAGAACCTGTTCAAGGGGTTATTCTATAAAGATCACTATAATTACTGGAACCTTCAGTCAGTTGCACTTCTAACTGGAAGAGGCTGAAGCTAAGTATAAAAGGCTGCCACTGAGTCACAAATGACTAGTCTGCAAGAAATTAGTTACATTAGTGGTTCTCACTCTTTTGCATACTAGCACACTCTATCATTCTATTTTCCATATTAGGAGTCTTCTCCCAGCTAACCATTCCCCCTTTACAATATGTGGAGGGCAAAGTGGTCACAACCTTCTGATACCTGTCAGTGACCCACAGTTGAGCTCATGGATTAGGCAACTCCCTCTAATCAGTAGAAGAAAGTTATTCCACGGTTTAGTTTAATGCCATTTGGTAGATCTTGTACAAAATGAATTGCACCAATATTAGAAATTATGATAAGGGGTTGGGAGCAGGGAGAATAGCTAGTTACATGGTTTTGGATTTGAGGTGGAAAACTCTGAGCTATGACAATTAATATCCATTATCAATTATTTCAACTGATAAATATTTAAAAACAAACAAACCTCAGTTTCCTCTTGAATAATTACAGCAGCTAATTTATTAGGATTTCTAGTGGCTTTGACCTTGTTTTCCTCATGTGCAAGTTCCTTTGGGGGACATTAATTACTAAGTACTTAAATTAGAGGTAGGTTGTGAAATTAACCAGTCTGCCTGCTGAGGATTGCTGGTAGTGGAAGTCATCTGCTGGTCATTGTCACTTGTTCGTGTTCCATCTAAAAATAACAAATGTAGCACTAGAGATACAGGGGAAAGCCTTTGCAAGCAATTGTTGACTCTTACAGTCTTCTGTTCTTGGGAAGGGGAATGCTTTTGTCACCACTGTTGTAGAAACTTAGGGTAGAAGGGACTGCAACCCGCTATGATGCAGAATTTGTTTTGTCTAAGCCATCCAAGACAGGTGGCTATCCAGCCTCCTTTTGAAAACCTCCAATGAAAGAGCTTCCACAACCATCTTAATCACTGTTCTTGTCCATAGTCATTAGGTGTTTCATGTTTGCCTGTAGATTGTAAACCCTTCCAAAAAACTCACCACATGGTAGAGTGCTCATTATTCCATGTCCTTTTGATCAACAATCCCAAGCAGGTAAGCTCCAGATACCCTTCCTTCATTTTGTATATTGAATTGGTTGAAGTATTAGTTACAAATATTTGTCACTAATTTAGTGCACCCTTTTTAAAGCGCAAAAAAAAAAAGCTCGAGTTGCTCACTAGCTAGGGACCCTTTAAAAGAACCACCTCAGTTTGAAACAGAGCACCTTAATTGATCTCAACAGTACAGTTAACCAGAAATTGGAGTTTTATTCCACTGAAATTTTTGACTTTTTGTTGAAAAAACAAACAAGTAAATCTGGTTTGGGACAAAATTTTTCAGTTTTCCAGTTTCAGCTTTCTGAAGAAATCTTGACAATCTTTAAAGGAAGCAGGCACTTTCTGACTAATTTTTGTTTAGTTGAACATTTGATTCTCTACAGAGTAAAGTTTTGAAAAGAGAATTTTCAGCCAGCTGTACTCAACACTTATATGGTACATACGGAGAGAGGCAGTGTTTTCCTGAGGAATTGAGATGGGAGCGGCTGTTGGAATATTTGGGGGGCAGGGGTGAGGGCCGACAAGGGTTGAGACCGCGAGGGCAAAGGTGGGCTGTTTGGCACTACAGTAAAAACTGAAAAATGTTTCTCGACCATTTTATTAGATTTAACTCGTGTTTTAAAATCATCAGAAAAATTAAAGTTGGCTACTCAAGCCTACTACGAAGCACTACATCTACATCCGTCTTGGTTTCTTGTTGTAATTTTGCACTCTTTGGTGTCTTCTTTTGTATCCGTAACTTCCACTCCTTCATGATATGCTCATGATCAGGCAGAGGGCGACTTCTTTCAGAACACAAAATTCTATTCAATGAGGAAAAAGTATGCTCAACTGTAGCTGTTGTGACTGGGAGTAGCAAGAGATGAATTCCTACTTCTTTCATCCTAGGAAACAGCACAGAGATTGGGTTGAACCACTAGTGATGAGAAAGAAGTCGAAGTTAAATCTTCATTCGTTCATCATATGATATTCCTCTGTGTTCAAAATTCTCTATTCTGTCCTGATCACATAGCAGCCCTATTGCTGGTAGTGCCTCACTCCATTCAATTGTAGGTGTTTTATAAGATGGTCATCTGTAAAAGCTATGTGGAGGCTGAATAGAATCCAGAAATCGCTATTGTAGATTTGTAAGAATAAAGTCAGTGTACTTTTTCAGTTGGCTTAACAAACACTTCTTGTCCTCTTCACTTAAGGAGTCCATATAAGTACCTTCATTAGTCAACTTCTGGACTGAAGTCTTTGCTTCTTCCTGTACATTTTCAATTGATATCTCTGATTGATCCAAGGGTAGCTTCTATTGCTGGACAAAGATCTACTATTGTTGTAGCAAATGCCTGGATGACATTGTTTAATAACGCAAGTGGTTTCAACAGTAGATTTACAAGAGAGAGAATGGCAATAGTCTTCTCTGAACTTAGTAACAAAAGTAGTCCACCAGCCTCACGACTTAGATCTGACCTATCTTGGTGGATACTCTCCAAAGCCAGTAATAACAATTGCAGTAATTTTAAGATAACAGCCAAGAATCGCTCATGAGAAAGCCAGCAGGTTTTCCCAGGTTGGACTAATTTGAACTTCAATCCCAGTGTATCTTCTATTTGTTTCCAAGATGTTCAGGCCTTTTGGACTCTTGCTGAAAAAAAGAGCATATAAAACAGCCATTACATTTGTGTCTTTTTAATGTCTTTTTAAGATTCTGCAGCTTGTACTAGTGCTAGCTGGAGTAGATGGCCTCTGCAGTGTGTATAGGAGAGATTAGGGTTACACTTTTCTCTGAGCAAAGCTTGTACTCCGCTATGTCTTCCAGAGAAGTTTGCAGCGCCATCAAATGCACAAGCAGCCATCTGTTTGGGGTTCTATTTACAAGCATTTAATTCTTCTAAGATGTCACAGGTGCAGCTGATAAGTCTTCTATAATCTGAACATCTAGAATGCATCCACTGGCCTACCACAGATATCAAGATGCCATAAGCAATGACTTAATACTTGATGCCTATTTGCATTAGTGCTTCATCAGCCATGTATGCACGTTTTTTGAATATGGTGAGAGTTCTTCACTTTTTCAACTGCTGAGTCTTTCACTGTTGAGCCACATGCTTCTAGAGTTGAGTTTTTTCAGGAAGATAGCGAGCATTTGTCAGTCTTGTTCAAAACCAGTGTCCAATGTCGGGATTAACAAGTGACAATGCACTTAACATTGGCCTCCAGTTTGTAGTGTGTGGTATGTCTTACTTTCTATTTAAGTATGGTGCAATAGCCATGTTGCTTCACGTAAACTGAGTTGTGTCTCCAGCATTCTTAACAGCCTCATTAAGTTCTTCTAAAATTGGCTTTGACAGTGACTGGCTTATAAGGCTTTCTGCATGTTGATGCAGACCAGAGGCATGGTGTTTTGCAGCCTTGTCAAATAGGTTGTCAGTATTGGCTTAGCTGATCAGTCTGGCAAACCAAGCTCTTCCACTTTTATTATATAAATCCATGATAGGCCCAAATCTTGAATACTGCATGCAGTTCTGATCATCCCATCTCAAAAGATGTAGGAGCAGGATTTTATATTTGTACTTTAAGAATTAATGTATGATTTGATCATCCTGCCAGCCACCCTTTTTGAATAGCAGAAAGGAATGACCCTTGGTAAAAACGCATCTGACAGACTGCCAGTATCTGTACTGATGTTAAGGCAGGGACAGACCAGAACAATCCTTATGACTGATTATGGTCACCCTTTTGTTTTAGAATAAGTTATAATGTGTACTATGGTTTCCTCTCTGTATTATAAATTAGGCACTCTAGTTAAATATACATTTATTTGTTTTAAGGTTTAGTAAGTAAGAGATAAGATCTTGTATTGTATATATGTTAATGCGATTAGAGGAATGTTGAAGGCTCGGGCCACAATGTGAACTGTTTTGATTACAAGATTTGGTAGGTTTAATTTACAATGCCTTTCTTGCTCAACATAGGAACTGCTGTATACCTTTGAAGGTCTCTGTAAAGGACTGTTTGTGTGAATGAGGAATGTATGCATCAGGAAAAGATAAGGTCTGAAGGCGATTGTTATAACCAAATGGTCAAGGAAGAAGGAGTGAAGAGACTTAATGACACCAGAGAACCATCAATGCGTATCCATGATTGAGGAAGGGCAGACTGACGACCCTGAGGTGGAGGCTGGCACCCCTAAAGACAAGACAATTGATTAAATTGAAACCAGGACAGGAGACCCTCTCGGAGGTGTTTTGGAATGTTAATATCAAAAGAGAACACCAATTAAGGGGTAACCAGTCACAAACTGACACAGCAAAATCCATAGACTTCAACAGAGGAAAAAAAGACTCTGGGTGTGTGGCCATGGGACTTTGGGTTCATCTTGCCACAACTCCAGGAGCATCGGATCGCGACCAACAGAGCCCGGCTCCCCTCTGTGACCAAACTGGCTGGCCACTAGATTGATCCAGACTCTGGACTGGTAACTATAAACATCAACTGGCAGGACTGTGTGTGTGACTGAAAAGCATATGATAACTGCTGTATTCTCAATAAATGCGGCATATTGCCTTTTTCCCTAAAAAAGATCCCGTGTGCTTCTTATAAGCATAACAAATAGATATATTGGAAAAGGTACAGAGAAAGGCAACAAAAATTACTGGGAGTATGGAACAGATTCCATATGAGGAGAGATTAAAAAGACTGGGACTTTTCAGCTTGGAAAAGAGATGACTAAGAGGGGATATGATAGAGGCTTATAAAATCTTGACTGGGGTGGAGAAAATGAATAAGGAAGTGTCATTTACCCCTTCACTTAACACAAGAACCAGGGGTCACCCAATGAAATTAATAGGCAGTAAGTTTAAAACAAACAAAAGGAAGTATTTCTTCATACAATGCAGTCACCTGTGGAATTGTTTGCCAGGGATGTTGTGAAGGCCAAAATTATAACAGGGTTCAAAAAAGGAACTAGATAAGTTCATGGTGGTTAGGTCCATCAATGGCTATTAACCAGGATGGGCAGGGATGCAACACTGCTCCGAGTGTCCTAGCCTCTGTTCACCAGAAACTGGGAGTGGATGACGGGATGGATCACTCGATGATTCCCTGTTCTGTTCATTCTCTCTGAAGCACCTGGAATAGTCACTGTAGGAAGACCGGATATTGGGATAGATGGACCATTGATCTGACCCAATATGGCCGTTCTTGCATACAAATAATTATAATAAAAAAGTTTAGTACAGAAACTCCCCAATATAATGACCTCTTGAGATAGCGATGATGTGAGATAATGATCTTGGCAAATAATGCATTTTAAAAATCTTGGCCTACTAGGAAATGTATTTATATAAGTTTCCCAGTCACAAATCTAACATTCTGTAGTGAAGTCACTAAAATGTAGTCCAATGCTCTGGCCGCTGTTGTTTGTCATGCCACCGTTCACTCTACCACTCCGTCCTCAATGGCCCTGCACTGTCACCTTCTGCTGCCACCTGCCACTGTGACCTCTGCGAGTCAGTCTTTTGCAGTTCTACCCGGCTGTCAATGATTTCAGCTCTCAGTGGGGGAACTTTGCTGCTAGTGCAGGCTGGGCTGTCTGTCACAGAAACACTGTCCCACAGCAGGACTAAGCACTTAGACCTGATTATCAGTGATTTCAACTCTAGTGGTCACTTATGAGGCCTAATCATCTCTCTCTCTAAACAGGAGAGTGGGGCAGGTCAAATAGTCCCTGTGACTCTTAGGCAGAGCCCACACCACCAAACAAAACACCTGTGCCCCACCCTCTCTCTCTTCACTAGGATATGGCATCCAAACCTCTTGCTTAGGGAGTGCAGTTCAGTTGAGGATGACCAGGGCTTAATTTGTAACAAAAGAGGTGCCAGGGCTCAAGCAAGTTTGTTACTTTCATAACTGATGTGACAAGCCCAGAGGTCTCAGGGCTATGAACTGCCGAGCCTAGAGGTGCTGGGGCTCTGTCCTGCACGCCCTTGCACAAATTCAGCACTGAGGGAGACCCCTTCATTCAGTCAGGCTAAGTACAGTTCTGCTGCCCTTTACTCAGACAATAAGGATAACAACATTTCATAACCCCCACATTTAATACTTAAGTGATTTGTAACCCAACACCAGCCAAAACTGATCACTTGGGTAGCGCAGCTCTGTCTGCTGGATACCTAGGCAGAGTAGGTATGTTCATGTAAATACAGTCTGGTCCTGAAGCCTTTCCACCCACCCCTGGCTCATCACTAGCTGTCAGGGGAGAGCTCATTCAGACCTTGCTTATAAATAATAGTTTGAAATTACACCTCTACCCCGATATAATGTGACCCGATATAACACGAATTCAGATATAACACGGTAAAGCAGTGCTCCAGGGAGGCAGGGCTGCGCACTCCGGCGGATCAAAGCAAGTTCAATATAACGCGGTAAGATTTTTTTTTTGGCTCCCGAGGACAGCGTTATATCGGGGTAGAGGTGTATTTGGTAGGCCAATATAGCCAAAACAAATGTGCTGACATTGTCATAAATAACGCTGTATGAGGAAGCTAGTCTTTGTTCATACTTTTCAAACCCATTATGCTTTCTCACATTCAAGTATTTTCTTATATACTGTATACGCCTTTAAAGTGTGCATTACCGTTTCAAGTTCTAGTCAAATTTTTAACAAATGACTAAATGGGCAACACTGCACGTAACTGGGGGGGGGGGGGGGTGTGTTCGGGAAATTCAGTGGGGGTGAGAGGTGGGATCTTAGAGATTCAGTTCCTTACATGTACAGGGCTTCATAGATTCAAGTCAACACAGTGAACTGCAGCTGGAAGCAGACACATTTGTAAAGTGGTTTGGCTGACTCAGTCTACTAATCATGCAGGCCTGCTACATTCTACACTAGCTGAAATTGCCAGGTGGTTTTCCAGGATATCCCAAATAGGGCATATTGAAGTGATTCAGTCTTGAGGCCTGAAGGCTTCAGTTAATCTTACTTTCACATACAAAATTGTTGGTGCATCTCTGAGGAAGATACATTCAAGGTGCTGTTTGCTTTGTCTATACAGCATGGGGTGTTCATTGTCCCATCAGAGTAAAATGTATAAATGGGGGTTCATTTCAAAGACACTAGAGAGAAGTAAATTATTTATAATTTATAAGACGGTAATTCTGTTTCTTGTAGTAATTGTAACAATACACCATTTACCTTCCCACATCTACCTAATACATATATATTTAATTAATATCTGGAATTACTATTAAGAGTCAAACAAAACTATATCAATTTTACTTTTATATTTTACACACACACACACACACACACACACACACACACACACACACACACACACACACACACACACACACACACACACACAGTGTGTTAACAGATCCTAGGAGTAATAGTTAAGCTTTTTTGGTTCCATTTTTGAGTTCTCCAAATATGTTCTTAAACATACAGTCCATGTTTTTGTTGAACAAATTAATGTATAATATTTAGAACTAAACTCATTTTTCATACTTCTTTATGATGCTTAGTTTTTGTTTGCTAATATAAATGTAAAGTGCTATGCTTAATGGCAGGTAAGGTTCTGACAGGACATCTCCCATTCATCCCCAAACTGAAAAGAGTGGAAATAAGATATTAAGGAGAACGACTTGTGCATTCCTTTCCACCTTCATGTTGCCTACAGCATTGTTGATAACATACTCCAATGTTCCATAAGGTTTTCACTTTCTTCTCCAGCAGATATCTGAAAGCAGTCTGGCTTCATCATGCTTACTCTCTGTGATGCATTCTATATGATTTTATAAAAATATGCTAATGAGTGTGAATATAATGTAACTGGAATATGCTTCATGCTAAAGGTCTCTTATAAGGTATCATTACAATCTACTGAGTGTGGTCATCCTGTTTGTCTGAATGTATCACTCTTGTATCTGAAACTAGAAATATGAAATAACGCTGAGGGCCTATTGTAATTATGCAAAGTGTGGGCCATTAATGGTGGTTTGGAATCTTGATGGCTCCCATTAACCAGGACAATTGTCTGTAGATGGCCCTGTTTCACTTGTAAGTCTTCCTGTATACGTGTGTGTTGGCAAGTGGGTAATGAAGTCTTACAGTAACATGTGATCATGTCACCTGAACTGGAATCCATCTTTAACCTGGTGCTTTTCCATTGAGAAAGAGGGGGTGGGCACCCAGAGAGGGACAAAGGATTCCCACCTTACGCAAAAGATATATAAGTGAGTGGAACAGAACAAAGTGAGGGAGCCATCATGAGAAATCCCCTAGTTACCACCTGAGCTGGAACAAGGGCTGTACTGGGGAAAGGATTGTGCCCAGACTAGGAAGGTATCCAGTCTGTGAAAGAAACTTATTGAAACATCTCTGAGGGTGAGATTTTATCTGTATTCCATTTTCTTAGACATAGGCTTGCGTGTTTTATTTTACTTGGTAATTCACTTTGTTCTGTCTGCTATTATTTGGAACCACTTAAATCCTACTTTCTGTATTTAATAAACTCACTTTTTACTTATTATTAAACCCAGAGTATGTATTAATATCTAGGGGGTGGGGCAAACAGTTGTGCATATCTCTCTATCAGTGTTGTAGAGGGTGAACAATTTGAATAAATGGATTTATTTGGGGTTTAGACCCCATTGGCAGTTGGGCATCTGAGTGTTAAAGACAGGAGCACTTCTGTAAGTTGCTTTCAGTCAAGTCTGCAGCTTTGGGGCACGTGGTTCAGACTCTGGGTCTGTGTTGGAGCAGACTGGCATGTCTGGCTCAGCAAGACAGGGTGCTGGAGTCCCAGGCTGGTAGGGAAAGCAGGGGCAGAAGTAGTCTTGACACATCAGTTGGCAGTTCTCAAGGGGGTTTCTGTGATCCAACCCGTCACACCCTCATCCATCCCAACTTCATCATACTTACTCTCATGCATAACCTTAAAAATGGTGTCATATGTCTTCATATCAACAGATTGGCACATCCTACTGTCACATATTCCAGGCATTTGGGCAGTTATTTTGCGGACTGTTGTGGATTCTTAAAGAGGACATTTGAACTGTGATGATCTTTTAATTAACCAGACTTTGAGGAAGAGTGTTATTTGACTTAAACGTCTGGGTGCAGTGTGAGAACTCCAAGAAGGGGAAAACTAAGGCTGTGGCAGAGTGAAATGCTGGACTGGTCCTGCTACAGGGGAAAGCATGAATTCCACAATGGGGCGGGTGGAAAGAAGGAAGTACAGCTAAAGTTGCATCCCAGCCTAGCCTCAGCGTGCTCTTCTAACTGTTCCCATCCTGAGGTTTAGTGTGGTAAGGAAAAATTCCAGACATCATAATCACTGATGTTAGTCTGTTGACTTGATATTGTAAGCTGAGAAAACAGACTTGAAGCAAAGAGGCCAGACTAAGTGAGCAGAATGGTAGAGATTTTACAGGAAATTGTGTCATTTTAAGAGATTTTTAAAGTTGTATGTTGCCATTGTACTGAATGTATTTGAGCTTTTTGTTAAATACTTGTGTGTTACTGGAAGTGAAATAAAAACTACTGTTGACTGATGGAAACATTTTCAGTTTATCAGGTTTCCCTTTAATTTCCTTGAAGTCTCTCAATGATTTTATATGATTTTCAAAGTAGCTACAGTATTTACAGTTGTATTATGCTTGCTGGTATTAGGAAAAAAAAAGAACAATGCTTCAGTATGATTAAGGCCCCATTTCCACAAAAACTCACATGTGTAACTTAATGAATGTGAATGGCTATCCAACTACAGAAGCAGTTTCTCCTCCCTTGGTGTTCACACCTCAACTGCTAGCAGAGCACCTCACCCTCCCTGATTGAACTAACCTTGTTATCTCCATACTGATTTATACCTGCCTCTGGAGATTTCCATTACTTGCATCTGAAGAAGTGAGGTTCTTACCCACAAAAGCTTATGCTCCCAATACTTCTGTTAGTCTCAAAGGTGCCACAGGACCCTCTGTTGCTTTTTACAGATTCAGACTAACACGGCTACCCCTCTGATACTTAATGAATGTGAGTAGTCTCCATGAACTCAGTGGGACTACTCACATGTGCCACATTAAAGGCTTAATTGTTCATAGGCATTGTTTCCTCAAGGTTAAGTATTCTGGTATCTCAGACTGTGCAATACAACTACTCCTACTCCTTTTGATAACACTTGTGAATAAACAAACAGCCAACTTCTTTTCTCTATATAATATTCTCATTAATTTTTAATTACCATGGATTGTTTCAATTATTATATATACTTTTTTTGATGAATTCATTCCCCTATGATGCCTTTGTCTATCCCCTCCTTGTGGATTGGAGTGATCAGATGACAGTTCTCCCATTTCAGACCAAGTTACCCAGGTCTCTCTCTAATATAGACCCATAGAAATGTAAGACTGTAAGGGACCTTGATAGATCATTTAGTCCAATCCTCTGCATTGAGGCAGGTCTAAGTATTACCTAAACCATCCCTGACAGGGGTTTGTCTAACCTGTTAAAAACCTCCAATGGTGGGTATTCCACAACCTCCTATGTAATTTTTTCCAGTGGTTAACTACCTTTACAGGTAGGACATTTTTCCTTATTTCTAACCTAAATCTCCCTTGCTGCAATTTAAACCCATCACTTCTTGTCCAGTCCTCAGTGGATAAGAACAATTTATCACCCCCTTCTTATAATAACCTTTTATGTACATGAAGACTGTTATCATGTTCTCCCCTCAATCTTCTCTTCCCCAGACTAAACAAATCCAGGGTGTTTTTTTTTCCCTCCAATCTTCTCAGAGGTCATGTTTTCTAGACATTTGATTTTTAATTTTTTTTCTCTCCTCTGGACTTTCTCCAACATTTGCTAGTTTCCTGGAACAGTTTACTTTTTAATAACTCTTGCACGGTCTTTTAGATGGCTTTTTACATACCATAGTCTTGGTCTTCAGGAGTCTATTGTCCTTCACTGGACTGATACCCAAGACTCCGAGAGCACGTAAGTAGATGATGCCACTTACATGCTTATGATAGTGCTTCAGCTAGGGACCAATGGGCCTAAATTGTCAAAAGTGACCAGTGACTTTGAGTTTTTAACTTGAGACATCTTAAAGGGACCTGATTTTCAGAATGTGGTGAGCATTTGCCCTCTGAAAACCAGGCCTTTCTAAGACTTCTTAAATTGGGCATACAAATATTGAGGCACCCCGAAATCACTAGTCACTTCTGAAAATTTAGTTCATCTATGTGTCTTAGGCATAAGCTCTAGGTAAGGTAGGTTAGCAATTCAAATCTAAAACAGAATTAAAATATAAGTAGGCATTCTCTGTGACATATCGGGCTTGTCTAGACTGGAAGAATGAGAGGTGTTTAAAAATATGTTAATGGATGTTAGGTAAAACATTTTTAAACACCACTTAGTACCAATGTAGACAAAGATAGTTATATTTTACAACATGCAAGCTGGTCATGGTCAGCTATCAGTGGGAGATTTGCTTGAGTAAGGACAGAAGACTGCAAGAGTGGATCTTTATCATCAATAATTATCCCAAAGAGCCCAATTCTGTTCTCATTTACAATAGTTTAAAACATGAGTAGCTTTACTGATGTGGGTGTAGTTACACTGGAGCAGAACTGGGTAAGTGACAGTAGAATCGGACTGCTAGTCTTTCTTCCTGCTTATGTTCCAGATAAGTCAGCCTTGCTTATATATGTTCTCTGTGTTAGTCTTTCCTAAGTGTAGTATCTGACACTTCTTTTTATTAAATCTCAACTTGCATTGTTCTGACAAATCTCCACGTTGTCTAAACCATCTGTATTTATCATCTATGGCAGGGGTCAGCAACGTTTGGCACGCGGCTTGCCAGGGTAAGCACCCTGGCGGGCTGGGCCAGTTTTATTTACCTGTTGACGCGGCAGGTTCGGCCGATCGCGGCCCTCACTGGCCGCGGTTCGCCGTCCCGGGCCAATGAGGGCAGCAGGAAGTGGCGCGGGCGAGCAATGTGCTGGCCGCGGTTTCTCGCCGCCCCCATTGGCCCAGGACGGCGAACCGCGGCCAGTGGGGGCCGTGATCGGCCGAACCTGCTGCGTCAGCAGGTAAATAAAACTGGGCTAGCCCGCCAGGGTGCTTACCCTGGCGAGCCGCGTGCCAAACGTTGCCGACCCCTGATCTATGGCTTCTATGTTTGATATACCTCCAGCACCACGTCATTCACAAATTCCCCTAATAAATAATGTAGAATAAATAGTGTCACTAAATAAATAGGCTATATAACACCTATCCCAGTGCAGATCCCATTGGGATCCTACTTAAGCTATCCCCATTTTGTTGCAACACCCTTGATAATGACTCATTGTTTCCTATCTGTCAGCTAGTTTTATATCCACCTTGTTGTATTATTATCCAGACAACACTCCTCCGCCTTCTGCATGAGCTTCCTATACTAAAGTAGCAATGTCAGAGTCTGTGTCAGAGGTTTTGCTAAAAAATATAAAATGGCTGCTTTTTAACCACAGAAATCCTCAGCTTCACTATCTCAGTAGTCAGCAATTGGTAGTATAAAAATATGAATAATTAAAGCAAATGGGAACTAAACATAGATTTGGCATTTGCCATGCAAGTAAAAAACTGCAAAGGGAGCCCTAGGTGACTCACTAAAATACTTTGGTATGATGTGTTTGTTGCCAGTATTTCAACAACTCGCAAAAGCGCAGTAGTTGGCTAAATATATGACTGCAAAGGAAAACAAATTAAGTAGCAGGAATGCCAGAAAGAGGCTTGAAGCAAGAGACTGATACAATTATACTAGAAGAGAAACACTCTCTGAAGATGAATTACGTATGTTATAATTGTTAATGTACCTGAAATAATACCTTTTAAAAAGAAAATTCTTCATTAATTTCCTTATTTGTTTGTTTCATACCACGTAGTTCATATATTCATACTATGATATTTTAGGCGATTTGATGCATGCTGGCAACTGGGCAATAACAATTCTTTCTCTCCCAAATCCATCTACTGGCTCTGGCTTGGCCATTCACATGGAGGTGGTGAGTTTGACTTAGAGCCCACCTTCATCAGTTAGCAGGGAGCCTTTCCCATATAACCAAGGATGTCTCTCTTAAGGGTAATTGGGTCTCACTGAGGCCAGTCACCATCAACCCACTGCAGATTTGATTGCCCATGTAAGTCTGGACAGCCATCCGTCTCGTCACTTTTGAATAGGTCCATAAATGGGGTTTGGTTGTTGGTGTGTGGATCCCCAGTTAGGTCTGACAGGGATCAGCCAATGATTTGCCAACATAACTGTCTGGCTGCCCTCTTTGTTTGGCCATAAAATATGGAAGCTTGTGAAGAGAATCTCTTCCTCTGGTTGACCTTATTTTCCCACCAAACATGCCATGATTCTTGCCTGTGATCTGCATTTTATATAGATTACTATACCATGCATTTGGCCTTATAAAGTTGGCTTTTTCTCCACTTTGCTTTCAATCTACATTATTCATGGATAGCTCTGTAACACTGCTGTTGTTGGTTAAATACACCTCTACCCCGATATAACGTGACCCAATATAACACAAATTCAGATATTATGCGGTAAAGCAGTGCTCTGGGGAGGTGGGGCTGTGCACTCCGGCGGATCAAAGCAAGTTCGATATAACACGGTTTCACCTATAATGCGGTAAGATTTTTTGGCTCCCGAGGACAGCGTTATATCGGGGTAGAGGTGTATTTGAAGTTCTGGCTTTTTTGTTGTAGGATTCACTGATGAAGTTTGCTTTAAAATATGGCATACCTCTGCTGGTACACCTGGAGTGTTGTTGAAAAACTGATGGTGAGGCAAGCTTTGACATTGCAGCATGAGAATCCTATAGCAGAAAATCAGTTCAAGGCAAATGCTGTTGGTTTAGCAATTATTGTATTATAATTAGAACGAAGTATAACTTTTTTTCCAGCAAGACCCCCCAAACCAGGCATAACTCCATATTCACTGAGGCTCGCAAATCTTTTAGGGAGCTGGGCCATATTTTAAGTGAACCAGAAAATTTATGGTTTCAGGTGAAAACCATGCAAAATTCTGTGGTTTCAGGAACAATTTGCTTTGAGGTTTGTGGTTACTTCAGGTTTAAACATGAAACTCAAAGTATAATCTGGGTAGTTGGGAATCCAAATTACACAAAGCAAAAAATTCATATGATCTGATTTGATCTGAAACTACCAGATTTCACACAGCTCTAGTTATAACATATGCCATAGATTAGAGGCAATCCTCTGTATAATTGTTAGATACAATAATGAGAGAAATAAATGCATTAATGGTTATATTTTATTTGATTTGATCTTAAGTATACATAGTATAACATTTCCAAGTTCACAATCTTGGCTCTTTAAAATGCTTTTGTTTTATTGAAATTTGGAAAGGTAGTTCATGCAAATAATTAATTACTTATTAAATGTGGTTTTTCCAAAACAAGTGCTTATATAAATATGAAAAAGTTAGGCATACACACATTTTATTTATATCTCTATATCTATATGTATAAAAATTAATAGAGATACATAGAATAATTAATACCTGAGCTATGATTTTGTAACATGGAATTTAATCCAAAATTATTTTTTGAGAGCAGAAATTAAAGTGATTTATAGAAGACACATGGGGTTAGTTGTTGTGTATTTTGCTATGTAACTTTCATTCCTTTGTTTTCTTTATACTGCATCTTTAAATCTCTAAGATCCCTAGTCACTGCAAACTGGCAACCAAGTTGATGTGCATATGTATACATACTCTCTCTCTCTCTCTCTCTCTCTCTCTCTCTCTCTCTCTCTGTGTGTGCCTTATGGAGACATTACTTTTGTTCTTTGTTTTCTCTTATCTAAAATAAATCTGTAATGGTCCTCACTTGGGGTCTGGTTGGGGACCATAGCATAGTGGTCATGGCCACAACCCCTGACTGCCAAGTGGGTTGTGGGGAGAGGAGTTCGGGCCCACCCACTCCACCAGGCTCCGACCCAGGGTCCTTTGGGCTACCAGTAGTCTGACAATCAAGGCTGCCTAAGGCTGTCCTCCCCGGGCCTCTTCTTCTTGTCATTCCCCTTCCCCCCTCACTCCCCGACCTCCCTAGGTCAGCTTAGTCCAAGGCTTTCCCCTAGTGGGGAAATCCAAATCCCAAAATAAGTAAGAGAGGGTTACCAGTGTCCAAGGTCCACAGGACACTTCCCTCTCCGATGGTCTCTGAGTTGGGTCCTCCCTTCCCTCAGTGAGGGCCCCTTTGGGCAGCTGCGTCAGAGCCTTTAGACTTCCCTCTGCTCTGCACTGCTGGAACTGTGGGTTGCAGGTCTGCTCACCTCCAGCTCTGCTCCCAAATTAGCTAATTCCCTGTCTTTTAATTCCTCCAGCAGGTGGAGCATTTTGCTGCAAGTGCAGTGGGACGGGGCTGGCTGAGTTCAAAAAATCCCTTAACCCTTTGTTGCCCAGTGTGGGGTTTGTACACCCCATCACAAGTCACTGAGTGTATCTGACTATTCCTTGTGCCTTTACTCATGGAGATCATTTTTTTGAAATATACGTAGCTATAAACACAACCATTCTTTTGACATCGTATGGTTTTATACTTAGACATATGGCATTAGAATATTAGAAAAGGGTCATTCTATCTTTAAAAAAAAAAAAACACAGTCCACATACACATACTGTGTAATGACATCAAATAGTGCAGTGAAGGAAAACAAATAACGAAGAATCATTGCTAAAAACATTAGGCAAACTTTTCCAAAGTGTCTAAGTGACATTGATGCCTGAGTCCCATTGATCTATTTTTTTTTTTTTTTATAATGGGACAAAGCACTTTTGAAAATTTTAAGTAGCATTATCAAACTTTTAAATAGGGCAACAATGCTGTCTTGTAACATTAATCATTTGTTTATAATACCTTGTTCTGAAATTTGCCAGAGTAATTCAATCCACCAAATTAGTGATGTTGAGATTCTCTCATTTGCAAAATTTTAGCATAACACATTTTTACATCTGAATTCTAAACTTCCAAAATTAGGGGTTTATAATGGAAATGCTAGTAGATAGGACATCGCAATACTGTAATGGGCACACACATTAGATTCATAGGGGGTGGCCTACTTTTGACAGGAGGGTGCTATGTTTGTGTGTGGGATGACTTGAGTCAGGGACGACCTATTGTAAAAAATCTTGAATCCTTAGTAAT
Organism: Malaclemys terrapin pileata; assembly: GCF_027887155.1. NCBI lineage: Eukaryota > Metazoa > Chordata > Testudines > Emydidae > Malaclemys > Malaclemys terrapin. The sequence goes on along the minus strand of NC_071511.1, from coordinate 80,126,379 downwards.
ATCCAGCCTTGCAAGTCTGTTTCTTTGCAAGTTTATTTACATTGATTTTACATTCATGAGGGAAATATGCTGAAGGTAAAAAGGAAAATCTCAGTCCTTTGAATGTTGGCTGAAGCTCCTAGACAGAAAAATCTCATTTCTGTTTTTTCTCTTAATATTTCAAAAAATATATAAAAATATAAATAAACCACCCAACTAACATTCTTTAAAGAGTTTGTTTATAGAAAAGAAAGTTTATGCCGTTTGTAGGAAATTAAATCTCTGTATCTCCTCCATCTTATATGCACACACATCATCTCACCCCAAAAGACCACCCTCCTCTGTCATCAGTATTCCCAGAAGCTCTGTAATGTTTTCATACACAAAGAACAATCAGACACTTTTAATCTAAAATTACTTTTATTTTAAATTAAAGAAAACAGCGACAAGAAAGAACAAAAGTAAAGTCTCTTCTGTTTTGTCTAGACTCTTTCGAGGAGATAAGGTTGAGGTTAGGTCAAGCTTAGCTAAAATCCTGATCTAAATTAGACAGATCCTGAGAGAACCCAATGGGCCTGATTCACCATAGTCCTGCACCTCCTGTTATAATTTATTTCAGAATAAAGGGAGTGTAAAACACGCCCAGATCAAACTGGTACCATTTTACACACACTCTTATACAATTTTATTCTGATGTATGTGACTACACAAGGTGCAAAGCAAGGGTGAATCAGGTCCAGTGTGTATAGCACACTGCAGCAACTGTATTGAACTCTGCACACACAGGTTTTAGAAATGTAAAGGTGCATTGCACAGGAATCAAAAGGCATTAGAATTTCAGAGGCACATGCAGACTTTGTAGTGTATTAGAATCAGAAAAAGAAATATTAAAGTGAACACCTGTGCTCTGTCTAAGGATATGCAAATCGATCTAGATTAAAAATAAAAATGCCAAACCTTAGGGCAAAATGGAATCAAACTTGAAGTGAAGGTGGTTTTTTGGTTTGTGTTGGTTTTTTGACATTTAAAAAAGGACAGTCCAGATAGGGTTTGGGTGTTCACCTGAACTCTGGATTTGTCCATCCCTGTGTAGTTGCATCTGAAACTTGCTCATCATGAATGAGTAAAATAAATAGAACTTTGAAAATGTTTTAATGATAACAAAATCTGTGGCCACTTAAGAGGGTTTGTTAAAATTGAAACAAATCCTGAAGTGCCTCTAAAGCACTAGATCAAGAAATCTGATTAAAAACCAGGCTGAATCACTGTCCAATTGACCAGAATTACTTTGCAAACTTTTTGTAAACTCTTGGCAAAGCAGAGTGAGGAACGTGTGCTAGTCAGCACTAGACAATGAGATTTATGATGCATTGACTTTCTCCTAGTGAACTCTCTGCTAGTTGTTGCCAGTTTATTCCTAGCCTCTAGTATTTTCACAATGTTAGAGGATGAAATTGCACTTGGAGGAAACCTTCTTAGCATTTTGCTTGTTTCACAAACAGCAAAATAGCCTGCTGTGTCATTTTAACATTTTTTGATAGATTTTCCCTGCTTTTGCGGGGAGGGACATAACCCCATTACTCCCAGGGGAATTAAAGTACCCATAAGAGTTGACTGGCCTAAGCCTTTATATTATTCTCTCTTAGTGTCTCATGCTGCCCAGTTTTTAACTTGATTGCACTCAGCTGAAATTATTAGCTATTCGCCAACACATCCTCCCGCCCACTCAAAATCACAAGTTATGGCATTTTTGAAACCAGAAAAATAATGGAATCCATGACTTCTGTGAGAGCTATTACAAAGGTGTAGCCTTCATCATCATAATGAATGGACCAAAAATGTAGAACAAGGGTTAACTAGTTATACAAGAAAAAAGAGACAATATAGAGCCTTCCTAAGTTGCCAATTTGATGTGGCCCAAGACATTGTTACCATTGATGGCTGTTAGATGGCTTGTTAAATGATCTGGTGGCTCAATCCAATTTCTAGTGGACCAACATCCATCATGAACCACTATCACAACTGGCACTGCTTGGCACCATTACATCCCAGCAGGGAGAAAAAGGACCAAATGGAAGTGGCAATTGAACTACTTTGTCTGCCCTACAGGTGACCTGGTTTGGGTAAGGTTAAGGTGCAATGGCAAGACAGAATGGAGAAGCTTGCTCTGCTGCAGATCTTTTGAAGAGGAGAGGACTTTCATTCTCCAGGCCTATCCAGCCCATTTCATGAGCACTGAAATTCACTACACATTTCAAAAAAAAAAAAAAAAAAAAAATGATGAAATAGATTTCATTTTCCAGGTGAATCATGATGTCTTTATCTTTCTTTTTTAAAAATAAATCCCAGCAAACAAGGCGGGGGACCGCTCCTGCACAAAATCAATATCAATTACTTTGCTGTACAAGACATACTCCATGCATATATGCTTCAGCAATGACAAAAACTGAGTCCCCATTGTGTATTGAGTACTTTGCTCTTTTATAGCATTTGGGACTGTAGTGGCAGTTGAGCCATTAAGAGGAACAATTGATGAGGCTAGCTGACGTCAATACTTGAAAGGCACTTCTCCTATTTTAGAAGCAAAAATAAATATGGATGTCTGTTAAAAATATAATTTAAGGTAATCAGAATGCATATAACAAGAGCTCTGTTGCACGTAATTGGTGCTCTTGCCTGTACTTAATTTCCTCACATGGTAAGGCTATTGCTATTACTGTCAATGTCCACAGATGAGCAATCTGCTTTTCCATTTTCTAATTTCTTTTAAGACTGCCTTGTGCCATGTCTCTTGCATTTTAAATTGAAGATATCCATGTATCTGGATGGGCAAAAGTATTGGATAGATAATACAGTAAGACAGTACTACTAAGTACAATTTTCATGTTGGTATTCTGGCTTGTAGAATGTTTGTTTGTAGAATGTACACTAGCAGGAAAATAAAACAGGATTTAACTTTAGATTTAAAAAGTTATTACCTATGCCATCTTTCAGCACATCAGAGCTAATGATTTTCCATTAGATGTTAAATAAAATGGCTAGTGTATACAGTTTTTTTTTTTTTATACATTTGTGGTGGAAATTAATAGATTTTTAAGGCCAGAAGGAACATTATAATCATCTGGTCTGATTTCCTGCGTAACACAGAATTTCATCTTGTGTGGCTCGATAGAGCCCAACAAATTACTCAAGTTCCAACGTCATGATTTAATGTTGCAATAAGGACCTAAACCAAATACAAACTAAACCAAAACGAATAGAGACATGACTTGAAATACAAGGTTCTAAAGGGTCTGAATATATAGTAAGGAAGCTTCTTGAATCATGTCTAGAGCGCTAGTGTTTGCCTGTGTGATAATCAATATTTACAGATAACTGGAAATTGTTAATATGGGTGTAGATATTTTTTAAGGACGGTTCCCCAATATCTCTCAATAAGAGCCAAGTTCTTTTCTTAAAAATGTGTAGGGAATCCCATAGAAGTGTGTGTAGAAGTGAGTGCAATATTTTACTAAATGTTTACTCTTATGAGAGTAAACCAATTTCTCAATGAATTCATTTCTCAATGAATGGTTAGTTTTGAACAGAAACAAGTTTTTAAACTTTGCGGTTTCCTGATCATGTTTAACATGTTCTAAATTCTTATAGTAACTCTCTTATTATTTCTTATACATTTTGCTTGCTATTGAAGATAAATGAACAGGTTAGTGAATGCTTGGGCACCTTTTAAAAACCTGATTGTGTGCTTTATATGTAATTCTCAAATCCTTTGACACCTTACCTGTTCTCCATGAACTTTCAAAAGTAACTGCTAAAACCTTTACATTTTCTTCCATTAGTTTCTTTAGAACTCTCAGATGCTTGTCATAATAGTCTTGTGGGTTAATAAACACTCACTTTTACAGGAATTCTTTTCATCTTCCTCTTTTGTTTAGTTGTGGTTCAACAAAATCATCAATAGCATTTAAGTCCTAAAGTTTCTCTTTCTCCTTTTTATTAAAAAGAGGAAAAAGTAACTGATGAGTAGACCCCAGCTTCCAAAGTTAGGAAGGGTTGCTCTTATGTTTAAGGCAGTCAATTGAGGATAACAAGATCTGGGTTCTGCCATAGACTTGACTCTTTTCTGTATTTAGGATTACAGCTGAGACATTTTAGCATATTAACACTAACTTCCCTATTTGATAAACTATATTTGTTTGTAAAACTGCCAAATTCAATAACTATTTAAACCACTAATGTAATGACAACAAATGTCAAAAATTTGTAGCTGAAAAATGGCCCAGTAGGGGGATCTGAATACCCCTGATTAGTTACTTTACTTCAGAATTAGGGGTCCAGAACACACAGTGGCACAACATACACAATGTAGCAAAAATTTGTGATTAACCAAATCAAGGATCTGGCCATAATAATGATGATGAATAATAATAATAAATCCATTATACTTGTAACAGTCCATAGATCTAAAATTACCATAAATTGCCTTGACAAGAACATTGATAATGAAATGAACAGACCAAAACTTGACTGAATGGGGTTAATAAGTTGTAAGCAGTCAAAAAACTCATCACTAGAGAGGAACATTTTTCAAGTAATTTGAACAAAACTGTAATAACAGAAAAGTTAATTATTAAAATTAGTCTTTCAGCCTTTTGTATGCAGTGGGCTAACTCAAACTTGTATCCAGATGAATAATAATTCACCATTATAAAGAGACAAATTTAAGCATATGAGAAATAGATTTAGCAGTAATCAGTTCTGCAATTTTAAGAAATAAGGTTACCAAAAGCACTTTTGTTCAAATAGATCTCCTGGCAACAAACCTCATGAATCTGGGCCAGCCAGGCTTCAAATAACATGCTGGCTTCATAGGACTGAGGCCTGGTTGTAGAATAAAGGCTGCCCGTACAATTTTTTTAATTCATATGTGCATATGCGCAAGCACACAAAAAATAATAAATTGACTGTTTAATAATTTGTTCCAGGACAGGGCCGATCGGGGACAGCCCAGGCCAGGAGTCAGGAGAAGCACTGTGCCAGGGAGGAATTACCCGAGAAGGACAGGCCGGACCTGGACCCAGTATCACTGCTGCCCAGAGCTGCATGGGGCTGTGAGTACTGGGGCTTGGGACTCTGCATTGGGAACAAGGAGGGAGGCTGTAGCTAGTTAAGTGGGGAAGTGGTCGCTCTGTGTGGCTTTGCAGAGAGTGGCAGAAGAGGGCACCAGAGGGGTTTGTTGGGGGAAAGTTCACTGACTCCAAAGACGACCAGGAGCACCCAAGACTCACCCCTGGACTGGAACTTTGCTCAGGACTCCTGAACTCTGTGTGCAGACACATTGCTTGGCGTCTGCCCTTCCAGACTGTGCTACCACTGGGCCCGTTGGGCCTTGGCTTGGATGCAACCCTGTTCTACTACTCCCCCTATATTTCCCCTTGTTGTTTTTCTCCTCTCATCCCTCTGTAAATAAATATTTCCCTTTGTTATATCCATTGTACAATTCCTGTGGGTGTGTGTGTTCACTCGGAGGGGGTTTGGAACAGATGCCCCTGGGGTGGAAGGGATTTCTCCTGCTGCATTCCTGCATGCGCCTTCTTTTGGCCAGAGCTGCCTGCAGAGCAGACTCCATCTTGGCCACAAGGGCACTAAAGTTACATTTGTATTATGCAATAGCAGAGGCTCTTCAATGTATTTAAACATGCATAATCTGAATTCCTGAAAATACCAACATTTTATAAGCTTCCGGTAAGTGTGAAAATTATCTGTATTTCCCACATACAGCTTCACCCCACAGACATAACTCATCCATTAAAATAGTTACTGTAATGTGTAATGTGCCTGAGAAATATTTGTTTAACATATTTATTTTGGCATTTATATTCCAGTCAGATGCACTGAGATGGGATGGAGACATATCAGGGGTGGTAACTGACAGACAAAGGCCTGTGATAGAACAAGGGACAAATAAGGAAAATAAATATGTCTGACAGAAGAAACTGAGGTTTTCCAATATTCTTTTATTAGAAAGAAAAATGGGTCAGCACATCTGGTGATTAGGAGAAAACAAGTAAACTTAAGAATTTTTAGAAGTCTATAGTGCTTCTAAACAGATGTCACCTTAATAAAATTGCCTAAATAGAAACACAGTAAATGAAAAGGTACTATTTAGTCAGCAACTTCAAATTGTCAGAATTCCATAGAAGGAGAAAGTTATATATAAACAAGTAAAGAGCTAAACTATTCTCTTACAGTATGGAGAAAAAAAAAAACACATGCTACTTACTCTCTTACTTTCCACATTTCAGGCCTGATCTTGTGACCTTACTCAAACAAAACTCCATTGTCTAAAATGGGAGGTTTGCTTGAGTAAGAACTGCAGGAGTTGGTCCTTTATGACTTAGAATCTGGTAACCTTCTATATTTCATGATGCTTCAGACGTAATGAACAGAACTAAATTTTCAGAGAAAGTCACAATGGATGTGTCCATAAAAAATATCCACACACCTACTATGCATGCAAGCTTACTTGTTTACGCAAATAAGCAATTAGGCAGCTTGAGAGGGCACCCCCGGGTCCCTCACAAATAAGCTTGGACACCTCTTGCTTGTCAACACCTCTGAGTTTTATAAGTGTTACCACCAAGAAGTCCCTGTTATAATCCCTGTGCAGCACTTCCAACTGCAGTGTCTTTCAACCTTCAGCCCTTTTTCCACATAGAAGAGGAAGCATCTCACCACCCCTGAGCTCTGCTAGCCCCTCCTCCCTTTGCACATCTTTCCTGTGCTTTGAATAGCCTCCACAGCCACGGGAGTGATCAGAGTGCTGGATCAGCTCCTGGCTCTCAGCACTCTGACGCAGGCCGGCATATCACGTAAGTGTTTCTACAAATAGACAGTCAGGCACACAACTACACTAGCTGTGCATGCAAATAACACGATGTGCTGGTGCAGTGACTGCACACACATTTATTTGCAGATGCAAATATTGTGCTTCTCTTTGAAAATCTGTCTCCAATATTTCATCTGTGCATTGTATATTTTATTTTTATGATGTTCTGTATAAAGCATCTATGTTCCTCTAGATCAGTGGTTCTCAAACTTGGGCCACCGCTTGTTCAGGGAAAGCCCCTGGTGGGCCGGGCCGGTTTGCTTACCTGCTGCGTCCACAGCTCCCACTGACCGCAGTTTTTCCAAGGCTGACACTTAAACCATCTTTTATAAATGGTGAAAATGGATTGATAGATTTGAAAAGTCATGATTGCAATTAAAATACGATAACTGAACTGGAAATGGGGAACTCTCCCAAAAACCAATGCTCCATTGAAGAAGCAAGAAGGTGCATATTTGATACACTGCTGGCAAATGGGACTGAAGCGTGAAGAATAAAAAAGGTGGTTTTAGATGTACTTTAAACATAAGCTAAATGTTGCATATGAAAGAGATGCATGCTGCATATCTAGAAGCCAACTGAAGTCCCTGGACTTCCATTAACTTTAATCAGGCCCCTAGTTAACAAAACTGCACAGAGACATATATATATGAAGAAGTGAGGTTCTTACCCACGAAAGCTTATGCTCCCAGTACTTCTGTTAGTCTCAAAGGTGCCACAGGACCCTCTGTTGCTTTTAACTCAGGATTGACTCTCCTCAGCCTACCCCTAGAGCTCTTCTGAGCCCTATTAACCCCTAGTACCCCATGAGGGGGACAGAGGATACAAAAGGGAGGGGGGAACTCAAACCATGAAGGGCGCAAGGTCTTTTCAGTCTTGTGGACACAAGGCCTATCAGCAAAATCCCTGGTCTCTTACGTCTTTTTAGCCTTTTAATCTCACTGGAAACTGGCCACTGGGAGTGCCAGTGACTAACCTGGATGCACACCCAGCCCACACCACCTGGTGTGATAACTCTTGCTTGGTCCATTCCCTCACCTTCCAGAGCCAGATGTCATCCCCTGCATCCAACCAATCTACTCCTTCATCTCTGAAAAACTGTCTGATTACAGGTTTCAGAGTAGCAGCCGTGTTAGTCTGTATCCGCAAAAAGAACAGGAGTACTTGTGGCACCTTAGAGACTAATAAATTTATTAGAGCATAAGCTTTCGTAGACTACAGCTCACTTCTTCGGATCATCCGAAGAAGTGGGCTGTAGTCCACGAAAGCTTATGCTCTAATAAATTTGTTAGTCTCTAAGGTGCCACAAGTACTCCTGTTCTTTTTGTCTGATTACAGGATTAGTTAAACTTGTCATCTACCCCAGTAAACTTTCCATTAGAGTAGACCTAAGTCCTGTAGCAACTGAATTCCCTGGACCTTCCAGGAGTCTAAACCCTCCAATGTTGCCAATGCCACTGTCCCAATCACTGCTAGTCCCATCAAGTTTTTCCACCCATTGAGGTGAGTAAGTGGCACTTGATTATTAGTGTAATTGCTTTGTATTACTCACAGACATTTCCATCAAGTAGGAAGGTCCAAAATATCTTATTTTGGCACAAGGTTTGGATGGTTGCACAGTTTCAGATGAATTATAGTTGATCTTAGATTTACAGTAGAATGATTAGAGATGAGCTGACCGCCCAGTAGCAGTATCTGCCTTGACTAAAATACACCAGTGTATCAGGGAGACTCCAAACAGTCATGCTGTTGGTGATGTCATTTATAGATGTGCCACCCTCTAGAGGGAGGCAGCCAGTAAACATCTCTGGGTGCGTCTAAACTGCACATGTCTTTTGGTGGAGACTGATACTGCAATGTCATTCTGTTCAACCCACCTCTAACAGGTGAAATCTAATTTGACTTTAAATCCAAGTGAACTCTCTACTGAAAGTTTGGAGCTAAGAGGATGTTGATCACGTGCAATTAAAAAAAGTCAAGAAAATGGAGACATTTTTAATGTATATATTGAAAAATCCAGTCCAGGCTAGATAACTATTGTACTATTGGAGGCTGGCATGTTTGAAATAAGACAACAGTCATGCCCTTCCATTCTCAGATAGTCTATTTGTTGAGCTATCATTAGCAGATAGACGCTTGAGTAGTGTGCATGGCGAAGTGCACTGTTTTACATTCTTTTAACCTTTCATCTAACAGTGCATCTTGTAGGAGGATGGTTATCACCATCAGTAGGAGTCAGAAGCAGCAGGAAATGGCACAGTTCATCATCATGCTTCTACTTCAAGAGGGTGCTTTGAATTGCTGCTTAGTAATCCAACAGCCTACAACAGCACTGATCTTTAATATGCCTCATTATTGTAATCTTTGGCATTTTGGGACAGGATATTACTCAGGAGTTGTGTACCTGAAATCAGGTGGATTAGAAAGAGAGCAGTGGAGACTTCTGTAGCTCTCTTTTTCCTCCCACTGGAAATGAGACTAACAGCTAAAAAGAGTCTGTGTTTGTCAAGGCTGGATCCCCACTTTGAACTTTAGGGTACAAATGTAGGGGCCTGCATGAAAACTTCTAAGCTTAACTACCAGCTTAGCTCTGGTTCCGCTGCCACCATTTCCCAATTAGATTCCCTTCCTGGGAAGCCCTGAGAAACCTTTCACCAATTCCCTGGTGAATACAGATCCAAACCCCTTGGATCTTAAAACAAGGAGAAATTAACCATCCCCCCTCCTTCCTCCCACCAACTCCTGGTGAACACAGATCTAATCCCCTTGGGATGTAAAACAAGGAGAAATTAACCATCCCCCCTCCTTCCTTCCACCAACTCCTGGTGAATCAAGATCCAAACCCCTTGGATCTTAAAAACAAGGAAAAGTCAATCAGGTTCTTAAAAAGAAGGCTTTTAATTAAAGACAAAAGTAAAAATCATCTCTGTAAAATCAGTATGGAAATTAACCTTACAGGGTAATCAAACTTAAAGAGCTCAGAGGACTCCCCTCTAGTCTCAGGTTCAAAGTACAGCAAACAAAGATAAACACTCTAGTAAAAGGTACATTTACAAGTTGAGAAAACAAAGGAAAACTAACACGCCTTGCCTGGCTATTTACTTACAAAGTTTGAAATAGGAGAGACTTGTTTAGAAAGATGTGGAGAACCTGGATTGATGTCTGGTCCCTCTCAGTCCCGAGAAGGAACACCTCCCAAACAAAGAACACAAACAAAAGCCTTCCCCCCCCAAGATTTGAAAGTATCTTGTCCCCTTATTGGTCCTTTAGGTCAGATGCCAGCCAGGTTACCTGAGCTTCTTAACCCTTTACAGGGAAAAGGATTTTGGAGTCTCTGGCCAGGAGGGATTTTATAGTACTGTACACAGGACAGCTGTTACCCTTCCCTTTATAGTTATGACAGTGTTTATGACAAACTATATGATGAAGAGATAGTAACACACACAAACTCAGGTTTGTTATATATGCATTAAACCTTAAAGTCCTTCAAATGATGAAACCCTAATATGTTCTCAGCATTGAGGAAGAAGCAATTTGTGAAAATGCTTAGTTTTCTCTTGTAATTCCTGCCAAATTCTGAATTCTATAAACATTCCAGACATGAAATTATTTGAAATTGGACCAAAGCAAAACTCACTGGCACAGGTCACTGAAAATTCACATACTATTATTCAGTCTGAAGTTTGTAGTGAAAAGAAAGAGCCAGGGACAGACCACCAGCATACCACAGCTTGACAGCATCTCAACTGTAGGTTTCATACGGTCACAAACTACCCTTTTCTAAAGGGCCAAGGCAGACTGGGTTCTCACTGTGCACCCTACAATCACACCAGTACCTATATAAGAACTAAGATAAGTAAACTGCCCTAATTCCCACATTTTAGGAGAGTGGGCCAAAACAATGGGTTGCAGAGCACGTATTCCTCATCATTAGAAGGTAGAGAATGTTCATGAAACACAGCTAGGAGCTATTTGCTTATATTTGGCAGGGTTTTTTCTCTTGAATTGTATTCAGTTTCTTCCAATATACTCAGTCTTTCCCCTTTCACCACTCCAATGAGGTCTTCTTATTCTGATGAATACAAGATCCAATCAACTTCAAGGGATGGTAGTGGATTGTGTTTCTACTTTTACCTTAGTTTCCACTTATTCTATCATTCATTCTTCGTTAATAATTTTTGTTTTTTTCCCCATTCTTTTTCCTCTTACAGTTGTACTGCAATACAATGGTAATAGCCAGAACCCTGTACTCTGATTCTGCCTTCCATGAATCTTAGTAGAATCTGGAATTCTACCAGATAGCTGGAGAATTACATGTTTTGGCCACAAAATCTGCCATTTTGCAGCATTCAGGCATCCAACATTTTAATCTGTCATGCCGTGACCTGACTGCAATTTCCCCTCTGCAGCTTTCATCACGAGGGGTGTGTGCATTCCATAAGCATCACATTATCCTGCCCTGTTGCTCAGACAAGAGGGAGCCAGAAAATGGGACAATGGCTCTCCAGGGTCATTATGGTCACCCTTACCTATCGTTGAAGGCATCTGCCCTGTGTGAGGGTGGAAGGGAATGTGGCAGCCACGGGCTGTGCTGACGAGCCACAACTTCTGGGTAGAGTTCTGTCCCCACTGGACTATGACATATACAGGCCAGGATTAAAACAATCTGGGGGCCTTAATACAGCATGACACAAGGCCCCCTGTGACACCACCCACATGACCCTGCCCTGCCACCCGCAGGCCCACTCTGTTTAGGAGTGAGGGTGGAATTAAGCCACCACCACTCCCAGAGAAGCAGGGGCAGTACCAGAGGCCCCCCTGCCCTTGGCAAAAGTGGGATCTGCAACAAGGGTCCCTGTTCCCTCTCAAAGAGGCAGGTGTTGGCAGCAGGATACCTTCCCCCTCCAGCTTTTCCCCATCCCCAGTGCTCACCTCAGCAGCTGGGTGTATCTGTCCCCAAACAGATGGACGTGAAAGGGGATGTGTGTAGCAATTGGACATTCTTTTGGTCACAATAGGAAAACAATGACATTGCAACAGGATTGGATAAAAAAAGAAACAAAATAAGAGCAGCCACACTATTGGCTGTAATGGGCAAAGACTGCCATATACGCCAGCAGCATCTGGATAGGAGACCAGATAGACCCATGTAAATCCTAGAAGTTCTCCAAAAGCATTTGCAACCCTGACAAAATTCTCATATACAAAGCTATTGTTACAACAGGTGTAATCAAGAATCTGGAGACGCAATGATAAGTATAATGCCAAACTGTACAAAATGACTGACTCATACCATTACAAATCTTAAAAGATTGATTAATTTGTGATAGATTAGTACTAGGAATGAAAGACGCAGAAGCTTGAAGGAGAATATTCAGAGAGCCCAAGTTAACTCTACCCAGAATTATGGACATGTGAGCAAGCTCCCCTGCAAAGGCATAGAGAATTTTCCAAGCAGCACTGGGAAAGCATGGAAACACAAGGAAAAGCACACCAAAATTTGTGTAAAAGCGAATGCCCAAATACAGAGCAAAGGATATAAACAAAAGGCAAAGAAGAACTCTGAGTATGCTGGAGAAAAACATGAGAATGGAAAATGTCCCTCTTATTGGGTTATCTGTAATAACTGTGGCTAAAGAAATTATTATTCCAAAGCTTTCAAACAAGAAAAACAAAGAAAAAAATGTACCACATTGAGGAAGCATGCAGTGACTCAGAGTATGAAAATTTGCACGTAAATTATATTAATATAGTGCAAAACAGCAAAAATGAACAGTTTCCAAAGCTCAGAGTAGCACTGGATGCAAAAATAAGGCAGCAACACACAAACAAACAGGAAATTGAATACCAAATAGACAATTGTCGATTGGTGAATGTGCTAGGCTAAAGACTTCCTCAGCATTATGCAAGAGAAGAAAGTGAAGTTGCAATCAAGCAAAGGCTAATTACAATTATATAGTGACACAGATCCAAGCAACGTAAGCAAAGCAATAAAAAGAGCTCACTACCAAATACCTCCAATTGAAGAAATGGTACCTGACTTGACAAAGGCAAAAAATATCTTCAGCACTTGATACCAAAGACATATTGTTGAGAGCTACTGGATAAGGAAAGCAGCAACCTCTTCACATTTTGGACATAAGCTGGTAGGAACAGATGATTGAGAAGGCCATTTGGATTCAAACCTGTAGCGGAAAAATATTTATGCCACCGGTAAGATATACACCTCTACCTCGATATAACGTTGTCCTCAGGAGCCAAAAAATCTTACTGCGTTATAGGCAAAACTGCGTTATATTGAACTTGCTTTGATCCACCAGAGTGTGCAGCCCCGCCCCCCTCCAGAGCACTGCTTTACTGCATTATCTCTGAATTCGTGTTATATCGGGTCACGTTATATCGGGGTAGAGGTGCACTAACAAGACTTAGAGGAGCAGCAGATCATGTCTGCTAGGAAGAGCCAGGAAAGTAAATCTAAAATTGAACAAAAACAAGATGACGTGCACATCTTAGAGGCAAACTACTGTGTAAAGATACAGCATGGACATGATACAGCATGGACAGCCCCCTCTGCTGAGGTGACCCAAGACCATCCTTGACAGGTGTTTGTCTAACCTGTTCCTAAAAACCTGTAATAATGGGGATTCCACAACCCCACTTGGAAGCCTATACCATGCTTGATCCTTTATAGTTAGAAAGATTTTCCTACTATCTAACCTGAATCTCCCTTGCTGCAGATTAAGCTGTTTTACTTTTTGTCCTGCCTTCACATGGAGAGCAACTGATCACTGTCTTCTTTATAACAGCCCTTAACATATTTGAAGGCTGTAATCAGGTCCCCCCTCAGTTTTCTTTTCTCAAGAGTAAACATGCCCAGTTTTTTTAAACTCTACTAATAGGTCAGATTTTCTAAACCCTTTATTATTTTTGTTGTTCGTCTGTGGACTCTCTCCAATTTGTTGATTTCTTTCTTAAAGGGTGGTGCCCAGAACTGACCCAGTACTCCAGCTGAGGCCTCCTCAGTGCCGAATATAGTGGGACAATTACCTCCCATATCTTACTTACAACACTCCTGTTAATATACCCTAGAATTATATTAGCCATTTTTTTGCAATTGCATCACACTGTTGATTCATATTCAATTTGTGACTATTGAGACTTCTGAGAACTAGATGAACTGTCAGATACTACTGCAGTGACCATCACAGACAACTCAATGAAGTACTTCAGCAGACACGGTATCCCAAATTGTGCAGGTTCAGATCGTGGATGCCAGTGCACATTCAGTGAGTTTGTGCAACTTACTTGGCAAAGGGAATTCAGTCATATCATATAATTACTGTACCACAGCCAGTGAAATGGCAACACTGAATTGGCGGTTAAAATTGGTAAGACTATTAATGCTGCAAAGAGCAAAGAAAATATATGGCAAGCCATTTTTGAATGGAGAAGCACTCCCATAAAAGGCATGAGCAACCCAGTTACAACAGTTTGTCAAGACACTTGTGTACCTTGGTGTTGGTAGCCCAGCATTATTACCACTTGAGTAACAGGCAGAAAGAAAGAAAGCAATGCAAAGGCCAAAGCCTATTACAACCAACAAGGTGAGACCTCCCAGATCTACAACTGGGAGACTTTGTTAGGGTCACATTATTGCCTCAGGATAAATCAAGCACTTGGAAGCAAGCTACAAGTGTTGACTAGATAAATCCTCATTCTTATAACAGTGGATGGGCATATATTTCACCAAGCTCCCAGACACATACACCTACTAGGAACACAATACTTTGTACAACACTAAGGCATGAAAGAACAAACCTTCAAATCCAGAAAATATTTTAATTGACAAAAGGTTGTTAGTTAACACCAACTTTTTTTAAAGTCATATGTATAATGATACAGATTTTACAGTGGATATAATAGAATGCTAAGCAAACATATTCATGTTTAATTTTGCTATTTCAAATCAATGTGACAAAAGAGATGTTATGATAAATAGCTTCCCAATAGGGGGTGTTACGGTCTGATTATGCATAGGCATCATGTCTAGGAAGTTAGAGAACTTTACTTTCTGGAAGTGCTCGATGAAAGTGGACTATATGTGCAGGAAAGAATAAAGCCTGAATATTGCACTCTCTTGGGTCTCTGTTTATGCTTGCACACAGAACGCTAATGGTGATTTGAACAGCATGCTCTCTGCCAAGTTGTCCATAAGCAGAGGAGATGAAAACCTGGCCAATCCACACAGGAGGCACCACTGAAGGTGGGTGGGTGGGAGGGCATAGTACCAGCTCCATGGCATTGTCCTAGTCAACCCGATTGAGAGGGGTTGGGCTGGGCAAAGCCACTCTTTGCAGCGGTGTTTCTCCGGTCAGCCCAGCAAGGATCCCCACCCAATTTAAAGCTGCTTCGTGCATGATTCAACTTGAATTTAATCAACCTGTTGATTTGTGTCAGGTCAGAAGTTTGCACTTCAGCAATAAAAAGACCATCTCTTGCTGGGCTTTCTCAAATATATAGCTGTTTGTGGCCAGGGAGGGACTGATATTAGGACATGATGCTGCTGACATTTGGGGATGATGATGTAATGGTAGACTCCTAGAGGAGAGTTTGAGCCTCCATGCTGCCTTTGGATGACTCCAGATAATAGTTTGTTTCCAGTAATCCCTGTATTAAAAGGCATTCTCCATAGTCAATGAAGGAGTCCTGTGTCTTGCCAGACACTCCTCTTCTTTCGCCTGTTGATTTCCTATAGTCCTCTTTCTCTTCACTTGAGACACCCAACACAAGTGAACAGCAGTCTCTAAATGAAAGCCACCTTTACTGATAGTTTCTTTAGCTGCTTTTTTTCCCTGAGTAAATGGTATGAATGCATTATTGCCAGAATACCAAAGCCTGCATGGTTTGTCTTGTGGAGGTGTTTTTTGAGCTACCAATAAAGCTCTACCTCAGGAATTGGGGGTGAGTTTGGACACTAATTCAGGGATTGTGTGTTCCCAGGGTAGTGACTCAATCACACACGAAAAGTGAAACTGGGCTACAAAATGACAGAATGAATCTCTGGATATTTTCTTATGAACTTAGAAGAGAAAGAGAAAATGACTGTTTTCATCCATCACTATGTTTAAACCATAAAAATGAGTTGTGATGTCAGTCTTTTCTGCATCACAGATGTTTGCAATAAGTATGCAGTTCAGAACATACAGTAAAGATGAATGAATCATTATTATGTGTAAGTAAACGTTGTGGCTCATTTGTCAGATCAAGCTGAATTGCATTGTATCTTTTCGGATTATAAATGGTTCACATTAAAGCACCAGCATTTCAAGAAGGCTGGGAAAATATCTTAGCTGCTTGTAAATGGTCTAGTGCAGAACCTTTGCCCAGTCTCCTTCCTTCTGAGTTTTGTAAATAGAAGCTTAGGTAAAAGCACTATTATTTCCAGTCCAAGATTCTGTTGTGTGAGAGGCTGCCAAATCTTTTCCTATCAAGGAAGTCCGAGTAGCTATCACATCTATGACAAGGCTCTCAAGTGATATATAGACTTATTCCTCTATTTATTTTTAAGTTGCCCTTAAACACATTTTCTTTTGAGCAATGCTTCAACCAAAAAGACAGGAAAGTGGGGTTTTTTTTCTTTAAACAAGTGAACATTTTTAAAGGTGACACTATGCTTCAATGTTTTTTGGCACACAGAATCCATCTTAATGTGAAGTACATGACAAAAAGTGCCAGGCTTTCTATAAAGATCTTAACTAGAATGACTGAGCCCCAGTACCACACTGTAAATTAACCATTGTCCTTTGTCAGCATCAACTGTGCCCCATCGTGTCAAATAACCACAGTTAGCATTCAGTGTATGAACATGGCTCCATTCATTTCATCCAGCAGTGAATAATTCATATATCAAGTTTTACCCTGGGCAAAATACACTGACATCAAGAGTCATTAAACTGTAGTCATTCATTGAACAAAATAGCTATTGATGCTCTAATGTGAACCATTAAATCTTGCCAGTTAAATTTAAGAATGAATCAACTCAATTCATTTGACATCTAAGCTCACAATAACATTGTTGCACACTAAGTTTTCAAACTGTTTGTACCTGAAAACTGAAATGCGGTACAAAGTGGGTTTTAATCTGTTCATAATGGGAAAATCTCAACACAGAAGATAATTCTTAAGTCATAATATAATGTTTCAAGTTACTGAGAGCTTTTTAAATTAAGTATAATCCCCTGTTAACATTAAATGTTAAAGTAACTATTGTCACTGTTCAACACAGCTGGGAAGGCATCAGCACTCCCAATGCTCTGTCCCAGCATGCAGTGAGCCCAGTTTATAACCTGTGGATCAGTGATTCTCAAACTGAGGTCCACAGAGCACTTGCTGGTGATCCATGGAGCTGGCTCTCCTCTTCCTTCTCCTTCTTTTGTTCAAGTTAATTCTTCAAGCCTCCAGGTTCACCAGTATGAAGGAGAACTTAGACGTCTGTTAAAACATCTAGGAATGGGGAGGTGGAACCAACCTAGGTGCTTCTGTTAGGGGTTACAGCTGCACAGGAGGAAGACAGGAAGCAGAAGCTGTGCTCATGGTCTATAGCTACTAGGCACTGTTGAGGGAAAAGCCAGGAGCTCTCCAGTACTAAGGACTATCCAGGGGAGAAGTGAACCAGTCAGCCTATTCAAGTAAGAAGGGGAGCAGAGGGCTTAGGTGGGTGGACAGCATAACCAGGGAATCATAGGAGAAGGAAGCCAGTCAGGTGGGTATACGTTCCCTAGGAGGGGGAATCTTTGTCAATACATGCAGTGGAAGAGGAAGACTATCCACAGTGCCACTGACAAAAAAATGTATGTTTAAATGTAAATAAATCACAACATCTCAACAACCAAGGTGTATGTCTGCCTAAATAGAAAAAACATGCCATTTCACTGTAACCCAGGTGCTTCTTGGTGTATGTGCTGTATCCACACTACTCTGTCAGTTCATCACTGAGGTTGTCAGGGCTAACTCAGGAGATACACTGGCTTATACCAGCTGAGATCAGGCTCGGTAAGCCCTTCAAGGCAGAGGTTTGCCTTGTCTGTGTTTCTGTGAAGCAGGCAAAGTAGTACACTTGTGGTGCTACTCAGACATAAAGACTAATAATGCTGATCACGTGGCAGAGAAGCACGTGCAGGGGAGATACAGAACACAGAGGAGGAGATTAAATGAAGAGTAACATTACAATCAGGCTAACTTTCTTTGCAAAGGACAAAACAGTTTCTATTTGCTAATACTGAGTTTTTTTCTTTTGATGTGGTTGCGATTCATGAGACCCTCAGCCACAATGTAGTTTGAGAACCCCTGTTACAGATGTGGTCTGTGTTTAGGTTGTTCTAAAGGCCTGGTCAGAGTCTGGAGGGGCTCTTTTGTGGAAAGAACGTATTTCTTTTTATTTTTAATGTTATTTCTAATTAGAAGTTTTTAAAAGGATGGTAAATCAAAAGTGGAGTTTGACTTATTAAATGACAAATGAGCCATTAAATGGATGGTGTTGGTACAGCATAGCCTAATTGCTGGATGGATATTGCATTTAAATCACTGCATATTTGGATATGATTGTCTTAAAAATAATGGACCCAAAAAAAGTGAAATGTGAGTGGTGCCTAATTAGGAAAGATTAACAATTTACTCCTTTTTTTTCTTATTGAATGGAGACTATAACACTTTAACTCACAGAACTTGATACCATTCCCCTTTTTGCTTGGGATGTTAACCTGTTGCTTTCTGGAATTGGCTATTTCATTGGTGACATGCACTTTGAATTGATGAATAGAAAAACAGCCCTAAAGTGTGATAAGCATTTGAGATCTACTATAGAGTAAATGTACAAGCATCCACCCGTTGCGAAAGATTAACTTGGAATATTTACAGGCTGTTAACCTCTTTCTGGTTCTGAAATATTCTATATGGCCTTTTGCATATCCTGAGTTCCCTACACTGAAAACAGTATTAAACAGCAGTGACTACTGTATTGCAGTATGTCCATTGTATATTCTGTTTATTTACTTAATTTGCTTCCTAGACGTGTTTTAGTTGTTTTGTATGGAAAATAATGACACTTTTTTCGTATAATCTTTTCATTATGTGGTTTACCACGCTCCAGCTGTATGTCAGAGTGTTTTTCAGGTTTGATGAATACCATGCTGCCAACACCCATCCTGCCATGTGAAAGTTCCATGAATAAATAAAATACTTTTGGTTCTCGATTTGGCATATTAGGTTGACTGATGTGTTCATTGAGCTGAAAAATCATTGTTATGAGGTTACTGGCTTAAAGAATAGCGTGCAGTTTGATTTGTACAGACTCTAGATTTTGTTAGCTACTTAAAAAGAGTGTCATTGTTCACGTGACCTGAAATAACCTATCTTAAAAGTATAATTTACATGTCCCCTAGACAATGAAAAATAGATCATCTTCCAAAACAAGTGCCACAAGCTTTAAAATCGCAGCTCCT
Organism: Malaclemys terrapin pileata; assembly: GCF_027887155.1. NCBI lineage: Eukaryota > Metazoa > Chordata > Testudines > Emydidae > Malaclemys > Malaclemys terrapin. The sequence goes on along the minus strand of NC_071511.1, from coordinate 80,107,011 downwards.
AATCTGTGTAACCTAACACCAACAAATCCAGGTTGCTGGTTTTATTGTGATTAAGGATACATATGCTCACTGATTTCATCATTGCTTGCTCTTGCTGCCTGCTCCTTATTTGTGACCAAGCTGGATGTAAAAGGGTCACGGAGAAGGGTGGGAGTGATTAATGGGGACAGAACTGCAGGGTCAGAGGAGGGAACCTCAAAAAGTACTGTTGGATATTAAAAGCCAGCTGATGTAAATTGACATAGTGCCACTGACTTCGGTAGAATTTTGTGAATTTGCACCAGCTGAGAATCTGCCCAGTAACTTTTGGATAATTAGCTGACCCCTTTGGAAGGTTGCCTCTCATTAGCAGAAAAGTACATTGAGCTCAACTTTAGTGGTATGCCCTGTAGTGCCTCAATGCCAAATTTATAAGCAGCTCCATTCAGGGTAGGCATGTACATGTAGCTAAGTAAAAACAAACATTTCCACGTAGGAAGAAATTTTGATTTTGATTGTGTTTTTTTTTAAGTTGTATATCTATGGAGAGTGTGATTATCTAATGGACATAGTTAATTTATGGCACCACTGTTTATTATGGATTACAATCTGCTTTCAGAACTGCATGCACTACTCTCACTAAAAGCAAAAGGAATTGTGTATCTAAGGGCAGAACTTTCCCTGTATGTATTGGATTTCACAGGAGAAGTGAGAGAACTATATATATATATATAGCTACCATGAAATCGCCAGAGAAAGCATTAAAAGTCCTGTTACTTATAGAGAAGGATATACAGTAAGGAAGTAGCCCCAACAATGCTAAATGACATGGCTCCCTACTTATTTGCTCTAACCCAATTGGTGGCACTTGAATTTGCCAAATCATTTTCGTTTACAATGTACTACTATTACTGTACCTCTGAAACCAGGTACAAGTTAAAGATTGAAGCCAAGATTCCAACAGTGACTAGCGATTTGGGGGAGTGGAGCCCCATTTTTGGGTGCCCAGACTAAGAAAGCTTGAAGGGGCCTGATTTTCTGCTTGTTGGTACTTAGCACAAAGTGCTGTCAGTTGAGCATCCAAAAATTGAAAATCTTGGCCTAAAGCTTTCACTTGCATCACTGACTTCTCATTTACTGTAGTTTTGTTTAAACCCTTTCAAACATCCTCTGTAGCAGGAGTTCTATGTCACATCGTCAATTAAACATTTGATCAGTAACAAAGGAGATGTTTTTCTTTTTGAGGTGAGGAAATACAGCCAATAATATCTATTTATCTTACTGAGTCACCATATTGTGTACAGTTCAAGTATTACCCACTATGAAAAGAAAACAAATTATTTTGTCTCTTTTTCATGATAAAATCAAACATTAATTCTGTAGCATGTTTGAGTAAAAATACAACACATTGGTGATAAAGGTGAGGTGGGAGGGCTCTCAGAACAGTATACAAAAAACAAACAAACATCAAGCGTTTGGTCTGAGCAGCTAACAGGACAGCCAGATATGCTCAGTTCCACCAAAAAAAATAAAGGCACATTATTAACTTGTGCTGTACATTAAGGATCCAGTCCTTGGGTCTGGTGGAATGTGATTGCTGCAGGACCTAAGGATCAGTGATAGGAAAAGGTGGCTTTATGCCACCTTAACCCTTCCCCACGGATTCTGTTCTGCTGTAACTCCAGCTGCAGCAGTCCCCACCAGGCTAGCATGGCAAGTGAGGATTGCTGGAACACAGACTCACTCTGGGCGCACACCCTTCTCCCTAACACGTCCTGTGCACTGGACACTGCAGGGTTGGTGGTGCAGGTCCAGCTATGATAGTTTTGCACCACTCAAGCATTTCCCTTGCACTGAGTTCAACTTACTACCTGAATCCTCATCTGGCCACTTAGGCCATCTTTAAGGCTGCTTTGCACTGCCAGCGCTCACTAAAGGGAGGCCAGGATCTAGACCTTCTTATATACACCCTTACCATTTGCATAACACACACAGATGGGGGACATGTTGCTTATTCCAGAGACCCTATGGTCTAAGACAAGACAGAGGACAACTATTCATGAGACTGAGAGTCCGGCAGTTGCTAATGATGAGAAGGAGAGGAGGGATTTCTGGCAGAGGTCAGTTTTAGAATGAATTTGAAAGGGGAAAAATCCACAATCTCCTATACTTTATCCAAGAATATTCAGTGCATCAGTTGAAGTGATGCAGAAGCTGAGGGGTTGTTCAGAGCAGTGGTAACCTCTAGGAACTGAGATAGGACAATGACCTGCAAAGAAGCAAAGTGTGGGTTTTTCCCTCCTGCACAGTCAAATATGGTTACTTTTCCCTCCATTTGTTTTTACTTCAATAAAAAAGACAGTTTCAGGATCAATTTCTTAGTTTCGTATAGAAGTCAGCTCTTTAATCTAGCAGAAAAAGATAACTAGATCCAGTGAAGCTAGACAAATTCACACTAGAAATAAAGAGCAATTTTTTAACAATTAAGCATTGGAATAACTTAGCTAGGAATGTGCTAGATTCTCCCTTACTTGAAATCTTTAAATCAAGCCTGGATATCTTTGTAAATGACATGCTATAGCTTAAACAGAAGTAATGGGCTCGAGGTAGATATTACTGGGTCACATTCTTTGACCTATGTTATGCAGGAGATGAGACTAGATGGTCATAAATGGTACCTTCTGAGCCTAAAATTTATGAAAATAATTTAATGTGAGACTTGAGTTCAAAGTTTTATAATTACCACATTCCTTGATACAAATGGGTGAACACTACTATTCTAAAATACATCTTCAGTAACATTAGTAAAGGAAATTGTTTTGTCTCAGTAACTGTTTTTGTACTCCTGAAATGCTAGGAAATGAACAAACCATATAGTCCCTGCTCCGAATGGGTATTAGGTAATCTCTCTATTGAGCTTTGGTTCACACTGTGGAAAAAGTTCGTGAACCCCTGATCTCACTCATTTCTTTGGGACTTTTATTCAAATATCAAAAAATTGCGTTTCATTTATCTTTGTTCCCTATTATTATTTTATCCTACTTTATAATGAGTGAAAATTTAAAAATCATTTTCCTTTTAAAACAATAGTACAAAATTTCATTTTAAGTGCCTGATCCAAAGTTCAATGAAGGCAAGGAAAAGACTCCCACTGGGCTTTGGATCAGTTTCTAAATCTGTAAAAACATGAACTAGTTAGTCCTCATGATATCTCTGTGAGGTGGGAAGGAATTATTCCCATTCTGTACAGAGAGGTTAAGCAACTAGTCTAAATTCCCAGAGCCAGGATTAGATCTCAAGAGTTCCTGGCTCCCAGTCCCGTGCTGACTAGACAATACCAGTCCTGCTTCACACCCATTCATTCAACAGTGGAGAATTTAATGAAGCACTACAATAATCTAAAGTGTTCTTTGCATTTCATTAATATTGCCAACATTTATTTTAATACAGTTAAATCAGGGTAGCATTTAATTTAATTTTAATAAGATAGTTATTATCTTAACTAAATATCAATTGATTAATAAAGAAAACTACACTGTGAAACAAAGATGTAAGAAATAAATCTTGTTGCCATGCAATTAATGTAAAATTACATAAATAATAGATGTCTAATTAGATCCTGTATAACAAAGAGTTCTATGTATTTATTGATATTCGTCTGGATGGCTGTTGCCTATTTATGTTAGATATTACATTGAGATAGGCCTGAACCAAACACCCTTGGTCTGATTCACTTAACATATGCACTTCGGGGAAACTAAGAGCTGCATTTTTACATGTACAACAACTTAACTCTTTCATTCCCAGGACCGATATAACATGAAGAACTTTACATTGTCATTTTCTATGTTGAGGCTTCTAGGAGCTACAGTAAAAATAAATGTGTTTTATTAATAATATAATAATAATAAATTAATAATGTGCCTCCTTCCCTTCAGTTGCCTATTGCACCAACCACCTCCCTTCCCATTTGTAATAATTTAGGGTTTATCTACAGGATTTTTAAAAACCAGATTGAATTGAGTTAAAATGCATCCAACACAATCCATCACTGCGCACTAACTCCGCATTTATCGTAAACTCTGGAGTCCTCTTGCAAAGTGAACTAGTTTACCTCAGATTGAAATAATTCGGCCTATTGTTCATGAGGATGCAGTGGCTACGCACCACTTTGTGCAGCCATCCTACAGTGCTTTGCAAGTTGATTGTTACTGACCTATTCATTTACCTGTGTGCCCTCCCTGGCGTTGGTGTCAAATTCCCAGGACAATACCTGCCCCCATAAATGCTGGTGCAGAGCCAGATTTTGCCCATTTGCTCCTGGATCCCAGTTTATGATTCTTGTGATACAACCATGATAGCTCTCCAGAAGCCCTACAATATGCCTCACCACAGCTCCCTGGAGCCATGCTGAGACCCTGGATCTCATTGCCAGCTGTGGAGAAGTGACAGTTCAAGAAGCTGTTGTGGCCAAGACCTTTTTGTGGACATTGCAAAACAGATGTCCTCAAAGGGTCATGACCAGGAGACTGAGCAGTGCTGGATAAAGAGCAAGCAAATCAGGAGAAAGTACCTTGAAATGAGGGACAAAAGGAGGCAATCCAGCAGGTGACATGTGAAGCCTGAAACTATCAGAAGCCTGCATCCCAAGAAAGGGGAAAAAATTCATAGGTAGCAGTTGTAGACCAAGCTGGATGAGCAAGCATCTCTGAGAGGTGATTAAGAAAAAGCAGAATGCCTACAAGGAGTGGAAGATGGGAGGGATCAGCAAGGAAAGCTACTTTATTGAGGTCAGAACATGTAGGGATAAAGTGAGAGAGGCCAAAAGCCATGTAGAGTTGGACCTTGCAAAGGGAATTAAAACCAATAGTAAAAGGTTCTATAGCCATATAAATAAGAAGAAAACAAAGAAAGAAGAAGTGGGACCACTAAACACTGAGGATGGAGTGAAGGTTAAGGATAAGCTAGGCATGGTTCAATATCTAAACAAATACTTTGCCTCGGTCTTTAATGAGGCTAATGAGGAGCTTAGGGATAATGGTAGGATGACAAATGGGAGTGAGGATATGGAGGTACATATTACCACATCCGAGGTAGAAGCCAAACTCAAACAGCTTAATGGGACTAAATTGGGGGGGCCCAGATAATCTTCATCCAAGAATATTAAAGGAACTGGCACATGAAATTGCAAGCCCATTAGCAAGAATTTTTAATGAATCAGTAAACTCAGGTGTTGTACCGTACGACTGGAGAATTGTTAACATAGTTCCTTTTTTTAAGAAAGGGAAAAAAAGTGATCCGAGTAACTATAGCCTGTTACTTTGACATCTGTAGTATGCAAGGTCTTGGAAAAAATTTTGAAGGAAAAAGTAGTTAAGGACTTGAGGTCAATGGTAATTGGGACAAAATACAACATGGTTTTACAAAAGGTAGATCGTGCCAAACCAACCTGATCTCCTTATTTGAGAAGGTAACAGACTTTTTAGACAAAGGAAACGCAGTGGATCTGATTTACCTCGATTTCAGTAAGGCATTTGATACAGTTCCACATGGGGAATTATTAGCAAAATTGGAAAAGATGGGGATCAATATGAAAATTGAAAGGTGGATAAGGAGCTGGTTAAAGGGGAGACTACAGCGGGTCATACTGAAGGTGAACTGTCAGGCTGGAAGGACGTTACTAGTGGAGTTCCTCAGGGATTGGTTTTGGGACCAATCTTATTTAATCTTTTTATTACTGACCTTGGCACAAAAAGTGGGAATGTGCTAATAAAGTTTGCGGATGGCACAAAGCTGGGAGGTATTGCTAATACAGAAAAGGACCGGAATATCATACAGGAAGATCTGGATGACCTTGTAAACTGGAGTAATAGTAATAGGATGAAGTTTAATAGTGAAAAGTGCAAGGTCATGCATTTAGGGATTAATAATAAGAATTTTGGTTATAAATTGGGGACACATCAGTTGGAAGTAACAGAGAAGGAGAAGGACCTCGGAGTATTGGTTGATCACAGGATGACTATGAGCCGCCAATGTGATATGGCCCTTAAAAAAGCTAATGCGGTCTTGGGGTGCATCAGGCGAGGTATTTCCAGTAAAGATAAGGAAGTGTTAATATCGTTATATAAGGCACTGGTGAGACCTCATTTGGAATATTGTGTGCAGTTTTGGTCTCCCATATTTAAGAAGGATGAATTCAAACTGGAACAGGTACAGAGAAAGGGCTACTAGGATGATCCGAGGAATGGAAAACCTGTTTTATGAAAGGAGACTCAAAGAGCTTGGCTTGTTTAGCCTAACCAAAAGAGGCTGAGGGGAGATATGATTGCTCTTTATAAATATATCAGAGGGATAAATAGCAGGGAGGGAGAGGAATTATTTAAGCTTAATACCAATGTGGACACAAGAACAAATGGATGTAAACTGGACATTAGGAAGTTTAGACTTGAAATTAGACAAAGGTTTCTAACCATTAGAGGGGCGAAGTTCTGGAACAGCCTTCCAAGGGGAGTATTGGGGGCAAAAGATATATCTGGCTTCAAGACTAAGCTTGATAAGTTTATGGAGGGGATGGTATGATGGGATAGTCTAATTTTGGCAATTAATTAATCTTTGATTATTAGCAGGTAAATATGCCCAATGGTCTGTGATGGGATGTTAGATGGGGTGGGATCTGAGTTACTACAGAGAATTCTTTCCTGGGTGCTGGCTGGTGAGACTTGCCCACATGCTCAGGGTTTAACTGATCGCCATATTTGGGGTCGGGAAGGAATTTTCCTCCAGGGCGTGGGGCACGGGTCACTTGCTGGAGGATTCTCTGCACCTTGAGGTCTTTAAACCATGATTTGAGGACTTCAATAACTCAGACATAGGTTAGGGATTTGTTACAGGAGTGGGTGGGTGCGATTCTGTGGCCTGCATTGTGCAGGAGGTCAGACTAGATGATCATAATGGTCCCTTCTGACCTTAAAGTCTATGAGTCTATGTGAGCTGTCTGTTTTATGATGAACTGGACAGGATTCTACACAACTATCTTACAACCTATCCCAGACACTGTTAGACACCTACTGTCCACAGTCTCCCACCCACTGAGGATGACCAGCTAGACCCACCAGAGGATGAGCAGGAAGATGCAAGAGAGAAACTATCCCCTGAGAACCAGGATATTTCTGGGACTCAAGATTCTGACACCAGCCAACTGAAAAGTCAGCCCCAGTCCTGCCCTGCTACAACAGACCCCAATTCCTGCCCTGCATCAGCTGAGCATCAGTCCCAGCCAGAAACACAAACTGGGCCCAAAGAGGCAGTTCCCTGGAGGGAACTTCAGCAAATAAGTACCTATGTTTACAATGTATTAATTATCATTATGCTATATTGCCATCCTGGTTTCAGTTCTGGATGCCCCTTGGCCACAGCCATTGTAGACAACCTCCCTGACCCATTTTCTATGGCATCCACCAGCATGGTGAAGCCACAGTCTGTACCCCCTTCTCCTCTCCCCTCCCTCCCCCACCCTCCCAGCAGATTCAAACAACAAAAGCATTCATTTGTGCAAAATGCAACATTTTGAGACAGTGGTTACAGAACAAGAAGTTTGATTAGTGTTCATAGTTTGGATGAGATATAAATGAACACTCCGTGGCTGGTAAAGGTACACAGAGTACTGCTCCCACCGAGGTACAAATTGTCATGACCGACAGGGCCTCAAACCCAGGTCCACAGGAGCAGCCACACTTTAACCCTCCATTTGGCAGCTTGCTGACACACGACCCATTAAGTCCAGGCCCAATTTGATATTTTGCCCCGACATCACATTGACAGAGTCCCAGAGCAGCCGATTGGCCTGCTGGCCCTACTTAAGCCAGGAACAGGAACTGAACAACTGGGATCCACCCTGCTCTGGATTGTGAACCTTGTGCCTCCTGCTCCTCCAGTGTGACTTCCTGGCCTCCTGACATGACTAAGCTCCTGACTTGTTGTTCTGATCTCTGGTTTGTCTCCTGCCTCTGACCCCCTGGTATCCTGACCCAGCTGATGCTGGACTCTGGTTCTGACCACTACCATCTGGCTGCCCACAACCCAGTCTTGATAAAATGCCCTGTATCATGCATTGTAGCTGACGATCATTACAGGACCCCATCTGTTTTTCTCTGCACTTTCTTCCATGTCTGCAGGGAAGATATAGCAGAACTTACAGCTGAGAAATTGCTCTATTTCATTTCACACATTGTAGCGAGTAGCCGCACACCCATGCTCCCCAGCATAGCTTGCAAATCCCCTTGTACTCCTGCAGCACTTCTAGAAGGGGACAATCCTGGTGAATAACTTCATGGTGCATCTCACTGGTCTGACCTTTGCATTTATGAATTCTCTGCTCCTAGTCACCTACATCAACACAACGTCATGGAGAGTCACAGCAGCCTAAAAGGGATGTAGAGGGAATTACCCACTCCAGCGCTCCCTCATAGCTCTCTGAACTTCTCCAGCACTAGAAGCTCCTCCAGCGCACAAGCAAAACTGCAAAAACAAAATGGGAACATAATTCTACCCCACCAACTGACCAAACATCTTACCAGTATATACAACAGACAGAAATCCCAATGCAGTGAGCACCATCCTTGCACACAGACCTCTCACCACCTCTGAGATTCCCCCAAGACTGGGAAGAGTCTTAGAGGTAAAGTCACATATACATATTGAAAACATACTATCATAGTCTGTCTGGGTTATGAACAACAAGGGACTGTTTTTTCTCCCCATACTCTCACAGCTTTTGCAACAGCCAGACTCTCATGGACAAGGCCTCAATGTACTGCTGGGGTGGCAAAGCTAAGAGAGCAAAAAAGGAACCCTCAGTATAAAATGTTTGTAGAGCTCATCGCAGAATCCAAGAGGAAAACCAGACTGGATGAGAACCGAGAGGGAGAAAGAAATGCAGCTCTACCAGGAGATTGAGGACAGTGTAGCAGTGGCCGGTACCACATCCCAATGGCCAAATAGAGTATAGTAAAAGGGACCTGCAGAGGCAACTCACGTTCGCTCTCCTGAGCTACAGTGCTCTCCTCCAAAACATGCTCCTGCTAGATCAGCAGTCCCGTAATTTGGAACCCAGCTATGTTCTTCAGTCCCTTGACAACACAGGCTACTGGGACCAGCAGCGACTCCTCCCTGCTTTACCCCTGTAGCAGTGCTACCAGTGGCCATTCCCCTCTTGGAACAAACTTCTGGGCACCAAGAACGCTGACTCCTGGGAGCCCAGTTGTGCCCCTGATAATTTTGAGCCATGGCACTTAACCCCATGTGGACAAGAAGAGGCAGAGGGAAGGCATCGATTCACCTGTGACTTTATGCACACGCCCCCCCACAGCCACCTTGGGTTGCAAGGTTGGTACTGTTTCACTTTCAGTTTTGTTTATATTGTTGCTTTAGTTAAATGTATTTTCAAATACAAAAATATTTTTCCATGGGTTCAATTCAGACTTTATTTTTGGTTTTGTTGTTGTTCTTTCATAACAAAAACTGTGTACAATCCATCCTTTGAGTCATCTTTACATTTAACTCCTGAAAATCCTTCAAATAAAACTGAAATAATTCATAGGGTTTTACAAAAGTACATATAGAATGTTGCACTTCCACCACCCATATGCAATGCCCCACTGCTCACAATGTATCTATCCTAATACCCCCATCCATGGGCTAACAGACATATTTGCTGAGGACACAACATGCAGTCATAATAGTCGGCATGTTTTTTTTCTGCTGCTTCCACCCTATTCCATAAACAGCAGCATCTTTCTTTCAAATGGCTAAATACTCACTCCATCACCATTCTGCACCTAGTCAGGCAACAATTAAAATGTTCCTTCCTTCTCTCCAAGCTGCCTGTGAATTACTTTTTTAATCAGGGCATCAGAGAATAAGCCAGGTCTCCCAGAATAACCATATCAACCTGCACACCATGAATTTCCACAGTGGTCCTGGGGTAAAACAGTGCTTTAATCTAAATAGAACTGAGTTCCAAAAGATCCTAGCCTTGAGGTCCCTGCCAGAGCACCCTGCCTTTATGTCTGTAAACCTGCCACAGTGATCAACCAGTCCATGGAGCATCATGGAATAATACTCCTGTCAGCACCCTTGCCAGAGGAGCTGCTGCTGTAGAATATTCTCCTGCTCCCGCATAATCTGCTTGGTGGTGCGACGGATGAAGTCCAAAGCCAAATTCATCTGGCTTTGAGTGCTGTAATACTACCAAAGCAGCCTCTGTGTGTTCGCTTGTCATCATCGTGGTGTGGGGCAGACTGACAGAAACTCAAAAATGGCATGAGCCAACCCAGAAAGGAAGTATGGGGCAGACACAGTGGAAACATGGAATTTAAAAAAAAAAAATGACCCCACCTATCTTGCCACAGCAAAAACATCCCAGGATGCCTGCTACTCATCAGTGAAGCAAAGGAACATGGGTTATGCCCGCTGTTCATAGCAAGCTGCCACCATGTTTTTACACAATGAGAATTGAAAATGGAACAGGCATTCTGTCTGCATGCTATTATGTGACTTACGTACTGTGAGTTATATGATGCACATCAAAAAGATTTGGATTAAGCATCCTGTGTGTAGACACACCCCTAGCAGCCCTATGTGGATTACAGGAAGGACAAATCTTTAGTATATTTTCAGTTGTTTTGTAATGTGATTTAGCAACTGGAAGGGAGAAGGAGAATTACCAGCGCATGACCAGCTAACTCTCTGCAGACTACCAATGATTATTGACCACAGGATACAATACTCTGTGTTAGATAAATGATTTACTGAAAATTAGCAAGACAAGCTTATTCAAAGACCCAGGCAATGTCTCAATGTGCTGTGGCAAATCACTTTAAAGGTCTTTAAAAACCTTTGATACATAGAGCAAAACTAGATTCAAAATGTATTACTCAAACACTTAATTTCTGTATACTTCTGGATAACATAATAGAAACAACAGCTGGAGTCTGCAAAAGTGTCTTGTATTGCCAAGACTTTATGATGAAACCGAACAGTCTGAAATATGCAGCAAATATAGGACTTGATCCAGCTCCCACTGAAGTCAATAGTAATATTTCCAGTGACTTCAGTGGGAGCTGGAGCAGGCCTATCCCTAATAAAGATAATTCAACAGACTGACTTTTAAAATCAAAGTGAGTCATGTACCCCTTTGGATGTTCAAAGGGAACACGTACATTTTACAACAGGAATAAGAAAATCAATGCATCATACAACATGTGCAAACAAAAGCATTTTTAAAAGGCTTCTTTTTTTCTCCATATGTAAAATGTATGCATGTAAAGTGTGCATTTGCCAGTTTGCACACAGATCCCAATCTATGTGTGCTAATATAGCAACTACAAGCAAAAAATTGATGGAGGTATACACATCATAAACTCAAACAGTTAATCATTAAGGGTGAAGCAAGGAACATACTCTTAACAGTGACTATGCTGAAGTTTAAAACTTCTATATTTGGTCCCATACATATTATCAATTTAGGCTTAACATGCAAGGAACACACATGGATCAGATAGTCAAGGTTTAAAGTCAAGATCATGCCCAGTAATTTCATACATAATTCTTTCATCATGGAAGTGTGATCCTTGCACATTTACTGGTAGAAGGTGACTGGGGAAATACAAATATATAGATAGAAAAGAAAGGAAATTCAGTTTAATATTAATATCCAAATAGTTAAACTTAACAAGATTTATAGTAAAGTAAAATTAGGTGAAACAACATATAATTCCTAGTACTGTATTAATCTTCTCATGCTTTACATTTCGCATTATTTTCATGCAGGTTTCATTTACTGAATTTCCTGGTTTATTTTCTAGTGAAAAACAAGGAAAATTAAGAAAGATCTTTTTTTAAAAAATTCTAACTTAATTGCATGATTGCATAGTATTAGATAAGTGCATCATTTGCAATAACTAGTTGATACACTGTTAAATATTATTTTTGCAACATTATGTCAAATGATGTATTAATGGTACTGCTGTAATTAGCATTGAATCATAAATATATTAATATACCTTATTAAGATGTGGCATGATGTATTTATGTGTTGGTTAGTTGTTACATAGATGACTAATTCGGGACACTTACTGAATCAATGTGCCAGATTTTGGAGCTCGATGATTTTGTATTTATTTTTATTGAGAGGGAAAACTGAGATCTTGACACTGTTTCTTGTGTCACTTTTTGCCCAAGTGTATTAACTTGTTTTCCTGGTGAAACTGCCCTTTGTGTAATTATATGCTGCTTGACATAATTCCCCTATGGTTAGGATTTTGCACATTTCAATGTTTGGGAGTGGTTCTCGCCAGAGTTTTACTATGGCCTAACTACAAAGGTAGGAATCATTTGCTAAATGTAGACTGGGGTATGGCTTTGAAATGCCATTAGTATTTGCAGGTTTTTGATCCAGAATCATGTCTATAAAATACCTTTTAAAAAGACCGAGAGCTCTCTGTCACTTGGATCTGCATTATCATGGAGGCCTATAGCATACAAGCAACATTAGGAATGGGTAAGAGATGGGAAAAAGCATGCTGTTCAATGAAAACCTCAGGGATTTTTAAAAAAAGTTAATTTAGTTGTGATGAAAAGTGCTGGCTTGGTTGACCTGGAGACTGAAGTTATCAAGCTATTTCGAACAGATACAGCAGCTGCAGTATAAAAACTTAGCACTTATATAGTGCTCAACAAGTTTTAAGCAACAAAGAGTCCTGTGGCACCTTATAGACTAACAGATGTATTGGAGCCACAGGACTCTTTGTCGCTTTTTACAGATCCAGACTAACACGGCTACCCCTCTGATACAAGTTTTAAAGTGCTCTGTGACTATCATGTAATGTAACTAATTTTAATGTAAATACTAGTTTCCCAAACTCCATTCTAGCTCGCCTTGTTTCCTTTCTGGCACCACCTCTAGGGGTGATGAGAAGATAGTTCAGTCTGCTTGCCCAAGCCATCCTGGGACTTTGTCAGTACTGCCAACAAAAGTAGCAACTATGGATACCTATTTGCTAGCTATAGGACTATTTAACAATGGGGGAAGGATCATAAGGTCATGTCACTGAAACACAATCAATCTTCTTGCTTTTACTGTGTTGTGTGGGATTTTAATATAAAAAACAATATGCCAGAGGTGAGGTGTGTGTGTGGGGACGGGGTGGGGGGGGGGAGATTTTTTTTTGTTTTTGTTTTACTATCCTAAGTAGTATTTCATTAGTGTGAAAAGTAACTAACAGTAAAGAGAAAACAAAGAGAGAGGAAATGAACATTAACTGGCTTGAGCAGCCTTTGACAACTCCCCTTGTGGGAACAATGAATAATTTATGTAGAGTTACCCACTTCAGATTATCAAGTGGCTAGACTGAAGCTGGGAAACACTCCTGGTTCAAATCCAACACAATAAATGGGATTTTTAAATTCCTTTGTGTATTCCTTTATTTTATTCATTGCTATTAATTTTCCCCATACAAAAAGGACTTGTAGTGGGAAGATAAGATTTCATATGCTTACTTAGTATACTTGTATTAGATGACTCAGTGGCTTCTGGATTCCCTGGCACACCTACAGAAGACTTACGTTGCAATCTGTGAGACTCAGAATGGGATTTCTGCCACTGGTACTTTAGCAGGCTTCCCTCACACATCATCTGAAGGAATGCTCTGGAGACCCACGCGGACAAACCCAGGAAAGAAAGTATTTAAGAGCCAGTGTACTGATAGTGAAGGACAAGAGATCATTATAGCGTCCCACTAGGCCATCGACTGGTCTGTCAGTGAGACAATATGCTTCTTCAGATCCCTCTGACACTCAACTGCCTCCATCTGCCTCCAAGGATAGATCATCAAAAGAAGTCCTCCATCCTGACAGGAAAGATGTACTCCAGCCTCAAAACAAAGGAATATATAATACAATATTCATCCCTTTGCCTTCTGCCGCAGCACATAAATCAGACCTAGAGTGGCCTGGAGTATGTGCTGAGCCATAAACAGCCTGGACCAGTGATGTGATGGCCATGAAATCTTGACCTGACCTACAAAAATCATCATCTGCATGCACACTGAAGTCATCTGAAACAGTCTTGGAGACTCCAGTAGTGCCCTGGGCAGGAAATCAGTCAACTCAAGCAAGGGCTCAGATATGTGTATGGGCAGTCTCACCACCAACAGTATTTTCATTTTAACCCATCCCAGGACTCATTCATAGGAGAGACATGCTTTATCAAGGAGACCTCTCACATTTAAAGTCCAAAGCAAACATGATCTCACCACTTCCCAATCCTCTCCTTATTCATGCTGAGTCAAACACCTGGTTGGAGACAACTGGGCTAACAGTGGACTTGCAGTGCCATGCAACCAGCTATTTGTTGTACATGAGCCTTAACCTTTCTCGGGCCATGAATGATCAGATAGTAATTTTAATGACACTGACCTTACATGAAAAGAACAGGTTTCAGAGTAGCAGCCGTGTTAGTCTGTATCCGCAAAAAGAAGAACAGGAGTACTTGTGGCACCTTAGAGTCTCTAACAAATTTATTAGAGCATAAGCTTTCGTGGGCTACAGCCCACTTCTTTGGATGTATATAGAATGGAACATATATTGAGGAGATATATATACACATATACAGAGAGCATGAACAGGTGGGAGTTGTCTTACCAACTCTGATAGGCCAATTAAGTAAGAGAAAAAAAAAACTTTTGAAGTGATAATCAAGATAGCCCAGTACAGACAGTTTGATAAGAAGTGTGAGAATACTTACAAGGGGAGATAGATTCAATGTTTGTAATGGCTCAGCCATTCCCAGTTCTTATTCAATCCTAAATTGATTGTATCTAGTTTGCATATCAATTCCAGCTCAGCAGTTTCTCGTTGGCGTCTGTTTTTGAAGTTTTTCTGTTGTAAAATAGCCACCCGCAGGTCTGTCATTGAATGACCAGACAGGTTAAAGTGTTCTCCCACTGGTTTTTGAGTATTATGATTCCTGATGTCAGATTTGTGTCCATTAATTCTTTTGTGTTGAGACTGTCCGGTTTGGCCAATGTACATGGCAGAGGGGCATTGCTGGCACATGATGGCATATATCACATTGGTAGATGTGCAGGTGAACGAGCCCCTGATGGTATGGCTGATGTGATTAGGTCCTATGATGATGTCACTTGAATAGATATGTGGACAGAGTTGGCTTCGGGCTTTGTTACAAGGATAGGTTCCTGGGTCAGTGTTTTTGTTCAGTGATGTGTGGTTGCTGGTGAGTATTTGCTTTAGGTTGCGGGGTTGTCTGTAAGCGAGGACAGGTCTGTCTCCCAAGATCTGTGAGAGTGAGGGATCATCTTTCAGGATAGGTTGTAGATCTTTGATGATGCGCTGGAGAGGTTTTAGTTGGGGGCTGAAGGTGACAGCTAGTGGTGTTCTGTTATTTTCTTTGTTGGGCCTGTCTTGTAGGAGGTGACTTCTGGGTACTCGTCTGGCTCTGTGAATCTGTTTTTTCACTTCGGCAGGTGGGTATTGTAGTTTTAAGAATGCTTGATAGAGATCTTGTAAGTGCTTGTCTCTGTCTGAGGGATCGGTGCAAATGCGGTTATATCTTAGAACTTGGCTGTAGACAATGGATCGTGTGGTGTGTCCTGGATGGAAGCTGGAGGCATGTAGGTAAGTGTAGCGTCAGTAGGTTTCCGGTATAGGGTGGTATTTATGTGACCATGGCTTATTAGCACAGTAGTGTCCAGGAAATGGACCGCTTGTGTGGATTGATCTAGGCTGAGGTTGATGATGGGATGGAAATTATTGAAATCATAGTGGAATTCCTCTAATAAATTTGTTAATCTCTAAGGTGCCACAAGTACTCCTGTTCTTTTTGCGGATACAGACTAACACGACTGCTACTCTGAAACCTGACCTTACATGAAACATCATGAATCAAAGATCAGGGATGCAATCTGCTGAGAGACACTACACTGAGAAGAGACCCCTGGCTTAGCCCCTGGGACTGATCTTAAATGTCACTCTTAGTTTTTGCCTTCTCATTTTCCATCTCCCTCTTACTTGCTCAGCTTTCATTTTCTCAAATCTTGTGATGTCATTTTTCTAGTTCTCCAGTCATCATTGAATCTTCTAAGCTAGTCAGGATCTGAATTTCTAATGTAAAAAAACAATCATATAAATTAACCCTTAAAATAGTTTTCAGTCCTCCTTTATACCTTATCAAGAAGCAAAAAAGCCCAGTTTTGTTTTTCCTTTGACGATCACTGTTAATAATTCATGGTCTTATTAAAATTTTTAATCTTCTTTTGTGTGTTTGTATGTGTTCATATATACACTCTGTGTAAACTCTACAGATATATACTGTGTGTGTAAATTCTATTGCCTCAGTGCACTGGTTGGATAATCATCAGAAATTATATACCAGAGGCTCCTGTCCTTTAAAAATCAGAAAAACCTAAAAGCCTTTTTTCCTATTACAGCTATTACAGTATAAGAGATTTTAGAGGATCTCTTGTTAGGAATTTTAACCCACAATATATTTGGTCCTGTTTTGCTACTAATGAAATCCTACACTTCCTGTAACACTTGGGGGCATATTATTTTACAGATTACAAACCACCCTTTGGATATCTATTAAACAAATCCAAATGTGTCTTAATTACAGTTATGCACAGCAGCTAAGATAACAGAAATGTAATGTGACATTTCTAGTGAAAATCTTTACTGTCATTTAAAAGTTTTCACTAGTTCCAGAAATACACATCCCTGTAAAGATGTGTAAGTTAAACTATAGGGGCCCAATTCTCCTTCAACATACCTTCCTTTACACCATTGAAACTTTAATGACCTCAGTGGCATTACTTCCGATTTCTACCAGTGTCATTGAGAAGAGAATCAGGCACCATATCTCCATGTGTTAGCCTCTGTAGCAAAAGCAACAATCTATTTGCTGCCAGTGGTGAATTACTGGAATTAATATGTTTTTAAAGTTGCAAATATTCACAAAGGTCAGTAAATGAATCTCTTAGATGTCTATAGAGTTAGTGAGCGGCTTGCATTTAAAACAGAAGGCAATTGTAAAGATGGTCCCCCACACACCGGGGGTGGTTTATAATGGTTGGAGCAGGCAGTTAAGAATGAGTGCTATATTCTCTTTCCTCTTCTGTCACTGACTCATTATGTACTTTTGAATGAACTCTTCTGTGGATCAATTTATCCATCTGTAAGTTGGACAGAAGTGGAGTGAGGCTTAACTAATTAATATTTGTAAAGTGCTTTAACATCCTTAACTGATAAGTATTACATATAAATGAATCTTTGGCAATTATTATAGAATAACTTTCATGCAGTGTAAGGCTACAATCTGGGAAAAGGTTATGCTTCTGCATAATGCAGTTGCTCAAATGCCACCCTTTCACTCTCTCTCTCTCTTTTTTTCTCTCTCTCCATATGAACCTAAATTTTCTCTCCTTTTAAGCAAAATGCTAACATCTTTTTTTCTTCCATACAAATAAAACCTAGAACACATGCAGGTTAGCTTAAGCACCTCTAACAAAACATCTGTGTTTTTTTCTGAAGCTGGATACAAGGTGATGTAAACTGATTAATGCTTTGAGTGAACACCTATACAAAAATTTGGAAGCCAACCCAACCTTTGGAAAACTGTAGATAATTCTTTCTTTGCCATAAAGCTGTGGTAGCTCACACTATTTTTCGTATTTCAGCTCCTGAGACTCATACTAATAATGGCATTTATTTAAAAATATGTAGCTGGGCAAGCACCCCATAGCCATTGTTCATCCTGAGAGACAATTAATGCCACAATTATGATGTTAATACTCACAGTAATGCTGAATATTATAATTCTATCTTACACTATAGTTCTTCCTTTGTTGTTACCTTGGAACTGTCCACTTAGATTCCTTCCCTTAAAATCTTTACAAACTAGAGATTATACACTCACAAACACAGACATACCATTTTGCTAGCACAAAAGATTATTTTAGCTCTTGGTCCTCCTTTTGTGTATCATTACAAATACAAATTCTTCTACCTCAGTATATATTTTACAGATGATCAAAGCCTCATATTAGCGTTTGGATTAATTCTTCATTGTGAGTGGCCTAAAACAAAGTTTTATGCCAGTTTGTAATCCCCACCCGCCACCCCAGACATATGGCTGAAGCTGGACTTTTTGCAAGGGATGGAGTTAGGGTGGGTACTGGCTTGTCTGCTCAGACAATTGCTTGTTGGCGCAACACAAGTTTGCGGGCCGAATTTAGAATTGAGATTGGAGCTGAGTTTGGGATGAGTGTAGGAGTAAGTGTAGCCGAATAAGTAGGGTTGGGACCATTTGTGGGCCCAAACTGTGAATGTAAGAATGGCCATACTGGGTCAGTCAAAGGTCCATCTAGCACAGTATCCTGTCTTCCAACAGTGCCCAATGCCAGGTACTTCAAATGGAATGAACAGAACAGGTAATCATCAAGTGATCCATTCCCTGTTGCCCATTCCCAGCTAGGGACACCATACCTGCCCATCCTGACTAATAGCCATTGATGGACCTAATCTCCATGAATTTATCTAGTTGTTTTTGAAACCTGTTACAATCTTGGCGTTCACAACATCCTCTGCCAAAGAGTTCTACAGGTTGACTGTGCTTTGTGTGCAGAAATACTTCCTTTTGTTTAACCTGGTTTAAACGTGGTTCATTTTGCAGCTGGCTTGTGATTTCAGGGTAGGATCAGGTTTGGTGTCATTTCATGGGTTGTGGTAGGAGAAGTAGTGGGGCAAATTTGAGGGCTTGGCCTTGGTATAAGTCTGGGACAGGCTTGTGCAATGGGTCCTAGCTAAGGCTGAGGTTGGAGTAAATTCTTGGATAGGGTTAGTGAAAGGGCTGATTTGAAAGTCCAAAGGTTTTGTTGGATCCAGTTCATATAACCAAGCTAGAATTAGAGTTGGCACCAATTTATAGGCTCTGGTAAGAGTTGGTTGCAGTTACGTCTTAGGCTTGCGAACCTGGGGTAGGCTTGGTATCAGTATCAATTTGTAGGCCTGGCTAGTGTTTGGGTTGGCATCTATTTGTAGGCCCAGACTAGGCTTAATGCTGGGGCTGACTAGTGCTTTCAGGCTTAGGTTAGGGTCAGTGCCAATTCATAGGATAGGGCTATGGTAAAAGTTTGGACCAAGTCAAAGTCTTTGTCTGGCTCTACTTGAAGGGTGGCAGTTTGGATTCTGGGCATGGGTGAGGTTTAGGGCTGGGTCTTTTTTGCTGACTTGGGTTAGAGTTGGCTTGGGACTAGTTCACATGCTTGTTTGAGTTGTGGCCATCTTGTGATGTGCATCTGGATTCTTCTTCCATTGGATTTGCAAGGTCCCAAGAATATAATTTGTAATTTTTAATGAACAATCACATCTTCTGAAACACTGGGACAACCTACCTGTGTTTAACAGACATTCACAATAATGGCATAGTTATGTGAGTTAGTTCTCAAAATAGAATTTGGTCCCTGGTTTCAGTGATTTAGTAGACATCCGGGCTAATCAAGATGTGGGATTCTTTGTTCTTTAGTCTTTGAAATGCTCACATTTCTAGCATAAACTGTTTTTCTCTTTAATTCTGCACCATGCTGTCTATACGTAAGCAATGCTGTTGTCATGGGGAACCAGGCCTTCAAGTAGCTCTTTGTGAAGCACTGAGTTGCTACCCTTTGCTATTTAAAGGTTTCCCAGCAAAGTGAGAAGTACTCTCCACACTCATAGTGCAGTGCTCAAAGGACAAGCTTAAGTTGTGAACATCAACATACCTTACTTCAATGGGAAACCAAAGTATAAACAACCTATGAAGGGCATCTGAGAAAGATTTTAATAATTTTTATTCTATCAATTTAAGAATAAAAAGCTAGACATTTTTTTAGTTAAGTTTGAAAGAAGCCTTCACTATAAGGCCCATTGTGACATGACTTTCTCTTCTTTTCACCCAAGCTTGACCAAAATGAAACCAATCTGCCTGAAATTTCATAGGTAAGAATTTATGTCAGGGTTATAATGGAACCAGCTATTCACAGCAAGTAATATATTTGATTACTTTGATTTACACTAATTTGTTCTTTACTTCAAGGTAGTTAACTAATGTTTCATGCAAAAAAATTTCAACCTATGGATTGTACTCAGAGCGTCAAACAATGCAGATGTATTTGCTGTTTGTTATTATTCATTACCCTAAGTGACTGGTCATCTTAGTCATACAATACTGCTCCCAGACTAGATGAATGTAACCTTAAAAATGAGAACAAGCGTGGTTTTTGGTTTCCGATGGGAATAAGCGGAAGCCATTTGTGCAACTCAAACCTAGGCCAACAGGACTAAAGAATTTTTAGGATATTTAAAACATGCTTTTTTTTTATTCCTCCCCTTCCCTGAAAACTGCAACATTCCAATAAGGGTAGCAATTGATATATATTTGCAACCATATATCTTAGCCAAGTGTTTTGCCTGGGGGTAAGCAGCTCTTTTTCAGGCTTGGTAGGTATTTAATAGATACAGTACATGGACATCAGTCACAACCAGTCTTGTAACTAATACACACATGGTTCTTCCTCCAATCTCTAATATTTATAACTTACCCAGATGGGAGTAGTCATAACACTAGCCATTCTGCATTTTCTACAAAGGGAATTGGAGAGATGCAAACTGGGGAATGGGGGATTACAGCTGGAGGAACATGGTTAGGGTGAGGGGAATTGGGAGTAGCATAATCAAAGAGAACACAGTAGTATGAGGGGAGCAAACCAACAACATTTCCCCAGAGGGACAAGTCCCTGGGCTCTCATCAAAGCTCATTTACTTCACTCATATTTGCGAGAAGTGTCTCCAGAAGCGCTCCCCCAAACTTGACAGCGATGATTAGGGCTGGATAACTATTTGGCTTCTAATACAGGTATTCATCCAAATTGTGGCCAAAATTCTGATATTCAGTTGCTGCCAAATAACTAGGTGAAACTGAAGAGTTATGAGGTACTGCTCCCTTCCCACACACCTTGCAGAGTCATCTCTGATGATGACCCAGCATAGACGGGGAGAGAAGGGAGGGAAGATTATACCCCCACTGCCTTCTGATCCTTCCTCAGGGCACTGAGTGCTGCATCTCCCTTTCTCATAATTGCTGGTGCAAATCAGAGCCTATTACTGCTTTTTCTCTTCCACTCCCCTCCTCCATTATACCCCACCCTCCTCCCACCACCTCTCACTGTCATTCCAATCTCTTTCTGGTATCAGCCCCCTCCCACTTATGGGGAACCCTTGCAGGACTGCAGGCTTAAGGAGTCCTTGTAAGGAGGGCACTTCTCTTTTGCAATCTGTATTTTAAAATTATCTTTACAAACCGTCCACAATCATTCTTTAAAAGATGCAGATGTGACTATCATGATGGAGAGTTAAGATGCTGCTAGGTAAACAGTAAAAGCAAAATGCCATTTGCTGCTAGGTCTTTTAGCCTTTCACAGGGAATTAGACCTTTTTCATTTTTTTTTTTTTTTTTTTTTTTTTTACAAATGAATCATTTTATAAGAGAAAATTGCCATTCTCTTTCAGGTAGATGTAATTGCTATAGTGTCAACAACAGCCTTTTATTAGGGTTAGGGCGGACCCAAATCACCATCGACTTATTTAATCAGCAGAGCAGTAGCTGTTGGGCCCCCAGGACAGTGAGTAGACGGCAAAAGGGAGAGCTCTCGTGGGACTGGCTGGGTTGATCTGTGCTCTTCCTGGCCCTGGCATGAGTTAGAGCAGCCTAGGTGCTGTTCTAATTTATGCCAGCTGGTTATGGGGATTGTCCACCAATTGAGAAAGCACAAAGGAAATTGTCTGAGGGGAGGGAAGGAGGATCTGGCCCATTCCGTCTGCAGTGCTTTTACCATGCTGTTTTATGGTGATAACAGCAAGTTACTCATGATCTATAGGCCTCATCTTGCAACGTTCTTATGGAACACTCTCTTTGTTACTTATAGACTGTGCCCATTAGTGTTTCAAGATCTGGCTCTATTTCAAGAAAAGAAATATTAAACATTCCCACTCCATTTGTGAGTCTGAGATTGACTAAACTACTGCTATTGGATTTTATTACTAACATCCTGCTGCCATGATGATCAACAGTAATACTGCAATTATTACTCTCTCTCCTCTACTTAGCTTCTAATTCTACTTCTGGTTGAATGCGATTTCGAGTTATTCAAGTAATCAGAGAAATCCTGGAATTAATTTTGATAACTTCAAATGTTTTTCAGCTGAAACAGAAAGTAGATGTTATGCAGGGTGGCTGACGACAATGGAACATGTTTAAAGGGAGTAAAAAATAAAATAAAAGGCATATAAAATACCAGAGTAGAGAAAAAATTCAAAAGTACTCTTAAATGAAGATTGATAGAATGATTGTCTAAATTCTGTATCAATTCATTATCAGCTATCACCACCTAGTGGCAAAAGGAGTCAAGCTACATAAATTTGCCAACCTCTATTTTTATATAGATTTTTAATAACACAAATGTTCAGATCAGGTCAATAGTAGATAAAATCTTTACATTTGGTTACCATTTTTCGGGTCTGATTCTGAACTCACACTGTTTTTTACAATAATGTAATTTAATTTGTTTCAGTGGAGCAACTTCTATTTTACACTAGTTTAAATGAGATCAGAATCACGCCTGTTATCTATTAGAAATGTAGCATATGCATTGATTAAACTTAAGTTTACTGGGTCTGATTTTGTTTTTGTGCATATGCTGCATGTGATAAACAGATGGAGAGAAAATGGTCTTGAACCAAAACCCAGCTTCAGATGTAATCCATTCCTCTAGCCCATTACAGAAACACATCCAAATTCCAAACAAAGAGTGAAATGTTATGGCTTGGGCTTCTTTTGATATAAGCAGAGAAGTCACAAGCCTGATCCTAAAGCAAATGGGGATCTAGTCATCCAGTTTTTTATATGGATTTTATGGTCTATAGCTCAAACATACTTTGAGGAATAACTCCCCTCTCCCCTTTGACAGCAAAGCATGTGACAAATTAATTTCCATATATACTTCTCATTTTAGTCAGGCTGAGCAGTAATTCTTACTTAACTTCTGGGAAAGTAAATAGTTGGATAATATACACACATGTATGGAAACTTTTGGATTTTTTTCCCTTTAAGGATCAATCCTGAATCAGAAAGGCATAGGTAAAAACTTGAGGAATGGGTCCATACTCAGAAATATGATATTTTGGAAATGGATTTCTATTCTCTTCCTTTCTGTATAATTCTTGTCTTTGCCCCTGAATGGTCATTGGGGTCTTTAATAAAATTGGCACATCACTATGTTCATAGACTACAATATATGGAATGCTGTATTATTTCCTTCTATATGAATATATACTATGCTAACAGCTATAATTTGCTGTTTCTGCTTTTTCATTGTATTTCCACAAGGTACAGTCCTGGAAGCTGAAAGTTCCACCTGTCTTTTAGCAGATTCTCTTGTAAACAGGGTGCATTCCATTGAATTTCATTGAGTTCCTGTAATTTTTAAAATATAAACCTAAAAACAACTAACTCCATTCCTGCAGGATAGATGAAAAAATAGAAAGCTTCAGAACTGTATCAATAACAAGATAGATGTTATATTCTCTTCCTCTTGTTAACATGCATGGAACAGACTAAAAATGCCAATTGGTTTATTTTAGAACAAACCCCATCAGAGACTAAAAATAAGATTAGTTTGGATGTAATTTATGTGGCTATAAACATGGAGAATGTAAATATATAAATTCTGCTCTTTTGCCATCTTCACCCACATCAACATTGTCAATTTCAAATGTTTTGAGGTCATTTGGGCATATCTACAACATATGGAGGTCAAAAGAGGCGCATATTTATTATCCATGTTCATGCTTCAATTAGAGATAAAGTGCCCAGAACTAGGTTAACATAACCCCAGTTTGGGAAGATTTTCAGTGATTAGTTCACTTTTCAAAACAAGATGATCTTATGGACTCAAGGATTATAAACTAGGGCATATGTGCTTGTGCTTGTCATGTGATACCAACAGGGATATTTTGAAAATACCTGAAGAATCTAGAGCATTTAATTGCTAGAAAAATACATCAGAAAGCATGAGGAGAGAGACTGGTTGGTTGTGTGTCTTACATTAGGTTTTTTCCTCACTAAAATTTTCAACTGTGAGAGCACTAGCACAAACAGGGTCCCAAGCAACCACCAATAAGCATTGTACTCAGGGCAGGTATGTACAAGAAGTACTGTAAATACCCTGGTATAATGGGGCCTACAAACCCCAAACTGAGCATAGACAGAAGGGGAGGAGTGCTTCTATTTACAGGCAAGCAGCTTGACCACACCCCCCACGCAGCTGCCAGAGCTGCCAATCATAAAGGCAGGCACCTACAGCTTCAGTCAATAGAGGAAACAAAGCCTGCTATAACAGGGAGAGAACAGAGAAGGAAATGGGGGATGAAAGGCCTGGGGCAGCAAAGGGGTGACATTCCAAAAACCAGGCTGTCTCCATGAACACAGTCAAGAGACTGGAGCAGACTGCTAGACTTAATTACAGGTGAGGGTCCAAGAACTGCCCCAACTGGGGGCAAACTAAAGAGGGTCAGTCAGGAGCAGCAGAGACCCCTCAAAAGTCCACACCAGGAGCTGGTGACACCTAATAAAGGTGAATACCACAATTTTATAAACATCCAGATGTTAATGGTGTTCATTATAGGAACTGACTGTGAAAATGAGGTTGGATCCAAATTCAGGGTAGCGTGGAACTGAGGTTTTGGTCTGAACTATCATAGAAATAAATGCTGGCCATGGAGTTCAGATCCATATCCCAAATTCATCAAAGTCTGGTGATGTTTGGATCTAGATTTTTTTTTTTTTTTTTTTTGCATTGTGACCATTTCTTCGTGTTGCTCTTACTTGAATGAAACCGTTCAGTAGTTTCTGGGTACCTTCTTAAAACAAAATCTATTTGATTTTTAAAAAAATCTACAATAAAACTTTGTTTAGCTATCAGTGTGGTCTCCATGTCATAAAGAGCTCCTTGTTTTCCCCTCTGATTGTAATTTCATTACTTGTTAACAGATACAATTTTTAAAAGCACCTAAGTGACTTAGGAGTTCCATTTTCAAAAGTGACTTAGTCAATGTGATTTAGACTCCTCAGAACCAGATTTTTAAAGGTATTTAGGCATCTAAAGATAGACAGGCACCTAGTGAGAGGCCCCGGGCACTTTTGAAAAACCACAGTAGGTGCTTATCTGCATCTTTAGATGCCTAAATACCTTTAAAAATATGGCCCTATGTGCCTAAATTACTTAGATTGCAGCAGGAGCAGTTGTACAAGAGATCTCTTTATGTCCTGGGTGGAAATGAATTTGATTCCTTTACAGTATAAACTATACTTGCCACAATATGGAGGCTTTAGTTTGCACTCAGTACATTCTCCTGCACCTCACACAGATCTCTGTTCCCACTTTCCTCTGGGCGCATTTTGCAAGTAAGTGGTCATGTGACAATTTAGCATAAACATTCTAGGGTGTACAGAGTACAAGCAAAGCTAGTAATTGATTCATGTTCCTTTGAAGCAAATAATTCCGCTAAAACTACATAGAGTAACATGGTAAAACCACATGATTTGTAACACATTCAATTATATGCTCAAAGAAGATTGATGGGGAGAGGAATCTGAGATGTGAAATTGATTGATTGGTTCTGCCCTAAAATCCTAACTCTGGAATTTTGTGAATTGCAACATACATGCAGAATATTTTACTGTTCTGCTAGGGTTTCAGCAGATGAACTACAGATGTTGGGCAATGCTGGTCTATGATACAACATGCCAATTTTTCCTATTGATTTTTGTGCAGTTTGGAAAAGTCTTTAAAGATGATTTCAGATGTATATTCTGCAGTTTTAATTGATTTTGGACGGAAATGTATGTTTTGTACACATTACAATGACTAGCTTATTTAACTTTATTTTTAAAATCCATTTTTCCATTTGTATGCAGTATTTTGGGATCAAGTAGTTATCAAATCTTAATGCTGAAATGTAGAGTGTGATGAAAAACTGAATACTCCTCTCTCTAACTTCCCTGGGATATCTCCCCAGGTGAATATACATATTTAATGTTTGAATTACCTTAACTTCATTCTTTCCTCCCCCACAAAAATAATCACAACACTGATGCAGTCCAGGATTTTTGCATGTACCTTAAGAAGTGAAGGGCCATAACTCCTGACATAACTTTAAAGAAGAGAAATAACCACATTAATATTATTCCTGTGAAAATAATTCCATATAGTAAAAGTTCAGTCAAGGTTACTTTCATTTTCTAGCACCTGACTGATGCATTGAAGATGTGTCAATGCCTTCAAACAAATGCACATCATCTATCTTTTAGGTAGGGTATTATTCTATTTACAAATAGACACGAGCAAAATGAATTACAGAAGATGGACTTGACACACTGTGCAGATGATATAAAGTCAATACATAGGAGGCACTACAACTTAACCCCCCTTTCCCCACACACAAATAGCTGTCTGTGTCAGTGAGATGCACTGCAGCTGGAGAGAATCAAATTCAGATAAGGAATTCATTTCCTAGGCTTTGGGATAGTAGAATGTGAAATGATAATTTGTTGAAAAGACTATTAGCTCTTAATTACTTTTTAGCTATGAAATAAACATCGGGTGTAAAAAGCATAATGTCTGTGTTGTAACCTTTAAAGTCTAAAAAAGGGAATTATAGTAGTTCTTTGAATGGTTGCTTATGGCTGTTACACTGGGCGTGTGTGTGTCTTGTGCACTGGTGCCAGAGAGTCACGGTTCTCGTAGGGGTGGCCACAGCTGTGCCCTGACATGCCTGGTGCTCAGACCTAAGGATATAAATGGGCAAAGTCTCCCTGCCCATCTTTCAGTTCCTTCTTATGAAGGTGGTCATAGTGTGCTGTCAGCATGTTCCTTCTGTGAACAGGCCACTATAGTTGGTAGTTAATAATAGTTAGTGGTACTAACTATTGTTTTTGGGTCCCTTGGACCTCTCTCTTCTTTCCTTTCTTTCTTCTACTATTTGTTCTGCTGTTAATAACACAGTTGCCAACTTTCATGCGGTAAATAAGCACCACAATTTTCGCAATAAGCCAAAAATCAAGCTAATCCCATTTCAAAATAAGGCCAAAACAAGCCAATCCCTAAGAACCCCAACATTCTATGTGACTAGATCCCCCCAGCGTGCAGTCTGGGACTGTGGTGGGCCCGCTGTACACCCCCAACTCTCTCCCCCTTTGCTCCCCTTGCCCCTGCTTGCCCCCCCTTGCCCCCCGCTTGCCAGGAGCCGATCAAAAAAAAGAAGCAACAAGCAACAAGCCAAACAAGCAGCAAGCCAAAAACTAGCCAACAAGCAACTCACAAGCCAATTAAGCCAAAAACAAGCCCCATTTCTGTCTTTTTTTTCATGGGTGTGGCATGTCTGGTTAGTAGTCAGTGGACTCCGGGCTCTGCCTTGTACCAGGGGAGTCTATGCCAAGGTCACCTGGCTTCAAGCCCTGCTCCAGTATCACAAGCTGTTGCCTGTGAGCAGCCCTCATTCTCACTGTCTCAAGGGCTTGGGTGAGGGTCACATCAGGGACAGGCAGTCTGATTTGCTGGGGCTTCAAGATGAGAACTAAGACGCAAATTAAGGAGTATCTCAGGTACATCTTCATGCAGGCCACCCATTGCTGCTTTCCTTTGTAAGTGTAAGTGTTTCTCTGTCTGGATGGCTAGCCACAGTGCGTCTCCTACACAAGCCATGATTCAAAAGATTTTGGACTATTTGGACTACTGAGTCAGGTTTTTTGGCAGTCAGCTCCATTAAAGTGCACCTGGCTACAATCTGAGCATTTTACCCCCATATTACAGGTGGGGCTGTATTCTCTAATCCTGTGACTACTAGGTTCCTAAAAGGCTTAGGTGGGAACAATCTATCAGAGACCCTACTCCACAGTAGAATTTAAATTTAGGGCTTGTTTACACTTAAAATGCTGCAGCGGCACCACTGTAGTTCGTCAGTGTAGAGGGGAGGGCTTGTCCCTTCAGTATAGGTACTCCACCTCCCTGAGAGGAGATGCTACATCAATGGGAGAAACCCTGCTATCAACATGGGGCTGTCTACCCTAGGAGTCAGGCAAGCATAACTGTGTTGCTCGGGAATGTGGATTTTCCACACCCTTCAATAACATAGCTATACCGACATAAGTTGTTAGTGTAGAACAAGCCTCAGTGTTACCAGTCCTTATGTGTCCCCCTTTCAAAGTGAAAGCCTCCTGTTCATTATTGTACCGCTCAGCAAAGGTGCCCTTTCTAACAGCCAACACCTCAGTGAGGAAAGTAAGAGAGTTATGTGCCCTGTAAATAGATCCTCCATCCATTGTGTTTTTTACAAGGCAAGGTACAGGAAAGCCCACACCCAAGGTTCTCTCCAAAGTAGTGTCTGATTTCCACCTCAACAAATCAATATATTTATCAGCCTTCTGGCCAAAGCCACATGCTCCTGAAGATGAACAAAAGCTCCACACTTTGGATATTCACCAAGAACTGGCCTTTTATCTGGATAAATCAGAGACCTTTCTGGTCTCTTCACAGCTGTTCATCTCCTCTGCAGAATGAATGAGAGGGCATCCTGTAACTGGGGAACAGCTGTCCAAGTGAATCACCAGCTGTATTGTCATGTGCTACAAGACCAAAGGCATCATGCCTCCTGAAAAGCTGCCTGCACATTCAGTCAGAGCATGCTCAGCCTCCAGGACAATGATGGAAAATGTCCCTATCATGGACATCTGCAGAGCAGCAACGTGGTCTTCAGCTTAAACCTTTGCTAGACATTATGCAATTTCTACCGCAGCTAGGGAATGATCTGAGTATGGGGAAGGCAGTCCTGTAGCCCCTCTTCCAATGAGACTCCCCACCTCCATTGGAAACTGCTTGGGAATCACATAGTGTAGTGGACATATTCAAGCACTCGAAGAAGAAACATTTACCTCTTGTAACTGTTGTACTTCAAGATATGTTGCATATAGGGTGACCAGACAGCAAATGTGAAAAATCGGGACAGGTGGGTAATAGGAGCCTATATAAAAAAAAGACCCAAAAATCGGGACTGTCCCTATAAAATGGGGACATCTGGTCACCCTAGTTGCATATATCCATTATGTGACCCACACTCCTTCCCTAATCACTCAGGGCAAGGTACCACTAGGGAAAACTCTCCAGCACTGGTGGACGACACACACACACACCTAGTGTAATGGACATATACAATATATCTTGAAGGACAACAGCGGCAAGAGTGACCATTTCTTTTTCTCCTAATGATATAAAATTTATATTTTTATATATATTTATATCTTTTATATATTTGTAGCAATTTATTTCTTAGAGTAAGGCCCCGATTCTGCACCTTCACTTATATATACACTTAGCTTTAATCATGTGAGCAATCTCATGGGATCTCATGCATAAGTGTCTGTAGAATCAAGGCCTTAATGTTGTAATCCGATTTCTAAGAATATTAATCCACAAGTATATGTGGATCATGTACAAACTAAACCTGAATTGAAATAGCCTCACATATCTTCTTGATATGAAACTCTCAAGACTGTCTTAAGGACCCACACATAATAACTATATGTATAGAGGAGGGAAAATCAATCTTTTGACTGTTATAGAAGCTTTTTAGCTATTTAGTTGGATAAGCTACACGTGTGGGTTATCCACAGTCCCTACTGACTAGACGTATTCATTCATTCCTGGCCTGATCCAAGGCCCATTGAAGTCAAAGGCAAGGCTCTCAAAGATTTCACTGGGTTTTGGATCAAGTACACAAATAGTGTTTACCATGATTTTGAAGGCTTGTCTTCATGTTTCTGTTTTTAAATTACTGCACTCACCTGTAATGTTATACAATATACGGTTGTACTACAGACTTGCTTTTTTTTTTAATTTTCAGAATTTCCAAGTTATTTATTAATGGCAACTCCTCCAGGAAAGCATTTCATATGAGTTCAATCGTATTGTATTTCTCCTCTTTAAATATTGCTGAGGCTGTTATTTTGATAAGCCATATGTTATGATTGTTGGAAGCCCATAAAAGATAGTGAAATACCTATATTTTATATTTCCGATGTAATATGTAGAATTCTATTTACTTTGTGTATCTTAAATTAGAAGGTGATGGGGAAGTTTTCAGAGTAGCTGTGTTTAGGCAAATTCTCTCAAATTGTTGGCGGTCAGTTAAGAAAGACTATTTGTAACTTTATCTGAATAATGTAGTATATGGCATTAGCAGGCTGAGGAAGAAGAAATTTGTTTGCAGTAAGAGGGAAAGGTTTTGTACATATGAGAGGAAGAGAACTTTTGGGGCTGGGGGCATTTTAAGGAAATTAATCCATTGGTTTATTTGTATAAGTTTTATAAAATATGTAGTATTGCTTGCAAGTTTGCACAAATGCTTGATAAATTTACATAAATAAATTGGTGTCATCTGGGAGATATCTCTCCTGAAAGTGCAGACTCAAAGGGATAAATTCGGTTTCATGTACCCATGTGCAGTGCCCACTGAAGTCAATATGAATTGCACTTGTATATCTGAGGGCAGGATTTGGCCCTAAAACGGTATGTAGTCATTTATTTATTTAGCTGTTGTTGGAAGCATTAGAGAGACAAGGTGGGTGAGGTAACATCTTTTATTGGACTAATTTCTGGTGGTGAGAGACAAGCTTTCAAGCTATACAGAGCTCTTCATCAGGTCTGGGAAAGGTACTCTGAGCATCACATTGTCCCTTCTCTCTCCCTTTTTTTCCTGTGTCTGCAGAGGTGTTAACAGGCCAATCCACTTTGAATGGTCCCTTAGAATATGTGGTATCTATTCTAAACAATCTGTTCCATCTTGTATGTAATTGTGACCCTCTGAATACTTTCCCCAGAACCTGAAGAAGAGCTCTGTGTAGCTTGAAAGCATGTCTCTCTCACCAACAGAAGTTGGACTAATTAAAGTTATTACCTCCCTGACTTTGTCTCTCTAATATCCTGGACTAACATGACTACAATAACACTGCATACAACATTGGAAGCATTGACAGTCTCCTCCAAAACAGACATCATGTCGCTCTCTTTGCCTTGACTAGCCAGGATGGACATAGCGCCAGTTCACAGCTTGTAGCCTGAAGCAGAGAAGACCTTGCATTTATTCCTTTAGGATATTGCTCTGAAATTATGAAGCAGAAGTGTTGTCTGCAAAGCAACATGAAAAATCCTCAAAGTGAGGAAAAACTTGACTGTAAATGAGTGGAGGTACCACAGATTAGCCAGGCTACATGCCACTCAGAACAGTTCTGCTTTGCGTGAAAAGCTATAACAGAACAAATCCAGAACATACGATTTTAAAAGCTATTTATTGGCCTGACCCAAAGCCCATTGAAGACTATGGCAATGTCCTAAAAACACAATTGCCCATTAGACTCAGAGGACTTCTTTAAAAATTTGGACCTAAAATCTACTTTTGTGAAATTAATTCTTAGCCTCCTTTCTGTCTTTTCAAACAGTGATTTAAGGTATTAGCGTGACAGGTTGGCTACCATTTAGAGTTATATTTTGGGACCTAGGCAACAAGTAGCATCAGAGAGGGCTAAGAAACACATAGCATGCAGTGAAATTGTAATGCACTGCTTTTGGGAATATGCATAAGAAATAAACACCTGAAGTTCCTTCTGCCATTGCTGCTTAAAATGAGAACTTAATTCATCAACAAAATTTCCATGATAGTCTGGAATTTGTTTGAGGGCCTGTTATATTCGCTTTTTGAAAGTTACTCCTCACACAAGTTGAGTATTGATTTCCATTTGTCAATTCTGTACAGCCCTTTCTACCTTTACATTCTAGTTTTATTAAAACAATATAAAGTATATGTTTTTACTAATTATTTTATACATCATTTAAGCCAATGTTGAAACTATGCCTGCTTCATGTAGATAACATCAAGAAAGATAAAATGAGTTTGCCAAACCACCAAATGCATTTAAAGATAATTGTTTGTTTATATCTCCCATCCCAGAGGGAAGAACCAGATTGCAAAACATTGAAGCTAAATAGAATGTGGCATTAGCAATGAAATGAGAATGGACATTTTGTTCACAACACCAGGTTCTATTTATAAGAGTCTATTGAATGTTTCATCCAGTAAAATCACTTCTGGAATAAAAAGAACTACTGCTTGTACACAAAACACTAAAATAGTCTACTCCAACCACTTCAGACAGGATCTCTGGAAATAATCAACATTAGGATGATGCAAGAAGAAATAGCAGCAACCATTTGGTGATGCAGAATAAAGGGACAGGATTTCGCTCAAGTAGACTCAAGGAGTTGACTATCATTGTAGTGCATTATTAGGGACAGCAGAAGTGGTAATTTGGTAGACATAGTTGATGTTATTATTGATGCCCATTCCCTTGAATATGAATATTTGAATATTTCCAGTAACTCTTCTGGAAACAAAAGACATGTATTTAGAGTGCCTCAAATAGCCTGAAATTCCCTGTATTGTTGAGATACTGAGGGGTCAAATGCCTTCCAGTGCTTTAAAACAGGCTATTTCTTCAACTGACAGGAGTACATCAAAATGGTAGTGGTGCTTCTCTGTACTACTATAATTAAGGATCTGTCAGGATTTCCATTAGAGTCTCCTATTTTCCTGCACTGAAATGTTACAAGGCTGTTAGAACATTTTGTTTTAAGATAAAAGCTGACCCATAAGGTCTAAATGAGTGCACGCTGTTTTGAGATTTCAACATCCATTGAATCATTTTAAAGTGATAGAAGATGTAGGACTTGAAGCAGCAATTTTCAAAAGGATCTAAAAGGAACTAAGCACCCAACTCTTATTCACTTTCCATTGGATTCAGCTGCCTAACTTGCTTAGGCCCATTTGAAGATACTAGCCTAATAGTTCTTGGCTTCAGATATTTGTATTTCTATTTTAATTTTAAAAAGAAAAAGCTTTTTAATTTTAAATGAATATTTTTACATTCCAAAATTGTAGAATAGGCAACCCCCCCCCACCTAAACAAGAAAAGGTTACATTAAATGTACTGCATATATAGATCCTCCCCCTATTTTTAAAATGTACCTATCATTATTATTATCTCTGCCATAAAATAATGGACATGATAGATACTTTGTAGCGTTGGTGAATTATGTTCAGCTGAAGATCAGACATTCACTTAAAAACATGTCTACAGAATTGCAAGGTATTTCCATGCAGGAGCCATTTTGGCCTACAGAGTAACGAATTAATAATATTCAGACTTGAAGATATCCTTTAGAGGTTTTTCATCTCCTTTTACAATGTCTTAATACCACTTCTTCCCGCAGCTTTTGTTTCTATAGAAGTTTTCTTCCTCAAAAAGAAATTAAATCTTTTCAGAAAAAGGCATTTTATTTTCATGTCATTTGTTTCAAATTCATTTGTACATCTTTGCAGGATTGGGGCCCAATTAACTTACACTTATGTAAACTGCCACTTAATATAATGCAGTGGTGTAGCTGTGGTGGTCTCAGGATATGAGAGAGACAAGGCAAATGAGGCAATAGCTTTTATTGGACTAACTTCTGTGTCTGAAAGAGTCAAGCTTTTGAGCTCCACAGAGCTCTTCTTCAGAGTTCTTCTCAAAAACTTGTCTCTCTCACCTACAGAGTTGGTCCAATAAAAGATATGACCTTATCCATCTTGTCTCATTTATGTAACAAGCAACTAACTAATGAACAGTGCCATCAGGGGGGATATTTTTCTTTTGTATTCATGCCTCTGCCTGCCATCATTGCAAAAAACATGCATTGTACTATTACATAGTTCATAAACACAATACCTGAGAAATATAGCTTTATTTTAGAATTTTTATATTCTACATTTTTTTTCTGGGGGTTACAGTATATTTCAACTTCTTTGCAACTGACTAGTTTGGCACTGATTCAGCAAATGGTGTCTTTAACAATTTAGGATTTAGGAAGTTAAAGAACATGCAACTTTTTTTTAAAGGATAACTTATAGTAAAGATTTCAAGTGATGATAAATAATAAAATAAGCCTCTCATGCATGAAATATGAATAGTTGTGCTAAACTTTGGTGACTTATCATCCAAAAAAAGTAGACAAGGTACTGAAAAATAAAAAGACTACTTTTACTTTTGACTAATAAAGAGTGGGCTAATGGGTTTTACTTAAATTCTTTCTAAACATCCCCTTTTATTATCTGCAGTAAAAGATCGGTAATTTTTTTCTAAGAAAGCTGATAATGTGGGAAGCAGTAGAAAAGTTTAAAGAATTTTTGGCTGCATGGATTGCAAAAGATGGTTCTCATCAGACAAAAAACAGCATGCAATACAATTAACAAATCATTTTTTTTACCAGCACATGACATCTAACATGACATAACGTTAAATTTGACAATGAGATATCTAAACATATATTAAAATGTCAACAATTTAAATACCTGATTTTTTTTTACACTGTGACTTTCAGTTGAAACAGTGTTATGAAAGTTCACACACGTGATAGTTCCATATACATTATCTTAAATAAAAGTGAGAACTCAATCGTTTCATTCTTCACTATGATACACTCTGGGAATTATTTACAATGAAAAATGTGACATTTGTTGTTTCCTGCATTTTAGCATATTAGTTATCGTCTACATCAAATATATTGCAAATCTAGAGTTTATTGCAGCAATAGTCATGGTGATATGTTTTCTTCTGCTTCTTCTCACTCAGTTATGCTTACAGTCATAATTATAAAAAACAAGTAACATTTTCTGCACATCTTTATATATGTACTTTAAAAACCAGCTTCCACAAAGACAATTTACGTCTGTTAAGAGCATTTAAAAAATAAATTAAACAGAGACTTGACTCGGCTATTTATTCTCTTCTCAAGAAAACAGTTCTTGCCAGTAATCTCAACAGGATGCTAATATTTATAAACTTGGCATAAGGATTAATGCTACCAAAAATATACACACAAAATTAATTCTGAAGAACATTATGATCAAGTAGAATCCTTTTAATTGGCACAAACCAGTGGAAGTAGAGACATTCCAGTTAAGGTTCCAATCCTGCAATCCTTTCTAACATCCGTACTCGTATGTATTTATTTGAAATCCATGGGAGTATTAGTGTGTGAAAGGAGTATTCATACAGATAAAAATTAGCAAGATTGGGTCCTCAATTATCATCCCAATTAAGAGGATCATGTAGTACACTGTGCTGGTAAATATTCATTAATTGCCTAAAAACACATATTACAGTGGAACATGCTGGCACATAGCGTAACTTATCTTTCCCTCTAGCTGCTGATCCACAGAGGGAAAGAAACTACTACTGCTACTTGGTAATGGAGTTATTCCGTTAGCTCAAAGGGTATGTCTACTCTGCAGTTAGACACCTGAGGCTGGCCTGTGCCAGCTGACTCGGTCTGGGAAGCTGTTTAATTGCAGTGTAGATGTTTAGGCTTGGGCTGAAGTCTGAGCTCTAAGACCCTACAAAGTGGGAGGGTACCAGAACTCGGGCTGTAGTCTGAGTCCAAACATTTACACTTCAATTGAACAACCCCTCAGCCTGAGCCCTGGCGTGAGCCCGCATCAGCTGACATGGACCAGCTGCAGATGTCTAACTGCAGTGTAGACATGGACAAAGTAGCTTCTGATTGTAGGCCTCAGTTCAATTCCTGCTGATCAACAATGGCAGAAGTTGAAACGGTACTGAAAATACAAAGCATGCAGCATTTTCAAAGCAAGCACTGAAGTTAATTGATCTGTGTAATTTACACGAGCTTGGAATTTGGCCCTGAGTAAAATCAATTTGTTTAGCAGCTATAGTAAAGCACCCTTTGACCTCACTCCTGTCCCTGTTCTTTTATTAGTTGTCCCCTGTAATTTTTTGGTCTCCAGGTCCTGTGGACCCCCCTTAGGCTGAGTGGGGGTGATCCTTTAGCAGTGGGTGGGCAAAGCCTGCCCACTTCTTGGATCCCAATAGGAGCTATAGTAAAGCATGGAAGGAGCATGAAATGAACATGCAGGGCTGTACAGAGAAAATTCAGGATTGCAAATACCAATCTGCTGCTATGAACAGCTTTGAAGACAGCACTGTAGGATTACACTAAAATGCACTTCTCACAACTAAGTGTGCTGGTATATGTAGTGATTTGTCATTGAACATATTTCCTGGCAATCACACCAATTAAGTGCAAAGACTGAGTATCAGGATGCCAATTAAATGGATTCTTCTGAACTAATGCAATGACATGGATGGAAATTAGATTAGTAAACCACATACTGCCACTAAAATATCTGGTTATAAAACATATGGCCACAATAGCATACAGCAAGATACTGGGATCATTTTCAATAGGCTCTAGCATTACATAAATAGAAAAATCAAATGCAAACTGACATAAATAAATGTTACTTCACTTATAGACCCTCCAATGGAAACAAAATTACTAAATAATATAAATATTCTTTCATACTGTATATATTATATATATATTTATATTTAATATTTTATGGCATGAACAAATGAATAAGAAAAAGTACAATGCTTAGCTAACAGACATGATTCAATATCTGTTTTGTTGAAGCCTTGTGCCAGTAGCTCCTGCATGTTGTTATATAATATAATCTGTTACTGTAGCTATTTGCCTTTTTTACCCTGCTTGGATTTTGAATTCACCTTTCGGGCAGCACTCACAGGTTCACCTTTTTTCTGTGGCCTCCATAGCTCTCTTGAGCAGTCGACAGGCTCATAGAAGAATATAACTGGCTGGATGCTGTTCTTCTCATCCTTGGTTTTCTTTAGGAACATTCTACCTTTTTGAAGGGAATGAGGTTTTGCATCAGGTATATTATATGAACCATGCTGATTTCCTCGGCTTCTGAAATAAAAAAAAAAGTCAGTCAGATTTTGCAAAGGTGGCAAATGGTCTAATTTTTAAAGGTGCTGAGCACTTGCAGCTACCGGGGTATTGCATGGTAAAAATAGCATTTTTAGAATGACAACTGTAAATTGTTCTTTTGCTTTGGAGAGTGTTATGTAAGAGTTGAGACTAACATATAGTAGTTTCCCTTTACTCCAAGGAAAGATAGACATTCACATTTCTTACTAGAACACGCTATGTGCATCATCGGATGCACTTTCAGTGCATGTTCATTTAGAGTGAAATT
The DNA here is from genome assembly GCF_027887155.1 of Malaclemys terrapin pileata. Classification (NCBI taxonomy): domain Eukaryota; kingdom Metazoa; phylum Chordata; order Testudines; family Emydidae; genus Malaclemys; species Malaclemys terrapin. The sequence continues at coordinate 80,069,703 of NC_071511.1, read as the reverse complement.
TGTCCATGTGCTGCGGGCCAGCACAAGGCATACGTGTCCTAATTTGATATCTTAAAGGGATTTAAGGGACTTAAGTGGTGCACAGGACTTCCCTCTGCGAAGGATGAATTTCACCCTGATTTTTAAATAATAATATTGACATATACTGCAGTGGAGAGAGGGGAGTGGGACTCTGGTGACGTCTCAGTGGTGGGCACTCAGCTGGATCTTTGGTTGCTGTGGTGCTGGCAGATCCCCCTGGGGGTTGTCTGCCTTTTATTTGTAAGCCAGCCGACAGTCAGTATTGCAAATTCAAGTCGGAAGCCTCTGGCTGGCTGACCAATTGAGGAAGTTTTTTAGTTTTTAAATCATGCTTGTTGAGTTAACCGCAATTCTGAATTTTTGGGGGGTGTGTGGGTCAATAGTAATAAGTAATTGGTGTGGGGAAAAGAAAAAGAATGTAAGCCTATAAACAAGCCAACCTCCTCCCCCTTCTTTTGTTTGTCCTAGTTCATGCCTAGTGTGACTTTATTGAAGTAAATTGACTTGAACAGAGCTACTTCAGATCGACACCATTGTAAGTGAGAGCAAAACCAGGTGGTCTATTCTGAAATTCTAACTTGAACCCAACATTTAAAAATATTGTCGCGTTTTTATTAAATAAAACCATGACAATTCCATTTTTACATCATATTGAAACATTTACAGTAGATATGCATACTATAAAAACAGTATTACTCAATGTAAGGCACCAACACATGTCTACCCAAATACTGCAAATGAAGCAAAGAACAACTGGTTTGACATACATCAATCTGTGTAAGGGCTACCATCTTCCAAATCTTATTCTTTCTGCAAACCTCATAGTATTAATTGTACAGAACATTAAACTGTACTGCACATTTGATAGACCTTTCTAGAAAAAGGTGCAACTGGTCAAATGCATGCAATTCAAACCCCATATTCATAGAATTCCAAGCAGCATTGCCAACTTAATCAGAGTTCCATGTTGCAAGCTATATTTTTTATGTCCGAACTTCAATTTTAGAACACTAGCCATAAACATTTTGACACTGTAGCATGGCCTAATACTTTGTTCAATGTGAGAGTTCTGCTCAGCGAATGACTGGAGGATTTAAGTCCAACTTAAATGATTCAGTAATAGCAGGAAGAGTACAGAAAACTACTGGCAAGATAAATTTTCTATAAATAATCTTCTTTTCCTTCAAATGTAGCCCAGTGTGAAATCTTGTCCATAGGAACAGAAAATTGTTACAGATGTCACTGTGACTGTTGCTTTAAGACATTGCATTCATGGAACTGTATGTTGGACCAATTAATTAGTTGATGTTGAAAGATATGGCGGTTTGTATTTGTCAAATATAACATCGTGAAGCTGACTCATTTGTTCTCAGAGGCAAATTATAGACCTATCCCAATGTATGATTTCAGTCACATTATTACTGTACTCAGTAATGTTACTCAAAACAAAATATATCAAGGGTGATATTTTTAAAGGGAGTTAGGTGTCCAAACCTCATAGAAATTAAATGGCAGTGTGACACAGATCGGACCTATGTCTCTAATTTACAGTTTATAACAACAGAAAAGAGGGGGTTGGAATGAGGAAAATGCCAATCTGCCTGTTAGAAAGCACCACACCGAAACTCAACTGGGTTGTTATTAAGCATTAGCAAATGTCTTTGTACCTTTAATAAACCATTTACTGGAGAAAGCACGCCTCAATACCAGGGCCAGGACTGGCTAACGACCGAAGACACATCGGACCAGAAGGGGGACTCATGAGAGGTGGGTGCTACACGGTTACAGACACAAATGATATACAGTCCTCACGGTTATAGACTTCAGTGCATATGGAAGGCAAATTAACTTAAAAAAAACTCAATGTATTTAAAAATACTTTTTATCTTATTAAAACAGATCATAATGGTAAAAGATCACACCAACCAGTTATGAACTAGTCTGTGTTGCTATATGCTGAGATAATGTACAGTGAGACTTACTGAGTTATTACAGCAAAGATGCATTTAACATCTTTTGACAGTTGGTTCTGACAACTGTCCTATCCTCTGTTTCACCTCTAATTATTAGCACATTCTGACATAAGGCGGTAGGACACTGATGTAAAATGTTATAGGCCCAGTGGGGCTATAGCTGCTTACACCAAATGAGGAGCCTCCTCCCAGAGTGTTGGTGGGACTCAAACCTGGTTCTCTTGCTTGAACAACCAGTGACCCACAATGCTACTTTTTAAAAATAAAAATATTGTAGGAAAATTCTTTTGTAGTTGAAACTTCATCAAATTGCCAACATATTTGTTTTATGGAGAGTAAACTATAGAGATACAGTATGTCAAATCAGCTGATGCATATAATGCTTGCTTAACTCTTTTACCTTTAACTTAATTTGTAATGTGATCTCAAAAACAGCTGGCTTGACAGTTATGGAAACTGAAGTTATCTCTTCATCCGCAGAACAGGCATAGCAGCAATAGGAGCTTCCCCATACTGCCTCAGCTCTGTTTGTGGTAACCATCTCTATAAAATAGCAGGTAATTTCAGTCCATCTGCTGATTCAGTCCTTGGTGTATCTGCTGAGATTGCTGGGGTGCTAATCAGTGCGCGTTCTAATGGTGTTTTTCATAAGGACAACTGCTTATCAGTGGCTGGATGAAGACCTGCAAGTTATTTCATATAGGCCACTGAAATCCCAGCAGATGGTGGCAACTACTGGATTCTGCTAAACTGTGCTGCTTTAAACCAGTGGCTTGTATATGCTGTTACCAATCCCCTCAATTATCCATGTCCATGTCACTTACCCACATCTGATTTCAATACATAAGTTTTATTGAACTGGGCCTGATATGTCTTATTTCTACAATGCTGACATAAGTGGGTGTAACTCCATTGACTCCAGTGGAGTTATACCCACTTAGGTGAATGTGTCACGTCATGTTTCATTTCATGCATTCTCCCACTTCTTCCAATGATATAAACAGTGATAGGGGTCTGAAATTTAGAGACACTGTCAGCTCAAGTAGAGGTTTTTGGAAAAAAGTTTGTTTTTACTAATCTAAAACCAGTAGAGAAATGTTTCATGATTTTTTAGAAAAACTTCAAATGGAATAAATTGTTAAAAAACCAACACAAAAATCACCAACTCCTGCACTGTTAATTAATAATTCCTACACTATCGGCAAAAGTGAAACTGATTCCAATAATTTTCATTGTCCAAGCTAAGAAATTAAAAAATAAACAAAGTGAAAAGAACACCTCTACCCTGATATAACACGACCCGATATAACACGAATTTGGATATAACGTGGTAAAGCAGCACTCCGGGGGGGGGCAGGGCTGCACGCTCCGGTGGATCAAAGCAAGTTCGATATAATGTGGTTTCACCTATAACATGGTAAGATTTTTTGGCTCCCGAGGACAGCGTTATATCAGGGTAGAGGTGAAAGTTGCATTTTTAAATTTGATTTTAAAAACTGAAGCTGTTTTAGTCACATACTATATAGGTCAGGAAATTTTGTTCATAATATGGTATTTTTAAGTTGTGCCCCCTTTAAAAAAATCTGACATAAATGGCAAGTATAAATCTCCTGTATATGGTACTCAAGAATGTCCATGACAGAATGTTAAAGACATTTTCATCTGAAACTTAGTACATGTTCATTTGGTAGATTCAAACTTTGTGAAAACCTCATACGGTCAAACAGGAAGCAGTAATTTATTGGCATAAAAGGATTCTATTTTTTCTTGAATAAAATGTTTATTTTTAATTTAGCAAAACACCTGGTTTTCCTTTATTATGCAAAATGCATATATATCATCAAATATAGGACCTGCTCCAAAGCCCACGGAAGTCAGTGTAATGGACTTAGGATCAGGGTTATACAGCATACGCAGAAATGTAAGCATGTTAAAATGCAAGCATGTTTAAATGATAGAAAAATGAAATGACATACATACAGGCATCTGGGTTTCTTATTTGATGAGAGGTCTGTAAACTGGAAAAAAAACAGAAATGTTCATATTATGAGCAAATATCATAGTGACATGAGTGGCGCGTATAAGAGGCTTAGAGAGGCTAAGCCTCCCTAAAATAAAAAAGACTGGCCATGTAGGGGGCAAATGATGGAGGTGAGTCACCTCCCTTTGGAGGCGTGCCTGCCTGCCGCCTTTGTGCCTTGGGAGCAGGAGCACCGGAAGCTCCCAGAAGTGGCGGCGGCGGGGGGACACCACCACTGTTCCATGCCACTCCACCCTGGCTCCTCTTCTCCTGAGGCCCTGCCTCCTGCTCGCTCCTTTCTGCCCCCTCCAGTCCATCATTTGCCCTAAAGGCAGGAAAAAAAGGGGAGGACATATAGATAAATGAAGATAATAGCAAAATGAAATGACATACACAAGCCTTCCCACTTTTTTCGTGCCTTAAGGGCGATTGACGAGGGGGGGGGGGGAGGCTTAGAGAAGCGAGCGGCGGGGTGGGGCCTCAGGGAGAGGGCCAGAGCGGGGAAGCAGGGGGAACTGTCTGGGCTCCTGTGGCCCCGCCACTTCTAGGGAGCTTCTGGCGCTCCTGGGTGTAGCCTCCCGAAACAAAAAACTCACATGCCACCTATGCACAGTGGTCTTTGGTCATTTAAATCACTTAAATGCATCTGAAGAAGTGAGGTTTTTACCCACGAAAGCTTATGCCCAAATAAATCTGTTAGTCTTTAAGATGCCACCAGACTCCTTGTTGTTTTTGTAGATACAGACTAACACGGCTAACCCCTGATACTTTAAATCACTTAATATCTATAAAAAAACAACGTATATCTAAGGCTCTGATCCTGCAAAGATCTACACATGTGTTTAACTTTAACCTCAGTCAGGGGCACCCCTAGACTACACAGATTTCAGGACATCAGTATGTTAAGAGGTGGAACTCATTGCCTGCTCTAGGGGTTGAGGGGAAAGAAGAGAGATTTATTTTGTCCTCCTCAAAGTTAGGAAATTCAACAGGTGGAAACTTGCAGTGCTTCCTAACTCCTATGCAGTAAATTCTACATATTGTTAGCATGTAGCCCAGTATTTGTAGTGGAAGAAAAGAAGTAGTTATTGGACGTTTGTCATAGCTTAATAACAGTTTGTTTGGAAACAAATAAAGGGATTTCTTTTTAAATACAAAACCCATATTTTGGGTCATCTGGTCACTTTTAGCTGTGTGTACACTGCAACTGTAGGTGTAATTTGCAAACCTGAAGCAGAGCTCTGTGTTGCTTGAAAGCTTTTCTCTCACCAACAGAAGTTGTTTTGATAAAAAATATTACCTCACCCACCTAATCTCCTTAGTTAAGCCACTGTTGTTCTCTCATCTTGAGGCCATGCAATCTAAGGGTACGTCTTCACTACCCGCCGTATCAGCGGGTAGCAATCGATCCCCGAACGCGCTCACCGTCGACTCCGGAACTCCACCACAGTGAGCGGTGGTAGCGCAATCGACGGGGGAGGCGCGGCCGTTGATTCCGCGCTGTGTGGACCCCAGGTAATTCGATCCAAGATACTTCGACTTCAGCTACACTATACGCGTAGCTGAAGTTGCGTATCTTGGATCGATTCTCCCGTTCCCCCCCCTCCCCCGTGTAGACCAGCCCAAAGGCTATGAAATTATCTTCCAGCTGTATATTTTAGTCCAGTTGCTCATATTTTTAATTCAATTAAATTTTAAAGCCAAATTTAAAATGACTGAAGTGCAATAGTGGAATATTTTTAAATTATTCTAGTTACAAAAACAATTTTGTATATTCAGTATGCAGAATCATATTTCCATCTTTCCCTTCTTTCACCACTAGGAAAAAGAAGAACAGGAGTACTTGTGGCACCTTAGAGACTAACAAATTTATTAGAGCATAAGCTTTCGTGGATGCATCCGAAGAAGTGGGCTGTAGTCCACGAAAGCTTATGCTCTAATAAATTTGTTAGTCTCTAAGGTGCCACAAGTACTCCTGTTCTTCTTTTTGCGGATACAGACTAACACGGCTGTTACTCTGAAAATTCACCACTAGGAACATTTAAACAAAAAATTCTTTTCCTACTAACAACTCTTCCAATTTAATAAATAATCTTAAATCTTGTAATTATGCATGCCTTGTTAGTTCATTTACCAGCAGGTATTTACAATTTTTTTATTGTAACTATAATCAAAGTAAATTGCTAAAGAAGAATAGCAAAGGCTGACTGTAGGTACTTCACATTTGATTATACAGTCTAGATACAATGAGAAGTAATTATTGTGTTCAAGATAATTAATAAGCCATTGTTCCCCATTAAACTGGATTAAATAAATTTTCCTTCACAACCTTTAATTTTGCCAAAATATATTTATTCTACAAGAACAACTAAAACTCTCTAAGCTACATTCTCAGCTATGCCAAGAGCAGCATTCACTGGAGGGGTCAGGGTTTCCAGTCTCAGAATTGTTATATGTTTTTCTGCATGGGATAATCATACACAGTCAGTCTGAGCCATTCTTACAGTCCTTATTCAAGCAAGACTGTCAAAGGGAGTTTTGCTTGAGTAAGGACTGCAGTATCAGGCCATATGGCAAGATGAAAGGATTGACACATCTGATTCAAGTAATAAGTCTTCCTGAACAGTGTTTTCAAATACTCTGACTTTATCCCCCCAAATAGCAGGCCAAAGAGCCATGCCAAAATCCCAACTTTTGCATTGCAAGAGTTTTGTGGCAAAACCCGAGTTAAATATTAGCAAAGAATAACAAAGATCCACAATTTTTGCTTTCCTCTCCCTAACCTTCAACCCTACCTGCAGCACAATGCTCTGAAGTTTGAGAACTGTATAGGAATGGGGCCTAAAGAAAACTGGAGAGGAAAACATACTCTGCTGGGGTTGGGGAATGGTTTTATGCATCTGGGTGGCATTGCACCAGCTTCCTGGATCACATTTTGTCCATTTTGCAATTCCTCAATTCACAGGAGGTCTACTGTGATCTCTCATGCCCTTCCAATCAATGATCTGTTCATGACTGAATTCAAGTACAATACACTGTTAGAACTCCCAATATCTACCAACATTGCCTGCCTGAAGCCCCAAATTAAACACTTCCCTTTCCAAATATTAATGTGAATTTTAGTGCTTCTGAAAGGTGCCATATTGACAGCTCTGGAGATCTTTAAAAATAGACAGGAATGACGGGCCATGTCTCCCTGCTATTGTCCAACCAATGTGCTTGACTCTCATTGATGCCCTGGGGAGTTCCATTTCCATGTTCATTCATTCTTTGATCTTGCTACTGAAATTGCTAATTGAGAGCCGATTAGTGCCAAAGGTTGGGGTGGTATTTGTGTTGCTCAATAATCACTAAAAACAATGAGGAGCCCTTGTGGCACCTTAGAGACTAACAAATTTATTTGGGCATAAGCTTTCGTGGGATATAACGCACTTCATCAGATGCATGGACTGGAAAATACAGTAAGCAGGTATACATATACAGCACATGAAAGATGGGAGTTGCCTTACCAAGTGTGGGGTGGGGGTGGGGTGTCAGTGTTAACAAGGCCAATTCAATTAGGGTGGATGTGGCCCATTCCCGGCAGTTGACAAGGTGTGAGTATCAACAGAGGAAAACATTTTTGTAGTGACCCAGTCCACACAAGAGATCCACTTCCTGGACACTACAGTACAAATAACCGATGGTCACATAAACACCACTCTGTACCGGAAACCTACTGACCGCTATACTTACCTACATGCCTCCAGCTTTCATCCAGACCACATCACTTGATCCATTGTCTACAGCCAAGCCCTCAGATACAAGCGCATTTGTTCCAATCCCTCAGACCGAGACAAACACCTACAGGATCTCTATCAGGCATTCTTAAAACTACAATACCCACCTGGAGAAGTGAAGAAACAGATTGATGGAGCCAGAATGGTACCCAGAAGTCACCTTCTACAGGACAGACCCAACAAAGAAAGTAATAATGCCACTAGCAGTCACCTACAGCTCCCAACTAAAACCTCTCCAGCGCATCATCAAGGATCTACAATCTATCCTGAAGGATGATTCCTCACTCTCACAGACCTTGGGAGACAGGCTAGTCCTTGCTTACAGACAGCTCCCCAACCTGAAGCAAATACTCACCAGCAACTACACACCACACAACAGAAACACCAACCCCTGCAACAAACCCTGTTGCCAACTTTGTCTGCATATCTATTCAAGGGACACCATCATAGGACCCAACCACATCAGCAACACCATGAAGGGCTTGTTCACCTACACATCTACCAATGTGATATATGCCATCATGTGCCAGCAATGCCCCTCTGCCATGTACATTGGCCAACCCAGACAGTCTCTACGCAAAAGAATAAATGGACACAAATCAGACATCAAGAATTATAACATTCAAAAACCAGTAGGAGAGCACTTCAATCTCCCTGGACACTCAATAACAGACTTAAAAGTTGCCATTCTTCAACAAGAAGCTGCAGAACTGGAATTACTTTGTAAACTTGACACCATCAAATTAAGCCTGAATAAAGACTGGGAGTGGCTGGGTTACAAAAAATAATTTTCTCACTGTTGATATTCACACCTTCTTGTCAACTGTTGAGAATGGGCCACATCCACCCTAATTGAATTGGCCTCGTTAGCACTGAACCCCCACTTGGTAAGGCAACTCCTATCTTTTCATGTGCTGTATATTTATACCTGCTTACTGTATTTTCCAATCCATTCATCTGATGAAGTGGGTTACATCCCATGAAAACTTATGCCCAAATTTGTTAGTCTCTAAGGTGCCACAAGGACTCCTCGTTGTTTTTACTGATACAGATTAACATGGATACCACTCTGAAACCTGTCACTAATCACTGTTGTTCACTGAGAAGGGGACTAAGACACCAAATAATCATTTCACATAGGACACCAGCTATGGCTAAAAGCCATCAGATAGTAACAACTTTTGGACAACACAAATTTCAAAAAGAAAATAATGCTCTTAGAATCAAGAGGGCTAGGTCTACACTGGTGGGGGGGAGGGATCGATTTAAGATATGCAAATTCAGCTAGGCGAATAGAGTAGCTGAATTTGACGTATCCGAGCCGACTTACCCCGCTGTGAGGACGGCGGCAAATCGACCCCCGTGGCTCCCCCGTCGACAGCGCTTACTCCGACCTGCGCTGGTGGAGTATGCGTGTTGATTCGGGGATCGATTGTCGCGTCCTGACGAGACGCGATAATTTGATCCCTGAGAGATCGATTTCTACCCGCCGATCCAGGCGGGTAGTGAAGACAAGCCCGAGGACAAATGACTTTGAAGGCATTTACTGTTGACACAACCTGTAAACTTACACAATAAATTTTGTCTCCTGCACAACTATTAGCACATTTGTAGTGAGTGTTTAGATTTCTAATTGTCTAATATACTCACAAAAAACTAGTGTCCACAGCTGAAAGTTTGATCCTGAAATAAATTTGTCTCCCAAATTCAGCATTTAAAAATAATTATTGGTCCAGTAAATCCTTCCCCCACCCCTGTATTTTTTTACTCTTTTCTGTTGGAGTTTTGCTCTGATTTCCATTGTCTTTTGAGTCTATTAGGGTGAGCGTGCCTGTAGTCACACCACGTTGGTTTCTGTGGTAACTTGGTGAACTCAGGAAGGTCAGGCTGCTCAGCGTTTGGTAGTGCAGCTGATTCAGAAGGCAGTGCTCCCTCCATGAGACAATAGATCAGTATGCTGTTAAAAGGTACTGTGCTATTGGAAGTACTCTTTCAGATGCAATTTAAAACAAAGGTTCTTACCCATAGTCTTCTTTAAAGATCTCTCAGCACTTTCTGAGATATCAGCTTGGTTTCCATACCAAATTTCTACTCTCATGTTATTTCAGTACCTACCAAAAGATCCTTCTATTTCAAGTTAAGGTGACCTTTGCTTTCTGCCCTTAAACTGCCTTTAAGCACTGTGTGCAGACAAACAGTAGTTGCTTTTTTCACCTAACGTAGCTGCATTTCCATGATGGATGAAGTCCATTCTAGGTACAGTTTGTCCTCTGTATCCATTTAAATGTCAAAAGTCCTTTGGAATTCTTGTAGATGAAGCTTGCCACACAAATGTAGTATATTAGAGGGAAATTACTGACTCAAAGTAATAGTAGTGGTTATTAATGGAAAAAATTATATCGGCTATTTGTCCCAAAGGCAAGACCTTTCAGCAAAAGGGCAGATGGACGTTTCATTATTCCTCACTTTCTCCTTCCCACCTTTGGCTACTGCTGTCCTTTTCCTCTCTTCTCTAAGATTGCCTGCATTTTCTTTTCAGCAAATGATGGCAATCATAGAGAAGAGAGGAAAAGGACAGCAGTAGCCAAATATGGGAAGGAGAAAGTGAGGAATAATGAAGTCTGGCTGAGTGGTAGGGAAGGAATGGGGTTGGGATGAACTGAGCTTCTGTATGTGTTGCTCCCCCAGCCACATGACTGGGTGGCATTGAAATCTTTAAAAAAAAATAGTGGAATTCTTAATTCTCTGCATAAATAGTTGTACAGTGCAGCTACATTTATAGATACATCAGCCAAAGTCATAAGTGAGTTTTTCACTGCTAGGTAGAGATACGTGACATTTTTCTGCAAATAGTAAATTTGCCCAAAAATGCATTGGGGGGGGGGAGGGGGAAGGGAGCGAAACATTTTTGAATTTGCATCAAATTTGGCACATAGTTTCAGCCAAAGCATTTGAAAATATTTAAAAAAAAGTCATAAGGTTTAGTTTGGATCTTTTTGAAATGAAACATTTTGAAACAATGTTTTATTTAAAAATTGAGCTGTATTTTAAACAAAAGGGGTGACATGCCCCAAAAATACCACATTTTTTCAGTTATGTTTCATAAGTATTTTTGATCCAAAATTATTATTTTGGTTTTTTTTCATTTTGGCAAGAAAAACTGGAAAAAATCAGGTTTTTTGGTTTTAAATTAACTCAAATTTTTTGGGAGGGGGAGATTTTTTAGTTCAGTTCCTGAACCAAAATAGCAGCTACTCATTCAACTCTACTGCTAGGTTAAAGCTTTGTATACAACCCATGTTGGTAGGGGTTACCATCTATTGGCTGTTCAGTAACCTGTACTACATTTCTGTGGCCCAGATCCTCAAAGGGCGTTGCCTAATTCCCATTAATTTAAATGTGGCTGGTATCCACATCACTAATGATACCTTTGTAATCAGTCCCGGCTAGAGATCGAGGAATGATGGACATGGAGCATTGCCTGTCCATTACTAGTAATGCTTAGAGAGGTGTGTAATGCTTTTGTTTCCAGCAGTAGCTATTTAGCTGTCATTTGTGGATTTACAAAACAAAATGCACTCTTTCTTCTGCCACTCTTAATTATCGCATCTAATTCATTACCTTAGGTCTGTGTTTAAATTTGTTTACCATTACAATTAAAATAGAATTTTAAAGCTTCAAATAAAATTCAGATGCGACTCAGAACTTCTCAGGTTTCTATAACATTCACAAGTGCTTGACCTGCGCCTATTATCAGTTACCACGCAGCATATGCACAGTTTGTTGCCCATGTAGAGCAACAGCTTAACACCACAAATAAAACAAAAGTTCACAGAAATACAGACATTTTACAAGTACAATCTGATTGGTTTCTAAATGATTCAGTCTTGTTGAGTCTATTCGCATTGAAATTCAGGTACTTTCCCTGGAGCAGTGAACTACAGTATAATTCATTAGATCAGTGGTTCTCAAACTTCATTGCACCACGACCCCCTTCGGACAACAAAAATTACTACACAACCCCAGGAGGCGGGACTGAAGCCTCAGCCCATCTGAGCACCGTCACCTGGGTGTGTGGAGGAGAGGGGTGCAAAGCTCAAGCCTCACCAACCCATGCCTGGGGTTGCAACATGAGCCCCACTGCTGCCCAGGGCTGAAGCCAAAGCCTGAGCCCCACAGCCCCACAGGCTTCAGCTTTGGCCCCAAGCGGTGGGGCTTGAGCTTTTGTCCCAGGCTCCACAAATCTAACACCAGCTCTGGTGACCCCATTAAAACAAGGTTATGACCTACTTTGGGGTCCCGGTCCACAGTTTGAGAACCCCTGCATGAGATGACAATTTTGTGTGCTTACCATGTGTTCATTGACATCATTGTAATTGCACATTATCTGCTGATTTTGATAATATTCTAGTTGTCTTTCTGCCAGATCAACCCGCTGCAATAGATTCTCAATGAAGTGTTGGAGCCTGGCTTTCCCACGGACCTCTTTCTCAGCTGCCTCTTCCAGGAAGTGGTTAAAAGTAACAACCTCTCTGTAAGACAAAAGTATGTGAAATATAGCAACATCATAGTATTGGAAAGAGTCTTGGCTTTTTTGTTGTTGTAACTGTTGCTAAGAAACAGCAGTGGAAAGGGGATTCTCACCTGTATTCTAGAAATCTGCTACCAATGCCTTTGTGTTTACTGCCATATTTCTCTTTTTTTCTGGTTATGTAAATGATTGGAAATAAGAAAAAAAGACAAAGACTTGGAATTTCTTGGAGAGGCTTTCCTAATCCTATAGATTTTCCTTGTTCTCCTGCTAGCAGTCCTGGAGGTGCAGGCCACCCCACAAAGGGTAGGAAGGTTGCCCTGCTATGCCACGTACCCCCATGCACTCCTTAAGGGGTGGCACAGCTGCTGTGCTTCCCAGGAACTTACTAAAGCACAGTGGCCTCCTGGAGCTTCTTCTGGGCCAGGATGATGCACAGAATATCCCCTGCTCAGAGCTGTGCCTTAAAATAAAAACATGCAAATATGGGATAGATTTAGCAAAATGTGATTCAGACAACTTCCTTCCTTAAATGGAAATTCCACCTCAGACGCTCTTGACAAATTCATCTCGTAAGATCCTTGCCAACAGCACTAAAATCACTCATAATGAGCAATATGTATATCACATAGTAGATGAGGATCTCCCATATAACCTCAGAAATAACCTTCATCACCAACTGTGGTGGCTGGAGAGATTTTGTAAAAACAACATTTAGTACATTCCAAAATTGACACTTCCTTAATGTTTAATTGCAAGCGTGATGCCATTTCCCCTGTTTACATACACACTAGTTTGATACTTAACCCTGAAATATGACTAGAAATGAAAAGAAACCTAAAACTTCTCATCCATCCTGTAAATTAAATTAAAATTAAATTAAATGAAACAATTTTATGATTCCCAAATAGCTTTATTTTAAAACATCAGCTCTTCATTATTCAACAGAGCCACTGTTGGCAGGCCCATTAAATTGTATTTTGGCTTGATCATTACAAAGGGCACAATAGGGCAGAAAAAGACTTGTGCTCCAGACAAAAGTGTGAGTAAGGCTAAGTAAGACAGCCCGAGGCATAATCCCTCTACACTGCCATGGTAAGGAAAGGGGCAGGGTGAAGAGTGAGCTGGTTAAGTGCAATTCTGAGCATGTCAGATTTGCCCCAATCACGAAGTGCTAGATAAACTGAGGTTACTGGTATGCAAATACAACCATGTTTTAGCTTCATTCAAAACACAGAATATGGGAGGGGGGAAATCAGTGTTTGGTAAATAAAAAAGGACAAAACTGGCCAGGGGAAAATGTAGTCTGAGATGAGAGCGCTATAAACAGTGGCTAAAAAGAAAAACATTATAGTGGTGATGACCTTCTAAAGCCCTGTTTCTTCATCAGCACTCAGAAGTTTCTCTTTGCATTTCATCTAAATTTATCTAAAAAACTGTTTTAATACCACATAGTTGTATGTAGATAATAGCGTCCTTACAGTTTTTCTGCCCAACAAACCATGAACTGAATCTGTCCCATGAGCAGTTTCAGGCACAAGCAAATGACTATGGAATCTTTACATGCAGAATTTGATTTACCTCTGGATTTTGCTGTAAACAATACCAGAATGCACTAAAAAACTCTCTAATCTAGCAGGAGTGGAAGGTGCTCCAGGAATGGTGGTTTAAAGGCACACACAAAGGCTTTGTCTTTCATTCCAGCGCCTTTTAGGATATTTACTTACACATAGTCCAGATTTTGCTAGTGACAAGCAAGAATGAGATAATGGGAACCTTATTTCTTAAACTGTCTACTGGGTAATACCAGCTTTATGGCTATGTATGGTTTCTGTCACTATCGGCTTGCTCCAGAATAACATGAGGTTTTCTACAAACAGGTAAAAGGCACAGATCAGAGTTTAGGATAATGCTAACACTAAAAGGAAGATGAATTTTAGCACTTGACTCTCCTCTCACTAACTCACTTACATCGTTGTAACTCCTTTGACTTCCATGAAATTACTCTGGATTTATACTGATGCAAGAGCAAATAGAGGCCCTTGGAATCTTACACTTATCTGGACAGCAAATCAAAAGTCCCTGTATGTGTCAGAGGAAATTTTTTACTTTGTTTACAAAAAAAAAAATCTGTTTTACAGTGTTACTCCTCACAGAAATGATCTAATGAATATGTCTGCCCACATGTTATTGCATAGATTACATGACACAATGTTTTGCAACAGACTTTACAGAAAATAATAATTAATTTGCATTAACAAAATGCCTTCTCATTTCCTACATGCCGTCCTGTTTAGTAGGGGACAGGAAACTCAAAGACATGGAAACTTGCAGTTTGTTATACTGTAGGCCTGAGACTTAACTCACCCAATACTAAACCAGCCTTGGGTGAAACTCCATGATTTTTCCACTAAAATTAAGGGGGGAAAATGCTCCACTGCTGCTAAGGTGCCCCCACCTCAGGAATGCCCCTAACAAGAGTTATAACACTAAGGATTGTAAAGTAGAGACACCCAGGTGCTGGGAAGTTTAGGGAAGAAACAGAAAGAATTGGTAAAATAGATACGATAAGCTCTGACCAGTGAATTTAAGCTGACCATCTGCACATACAAAGAAGGTCATAAGTTACAATTTGGGCATGAGAGATAAAATATAAAAAGAGTTGAGCAGGGAGGAGAAAACATAGATGCCAGTATGTGATTGGTTAAATTTGGTTACCTAGGGGAACTGAATAATGTGATAGGTTTAGTAAAGTTAAAGGAGGTAGCTACCCTGTTTCCCCGAAAATAAGACAGTGTCTTATATTAATTTTTGCTCCCAAAGATGCGCTAGGTCTTATTTTCAGGGGATGTCTTATTTTTCAGAAATGAAAAATGCCTTATTATCGGTGGATGCCTTATTATCGGGGAGGTCTTATTATCGGGGGGATGCCTTATAGTACAACGAGAGG
This sequence comes from Malaclemys terrapin pileata, assembly GCF_027887155.1. Taxonomy (NCBI): domain Eukaryota; kingdom Metazoa; phylum Chordata; order Testudines; family Emydidae; genus Malaclemys; species Malaclemys terrapin. The sequence continues at coordinate 80,054,429 of NC_071511.1, read as the reverse complement.
CAAAACTGTAAGTAGGCCTTATTTTCAGAGGATGTCTTATTTTCGGGGAAACAGGGTAGTTTTGCCTATATGATGTAAACTCTCCCCCCCGCAACTGCCCCCCCCCCCACAAAAAAAAAGGCTCTTTGGGAACCATCTCCGGATTGGAATTTAACATCAAGCTGCTAGAACTCTGACCTCTCTGCACTACTGTGATGTGCAGAGGCATCGCCGGAACCCCAGACAAGAGGATCCTGACTGGCCATCAGGTGAATTTTGTCTGTATATTGAGAGTGGTGAGCATGAGAGATTTGCTTGGTATATGTATTCTATGTGTGTTGCTAATAAATAGATGTTTAGAGCACAGCTGTGTAAGGCTCTCTCACTGGGAAAAGGTCCCGCAAACGTGTAAAGCCCTGAGCCCCGAGGAAACGGGCAGGTACTTAAATTGACTTTCTTCCTGAGCCCCATGGGTAAGGATAGGCACCTTACACCCTGAGCCCTTGGACGGGAAAGGGTGGGGGGCCTAAATTGATTGGGTCACACCTTGAGCGTATATAGGGTATAGGTGGGCTGGCCTGGTTTTTTTGTGAGTAACAATCCATTACTCTTTGCCAGGGAGAGGAGCAGATGGTTTTCCTTCCCTCAGAAACAGCAGGAAGATCAGCTACTGAACCAGCCAATTTAGAACAATGAGAAGCTACAACTTTTTGAAGTACATAGTCATCCTGGTGGGATTCAGTACGACAGCATGTCTAGAGTTGAATAATTGGCAGTTGCTGTAAGATGGGCTGGATAATTTCATGAATACTAATGATATTTGTACCTATTCCAGGAAAGATCATTAAAAGGAGACATAATCTCCTTTTCTAGGGTGTGCATGGATCACCTGCAGAGGGCAGAAAGTAATTTCCCCTTCCTTCACATTCATAGTTGGCTAGATATATTATGTAAGGGATTGATTTTCCTTTGGAAGATTGAGATCACTGTCAAAGGCAGGACACCAAGCTAGATGGTCTGATTGAGGATGGTAAATCCTGTGCTTTTTAGTGTAGATTCATCCAAGCAGTTTATTAATGTGTTTTTAATGACTTTACTGTCAACTAATTTGCTCCCTACAGAAGTGAGCCTCCCCACTCTATAACTCCCAGGGTGGGTTTTACTCTCTTTTTAAAGATAGGAACCACAGTAGCAATTCTCTGATCCTCAGGCACCTCTCCTGTTCTGTTAAGGTAGATTACATACTTGTTAGTAGCTCTGCAATCTTATAATTATTATATTTTGTACTTCCTTTAACAACAACATCAAGCCCTAAGGATTTGATGCTATTACGTTTCTTTAGTTGTTCCAACCTTCTTCCTTAGAGACATCTTTCTCTCTGCCATTGCTATGCCTTGATTACCTAGAAGTTGTTCACTGGGGAATTTTTCCCCTCATCATCCATACTAGAGAAGACTGATTCAACAAACCATTTCACTTCACCACAGCTACATTGTCTTTTTAATTGCCTCCTTCGCTCCAGGCAGTTTGCATGGTCTTACTCACAGGCTTATATATGACCTTCTTGCTTCAGATCTATTTTTAATATATATATAACTAATAGCTATGTGCTTTTTATTTTTTCTCTTTAGTTCCCGTTCACACCTTGCCTATGCTAGCTAATTTGGATTTTGTTAATATTACGTACACTAAATGTCCCCATTTTTCACTCCTTTGCTTCACAGAAAAACTGACACTCACTATGGTATGGCCAGATGCTAATGAAGTCAGTGGCATCCTCCCCATTTTGGGACCCTCTGTTTAGAGGGACAGAATGGAGAATACACACAATATACCAAGGCAAGACAGTTGGGACCAATGTCCTCACAAACTAGCCTCTTCAGCAAATTCAAGGTGAAGTGGGAAACATTTGATAAGGGCTGCCTCAAAGCTGGGACACTGTACCTTCAAAAGAGAACTCCTTTAGGTCATGCTCGCTATGCTACACCCTGTGTACTCCCCTAATATTTCTAAACAGGCTCTCTAGGGTTATTAAACCCACCTGAACCCCTCCATTTTCAACATTAACCCCTTCCTCACTTCCCCCAAATGTAATCTGTTGGCTCTCCTTTCCATAGTCATTCAGCCTGAGGATTCCTACCTTTTGTTTCTTCAAAAATACCTCATTTATCTGCTATCACTTAAAATAATGCCTTAAAATATATAGAGCATAAGATGCTGAGCCCTGCTTGGACACCTTCCAAGCAGTGATGGCTTTATTCAGTGGAGCTCAGAATCTCTATGGACTTATTCACAGAGGCTGGTCCCTCCAAACCAGCATAAGGCCTGGTCAGCAAGGAGTCACAAAACATAGACAGGAATAGGTGAGATTCACTCTTATGACTTTGTTTAGTCTATGGATTTCACGCTGGTCCTGCAACATCATTTGAACCAACACTTTGGTTTCTTGTTTCCTTGAGCCCTCTTGGTGGTACAAATTGTGGACGTTTGTAGATACCTTGAGTATCTAAAATATTTTCAATTTGTAAGTAATTATATGCTTTTGTAGAAACAGAGGTAGTGTCTGGGTGTAACTCTAAGGGTGAAGATGTTTCTCATTACTTAAAAACTATTCACAGGAAGGGATAATAGATTCTGTCAGCTATCTGGATTGAACCTTCCAACAGATTCTGAGAATATGGTGTATTATTTAGTCAATTGCAACAGTATCCTCTCCTCCAGTAAACTTTTTAAATGGAGAAAAATACCAAGATACTTACTAAGATTTGGAGTCAAAACCCTAAATTACATTTTTGAACAATTTTGTCCAAACCTCCTCCCCCTCAAGTTGTTTTAAGACGTGGAATGTTGCTAATTTATAATACAGCAAGCTTTATTTTTTAGTTCTTTGGTTGGTAAAGTACCACATAAATATTGAGGCCTGGTTAGAAATTAAGGTTGCTGTCTTAATGGTATTTCAGCAGCCCAGTAAGTATTATCACCTTAAGGCTGGTTGGCCCTACTAATTACTATACTTACAGGCAATGCAAAGACTGTCTTTGCTGAAAATAATCAGAAACACATTCCACTGTGTACTTTAAAAAAGCATGAGTTGCGTTGGTCTCTGTCCGATTGTGAACCTCGTATTCCCATTGGTGAGTAGTTATTTGCATCAGTAGGATGAGTCAGGAGGGTCTCAATTTGGCCCTAAGATGTCACCCATTCACAAAAAAACCTCTTCTGTGACCCTAAATGATTGATTGGCAATCGATTGGCAATCCCTTGATTCGAGGATGATCTCTACCATGGATTTACATATGGGTCCTGAGATGACTCAGGAGTCCGACCCTGGAACCGCAAATCTGCCCGCAGTAGATAGACATTTTGTGGCAGGCCAGCAGCCTGCTGGGAGAAAGTTATTTCTTTGTCCTTCTCTCTCTCTCTTCAGCTTCAAGGGCAAGGTGCTTCTCTTCAAAGTGGGCCGCTGCCTGGTGGAGATTTGGCGCCATTGGGGTCAGTTGGTAGCTTGCTCTTCCCAGCTTGTGTGAGCTGAGAGTAGAGGACTTGTTTTGGGGGCTAAGAGTCTGGCATCTGCACATAATGTCCAGCCCAGCGTAGTTGGTGAATGAGGATCATTGCTTCAATGCTGGTAACATTTGCTTTAGCAAGGATGCTGGCGCTAATGCGGTTATCTTGCCACTTGACATGAAGGATCTTCCAGAGACATCGTTTGTGGTACCTCTCCAGACTCTTGAGGTGTTGTCAATCGGTCACCCAGGTTTCCCATCCATAGAGGAGTGTAGGAACAACAATTGTCCTATAGACCTGGATCTTGGTATCCTGCCGTAGGTCACGGTCCATGAAAATGCGTCGGAGCAATTTTCCAAAGGAAGCACTTGCACACTGGATCCTGTGCTGGATCTCACTGTTGATTTTTGCATTTGGAGAAAGTTTGCTATTGAGCTAGCAAAAGTGCTCAACTGTCTCCAAAGTCTGACCTTCGATGGTTATTTGTGGTGGGTCATGTGCAAGGCCTGAAGCAGGTTGATAGAGCACTTTAGTCTTCTCAGTATTCAGTGAGAGATCTAGGCTTTGGTAAGCTTGTGCATGAAAATCCAGTATGGACTGAAGGTCATTCTCAGTGTGCACAAGGATGACACAATCATCAGCATACTGAATATCAGTAATGGACCCCTGAAGACTTTAGATGTTGAGCGGAGATGTCAAAGATTAAAGAGCTGCCCAACCATTCATTGAATGTCAACTCCACTGGGGAGTTGGTGAGCTTTAACAAGGACCAAAATGACTGCTAAGTAAATGGAAAACAGGGCTGGGGCAACAATGCATCCTTGCTTAACCCCAGTTTTGATAATGAAAGGTTCCTTCTCAAGGCCATTACAGAGAATTGTGGCAGTCATCTGATCATGGAGAAGCCTTAGGACCTTAATAAATTTTGGAGGGCAGCCAGATCTGGCCAGCACCTTCCACAGGGCTTTGCAATTGACAGAGTCAAAGGCCTTTGTCAAATCGATGAAAGCCATGTAGAGATCCTAATTTTGCTCCCAAGATTTTTCCTGGATTTGGCAGGCAACAAAGATCATATCAGTTGTCCCATGGGATGGTCTAAAACTGCACTGAGATTCGGCCAATATTTCCTCAACAAGGGGAAGTAATTCGTTTAAGAGGATACGGGCAAAAATTTCCCCTCCTGTAGATAGCAAGGCAATGCCTCGATAGTTTCCACATCCTAAGTGACCCTAAATGTACACCAATGATAAGCATTAACTAACTGAAGGAGATTTTTCAAAGATACCAAGGAAAGGTAGGCACCCAACTCCCACAGACTTTCAATGTGGTGCCCAACTCCCCTTTCAAGTTTCTGTGAAATTTGACACACATGGCTTGAGTTGAAAACCTCCAGTATTCTGAATCCCCTTTCTATTCTCTGTGCAAGTGGATGTGACCAGGGCTCTGCTCCTTCCCTTTCCCCTCCGGGCATCCCAAGAGGTGCACAGAAGGAATAGGATATGTATTCCAAAGAGCCACTGACCACAGCTGTGTCAGTTTGCTACTTAGGGGCATAAGGGAACAGCTCTGTGAACTGCCATGGAAAAACAAGTCATCACAATCTGGCCCCAAGGCCTACTCTTCATGGGGAAGTTGATTAGCATAGCTCTGTTGGAATAAGCTGTTCCACAATAGCTCCCTATGTGGACACACTCTTCCAGAGTTAAAGTGACTTTTATTCCAGAATAATGACTCTACATTGAGAGTAAGGGTACATCTACACTACAGGGGGGAGTCGATTTAAGATACGCAAATTCAGCTACGTGAATAGCGTAGCTGAATTCGACGTATCACAGCCGACTTACCCCACTGTGAGGACGGTGGCAAAATCGACTTCTGCGGCTTTCTGTCGGCGGCGCTTACTCCCACCTCCACTGGTGGAGTAAGAGCGCCGATTTGGGGGTTGATTGTCGCGTCCCGACGGGACGCGATAAATCGATCCCCGAGAGGTCGATTTCTACCCGCCGATTCAGGCGGGTAGTGTAGACCTAGCCTTAGAAACTAACAATATGAAAGGTGGGTGATAGAGGGAAGCCAATAGAAGTTTTGTCTAAGTACTGAAAGTTTGGCCTTTAATAAGTGTCCTTATATCTTGCTCTTATACTAAAGCCAGAGAACATAGAAAGACCAAATAGACAAAACAAAAAGAAAATGCCAGTAGAAATTCTAGATTTTGGATTAAAATCAGCACTGTTTTTTTCTGTAAAGGGAGAGTTCCTGCTGATTGTTATGACTAAGGACAATAAGTAATGATCAAGGCAGAGAGAACTACTTAGGCCCAGGTCTCTAATCTTTTAAATATTTCTCATACTAAAATTTAGGGGTGCACAAATGTCCCCTGGCCTTGCATGCTTACTCTGTCTAGGTTTATTAAAATCAAACCCCTTTTGCTTGATTTTTTTTTCTCACCATACCAATAAATCCCCTTATTTTCCAGAAACAAGCCTCTAGATGCCCTCTTGAACTCATAATTGCTCTTAGCTGCAGTGATCTAATTGGTAGCTTAAAATGTATTCCCTTTGTGCAGGTTTCTGTGGTATTCTGAAGCTCACAGTATTCATGCTGACTCTCACTCTCCTTCATCAAAAATTGAGTATTTCCTTTCTGCCCACATTTTCCAATTAACTCTGAAATTTGCTCAAGGGCTCCACTCACAGCTTAATCCCACAACCTTTACTCATCTGCGTGGTCTCAGTCATGGGTCAGATTGAGGTGGCTCAGTGGCCTGAGTTATCTTTGTTGACTGTAGCTAGTGTTCTAGAGTATTAAACTTTCTTTTGCAAAATAGAAACTGAAATCTCTGGCCTTTCTTCTTTGAGTGATGTCCCTGGGGGTGTTCCACTTCAGGTGTCTGCCTGAGGGCTCATATACACACACCGGTTGTGCCACTTTAAGTATATTGGTACAGGTAAGCAGTCCAGCCCCCCTAATCTAGACAGTTATAGCAATACAAGGGTGCTTTATACTGATATGGTTATTCCAGTAAGGCAGTGGCACCAATTTAAATATGTCTGGGAGTGGGGCAGGGGAGAGCAAATTCCAGACCTTGCCCCTTAGGGTTGCTAACTCTCCAGGATTCTCCTGGAGTCTGCAGGAATTAAAGATTAATCTTTAATTAAAGATTGTCATGTGATGAAACCTCCAGGAATACGTCCAACCAAAATTGGCATCCCTACTGCCCCTTCCCAGCCAGGACCATGTTCTGTTTCCTGCTTTCCCCTCACCCGCTGCAGGGCCCCTAGGTTTCCTAGGCTGAGGAGCTTCCCCTCGCTCTTACTCACATCAGCAGGTGCTGTCAGGAGTCAAGTTCTTGGTGGACTCCCATGCACTGTGCCATACAGGAACAGACGCCCAGTGTGACAGATCACAACACCATTTGTCTGGCTGCTCCTCTCTCTGGACAGGGAGTGGCTGGGCTAAAGTTCAGTGCTGTTGCAATCCTTTGTCAGGTTGCAATCCCATTCACTGAGACTTGTCTGAATCAAATTTCAGTGGCACTGCGACCACACAGTTGAGTAGTGCTCCGGCATCAGCTGCTACTGAGTTAATACAGGACCACTGTTAAGAATTGGTCAGGCAATGTCCTCTGTGGCCTATGGCACTTTAAGCAAGTGCAAAATCTTGGTGTGTGTGTGGGGGGGAGCATTCACTACCAAACCTCTAAACTAAATAGTTATACCAGCACAACATCTATGTGTAGACCAGGCCTGAATCTGCCAGCAGCCTAAAAGAATATTTCTGAGAGGTGTAAACTGCTCCCATGGAGCACAGTGGGATGTTAACTCTGAGGCCTAACCATGTCGTCATTTAAAGTGTTTCTGTTGATCGAAGCATTCACACAAAAGGGAGAAGTGTGATCTTATTACAAAGATTTGCACAATCTACTTAATGCATCTCACTTTGACCACACATCTGGGCACAGCTTTGGAGAGTACCACCACTTATTTTTCCCCCCTGTCTGACCACTGCTCTGATTGCCATTAGTAAGACTTCTCATGTAATTGAAAGAATGCAAAATGCTGGCCCCACTGAAGTCCCTGGCAATACCCCCTTTGACTTCAATGGGAGCTGGATCCAGCCCACATGAAAAAGCGCTGCTGGATTAGATCTATTATTTTGGAAACTTACGTCTGTTTAAAATCACTGTCATATCTACTAGGGGTCCTCATAGTTCTTTTTGGTAACTAATGAACCAGTTTAGGAGCATCACATTTTAAGGAACATGCATTTTACTAAAAATAAGTTATTGCGAACTGTCTGAAAGGGTTTCTGAGAATGCTAAATACTGTAAGTAGTTCATCCATAAATAATGTAACAAACACTGCTACATTTTTAATGGGTGCATCATGAACATATTTTTAGATGGACTAGGCTTGCCAAACGAGTCTGGAATCTGCTTGTGGTTCCAGTGATACACAACATTCTGTTTTTATAGATCTACTTCCCCTCCCCTCAAAACCCCTTCCCAGGTTTTTCTAGAAGTGCACTCTTGAGCAATTGCTTGCAGCCATGCCTTGCTGCTCCATAGGGGAGAAGAAATCCCTTTTACCGCTTCCTCTTGCTGCATCCATACAACACAAGGCAGGCGTTGGCCCTCTGCTAGAGCTAGATCTTGATACCCTTACTCACTGAATATCTTCTTCTACGAGTAGCACCACTTTGATAGGACTGCTCAGAGTAAGCTACTAGTCTGAATGATAAGGACAACACAATCTGGCCCTTATTAAACCTCACTTTTAAAAAATGATATGCAGCATGCATGTCAATTCATTTATTAAGTCAAAGTTTAGTCTCAGTGACACCTGCGCCACTCCATTGAAGTCAAAGAAATTACACTCGCATAATGGAGAGTAAAATTTGATGTAAGCAATTGCAATGTGGAGTGATGACCTAGGGGTTCTTGTGACATGAAACCCATAGTAAGACTTTGGTGGCAACTGCAAATAGATAATGCCAGTGTGGTAGGGGTTACTACTCTGGAAATAAAATAGAGAAGCAAAAGAACACCAGACACACCACCTATATGCCCTCAGTTAACAATAGTACCCATGATCGTTATATATATATATATATATATATATATATATATATATATATATATATATATATATATATATATATATAATCTACTCTAATATTGCACATATTCTCCAAGCACTTGCAAAGCCATCAACTCTGTGCTTCTATTGCCCTTCCACTTACTCTTCTTTCCTGTGAAGTTCTTCCTCAGACTCTGTAAGACGTTGCTTCAGTACAGCAATCATCTCAACTGCAACATCCACCTGTCTGTTCAGGTCCCTCTCTCGCCTCTGAACTTCCTGTTTCTTCTGAGATAGCTGCGCAAAAGCCGCCCGAACTTCCAACAGCTCAGCAGTTTTTTGGGCCAGCTCTTTGGTAAGCTTGTCAATTCTCTTCTCTATTGTTTTATCTACAGCTTCTACCATCCTATTAAACTTTTCTCGTACATGTGCCTCAAAAGAGGCTTTGGAGTCTGTTGTTGGAACACCAGGTTTAGAAATTTGCTCATCTGTGAAGTCAGCTGACCCGTAATTTGCCACAAAAGAGACAGGCCTTTCAGCTTCCACCTCCAGTGATTTTCTGTTCTTTGGGTACTCATGTGATGTGTCACAAAAATTTATGTAGGATGGTTTTTGTTTTATTGCATTGCTGGTGTTCCCCAGTTTTCCTTGAGTCACGGTCTCTGAGGAAGAGAGCAAGTCTGCATTTTTGAGGGAAGAAAATAGGTTGCATTTTGTCAGAAGGCTTCTTTCTTCATACCTATGATTATACTCCAGATGTGCCCTCAGAGAAGAAAGGCTTCTGAATCTAGTGTGGTCACCGCATCGTGGGCAACGAAATGGCATGCAGATACTGACATTTTCAAATGACTCCTGCCACGGGTGTCTGCTTTCTTCAAAAGTGTTCTGTTGCATTACTCTCTGAATCCTGGAAGGAAAGAAAAGACCAACTAATTTCCAGGTTTGTTCAAAAAGATGCTCTTATTGCATACTGAGGAAAGTGGTGCATATTTTGCTAATACAAACCAAGAAGTAAGAACAAACTTTAAGACTGATTTTTTTCAAACTGGTTCCTGGGAAAGCAAATTCAACCATCTCATTTGAATGGCAGCACATCACACAGCAGAATAAAATCAACAAATTAATTTGAAACTTTCTTTAGCTGCCTCAAAGCCCTCATTAGGCTCATTAAGCTGAAACATTATGATATTGAGAGCAACTAACCCTGAAGCAGTTGTTTAACAGTCAGACTACATATATATGAAAAGCTAGCCTGTTGTACAATGTTAGTTTGTAGTGTAGCATGCTCAGAAACTAAATAGCTTACTATGCTTTTTCATACTTTCATTATTATTCCTTACTCACAGATAAAGGCCAATAACAAGGTTTTTATATTCATTATGTTGATTAGTAAGCAATAAGACCTGATACCTGTTTCCATCGATAAGACAAATCTAAAATTGTACCTGTGCATATATATGCATATAGGTGTGCATGCAGATAGGTAACAGTACTGGTGGTGACATGAACTCAGCAGATGGGGACAAATGGGGGCTGGGTAGCTTACACACAGAAAAGCTGAAGGGGGGTGGCAGAGGGATGCAAGAGGAGGACTTCAAGCAGAAGGGGGCAAGGAGAGGCTACTTACATGCAAAAGAACGGGCTGTGCAGTGTGCATGCGGAGGGCACAAAGATGTTTAAGGTACAGTGGACTAAATAAGACAAGGTCACTATTTCTGCATGGGCTGGGGAAGATTAGGCAGAGCTCCAACCGCTCTCTACTGCGTGCGTGTGTGTGTGTGTTAGGCGACCCATCTCCTCCAGTGTGTACGATGCCTGATGCTGTCTCCCTGGATTCCCTAGACCCAGTATTCCGAGGGCTCTGAGCTCAGTCCAGTTCCCTCAGGCACACCCCTAAACCCCATTCCTCCCTGCACTGACAAACACATGCACTGATTGCAGGAAGCACATCTTTTCTCTTTCTCCCCCCGCCTCCAGGCTCTGTGGTGCAGAGAGCAGCACTTACCTGACTTGTTGCTGCTGCTGTGGTGGTGGTGGTGCTGAAGCTGCAGGGGAAGCAGTTTTCAGCAGAGCCGTAAATCACGCTGAGCCCAGCAGAGTCACACTTATTCACACCCCCCTTTCTCATTCATTCACACCAATACATAGAGCTGAGCAGTGAGCGGGGAGGAGCATCTGGAGGAAGGACGGGGCTGGGCTAAAGCTGAGAGCTCAGGCAGAGCACAAAGCAAAATCCACTTCAGGCCAGCATAGAAGGAGCAGAAAAACAGCCTGCGTAAAGGCAACTGGAAACAGAGAAGATGAGAGAGGGAAAAGAGGGAGAGCAAGAGAAATCAGCCTCTAAATCTATACACGTCATCTGATCATTTAATATAGAAGCAAACAAGTGCAAACTAGACACAAACAATTTAATGATAAGTAATGGTAGGGAGGAGGGACCGAAGCATTTTGCAAGGCAAGAACAATACTGAGCCATTAGGACATATTGGATAAAATCCTGGTCCTGCTGCAGTTGATGGGACTTTTGCCATTGTAGACACATCTTACTGTCACTGACGTGTTGATCATATGGCAGCGTAAGCTGATGTAAGTGTAGTAGGGTTTGCACGTTTGTATTTTGAATTATAAGTAAGGATATGTCTGTGCTACAAGCACTCTAGCAGCACAGCGGCCACTTGCTACAGAAGGGGTTTTCCCCCTGCTACAGTAAATTCACCTTCTCAAGAGGTGGTAGCTCGCTTGAGGGAAGAATTCTCCCATTGACCTAGCTACATCTCCAGTGGGAGGGAGGGTAGGCTGACCTCACTATATTGCACAGGACGTGACAGAGGCACAGGACGTGATAGAGGTAGGGGCTTTTATAGTGACTAATGCCCCAGTCCATGCTGGTAGACACCTGTTTGTTTGGCTGCCATTTGCAGGAATGGGGTATGGCTACACTAGAGAGTTTAGTGCGCCACCGTAAGCTCTCTAATGTACCTGCTCTAAGAGGAGAGCTTTCTCCCATCATATCAGCTGCTGGGTTGTGAACCTTGACAGAAAAGCTACACATATAATAAACTACACGTTACCTGTTCCAGATGAATGGATCCTGGTTGAATCACAGCACCACTAATGGAGGGATAACTTCTGAGACCACTTTCCACTCGGCTTCCCAATAACTCAGTTCCTTTCATCACTCAGGTATCTTTATTCATTATACAGCACTGATCTGCTGATTAGATTCAAATGCGCGGAGTGTGTGTGTGTGGGGGGGGGAGGGAGAGATGAATGCAGGGTACATCGCATCTCCAAAGTTACACAGTAACCTCTCCCTTTATATACATTACATATCTCATTGCATTCACTATACATTGCATACTTTTTGGATTGGATTGGATTGGATTGGTTACTTCGCAGGAACCAATCCCTGTGCAGCATGTGCTGTCCATGTACTGCCCATATTTCAACTTTCTCTTTACCTGATGTCTACATTCCTAACTTATTACGTCCCTCGTTATCTAGCTCATAGTAAATAGTTCCCTGGGTGTTCTCCCTTCTCTTAGTTGGCTCAGACATTCTGTCTTTTTAGCCTACTGACATATTTACTTATCTTATGTAGCACAAACATTCTGTTTTCAACCCGATGATTCATTTATATCCCTAATGCTATCTCCCAAAAAATGAGGCCTCCCTCCATGTGTTAATTACTCATGTCAGGCCAGGCCTCCACTTTAATAATAGATTAGACATTGATCCCTTGACTAGAAAATGAGATTTGTAATCATTTTATAATCTTAACCATTGAACATATTTTTGCAAATTTTGGGAGACTATATTAAGGCTGAATATGAAGTGTAAGTTTCTTGGAATGATAGTGAAGTATCTCTGTTCTAAAATGTAGTGTTTGAGACAGGGGCGGCCCTAGACTAGCTGCCAGCAACTGGTGCCCTAGGCGAACCATGCAATCGGCGCCCAAACCCCAAGGGCAGATCTAGGCTGAGGTTTTTAGCAAATGGGAAACATTTTGCCCCTTTTTTCCTTTTAATTTTTTTTAAGCTTTAAACAGAGGCTTAATTATTCGGTTTGTCTGTCCATCTGTCTCTCCAACCAATGTTTCTGAGATCAGATAAAACAGAGACACAAAATTTTCAGAATAGATTTGTACACGACAGCTAGATGATATTTCAGTCCAATTTCAAATAAAAATGCATTAAAAATGTGAATTATAATTTTTATTATTACAAATCCAAAATCATCCATTATGCTATCCTGCTTTAACTGCCATTACCACCACATCCAATAAAGAAAGAAATAAGAAAACTCTTCAATGAACTTTAACCTGTATTTACAAAACACTCCAAATAAAAAACACTCTGTGCTCTTAAAACATGACCTTTCTTGCTTTAAATTTTGAAAATTCAGTCACTAGTTCTTTTAGATCCAGTTTACCAGCTATTTCATGCTCTATTGACATTGTGGCAAGTCCAACAAGTCTCTCTTGCACCGTTATTGAACGCAGATATGTTTTTATCAATTTTAACTTTGAGAAGCTACATTCCACACTAGCTACAGAAACTGGCAAAGTTAAAAGAACGTGTAGAGCTATAAAAACGTTTGGAAAACTGTCTGAGTTTATTTTCACAAACAAACTTCAGTACTTCTTCAGGAGTGGAATGTTTCTTAAGTCGTCTTGAAAAAGCCTGAAGCTCACTACACAAATCTGTAACATCAATGTCTTTTGAATTTTCATGAGTCAATGCCGACTCCAGTTTTATACAAAATTCTCTTATCTGTTTTGCTGTTTTCTTTTGCAAGCTGTGGATATCATATAGAAAGCCAAATACTGACTCTAGCTGCTGCATCTGTTGAAATCTTTCGTCAACTGAGTGAATAGCAGTATCAAGGACTGCAAAGTAGAAATTCACTTTGAACCTTTGTTTTGGGTTCTGAATGGGTGTGTCTTGTCTTTCATATGAAAACTGCTGTTTCTTTTGCCGAATGCAAACTGGCTCTGGTTCAAATTCTGTTGGAAAGTCTATTTCTTCAGCAAGCTTGAGAGAATTTACCAGTGTTCTTTGGAACTCTTCATCACTTCTGAATTCCTCCAGAATATTTTTAGTTTGCTGCAGTTTTTGAATAGCAGAATGTATGTTCAAGTTCTTTTCCTGAAGCTGCTTACTAGTGAGGTTAATCTCGAAAAGGATATTATACCACAAAATGAGTGATGTCACAAATTTGAACTTGGAAAGGCCATTTACAAGAGCTTCTGCATCTGAACGTGCCGTATTGCCAGATGATCCAGTAAAGGTAGTATCAGAAATTTCAATTAGGGCATCATAAATGTTTCCAAGTTCATAGCAAAGAGGCTTCAAAGCATCAATGTGACTCTCCGATCTTGTCTGACTAAGTCGTTTAACAGTTAGAGAATTCACATGGCGAGTCAGAATCTCCCAACATGTGTGTTGAGCCTGAGAAAAACACAAACACTTTGCACCAGGTCAAAGAAACTGCTTGCCTCCAAACAGCATTTAGCAGCAGCATTGACAACAAAATTCAGAGAATGCGCACTGCAAGGAACAAAAAGGATTGATTTCCATCCTTTTCCTTTGCACACCATTGTCTTTACCCTTCATATTACTCCCATTATCATAGCCTTGGCCATGTAAGTTTTCAACAGATAATGACATTGTTTCAAGCTCTTGAAGAATAGCTTCGGTCATAAATGCTCAAGTTGTCTCCTTCAGTGGTATGAAACCCAAAAAATGTTCCTTTATGAGCACTTCAATATTATCTTTCTGCAGACTTTTCCATATCCACAAAACAAATGATCATCATTTGTTCAACATGACTCACATCTGGCTTAGAGTCCAGTATTATTGAAAAGTATTTTGCAGAATGGGCAGCTTCTACAATTTTCTTTTTAATGGCATTTGCTAGGATTTGAATCAGTTCATTCTGCATATTTTTTCCTAAGTCATGAACCTGTGTTTTATGATCAGTTATTTTACGTAGATGCTCCTTCATGACTGGATCAAACAAAGCTAAGTATTCAACAAATTTTAAAAAGTTTCCATTACCTGGAGTGTATAATTTTTTATTTCTACCACGGCCACAGAATGCTAAATTTTGCCCACCGAGAACTCTCACTAAAGCAATCAGGCGCTCTAATATTTGTTGCCAATATTCTTCTTTTTCCTTGATCACATGTAAATTTTCTTTGTTTAGTTTTTCCTTTTTTCAATCGTAATGCAAGTTCTTTCCAATTTTGAAAACATTCCAAATGTTCTGTACTTCTTTCATGTGAAGAGAGAATTGAAGATACATTTTTCCAGTCCTTTGAACCATTTTCAGTAAGTAATGTACCAATTGCTTGATTTCTAAACAACTTGTAGCAAAAGCAAAACACAGAGCCCTTCGACACTGAATATTGTAACCAGTTTTGATGAATTTCTTCCCCATTAATGAGTTTCCTCTTGTAATGCTGAGGAGAGAATTTTCTTTCATTTCCATCCTTAGGGAAGGAAAATTCATGAACTTGTTCGGGTCCATGTTCCATGAGAATTTGCTGCACACAGTCATCACATCTGGGCCATGAAGCTGGGTCCCCATATTGTAACTTGTTTGTGATTTCCTTATCCTTTCTTCCTTCTACTTCATTTACTTCAATTTCTGCATGGGTCTCTGAAGGTGAAAATATTCCATATCAGTCTGATGCTGTGAGCTGCCTTCATCTAGAAGTAAGTTTCCATCATCTTGATGTTCCAAACTGCTTCCAAGCGGATGTGAGCTAACCTCCTCTCCAAGTAAAATTCCTTCATCTGGATGCTGTGAACTGCTTCTTTATTTGGATTAAAGAGAAGATATTTCAGGAAGGATCCCTGCTGTTTTGCTTGGTCCTTTTCCTTCTCAGCCTTTCATTTACGATACTCAGCTCCTGAGGGTTTTCTCTTTCCTCTTTCTGCCTGGGGCATTTGAAAATTGCTATGTACTGTGCTCCCAACTGCAAGCATTATAGCGTTAAGGATGGCTGACACACCACATGGTTGGCAATTTAAACCACATTGCAGCCATCCCAACACATCTTTTCACTGTTTAAAGGTTCAATGATTAGTAACATACACTCACTTACCTATTAAAATAGTTAGTTATAGCATTTACATGGAAACAAAATGACCTTGTTTGACGTTATAACCTGACACCAGTTGTTTGGAAAGTAATCCCCTTCCTCACGGTTACCCGCTTGGAGTGTGACGTCATCACTTTCCTAGTCAATTAAGCATTAACGCTGTTACTTTTCTTTTCTTTTATGGACCTTATTTATTACATGTGAACTAGTCATAATAAAGAAAAATTCATAATTATACAGCCCGCTGTATAATATAACGCTAAGGTTTAATAACACTTAAAGATACTCACATTTTGGATTTATAATGCTGAAAGATGTTATTCTTTATTCTTTGGCACCAAGAAACACAATTTTCCACAGTATTCACTCGATTCTTAACCATCTACCTGTGACGTGTGTTAAAATGATCGTTTGACATGTATCAACTCGCGATATCTCTGCTCTACATGAATTTCCGGCTATGCGACCTTGATGTATATTCGAGTTAGGTGTCACTAGCATTGCAGGTCTTGCTGCTGGCGGATGTGTTTCATTGTGGCTGAGTTATTGCTTATCAAAATTGCAGAGTGCAAATTGAAAAAAATTAGCTAAAATATTATTTATTTTTGCAGTAAATAAAAGATTTGACATTAATAAATTCTCAGAAATGTAGAGAAATGAATTATAATTCATATTCCCTCCATACGCGCATGGGAATTGAAATAATGACATCTTCGTTATTTTATTTGTATTTTTTTTCATTTTTTCATTTTTTTTTTTAAATTAGATTTTTCCCCCTCAAATTTGGTGACCCATTTAACTTGGCACCCTAGGCGACTGCCTAGTTTGCCTATATGGATGGGCCACCCTGGTTTGAGACCATTATTGTCAAATGTTATGGGTTGGTGAGAATATCTTTTATTGGACCAACTTCTGTTAGTGAAAGTAACAAGATTTTGAGCTTACACAGAGCTCGTTGTCACAGCTAAATACAAGATGGAACAGATTGTTTAGCATAAGAAGTTAACACATATTCTAAGGCCTGATCTACAGGGCGGTGGGGGGGCAAATCGACCTAAGATATGCAACTTCAGCTACGAGAATAGCATAGCTGAAGTTGACATATTTTAGGTTGACTTACCTCGCGTCCTCACGGTGCGGGGTCGATTGCCGCTGCTCCCCCATCGAGTCCGCTTCCGCCTCTCGTCGCGGTGGAGTACAGGAGTCAATGGCAGAGCGATCGGGGATGGATCACTACCTGCCGATTTGGCAGATAGTGTAGATGTAACCTTAGAGACTGGTCAAGGTGAAGTGGCCCATTAGCAACTCTGCAGTCAGAGGACAAAAAATGGGGGTTAGTGATTTACAGATGGTTGTAGTAAATCATAAATCCACATGTTGTGATAGGCATGTGTAAGACCCATGGATCTTGAATGGTGTATTGTGGGGGTACTAATCCTGGTAGCAGTGGAGATATGTCTGCTGGTTTTACATCTGTTGTTATTGCAGAGTCTGGTGCTTCTTTGAGTTGGTGGGTCCTGGTCTGTGGGGAGCTTGCTTCTGATGATGAGCTTGGTGAGGTTGGGGGTTTGTTTGAAGGCCAGAAGAGGGGATTCGGGAAAGATTTCTTTCAGGATGAGTATGCGTTTTAGTTGTTTAATGATACCCCGTGTCACGTGTTATGGGTTGGTTTTTTTAATGTGGGAGAGAGAAATGTTCAGCATTGGTATAGTACATTTATTTAATAAGCGAAGTATTGACATAGCTCTAAACATTCGAAAATAGGGGCACTCTGATCAGTGCCTTTGATGTGATTAAGGCTAAATGGTTCACCAGAACAGTACCTCAGAGGAAGTGATTCCTGTTGAAACTCAGAGCATCATCTTCTAATCCCTAAAGTGTGTGTACTAGCCAGGATGAAACTTTTTGTAGGAGCTATTTGTGCTCCATTATGTTTGTCAAAAAAGTGACAATCTGACCTTCTGCTCTGACCAAGCATTACCAACAAAAGGAAGGGGACAAGAGAATGCTAAACCACGAAAAGCTCCAAAGCCATGCATTACAACCTTCACCTTTTTGGGATTTGTGGGAGGCTAACTTTGGAAGTATTACTGACCTGATACTGTCCCTACTCTCTCATGTTCCCCCTTACTGCTGTTACTTGTCCCCCCTTCCCGCCCACACACACATATGTTGCTCCACATTGGGAGGCAGGAGCATTCAGTGGTGCCACTCAGAGGCTGGACTGAGTGTCACAGGTGTGCCAGGCTTTAACTTGGGCTGTCAGGGTGCTACATGAGCCTCCATCTGTGTACTCAGGAGCTTTAGTTGGCTACAACAGGGACCACCATGGAATTAGGAAGGGAAAATAAATGGCTTACAAGGAGCCACTTGCCGGTTTACCTGAAACAGCAAGGTTGGATCTAGGCTCCTGTAGCTCTCCAACTCCTCCTACTCCTTTCCTCTTCCCTGACTTCACAGGAGCTACTGACATGCTTAGAGTGAAGTATGTGCAAAAGTGTTTTGATGGATCAGGTCCTTAGTATGCATGTTTTCTATACCTAAAGTTAACAATATTGGCGAGTAGCGTCCCCTTCATATGCCAATAGGAGTTGTGTGCATTTTTGCAGAGAGACTATACTTCATTCTCTTCATCTGAGTTTAATCTATAATTTAAATCTGAAATTGGCAGAATCTAGCACTATCACCTAAATTACCCAAAGCCCAAATTCACACAGCTACAGCATATGACTCATGTTTGAAATCTTGCCAAGAGATGGGAGGGTATTTTTCAGGTTATTTGTATGCACAGCTTTTAGTCAAGATCTTTCTAAGCACTTCAAGATTTCCAAAAAAGTGGAAGTCACACAATGGTGTAGAGTGCCAACATATGGGGAGATGCATGTGAGGGGGAGAAATAGAAGTTAAGGGTGCTCAGCATTTACTGCAGATTATTGAAACAGGTACAGTAGATCTGTAAAATTATTTCTCTGTTTATGCTGTTTGTTTCCTTTTTAAATTTCTTTCAGTCTGGACATGTCAGTTTCACTTTTGTTTATAGTCTCTTCTGCTTTCAGGTTCACAGTGCTGCAGTGTTTGAACTGTAAGGTGAAATTTTGTTGTTGGTTTTTTGTTTTTTGTTTTAATTTTTCTAGTGGTAGATTCAGATTCAGTATGGTCTCTTTGGCTTCCATTCACTGACATCGCCCTTCCGGTTTTGTTTTGTTTTTGTTAAAGGGGTCAGAAGATGAGGCTGAGTGACAGAATTTTCAGATTTTTACCAAGGTCTTCACTGTGCTACTCAGGGCCCCAGTTATTTTCTAGGTATAGTCAGGTAGACTTGAGTTTGCTGTGATTATGCTGCAGTATTGATTTTTTTTAAACTGAGAAATAGATTTTCACTGTAAACTCAAATACTGGTCAATGGACCCAACACTGATCTCATGCCAGTTTTATACTAGTGTAGCTACACTGAATTCAGTAGTTATTCCTGATTAATACCAAGGTAAGTGAACTAAGAATCTGGCCCAGTATTTACTGCATATCATTTACATATAGGTGTATGCATGTATTGGTCAGCAATGGTGTATTTTTTTCAACTGTAGCATGAACAGGAAAGTGCAGCATTTTTCTTTGTAGTATTAATGGGAAGTAGTCCCTGTCACAAATACACATGATAATTTGTAATACTGATCCCTATCTGTTACTGATACTGGGCCAAATCCTGAGTTCATTACTGAGTCCATCCTTAGTGTGTGGAATGGGCATTTGTCAGAGTCCTGATGAACTAAAATCCAAGTGAAGACTTAAGGGTTTTGCCCATGAAATTTTTAGCAATTATTAATTACTTGTATTACAGTAGCACCTAGGATCAGTTTCCCGTGCTAGCTTTGTGTGCATATACACTGTATTATACATAAATAAAATGAACTGTTGTACATTTTGTTACATGAAATATACCGACTTGAAAAGATAAAGAATTTTTCCAGTGTCTTTCTGCCACAATAGTTGAGGAAAAGGTTGCCTTGTATCTGGAGAATTGAAGATGAGAAAATATTATTGTACGTACTGGCTCCATGTTACTGTTTAGCCAAGTGCACGCTGTTTTTTAGGGGAGGTATAAGTTGTGCATTTAAGTTAATTATTAAAAAGCTGAGTTTTGGTCATTTAAAGCCAATTTACTAAAAATAAAAGAAATCTTTCTATTTCAAATGAGATTTGTTGTCAAGGCAACAAAAGGACTGCAGATAGCAAGAATTCTATGAATCCTGTAGCATTTTGTCAGGCCAAGTACGTCAGCAGCGTCCAGCCCTTCTGTGGATTCTGAGAAGTGATTACTACTCTCATAGGTAGTCCCTCTGTGGAGGTGACTGTGACTAGCTTTCCTCTTCTGAGCAATTATTGTTTCATGCTTTTCTGAATAAGAAAAGGAATGAGCCATTTTCTTACTAGATGTTATGAGCAGTGTGTCCCATAATGGATGATTTTCAAGAAGTCTCAATGTTAGTGGTTCTAATGTGGAGAGAAGGCTGTGGAATTACATACAAGAGATGAAATAGGAACAAAAAGGAGAAAAGAGGTGTCAGTAATGACTGGGCTTTGCATTTTGAGGTTCTTGATTTTTCTCAAATGAGCTAGTGCTGCAGCAAAATAGTCAAATATGGCAGGGGGGAAAATCCCTCCCACTGAACACCTTTCATCTAGGACACTGAAAATCCCTGGAAGAGAACCTTCTCAAGAAGAGCCAGAGAGATACTTCCCTATCTCTTGCTCAGGAATTAAAAGTAAAAGTAGGGAGGGTGCAATTTGGTTATTTTACACTGTGCTCAATCTAAGGGGAAAAGTGTGTGCAAGTGCCTTAAGCATGCAAGCATGGTGCAAACACCTATAGCCTAGTGGACTGAGTACAGTACTAGGAGACCAGGATTCCATTCCAGACTATTTGACTGATTCCCTGCCTGACCTTGAGCAAGTTATTTAAATTCTTGTGCCTCAGTTTCCCCTGTAAAATGGGGATGATAAAACCTAGCTCTTTTCATCATTAGAGCTTAAAGTGCTTTACAAAGGTGATTAGTAGCATTCTTCCCATTTTACAGATGGGGAAACTGAGGCATGGGGAAGAAAATGACTTGCCCAAGCTCAACTAGCAGGCTAATGGAAGAACCAGGACTTGAACCCAGGTTCTCTAACATCTTGTCTAGTGACGTATCTACTAAGCTACAGTAGCTTTATATAAACTACTATTTGAAGTACTTTAGGGCAGGGGTTCTCAACCTTTTTCTCTCAGCCTCTCCCCTCCCCCAACATGCTATAAAAACTCCACGGCCCAGCTGTGCCACAACAACTCATTTTCTGCATATAAAAGCCATTAGGGGGTACAAGCAGGGCAATTGCCTAGGGCCCCATGCCACAAGGGGAATTGCAAAGCTAAGTTGCTCAGGCTTTGGTTTCAGCCCCGGGTGGCAGGGCTCAGGGCCCCAGGCTTCAGCCCCATGTGGTGGGGCTTTGGCTTTCTGCCCTGGGCCCCAGTGAGTCTAACACTGGCCCTGCTAGGAGGACCCCCTGAAACCTGCTCGTGGCCCTCCAGGTGGCCCCAGACCCCTGGCTGGGAGCCACTGCTTTAGCATACTCTCCGAAGGGCTTCTCATCCACATACAAAAGTGTGTAGAATTAAACCAGTTAGAGAACTGTTTGGAATAGATAGTGCATTTAACAGGCCTGGAACTGGTTCAATCTAAACCATTTCAGTGTCAGTGTGGACATGAAAAAGCCAAAACAGTTCACCTTGTCCTCCCACTGTTGTCCTCCAGTGGCCTGATGGCCTTTTGAAATCTCCTAGAACACACTGTGTTTGGGAACTGTAGGACATTGTGACAGAATACACTCCTGTATTCACGCCCTACACACTATTGTAATAATCTTTGCACAAGAAATGCCTTGCAAGGTATCATTTTAAAATGCATAATTTGCTAGTCAGTATTGTCCTGATAAAATATATGTGGCAACATTGCTTGTGAAGTTATACGATTTTTCTGTATGATATTAACACGTTTGAAACCCCAAAGCCCTGCCCAGGCAGAAGTCAGGTCTGTCCTAAACAAAGGAAGGAATGTGTGCTTACCTTAATTTGCATTTATGCAGTAAACAGAGTCATCAAGCAGGAAGGGAAAACAAAGAATGCTCAAAACAGGTGAAAAAAGCCAGCAGGGAACATCCTTCCACATAGACTCTTTGTCTCCTAGTTCCCAGCTGGAAATACTTTTCAAAGAGGAAGAGGAGACTATAAAAAGGAGCAAACACCCCAAAAGGAAAAAGCTATTGGAGTTTGGGGGAGGGGTCCGGACCTGAAGAGTTAGGTCAGTAACCTTGCTGGAAGCATATGGTGAGGAATTTTGCTTTAATCTAATATAGTTTGTTAAGTTAGGCACTAGTAAGCATTGTGTCTTTATTTTTCTTGTAACCATTTCTGACTTTTATGCCTCATTACTTGTAGTCACTTAAAATTTCTCTTTGTAGTTAATAAACTTGTTTTACTGTTTTATCTAATCCAATGTGTTCAAGTTGAAGTGTCTGGGTAACTCTATTTAAGATAATAAAATGGTGTATTATTCCCTTAAAGGAATAATGGACTTAAAATATTTCTACGGTCCAGGAGAGGGCAGTACAGAACATACATTTCTGGGGTTAAATCCGGGAGTGGAGGTGTGTTGGGGTCACCCTGCAGTATAACCAAGGCTGGTGAGGCCAGGGTGTAACTGGCAGGCTGCAGTTACACACAAACACTCAGGGTGTGATTTGCATGCTGGAAGGCTGTTTGTGAGTGGCCCAGGAGGGAGCTACTTCAGCAAGGCATTGTAAGGCACCCAAGGTTGCAGGGCAGAGGTGACGCAGCCCTCCACTGGTCTGAATTGTACCCTGGTATGTAACAGACACATACCTAGAGGGCATTGTAACTTGAAAAGGTTTAGAATAGCTGTAGTATGGATGTAGGACAAACCTGTAATTGTTCTTAAACTAAGCAGTATGGCTAGAATGGATGCAATGAAAAGTTTTTCCTTAAATCAGTCCTGCAAGTTGAATTACAAACAGTTCAGTTACCTATTGTACAACTAGCTAAAGGTATGTGCCCAACAGATAAAAGAGCAAAGCAGAGGAGTATAATTCACCATAAAGAATGGCCATTGCTGCCAGAGTGCTTTCAAAATGAGATGAGATCTGCTTAACAGAATAGGGGAAAAAAAGCTGCCCCACACAGCAAAGGAAAAAAGAGAATGAAAGAAAGCAAGAAGGCATGTCACAATATCTTTAAAGAAAGATTTCTCCCTACAGCAAAGCGTTTTCCTCATTGGGACTTATTAAAATATAGACATTTTCTGCGAAAGAAAAAGAAATGAAAAAAGCACACCATCAAAGCAGAATCTTGAGCAGTTTCATTCTGATAGTGCTCCTCTCTAATTGAGATTGCATGGTGAGGAACACATCCCTTTAAAGGTTTCATACCAAATGTCTTCTGCATATGCAGGAACTAAATGTTAAATAAATCACACTGATTTCCCTAGTGAAAGAAATCTGGCTTTCTTATTTTGAAGAAGGCTGTATAAAAGGAACTGAGAGTTACCATCTGCAACTAATTAGTTTGTACTAGTATCTAAATCACAGAAGCCAAGTTTCTAAAATTAGAAATGCAATGGAATAATGTAAAAAGAGCAAGTCTACCCCCCAACTCTCCCCCCGCCCAAACCTGTGGTGACTGTCCACCTCTATATCAGGAAATGTGGTGTGCCGTCTCCACCAAGCATAATGTAAACTGTATGAGTCTGTTTCCCCTATTCTCCCCCCCACACACACATCCCACCTCCCCGAGATCTGATTTGTATGCAGAGGAGACCCTCCTCTTTGCGTTAATCTCTTCTTAGAGGGAAGTGGGAGCCAGATGCCTCCACAGCATCATTGCTCCCTTCTCTGGATGTTGTATGTGTCTGTCTGTAGGTCCAGACAGGAAGGAAGAGGGGGTAAGTAATGGGTAGGATCTGGGGTGAACATAGGGTGACCATATGTCCCGATTTTATCGGGCCAGTCCCGATATTTGGGGCTTTGTCTTATATAGGCTCCTATTACTCCCCACCCCGTCCTAATTTTTCACATTTGCTGTCTGGGCACCCTAGATGAACACACTTTGTACCCCCCACCAACAGAAATTCATGGCTCTTGGAGAAGTCGCTGCAGAAGATGGGAGTATTTGACAGGATATAAGGGAGCATGGAGAGGCCTCTTCTTGACAACAAAAAGGGCCAGAGTCTCAACCAGGTTTATATGGCACTCAGCAGCCACTGTTGGAAGGGAATTCCCTACTGGCACATCTGCACCAAAGCCAGTCCCTGCTCCTCTTCCTTATCTTCCTGGTTTCAGGGGCATGTTGAGGAAGAGAGAGGGCATGTCAGGGATAGGGTACAAGAGAGCACTGCTGTACTGACATAAGGTCCATTAAGGATCCTGCATGAGTGATGCACATCAGAGCTGCCTGGAAGTAGCTCTGAGTAGGAATGGCCCTTGGACTTAGGGAGCTATATGGCACTGCCCCCGCCCACTACCTGTGCCAACCACAGGTCTGGCACTGGAGACAATCAATCCCTGTGTCTTCAAACCCATCTAAAATAATAGTGGTTTTACTGGATGCCTGGGGGAAATGAGCAGTAAGATGTTTCCAAACCTCCCCTCCTTCAGACCCTCTCTCCCCACCTTTCCTTCCTTGCTTCCTTCTCTTCTGTGTTGCTGGTATTTATAGTTTCTATTTTGCATTTGGTGTGAATGACTGTGGGCCCAATCATTGGTCCACTGGAAGAAAGGTTTGCAGGATGAAAGCCCCTGCACCTGAAAGGTGCACTAAATGAATGGCATTAATGAACCTTTTAAACTACAAGTTAACTAGAGGAAGATATTTCTTTACAATAACATCTTCAAAAAGGCTCAGTCAAACCAATGGGCTTTCTATAGGATGAAGAAAAGGAAGGCAATAAAAGGGTGGATTTAAAAGGAAAGTATAGAGTGCTTATTAGTTCCTAAACATCCATGAGATGAAAGTGCTTGGTGCTCTCAGGTATTAGAGCCTGGACTGACATTAGTGTTCAATATTCATGAAGTAACCAAGTAACAAGTCAAGTCAAGAAAGAAAAAGCACAGCAATACAGCCAATTAGAAGTTCTTTTCCTCTTCCATAAAAGGTTGCTTATATTAATGATGGAGACATCATGATGCGAAGAATAAGAACAATTTGATAGGCACTTAGGGTGAAATTCACCTTGGTGCAGAGGGCCAGCATGAGGACTATACATCATTTAAGCCCTATTTTGATCTTAGTACTGCATAGGGCTTGTGTTGACCTTCTGCACTGGAGTAAATTTCAGCCAGTTATCTATTTAAAACATTGCTGTTTCTAGGGCTTGTCTCTGTCACCTTTTCCCATGCAAACAATTCTTAGGGAAACAATCCCACTAAATTCAGTGGAACTACTTGCATGAGTAAGGTCTGCTGGATTGGCCCCAATCCTGCAGTGAGACCTATCTGAGTGACATGGTATGTCCGCACAGAATTTATTGCAGGACTGGGTCTTTGGTTACCTTTGCCTTTTGCCTCAAAATAATGCCCAAATAGTACAACGTTACACACAAGAGTGATGAGGTTAACATTGCAATTTAAATGCATTTTAATGTATTGGTTTTGATTATTTTTACCCATTAGAATTCTTAGATCTGTTTTGGTTGAAACAAGCTGGTGGTTTATCTTATTTCATACTTACTATTTATAAGACTTGTACCAGAAAAATGTCCGTAATTTAAGTCACTGACATGGGCAAGTGATTTTGTGCACAAAGAAGTTTCAGGAATTGGAGATGTTCTCATTTAGATGGACTAAAATGAAATACTGAAGACTTCAAATAACAGATAACATCCAAGACCTTTTCAAACAACTGTATGCTAAGCACTATTGCAGACAGTTATAAAAGACGTCAATCACTGGACATTACTAAACAAACATGTGGTCTGATGTGCAACGAAAGCTGAGGGTGTTCATCATCTTGAAAAATCAAGCCCATGTGCAGCAAGATTCTTCACATGCAAAATAAACATTTTCAGGTCAAATTCCTTTTTCCATGCAATATGCTGGATACAGTCTTGAAGGCATGTGTGATTAACCACATCTGGCTAAATTTGAGATTGAAAATTGGAAGAATGTGACTAACCCAAAGGAAAACGCCGATGCCTTTCTTTCATATTTTGTTGCAGGCAGATGCCTGTTAGCTCAATATAATTTGGATCTACAGAACAAGAACAAATTGCCCACATCAAAATATGATTTGCTCCCATATCCATCCCCAAATTAAGTGACTAATTCTTTTGTTCAACATATATTACCTGTTTTGGAAAAAAGTAATTAGGAGTGTGAAATATTCCCCTATTTTTTAAATTTAAAAAATATTATATACACCTCTACCCCGATATAACGCTGTCCTCGGGAGCCAAAAAATCTTACTGCGTTATAGGTGAAATCGCGTTATATCGAACTTGCTTTGATCCGCCGGAGTGCGCAGCCCTGCCCCCTCCCCCCCCCCGGGAGCGCTGCTTTACCATGTTATATCTGAATTCGTGTTATATCAGGTCACGTTATATCGGGGTAGAGGTGTAGTTATTTAAGAGAGGACGAAAACGAACCTAAAACATTTCTTAATTTGTTAAATGGCTTTTTTTTCCAGGTTGAAATAGTGGCTGGGAAGAGTAGAGACAGTGCTCTAGAATTCTAGTTTGTTTTTAAAATAACTTTATTTACATAATTATGATGACTATACACAAATTCTAGAAAATCTGTGCAACCAAATATGGATAGACTTGTGTGTATCTATCTCTCTCTCTCACACACACACACACACACACACACACACAGAGGTTCTTTTATATTCTTCAGGATGAAATGGGCTATAAAAATGTAAGATACTATTTATTATTGCTATTATTTATAACTGAAAACAATAAAAATGAAATAGGATGTTGTCTCTGCTCATATAGCAGATCATGAAACAGTTAGAAGGACCATAGAAATATCTGACAACCCAACCATAGATAAAATGTGCTCACTATTAAATCTGAGCTTTATAATAACTCTGAATAAAACAGTTCTTCCTCAGAGGCAAAAATAGCATAATTAGCACCTTGCACTAGAGCATATACACATCTTGGATAGAGTGGAAACTTATCCTCTTCCTGGGGTTTGACCTTAATGTTAAATTAAACAACAGCAAAAATAGCTTGGTTGTGCCTAGCGTGAAATCCTGGCTTTATTGACATATTATTATTATTATTTTATTATTTGTATTACAGTAGTACTTAGGAGTCCTGGTCATGGATCAGGACCCCACTGTTCTAGGTGCTGTACAAACATAGAACAAAAAAAGATGGGTCCTGCCCCAAGGAGCTTACAATCTCTGTGTAAAACAAGGTGGATACAGACATATGGGAGACTACAAGGAAACAATGAGACAATTGTGGTCAGCATGATAGGCAGAGGTCGCAACACAGCAGAGGTCTAACTGTTGTAGAGCCAGGATTTCATCATAGAATTTTCTAGGCTTCTCTCTTCCCCTATATCCATCTGCCTGTGAGAGAGACAGTCTAACCCCTCTTCTACCAGAGCAGCCAAAATTGAGCTAACCTCAGACTGACTCAGCAAAAATACTACTTCATCTCGATAGCATGCTCAAGCATTTGATATTAATATGACTAGGCTTGGCAGAATGCAATTTTTTTTTTTTATATTTTCAACAGATATCTTTATTTTTAAGCATTTATTTTTATCTATTTAAATTTCAAAGTTGGGAGAAATGGGGGGGTGGGGCAGACAATTATTTAATGACAGTAGACATTGAGATTCGAAAAATTAAAACTTTATTGCTGTTAGCTGCAAGTTAACAACATAATATGTAAAAATAATACAAAGTCAATATTCTTAAATCAAACCCTAATAAGTTATCTAGCATTGCTTATTATTATTATTGCTTATTATCAAAGGAAATATATTTTGTGTGTGTGCGTGCAGTGAAATCAACAGTTACTGACATTTGTCCATAAAAATCGAATCCTTCCAAGCTTAAGGATGACTCACCAGATTTCAGATTAGATTCCTTGTGGGAATATTTCATAGGGACAAACTCTTTCACATGTATCTTTCATTCTAAATAAATACCGTATATACACGTTCATAAGCCGAACTTTTTTAGTAAAAAAGGGAAGCACCAGAGAAAGGGGTCAGCTTATGAACGGGTATAGAGGGGGAGAGGTGGGACACAGCCCCTCCCCCAAACAGAGGGAGCAAGGAGAGGCAGCACAGCCAGCAGAGCCAGAAGGGAAACGGCAGGACCAGAGTGTCTCTGCTTCTGGCCACGTTGCTTCTGGCCACGTTGCTCTCCCCCCAGCCTCCAAAGCAGCTACAGTTCTGGGGCTGGCAGGCTGCAGCCGTGCTGCTCGTCCCCATCCCCCAGAGCAGGCTGTGGCCGCGCCGCCCGGCCCGCTGTAGCAGGCTGCGGCCGTGCTGCCCAGCCTGCCGGAGCAGCTCCAGCCAGACCAGAGACATCCTCCCCAGATAAGAGATGGGGAGAGTGTGGGGGTCCCGGGCTAAGGGTGAGGTCATGTGGAGGGTGGTCACCGGGGTTACTCCCCTGACTCCCAGCTTCTCTCCCCCCAAAAATTTCCCCACCAGTTGCTGTCCCAGCCCGTCAGGGTAAGCAGCTGGTGCACCAGAACACATTGTTTACTTAGGTTTACCTCCATGCCTGTGGCGCTTGAGGTAAACAAACCATCTCGGCTCACCAGCGGCTTATCCTGATGGCCCGGGAGCCAAAGTTTGCTGACCCTTGAATTATAGGGTCGGCTTATGAACGGGTTATAAACATTTTCCATTTTTACTTATCCATCTTGGGGGGATCAGCTTATAAACGAACCGGCTTATGATCGAGTCTATACGGTAAGTAAATATCTCTAAACTCTCATACAGACAACAAAGCAAAAACCTCATAAACAACACACATCCCATCCTCCAATTTCATATGGCTTCATAATGCTGCAATGAACACAGCCATTCAAAGAGTACAGATTTACCTCTAATAATGTAGGCTAGAGAGAAGGATAGTAGAGTTCTGACTTAGCAGGAACAAATAGTAGAAAAGTAGAAGATGGAAACCTTCCAAATGGAAAACTAACAGTCAGCCCCAAATTTTAAAAACTATTTTTCCTGACTGGTGTTATGTCTTTAGAAATAAAAACTCTGAACTAATCTGTAATATCTTGATATATACACCCTTGGGAAAGCACAGAACTGATAGTTTGGAAGTTTTACCTGAGTAAGGCCTGCAGGAGTAAGACCCATAAATAAATCTCCAACCACAAATGATTACCATGCTGATTTTTAAAAAAACATTATTCAGTAATGATTTATTATTTCTCATTGGGAATTTACTTACATACCCCACTGTAACCTTTTACCTTAATCCTTTCTATATCTCCTCTCTTTCCTTTTGTCCCGCCAAAATGACAGAAACTCACCTACCTATGCAGTTCACAGCCAATTCGTGACTTAGAAGAAGCTAACAAAAATAATAGTCTTGTGACTAGACAGCATATTTATAAAATTTTTATATGCAGATCAAACAAATTTACTAAAATATAGATATCTTAGACCCCTAAGTATAACTAAGATAGCTAATGAGGCAAACTAATTGCTTACTGAGTAGAAACAACATTTCTGCAGGCAGAGTGATGCTTTTGCACACGATTAAATATTCCTACACCAATGGCCCTCTAATATCCTACCACTCATTCACAAACTATATCACAACAATCTTGAAGACTTTAAATTATGAGGTGAACAAATAGTATTTGCTCCTGTTCATTTTTTCACTACACATACCAAACAGGTGCTGTTTCTTCCATCTGTTATCTGAATTAATAATTGAACTGTTAACTAAGAAAGTGCTTTTCTCAGGGGCATTCTTTTTTTTTTTTTCCAACCAGTCCTAGAGCTATTACCATATATATTCTTCTTCAAGTGATTGCCCACATGGATTCCACTTCTGGTGTGCATGAGCCCCATGCACACGACATTGGTTTTTTTGGCCAGCAATGTTTCGTGGGACCATGCTCTCACACACACACACCTCTATCCAAGAACATAAAGGGTGGAGCAGGCCCAACCATCCCTTGATTCCTTCTTACTGCCGTGTTTGTAAGAGAGAATCCTTGCAGTGTCCACTTCTTGTGCACATTGTGCAACTCAAATCCTTTTTGTTTATATAGTTAATTAGTACACCGCTACCTCGATATAACGCGACCTGATATAACACGGATTCGGAAATAACGCGGTAAAGCAGTGCTCCGGGGGGCGGGGCTGTGCATTCCGGTGGATCAAAGCAAGTTCGATATAACGCGGTTTCACCTATAACGCGGTAAGATTTTTTGGCTCCCGAGGACAGCATTATATCGAGGTAGAGGTGTTTATTAGCATAGATAATATAGTTGTTAGTTTGTGTAGTTGGTCTGATTATTTTTTTCTCTCTGTTGGCTGTAAAAAAAAGAACAACTTTGTTAGTGTTAGGAACTACCCCAACACTGGGATTTCGCCTTCATGACTGAAGCAAAGTCCTCATCCTTCAATACTTTTCCCTCTTGTGAATGCGACTATTCCACTGAAAAATGGGCACTCAAAATGACTTTTGCCTTGGGGACAGACATATGCTCAATATGTATTCAGTTTGTCTTTCTTTTTCGAAGAGGACTCAAACAGTGAGAGAGTCCCACCTTAAACTATTTCTCCTGGAGTGCTTCATGAGAGCCTCCTCAGATCTAGAGGGAAAAGGCTGTAACACAATGTTTCCTAAGCGGTGGGTCCTTCAAAAAAGAAATAGATAAGTCCATGAAGGATAGGTCCATCAATGGCTATTAGCCAGGATGGACAGGGATGGTGTCCCTAGCCTCTGTTTGCCAGAAGCTGGGAATGGACAACAGGGGATGGATCACTTGATGATTACCTGGTCTGTTCATTCCCTCTGGGACACTTGGCATTGGCCACTATCTGAAGACAGGATACTGGGCTAGATGGATCTTTGGTCTGACCCAGTATGGCCGTTCTTATGTCCTGACCCACTAGTGAGTCTCGGGAAAGTTCTAGATGGGTTGTGGCACCCAAAGCAAACATATGTTTCTCTTACCATTGTGAGGAGGGGAGGCCTAGAAAGAGGGGGCTGGGTATGGAGAGCAAGCCTGCCCTGCACTAGCAGCTCCTGTCATGTGAGGCTAGGCCTACTGGGCCAAACCTGAGTGGTGCTGTGATCCTACATGGGCCAGGTTGCAACATCTAGAGCAGAAAGCCGGGCACAGCCCAGTGGGACAGGAGCTGCTGCTGTGGGGGAGTCATGAGTGTGGGTCAGGCTCTGTCTCCACCCCCCTCCCTAGTGCTTCTCTCCACAGTGGGCCACGATTAGGGTTGCAGTGCCAGGGTAGATATTTAATTGTGGGTAGAAAAAAAGAGAAAATGAAGTTGGTGGGTCACCTTAGTGAAAAGTTTGGCGACCACAGCTCTAACAGACCTGAACAGGCTTCATCCCTGAGCGCTCCTGTGAGTGTGAGCTGCGGTTTAACTCCGAGCTCCTGGGCTCATTCACCAAAGAAGGCATCATCTATTGAGACTGGTATAGCAGCTAAGTCCTCCTCCAGCTGTCATATGAAAGGGGGTAGAAAGGAAAACTGATTTGTCACCCTCTCCAGGACCTAGTAAAAATAAAAGGCATACATCACTTCAGGCTGCTCGAAGGGTTCACTGCGAAAATTGGGTTCCTCTGACACCCGGACAGAGCCCAGTCTCCAAACAACAATACCATCTTGAGTGGACCTCCGTACTTCACCTGGTACCAATTGCTTGGAACCTACATCAGCACACCTAGTGCCAACAGGCCTGGTACCCACAACCAAGGTGCGAGCCATCACAAAACAGTTGCTCTCACCACTGAGAGCACCAAAGTATTTCTCAGATAGCTCGGTACCAAAAGGGACTGCACAGGTAAGTCACCATTACTATCTGTGACTCTGAGAGTGCCTTGTACAGTACTGACCAATGACACCATGATGGCGCTAAACACTTCTTCAGTGCCAACAAAAGGCAGACTTAGCTCACCCTGGAACCCCTGTGAGGGTAGCCCCACTGCTAGAGGAGGAGTATGCCTGTTCTTCCTCCACTTTAGAGCATCCACTACCCACTCATCTCAGCCCCATTCACTTGACCCCTACTGGTCAGACAGCGAGTCTAGTACCATTACTATAACCATTAGGGCTCTAGGAAAGCGCACTCACCACGGTATCCATCGGCATTGCAACTAGACCCTGACCCCTATAATGTTAGATCAGGGGTCTCAAACACGTAGCTCCGGGGCTGGAGCACCCATGGGAAAAAATTAGTCGGTGCTCTGCACCCACCGGCAACCAAGCTCCCCACACCCTCCATCCCTCTTTCCCCCCCCCCCAGCACGCTGCGTTCCCGCTCCTCTGCCTACCTCCCAGCGCTTCCCGGACTTTGGACTTTCCAGGAGGGAAGGAGGAGGAGTGGGGATGCGGCGCGTTCAGGGGAGGAGGCGGAGAAGAGGCAGGGTCGGGGCGGGGATTTGGAGAAGGGGTTGGAATAGGGGCAGGGAGGGGGAGGAGTTGGGGCAGGGACTTCGGGGAAGGGGTTGGAATGGGGGTGGGGAAGGGGTGGGGCCTCATGGAAGGGGTGGAGTGGGGGCAGGGGCAGAGGGGGGGACATTATGCTCTCACTATAACAGGAGAAGGTGCTTGTTTGACAGCAGAGTTGGGTGAACTATTCAGTATTATAGCCTTCTTCCTGTTTGTTAATTGTCTGCAAACATACTAAGATTTTTATTACTTGAACTTAAATTTATGCATTGGCGTAACTTCAGCGTCTTAAATAAGATATGGTCAAATTCAGGTACTCTGTTGTACATACTTCAATAGAAATCCTATAGGCTATAAAGGTCTTCCAGTTTTTTTATTATTTTGTTGTTTTATTATGTTTTTTTTTTTAAATACTGACCATGTATCAAATCCTGAGATTCAGGATTTTTACTCTGGAAAAACTTCACTTCACTTCACTTCATCCTAAATTCCAGTTGGGCATACTCAGCTCCTCAAAGGCTCTGTCTCAACAGGAGTTTGCCATATTTGTCCCTAATTATTTAGAGTGAAATTCTGGCTCCACTGAAGTCAATATATGGACAGCGAATATGGGGAACTTCTGTATTACAGTGAAGTTAGATGGCTGAGTTGTGGAAATGTTTTGAAGCGTTTTTTTGCACTTAGAGAGGAGATTGAGTCCTTCATGAAAATGAAAAACAAGGAGGTTCCACAGCTTGCTGATTCCACTTTTATCTGCAACCTTGCTTTTCTTGCAGATTGAACTGATCACCTGAATGCACTGAACTTGAAGCTTCAGGGTAGAAAACAGGTGATAACACAGATGTATGACAGTGTTAAGTCATTCAAAGTCAAGCTTACTTTGTGGGAGAAACAGCTGACTGCTGGCAATTTCGTTCATTTCTCAACTCTGAATTCCTTAGGAAAAGTTGAACCCAAATCCTTGAAAGAATATGCAGATATCATTTCTAACTTACACAAAAAGTTTGATGTGCGGTTTAAAGATTTCAAGGCACTTGAACCACATTTTCAACTTTTTTCCATACCATTTGCTGTGGAAATTGACAATGTTGCAGAGGAAATGCAGATGGAGTTAGTGGAGCTTCAGTGTGATACCATTTTGAAACAGAAGTATACAGATGTTGCAATTCCAGAATTCTATCGGTTTCTTTCACAAGAAAGATTTCCCATGTTATTCTCTGCATCCGCAAAGATAATGACAATGTTTGGAAATACTTAGATATGTGAACAGTTTTTCTTTTCCATGAAGATTAACAAATCTGTGTTAAGGTCAAGGCTCACTGATGAACATTTGCAAGCAACACTGAGATTGGTTTCATCTCAGGATATCAAACCTAATATTGATGCTCTGGTTGATGCAAAATGCTGCCAGCTAAGTGGCCAAAAATGAAATGACTGTCAAAATTAGCACTGACTTTTCACATTACAGTTTTAAAAAAGTTAATACACTGACTTTTAATAGCATACTATATTACTCTTCATTTTTTTCACTTTTGACTATACTTTTGTATCGTTGTATGAAAAGGTTTCAGTGATGCGGCTCTTGGGCCAATGTACTAGTCCTCATGTGGCCCTTGTGGTGATTTGAGTTTGAGATCCCTGTGTTAGATCCTGGCCCTACTGAGGGCCTGTGACATGCAGCCAGCAAGGAAACCGAGCTCTACTTCCTCCTCTAAAGCTAGATCTCCATTCCCTGGAAAGTCCCACAGGTTTATTCAAGAGGCACAGGTGGCGCTCACTCCTCACACTTTTCAGCAAGAACAAGGTAGTGAAGATGAACACCTGCAAACTAAGGAACCACTGATTCCAGCAGCTATCTCCTCGTCCTCCCCAGGTGATGCAGTTGTGCCCACTACTTTTATTCAACCAGATGATTATTAGACATTTCAAGAACTTCAGCTCCGAATGACAGTTACTATTGAAATCCCTGTAGAAAAAAATCTCACAAGCTGCTTGACACAGTGCACATGTCAATGCGTGGAAGATTGGTCCTGCCAGTTAATGAGCGGCTGTTAGAGCCAGGAAAACATCTTTGGCAGATCCTAGCATCTGTGGTGCCAACCTCCAAAAAGGTAGACAAGAAGCTGAGCTATCTAGTCCTAGAGTAGTCCCAATTTCTGGATTCTATATGATAGGAGAAAAGCACATGCTAATAATTATTAGCCTTATACTGTTTTAGTCTTTTAATATTTCTGCTAGAAATATTACAAACTATAGATACTACCAACATATTTTATTGATCTGGTAAATCTCTGATGTTGCCGTGAATACTGTAGAAAAGCACTTTCTTAATCTAATTTAATTTCCATTGCCATCTGGAATTGCAGAAGCAACTAGCAGAGCACTCCAAAATTGTAAAGCTCTTGAACAAAAGATGGGCAAACTATTACCCATCAAACCCTCAATGTCCTTTCTTCATCCATCATTTCCATCTTGTTTGAATTAGGTTTTAGCCAGCTGTCTCTCATCCAAAGGATGACGTTCACCCTCATAAAGGACATTTATCCAGGTCAAGACTGAGACACACACGGAAAGAATTTTAAAATGGAGATATACCTATCTCATAGAGCTGGAAGGGACCCTGAAAGGTCATCAAGTCCAGCCCCCTGCCTTCACTAGCAGGACCAAGTACTAATTTTTGCCCCAGATCCCTAAGTGGTTCCCTTAAGGATTGAACTCACAACACTGGGTTTAGCAGGCCAATGCTCAAACCACTGAGCTATCCCTCCCCCATTTTTGTAGTCAGCATGTTTTATGGACAAAAAGCTTGATCCACTGACTATTTAGGTCAATGGAAGGACTCTCATTGACTTCAACTGTTGTTGGACCAGG
Organism: Malaclemys terrapin pileata; assembly: GCF_027887155.1. Classification (NCBI taxonomy): domain Eukaryota; kingdom Metazoa; phylum Chordata; order Testudines; family Emydidae; genus Malaclemys; species Malaclemys terrapin. The sequence continues at coordinate 80,019,201 of NC_071511.1, read as the reverse complement.
CTCAAATAAAAGATGTTTGTTGCTAGGGCTAACATCTGCCTCTTTAAATTAGCACTAACTTTACTTTAATAAGAAGCAGAAGAAGATCAAAGTTGAACTAAATTCCTTCGGTGATAAATTTGTGCCATTAGCTGTATCTAAAATGGTGGCATGTGATGGTAATCCATAGTAACGCTTCCTTTTTCAGTTTAAAATTAAACTCTGAGAAATCAAATGCTATAAAGCCTTGCAAATACTTGCCTATACAAAGATTTATATCTGACGTATCTCCACTTAGGAGAATATCTAAATAGGTACAGTATGCGTTGAACACATTTCTGCCAGAAAGCTTTGATATTCAAAGAGTAGGTATAACAAGCTGTGGGAACCAAGAAAAATATTGCAATGCTTTCAAGACTACGTGTAGACATTTTATACGCGCTAAACTAAAAGGAAAGGCCTTACATTTAGAATAATTTGCTGATGCAACACTCAAACAGTGCAGTAATTTAGATAGATAGTGATGTTTCCTCTACTACCCAACTTCTCTTCTGCTAAAAGAAAGCTAAACCTTTTAACCATTTAACTGCTGTGATGTACAAACAGGTGGTAAATAAAAGGATGGTTTGAGGTGCTGATTCTTCTGAAAAAATCTTCTGCCTGTGCATCGCCAAAGCCAGGATATGGACCCTGGGCCTAATTCTGGCCTCCTCCCGCTGTTTTGTGCTGCTCCATCTCCAGCAGAATAAAGGAGCCAGAGGCTGGTTTTACTGACTATCTAGAAACTCCACTTGTGGCAAAGGGCCAGCACAGCAGCTTTATGCCACTCGACTGCAAAGGTGGCATAAAGCCCCCTTCATCCCCAGTTCAGAATATCTGCCAGTATCTCCACAGCAGGTCAACCTAGTCAGAGAGTTAATCAAGCCTGGTCTGCAAAAACAAAAACAACTCACTCTTTGTAAAAATATCAATCCCACATTTATTTAAGAGAAAAGGAATAACACTTTTGTTGGGAACCCTCTTTTGACATGTTTTATTTTTTAACTTAAACATCTTTCAGCTCAAATGAATAATAAACCCTGATTTTATAGCAAAACTAGGGGCTTAGTAAATAAAAACAAATTACAACCAAAGCAAATAGAAATGGAAGTGAATGAAAGACTACATTTTGAATTTAAAATGTTTCTAGTATAAAATAAAATGATGTTTGAACCAGGTAGGAAAAAAAATTGACTCAAGGAGAGTAATAAATATTCACATTCATTGGGACCCAGCCACACTGTGATTATACATACACAACTTTCATTGATTTCTTCTTGGTTCCAATTCAAGTCAATGTCTGCTAAATGTGTAAGGACTGCAGGCATGACCCCCTTTATGCTATTAATAGAATCACATTGTAGGGTCCATTAAGGCGGATTTGACAAAGTGTGCCTCACAAGCATTCTAATTAGCAATGTAAAATTCTAGCAAGACTCCCACAGAATCCCATTGGTTGTCTTCACTACAGGGGAAAAAAACCCTCTTTAAGAGATGTTAAAAGAGTAGATAATGGAGACTGGCCTCACTTGTCCTTGCAATGATTTATCACAGCCACACACCCACATTGTTTTTGGCAGAACCATTCTCTGTGCTCTTGAGACATGTATCCTGTTAAACTCTGTAGTATTTCTGGAAGCAAGTGCTTCTGGGAAACTTAAATATAACTTGATTTGTTCTGGGGTGATCGATTGGAAGAACTGGCTAAGTTGTAAAACACCGGGAGCAACTATTGGGTTGCAGATGCATGGTGTTGTATCTGCATTGCAAGTACCTAGTGTAAAGCCAACAGACCCTGATCGAACCTGGGGCCTCTGGAGCTTAAAGCATGTGCCAAAAGCCAATTGGTTGTTAGCTAAGGCTGTAGAGTAGACTCAATCTCTCTCTCTAATTGGTCTCGGTGCCTCTAGATGGGACAGAACACCACACCCAGAAGGTGTGTGGGTTACACTAGCACAATGGAGTCATGGCCTCTAGACAAATAAGTAATAATTAGCATGTTCTATTCATTGGAATCATGTTACGGGTTATGCAGTATCATAACATGCTCTGTTTAACAGTTTGGGATGGGACTAAGAACCGCTAGCCTTCTGACTCAATTTTCAAAGCAATTCTTAGAAATCATTCATACTTATGGAAATGTCCCCCAAAATATTCTGCTAAGTCTGTGGTTTAGTATTAAAATATGTAGGGGATGCAAGTTTAGTACATGGATCGTTTTTGCCTAGGCCAGTAGAGCCCTGACACATTGCAGTAAAGATGATTTTAAATTTTGGGAAGAGGTGGCCTCTCACAGTGGATGAAATTCAATCCAGCATAAGGCCCTTTGCACTACATAAAATCTCAAATGTGCCTGTGTAACCCTGATGAAGCAATGGGGTTTTAGATTCTCTAAATCACATTTTTGTACTTTATATTAACATATTGTCCCATCCATTCTGTCTTCTCCATAAAGCCATGCCTTTTGCTACTAACAACAAATATTTATCCCTCTCCAGCATTCAGTTGTGTCACAAATGCTAACTTATATTTTCTGAAGAAATGTGGTTTCATGAGAGTAAATGGGACTTATTATCTAAGGAAAGGCTTAAAGGGAAAAGCCAAGGTCTAACAAATGAGAGGAAGAGGTAGTACTTAGAAGCCCAACCAAACACGCTTTTGAGCAAGGTTAGAGTTGGTAAAGGAAACCCGCCTCTGCAAAACTGCAGAAGACAGAGATGGTTTCCATTCTTATGATGTTAAATGTGATGAATAATTACATGTTTAATTTTTCACAATACACATAACTAGCAGAACTAACACAATTACTGAAGTATCATCACATTAATATTGCATAATTAAAAGGAAAATTGACATCCCAAAAATATAGTTAAAAATTGATGTATTACTTCATTTTGAACTCTGAATACATATGGCACTCCTACTGTTAAAAAGCTCAGGAACAGTTGTCTGTTTTCAGTCTGTTTAACGAATATAAATCTGAAAGAACTGGTATTGACCTATTTTAGAAAAAAATAAGATAATGAATAGTAAAGAAAATGAATGTCAAGAAAATTAATCTCTTGAAACAGGTCATTATTCAACTTTGATTTATTTTCCTGGTTAGACATTATGAAATTATTAAATGTTTTAATAATGTTATCCAAGTATTCAAAATAATGTATTTTAATGATGCATGATTATATTCTTGATGAATATACTTGCTAATACTCTGAAAATGCAGAACTTCATTGCAAACACCACAAATATTAACTTTAGTAAGGTATACATTTTGTTATCATTTATAAATATTGGCATCCTTTCGATTTCTATACCTCCATCCCTTCACATAACTTTATTAGCATTTCATTTAAGACTCAGTGTCCAAGGATTTGTAATTCACCTACAAATATTCATTCTGAAGTGAAGCTTCAGATTCACTGTTGCTGTTCAGAAGAGACTGAACCCTCAACAACCACTGGATTCTGCACTCTCCATTTTTCAAGAGGTGCCTAGAACAGATAACTTAAAAAAACCTCAAGAAGAATTTGTATTATTTTAGTTTTCCTGACAGTGTTTTAGCAGAATCCAGGCACACATTCATAAAGGACCTTAGGACATGTAGACCAGCATTGAGAAACAAAAAGATCTTTAACTTTTTCTTCTAGCCCCAAATCATGTTTACACTGTTCCATCACCGCTTTTTTAAAATCCTTGTTGTTTATGAGCCATAACCATAACCAAAGGAATAAAAGCCAAAGTCCTTGCTTTGGTGAGTTTATGCACCAATCCTGCTTGCACTGAAATCACTGTCAAAACTCCCATTAACTTCAGTGGGAGCAAGAGCCAGTGTAATTTGCAAACTGCCACCATCACAAATTGCAGTTACCGACAAGGATGGGTGTGCTGTTTTACTGCCTCTGGCACAATTAGCAGCCTCTGCCTTTCACCATCCTCTAGTCCAGCAGGGGTAGCAAGTTGCGACAGATGGGTGGGGGACACTTCCAAGTCTCCTTTAGCAGTGCCATACCTCAGCCCAGATGGGGAAGCGCTGCTGGGTCTAGGCACTGGGAGGCACCACACCTCTAAGAACACAGCCCTGGGAACCGAGCGCTGAGCGGCACCGTCCTGCCGGGGGGGGACCCCGCTGCCCACCACCCCCAATTTTGCTGCAGCCCCTCTGCAGACAGCTCACCCCGCCCTGGCCGGGTAACTGTCACCTGAGTCCCTAGCCCTCGCCAGGGCAGAGGCTTCACTGGATATTACTGAGCATGCTCAGTTCCAGCCAAGCAGCAACTTCTGACGGGCACGACAGCAACAGACACGGGCCTGCGGCGGGTACCACTGAGCGCTGCTCGCCGGACGGGCTAGGATGGGAAGTCGCCGTGGGGGCGGGGCCCGCTGAAGAGTCCTGCGTGGGGGCGGGGCTGGGGCCGAGCTCTCCCTTTGTGGGCGGGACCGCGGCTGCCGTTGGGCCGGATGGGAGGCTGGGAGCGGGAGTTTTGAACGCTGGTGCGGGCGGCTCGAGATGCAGCGCTGCCGGGGACCCTGGGCCACCTGCCCGGAGCAGGAGGAGCCGGTGAGCAGCTCCCCGCGCGTTGTTCCGTGAGGCTGCCCCGTGCTTGGAGCCTGCCGAGCCGGGTCCCGGGCCGCTTCCCTCCGGCAAGTGCGTGAGAAGCGAGCCGGCCGGCACCCCCAGGCCAGCACCCGGGGGGAGTGAGGCAGGGCCGCAGCTGGTGTCCAGCGTGCGCTTACGAACTGAGCATGCTCAGTAACGGCAGCTGAGCCACTGCCCTCGCTGGGGATTACAGTTGCTCCCTGCTGCTCAGAGGGGAGCAGCCTGCGCGGGGCAGCCTGGCTGCGAGGGGGGCTGAGGGGAGCCCCCGCCGGGCTAGGGAGGGTCCCGGGGGAGTTACCCGGCCGGGCTGAGACTTCTGCAGGGGCTACAAAAAATAGGGTGTGGGGGGCAGCGGGGCTCCCCCCCCCTCCCCCCGGCAGGACGGTGCCGCTCAGCTCCCACTTCCCAGGGCTGTGTTCGTAGAGGCGTAATGCCTCCCAGGGCCTAGACACAGCATGCGTCTGACGAAGTGGGTATTCACCCAGGAAAGCTTATGCTCCAGTACGTCTCTTAGTCTATAAGATGCCACAGGATTCTTTGTTGCTTTATACACAGCAGCGCTTCCCTTCTGGTATGATACATTGAGCTGCAAAAGCAGACTTGATTCAGTGAAATATTTCACATGCCACCCCCTTCCAAACTTATAATTATTTTACTTATTTTAATGTTTTAAAATAACTCCTTAGCCACTTACATGTCTGCATAAAGCCTTATAGCCGTTTACAAATCTGTCTCAGCTGCTCGTTTCACTGCCTGAATTGGACTACCTTTTTCTTGTAATCCACTGTAAATCTAGTTTTGTTCCTTTAAATTATTTCCTTTTAAAAATGCTATCTTGCTTACTCTTAGCACTTAGAATGATAGATAGCAACATTCTGACAAGTGTACACCCAACCATCACAATTTATAACCCCTCAGCTGGATTAAAGCATAAACTAACTAAACTACAGTTTAGGGCCTCACAATATGAGGGGCCTCTAAAAAAGAAAAAAACTGACTCCATTTTAAATTTTATCAAAATCGGATGATAAATAAAGGAGATACGGGGGAAAAAAGAGTCTCTCTAAAGATAGACACTTTTGTTCAAATATGATAAAAATATACATATCTGGCTACACAAATACTCTTACCTTACCCTTCATTAATTGTTCATTATTGACAGATGGGAGGCCAGGGCTGAGAAAAAACCATAATTGCACTTGTAAAATTAGTATTTCTACAAGTAAGTCTGTTATCAGTCTCTTAAGGCAGCATTTTGTTGGCCAGCTGATACTGGTAAAATTCTGACAGTGCTTTCATAACTTATTTAAATAAATAATCTCACTGCCGATAGAATCGGGGGAAAATGTGAGGTCGGAAACGGCAGTGTCATGAAGCAATCCTGCCAAGCTCATACTTGTAAGGGACTCGTCCTAGGAGCGGGTTCTAGGCCACGAAAGCTTATGCTCAAATAAATTTGTTAGTCTCTAAGGTGCCACAAGGACTCCTCGTTGTTTTTGCTGACTAACATGGCTACCGCTCTGAAACCTGTCATGTATAGCGTCCCCCTTGCCTGGTAATAGCCGGAAGGGGGCTATTTTGTTTATGGTCCAGCATGCTCAGTTGTATAGTGCCTTCACTCCTGTTTTTCTTCATTTTCTTAAGTGTTAGTGTGTTCTTTCTTCTTTTGATCTGTACATACATACCATTGTGTATTTTAGTGCACACGCCGCTTTCTGCTTCATGCACTATCCATGCTTCGCATGATTGAGTTTGCAGGTGATTGTCTTATGGACTTGGGTCGAGTGGATCTTGAGGAGGATACATTTGTGTTGGCTTCCCTCCATCAGTTTCGGGAACCTTAGCAGTAAATATCAGAGAGTGCTGATGAAAGGATAAATAGAGGGTTTTGAGAGAAGTGAAGGAAGATGTGCATATATATCAAAATATTCTGAGTACTTGGTGAGCAAGTTATTTCAAACTATGTGCATATATGATTTATAGGCTATTAAAGCCTATAACATTCATTATATTTGCTTGAATATAGGCTAGTTTTTTTCACTTTCTTGATGCAATTTCTAGAGATTACCAGTCTTTTTTCTGATAAATTCTTTTTCTCTTTCGCGCATATAGCTTGTTGTCATTCTGTGTCTGAGGTGTTTACTCGAGATTAATTAGTGGTCCTGGGGGAGACTGAGGATAGAAAAGCGAACGCGAAGAGAGATGTCTGCTTAGAAAATGCTGCAAGAAAATCTATCTGCCCTAAGCATTCTGTGCATTGAAACTCCATAGGTTATCATTTGAGGACATCATCAGTGACTTTACTCTCTAAAAATCATGAAAGAAAATGTTTTAAATTTCAGTGTTAAAATTAATGTGATGTGCAGACAGACATACTGCAGGTTGTACTGATTCCATTAAGTAAGCTCGTCTGTGTAACTGTAACTGCTTTTGTGTTGCTGTAGATATAAAGTTTTCATATCTACTAATTAAGAAATCATAGACAAAAATGTGTTAATTTGAAACAATTTTATAATGCAAACAGGCATATTGCAAGACGTGTTTTAGATTTTTATTCTATTTTTGCAACTTTGCTGTTGTATATATGCAAATATAAAGCTTTCGTGTTTATATATTCAATTTCCTTTCTGTGAAAATAATAAATTAATTTTTTTTTTAATGGTATGGGGCCTCTTACACTTGACATAGCTTAGGCCTCAGAATGTCATAATCCAGCCCTGCCAGGACCAGAGGACAGGAAAGGTGAGAGGCTGCAAAAAAGAACACCAATCAATGTCAGTAACTGCTGCTGGTAGCAAATTGTGATGGTAGCAGTTTGTAACAACCCCTGTGCAGCCTGCTGAATGGAGTTGGCCTGATCATAGGGTCCTGCCCTGGTCCTATCCTCTTTCTGCCCACGTAACTTGCCTGTTTGGCGGGAGGCCACAGTCCTGTGATTGTCTTGCACTCAGTCTGTGCCACCTGGGAGGTGGCTGGGGTCATTCAGTCCTCGGCAGGATGGATTGGGGGTGGTTTCCGGCTTTTTCCCCTGTTCAACCCAAGCAAGCCACTCTGCAGTGCTGGGCTGTTAATACCCTCATTGTGGTCACAGGCTGGGTCTGGCCATCTCCTCTAGCAGTTGTCTTCTCAGTGCCCAGCTGGTCACCTTGGCCTTCCTAGCCCTACAAAGGTGGCCGCTTTAAAATATTGCAACTGCCAGAATTTCCAAACTAGGAGTAATTCTCCCCAGATCTTCAAGACAGGGACTGTGCTGCTCTGTACAGCACCTAGCATAATGAGGCCCTGACCTTGGGTGGACCCTAGGTAATACTGAAATAAACATGATGTCTAGTTGGCAGCCGGTTTCAAGCGGAGTGCCCCAGGGGTCGGTCCTGGGGCCGGTTTTGTTCAATATCTTCATTAATGATCTGGAGGATGGCGTGGACTGCACTCTCAGCAAGTTTGCAGATGACATTAAACTGGAAGGAGTGGTAGATACGCTGGAGGGTAGGGACAGGATACAGAGAGACCTAGACAAATTAGAGGATTGGGCCAAAAGAAACCTGATGAGGTTCAACAAGGACAAGTGCAGAGTCCTGCACTTGGGACGGAAGAATTCCATTCACGGTTACAGACTAGGGACCAAATGGCTAGGAAGCAGTTCTGCAGAAAAGGACCTAGGGGTTACAGTGGATATGCTGGAGAAGCTGGATATGAGTCAACAGTGTGCCCTTGTTGCCAAGAAGGCTAACGGAATTTTGGGCTGTATAAGTAGTGGTATTGCCAGCAGATCGAGGAACTTGATCGTTCCCCTCTATTCGACATTGGTGTGTCCAGTTTTGGGCCCCACACTAAAAGAAGGATGTGGAAAAATTGGAAAGAGTCCAGCAGAGGGCAACAAAACTGATTAGGGGGCTGGAGCACATGACTTATGAGGAGAGGCTGAGGGAACTGGGATTGTTTAGTCTGCAGAAGAGAAGAATGAGGGGGGATTTGATAGCTGCTTTCAACTACCTGAAAGGGGATTCCAAAGAGGATGGATCTAGACTGTTCTCAGTGGTACCTGATGACAGAAGAAGGAGTAATGGTCTCAAGTTGCAGTTGGGGAGGTTTAGGTTGGATATTAGGAAAAACTTTTTAACTAGGAGGGTGATGAAGCACTGGAATGGGTTACCTAAGGAGGTGGTGGAATCTCCTTCCTTAGAGGTTTTTAAGTTCAGGCTTGACAAAGCCCTGGCTGGGATGATTTAGTTGGGAATTGGTCCTGCTTTGAGCAGGGGGTTGTACTAGATGACCTCCTGAGGTCCCTTCCAACACTGATATTCTATGATTAATAATAGGAGAAAGAACTGTGTCACTGGCTTAACTCTTTCCATCTGACAACTATGGCCCTGTCTCATTAAAAATAAAATGGGTGGGTCTTGTAACATGGGCCTTATCCCCAACGATCTACAACATACTGTTAACCAAACATGAGTAAATGACGTTAGCCAGCTTACTGTCCCCTGAGCCATCTAGCCCCATACCAAGCTATGATAGTTGCCCTTGTTGACAGTCTCCATAGTGAGACTAATATTTGTGCATTGAGGCAGGACAGCGGTTAGGCCACTTGTGTGCTAAGACCACAGCCTATCATGTTGACCAATGTTGTCTCATTGTTCCTTGTGGCCCCTCTTAATCTATCTGTATCCATCTATTGTCTATAGTATTATACTTAGCTTGTAGTTTGCAGTTTTGTAGATGTATTGGTCCCAGGATTACCCACTTCTTTTGAAAAGGTTTCTTGCAACATGGGTTAATCCCTTATGCTTAACAATTTGTCCTACTTTGTATTTAGCTGTGGTGCTCTGGTTACCTTTCCCAGACCTCAAGAAGAGATCTCTGAAGCTCAACAGCTTGTCTCTTCGTCCAACAGAAGTTGGTCTTAATAGAAAATATTACCTCAACCACCTTGTCTCTCTCATTTAGATTGTAAGCTCTTTGGGGCAGAGGATTCCTTTGTGTGGAATCCTGTTCAGCAGTTAGTACATTGGGATCCTGGTCCATGACTAGGGCTCTTAAATAATAATAGTAGTAACAAACACCTTCATTCTCAGACATTTTCATTCCATGACAAGGATGAAACATACTGATGGAATGATGCGGGACCCCTTTCTCATGTAGGGACTTTTGTGCTTTACCTGTGTTGATGGATGCGTATATGACTTTGGTTTCCCATGCTGTTGGTCTGCCATGCTAAAATTTAAATCCACTTAAAATCAAGATAACTTCAAATTAGCAATGTTTTAAAAGGAATTAATTGATACTTATGACAAAAAATAACTTATTCATGACAATTTACTTAATCTATTCAGCCATATTTGAATTGCCTGAAGTCAAATTCAGTTGCTTAATATTTACTTGGATAGGAGGGTGCAGGTGTTCCTATTTGTTGTCCTATGTATTAATTCATAATCTTAAAATCATTCTCATCAGGATTCAGAATTCAACACTTATTCACGTGATCAATGTCATTGAAATCAGCGGGGGCAACCGTGGGGACACTAGTGGATATAAGGCTCAGCAACTGATGACATTAAGTACTATCCCAATGAAATCAATGGGATTACTCATGCTATTAATATTAAGCAAGTGTGTAAGTGTTTGCAGAATCGGGGCCTTGGATTACACACTAGTTGGGGCTGGGACCCCCTTTTTATTAAACACACAGACCTAATACCTAGCAGAATCAAGTCCTGAGGGGGCACTACAGCAATATTACCACAATAACAAAAATTCTATTGCATTGGCTAGAGCAGTATCAGTTTTATAACTCTGTAAATGGATATACTTTGAATTTCAGAGCACACTGCAAGATGCCCGCTATTTGTGTGGGTTGCCACTGCAGGTGAATTTTGATAAGGGTTGAGCATGTGGAGATGGAGAGGAGTTTAATTTTATTTTTGTAAATTACGGCAGGATGTGTGTATAGAGTGTTGGATAGGTGTCCCTTATTTTTTAACATACATCTAAATACAGTAAAGATCAATTGCTGTTGGAGCCAAACACCAGTACTTTTATGAGTTGCAAACAGGGAGGAATCCCATTTTTCTAATACTATGTACTTCAAGAATTCTCCTAGATAGGGAGGCAGTCTGATCTAATGGTTAGGTCACAGGACTTGGCATCAAGAGGCTTGGGTTTTATTGTCAGTTGTGCCCTTGATTTGATTTGCATTTACTCTCTCTCATTTTCCCCATCTGTAATATGGGGCCCATACTTGTACTCACTTCTAAAGTGCTTTGTGAGATACAGATGAAAAACATTATGTAGGTGCAAGGTACTATTATTGGACCACTAAGATTCTGTGCGTGGAGGAAGCAAAAGGGTAATTAGAACATGGTAATTCATTTTGTCATGATAAAAACAGTTAGCACTTCAGTACAAAAGCTTCACAGCAAGAAACTAGTTGTCGGAAATAAATTATTGCAGTGCTATCATCTAGATTAAACATGTTTTATTATTTTATTGCAAAATTCTGTAGAAGAGATACTCTAAAGCAGGAGTCTCAAACTCAAATGATCATGAGGGCTAGTTCATTGGCCCGAGGGCCTCATCACTGACACACACCCTCCTTGCTGCCCCCGGCCCTGCCCCCACTCCACCCCTTCCATGAGGCCCCGCCTCTTCCCACCCCTTCCCTGCCTCCATTCCAACCACTGCCCTGAAGTCCCCATTCCAACTCTGCCCCCTCCCTGCCCCCAGAGGTTGCATGAGGGGCGTGGTGGGGGCTCAGGGCAGGGAGTTGAGGTGCAGCAGGGGGTTGGGGTGCAGGCAGGGGGCTCAGGGTGCAGAAGAGGTGTGGGATGCAGCAGGGGGCCCAGGGCAGGAAGTTGGGGTGCAGGAGGGGTTTGGGATGTGGTAGGGGGCTCAGGGCAGGGAGTTGGGGTGCGTGCCTGGAAGCCAGGGCAACACATGGACGGAGCCTTCTGCTTCTCTCCCCTCCCGGCCCCCCTATCTCCGGCCACAGGGACGTGATGCCAACCGGCGCAGGGCTCGAGGGGGGGCAATCCCCCGGGTGTAGTTTGCCCACCCCTGGCCTGGAGGTAGGCCGGGGTGGTGGGCATGGGCTGCTCGGCGGGCCACAAGAAATGGCCCGCGTGCCGTGTGTTTGAGACCCCTGCTCAAAGTGTATGAAAAGCCATTGCAAAGAACTGCATGCATTTTTGAAAATTATTTGCTTCCAAATTGTGGAACATATGAATTGTTAATAAATGATTTACTGATGTAAACAGCACTTGTACTCTTGCTTAGACCAAAAGTTGAGATACCGAGAACCCATCTATTTACAGTATATGATATATAGTAGCTATTGTGGCATAGATGATTTTTTTGTCCACTAAAAGCTTAGTAAATTAACTTCTCCATTCCAACTGATTTCTATGGCTTTTTTTCCAGGAATGATTATAAATGTAACGTTTAAAAGTCTTTCAATGAAGGGAAAAAAGCCCATTGCTTTAGCCCTGAAATGCTCCAAGAATGTTGTGATAGCAGTTCCGTAGGTAAGAGTGACTTGGGCATTCTTTATAAATATAGTCAATTTATATTTTATAATCCATAGCTGCTTTTATTTTGGTGAGACTCCCTGGCCCTATCAACACTGGGAAACTTTCTAGAATTTTGCACCAAAAGTAGGAATGCTAAGAAACCACTAACGAGGATAAGGCCCTGGGAACTTGTGGCAGCTTAAGTGTCAGGGCCGGCTCCAGGCACCAGCCCAGCAAGCAGGTGCTTGGGGTGGCCAAGGGGAAGGGGCGGCACGTCAGGCTGTTCAGCGGCAATTCGGCGGTGGGTCCCTCTCGGAGGGAAGCACCTGCCGCCGAAGAAGAAAGTGGCGCGGTGGAGCTGCCACCGGAGTGCCGCTGATCGCAATTGCGATCGCAGCTTTTTTTTTTTTCTTTTTCCCCCCGCCACTTGGGGTGGCAAAAACCCTGGAGCCGGTCCTGTTAAGTGTAACCTACAAAGGGAAACCTGCTTTGAGAAGAGTTAGGTCTCGTCTACAGGGAGACGCTATTGTGAAGTAAGCAAGGGTGTGAATTTAAAGGGCAGTAGTTATGCTGTAATAGCTTCCCACATGGATATTTCTGCACTAAATGACTGTGTACACTTTAGTTTAATTCACTTGTAAAGTAGATTAAGCTAAACCTCACACAAGCACTCTTAGTGTGAAATAAGTGTCCACAGGGAAGCTATTGCAGACTACCCATTGTGGGCTATTTCCCCCTATAGACAATCCTTTAGAATAGAGTGCTTAAAATGGCTGTGCCTGTCTGGATCCCTGTCCATGCTATTGCTACCAGTGATGGAACTGAATTGGTGAAATTAACAATGGGAGAAACTTGTTGGCATAAAAAGACTAATGTACTGGTAAACTCAGCCTTTGATTAAATGATGGTCTGCCAGTCCTCTCAATGGCATGCTATTACTTTCAGAGGGAAGCTCGGTAAGATTTAGAAAAGATCAAGCAATCCTTTGCCGATGAAAGGAACCCAAGTGATTCCCAAATTAGGCCACTAAATCACTCCTCTAATCAATTAGTTGCCTCTCTTTAGTCATCTAGGGCTACTCTGAAAAAACTGGTGAGTGTTTGCACTTTGCCTGTTCTGCAGTTATACTGAAGCTGGCAATGATAGGAAACACAATAGTGTGGGGATGGATGTAAGTAATGTATGGCTATTCCACTCCTGGGGAAGGTCCCAAGTTCAACTGAACATGAGCACTTCCAACCAGCATGCTGAAGAACTGCATAGCATAAGCAATCACCACAACTGTTCTGAGTCCTAAATACCCTATCACAAAGATTTTTTTAACAGAATTTGCCTCAAGATATCTTGTTAATTTCTGTCTTTCCCTCTGCCCATCTTAACTGACTTGCCCAAGCAGACACAAGTTTAGGGCGTTCTACAGCAGGGCTTGGAAAACCCACTTACTGAGAGAAGGAGAAATTTTGCCTTAGCAAATGGACTGAGTGTGGTTAGGAAGTTACTGACTCTTTAGAATGGGACAGGAAAGGAGTATAGTGGTCTGTGAACCACTGCTCTGTTAACAGGATTGAAGACAGAGGAAAGGAGTAATGGGAGCTGCTCCCTTTTTTAAAGCTGGGAGGCGGGAGACAGAGACTCTGAGATGCTGATCCCTTTAAAAATAGGGAAAGTGGGGCTTCTGGAGTGTAGCGGTGAGAGAGGAGCGCCAGCTAGAAGATTGAGGGCCTTCTGTACAGCAGGAGAAAAGCCTGGCCAGAAGCAACCAAAGAGCTCTGCAAAAAAAGGTGGGTCCTGGTAGTGGTTGTCAAGCAAGTTTACCCTAAACTGCATGTTTGCTTCCTGAATTAGGAGACATCTGGGAGGAGGCCCTTCTCCATTTCAGCTGATGTTCTTTGCCAGAAGTAAGGGCTCGCCATCCTCTCTCCTTGCCATTTTTACTCCCGCTAGCTGGAGGGCAGTAGGCTCTGGGGCTCCCTACTTCTCTTTCTCTCCCGTGTGAGAGAGAGAGCAGGACAGAGGGAGATCATGAGTAGGAGGAGGAGGAGGAGATAATGAATGTGGGATATGGAATGAATCGGGGAGGGAGGATAATAAATGATGGAGGGGATAGAGTAAGGAGAAGGGAATGGAAGAAACCTGCTCCCCCCCCCCCCCCGCCCCTGCATTGAAGGTGGGCTGTTGTCAAATTTACTGAAAAAGGAAATTTCTCCAAACTTCCAACCTCTGCAGGGTTGTGAGAAGCAGCTGGTACACCTTTTAATTCTACCCTTTTTGAGAGGAATCCATTGCTTGCTGCCAGGAGCAGGCATCTTAAGGTTTTCAGTCTTTTAAACAAGACAAATTAATTGTACCACAAAACCTCAATTATTTGCTAACATACACCTCTACCCCGATATAACGCAACCTGATATAACACGAATTCGCATATAACGCAGTAAAGCAGTGCTCCAGGGGGCAGGGCTGCACATTCCGGTGGATCAAAGCAAGTTCAATATAACACAGTTTCACTTATAACATGGTAAGATTTTTTGGCTCCCGAGGACAGCGTTATATCGAGGTAGAGGTGTCGTTTGTTTATTCCACAGGGCACTGGGCAGTTGCCCTGTGGAATAAACACACCCATTCAATACAAACCTGCCCCGTTGCTTCATAGTCCAGAAGTAATTTATGCCCCCACCATCAATTGAGATCAAGACACATTGCTGTATCCCAGTGATACTCAGACCTCAGTGGTTCAGGAGCCAAATTAGCAATCAACATTACCCAAAAGAGCCACAGTAATGTTGAATTGATTGTTTCATTTACTATTTTTACATACATACATATGTTTTTTTCTCACAGAAAAATGGCTGACCAAGTATTATTATTTTATCAACGACAATTGATTAATAACATAGTAAAAACATCCTGACCGGATAATAATTAAATCAGAGTTTCAATATCATATGCTGCAAAGAGCTGCAGGAGACACATTAAAGAGCTGCTTGTAGCTCGCAAGCCTCAATCTGAGTATCACTGCTCTAACCTGATGCACGATCCAACCTCCTTCACTACAATAGCAAATTGATAGCCTATACAACCAGTAACCGAAAGAAAAAGTTACTGTGATGGTCTGTAGCAGTTGGAGTGAAGAAAGAGACCTGATTCTGATCAGTGCTACCTTTTACAAACTGCCATCTTCTGACTAGTGCTAGTGCTAGCCCATTTAATGAGAGAACTGGCTGAGAGGGGCCAACTGCCAATGGCAATCTGCTGTGTGTTATACACCCTCCTGTTTCCTTGCTCCCCAACATTGTGCTAGCTGTGAGACCTGGCTTCCTTTAACATTAATTCTCCTCTATATTAATATGAATAGTTGACTGATTTTAATTTGCAAATCAAGAAGATATAGTGCAAGTAACCCTTGCAGATTTTCAATTTTTTGGAAGGTAATATGGAAAGTTAACTAAAATTCATATTTCCCACAAGATCTTAAGTATAATGCACAGAGAATATTTCCCCACCTCCCAAAATAGCAAGGTAATATATTTCATGCTGTATTTCAGTGGTAGGTGAGATAATATTTTATAATATATACGTAGCTTCCTTCTGGAGGAAAAGTGCTTTATAAATATTAATTCATCTGTCAGAGAGAATGCACTTTTTGTAGGTTAATCTTTAAACTATTACAAGCTAATTGAAGTCTGATTTTTAGTTCACTTTAATAAGCATTACATTCATATCCTATTTAAACAAAGGACAGTAGCATCCTGCAGTCTACATTTTTACATATTCAGGTGTATTTGAACTCTTTAGTTACATTTACCAAAAAGTGGATGTCACTATTGATTATATCCCCTTCAACATGACCAAAGAAGAGGAAAAAAAATATTTTAGTTAATTTCAAATCTTTCCCATCTCCTTTAGTTGTACTGTGTTCCCCTTAATACACAGATGCTCCACTGAAAAACATTTTTTAAGTGGAATGTTTAAAAGTTTTATACTCTGTAAGTATTGTTTAATTAGGGCTCACAACACCTATATCAAGGGTGGGCAAACTTTTTGGCCTGAGGGCCACATTGGGATGCGAAACTGTATGGAGGGCCAGTAGGGAAGGCTGTGCCGCCACAAACAGCCTGGCCCCCACCCCATATCTGGCCCTTCCCACCTCCCGCCCCCTGACTGCCTCCCTCAGAGACCCCCACCCATCCAACCCTCTCCCCCCACCCTGCTCCTTGTCACCTGACCGCCCCCTCCCAGGACCCCCGCCCCTAACCGCCCCCCCCCCCCGGGACCCTACCTGCTATCTAACCCCCTGTTCCCCATCCCCTGTCCTCCTCCCCCCCCCCCCACACCCAGAACCTCTGCCCTATCCAACCGGCCCCCTGTTCCCCATCCCCTGACCGCTGCCTGAAGAACGTCTGTCCCATCCAACCGCCTCCTGCTCCCTGTCCCCTGATTGCCCCCCAGAACCCCTTGCCCCTTTTCCAATATTGTGGCTGCGGGGGAACGAGAACAGTGGGGGAGGGGCCCAGGGCTAGCCTTCTGGGCCAGGAGCTCAGGGTATGGGCAGGACCGTCCCGTGGGCCGTAGTTTGCCCACCTCTGACCTATATGATGTAGAGAAACATCATTATTTTACAAATGGGGTGACTGAAGCATATATGTTAAGTAACTTTCAGATCATACAGTGAGTCAATGTCAGTACCTGAATTAGAGCTCACCCTAATTTTCTGGTTGAATGCATAATCCAGTATTCTCTTTTATATATGAAAAAATATACTCATTTCAAATACTGAAATAGTCTTACTGACTGTGTAGTGATTAAAGACCTAGGGTACCATACGCTTTCGATGATATAGTAAATACTTAGTTCTTCTAAAAAATACTTAATGCAATTTCTGTAGTAACAATGAGGAGTACTTGTGGCACCTTAGAGACTAACAAATTTATTTGGGCATAAGCTTTCGTGTTGCTTTTGCTGATACAGACTAACACGGCTACCACTCTGAATTTCTGTACTGTTATTAATTGGATTTTATTGTAGTTCTACAATGTTTGGTCTCTTGACAATCTTGTATGTATCTAGGAATGCAGCATTCAAGAAAAGATTGACTTTGAAATCCGCATGCGAGAGGGAATCTGTAAACTGCTTGCAGTGAGCACCCAAAAAGATCAAGTGCTGCATGCAGTTAAAAACCTGATGGTTTGCAATGCTCGTGTTCTTGCCTACAAGACAGAACTACAGAAACAAAAAGAGGAACCAGTCACGTACGGAATAGGAGGAAGGTGAGTAACAATCTTGAGTGTTTCGTTACAAATTGAGAATTCAATGGCAAGCTCTAGGTTGTGATTTAAAAAAATAAAATAAAACCGTTTAGGTAATTGTTAGTGTTGTATCAGGAGGCTTACCTAGAAAATTGGATCTAGTACTGGCTTGTCCTCCTCTCTCCTCCCTCCCCCCCCAAACAAAACCCAAAACAAAACCCTACAGCAACTTGATCTTTGCATTGTACTGGAGCATTAAATCTGCATTTCATAACCTCATTTCAAGCTACTGGGTTTGGTATTTTAGAAAATGTAAATTGAGGTAATTTGTTCTCTAGTAAAACATATTATGGGCATTATCCATTAGTGTTCAAGATGTAAGTATGGGATACCCTGATGAGCATGTTTTGTACAAGAGAAGTTTACATTGAACATGTGCAGAGATATCAGGTTAGGTGTGTGAAGGAACAAAGCATGGAAAACCTTATGGGTAAGCCCCTACTTGAATTGCAGGATGATTGTCAAAAAATTGCAGCTGAGTTGTGGACAAACCATGTAAAATTGCAGAAAAGTAATAATGGACCTTATTACTTTTCCGCTGTCAGCCACCTGGGGCTGAGAGTGAGGGCCCGGGGCTGACAGCGGGAATACGGGGCTGACAGCAGGGGCTCCTGCTCTCCGTCCTGGGGTGACTGGGGCTCCCACTGTCAGCTCCACGCACAGTGGAAGACTAATATTGTGGAATCCTCAATATTGCAAGCTAAGTAGGGCTTTACTTATGGGAATATCTCCAAACCAGCATACCTTTATTTCTAGTTTTTAATCTTTTACTCTTTCTAAATCAGCGGTTCTCAAACTTTTGTACTAGTGACCCTTTTCATACAGCAAGCCTCTGAGTGCGACCCCCCGTTTTAAATTATTTAACACCTTTATAAATGCTAGAGGCAAAGCACGGTTTGGGTTGGAAGCTGACAGCTCGCGACCCCCCCCATGTAATAACTTTGCAACCCCTTGAGGGGTCTTGACCCACAGTTTGAGAACCCCTGTTCTAAATGTACTTTAATGATAGACTGTACACAATGGTTAATTGGTACCCTCTGCTGGCCATTTTAGTTAACTACATCATAGTAATCAAAATACACAATTCTTCACAAACATGAAGACAAATGCTTGGTTGAAAATAAGCCCGAAATATAATTGCTGGGTGAGTTAAAGCATAACCAGCTTACTTGTAAAATGTTGCTCTGCAAAAGGGAATAGAACTTGTATGCAATATTGAGAATAGAGCTACCATTTCTTTCAGATTATCATTTTAATGAAGTATTATGTAGCAATTCAGTGCAGAATCTCTTCAAGCAACTATGGGCTTAGTCCCAATGTATCCATAGCAACAAACTTCTAACATTTTGCATCTAGAAATGTTGCCTTTTGGGGAAAAAGCTAGAGAATTTTATTTTGTGGCCAGATTAACCCTGATGATTAAAGCTAATTTTTAAAATTATTGCATATGCATATAACCACAGTACATTTTATGGCATCATCAAACTTTTACCAGTTATATTGCTTTTCCATAATAAGTTAAAGACTTATATGACATTCTTTTCTTTCTCCATCACCAAAAGCAGAAAGACCAAATATTTATGCTGACTCTTAGATCTGTAGGCCTTTGATATCATTGACTACAAGGTAGTGGTTAGGGTGGCTAAATACCTATGATGTTAACAAAATTAAATAAAAAAAATGGACTTTTGTATTTAAATCAGATATTTTTGATATTTAAATAGTTTTTTTTAAAGAATGTTTAAAATGAAATTTGAATTTAATACAAAATATTGTAAAGTCTAAACTTATTACAATCTCTTAAAATATGCTGACTCCATGAGCCTCTATCAAAAACTTTGAGTTAAACGCTGCTTTTCTATATAAAGAAAGATATTTCCCCCCCTAATTCTAGATTTTGAGGTCAAGCTTTATAAATATGGCACAGTAGGTCAGTCTAACTAACTTAAGAGACTGTCTTATTGTCAAGAGACTTAGGCGAGTAGGAAATTAAACGTCGATCACTTTCATTTAGGAATATTTAAAAATTTTCCCCAACTGCCCTGAAATAATCAGTTAAATTAGCTGAGTATAGTTAATCCTACGGTTTAATAAATCATTTAGTTGTAAATGCGAAACCTGGTTTGATAAGAGAAATTTATGGATCCAAAACATTTAAGATTGTGTTGTTTAATAAAAATACATTTTATATGCTGTTTTGTATGTTTAATTAAATTCAAGTTACTATCCTAATGCAGCTTGACACAAATCTTGAGCAAAACATTAATTATTTAGTAAATAATCAATATGTTGTACACCATTTTCTGACATACTGAAATGTACAAGTAATGAGAATCTGAAAATATTAAACTATATAATTGCTTAAATAAATGTATATAGTTATAGTGTATCCTCCTAGGTAGCAAAAAGATGTACCAAATCTAGTGTAAAGGCTTTATTTACTTGTAAATCAACATGTCATAATGGCTATATCAACCAATGAGAATGCA
Organism: Malaclemys terrapin pileata; assembly: GCF_027887155.1. Lineage (NCBI taxonomy): Eukaryota > Metazoa > Chordata > Testudines > Emydidae > Malaclemys > Malaclemys terrapin. Next base: position 79,999,289 of record NC_071511.1, on the reverse strand, counting down.
CCATTCTTTAGACAATAACTGACATACAAATGGAAAAGTTGATTAAAATATATTATTTAACTTGATTCTTTCCATTAGGTGATTTAAACCAATCCACCTTTTTTTTTCTTTTTCCCCTCTGTGATTAGAGAACAGTACTGGATGGCTGCTTGTCTACCCAAAAAGCTCTCTTTGACAGGGACTGTATAGAGTTCTGTCTCATCCCCGTTCAGCGGGCACCTGAAACCATTAGCTTTGTGTTGCAGTGCCATCAGTATTCTGACAACATTGGGGGCAGGTCTACACTTAAAGAGTTGCAATGTCGCAGCTGTACTGGTGCAGCTGTCGTGCATTAGTGAAGACATTACTGCGCCGACAGGAGAGCATTTGCCATCAGCATAGTTAATCCACCTTCGCAAGAGTCAGTAGACGCTCTCCCATCGACATAACGCTGTCTACACAGGGGGTTAGGTCGGCATAACTACGTCGCTCAGGCGAGTGGATTTTTCACACCCGAGTGATATAAGTATACCAATATAGTATAGACCAGGCCTTGGATTTTGTCCCTGCTTTGTTGAATGGTCATAATGTAGTGGATCATCTGTTCCAGTGTCTGACATTTGGTTGAGATTTAATCCAGATAACACTGGTGTCTGAGGGTTATGGGAGGCAATTGGTTGTAATTGTGGAAGTGACTTCTGCCCTCGCAAATGAGTGGTGTGCTCACCTCTTCTTTCTTAGATTTACAGTCTGGTGTTCTAGCTGCTTCTGGATGCCCAGATATCAGTAGTGACTAGGAACTGTTAACTTAACTTGCCCAGGAGATAGGAAAGGTTGCAAATGGATATGGGGCTCACTACTGTTCATTCCTTTGTTACCTCCGGATTGGTCCATTCCAATATGGTTTACATGGGACTACTTTGAAGACATCTTGGAAACTTTAGTTAGTACAGAATATAGCTGGCCACATATTTAGTGGTGGTGGTTCTCTCAGGGAATACTCCACACCAGTGCTTCGGAGATTGTATTGGCTGTATTGGATTTGTTTCTAGGTTCATTTCAAGGTGTATTGATTAGAGTTGCCCAAAAGCAAGCTATTCCGCTGGTTAGGAAAGATAGAAAATGTGGCAAAAGACCACCTTGGCGTAACCACGAGATCTTGCACGATCTAAAAAATAAAAAGGAGTCATATAAAAAATGGAAACTAGGACAGATTACAAAGGATGAATATAGGCAAACAACACAGGAATGCAGGGGCAAGATTAGAAAGGCAAAGGCACAAAATGAGCTCAAACTAGCTACGGGAATAAAAGGAAACAAGAAGACTTTTTATCAATACATTAGAAGCAAGAGGAAGACCAAAGACAGGGTAGGCCCACTGCTTAGTGAAGAGGGAGAAACAGTAACAGGAAACTTGGAAATGACAGAGATGCTTAATGACTTCTTTGTTTTGGTCTTCACCGAGAAGTCTGAAGGAATGCCTAACATAGTGAATACTAATGGGAAGGGGGTAGGTTTAGCGGATAAAATAAAAAAAGAACAAGTTAAAAATCACTTAGAAAAGTTAGATGCCTGCAAGTCACCCGGGCCTGATGAAATGCATCCTAGAATACTCAAGTAGCTAATAGAGGAGGTATCTGAGCCTCTAGCTATTATCTTTGGAAAGTCATGGGAGACGGGAGAGATTCCAGAAGACTGGAAAAGGGCAAATATAGTGCCCATCTATAAAAAGGGAAATAAAAACAACCCAGGAAACTACAGACCAGTTAGTTTAACTTCTGTGCCAGGGAAGATAATGGAGCAAGTAATTAAGGAAATCATCTGCAAACACTTGGAAGGTGGTAAGGTGATAGGGAACAGCCAGCATGGATTTGTGAAGAACAAATCATGTCAAACCAATCTGATAGCTTTCTTTGATAGGATAACGAGCCTTGTGGATAAGGATGAAGCGGTGGATGTGGTATACCTAGACTTTAGTAAGGCATTTGATATGGTCTCGCATGATATTCTTATCGATAAACTAGGCAAATACAATTTAGATGGGGCTACTATAAGGTGGGTGCATAACTGGCTGGATAACCGTACTCAGAGAGTTGTTATTAATGGTTCCCAATCCTGCTGGAAAGGCGTAACGAGTGGGGTACCGCAGGGGTCTGTTTTGGGACCGGCTCTGTTCAATATCTTCATCAACGACTTAGATATTGGCATAGAAAGTACGCTTATTAAGTTTGCGGATGATACCAAACTGGGAGGGATTGCAACTGCTTTGGAGGACAGGGTCATAATTCAAAATGATCTGGACAAATTGGAGAAATGGTCTGAGGTAAACAGGATGAAGTTTAACAAAGACAAATGCAAAGTGCTCCACTTAGGAAGAAAAAATCAGTTTCACACATACAGAATGGGAAAAGACTGTCTAGGAAGGAGTACGGCAGAAAGGGATCTAGGGGTTATAGTGGACCACAAGCTAATTATGAGTCAACAGTGTGATGCTGTTGCAAAAAAAGCAAACGTGATTCTGGGATGTATTAACAGGTGTGTTGTGAGCAAGACACGAGAAGTCATTCTTCCGCTCTACTCTGCTCTGGTTAGGCCTCAGCTGGAGTATTGTGTCCAGTTCTGGGCGCCGCATTTTTAAAAAGATGTGGAGAAATTGGAAAGGGTCCAAAGAAGAGCAACAAGAATGATTAAAGGTCTTGAGAACATGACCTATGAAGGAAGGCTGAAAGAATTGGGTTTGTTTAGTTTGGAAAAGAGAAGACTGAGAGGGGACATGATAGCAGTTTTCAGGTATCTAAAAGGGTGTCATAAGGAGGAGGGAGAGAACTTGTTCACCTTAGCCTCTAAGGATAGAACCAGAAACAATGGGTTTAAACTGCAGCAAGGGAGGTCTAGGTTGGACATTAGGAAAAAGTTCCTAACTGTCAGGGTGGTTAAACACTGGAACAAATTGCCTAGGGAGGTTGTGGAATCTCCGTCTCTGGAGATATTTAAGAGTAGGTTAGATAAATGTCTATCAGGGATGGTCTAGACAGTATTTGGTCCTGCCATGCGGGCAGGGGACTGGACTCGATGACCTCTCGAGGTCCCTTCCAGTCCTATAATCTATGAATCTGAGTTTTTCCCTTATCAAAATCTCAGGTAATCTGCATTTTAATTATCACCCTGAAAACACAACACTTGGCAATAAGAACTTCTGTTAGTTGAGGAGGAAATGTTTATCTCTCCAACTTTTAATACAACAAATGGAGAAAGTAAATTATAGTCTCTTTGTGTGTGTGTGTATGTGTGTGTGTGTGTAGGAAAGGGAGAAGCAATAGGCATTACTAGATTCTCTTGGAGTTGGAAAATGTAGGGAAGACAAATTTGCTCACTTACCCTTTAATGTCCAGTTTATACGGTTTAAGGATCCAATCCTCTGTGAAATTAGGTAAATTTACAATATCTTCCGTCAAGAATACGCAGAGCCCAACAACTTAAGCGTGGGCGCCTCTGCATCCAAAGGTAGCCAAATTCTTCTTTAAAGAAAAGCATCTGGACTGAGCATGTGTGAAACTTTAATCTTAAACCTATTCAGCTGTGGAAGTTTTAAAAACTGCTAATGTTATTCAAAAGCTTGCTTTTAGAGGTAAAAGTACATTATTCCAAGCCTTCTGTTTCTTTTGGCAGGTGTTCAGATGTTCGGACTAAAGAGCGTGCAGCATGTAGAGGAAAGGTTGCCATATCAGGTACACAACTGGGTGACTGTTTCATTTTGTAGTAAATGTAGAAAAATCTAATAAATTATATATATTAGCAGTTCTCAAGCATTACAAAGTATATATGATTGGACAGTTTTTTTCATTTGGCCAAATATACAAACAAGGTGGGATTTTAAAAAATGCCTAATTGATTTAGGAGCATAAGCCATTGCCTTTCAGTGGAACTTGTGCTCTTTAGTAATTTGGGGGCTTTTGAAAACCCCATCCAAGATCTTCCTACTACTTTGAAAGACTTTCATATTCTGGAATGTTTTTGTATCTGCCTAAACGCTTAAACACATTTGAAAGGTAAATATATTCATTTACTTGAAAATAAATGTGTTAAAGTCTTGGGATAAAAATTTGAAAAGTGCCCAAATCCTTTTGAAAGTGAATAGGATTTGTGTTAGGTGCTTTTAAAAATGTTTTCTGTGATCCCTCATAGCCCAACTTCTACATGATCCTATCATGAAATCTATAGGATCTTATAATATAGTAGACATTTGTTTGCAGCAACACCGTGTAAGAGCAACCACTGCTTACGAGCACCATTTCCCCTGGGAACACTTTCCCTGTTGTGAATTGTCAACACTCGCCATAACAGCAACAGCTACTTTTAGGAGCAACATAGCAAAAGGGCACCAATATGTTGCTACTAATGAGCGTTTACTGTAATAATAATTAACTTTTATTTAGCACTTCATCAGTACATCCCAAAGTGCTTCACAATCCTTTATTTATTCTCACAGCACCCCTATGGGGTAGGGAAGTAGTATTATCCTCAATTTACAGATACGCCACTGATTTTTGACATGATTTGACACAAGATAAGTAAGGAAACTACAGGGAAACTGAAATGTTAGATTCCAAATGTATCTTTCTAAATTTTATGATAGGAATTGAGGTTCTTCCGACTTGATGAATCAAGTGTTCACTTCCTGAATACATTTTTAAAAAGGTTATACTATAGGTTCTGCACCTAAACAAGCACGTGTACATGTTGGGCCAGCTTTAGCCTTAATGTAAACATGTGCTACTCTGTTGACCTTATACCATGACTAAGGCTATGATTTTGGCACAGGTATTTTTATTAAGTCACGAACAGGACATGGGCAATGAACAATAAATTACAGATTTATTGAAGCCACTGCCATGGGACTGAAGCCGGAGCCCTGAAGCTGGAGCCCAAGTGTTGCAGGGCTGAATCATTGACATTTTCAGGAAGTCAGAGAGGTCTCATAAAATCACGGAATCCGTGACTGACTTGTAGCCTTAACCACGACTGAGGTTGGTTCATAGTGTAGTTGCTGATGGTGCCCACAAAAATCTGGTAGACATTGACAATGCTTTTTTTTAATTCACTGCTTAAATGAGCAATAAACGCCAAAAAACACAAATTAAAATGACTCTATTTTTTATTACAGTAGAGAAAGTTTTAAAGTAAGTTAAATTTGTCTTTTCTTTTTTGGGGTGTGTGAAATATGCTGTTCTGTCACCAAGGCTTAATGGAATCTTGTAATCATTTTGTTGGATGCGAGGGCACATAGAATAGACTCAGAAGGGTGGCAGCTTTATCTCAGCATGGAGTGGGGAATACATTCATTATCCATAATTTTTCTTGCTCTTATATTGTTTTCACGCATTTAAATCCCCCTTGCATGAATAAACTATGTAATTTATCTGTTTTACCAATTACTTTGTCAGCAGACAATAAATTAAATGTTGATCAAAAAGCATAACTGTAATTTAAAGGTCTGTTTTTATAATGATCTATAAATAAAATGTCAAAAGGAATCATTGGATTTAAAACTGATTAATTGTACTACATGAATGTATCTAATTTAAATCCATATGGTTTTACAGCTAATTGTAACTGAAATTAAAATGTGTGAAAATTGATCCGAATTTTTGATAAATGGTTTGTAAGTATCATGTTAAACTTGTTCAAGTAATTGAGTGTCTATATCCTGATGACTTTTTCTGATTAAGGCGTAAATTTTTCATCTTTCATGATGTAGAAGGAGGCATACAAAAGTACTTTTAATTGTTAGCCAATGTAGTTTTTTAGAGCATTAAAGCAGTCATTCATGACTTTCCATGGTTAAAGTTTCAAAAACTTTTCTACTGTAACTCCGTTTCCATATATTTTATAACTTTCAGACCTTTGTCTTTTAAGGTTGAAATTTTCCATGCTCTTTTTTTTTTTAATTTGAGAGATTCCTGTAGCTTTTTGAATTAATAAAAGGAAAATGGACAAAAATACTTTTCTTATTTTAAAAACCGTTACTTTTAGACCTCTAGAATGACTGAAATTTTGAAACTGAAAGGAAATTTCAGAATGTGTCTTGGCTTAGTTTGACTATTTGGCATTGATTTTTAAAAGTTAGGATCATCTAAAATTGTATACTCACCATCCACTGTATCAGGTGTAGCCGTGTTAGTCTGTATCCACAAAAACAAGAAGAAGTCTGGTGGCACCTTAAAGACTAAAAGAAAATTCATCAGGTCTCCTGTACACGCTTAAAAATAGATGAGCCTGTAAGCTCCACCATTGTGACACTTAATATAGTGAATCTTGCCTAAATGTAAATATTTGTATTTAATGTAACTCCTGAAACTGTTTCTACAGTTATTCTGGTTCATGTTCTTGTGTCCCTCTATCACAACCATAGATTTTTCCAGTGTTGGGCACGTGATATGGCCTGATCCGTAATCCTGGTGAGATCTTTCCTGGTGCACAGTTCCTCCAGGAGGAAAATAGATTTTCTGTGGTTTGCAGTTCTCCTCAGTCATATGTGTCTGGGTAGTTGGAATAGCTCCACTTCTGCATATTGACTCTTGACCTGCCAGCTCTTGTTCAGAGGTGATTTAAACATCTCCAGGTTAACCAATCCTTTTCTGCACCTAGGGGAAGGTGTTTGGCAATGTAGTTATGCATTTGACATCCTCATTGAGTATTTTGAGCCACGTGAGCCACATTTCCACTTGTGTAGCTGTCAGTGACTTTTTAAGTGGTTCTGTTGCAGTTAGGAAGCTTTTCCAAGATTTCAGGCAACTAACTGCTGTGACCATGAAGCAGATGTCTGGTATCTTCAACCTGTTGCAATCATTCTATTTTGCTTGTAATTGCTCTCCTAATAGCCACAGAAGCAATTCCAGCAAGCACAAGAAGGCTGCTCACTGTTTGATTTAGGCATCATATGATGTAGCAGTAGCTGTTAATTCAGCACATGGTCCAGGTTCTTTGTGTGAGCTGATCTTTCCCACAGTTGACGTGCATATTCAGCTGTCGAATAGCAAAGTGCAAGTGCAGTGGCTGTTAGTGTTGCTGGGTTGGTTCCCCATTTAGAATTTGCAAGTTTCCTGAGTATGTTGTTCCAGGTGCTAACTTTGCCTGTTGTCTTCTTCATGTGTGCCTTGGAGGAGAGAGTGCCGTATAGTGTCACTCGAAGGTAGACAGGATTTCAGTGCTGAGTAACCGATACCCCATTCCAGATGATGATGTGCTGTATATTGGCCTCAGATGCTGAGGATGGAAGAGACTCACTTGTGTTTTGGCTGTGTTGGCATGCAACTGGTTCTTAGTGTAATAGACCAGATGGTGCCGATATTAATGTAGCTTACATCAGGGTGAGATCCTTGGCTGGAGCAGCAACACATAAATCGTCGGCATAGATAAAACTTCTTGTGCCGAGATGGAACAGTTGATCATTCGTGTAGATGTTGAAGAGTATCTGCAAGAGTATGCTCACTTGTGGTAGGCCATTTTCTTTTGCTGCCATAAGCTCTGCTTCCTGTGTCGTTCAATGTAAGAACATCAGTGCTCTAGTAGAGATTGTATCAGTTATTCAAAGTGTTGTATTTTTTAGAGAGGAGCCTTCAGTAATTTATTATGTCATATCCTGATGATAGGACAACAAACATAGTGCCTGTTACCATATCCTTTTCAAGGCCATCTTTGTAGTATTGACTGATGTTTAGTACTTTTCCGGTGCATAATTTTCCTGGGTAGAATCCACCTTACTCTGGGATTAGTTGCTTTTCAACATGTGGTGATAGATGATTTGAGATGTGATGCTTGTACAGTTTGCAGAGGTGATAATAGTGATATAAGCCTGAATTTCTTCGGCTCCACTGCATCCTTCTGTGGCTTCAGGAGTGCCGCAACACATGCTCATTGTTTTGTGTGTAGCTGAGCACTTTAAACAACGTAAGTAACCGGTTCTTTGTTGCTGCTTCAAAGTGTTTGATTTGGTCAGTCCGAATGTCAGCTAATCTGGTGGCTAGATTCTCTAAAGCTGTAAATCCTGCTGAACACCTGTGACTACAATATAACCAAAGAATTTCTGCGCTTGCAGACCAACTCAGTCGTCAGCATAACCGACTGACTGTACCTGAACATCAAAGCAGTCGTCAATGTCATTCAAAATGGTCCTCATCAAGACAGCACTGACAATAATATCAGCAAATGTCAAAGAGCTCTGGTGTGCCAAACACAACCTGGTAGCCAAAATGTGCACAGACTACAATTGTGAAGAACTGGTCTCTGCACTAATGGAGGAAAAATGGAAGTCATGGCAGAATCTTATTGCAAGTACGGATATGACCCATAGCAGTAAGAGAGCATGGATTACCATTTGGAAGCTTAACAACGACCCAAGAAAGGCAGAGCAACACTACCACATTCTTGCAGACCAGGTCAAACACCAACTCTTCGAAAATAGCAGGGCACCAAACAGACAACCCAAATTGCGGCTTGAGTAGCAAGAAGAGCAGGAAATTTATAATTTTGAGGCACAATGGAAAATAACCGAATTAACCTCCAGAATAATGCCCTCAAGAATGGCAAAGCTGCTGGTCTAGATAACTTGCGTACTGAACAAACACTTTGGACCAGCAGTAAGGTTGTTACAATTAAAACAACAAGAAACCTTGGATGAAAAATCCTCTGGGAATAACTGACTAATGGAATTTGCTGAAGAAGTATCTGTGTATTTTTTCTGTGTACTTTCTGTACAGACCAATTCCACAACCAGTAAAGTTCCTATATAAAAATGTGTTAAAGATTTTTAATGAAAACCAGCATATTTGCACTAATGCCGTTCACAGTCCCAAGTCACCTAATATATTGCATACTCTTTATATAGTTGCTGTATTGTACTTCTGGAGCCAACTTTGTTTTATGGAGTTTGCTTCATGTGACATGTATTTGAGGAATAAATCTATAAATAACAATAGGCACTGCTGTCTGCCAGTGTCAGATATAATTGAACTTAACAGGATAGATGAACTAATATGTTTGTTTAAAGAAATACCAACTCCATTATTAGTTACCGACAGCAAGTGACTTAGAAGAATTAAGCTGCTCTGCCTTTAGCCCTTTAATATGGTTATAAAGTAAAAGGTAACCTTTTCTTTTAACTAAAAAGTAGGGTCATCAAGTGATTAAAAAAATTAATCGTGATTAATCGCACCATTTCTTTAAATATTTTTGGGTGTTTTCTACATTTTCAAATATACTGATTTCAATTACAACACAGAATACAAAGTGTACAGTGCTCACTTAGTATTTGTTTGATTACAAGTATTTGCAGTGTAAAAAAACAAAAGAAATAGTATTTTTCAATTCACCTAATAGAAGAACTGTAGTGCAATCTCTTTATCATGAAAGTTGAACTTACAAATGTAGAATTATGTACAAAAATACTTGCATTCAAAAATAAAACAATGTAAAATTTTGGAGCCTACAAGTCCACTCAGCCCTACTTCTTGTTCAGCCAATTGCTCAGACAAACAAGTTTGTTTAAATTAGCAGCAGATAATGCTACCCACTTCTTGTTTACAATGTCACCTGAAAGTGAGAACAGGTGTTCTCATGGCACTGTTGTAAACGGCATCGCTAGATATTTATGTGCCAGATGCGCTAAAGATTCACATGTCCCTTCATACTTCAACCATCATTCCAGAAGACATGGGTCCATGCTGATGACGGGTTCTGCTCGATAACGATCCAAAGCAGTGCGGACCGACACATGTTCATTTTCATTATCTGAGTCAGATGCCACCAGCAGAAGGTGGATTTTATTTTTTGGTAGTTCAGGTTCTGTAGTTTCCACATCGGAGTGTTGCTCTTTTAAGACTTCTGAAAGCATGCTCCATTCCTCATCCCTCTCAGATTTTGGAAGGCACTTCAGATTCTTAAACCTTGGGTAAAATGCTGTAGCTATCTTTAGAAATCTCACATTGGTACCTTCTTTGCGTTTTGTGTAATCTGTGGTGAAAGTGTTCTTAAAATGAACATGTGCTGGGTCATCATCCGAGACTGCTATAACAGGAAATATGTGGCAGAATGCGGGTAAAACAGAACAGGGGACATACAATTCTCCCCCAAGGTGTTCAGTCAGAAATTTAATTAACACATTATTTTTTTTAGTGAGCATCATCAGCTCCTCTGGAATGGTGGCAGAAGCATGAAGGGGCATACGACTGTTTAGCATACCTGCCACGTAAATACCTTGCAATGCCAGCTACAAAAGTGCCATGCAAATGCCCGTTCTCACTTTCTGGTGACATTGTAAAGAAGAGGGCAGCAATATCTCCCTTAAATGTAAACAAACTTGTTTGTCTTAGCGATTGGCTGAATGAGAAGTAGGACTGAGTGGACTTGTAGGCTCTGAAGTTTTACATTGTTTTGTTTTTGAGTGCAGTTATGTAAAAAAGAATCTACATTTGTAAGTTTCACTTTTACAACAAAGATTGTAAGAAAGTGCTTGTATGAGGTGAATTTAAAGACTATTTCTTTTGTTTATCATTTTTACAGTGCAAATATTTGTAAGCAAAAATAACATACACTTTAATTTCAATTACAACACAGAATACAATATATATGAAAATGTAGAAAAACATCCAAAATATTTAATAAATTTCAATTGGTATTCTATTATTTAACAGTGCAATTAAAACTGCGACTTATCATGATTAATTTTTTAAATTATGCTTAGATTTTTTGAGTTAATCGCATGAGTTAACTGCGATTAATTGACAGCCCTTCTAAAAAGCTTTTTAAAATTTTTGTGTCAGCTAAGGTGATCCAAACTTGGTACGTAATTGCAAGTGGTATTTGCTCAATGACTGGGAAGGCAAGAAAAAGCACTTGCCGCACAAACTTCTCCAAGTTTGCCTTAAATATAGAGGGGTTTTCTTTCTTGTAGCAAAATGAGTGGTTCCGAGCACAAACATAGCAAGAGTATTTCACTTAACATGTCTTCACTGTAAAATGGACTTAAATATCACTCAGAGCAGCCACCCGGAGATGTTATTTCAGATTCTTAAATAAGTTTATAAATTATGCTGGAATAAAGAACATTTCTAAAGGAGAATGACACTTCATATTGAACTAGTTAAATTATGAAGTTTCTTTTGGCACTAGTGGTAGCGATAGAATTAGTTATGCTATTTGTTGGATAGAAAGAGTAGGCCCTACTATGGCCAGAAATAGAACGGTAGAAAAACAGACCAGAAATATTCTGTGTTTTATTTGGACTGCAGGTCTACACTGTTGCTTATAACTTAATTTTTCCTTTTCTTCTTTAGATATTCGCATACCATTAATGTGGAAAGGCTCTGATCACTTCAACAACAAAGAAAGTATGTTAGATTTTATTGAACTGTTATATAAACAGGTAATGTTAATCAAAGTTTAAACTGGACATGGAGTTGAGACCCTCCTTTTCACCTATTTTTTTTTTTTTTGAGAGAGTTTTGCAGGGCTATGTACTATCTGCACTACTGCACAGTAGCCCTTACCCTGAAGGTAGTGGTGGTAGCCGTTTTAAATAGGTTAGAATGATGCAGTTTCTATTCATTTAAATTGCTACTACTGAGAAAGTGGTGCTGTGGAGAAGCTTGGGCATATATGAGCTGAATGAAACTCTAATACTGTATGTTAGGTCGGTGTTGGAGATGCTTTTGAGAGAGAAAGATTGAAACTTCAGAGGAAGAAATAGAAAAGTGGCACCACTAAGTTGACTAATAGCTAAAAAAATTCAGAATAAACTTCTTGTATCTTTTTGCCTGAGTTTGAAGGAGTATTTGGTGGGAGATGCCTTTGCCAGAGAAGAATTTAAATGAAAGTTCTGTCTGTTGACATTGAGTGGATTATTTGGTAGTCTTCACAAATACACGTACTTTGCTATGTAATGGAGATTAACCCTAAATCTGTTCCAGCTGTCACCAGGCATTGATTTCACTTTGATTTTTCAATAGGGTCAAAGGGGCTTAGTATGGCAAAATACTCTAATCCATGAGTGCATTCATAATACAGTATGCACTCTGGTGTTCAGCTGTTTTTGTTTTGTTTTAAATCAATCCTATTGAGCACAAATACTTTTTATTAAAGTTTCTGAAATTATTAGCAAATATTATAAATGCCTGTAGAAAGGGATGCTTGAGTAGAGGTTGAAATTAATTTTTTTTCTAGAAATGTTGCTCTACAGATGCAGCAAGTTTGATGGTTCAACTACAAAATGCATAACACTCTAGAATGTATAATTTATGATTACAAGAATTCTTTGATAACGCATCATAGATTCAAGTTAAATTTCATTTGAAACTCATTTCAGTGTCTTCATTTACAGGAAACCTTTAACGTTGTGTTACATAACATCTCTGCTAAAACATTTCTTTGGTTCTTCCCAGGATCACAGCGCTATGCAATTTTTTGCTTATTCAAAATGGGAGCTGAGGTTTTTGATACAGACATGGTTATTGTGGATAAAGCAATAACTGATATCTGTTTTGAAAATGTAACCATATTGTGAGTATCAATTTTTGTTGAACGAAGTAAACGTGTTAACTTTTGTGTTTTCTTATGAAAAAAGACATGATGTGATATGGTCTTGATCCAACAGCTACTGAAATAAATGGAAGTTCTTCTGATGACTTGGATGGGTGTTGAATCCATCTCTTTACCCAAGGAATTTGGGCTCCTGTATAGTGATGCTATATTTAGCTGCATCACTATATGCCGTTTCCATTGTGTCATATTCAGAAATGTCTTATTGTGATTTAAATGAGTGGGGCTGGTGTGTGCGTGTGTGTGTGTGTGTGTGTGTGTGAAATTAAATTAATGCATTGAAACTGAAAGTATACAGAGCTTCACGTAAACAAGAAACATTAATACTTAAAATGTTGGATGCAAACACCACATACGGCTGCTATGTTTTTGTTTGTTTGTTTTGTTTTGTTTGTTTTTTTATGTTAAGGATCCCATAGTTCACCTCCTTATTGACACTAGGTATTGAAAAACAAACAAACTCCCTGCTTGATCGTCCACTGCACCTTTATGAGCCTGTGCCATAGCCACCATCCTTCTCCTTGTGAAAACTGGACAGGAAGTTATTAATTCCCCATTTAAAAGTGGAGGAGGAATTGGGCTTGTATTCCTTTGTGTGTTTTTAAAGTACAAAGAAAGGTTGTGAGGCACTTAGGTTTTTTTTCCTCGTTTTTAATTAGAAATTTGAGTCATATCTACCCTGGAAGCTCTCTGGTAACTCAAGAACTAGTTAAAACAAAAGTTGATAGACTAAAAACTGAGACATTGAGAAGGAAAGGGATTTTTAAACAGACTTTAAGAATGTTTTTTGTTAACCCCTATTCAAATGAATATTTAAGGCAAAGATTTAACTCCACCCCTTAAAGGGTAGGAGAGCTAACAATAGACCCGCAGTAAGTCTCGCAGCAAACCACAGAAGACTATTTTGATATTCCTGATGTTTCTAAGTTTAAAGAATTTTTATAAAATCTTTCTTTCTAAAGCATAAAAAAGTAGAAAGGGCAACAAACTATTTAAAAAATATTTGTAGATCTTCTTAAGTCAACCCCTTAATTGCCCAGGTTTCTGTCTAACAACTTGAGAGAACGTTTCAATCCACGCAGCTGTTGTTGATACATATAGCAAAGGCACATTAGAGAATGCAGGGCTCTTGGAGAAACTAATCCAAAGGCATAGTTTAAACCAAACAATTTCAGTGTGTTAAGAATATTTATTTTTTTATTATACACTTTTTTTTACTATTTATGCAGTTCATTTTCTACAAATCTAGACTTTTCATAACCATCACTTAGAAATCTGTATTTATAATGTTAGTTTATGGGATAATTATAACATCACTATAATGATTTCTATCCTTAAATTGCTGATACGTACTCTTGTCCTTAATTCCATTTTAACATACAATTTGTTCTGGCAATCTAATGGAATTCTTTACCTTAATGAACAGTATATGTTATTGTACCTTCAATTTGTACTCAGTTAATTCACAAACTATCCAAAAAAATTGTTTTCAGTGATGAAGCGGGGCCAGACTTCCAAGTAAAGTTTGAAGTGTATAGTTGCTGTACAGACCAATCTCCAACTATAACAAACACTCCTAAGAAGCTAGCCAAGAAGCTTAAGACATCCATTGGTAAAGCTACTGGAAAGAAAATCAACTCTTTGCTAGAAGAAGACAACCCTGAATCCTTTTCATTCACTGATCCAATCATACCGTAAGCTATTTTTTTTAATTGTTTCTTCTTGTAGGCTAAAATATCTTGTAGAACTTTAGGAAATTGCTAAGATACGAGTATTTCAATATATGTCCATGTGGAACACAATTTTCATTTCAAGTGAAAATCAGAATGCAGGAGTGAATTCACATCATGTACATCAGCCTTGGGTCCTGATTCTGACCTTAAATACATGAACAGGTATTACCTCATCACCACACTGCTACAAAAATCTACTATTGTTTACAAGCTACATAATCAATTTCTTTTTTAAACAGACATGAGAAAACATACATGGTAGTAATCAGCAGGTGGAACACCACAACTGCACACTGTGCAGTGTGGAATAGTTGACAAATATTTTGACTGAGGTTTTCAAATTGGGGTGCTTAAAGTTAGGCCTCATTAATCTATATAAATAGAAGTGGCCTGATTTTCAAAGGTACACAGTACCTTCGGTTCTCTTTGACTGTAGTGGGATTTGTGGGTGCCAAGCACACTTGATACCCTTTAATACTGCTGTTTGAAATCTTAATGCTTTAATATTAAATGGAAAAAAACTGTTAATGTAATGATTAGACTTTTTAAGGTGGGAAAAATCTGAGGCCCTCTAGTCCACCTTTTGTGCAGTACTCAGTACTGTCCCTACTGACTATACCATATCTAACATATTGTGAATAGGGCTGCCTATTAATCACAGTTAACTCATGTGATTAACTAAAAAAAATTAATGGCGATTAAAAAAATTAATCGTGGTCAATAGCAGTTTTAATCATACTGTTAAACAATAGAATACCAATTGAAATGTATTAAATATTTTTGGATGTTTTTCTACATTTTCAAATGTATTTATTTTCATTACAACACAGAATACAAAGTGTACAGTGCTCACTTTATATTATTATTTTTGATTACTAATATTTGCACTGTAAAAATGAACAGAAGAAATAATATTTTTCAATTCACCTCATACAAGTACTGTAGTGCAATCTCTTTATCGTGAAAGTGCAACTTACAAACATAGATTTTTTTGTTTGTTATATAACTGTATTCAAAAACAAAACAATGTAAAACTTTAGAGCCTATAAGTCCACTCAGTCGTACTTCTTGTTCAGCCAATCGCCAAGACAAATAAGTTTGTTTACATTTACGAGAGATAATGCTGTCCGCTTCTTATTTACAATGTCATGTGAAAATGAGAACAGGCATTTGTATGGCACTTTTGTAGCTGGCATTGCAAGGTATTTACGTGACATATATGCTAAACATTCGTATGCCTCTTCATTCTTCAGCCACCATATCAGAGGACATGCTGACGACGCTCGTTAAAAAAATAATGCATTTAATTAAATTTATGACTGAACTCCTTGTATGTCTCCGGCTCTGTTTTACCCACATTCTGCCATATATTTCCTGTTATAGCAGTCTCAGATGATGACCCAGCACATGTTCATTTTAAGAACACTTTCACTGCAGATTTGACAAAATGCAAAAAGGTACCAATGTGAAATTTCTAAAGATAGATAGAGCACTTTACCCAAAGTTTAAGAATCTGAAGTGCCTTCCAAAATCTGAGAGGGACGAAGTGTGGAGCATGCTTTCAGAAGTCTCTCGTGGAAACTACAGAACCCGAATCACCAAAAAGGAAAATCAGCCTTCTGCTGGTGGCATCTGATTCAGATGATGAACATGTGCAGTTCTGCACTGCTTTGGATCATTATCTAACAGATCCTGTTGTCAGCATGGATGCATGTCCTCTGGAACGGTGGTTGAAACATAAAGGGACATAAGAATCTTTAGCATATCTGGAATGTAAATATCTCGCGACAGCAGCTATAACAGTGCCATACGAACACCTGTTCTCACTTTCAGATGACATTGTAAACAAGAAGTAGGCAGCATTATCTCCTGCAAATGTAAACAAACTTGTTTGTCTGAGCAATTGGCTGTACAAGAAGAAAACACTGGGTGGACTTTCTAGGCTCTAAAGTTTTACATTGTTTGTTTTTATTTTTGAAAGCAGTTATTTTTTGTAACTAATTTTACATTTGTAAGTTCATCTTTCATGATAAAGAGATTGCTCTACAGTCCTTGTATTAGGTGAATTGAAAAATACTATTGCTTTTGTTTTTTTACCATGCAAATATTTGTAATAAAAATAAATATAAAATGAGCATGGTACACTTCATATTCTGTGTTGTAATTGAAGCAAAATATTTGAAAATGTAGAAAACATCCAAAAATATTTAAATAGTTTTCTATTATTAATTTTTTTAATCACTTGAAAGCCCTAATTGTGAATAGTGTATTCAGTGATGGAGCTTCTGCATCTTACCTTGGTTCCTGTTCCATATTTGAACTATTCTTTCTAATAGAAATACCCTTATACTTTTTAAAACCCTTTTTTCTGGTACTCCTAATTATCGTTCTCTGTATCACAGTACTTGTTCTTTCAGATGTGTAAACTCTAATTATGTAAGCTCCTTTTCCCCTAAGCCATACACCTGCAGCTCTGTTTTTTTTCTTATACAGAACTCCTCAAGCATTTTAACACCTTGATAGCTGTACTCTAAATATTTCATATCTTTAATATTTTATACTGAGGCAGCCAGCACTGTACACAGTTCACTATCATATATGTTTATGCTACAGTGACTTAGAAAAAGGGAATATTACCTCCCTATTTTCCCAACATTCTGTTCTACTCTGTTGTATGTTGGAAGAAACAAAGTAAAATGTACTAGATTTTTTTATTAGAAAGATTGCTCTTTTATCCTCTCTGCATTATTATCGCCACTCTGCATTCATGCACCAGTGTCCAAAGTTTCTCATTTGTTGTTGTTTCCATAGTATATGCTTATAGCAGCTTTTCTGCCCACTTACTGTAAAACACAAGTGTGTGCAATATCTAAGGCATTAAATGCTTACTAGCCACTTGGCAGGAGCTTACTTAATTGAATTTGGCACAGAACAGTATTTTCTTCAAGCGATGGTCTCTATTGTATTCCACTGAAGGTTATGCGCATGTGCCCGGAGCCAGAACTTTTGAAAGTAGTGTTGTTCAGCATGTGCCCTTCTATTGCCTCGTGGTTTTGCCCGAGGTGATAAAGGGTGGGATGGACCACCAGCGACTCCAGTTCCTTCTCACTGCTGCATGGTCCAAGTCAGAGCTTTTGTTGCTTTCTTGTCCTTAGTGACACATTGTCAACAGATTTTAGAAAAATTGATTTTGGCCTCATTCATAGTTATGGTTTTATTGTTTTAGGATTTTTTTTTTTTATAAGTACTTTCTAGTTTCATAGTAGCTGATAGGATTAAGGACTTGGAATGCAGCTTCAGCGGTTTTCCTGCGAAACAATCCCTCCTCCCCACCCATCCATGCCTGGGTACTGGATTAGACCAAAGATGCCAGGATTCAAAACATACGCTTTCTGCCCTCTCTCATTTTCCATCAGTGATGAACATCTGTGCTGTTTGGAGGAGTCCCACATTGTGTCCAGGTGTAGTATCTGCCTCTCCTTCCTTGCCCATATGTGGAAAAGCCAAGTTCTTTGACTCAAAAAGCACTTAATGGAGGCTGCCATGGGGCCGAAATTGGATCCTAGCCAGCGAACCCCCCTGTACATCAGCCTGAGCAACCTAAAAGCCCTCCCTGTACCGTGGAACCTCCATTCGGCTCTGCTGGTATCAGTGCTGCGGACCCCGTGCTGAGGCCCAGTCATGAGTCCCAGCTTCTCGTGAACCATCGGTTCTGAGACAGATGCCCTTACCAGTTCTGGTCCCATCAACAGACCGGATACCACTGATGCCTGGGAGACTCAGAAGTGTTCCTGGGGCCCCCATGAGCTATTCGCCTTGGAGGGACTGAGGTCTCCCCGTGCTCTGACGTGCTCACCTTCTGAGAGGGCCCCTTCCTCCCCCACTACTTCTGCCACATGCTACTCTGACACACCCCATTCCAATGGTTCTATCGGCAACGCCATTTGTGGAGGTCTCCAATTCGGAGGATATGAACATTCGACACAGCCCGCCACTCCCACTCTCGGAGCACAACTATGGAAGGGTTCTGACGGCACCGTGGCAGTTCCGCACTTTGCCTTACCCATGGAGCTGGTACCCTGCTCCTTGTGCACGAGCTCAACAGCAGCAAGATCAACCACGTTGGCCATATTGGAGCTCACGGCCTCAGTATTTGCCCTCAGAGCGGTCCTGTTTGCCTCAAAAGGACTCCCCCATCTCATCCCCACAACCTTCTTCCGGCAGACGTTCAGTAATGGGGTTAGATGACACACTGATTTGCCCGGTTCAGATGGTACTGGTGAATATGGAGAGACTCCCTTTGTTGTCTCCAGATGCTGCCAGTCATCGACAACTTCCTCCCCACCAGAGGACTGCTGACAGTTTCAAGAGCTGCTACAGAGGATAGCCAATGGTTTTGAGATCCCACTAAGAGAGCTGTAGAACAGTCAACATCAGTTACTAGACATTCTGCATGCATCGGTACCAGCAAGGGTGGCTCTGGCAATCAACGAGGCCATTCTTCAACCAGCACGCACCATGTGGCATACCCTGGCCACGTGTGCACCACCAAGGTGGCTAAGAAAGGTTACTATGTCCCCACTAAGGTGTCAGAATTTCTATTTTCACATCCTCCGCCAAACTCCTTGGTGATATAGGCTGTGTGGGAGCAAACCAAACAGCAGCACCCATGCTCCATCCCGGCAGACAGGGAAAGTAAGACCTTTATGGGTCGAAAGGTCTTCTCCTCGGCTGGACTACAGCTATGGCTGCAAAGGGTCTACTCTTCTATACACCAATCTTTGGACACTATACTCGGCATCCCACTGGAAGTCATCTCCTTACCACTGGGATGCCCTTCTTCGCCAAGTTGACACAACACAATAGCAGGCTCAAGCACTCAAATCCACGGATGCTACACCTGAAAGCTTGGTTTTTGGACGGACACCTCCATTAGCGTGAGACTGCTCATTAGCAGTGCAAGAAGTCCTCTCCAGTGGCCGAAAGGACTCCATGAGATGCTCCTATCAGGCCAAATGGGTGTTTCACTTCCTGGGCCCAACGGCAAGGCTGTGGGCATCCCAAAGCTCTTAGATTATTTCCTCTATCTGAAAACCTCAGGTCTCACTCTCAGCACCATCAAAGTTCATGAAGCTCCCATTAGCGCCTTCCACTCTCCAGTGGATGGGCATTTGATTTTTACCCACCCCTTGACTGCCCGATTCTGGAAGGGCATTTTATATAAATACCTGCCTGTTCAACCTATCACTGCCCAATGGGACCTCAACCTAGTCCTTACCTCATTAATGAGCCCCCAGTTGAACCATTGGCCTTCTGCTCTTTTTTTCCCTTTCCTTGTTGCCATTACCTCAGCGGGGGGAGGGGTGGTTGAACTGGGAGCCTTGATCGCAGACCCCCCTTTCGCTACATTCCATAAAGACAAGGTCTAACTCTGATTGCATCCCAAGTTCCTACCAAAGGTGGTTTCCTGATTCCACCTCAACCGACACATATATCTACCTGTCGTCTTCCCCAAACCACATGCCTCTAATGAGGAATGACGACTTCATTCCCTTGATGTGTGTAAAGCCTTGGTCTTTTGCCTCCAGAGAACAAAGCCATTCCAGAAGTCTCCAAGGCTATTTGTCACCATAGCAGAGAGAATTAAAGAGCAGGTCATTTCCATCCAGAGAATCTCTAAATGGGTCTCCGGGTGTATTATGCACTGCTATCAATTGTTGGGATGCTTCCTTCCAGGTTGGATACAGGCCCATTCAATGAGAGCGCAAGTATCAACCGCAGCTGCACTCCACGACATGCCCCTTGCAGATATATGTAATGTAGCCACGTGGAGTTTGGTACACACCTTTTCCTCCACTACGCTCTAGTATGTGATTCCACGACAGACGCCTCATTCGGTACAGTGAGCCTCCGTTCTACAGTTCCGTCATCTTCCTCACATTCTCCTCCTATCTAGACGCTGCTTGTCAATCACCCTCAGTGGAATACCATAGGACCATCACTCGAAGAAGGAGGGGAGGTTACTTGCCTGTATCTGGAGGTTATTTGAGGTGTGCGGTCCCTATCTGTATTCCAATCCCACCCTCCTTCCCCTCTACTGTGAATCTGATAAATCTGTGGTGGAGAAGGAACTGGAGATGGTGGCAGTCCGTCTGGCCCTTTATTGTCTTGGGCGAAACCACAAAGCAATACAGGGGCACATGTGCGGACCACTGAACAATACTATTTTCAAAAGCTCCGGGTGCATGGCACTTGCACATAACCCTCAGTGGAATACAGATAGGGACCACACATCTCGAGGAACCTCCAGTTACAGGTAAGTAACCTCCCCTTTTTGATTCCATGTTTTTCCACAGTCACATAATCTGTAAGTGCTGTTCCCATAATAAATAGTCATTTTTAAAATAATCTTTAAACTTTTGTAGTTTGCCCAGTAACATTTTCCAACACTTTTAGTTTGCCTGTGATTTAAACAAAGTGCCTCAATGGTAATTATTAGGAACTTTTAAAAAACTATTCAATGGATGTTGTTTCTGTGAATAAAAAGGTAAGACAGAATAGTCGTACTCTTTAGTGTCATATTCTAGGTTAGACATTAAGTGAAGCCAGAGTCATGGTTCATAAATCTGTTCTACTGCTTTGTAAAGGGAAACGTTAAAAAAATTCCAGTTTTCTTTGTCAAACTAGCAAGACTGTTTATTGGCTTTAGCTCAAAAACAGGCCTGTTCCAAGAAATCTTACCCAGTAGGACGAAACAAAATCTTGGAAAGCTCATTCCAACATGCTCCAACTCAGTACAATGTATACAATTTGGTCCATGTATCAATAAGCAATAGTCCTAAAGTATCTGAATTTTAAAGAGTGATACTGTGCACCAGTGAGGCCTCACCTAGTCTCCAGTCTCCCACATTTTTCATAGGAATTGGCTAGCCTCTTAAAGTGTTATTAGAAGTCTGAAGAGGCAACATCGATAGCAAATACAAAAATCTGGTTGGTAACAATTTTAATCACATTAGTTCTAGCCTATCTTCTGTTCCAGGTCCTGAACTATTGTTCTCAGAAATGGGACACAAATTTATTTAAATAATTACTTGAGTATCTGAAACCCCTAAACACCAACCAAACATTTATCCAACACTTTTGTTTTAAAAAGAACTCTAGTGGCTAAGGCAATGAGAGGATTTAGGCATGTTCATTTAGCTGCTTCAGCTTTATTGTCGTCAATGGTTTTGAGTAGGCCTGTGTTGGAGTAATGGGTTAATTTAGAAAGAAATATGTTGCAGAGGGTCTGGTGATTAGCTCAGCTAGATGCATTTGCCATGTATCCAAGTTAAGCAGAGACATCCCTTCAATGGCTTTGTTTTGTTTTTAGGTGTAGCAGATAAATTAGTTGTTAGCCATATTTACCTGCATATGGTTTACAGCTTTCAAAGAGAAAAGTAACAGCAAACCATCTAAAAGTAGCCCTCTTCTCTCCTGAGCTCTCTGTCTTGACTCCTGGTGACTAAGAGCCTCCTGAGATAGATTCTCCTATCTTTCTTTTGGGAGGAGAGATGCCCTTCAACATGTTAATGGAAGGGGATTGGGGGTGGGGGTAGGAGAGGAGTAAATGGAATGTTAACGTTAAAAATGTAAATATTCAAATAATGAAATGAGAGTTTCTTCTTAGGTAACACTGACATTATACACATATATGGATTACTGTTTCCACTATTAACTTTTTTCTTATGCTATAAACGAGATGTGACCAAATTAGTGTCACTGTAGCTCGGTTGGTACTAGCAAAACTCAATTTGAAGTGTTACGTGCTATTAACAGTAACATTTGGGGACTGACAAATCACAGCCATTCATCCCAAAAAAACAGTTTTAATTTCAGTTGCACACACTATCACTTAAATATTTTAGTGAACAGCTTCTTTATCTAATGGTAATTTATCAAATTTTGCTTCCCATCTTTCCTTGAGAGATGCCACTTCCAACCTATATCATTTAATAGTGACTCTTGCATCTTTAACAGGCCTGATAGAAAAGCCGTCAATATATTTTTTTCAAGGTGGCTACCTGTGAGGTTCTGGGGAACAACTGTGTTATAGCATCTGGTTGTGGATAACTTAGAGAATCTAGGCTAAGTACTAAATATATTATGATATTTATTTAGAGTTTAGGCATCTGAAATGAACAAATGTCCATTGATAGGAAAAGTGGTCATGTGGTTAAGGAACAGGACTAAGAGTCAGAGCATCTGGATACTAACCTCTGTGTCTCTATTCCCTTATCAGTATATAGGTATGTTCCTCTACCTCACAAATGTTGTGAATATGACTTGATAAAGCGCTTTTGAGGTTGTTAGATGGAAGGTTGCTATACAACTGCAGAATACTATTCCATAAGTGACATTTGACCAAGAATGGTTAGATGTGACCACAAAGAAACTGAAATACAAGACAGTCAGCTAATTATCTCAAATGTATAGTCAAAACACTGTCAGCAATGCTGATTAGCCCATTATCAGTACTTATTTTTTAAATTAAAACTTTTGGAAATGATATTGAAGTTGGCTGAAAGGAATGACTGTTAAATTTTAGAAAACATTACTGTAAAACATATTTTTAAAATAAGTCGTTTTCTTTGGTAAAGTTACTGCTATAATTAGTCATGCTTGATGTAACTTGAAAATCAGTACAAAAATTTATGAGAAGAAACTAAACTGTGTACAGTTTAAATAGCACAGTCACAGATGATTGATTTATACATTATATTTATACCATATTGGTACCTAGTTATGGAGAATCTTTTGCTTGGGGACAGTTTATCACGATGCATACATGTATGCTGACACTTTTGTGTTCAGGCATGTAAGGATTCCCCCCCTCCCACCCCACCTCTTAATAGGTTATACAACAATAATACTTGACACACACAATGCCAGTATCACAAGCCTCTCAACACTGCCATGAGGTAGTTGAGTATTAGAATGGAGGCACTACCTCTTTGCCAGCTATGTTTCCTTTTTTGGCTTCCTCTCCTACAGGTAGGAATAGGGCAGGGCAGCTCGTGCTTCCTCTTTGGCGCCTGTTTCTGCAATGCCATTAGGAAAAACATTATTAAAAACATATTTAATATACTTTAGTAAGAGTAGAAGGTGATGGGAGAGCAAAACTTTAAGTATCTTTTAATCTAATTTTGCTTTCTGTCCTTTTCCCCTATTACTCAATAGTCTTACTTTGTACTGAAGATATTTTAAGGGTATGATGCTAAAGCTATTAGTGTGAATAGTGAGTGATATTGAGCAGTTTTCTTGTGAACTTCACTTAGTTTAAACTCATTAGCCAAAGGGAATAAGTATTACATTGCTGGGCTATAAATCTGTTAATCTGTCTGAAGTGTATTTGAAAAAAGATTAAACATGAACAAAGTTTGTATTAGGTCATTTCAAGAGCAGCATTCCACATGCACTATGCTGAATTCTAATTATGATTTTTCCCCCCCACTAGATAAAAGCCAGAACAAAAACTTAATGTTCTGAGGTTTGTAAGTGCAATTTGTCAAATGATCCATCTACACTATAAAACTTACTGTCAATGATTTCATTACCGCATAGCCTGGTCTTTCTGTATAGAAAGAATCAAACTGTTATACTAATATTACAAAACCATATTACAGTCCTGCTAGAACATGTGATTTGGTCCCTGCTATAAAGGCAAACCAAAGCATAGAACACAGAGCTCTATAAAACTTTTTTTTTTTTTTAAAGAGATATGCAATTAGAATAACATAAGAAAACCGACCAGGCTAAGTACTAAATATATTATGAAACATAATGGCATATGGGTCACAAAAGTCAACAAAATAGTTTTTCAAACAAGATGTTTGTTCCAAGGAATAAATGTGAAATAAAAATAAAAGAGAATACCCAAGTTAGTTTTAGTGTAAATGGAGAACAGAACATGTCAGTCATAAAACCCCTGCCTCTCTCACAAAATATTCCTTTAATGGCAACGGGTGATACAATTAAAATCCTTCACTCAGTGATTCAGAGTGGCTATTTCCAAGCAATGTGAATACATGATAAACAGAAATATTCTCAAAAAGGTACACAAACTATTTTGTGGGGACAAAGAGCTAAAACAGGCATATGCAGACTCTTGGTGATTAGCTAAACTTTGTGGTTATTAACAAGTGCTGCCTGGCAGTTAACATATTTAGATACGGTGGGATGGTTATCTCTAGGACTGTCTAGACTCCTTTTAATAACTGCCTGAGAAAAGTCATGTAGAAATATTTAAACCTTGCCTTGTTTTTCACAATCAGTGGTGCAAAATACAGTTTGCTGGCACATACCACTTTGGGGTTGGAGAGTGCTGAGGACAATTTCAGGACCCACAACCTTACCATTACAGGAAATGGTAAGTACACAGGGTCCCGATTTAAGGAAGTGTGTTTAAAAAAAAAAAAAAAAAAGCTAGTAAAATCATGTATTTCCATTTTTAGTAAACTAAAAGGCTTATAAGATTTAGATTATTTTTATTGGTACTTAATATGTGGCAACTTTAAATAAAATATTTTCAACTGTTTAAAACTAAACATCTACGTGTAACTTACTAAATTGAAAAAAGACTTGTAAAACTTCTCTTTTAAAGTTCAGATCCAAATTTAATGCATCACATGTATGGGTAACATTTTTACCCACATTAATATCTTCTGATCACTTATAAGGAAAGATTCAATACTCGTGTGGATTTTGTGGTCTGAATACTATACTCTTTATTCTGTCGGTGTGGAAATGTTTTTAGTGTCATAAATGGTAGGTAGGAACATGTATTGCTGTGAATAAAGCAGTTGTGGAAGGGATGCAAGGGAGAAATGCTTTGTGTATACAGGCAGACTGTAGCAAGAGTGTTTCCCCTAAATAGATACAAGTAATTTCCATGTTAGGGGTCTGAGGAAGCCTGGGTATATGGGAAAATGTCTGGCTATTGGATGAAATGCTTATTCCAAAACAAGTGATGTGCTTCAGAAGTATATTCGAACTCAAAAGAGAATTCCTATTGCAGATGGTTAAACAGTATCCAGAGAAGGGAGATGAACTGCACCAGAGACGGGCATCCCCTACTTCTGCACCCTGGCCTTCAGTGTGTATACATACACGCTACTCATGTCTACTTCATTACAATATTTTAACATTTAACTCTTTAAAAAATTAACTTGTTATAATTCATATTTTTCCTATTTCCTACCCTTCATTTAACTTTTTTTATCTTGTTATATTTTTCTTTTTGCTTATTTCCACATGTTGTTTTGAGCTATTCTAAACCTGATTGTTCCTTCCTTTTTAAACCCACTCTATGGTTTGTTTTCTTTCTTCTTCCCTTTAATCTCACTTTAGTTTGATTTTTAGCTTTAGTTTGATTTCCCTTGCTGTCCCCGGTCTCCAGAATCTCGTCAGAATCTCTATATCTCTCCACCCCAAAATCCACTTAACTGACTGTCCAGTCACTCAGCCCCAAGTGCATTTGTTCTGTCCACAATGCTACCTCACTGCAAAGACTCCTGCATCATCTCCCCCAGTATACAGTCTTGCAGTGGCTGGGAATAGAGTATCCAGGAACTGGTTCCAGGAGCTGCATCTCCCTCTCCCCTCACAAAAGTCTCGCACAGCTGCTGAGAGTTTTCTCTGCCATTTTCATTCCAATTCCTATAGCTGTATAGAAATTCTCTCCTTTCCTCACAAGAAAGGAACAGTGTCACAGGAAAGAGAGCTGTTTCTTCCTCTGTAGGCAGAAGGAGAAGCGGTAAACAGAGTAGAGGCTTAAACGCCATTAGGTCTTTTAGGCACCGATTCAACACCTCAGTTAAGCACATGCATAAGTGCTTTATTGTACTGGGGGGTCCTAATTAAAAGTTATTTTCAGCAAGAGTTCTTGCCCCTAGGTAGATCCCAGCATTGAGACAGCACAAGTAACTACTAGCAGCCTCAGATCTAGCGTGCTAACCTGGGGCTGCTGCAAACATGGCAGCAGGTAATATATAAAACCCTGGACTTGTTACTTTATTTTGTTTTAGCTCATAGTATCTTTATCTGATACAAGTTTACAGCTTTTCCCCCAAAGAAAACTTCATTCTTTTAGCTTTTTTATTGAAAAGAGGTAAGATGATATCTTGTATTTCCAGGCTTATTACATTTAATAATTCAAAATTTTCTCTAGATATATATCATGTCCTCTGAGAGTCTTTTCACACTTGTACCATGCAGTTGCAGCCCAACAAAGATCAATATTTTAGACTCTTCTTTCCTTAGATTCAATTTTATGTTGACCATAACTTAGTATCACAACCTACCTTGGTCCATGAGTCAAGAACTGCAACTTGACATAATAGGGATTTCTTTGATCTATAATAAGCATTTCTGAAATGGTGCTGAATGGCCAGTCAATGGAACACTAGAATATCTGGGTCTAAACTAAATAAGAAAGGACCAATTATGTTGCAGAGATGAAGGGAATACTACTATACCTGAAAAATGCCTTAGAATATCCGATGAAATTTCTGACTATAGAAGACTATACAGTAGAAATTGATAGGATTACAAATCACAAACTGTAGGAATACAAATGTTAGCTATGATTATACTTCTGCCCTTGTAATCAGGAATAGGATGTTAAGTGCACAGCACTGAGGAAGAGGCAACTAAATCCAGTACAACAGTAATGAGAGGCTAGCTAGCCATACATAAATTGGTCATATGACATGATGAGAAAGGCATAGAAAAGCAGTTTCTTGGTACCTTAAGTGGTTTCTTCTTGGAACCTGTTGTGGAAAGCACAAGATGAGAAATTACTATAAACTTAGTCCAAAATAACATAGGAGTTCGTTTAAGAAATAATTATACCTGGGCCCCTAAAGAATAATGACCACAATTTAATTAAGCTCCTCATTCTTCCAAGAGGGGCTGTACCAATAGCTAGCCCTATTATAGCATATTTTAGGAATTTGCATTTTTTTAAAAAAGTGAGTTAAAAGTGAGGAAATGAAGTAGGTCTAAATGATCTAAGAATTTTAAACATACCATAATAGACATAAAAGGCATGTGTACTTCTTAACAAAAAATGAACCAGAAAGGTAAGAAAAACTATTATAATTAAATTGTAATGTTCAAAAGATTAATCAAGTCATATGCATCTTCTTCAAAAAATGGAAATCCAACCCAAGTGAAGCCTAGAGAAAGGAGCATCCACATGTCAGATAAAAGGTGAGGTGAATATTAGAAAGATTAAGAGAATTTGATGATGAAATAGCCAAATATACACCCTGAAAAATTTTTCAGTATATCAGGAGGGAGTCTGTGTCTGGCTGCATGTGGCTACCAAGGAGTGAGAACAGGGAGATGATTTTTGTATCACTCTTCATCCCAGAGGCTACTGGGGAGATACTTCTCTTGGATAGTAAAGGTGATGCACTGTCAGCCATTAAGGTGTTAGGAAGAGGTGCTGGAACAAATCATTAAACACAACTAGTCACCAGGACGAGACAGCATTCATCCAAGAGTTCTGATAGTACTTAAGGATGAAGTGCCTGAATTGCTAGAAAAAATATGCAATCTCTTGTTAAAATCAGCTGCTATATTGAATGAGTGGAGGCTAGCAAATGTATTTATTTTCAAGGAAGGTGCTAGTGGTGATCCGGAGAATTAGAGCAGTGAGCCTAACTTAAATATTGGCTAAATTGTTTGAAAAGATAATTAAAGATACCCATAAAATACTTCCGAACATAAGAACAAACCAGCATGACTACTGTCAAGAATGGTGCCTCTCCGATCTTCTGCTTTTTGTAGACCTGTCAGTCATAGAAAAGAGAGATAGGACAAACTCCTATTTTCAGTCTTTGCTTATATAAAAAGATTTACTTCTTTAATATGTTCTTAAGTTAAAATGTATGCAGATCCCTAATCTGTGAGTTTATGGTCAATGGTCATAACTTTATACTTTTTCTTTTAGAGGAGTCGTCGTTCTGGTTACCCTTATATGGAAGCATGTGTTGTCGTTTAGTTGCTCAGCCATTCTGCATGGCCAAGGATGTGATGACAGGATTTCTTAATCAGCAGGTAAAAAGAGTTTACTTGATTTATATCCTCTAATCTCCAAAGTTCCCTCTAAATTTTCTGCAAACTCCACTGAGCAGTACATTTTTGTCGTTGGAGAAGTTTACACTTTTGCTTACACTGAACTAATGAATCACTGTGTTGCTGCTACTACTATATATGTGCCATGTTTTAAGTTGCTCTTTTTTTTTTTTTTGGCTGACTCCAAATGCAGCTACCTCCCTCCGCCCCCCTGGGTCCTGCTCCCCTGATTGACAGCATACCCAGCCACACATACCCTGATGCCTGTTTATTTGGCTGACACTGTCCCAACTCACTAGTGCTATTAGCAGCTCCAGCAGGATCAGGAAGAACCAGTCCTTGCCCATCTTGGAAATCAGGAATTTTTGGCATCTCATGATGCAGACTACAGGGAGAGAACAGGAGCCTGAATACCTGTGGGGGACACTGGAGGTTGCAGAAACTGCTGGGGCAGGGGTGGGAAGGGTGAGTTCACAGGTGGAGATGGCGAGTCCTTCCTGTTCAGCCCCATGGAGTCAGAGGGCTCCTGGAGGCAACATCAATCCCACCACCAGGGCTAGAGAGGTTGCACCCCCTTATTTCCTGGAGTTTCTTGACAGGGGAAGGAGGGAGTGGAATGCCTTGGGAATATTTGTGACGGGGAATTTTGGGGAGATCGGGGAGAGTCAATTTGGTAAGTTGGGGGGTGGGGGGTTCCTTGGGGTTGGGGAAGGTGATGGGATACCCAGAAGGGATGTGCTCCCAGAGGAGTGTGGGTCTCTGGGACCTGGAGGGAGATGACCAATTCTACGGGCTTGGGGGGAGGGGAGGTAGGAGGAACTCACCACCCACCTGCAGAGCGGAGGAAGGAGCTAGTGACACGTTGCAGCCACCAGTGGAGCAAAACCTCACAGCCTCTTATCTTGCCACAGCCCAGCAGTCACCTGGTCTGGCCCACCTGCCATCACATTTGCTGTGGGCAGCTGAGTGGCTCAGTTTGTGTACCTGTATTGTATATTCAAGACAGCTGTGCAGCCATGCATGCGTGCAATTTACAGGGAATGTTGCTCATATTAACAATTGACTTTCAGTGGTATTAAAAAGTGAGTAGTTTCCTCTGGTGGTATCTTGAGGACTGGTATCTCTTACTCTAAGTATGCAGGAAGCTGTTATCTTGTGGTGGCTGCTATTAAACACTGATCTTTTAATGGCAATCACTGTGTGGCTAAGAGTAAGATAATCAAATGTTTCCTCAGTGGGATTATTAGTAAAACAGCCTAGATTGCTGCATAAAGACCAATTAATTGTAAGTGCCTAGCTGGTATGAAAATTGGTATGTATAGTTGCATGTCTAATTTTTAAAGTCATAATTTTTAAAATGAGAGGACATTCCTTTGCTCCCTTCCTGTAACTAGCTAAGTTAGTGTAGCCATTAAAGTTTTCTTCTAATGGTAGATTCCATTAGAAATAAAATTACTCTTTTTTTCCTTATCGGCCAACCAGCACATTCCATATTCCAAGAGTACCATGAGACACTATTATTGGCAAAACTGTAAAACACTGAAGGATATTCAGTTAAACAAACATCTGGCTTGGCTGAATGTTACTAATAATTAAGTCCTTGAGTGACACAGTAAAATATTCTGCAGGAGCCATTCCTTTCTGACAATGTGTTGTGCGCAGCTCTGATCTTACAGTCTGATGTCTGAATAGTTCACAAGATGGACTCCATTAGATGTAACCCATGGAAATTCAATAGAACTTTGAGTAATCCATAAATTAGGTTGTTGTTAAGCTAATGTATGACTAGCAACTTACTGAATGTTTCTCCCTTTTAGCAAATGGTAGGAAGCCTGACTAACTGGAGGAGGCTGTACTGTGTACTAAGAGGTGGTAAACTCTTTTGTTATTATACACCCGAAGAAATTGAAGCTAACGTGGAGCCAGCTTTGACAGTTTCCATCAACAAGGTAAATTTAACAGTTTTTCACATAGTCTAATTTGGGTCCCAAGCTGACAAGCTGCAAAGTGCTCTGCAAGAAGCATGTGTGAGGGGTATGCCTTGTATCACTATTAAGGGCACTACAAAATTAAGTCAACCTAAGTTATGTCAATTTACAGCTGTCGTAGTAATTAAATCACTTTTGCATGTCCACACTATGCTTCTTGGTTCGGCAGTGTGCATCCTCACTAGTAGTGCTTGCATCGATGCAGAGAACAGTGCACTGTGGGTAGCTATCCCGCTGTGCAACTTGCCACCATATAGCGCAGGGTGTTTTGCGAAGGGTTTCAATGCCTTATGGGGACAAACGAGTTGTGCAGGGGTAACTGGGAACATGGTTTCAACACCGCATGATGGAGTTTTCTCCATCCCATAATTCTGTCAGCATCCCATAATGTTTCACACCTCTTTTCAAAAGCCCCCCAAACCTGCGTGTCCGACATCTATGTGAGAAGCATGGATCCTGCACAGCTCTGCATTATTGTGACGAGCATTACGAGCACAACACGCCTGATCCTGCAGTATTTGCAAAGCCTCCAGAGGAGCTGCGGGGAACATGCAATTCCTTAGAGGCTAGCTTGCTGTGGGACACAGAAACAATTCAAAATTATTGTTGGCATTCACAGAGTAGTTGCAGACCATGGAGCACTAGTTCTGGTCCGGAGAAACAAGCACTGACTGGTGGGATCGCATCTTTATGCAGGTATGGGATGATGAGTAGTGGCTGCAGAACTTTCGGATGCGCAAGGTCACATTCTTGGAATTGTGTGCAGAGCTCATCCCAGCTCTCCAGCACAGCGACACCAAAATGAGAGCTGCATTGATAGTGAAGAAATGAGTGGCAATTGCTGTGTGGAAGTTTGCAATGCCAGATTGCTACTGATCAGTCAGGAATCAATTTGGAGTTGGGAAATCCACTGTAGGGGTTGCTGTGATGCAAGTGTGCAGGGCCATTAATCGCATCTTGTTACAAAGTACTGTGACTCTGGGCAATGTGCAGGACATAGTGGATGGTTTTGCAGCAAAGGGGTGTACATACTGCGGTGGGCTACAATAGCTGGCACGCATATCCCTATTTTGGCACCAGACCACCTTGCCACCAAGTACATCAACAAAAAGGGCTACTTTTCTATAGTATTGCAATCACTGGTGGATTATCAGGGATGTTTTACCAACATTAACACGGGATGGTCAGGGAAGGTGCATTACGTACACATCTTTAAGAACACAAGCCTGTTCAGAATGCTGCAAGCAGGGACTTTCTTTCCAGATGAGAAGTTTACCATTGGGGGGGTGTTGAAATGCCAATAGTGATTCTGGGAGACCCAGCCTACCCCTTACTCTCATGGTTTATGAAGCCACACCTCGACAGCAGCAAGAAGCGCTTCAACTACAGGCTCAGCATGTGCAGAATGACAGTTGAATGTGTCTTTGGCCATTTGAAAGGCCATTGGAACATGTCATCATGCTTCTTCCTTAGCCTTCTTTGGCTGAGCCGCTCCACTAGTGTGGATGGAGAGAGACAATGCACAGAAGTACTACTGTGAGTGTATTCACAAGATAAATGGAAACTTGGTACACTGAACTCACTCCCCTTGATCCATGCAAGTTACAAGCACTACATTCTCATTTCTCCTTGGGATTCATAGAGCACCGCAGTAGTCCCAGCCATGGTGAGTATGGCTTGGGAGGGAGGGGGTGAGTTGGGACAATAAGGGGGGGAGGGGTAGCTCACGGGCATGTATATATGCAGATAGGGCAATTGAACTGAATACAGGCACAGTTTTCCACATGTGGAGATCATTTTAGCCGATCTCTCACTCCTGAGGGTAACAGAAACTGAAAGGGAACAGCTCTTGCAGACTGGGTTCATATTCTGCTAGCCTGTGTGCTGCAATAGTGCCTGGTGAAGTAATTACTGAGTGGTGTGGGAAAGTGTCTTACTGCGGCGGAAGAAATAATGCAGCTCTCCCCAGAAACCTTCAGAAGAGGATTGCAAACTATCCCCAGGAAAGTTTCCTCGAGATCTCTATCCCAGTGCACATAAACAAACTATTCTTCAGGGCCCCTTCTGCCTTAACTGCACAGGGGAGCGAGAAGCAGAAAGCGAATCTATGTCTATTGGTTATTTCACTACCTCTTCTAGCATGATTAAAAAAGTAAATGAACAGATATGTTCCTGCAATATCAAAACAAACTGCATACTTCCCCTCCATCAGGCTCACCAGGCTGGACTATAGGGACTGGCTTTACTGCTCTGGAGTCAAAAACACGTCCTGCCTCATGCCACTAGATCCCCCAATCGCCTGTCCCCCATGCTCTGCCTCCTCCTCCTCCTTCCTCATGCAACACCACCTCCCCACTGTTCACTCTGGGGCCTGTGACTGCAGCTCCCCCAAAGTATCGTGGTGGTGGGGTTTCCACCGAGGTTGGCATGCAGCTCTTTGTAAAAGTGGCATGTGTTCAGCTCCACACCAGAGTGACTGTTAGCTTCCCTTGCCTTTTGGTACACCTGCCACAGCTCCTTGGCTTTCATGTGGCAGAGCTGCAGATCCCTGTTATAGCCCTTCTCCCCCGCACCTGGAGCGATCTGCTCATACATATTGATGTTTCTACTGCTGGATCAGAGCTGTGCCTGCAAAGCCTCTTCTCCCCACAGAACCAGGAGATCCAACATCTCCTGTATACTCCATGCAGCAGTGCCTCTGCAACATGGAGCCGGCATGGTGAACTGGGCAGTTGCTAGGTGGGCTCTCCATCTCGAGCAAACTGGAAACGGAATTTCAAATATTTGTGGGGCTTTAAAAGGGGAGGGACGTGTACCTGGCCACTGGGCAGCAGAGTTCAACATGGTGACCAGAGTGGTCATGGTGGGGCATTGTGGGATAGCTCCTGGACGCCACTAAAGATGTAAGTAACTCAGTGTCTACACTGACACTCCATTGACCTAAGTGCTATGCCTCTTGCAGAGGTGGACTTAAGTCAGCGTAATCAGTGAGTTACATTGGTGGGAGCAAAATTTTAGTGTGGACACTTACAGAGTTAAGTTGATGTACGCTGCCTTGCGTCAACCTAGCTTGGTAGTGTAGACCAGGCCTAAACAACCCCTTGTAGCTGATTCAGGAGTGGCATGTAAGTTCTTAGCAATGGACATAGGCTCCTTCTGCTGTACTAGAGATGGGTCAAACCAACACAAATCCTCCAGGAGGAAAAAAAAGCCTTTTTCCTTTAGAAAAACTGATACATTATGACAGTTTTTAAGTTACACGTGAGGCATCATGCAGATCTGCACGGTATGTAGGCAATGTTCTCTTAGACTTTTGTCCCCAAATCTGTGGAATTTCTGCAATTTTATTTTAATTGTTCATTATGTTACTTGGCCTTACTCTTAATCATAATGAGCATTAATCAGAAATATTTTAGCTTTTTAAAATAAACTCCTTTTGCTAATAATGATCCAAAATTTTATATAAAACCTGTCTTAACTTACAAACTATGCAAAAGGACTTCAGTACTTTAAAGATGGCACCATTTCTACCATCATTTAAAGATATCATATTTAAAATTAACAAATAGCTCTATCCGAATACACCTCTACCTCGATATAACGCTGTCCTCAGGAGCCAAAAAATCTTACCGCATTATAGGTGAAACCGCGTTATATCGAACTTGCTTTGATCCACCAGAGTGCGCAGCCCCACTCCCCTGGAGCACTGCTTTACCGCGTTATATCCGAATTAGTGATGTATAGGGTCGCGTTATATCGGGGTAGTGGTGTAATCAAAGGTATAGTATATTTGCCGTGTTATTTCCACAGAAGGCCTTTCCAGTGAATGCTACAGTGAATCTGTGCTTTCACAGGATGTTTGTGGTACAATACTCATAAGTGCTGAAAGATTGCAGTTAACACCTCATAGAGATGAATAGAACGAGTTAACATTTTTTCCTTTTGACCTAGTTGCAGATTCTGAGCACGTCTATGTAAGCAAATTGAATGTATTGGGAGATGGTATTACAACACAAGTTGGTCTTGACTCTGAATCCTTGTCCAGTCTAGCATAAAACATGTTTTTAAAATGTTAACTTTAACCAGCACCAGCACATTACTGTAGCCAGGGCAAGCTGTAAGATTTTATTTTAACTTGTTGAGGTGAATCCTTAACAGAAAGGGCACCCTTTCTAATAGTGTTGAATTTTTAACAAAGCTGTTTTGAGTATTTGAGTTAAATAGGTGTTTTTTTTTTTTTTAAAAAACGTGATACAGATTTAAACAACCTGACTAAAAGTCACTTACTCTTTCAATCAGATTTAATTGCATGGCTTCTCTAATGTCGTAGTTGTACCACCCTCCAGTTGTTCATAATGCCATTCAGGGGAAAATATATTAATAGAATTTATAACATTAAAAAAGCAGCAAAAATATTTTAGACTTTTTCAGACCACCCTTGTAGCTTTTCTTTGTAGATCACCATTTTAGTCTATAGCCTAGTTTTGTATTTTTTGCAAGTCAGAGATTTTTTGTCATTTAAAATTACAGCATTCTATTAAGGTGATTGTTCCCCCTGAAGTTATAAATACACTTACAACCTAAAATCCATTTTCATGGTTTTGCCAGGAATTGGTCCACATGTTTGATGCAGATTCTCGTAGAAGATAATATGTATGCGATACATGAATCCATGGCCTTTTTTATGAAAATGTCAGACATTTATGGCTGATGTATATAAGTTGCTAGAGAGAATGAAGAAAAGGAATCTATCTTCAGTTAAATTAAAACCAAATAAATTCACAGTTCAAAACACATACGAGTACCTTTCTACTTAAACTGTCTACTGAAAATATTTTTTTAATGCCAATAGATGTATACTGAGTTTTGTCTAGAAATGTCTGGATATCAGATCCTTAAATGCGCAAAAATTAATCTAACAATACTCGTTTTTACCTCCCCTCCCTGTTGTATGGAAATAGCAATTTAAAAAATAAGATTAGAAGTTCTCTAAAAGTTGACATTCAAGCTAAAATCTCCTCTAGTTGCTAAGATACATAGCGTTTTTTATTCTTAGTGCTGGATGTGATCTCTTACCCTTATTCTTTCAAAGATGGTTTATCTTTAAAATGAATGAACTTGACATAGCCTTACAAGAAACCAGCCATAGAAATATTCACATCAACAGAACTATTCCCTTCCCCCTCTGAATCCAAACTTGAAGTAGCCCTTAACTTGAAAGTCATCACTTCAACTTCAAATGACTTCAGTGCAAACATTGTTGAGCAGGAATGTCTCAACACTTGCAAAAGAGGCGTCATAGAACCTACTATGTTGCCAAATAAATGCCACTGAAGCACTTTATGTTGCATAAGCAACTAGAGCAAGAAGCAATCTTTCCTTGTAACCAAGGAAGTTTGCCGGAGTAAAATCTGAGTAAAGACCTTTGAATTTACCCTTTAAAAATATAACTTGAAAATATGATAGTGTCTCCTTTTGACTTGACATAACTAACATTTGCTTGGGGCTAGGCTTTTCAGTTGTGCTAACTTGGACGTGCTCGTCATGAGTTGCTCATGCTCAAAGGTGCCCAGATTTTCATACTGTGTCCAGTACCAGGTCTGCTGGGGAGTTCTACCCAGGACTGTTGTCACAAGGAAAATCTCTGGGAAATTAATTTTGTTGGAGCCTAATTCCTGGGAGCTATAGGCATAGGAGCACCTTCCAGTACAATAGCTCCACAACTTCACAGCAGCATCTCTGTCCTTCCAGCCAGTTGGCAGGCCCTTTCTCTTCTAGGTCTTACTAGGAATCTGATCCATACTTTCTTCTCTGTGGCCTCCCCCCCCCCGACTTTCAGTTCAACATGCACATGAGGGGGACCCTACCACTGGCCTGATGAAAGCAGATTTCCCCAGTTCACTCCCTCATCTCATGCACACCAGCTCTGCTTCCTTCCGCACTACTGATTGTTCAGGCTTGCAGGCCCAGCTCAACTGAGACTTCTAAAATGTAAAAGCCGGACTGATGGCATCAACTAACCCTGTTTCTCCTGCTGGACCCTCTTCCCCAGTGCATCCTGTGACTGCTCTCCTGCTGGTTCTCCACACCTGTCCTCACATTTTTAGTGACGTGCCTCCAGCCCATCGGCACAGCCTTGAACACATTCCTATTTTCCTCTTACCTAAAGGTATTTCCTATGACCTGGGGTTGTCATGTATCTCAGTGATGCTTTTAGCCCAAGGCCATCATTTTGTACCACCTAACTCTGTCTCCTGTGTCATGGCTAGTCCTGGTGGGGACTCTTCTTTTTTGTCTATCTTTTATTCCTCCAGTCTGTTCCCCCTTCATTTACTCTGAACTAGTCCTCACTGAGAAAGCAAGAGTTGGGGGGCAGGGGGAGAGGAGGGAAAGGTTTGTGGAAGAAGAGTGCAAAACCCTCCTGGCAAAGTTCATTTTCTTCAGTTATCAGAGAAAGGGTTATGTTGATGGCAGGGTAGATTATTCAAGCCAGACTCCCTACCCAAATTGATTGTGTGAGGGGTACCAATATGTTGTCACAAAAATAGTGTGTGTTGAAAAGGACACAACCTCTTGACATTTCTTGACCCCTAAAGTGGACTAATATCTCCTACCTGATCAATAAAGTCTCTGTGGCAGACGTCGCCACAGTTTGGGATCTTGGAAGTAAGAAGCTTAAATCACCTTTGTGGGACTGATTCCTCTTCCACAGTCCTGATTGTGGCAATCTCCCCTGTGGTTAGATCTACAGTCTTGCTACCTGGCTAACAGCCTTGGGTAAGCAGCAAAAAAAAAAACCAAAAAAAAAAACACATGACGATACAGTGGGAATGCAAACATTAGTAAAATCCTTCCAAATCTCTGATCTTTATGATAATCCAAGTGGTATCAATCAATTGAGTTTTATGGTTGCTTGAAAGAATTTGTGGATTTGACCATGGGAAGCAGATCTCATATCCAGATCCCACATGATGGATCTTGCAACATAAATGTTCAAATTGTGTGGTTTTGCAACTATGTTTCAGGGCCAATTGGTACTCCACTGAGGGCTGGCTTGTCATGTGGTGCTGATTCCTTCTCCTTGTTTCTGGCTGCTACATTGCTAAAAATACATCATGTGCTTTCCTAAAGTTCCTATTCTGCATAGGCATTTGCTGTAGTTGTCACATGGATATTATGTAATTACAAATGGGAGGGAGGTGGTTCAGAATGATGAAAGGGAGGGGAGATATCCATGAGCTAATCTGTAAAATGTGATCTTCACTATTAACAAGTTTGAGAGCATTGTTCTAAGGCTAATCCTAATTCTCTGCCAACCTGAAACAAAACTAGGGGAAATTGTAGATTATTTTTGACATGACAGATAAAAACAGTGCACAAACAGACTCTTTTGATTTTAAAGCTATCTTTATCTGTTTCTGGATTAAAACTTGAATAAAAATGAACTGTGTCATAAATGATAAATTGTGTTTAATCTTAGAGTATACAAAGTTTCTAAACTATTTAGCATTTGTCTTGACTTCAGAAACTTAATTAGTTCTTGTGTTTTGAAATGAACCTTCTGAGCTACCCTTCATTGTCCTTCAGTTTTTTCACTATTGACTTTGGAGAGGAGTGGCACTGCTTCTTTAATGGAAGGCCCTCCCTTTTATAACAACCCTTCACATATGGAAATTTCCTGGGAGAGGGGTACTGCCGGGCAAAGGAACTTTGGTTTTGGGACAGTGAGAAAGGGAAGTTCTAAGCTTTATCATACAATGTCATGGAATTTCCGTTCTTCTTCGAGTGCTTGCTCATATCCATTCCATTAGGTGTGTGCGCGCCGCGTGCACGATCGTCGGAAGATTTTCTACCCTAGCAACACCGGCGGGTCGGCTGTGGAGCCCCCTAGAGTGGCGCCTTCATGGCGCTGAATATATACCCCAGCCGACCCGGCGCCCCCTCAGTTCCTTCTTACCGCCCCTGATGGTCGTTGGAACTGTGGAGCGCTGCTTAGCTGTTCTCCACTCTCCCTAGCTTAGTTTGTTGTATCACAGTTATAGTTATAGTTATAGTTCTAGTGTTTATAGTTAAATAGTTAAATAGTTTAAAAGTTGTTCTAGTTGTTCTAAGTAGTTCAGGGGATTAAGGGGGTCGTCTCCCCCTTTCTCCCCCGGCCGCGGGGCCGGGCTCATGCCCAACGCTCCCGGCTTCAAGCAGTGCGCCTCCTGCGCTAAGCCTATGCCCACGAGCGACCCGCACGACTCCTGTCTGAAGTGCCTGGGAGAGTCCCATCAAACAGATAAGTGCAAGATCTGTAAGGCCTTCAGACCAAGGACCAAGAAGGAGCGGGACTTTCGGCTCCGGCAACTCCTGATGGAGGCGGCACTTAGTCCGGACGCTCCATCTACAAGTCAGGCCCCGGCACCTAGCACCTCGGTGCGCAGTGCCCCGGCGGCACCGGCTATGACGACCACGCGAGTGGCGTCAGACAAGCCTCCCCGGCACCGGACCTCGTCGGCACCGCAAGCAGTGCCTCGGCGCCGGTCATTATCCCCGGGGCATAAAAAAGCCCATAAGACGGGGACATCCGTGCCGAAGACGCCGGCTCCCTCAGTGCCGGGGGTAGAGCCGTGTCCGCCGGTGGAGCACCGGAAACAGGTGCCTCCAGCACCGTCGACTCCGGCGCCGAGGCCGTTGAGTCCGGTGCAGATAGCGTCTCCACCGAGACCGGCGGTGATACAGTGCCTCCCGTCGACTCCAGAGACCTTCGCGGCGGCGAGAGACTTAATAGCTCTCACGGAGCCGGCACCGCCTCAACCACCGGCAACGACTGCACCGTTGACTCGCCCGGTCCAGTCGAGGGGGAAACCTGCCTTGATGCGCCCTCCATCGCAAGGGCTGGAACCTCGGCACCGATCCAGGTCCCGAAGCAGGTCCCCACGCCGCTCGCAGTCCCGGCACCGAATATCGCCTCGGCACCGGTCGTACTCGCGGCCAAGATCTTCTTCGCGGCACCGCTCTACGTCTCGGCACCGCTATGATCGTCGGCACCGATCAACGTCGAGACGTAGTTCTCGGCACCGCTACGGTCGACGCTCGACATAGAGAGGCCGCTCCCGGCACCGGGCATACTCCAGGTCCTCGTCGAGGTCCAGATCCGACTCCCGGCACCGAGGTCATCGGCACCGGTCGCGGTCCCGGCACCGATCGCTGGCACCGCGTAGAGATAGATCATCTCCGGACCGGCACCGTGCGGCACCGCAGCCAATGGGAATCGTCTCGACGCTCTCGGCACTGCCGTGGCCATCGAGATCGGTGTCCCACTCCTCGGAGGACCTCTCGAGATCGGCATACCCCCCTCAGGGGCAAGCCGAGGAACAGGACTTGGGACATTGGCAGGACACGACAGGGGACCATTCTCATGGCCCATCT
Source organism: Malaclemys terrapin pileata (assembly GCF_027887155.1). Lineage (NCBI taxonomy): Eukaryota > Metazoa > Chordata > Testudines > Emydidae > Malaclemys > Malaclemys terrapin. The sequence continues at coordinate 79,959,460 of NC_071511.1, read as the reverse complement.
CACTGGTCGTTTTGGACCCCGTGGGCGTACCATCAGGCGCAAGGGGCTCCAATTGCTTCGACCTCTCGCTCCGGTCACTCCATCAGAGGGGCCCCGGAGTCCACCATTTCTCGGCCTCCGCCAGGGGGCATGGAGGCTTCTGGGTCCGCACCACCTGACGCCCTGGACTCAGGCACAGGTGATGCTCCAGCCCAGGAACAGGGAGACCAGGACCAGCCCTTGGATCCTGTTCCACCGGAGGCATCTTCCTCTTCTTCTCCGGATGAGGCAGTGGCGGGCACATCGTGCACAGGCCCACCTCCAATAGATCTTCGGGCTCACCAGGATCTTCTGCGCAGGATGGCCCGTAATATGGACCTGCAGGCGGAGGAGATAGTGGAGGTGCACGACCCGATCGTGAATATCCTTGGAGCGGATGCCCCATCGAGGGTGGCGTTACCCCTGATCTGCACGATTCAAACGAATGCGGATACGATATGGCAAACTCCTGCCTCTATCCCACCCACAGCGAGAGCGGTGGAAAGGAAATACTTTGTCCCGTCTAAGGACTACGGGTACTTGTATACCCACCCCCAACCGTGTTCACTGGTGGTGGAATCAGTGAACGCACGAGAGCGCCACGGCCAGCAGGCTGCAGCGCCTAAATCAAAAGAGGCTAAGCGGCTCGATTTGTTTGGCCGTAAGGTTTACTCAGCCGGAGGGCTGCAACTTAGAGCGGCGAACCAACAGGCGCTACTGAGCCGCTACAATTTTAACTCCTGGAACTCTATGGGGAAGTTTAAGGAGTTGATTCCCCAGGAGTCCAGGGAAGAGTTTGGAGCCATGGTAGAGGAGGGCAAGAAGGTGGCTCGGACCTCCTTGCAGGCCTCCTTGGACATAGCAGACTCAGCTGCGAGGACCCTGGCTTCGGGTATCGCTATGCGCAGGATCTCCTGGCTTCAGGTTTCGGGTTTGCCTCCGGAGCTGCAGCAAACCCTACAGGATCTGCCCTTTGAGGGACATGGATTGTTCTCGGACAAGACGGACTCTCGCCTGCAGAGCCTCAAGGACTCGAGAACAATCATGCGCTCCCTGGGGATGCATGTTGTGGGCCCTCAGCGCAGACCATTTAGGCCGCAGCCTCAGCGCTTCTACCCCCCCCCCGCCTCGTCAGAGACAGGACTCGACCCGGAGGCGAGGGCGAGGTGGTAGAAGAAGGTGGACCAGCCCTCAACCCGGCCAAAACCAAGGGCCACCTAGACCACCTTCAGGCCCCAGGCAGAACTTTTGAAGGTGCGGTCGAGGACGGCGCCCCAGTCATCCCCCAGGATCCAGCCCCCTCCTTCCGGGATCGCCTCTCCCACTTCCACCGTGCTTGGTCCCTTATAACTTCGGACCGCTGGGTCCTCCGCACGGTGGAGAAGGGATACGCTATCCAGTTTTCTTCTATCCCCCCCTCCCACCCCCCTTCCCCGTCCCTCTTCAGGGACCCTTCTCACGAGCAACTTCTTATACAGGAGGTTTCTACGCTCCTGGCCATGGGGGCCATAGAGGAGGTTCCGATAGAGTTAAGGGGCAGGGGATTTTATTCCCGTTACTTCCTGATCCCCAAGTCCAAAGGAGGTCTGCGGCCCATCTTGGACTTGCGCGGACTCAACAAATTCGTAGTAAAGTTGAAGTTCCGCATGATCTCTTTGGGGGCCATTATCCCTTCCCTCGATCCTGGAGACTGGTTCGCCACCCTCGACATGAAAGACGCATACTTTCACATCTCAATTTACCCACCTCACAGACGCTTCCTGCGATTCGTGGTAAACACGGTGCACTACCAATTTGCAGTCCTTCCTTTCGGCCTATCCTCGGCCCCAAGAGTGTTCACGAAATGTATGGCTGTCGTGGCAGCGTACCTTCGTCGGCAGGAGATACAGGTGTTCGCGTACCTAGACGACTGGCTGGTACGCGGTCGCACCAAAGAGCAAGTTCAAGCTCACGTCCACAGAATAGTGCACACATTCAACGAGTTGGGCATCCTACTCAACAAGGACAAATCCACTCTAGAACCTACCCAGAGAATAGATTTCATCGGCGCAGTTCTAGACTCCAGACGTGCACAAGCCATCCTGCCAGACAACCGCTTTGGCACCATCACGAGCCTCATTCAAGGGCTCCAGGCCTTCCCAACTACCACGGTGAGGTCGTGCCTTACCCTGCTGGGTCACATGGCTTCCTGCACGTACGTAACCAGGCATGCCAGACTTCGGCTTCACCCACTCCAGACCTGGGTGTCATCAATATACCGTCCACATCGGGACAGCCTGAACATGGTGGTCACGGTCCCGAACTCGGTCCTGACCTCCCTCACCTGGTGGCTAGATCACAATGTGGTCTGCGAAGGGATGCCATTTCACGCCCCACAACCCTCTCTGCATCTGGTCACAGACGCTTCATCTCTGGGTTGGGGCGCCCATCTCAACGAACACCATACCCAGGGCCTGTGGACTGCACCCCAGTTAGCCCTGCACATCAATGTTCGGGAGCTGATGGCGGTGCGCCTGGCGTGCCAGGCATTTCTCAATCAACTACGTGGCCCTTGTGTGTTAGTTCTCATCGACAACACCACGGCCATGTTTTACATCGACAAGCAAGGAGGAGCACGTTCGTCAGTTCTATGCCAAGAGGCCATTCGCCTGTGGGACTTCTGCATCGCCCACTCAATCCATCTCACGGCATCGTTCCTCCCTGGAGTCCAGAACACTCTAGCGGACCGACTCAGCAGGTCCTTCCAGACGCACGAGTGGTCTATCCGTCCGGACATCATACATTCCATCTTCCGGAGGTGGGGGTTTCCCCAGATAGACCTGTTTGCATCTCGAGACAACAGGAAGTGCCACGTGTTCTGCTCCCTACAAGGTCGAGCTCCGGGCTCCCTCTCGGATGCGTTTCTCCTTCCCTGGAAAGACCACCTGTTTTATGCCTTCCCTCCGTTTCCTCTGGTCCACAAGGTACTGCTCAAATTGCGCAGAGACCAGGCACAGGTAATTCTGATCGCTCCAGCGTGGCCGAGACAACATTGGTACACCACACTGTTGGAACTCTTGGTTCAAACACCGATCCCGCTTCCATTATGTCCGGATCTCATTTCTCAGGACGGCTGCGTCACCCCGACCTGCAATCACTCCACCTCACAGCGTGGCTGCTCCATGGTTCACCCAGGCAGAGCGGCAATGCTCGTACTCTGTCCAACAGATTCTGCTGAGCAGTAGGAAGCCCTCAACACGGACTACGTACCTGGCCAAGTGGAAACGGTTCTCATGTTGGTGCGAACAACGAGCCACGCCCCCGTTGCAGGCACCTATTCCTCTCATATTGGAATATCTCCTCTCCCTAAAACAGCAAGGGTTGGCGATATCTTCAATTAGAGTTCACCTGGCTGCTATATCAGCCTTTCACCCAGGGGAATTCACGTCCTCGGTATTCTCTAACCCGATGGTCGTTAGATTCCTCAAGGGCTTAGACCGGACGTACCCACAACAGCGTCAGCCCGTCCCGACGTGGGACCTTAATCTGGTTCTCTCCAGACTGACATGTCCTCCATTTGAACCACTAGCCACCTGTTCACTTTTGTATCTATCCTGGAAGACAGCCTTCCTCGTAGCCATTACCTCAGCAAGGCGCGTTTCTGAACTCAGGGCGCTTACATCCGAGCCCCCTTATACAGTTTTCCATAAGGATAAAGTGCAGCTTCGTCCACATCCTGCCTTTCTCCCTAAGGTGGTTTCTCCATTTCATATCAACCAGGACATATTTCTCCCGGTCTTTTATCCCAAACCACATGCCACTCGCCAGGATCAACGTTTGCATTCCCTGGACGTACGAAGGGCCCTGGCCTTCTATATTGACCGCACAAAGCACTTTAGAAAGACGACGCAACTCTTCGTTGCAGTGGCCGACCGAATGAAAGGCTCACCGGTCTCCTCACAACGCCTATCCTCCTGGATTACGTCTTGCATCCGGACTTGCTATGACCTGGCAGGCGTCTCAGCACCGCACCTCACCGCTCACTCCACGAGGGCCCAAGCCTCCTCGACTGCTTTCCTGGCACATGTTCCGATACAGGACATTTGTAGAGCGGCGATTTGGTCATCAGTCCACACGTTTACAGCTCACTATGCACTAGTGCAGCAGTCCAGAGACGATGCTGCATTCGGGTCAGCGGTTTTGCACACAGCAATGTCTCACTCCGACCCCACCACCTAAGTTGGGCTTGGGAGTCACCTAATGGAATGGATATGAGCAAGCACTCGAAGAAGAAAAGACGGTTACTCACCGTTGTAACTGTTGTTCTTCGAGATGTGTTGCTCATATCCATTCCAAACCCGCCCCCCGTCCCCACTGTCGGAGTAGCCGGCAAGAAGGAACTGAGGGGGCGCCGGGTCGGCTGGGGTATATATTCAGCGCCATGAAGGCGCCACTCTAGGGGGCTCCACAGCCGACCCGCCGGTGTTGCTAGGGTAGAAAATCTTCCGACGATCGTGCACGCGGCGCGCACACACCTAATGGAATGGATATGAGCAACACATCTCGAAGAACAACAGTTACAACGGTGAGTAACCGTCTTTTTCTCTTCCTTACATTTCTCCACCCCTTCAAGAATGCATCATGCATACTTGGAGCACAAAACTGTCCCCAACAGGAGCAATACCAACTCCTCAGGACTGCCTACACGAGAAACACTGAACTCAACCAGCATGATGGTCCTGGCCTTTACAAGGGCTGTAGCATAATTTGTTCAATAATTTTAACATTGTGGAAGGTAGGAACACTGTTGTATTATAACATGGTGCCTTATGGTACATTTTTGTATTTGTTTTTGGTGAAGATGTGCATGTAGTGTAATGCATCACTGGTAGGTAAACTGATCAGCTCATTACTCTAGTGGCATTTTGTATCACTACTTAAATACTCAAGTGTGAGGTATAGATTGTTGCTTGAGAATTTATCTCCTTAGAATAACAACATATTTGTGGAATAAACCTTGCAGCAAACATCATATAATAAACTTATATAGGGTATGCTTGAAGTTTTTGCCTGTCAAATGTTAATCTGTTTTATTTAATTTTTTGCCAGTATCTATGGTTACCTGAGTTAATGGGATGTTCAGCACTTATGGATGAATTACTTCATCTCCTATTTTTAGACAGAAGAATTTAAATGAGCAAATCCATCAGATATGCTGCAAACAGCTGTGTTAGTATTTCAAATGGTTACCTCAGTAATGCATTTAAAAATCTGGGGAATGTTCTACAGAACAATCTTTGTTTTTCAGACTATCAGCACTAGGATTATTCCTATAGGACAAAATATATAACTTAATTTCTATAGTTCTACATTTGAAATCTGTAACTGGTGTTTAGCATTAGTTTGAAATGGGTTGCAGGGAGGGGAGTTCAATCAGTTTGAAGTGAAAGAAGTTTAAAGGAGAAAGTAATGTCTCATTTCAGTGTAATCTAGATTTTTGCTTGTAAATGAAGTATGGTTAATGGCTATATTTTATTTCATGCAATGAGTGTGGGTACTGCAAAGCATCATTATTGTCAAAGTGTGTGTTAGAATATTTTACTCTGTACCTTACAAGTTTTTTAGTCTCTTAAAATATTTTGGTATCTTACATTAGAAAAAATACTTATGATGACCTAACCTCTATTTTTAATCAGATTGCAACAAGTGCTATTTTGCACTGTAGTAACATCATATCAGGGAACCCACATATGATTAAAATACCATTAGGTCCAGTATATATTTTGAAACTGTTTTAACCATGTCCCTGAACAGTGCAAAACCTTGGGCTGAGTAGTGCTGCAGCATAGTTCAAGAACACTATTAAAACAGCAAAGTTCTTTCCATACTGTTGGCTAGAACCTTGTTTTAGTTTATGCTATGGGACAATAATATTTTAATTGGATCTAGCCAGAACTCACTAAATACGGCTGTTACATACTCAAATATTTAATTTAAAGGAGCAGATGGATTTTTGGCATGAGGGTAAAATGTAAGACTTATAGTACTCAGAAGTTTGAATTTTTGAATATTGGAAATTTGTTCCATTAGATCTGTGTGGGTAACTTTCTATAAATGTCCCTTTCAACTTGGACTGGATAGTTTCCTTTTCCAAATTCCTATAACTATGGTATTTGACAAATGCCTTGATTTTCTGAAACTAAACTAAAATAGTTCCAGTTGAGAATGCACAACTGCAGCCAAAAGAAACATCTTCCATTGCTGTTGTCCGAAAACTAAATACCATCTATAGAAATATGACCAGAATAATAATTGAGAAACACAATAACTTACTGTCTCTATTAAGTTATCAACTGAACTGTACTGAGGAAGGGTGAGCCACAGCAGGATGAACTGTTTAAGGAACAAATAACTTATAATATGTTTCCGTGGTGTATCTCTTAACATATACTGCATCAACTCAGCTTTATTGTCTTATCTTTTATATTGGTTACCTTTTCTTTTAATAATTATGTAAGAAATTAATTTGTATTGTCAGTTATTCTGTTTACCTTTTCATAAGTCCTCCCTCCACCCCCAAAAAAAAACAAAACCAAAAAAAAAAAAACCCCACCACCAAACAAACTAAACCTACACTGGATAAATACCCTAATTTGTATCTGCCTGTGATGAACTGAAGATTTATGATTGGGTGGAGCAATAACTGATTACCAGAGTCTCAATATTGTGACTCATAGGAAACCAGAATCCGTGCTGTGGATAAGGGCACCGAGAAAAGAATTAATAACTTTACTGTTATCAACCCTGTGGATGGAGAGGCTGTGACTCAACTTTTTGCAGCTGACAGCAGGGAAGAACTTCATAAGTGGATGGAAGCTTTCTGGCAGCATTTCTACGATCTTAGTAAGTATGCAGTTTTGGCAGCATGTCCTTTTAGTGGTGTAGCTATGTAACATCAAAAGAAATGTTGAACAATGTGAACTGAAATTACATAATAATCTGTCACCTGTAATGAGAACAAAAATGTTCTCCATGAACACAGTAGGTAGTGTGTTCTCTGCCACTGAAAAATAGAGGTATTTTACTGAACCATAGTCAATTCCTCAGGGCTCTATGATTTTTAAATCATCCTATAAATGCCAATAAGCCCAGAAACATACAGTCTGAATTTTCTCAGGAAATCAAAATAGACGTAGACTTCTTGTGTTTTCTGTGTGTATGTTTTAGAAGAGATTGGTCTGTTTAGCAATTTAACTAGGTTATCTTTCAAAGGCCTGCTGGAGTCTCACCATTCTTCCCTCATCTGTAGTAGTAAAATATAGTTACTTATTTTATAGAATCCTGACATCATTTGAGAAAAATAGAAACCTTTGGGTATGAAGCATTAGAGGGAACCTGAGGATGCTGAGCTGATGGTTGACCTTTGAAATTTATTGAAAACTTGTTTTGGATCAAAATTGGATTAACTATTGCAAAGAGAAAAGGTACATAATGACTTAGGCCCAACTATGTAGGATTATGGCACCCATGATTCAGCTTTTGCTCAGATAGCACTCTGGGTGAAGGAGTTGTCAGTCTTATAGAACTAAGCAGTCAGGGATGATTTGACTCCAGTGGTACCTCCTCCGTTTTGATACCCCCTCCTGACCATAAGGTTTTATACCTGGCATTTCCCACTCCCACCTGGCACATGACTGTTTGCTTAGGGCTAATAAAAAAGTAGGTGGGGCTTTACTGCTCAAGAGACAAATGAGATAATTGCCGCCTTGTTCCCTAGTCTTGTTTTTCCAGTGGTGAAATGTTTCAGTGTGTTCACTTTTAGATTTCTAGAGGAAGATCACTTACTGACATTGGCTAAACAGTGTGACTTCACTGTTCTTACTCTAGATAAAATATATGCTCTCTAGGTGTAGGACAGTGAAATCTCACTTGCCTTTTTAGTCTCTTTAAGTAATATATTGTGTTGCTTGTTTAAACTTAACTCCAAATATTAACAAGATGAAGAGTGCAGAGGGATTGGTTAATCTTAAGGTAGGTCTACGCATAAGTCAAGACACCTCCCCTGAGCGACGCAAGTTACAGCGACCTAAGCGCTCCACACAGGTGCTATGTTGGTGGGAGACGATCTCCTGCTGATGTAGTTTCCGCCTCTCGTGGAGGTGGAGTAATTATGCCGATGGAAGAGCGTTCTCCCATCAGCATAGAGCGTCTTCACCAGACGTGCTACAGTGGCGCAGCTGCACTGATGCTGTAGTGCTTCTAGTATAAAACTGCCCATAGTCTTCCCACTGCTATACCTTTAAATATAGCAAGTTAAATGCCTAAGTATATAAAGAATAGATACCATTTGATGGACTAAATAAAAAAAATTAGCTGGAGTCTGAAAATCATATTCTTCATCAGATCATGGGGAAACTGAGCCAGGTAGATACAGAGTATCAGTATTGAATTGGGAACCACATCAATAAAATCAAAGAACTGGGGTTTTAGAAACTGGGTATTGTTCTGTAGTTTGTATTTCTTCTTTTATATCTCTGTCTTGATTACAATAAGATATTCTATCAATTAGAAAAAACACAATGTAAAAACTAGAATATCCTCCTTATGTTAGATGGGAGGGGTGAAAGGACTATTTCTCCCTTGCCCCCCCCATTATAGATAACATTAGAATACCAGTGGATTTTCTGAGACAATTTCTTGTAGTATGGGAAAAACTAGGTCACTTGGCATTCAAATGCCTGTTGTTCCTTGGTGGTTCTAAAATTCTCTTAAAACTAACGTGGTCAGAAAAGAAATGGGAGTGACAGATTAGTTTGTAAAAAGCAATTTTACTTGCAGGGCCTATTTTCCTTAAGGTCAAAATCTATTAATAGAAACAGAGGTTTCCTTGGCTTTGGTTAACTGCTAAGAGGCTTTTCGTGCTCTGATAGCCAAGAAAATTATTAAAGTCAAAACTACCAAGAATAACCATGGTATAACAGTAGGTTTGCTGTATACTGGATTCTTATACTTTCAGATGAATAACTTGCATGAAGCTTCCTTGCTTTAAACTCTTCCCTTTTATCTTATATTTGAAGACATGTAAACACTTGTAGGCTTGTTTTTGAGGATTTTTGTGTGAATTATGGGGTTTTAGCCTTGCTGTCTGATAGTACTGCTGGGTTGATTAAATTGGAGCTCTTAGCTTAATATCTGTTTATAATCTTTGTGTTAAGGGTTAGGATGAAATTTCAGTTGAAAATACAGTATCTAGTGAGGACTGTTGCAACATTAAATATAGATACTGTCCAGATTTGCCTGTTATAGGTAGTTCACAAATGCAACTTAATGACTTCAAACTCTTTAAAAGGTGGAGTGTTTAAGTTCTAATCATTGTTCTCTTCCCTCTCAGGCCAGTGGAAACATTGTTGTGAAGAATTTATGAAAATTGAGATTACGTCACCACGGAAACCACCTTTGTTCTTGACAAAAGAGGCAACCTCAGTCTACCATGATATGAGTAAGTGGGATTTGTCTTTTCAAGCTGCAGGGTAACAGAAACAATGTTGTCTCTATTCAAATAGCTTCTGCTGTTGGTGTTAAAATGCTGAATTTTTCAAAGGCAATTCAGATAATATAATGGAGCACCATAATTGCACACCAAGGAGTTCATATTAAATATTTTTCTTAATAAGAGGACAAAAATATTGAACACATTTTCATACCTTGAACAAAAAAATTCAATATGAGCTGTAATTAAGGAGCCCTGAAAACATTTAGACAAAAAAGCTGTCGCTAGAAATAAACACTCACCATAGAAATAGTTCAAAATCCAGAGGATTAAAATGTAATGGTTTTAAATTGTCCAGACTATAGACCAATCATGCCTTTAACTAGTTGCATTCAATTACCTGTTTTTTCCAAGTTGTGTAAGATCTACTTAGAACTTATTGTATGGTTGCTGGCAACAACCTTGAAAAATAGACTTGTAAAAAATCTCTCTAAAATGTATTTGACCTGTACCAATGTTCAGACATCAATTTTTGCATAGTGAAATACAATGCAGAGGGATTATTTTAATAAAATATGTTATATAAATAGTTTTTTATAGACTAGAAGTAGGTCACTCTATTTTAATGGATCTGATGTGGTATTGGCTGAAAAACATTTTATAGGGATAAGTTTAAATGTCTGATTGCCTGCTGCTTGATCTCCTGTCTGAATTGCAAAAATGCTCAAATTGACATGTGGGTCATTGAGTAATAATGCATCCGTGCATTAATTTAACAGTCTAAAGAGTCATATTTGAACTATGAATGCAGAGCAGAAAAACACTAAATCACATAAGACATATGAGGGTATATATTAAGTTTTGTAGCATGGTGCTGCAGATATTTAGAGACATCACTGAGGAATTTTAAGTGTTTCCTGACCAATTATGGCATTCATAAATAAATACAAATCCATAATCTAGATGCTAAGAATTTGTTAAAGTTATTTATGTAGGATCTGTGTGTGATGGGTTGTCACCCTGGGGTGCAGTCTGGGAGCCGTGAGAAACCTTTGCACCCCTCTGACCGTTCAGTTGTACTGGCTCTGCCCACATTGCTTCCCGGATTGGGGACACAGCCAGCCTCACCCAGGCCCTGTTATCACCTAACACAACAGCAGGTGGTGTTACACACCCAAACTGAGCTACCTGAGAGTGCTTTACCTAAGCCACCCAAGTACAAACAGCAGACTCCAGCCACCTCCCCAGGCACACACCGTGCTCCCCTCCCCCACCCCGGGAGTATAAACCCAAAATTATATCGCCTTGCACTGCACAGGGATCTGTACAGTGTAAACTCATTAATATGTCTGCCCCTCCCTCAATGTGGAGAGGAATATGCACACTGGTGGTAACCAAGCTGAGATTTTTCCCCAGACACTTCACACAAAAAGCACACTGGTTTAGATTAAAATAGAAGCGCGTTTATTAACTACAAAAAGATAGATTTTATGTGATTATAAGTGATAGCAAACAGATCAAAGCAGATTACCTAATAAATAAACAAAACTGCAAACTAAGCCTAAGATATTAGAAAGATAGGATATGAATTAGCAAATTCTCACCCTGGCTGACTGGCTGATGATATAAGCAGGCTTGCAGATTCTTAAGGAACAAGCTGCATTTGCTTTACAGCTTGGGATCTCCGGCCCCATTCCAAGTCCTTTTCTTTAGGAGCTTCTCTCAGATGTTGAGTTGTGGGGGAGTGAAGAACAACAGATGATGTCGCTCCCTGACTTACATAGCTTTAGCATATGGCTGGAACCCTTTGGTTCAAAAAGATTTCCCAGCCCAGTTTGTGGGAAAAATACAGGCCCCCAAAATGGAGTCCAGAGTCTTGTGAGCTGGTCACATGCCCTTGCAGAGTCATAGCAGCCATTACTTACATATTGGCCGAAACGTTCACAGGAAGGCTCACTGGGTGAGGGATAAGTTTCTCCTAAGGGCTATTGTTCTTCCTAATTGCCCATTACCCTGAATGGGCTCTTCACAACCAGGTATTTAGATGGAAGCATCTTGCCTATTGAGTGTCACCCAGGTGGGACTACATGTGACATACAGATACATAATCAATATTCATAACTTCAGATAAAAAAAGATACATGCATACAAATAGGATAATCCTATTCAGCAAATCATAACTTTTCCAATGACACCTTACATGTCCCGTCTTGTACAAAATGCATCATAATTATGCCATAATCATATCATAATAATATCACTATGAAGAATATGGAGTGCAGTGTCACACTGTGATATCTTTATGCTCTTATTGATGTTTTAGAGACAGAGGTAGCACAAGTGATACTGATCTACAAACAGGGAAATCAACAAACTATGCATATATTCTGGCTGATGCACTGTAAATTACATTATGGGGGGAGGAGGAATTGGACTGAGCTATCTTCAAGAATTTACTGAAGAAAAAACCTTGAGTGTAAAAGTGTCCTTTGGAGGTAAAGGGGGGGGGGGGGGAGGACAAGAATATTTAATAGTTTTGACTTTTGCACACTTAAATATGTGAGATTTAGGGTTTTTTGCATTGATCTTTGTGCATAGATTCTGTACACCTTTGCTGAAATGAAATGTTTCAAGTAGTGTACAACAACATTATTATAGCTAGATCTATTTCTAGTAATGCATTGCATTTTTTATTTTTCCACAAGAATAAATAAAAATTAAACTGTGACCCCAGCTACTAAGCGCATGAGTCCTAGAAACCATGAAAAGCTTCTAGACCTTTTTCTGTAAATATGATCTTTTCCATTTCTAGACTGTTGTAGGTCTTAATGCTAGTCTAAGATTTGGGGCACATACTTTGCAGTTTTGTATTCAATCAATTAATAACCACACTCAGGGTGAGTAAAATATTTAGGAACCATTTTAATCAGAGTTCATCTAATTTCTTCTAAAATTGTAGGTATTGATTCTCCAGTGAAACATGAAGGTTTAACAGATATCATGCAAAGGAAAATTGAGGAGACTGATGGAGAGTTCCTGATTGGCCAGCAGAAGGAGTCTGTACCTTCTGTATGGGCCCCATTATTTGATGGTTCTCACCAGATGCTTGTCCAGAAAAATATTGTGTTTCCAGATGCAAATAGTGAGATAGTAAGTCCTAATGATGGCAAAGGAAAGAAAAGAAGAGCTCCACTTCCACCGTCTGATAAGCTACCATACAGCTCAAAAACTCAGATGAACACAGATCAGTTGGACAAGGAAAACTTGTGGAAGAAGCCTGCCATTGCACGTAGGACCTCTTCTTCTTTTGATGCCAAGTTATCTTCCATGATGCATCAGTTGCAGAGGCCCATTGCTGCTCCTCGCAAACTGGTTCCTTGCAGGAAAAGCAGCTCAATTGACAGTGAAAATCCCCTCTCTTCAGTTATTGAGACAGAGTCTGAAACCAAACCAGTGCCAGCTCCTAGACAGAAATCCATCAAAGAAATACTAGACCCTAGATCATGGTTGCAGTCACAAGTGTAACATTTAGTTTATGAAAGTGACCAACATATAAAGTTTACTAGTATTTGACAGTGACCTGAGTCTTTGATAAGAACTGGGCCATTACAACTATTTTTAATATATATAATTCTAAGCCCATACTTTGTATTGCAATCTCAGCCCAGCTTGTCACTGTCAAGATCTAAAGAATTTCTCTAGTGAAGTATAAAGGGTACTGTGGGTGGGTGGGTGGTAGAAGGGAACATCTCCAAGATGTTTAAACCTTTGTCCTTCTCCACACTACATGCAATATCTGAAATTTCTGTGCTACCCTTAAAGCATGGTCATGCTCTAAAAAGTAATTCCAAGGTTTGTTTCAGTGTCTCCATATCAGATGTGCTCAATTTATAAATTAAGAAGTTTTTGAACAACTCTGCCAGCTCAGTCAGAGATCTACGAGATTTTTTTCTGGCTCGTACTGTCAGAATTTTTTTTTTTTTTATTATTTTCATTGCCCTTAAGTCTATTGCCCTAGATTTTTTTTTTTATTCATACTTTTAGCTTGTCTTGTAAATTGCCTGCAATTTAACTTCTATTTATAGCCATCAACTTCTATTTCCTTTCTATTATATATTGACTTTTTTATTGCTGCTTTCACATCCCCCTTTAATCAGTTTTTTTAATTAAGTAAACTGTGTGTGTGTGTGTGTGTGTGAGAGAGAGAGAGAGAGACAGGAATTGTAGCAATTTGGGCATCTAGTAAAGTGTTTGTAAACTATCTAGTACTTTTTTTCACATTACTTTTGACATTCTTCTTAATCAATTTTGTTCATTTGCACTTAGGCAAACACTGCTTTTTATTTCAGTGATCAATTCATCTTTATCTGTCAGAATAAGGTCCAATATTTTTTTAAAAGAAATTTGCATCTAATTGGTAAACTCCAAGGTCACTTTAGTACTGGCAGGATGAGTCCTCCAGGATTTATTCCCCCAGGCTGTAATCCCCCATGGTAAGGTCATTTTTTTTCTCTTCAGGTTGTAAATGCTTACATCCTGTTTTCTAGTCTGATTTGGCCTGTAGCTTCCCTCATGATTATTTAATCTTGTGCTTTATGAATGAAAACATTGATGCATAAACATTCAAGAGCCTCTGCTTCCATGTTGTCAATTCTAAAACAGGGAATGTTGTCTTTGGTGTATAGCACCAACCCTCATCATCTTTCCAATATAGATTTAGCCAGTGACTAAGGGTATGTCTACACTTACCGTGGATTGACGCTGTGGCAATTGATCCACCGGGGGTCGATTTCGCAGGTCTAGTGTAGAGAGCGCAATAAGTCAACCTAAGCTACGTCGACTCCAGCTACGTTATTCATGTAGCTGGAGTTGCGTAACTTAAGTCAACTTCACTCTGTATCATAGACCTGCCCTAACTTTCCAATCTGTGAATCCTCCCATCAGGTTTCAGTAATAACTATGCAATCTCATTACTCCTATTCAGACTATTTTTACCAAACAAAGATTTTTCCTCATTCTTAGAGAGGCAGAATCTCCTTGTTATCAAGGACTCAATGGTGGGTCAGAATGACCTGCTTATCATAGAAGTGGGGTGGAAAAAGGAAGACAGATGGAGAGATTCTTAAAAAAATGCATAGGTATTTATTTCACCATCAGTTGGCTTTAGTCACATTTTCCTCATAAGTTTTCAGGTCTTTGACTGTGCTCCAAGCATGCCCAAAGTTGTTTCTCCCTCTTCCCCATATGAGGAATTTATAGTCTCTTTAAGGAGTCAAGTCCTGGCATGTGTGCCCAATGTCCCAAATCCAGTAGCTTCATTCCAGGTGCTTTTTTTTCTTCATTTTGATGGCACACTTTGACCTTAGAAATAAAGCTATTTCCAGGGAATAAAGTTGTAAACAAAATTTTTTGGTGCAGGAGAACAGCGGGGAGGGGATGGAAAATAACTTTAAACAATGTTTTCGGGGGCTTACTTATTAAGTTTTGTCCATAAAAGAGAACAAACATTTCAGTAATACACCTGAAACAAAGTTTTTGCAACATTACTATAGTTAAAAATCTAGATATGGAGAGGAAATGTTTATTTGTTCTTCTACATCAGGGGTAGGCAACCTCTGGCACGTGTGCCAAAGGTGGCACGTGAACTAATTTTCAGTGGCACTCTCACTGCCCAGGTCCTGGCCACTGGTCCGGGGGGCTCTGCATTTTAATTTAATTTTAAATGAAGCTTCTTAAACATTTTAAAAACCTTATTTACTTTACATACAACAATAGTTTAGTTATATATTATAGACTTATAGAAAGAGACATTTTAACATTTTTAGAAGGTATTACTGGCACGCGAAACCTTAAATTAGAGTGACTAAATGAAGACTCGGCACACCACTTCTGAAAGGTTGCTGACCCCTGTTCTACATTATGCATGGTTACATACTTGGTTACCAATACCGAAAAAGCTGCAAATTTCTCTTTATCATACATACACTTGCTAGAAATCTGACCTTCCTCTTTCTTCCCCCCTTGCTTTTTCTGAGTTTCACTTTTAAATGTCTTGATTGGTTAGAATTGTAACATGAATGTTTGTTTACTTTTATTGCTTTTTGGTTTTAATATGTTGTTCAATACCTCAAACGCTCCAATGGTCCTTTAAAAATGCACTTATATTGTATTTTTAATTTCAGCATTTTACTGAAGTTTGGTAAGGTACTTTTTAAGATTTTTCGTCAGTTTATTTCCCAATATGTGAATATATGGTACAAAATCCATGCTGAAGCTTTTATAACAGTAGTATTCTGGGTTGGAAAAATTGTAATCTGCTTTCTTGTTTATCTCTATCTTCCAAGTTGTTTGTTGAGGAGTAAAGCATGTAGCAGAGGGATAGTATTACTTAAGTTGTCTGATACATGAATGAATATAATGGAATTCTCTTAATTGGCACTTCCTGGTACTCAGAAGACTACGCCAGTTCATTAATCTTGTCAGTTATGAGACTCATAATACATTGTAATGATATTTGCTTTTATTTCATGACTTGAACTAAAGATAAGCAGTGTAGAAAGCATTAAAAAAACCCAAGTCTTATTTGATTAACATCCATAACTGAACAGTAAAGCAACATAAAATAAATAAAGGTCCACAAAAGAGGAAATTTTTTAGCTAATACAAATTCACACATTTATTTCTGTGACTAGGTTTACTAGACAGCACCAGACATGCAGCTTATCCGCAGTCATTGAAATTCATTATCCTGTATTTTTGGGCAGTCGAGCAGGGGTGCCATCTATCAGGGCGCCTGTTACAACTCATTTGAAAACACTTGAACCTTTGTGTTTTAACGTATTGCCAAAACATTTTGAATGTAGCACAATGAAAAGAGAAATGGGTGAGTTTTATGCATCTCATTTGTCACTTAATCATATTTGTATTCTCAGCACTAAGTATTTTTTTTCAGGACCTTTAGCTTCATGCTTAGGCTATGTCTACGCTATGACACAGCTGCAGCACGATAGAGTAGACATTTCCTACATCAACAGAAGGGGGTTTTCCATCATTGTAGGTAATCCACCTCTCCGAGAGGCAGTACCCTAGGTCAACAGAAGAATTCATCCATCCACCTAGCCATGTCTACACCAGGGGATTAGCTCAACCTAATTACGGTGCTCAGGGCTTAAGATTTTTCATAGCCCTGTGTGACATAGCAAGGTGTAGACCAGGCCTTAAAAATTAATCAGTTAGAGTTAAAGAACAACCTGGTACAGTTTTATGTTAATGCAATTTTTAAAAAGTGTGTGGTTGAGACCTTGAGGACGGGTGCTGGAAATAGTCCACAAGCCCTATATACTGTGATCTACAATTTAGATGTCAATGAATGCACAACCTTTCATTTTGTAGAAATTTAGTAAAAGTGTTTCTTTATTGTGATGCTTGAACCACTGGCTATGAGAAGATTAATACGGTAGTAATCTCTTGTACTGTACAGAATGTCCTAACTATTTTATGTGGTTTTTGTATGTAGGTGGAGCTAATTTTTGCAATTGTATCTTAGATGTTAGCTTAACATGTTTACATTTTTACTTGTATTGTGATTTAATTTCATCTATACTAATTGTTTTAATACTGAATAGGTATTTTATTTTGATTGAACATATTTGAAATTACTGCTTTAGTGTTCAGTTGATTTATAATCTAATGTAAACTGCTTTAATAGAAAAATACAGATTTGAAAATTAATGTATTGTGAAATGTTAGAGAAGGATCTTAATTGTTTGCTGCTAAAATGTGGATTGTTTGTAACTAGAACTGTACATCAAAGATAAAAACACATCTGCAATAAAAGGATTCTGTATTCTAATTTTCTTTAAACTGGACTATAATATGTAGTTTTAGGATTATAAAGAATGTGGCTCATGGCTTCTGTAAAATCAAAGAACTAATTTATGTTTAACTACCTCTTATTAGACAGAACAGAATGTATAGTCTGAGTGCATCCACCTAGGCTAGCACTAACAATAGTAAACATCTTGACCTCAATCTAGTAATCAGAAGAGATGATAAAAATATCCACTAGCTAATGTTAATTGCAGTACTAATACCCTGGTATATCCATTATGTAGATACTTATAAACTAAGTTGGACATCATAACCTGACATTCATCTTGTTTGTACAGGCATGTGCTAGTGCTATATTTCCCATGATGTCCTACTGCTTTCTTTATTCTGAGGGTATCCTGTAAATAACACTGAGCAAACAAAGATTTAAAATAAGTATGCTTCTGAACCTGGCCTTCGAGACTTGTTTGATGACTTTATTAGTGAACCACTGTCTTTATTAAAACTGTTACATTGTTTTCTTGGATGGAAAGTAAAAAATTACAGTTCTGTTCACTAAATGAAACCCTTCATGTAGCTCTGCTAATTTAAAGCAAAGTGCACTATGCAAATAGGGTGTACTTTTTTCCTATTATAAAAGAAATGTAAAACTGTTACAAGGAGTTAAATATTTTAAAATTAAAATGTCTGAGTGATTTGAGTTAATGGAGAAAAAAGCCCATCATTCTCTCTCTCTCTCTCTCTCTCTCTCATATGAAGAAGCAGTGTTTTCCAGAAATTGCCATATTTTTTCCCGAAATGACTTTATTTCCAGAATCGCTGATCAGAGGGTGGGTGGGGCATACAGGGTCACACCTCTAAGATTTCCTCTTGTAGACACCTGACTACTCCCCATAGCATAGGGCAGAGGTGATGCATGGGTGGGGCATGCAGGGTTATATGACCTCCCAGATTTCTGTCTGGAGACACCTGACTCCTCCCCAGGGTGCAAGGCAGAGGCTCGCTGCTGTTGAGACTTGCCACCAACTTCTCCCCTCCTCACACAGACCTTGGCTCAGCAAAACCACCACCAAGCTTCCCTTGGGCAGATAGGGCACTTGGCAGAGGGGCACCAGGCTCCCTCGCCACACTGCAGAGCAGACAACACTCACGCCTGTTCTCGCAGCATCCATAGCACTTCTCCACTGCTCACCTCCCCTACACACAGCTGCCTCCTGCCCCCTCCTTCCAGCACACAGCTGGCTCTAGGCTCTCAGTGCCCAGCATCTGTCCTCCACCTCCCCTGCACAGCTGGCTCCTGCCCCAGCACACAGCTGTCCTGGTTCTAGCCCTCAGGGCCTAGCATCTGTCCCCCATCCCCTGCACACAGCTGGCTCTAAAACTGACAATTTCCATTGTAAAAAGAAAATGTTAAGTGTCTATAAACATTGTAATGTAGGCTACTGCATTTTCGTGCTGTAAAGGATTCATATTGCTCATGTTTGTCAATACATGAATTTTTTGTATTAATGTAATACATATCCGAAATACCCAAAATATACAGCTTTGAAAATCCAAAATTCTTCAAGTGATTGTTCATGTCCATTCCAAGCAGATGTGTGCACACCGCGCACATGCCAGCCAGAAGATTTTCCCTTAGCAGCGTCCGTAGGGTCGGCCTGGGCGCCCCCTAGAGTGACGCCTCGGCGCCCAATATAGGGGCCTGGTGACCCCACAACCCCTCAGTTCCTTTTTACCACCAGTGATGGCTGGCTGGAACTTTGCTGCGCTCTTGCAGCAAGCCTAGCCGTGTCTCAGTTCGTGTATATAGTTCTGATTCTCAGTTTTATAGTTAGTGTTAGTGTAAGTTAGTTAGTTAGCAGTTGGGGGGGCTTCCCCCTCCCTCCAAACTCAACCCCTGTCCCCTCCTAGGGCATGCCCGGGTCCCCAGGGTTTAAACTCTGTGCGGTCTGCAGGAAGTTTATGCCGAAGAGTGACCCACACTCTTCCTGCTTGAGGTGCCTCAGAGAGAGCCACCAGAGAGACCGGTGCCATATCTGTAAGGGATTCCATCCCAGGACTCTCAAAGATAGAGAGCAGAGACTTAGAGTTCTCTTGATGGAGGTGGCCCTGCGGCCGCACGTGAACCCCGAACCCACCGACTCGGCACTGAGCACCTCATCTTTGGTGCTCAGTGCTCCAGCACCGCTAGTAAGAGAGAAGGCCCAATCTAAGGATTCCATGCCCCAGCATCGGAGAGACTCGGGACATAGGAAGTCGGCCTCCATGCAGCACCGCTCACCATCCCCGGTGCCCACAAAAAAGAGGAGGCTGATAAGGGGCCGGTCACCCCACCAGGACCTTAAAAGGCTGGCGGTGTCCACAAGTGTGGTTGGACAAGTTGCACCACTGGCACCTCCTCCCAAGGTCACGCTGACTCCTGCCCCGTTGGGGTCCAGTCAAGTCCGGACCGATCCAGGTCCCCGGACCATTGCGAGGATGTGCGCCTCCCATCGACGTTGGAGGCATTCGAGGCAGCTTCAGACCTGATGAGCCTGCCGGTGCCGGCCTCCCTGGGTAGGAGGGAAGAGCCGCCAGTAACTTCCCGACCCCCGATCCAATCAAGGGGCAAGCCGACCATGATGGCACCACAGACCCCGCCTCGCGCCGTTCCAGCACTGCTGGCGCAGAAGGAAGTGCCTCCCTGGCCTCGTGGTACCACTCGCCGGTGACCATGGGTACTGCCCCCCCTTAGTCTTCATACTCAGAGACCTTGGAGTCGGAAGGGGAATCCTATCGCTCCAGTAAATCAAGGAGCTGGCGGTCAGCTTCACAGAGAAGTCAACAACCTTACCCGGCACCATGGCAGCAGTAGTGGCAGCCGCCTTCCCAGTGGTCTTTCTGGACTCCCAGGGCGTATCATGAGACCCAAGAGTAGGTGCACGGTCCATGCTCCAGGTCCGCGTCGGTAGCTCCGGCGCAATAGCCTCTACCAGCGGCACCACCATCCGAGAGGGGTGTGCCACCTATTCAACAGGATCTGGCACTGCCTCGTCAGATGCCAGCACCGATGGGGGCCACGTCTTCGATGCCGCAGGCACCGCCCCGCACGCCTCATTCGGCGTCGACCCCGGTACCGGTCGTGGTGCCACTCCTTCCATCTGCACTGGCCACGCAGATGTCACAGGACCCACATTTTCTCCCATCCTCCTCCTCTGAACCACACCTCATAACACAAGGTGAACTGAATGACCTTGTCAGGGATTTGGAACTACCCAAGAGTAAGGCAGAGCTGTTGGGCTCCAGACTACAGCAGTGGAATCTCCTAGCAGGTGATGTTAGCGTTTCCATGTTCCGTGAAGGTCAAAAGGATCTTGTCCCATTCTTCTTCATGGAAGGTGATCTTGTAGCCTGCAACAACATTGATGGTGTGATGGCAGCCCTCAACATCGTTCACGATCCAGATGAGTGGAGACTGTTCGTTGATTCATCCAAGATGAGTCTTAAAGCTGTTTTACTGCATAATGGCAATGTTTTGCCATCAATTCCAGTTGGTCATGCAGTCCATATGAAGGAAACCTATGACAACATGAAACAACTTTTGAGGTGCATAAACTATGACCAACATCAGTGGCAGCTTTGTGGCGATTTGAAGGTTGTTGCTCTCTTGCTTGGTCTGCAGACTGGATACACAACGTACTGCTGTTTTCTCTGCGAATGGGATAGTCGTGCGAGAGATTCCCACTACATCAAGAAAGATTGGCCACTCCAACAGTCATTGGAGACTGGGAGGAAAAGTGTTCAGCATCCACTACTTGTTGAATCAAGGAAGATTTTGTTACCACCCTTACACATCAAGCTGGGTCTGATGAAGAACTTTGTCAAGGCCATTGACAAAACACAAGCAGCTTTCAAGTACCTCCATGGAAAATTTCCAAGGTTAAGTGAAGCTAAGATAAAGGAAGGTGTCTTTGTTGCTCCTCAGATTCGTGAACTTCTTTGAGATGATGGATTTGACCATGCACTGCGTGGCAAGGAAAAGACTGCATGGAAAGCCTTCCAGTTAGTGGCAATAAATTTTCTCGGAAACAACAAGGCAGACAACTACAGGTTGTTAGTGGAAAACCTCCTCAAGGCATACAAAAGCCTTGGTTCTTCTTCGAGTGCTTGCTCATATCCATTCCATTAGGTGTGTGCGCGCCGCGTGCACGATCGTCGGAAGATTTTCTACCCTAGCAACACCGGTGGGTCGGCTGTGGAGCCCCCTAGAGTGGCGCCTTCATGGCGCTGAATATATACCCCAGCCGACCCGGCGCCCCTCAGTTCCTTCTTACCGCCCCTGACGGTCGTTGGAACTGTGGAGCGCTGCTTAGCTGTTCTCCACTCTCCCTAGCTTAGTTTGTTGTATCACAGTTATAGTTATAGTTCTAGTGTTTATAGTTAAATAGTTAAATAGTTTAAAAGTTGTTCTAGTTGTTCTAAGTAGTTCAGGGGATTAAGGGGGTCGTCTCCCCCTTTCTCCCCCGGCCGCGGGGCCGGGCTCATGCCCAACGCTCCCGGCTTCAAGCAGTGCGCCTCCTGCGCTAAGCCTATGCCCACGAGCGACCCGCACGACTCCTGTCTGAAGTGCCTGGGAGAGTCCCATCAAACAGACAAGTGCAAGATCTGTAAGGCCTTCAGACCAAGGACCAAGAAGGAGCGGGACTTTCGGCTCCGGCAACTCCTGATGGAGGCGGCACTTAGTCCGGACGCTCCATCTACAAGTCAGGCCCCGGCACCTAGCACCTCGGTGCGCAGTGCCCCGGCGGCACCGGCTATGACGACCACGCGAGTGGCGTCAGACAAGCCTCCCCGGCACCGGACCTCGTCGGCACCGCAAGCAGTGCCTCGGCGCCGGTCATTATCCCCGGGGCATAAAAAAGCCCATAAGACGGGGACATCCGTGCCGAAGACGCCGGCTCCCCCAGTGCCGGGGGTAGAGCCGCGTCCGCCGGTGGAGCACCGGAAACAGGTGCCTCCAGCACCGTCGACTCCGGCGCCGAGGCCGTTGAGTCCGGTGCAGATAGCGTCTCCACCGAGACCGGCGGTGATACAGTGCCTCCCGTCGACTCCAGAGACCTTCGCGGCGGCGAGAGACTTAATAGCTCTCACGGAGCCGGCACCGCCTCAACCACCGGCACCGACTGCACCGTTGACTCGCCCGGTCCAGTCGAGGGGGAAACCTGCCTTGATGCGCCCTCCATCGCAAGGGCTGGAACCTCGGCACCGATCCAGGTCCCGAAGCAGGTCCCCACGCCGCTCGCAGTCCCGGCACCAAATATCGCCTCGGCACCGGTCGTACTCGCGGCCAAGATCATCTTCGCGGCACCGCTCTACGTCTCGGCACCGCTATGATCGTCGGCACCGATCAACGTCGAGACGTAGTTCTCGGCACCGCTACGGTCGACGCTCGACATCGAGAGGCCGCTCCCGGCACCGGGCATACTCCAGGTCCTCGTCGAGGTCCAGATCCGACTCCCGGCACCGACGAGGTCATCGGCACCGGTCGCGGTCCCGGCACCGATCGCCGGCACCGCGTAGAGATAGATCATCTCCGGACCGGCACCGTGCGGCACCGCAGCCAATGGGAATCGTCTCGACGCTCTCGGCACCGCCGTGGCCATCGAGATCGGTGTCCCACTCCTCGGAGGACCTCTCGAGATCGGCATACCCCCCTCAGGGGCAAGCCGAGGAACAGGACTTGGGACATTGGCAGGACACGACAGGGGACCATTCTCATGGCCCATCTCACTGGTCGTTTTGGACCCCGTGGGCGTACCATCAGGCAGTGGCGGGCACATCGTGCACAGGCCCACCTCCAATAGATCTTCGGGCTCACCAGGATCTTCTGCGCAGGATGGCCCGTAACATGGACCTGCAGGCGGAGGAGATAGTGGAGGTGCACGACCCGATCGTGAATATCCTTGGAGCGGATGCCCCATCGAGGGTGGCGTTACCCCTGATCCGCACGATTCAAACGAATGCGGATACGATATGGCAAGCTCCTGCCTCTATCCCACCCACAGCGAGAGGGGTGGAAAAGGAAATACTTTGTCCCGTCTAAGGACTACGGGTACTTGTATACCCACCCCCAACCGTGTTCACTGGTGGTGGAATCAGTGAACGCACGAGAGCGCCACGGCCAGCAGGCTGCAGCGCCTAAATCAAAAGAGGCTAAGCGGCTCGATTTGTTTGGCCGTAAGGTTTACTCAGCCGGAGGGCTGCAACTTAGAGCGGCGAACCAACAGGCGCTACTGAGCCGCTACAATTTTAACTCCTGGAACTCTATGGCGAAGTTTAAGGAGTTGATTCCCCAGGAGTCCAGGGAAGAGTTTGGAGCCATGGTAGAGGAGGGCAAGAAGGTGGCTCGGACCTCCTTGCAGGCCTCCTTGGACATAGCAGACTCAGCTGCGAGGACCCTGGCTTCGGGTATCGCTATGCGCAGGATCTCCTGGCTTCAGGTTTCGGGTTTGCCTCCGGAGCTGCAGCAAACCCTACAGGATCTGCCCTTTGAGGGACATGGATTGTTCTCAGACAAGACGGACTCTCGCCTGCAGAGCCTCAAGGACTCGAGAACAATCATGCGCTCCCTGGGGATGCATGTTGTGGGCCCTCAGCGCAGACCATTTAGGCCGCAGCCTCAGCGCTTCTACCCCCCCCGCCTCGTCAGAGACAAGACTCGGCCCGGAGGCGAGGGCGAGGTGGTAGGAGAAGATGGGCTGGCCCTCAACCCGGTCAGAACCAGGGGCCACCAAGACCACCTTCAGGTCCTAGACAGAACTTTTGAAGGTGCGGTCGAGGACGGCGCCCCAGTCATCCCCCAGGATCCAGCCCCCTCCTTTCAGGATCGTCTCTCCCACTTCCACCGCGCTTGGTCCCTTATAACTTCGGACTGTTGGGTCCTCCGCACGGTGGAGAGGGGATACGCTATCCAGTTTTCTTCTATCCCCCCCTCCCACCCCCCTTCCCCGTCCCTCTTCAGGGACCCTTCTCACGAGCAACTTCTTATACAGGAGGTTTCTACGCTCCTGGCCATGGGGGCCATAGAGGAGGTTCCAATAGAGTTAAGGGGCAGGGGATTTTATTCCCGTTACTTCCTGATCCCCAAGTCCAAAGGAGGTCTGCGGCCCATCTTGGACTTGCGCGGACTCAACAAATTCGTAGTAAAGTTGAAGTTCCGCATGGTCTCTTTGGGGGCCATTATCCCTTCCCTCGATCCTGGAGACTGGTTCGCCGCCCTCGACATGAAAGACGCATACTTTCACATCTCAATTTACCCACCTCACAGACGCTTCCTGCGATTCGTGGTAAACGCGGTGCACTACCAATTTGCAGTCCTTCCCTTCGGCCTATCCTCGGCCCCAAGAGTGTTCACGAAATGTATGGCTGTCGTGGCAGCGTACCTTCGTCGGCAAGGGATACAGGTGTTCCCGTACCTAGACGACTGGCTGGTACGCGGTCGCACCAAGGAGCAAGTTCAAGCTCACGTCCACATAATAGTGCACACATTCAACGAGTTGGGCATCCTACTCAACAAGGACAAATCCACTCTAGAACCTACCCAGAGAATAGAATTCATAGGCGCAGTTCTAGACTCCAGACGTGCACAAGCCATCCTGCCAGACAACCGCTTTGGCACCATCACGAGCCTCATTCAAGGGCTCCAGGCGTTCCCAACTACCACGGTGAGGTCGTGCCTTACCCTGCTGGGTCACATGGCTTCCTGCACGTACGTAACCAGGCATGCCAGACTTCGGCTTCGCCCACTCCAGACCTGGGTGTCGTCAATATATCGACCACATCGGGACAGCCTGAACATGGTGGTCACGGTCCCGATCTCGGTCCTGACCTCCCTCACCTGGTGGCTAGATCACAATGTGGTCTGCGAGGGGATGCCATTTCACGCCCCACAACCCTCTCTGCATCTGGTCACAGACGCTTCATCTCTGGGTTGGGGCGCCCATCTCAACGAACACCATACCCAGGGCCTGTGGACTGCACCCCAGCTAGCCCTGCACATCAATGTTCGGGAACTGATGGCGGTGCGTCTGGCGTGCCAGGCATTTCTCAACCTCCTACGTGGCCGATGTGTGTTAGTTCTCATCGACAACACCACGGCCATGTTTTACATCAACAAGCAAGGAGGAGCACGTTCGTCAATTCTATGCCAAGAGGCCATTCGCCTGTGGGACTTCTGCATCGCCCACTCAATCCATCTCACGGCATCGTTCCTCCCTGGAGTCCAGAACACTCTAGCGGACCGACTCAGCAGGTCCTTCCAGAAGCACGAGTGGTCTATCCGTCCGGACATCATACATTCCATCTTCCAAAAGTGGGGGTTTCCCCAGATAGACCTGTTTGCATCTCGAGACAACAGGAAGTGCCACGTGTTCTGCTCCCTACAAGGTCGAGCTCCGGGCTCCCTCTCGGATGCGTTTCTCCTTCCCTGGAAAGACCACCTGTTTTATGCCTTCCCTCCATTTCCTCTGGTCCACAAGGTACTGCTCAAATTGCGCAGAGACCAGGCACAGGTAATTCTGGTCGCTCCAGCGTGGCCGAGACAACATTGGTACACCACACTGTTGGAACTCTCGGTTCAGACACCGATCCCGCTTCCGTTGTGTCCGGATCTCATCTCTCAGGACCACGGCCGCCTGCGTCACCCCGACCTGCAATCACTCCACCTCACGGCGTGGCTGCTCCATGGTTCACCCAGGCAGAGCAGCAATGCTCGCACTCTGTCCAACAGATTCTGCTGAGCAGTAGGAAGCCCTCAACACGCACCACGTACCTGGCCAAGTGGAAGCGGTTCTCCTGTTGGTGCGAACAACGAGCCATGTCCCCGTTGCAGGCACCCATTCCTCTCATTTTGGAATATCTCCTCTCCCTAAAACAGCAGGGGTTGGCGATATCTTCAATTAGAGTTCACCTGGCCGCTATATCGGCCTTTCACCCAGGGGAACTCGCGTCCTCGGTATTCTCTAACCCGATGGTCGTTAGATTCCTCAAGGGCTTAGACCGGATGTACCCACAACAACGTCAGCCCGTTCAGACGTGGGACCTCAACCTGGTTCTCTCCAAGCTCACAGGTCCTCCATTCGAGCCACTGGCCACCTGTTCACTTTTGTACCTATCCTGGAAGACAGCCTTCCTTGTAGCCATCACCTCAGCAAGGCGCGTTTCTGAACTCAGGGCGCTTACATCCGAGCCCCCTTATACAGTTTTCCATAAGGATAAAGTGCAGCTTCGTCCACATCCTGCCTTTCTCCCTAAGGTGGTTTCTCCTTTTCATATCAACCAGGACATCTTTCTCCCGGTCTTTCATCCCAAACCACATGCCACTCGCCAGGATCAACGTTTGCATTCCCTGGACGTACGAAGGGCCCTGGCCTTCTATATTGACCGCACAAAGCACTTTAGAAAGACGACGCAACTCTTCGTTGCAGTGGCCGACCGAATGAAAGGCTCACCGGTCTCCTCACAACGCCTATCCTCCTGGATTACGTCTTGCATCCGGACTTGCTATGACCTGGCAGGTGTCTCAGCACCGCACCTCACCGCTCACTCCACGAGGGCCCAGGCTTCCTCGACGGCTTTCCTGGCACAAGTTCCGATCCAGGACATTTGTAGAGCAGCGGTTTGGTCATCAGTCCACACATTTACAGCTCACTATGCACTAGTGCAGCAGTCCAGAGACGATGATGCTTTCGGATCAGCGGTTTTGCACACAGCAATGTCTCACTCCGACCCCACCACCTAAGTTGGGCTTGGGAGTCACCTAATGGAATGGATATGAGCAAGCACTCGAAGAAGAAAAGACGGTTACTCACCGTTGTAACTGTTGTTCTTCGAGATGTGTTGCTCATATCCATTCCAAACCCGCCCCCCGTCCCCACTGTCGGAGTAGCCGGCAAGAAGGAACTGAGGGGGCGCCGGGTCGGCTGGGGTATATATTCAGCGCCATGAAGGCGCCACTCTAGGGGGCTCCACAGCCGACCCACCGGTGTTGCTAGGGTAGAAAATCTTCCGACGATCGTGCACGTGGCGCGCACACACCTAATGGAATGGATATGAGCAACACATCTCGAAGAACAACAGTTACAACGGTGAGTAACCGTCTTTTTCAACATGTCACTAAAGATACATTTTTTGCACTCTCATCTAGATTTTTTTTCCATCGAACTGCGGAGCAGTGAGCGACGAGCACGGCGAGCGATTTCACCAGGACATTGCAACAATGGAGAAACGCTATCAGGGCAAATGGAGCCCATCAATGCTTGCAGACTATTGCTGGACAGTGACAAGAGATGCTCCATTTATTGAATACAAGAGACAAGCCAAGAAGCGCCGAGTAGACACTGAATAGGACTAAACTATGTACATAATAGTTTTTTGCCTTTTGTTTCATAATAAATTTGATTTATATAACCCTTTTGCTGATTTTTCAAGTGTTACATAAACAGGACAGGTGAAATATTATCATGTAAAGCAACCATAAACACATGAAAAGACCTAGGTTTACAATTTATGATTAAAACTCTACTATCTACACAATATACATAGTTAAGTTTTTACATTTTATGTCTATCTTAGAAACAGTAGCCAATCAGTTGTTTTAATTGTCATATTTGAATTCAGCACATCAAAATACATAATAAATAGCACATTTTCTCTCTGAAGCAGATGACTTCTCAAAAATTGTAGACCAGTGAAATCAGTCCAATTCTTTGTGGCTGTGGCTGACAGGATGAAGGGACTCCCTGTCTCGTCTCAGCGTATCTTCTCATGGATCACATCCATGAGTGCTACGATCGGGCGAGGGTGCCCGCCCTGCCGATTACAGCCCACTCCACCAGGGCGCAGACCTCTTCTATGGCATTCCTGGCTCAGATCCCGACCCAAGAGATATGCAGGGCGGCCAGGTGGTCCTCAATTCCAGGGCCAGCTCCAGGCACCAGCTTGCCAAGCAGGAGCCTGGGGCAGCCTCTCCGGCGAAGGGCGGCACGTCCAACTATTCGGCGGCAATTCAGCGGACGGTCCTGCTCGGAGTGAAGGACCTCCCATCGAATTGCCGCCACAGATCGCGATTGCGGCTTTTTTTTGCACGCTTGGGGTGGCAAAAACCCTAGAACCGGTCCTGCTTAATTCATACATTCACGTCGCACTATGCCATCACGCACCAGGCCAGAGCTGACTCAGCCTTCGGTCGTGCAGTGCTTCAATCTGTAGTGGACTCTGACCCCACCGCCTGAACTCAGTCTTGGGAGTCACCTTCTTGGAATGGACATGAACAACACATCTCGAAGAACAACAGTTATGAGAAGGTGCATAACCGTTTTTTACTCTGTTTCCATTGCTGGAAAACACTGGCCCTATTCATATGGCATCGGCATCATATTCTATGGATGCAGTTGTAGGTCCATAAGCCATTTCAAGGCCTCCTCTGTGATGTGAATATCATCTAGTTGAGCTGGGGCTCTGCATTTTGATGGTTTGGACGGTCTTACCACAGTTGCACAAAGGGGAGTCTTTGATTTTCCATTTACGCAGCAAGTAGCTGCATCTTCCGTGGTTTGTTCAGATGCAGTTCAATGTGGTCCAAAGTCTGAGTGGCTAAAACTGGATGGATGGCTTGCTGGGTCAGTAACAATGTGCTTATTTGGAATGGTAGATGTGGTCCAGACACTTTGCGTTTCCCTGGCCTGATCCAGACACATGACGAGGTCCCATGTGGTCCATAGTGGTTTGTGATTTCAGGTGGCATTGGGGTATGTTATCCATAACCTGCTGAGAAGCTCTGAGTAGTCTTCAGCGTGTTTAAGTTCATGCTATATCTCGATGGGTAGCTGGAGGTTTGATGTTTGCTAATCCAGAAAGTCATGGGACAGGTATTGATTTTTAAAGTTCCCATGATGATTTATATGGTCTGATGCAGCTGCCTATCCACAGTTGAGTACGGCAGCTTCTTCTCCACACTGGTGCACTGTACCGAATACACCAGGGCCAAGGCTGATGTTCATAGCACCAAAGCAGTTGATCCCTAGCTTGTTCCTGCTCAGTTTTGAATAATGTTGTACTCCTGGGGGAATTCTGCGCCAAAAAATCAAAAATTCTGCAACAAAAAATTGAATATTCTCCACACGATATTATCAAATTCTGCATATTTTATTTGTCAAAATAATACAATATATTCACAGCAGTTTCAATTATTATTGGTCATTTATTTCACAATACAGTAACTCCCCCCTTAACGTCCTCTCTCACTTAACATTGTTTCGATCTCATGTCCCTGCTCAATTACAGAATATGCTCCATTTAAAGTTGTGCAATGCTTCATTATAACATTTGGCTTCCTGCTTTGTCCACAGCTGGCAGCCCCCCCCACACACACACACACACAGTGCTCCCACCTGCCGGCAGACCCCACAGATCAGCACCTTCGACCCACGGCAATCAATTGGCTTGCGGCATTCAGGGGGGAGGACTCGGCATGCCTCCCCCCTCCCTCCCCTGCCTCCTGCCTGTGGCAATCAGCTGGCTTGCAGTGTTCAGGAGGCTGGGGGAGCCTGCGCACCATGTCCTCCCCCATCCCCTCCTGAATGCTGCAAGCCAGCTGAGGACATGGCATACGGAGTAAAGGGGGAGGGGAGGAAGAAGAGGCGGGTTAAGGGTGGGGGCTTGGGGGAAGGGGTGGAGTGGGCGGGCTGAGGATTGAGCCCCCAGCCCCTGGTGCTTACAGAGTAGGGGAAGCTGCCGCTGCTGCAGCACAATGTGCGTTTCCTAGCCTATAGGACCTTCAGCCTCCTTGCCTGCCTCATTGTCTCCAGTGCCAGTGGGCTGTGCCTGTGTGGGGTAAGGCAGGGGCACCTCCCAACTATAGTACTGTACTGTATGGCAAAAAAAAAAATGTCCCTGGAACCTAACTCCCCCCCGCCCCCCATTTACATTCATTCTTATAGGGAAATTGGATTCGCTTACATCGTTTCACTTAGTCGCATTTTTCAGGAACACAACTACAACGTTAAGTGAGGAGTTACTGTACTTGTCAGCAAATATGTCTGTAACAATACAGACGACAAAGATTCCGGAATTTTTTTTTTACAAATAGATCCCTTACTAGGCATATTAATACATAACTCTGAGTAATAATTCATTTAAACTACACTAAAGAACCGTATTTCCCGCACCCCTCAGAAGTAGTGCAAAGGCTTAGGAGAGTCAGGGGTAATGGAGGAGCTGAGGGAGAGGGAAGTAATTGCTGGGAAGAAGCCTGGGTGTGAACAGTATGGAACATGTTTTTTGAGGGGTGGGGAGGGATTCTTAGGGAGCTTTCCCCGTGCAGACCCTGGCTGACCCCTAGCCTCTCTCATTCAGTGAGGCACATCTTCCCCGTCACCATGTGTCTTTGCACCCCCAGTCCACATGTGTCCCTCTACACCCACTCAGACATCCACTTCCCCCATCCCCATGTGGCCCTGCATCCCCTCCCACTGTATCCATATGTCTCTGTGCCCCCACTCAGCCACACCCTGTTCCTATGTGGTCCTGCACTCCTGCCCCATCGCCAGGTGGCCCTGCACCTCCCTCTTGCGGCCCGCAATCAGATTACCCTGATGGGCCGCAGGTTGCCCACCACTGCTTTAGAGGCTACTTTTTGGAGGCGGTCATGAAAGATTAGTGTGCCTTCAAGAATGAGACCGAGATATGTTGTCTTTGGGTCATAATGCACAGTTTCACCACAAAACTTGACGGCGTGTTTTGTATCATTTCTGTTGTCAAGGCAGAAAGTGAAGACTACCTATTTGCTCAGATTTGGTCTCAGCTGCCTCTTTTGGAAGGCACTCCTCCATGATTTTAAGATCAGATGTAAGGGTCACTTCAAGTTCTTTAAAGCTATGGGCCTGAGTTGCCAAATCATCTACATATGCAAACTTCTGCTCTAGAATATCATTAATAATTGCAAAGTAAGGCAATACAATTGAGTGATTTAATGAATCATGTTGCAACTAAAGTTGCTGCAGTTTGCTTTAAGGGAACATATCAAAATAAGATGATCACTTACTATAACCATTACCAAAATTGTTATATTGAGTTCTCCCATCTGTGTATTGTATAGTCACATAATCTGTCTGCAAGACATCAAAATAAATTGCTTCTCAAGGAGAAAACATCTTTCAATATTTTTATGTATAGATAGTTTTCTACATGTTCTTTATGTACATCCCGAAGACACCACCATAGTAACTTGTGAAATGTCTTTTATACTGTAAATGCAGTGTAGTTGTAGCTGTGTTGGTATTAGAGGATATTAGAGAGACAAGGTGGGTGAGAAAATATCTTTTATTGGACCAACTTCTATTGGTGAGAGAGAAGCAGCAGGTTTCGACTTAGTGGGTCTAGTGAAGACCCACTAAATTGACGGCAGAGCACTCTCTGATTGACTCCAGTACTCCAGCTTCATGAGAAGAGTAAGGTAAATTGACAGGAGAGCGTCTCCCGTCGACGCAGCACTGTGAAGATGCCGTCATAAGTCGGCCTAAGCTATGTCAATTCCAGCTACGTTGTTCACATAGCTGGAGTAGCGTAACTTAGGTTGACTTACCCCGGTAGTGAAGACAAGCCCTAAGTTTGGAGTTTATTAATACAAACTTGAAAGCAATTTAATTGCCAGACGTACATAATGCAAATCCATCAACTTTGAGATTTGATTGCCAATGTACTCAAATGCCAGTTTCTTTTTCTTACTGAACAATGAAGACATTGGACATTTTTCCCTATAAGACCAATTTCTTTCCTTTCCCTCTTTAAAAAAAAAATTGTAAGGCCAGTCCCTCAGCTAGTATAAAGTGTGTAGCTCCACCAAAATTAATAGAACTAAACTGATTTTTGTTAGTTGAGAATCTGTCCCATAAGTTCTTCAAGTGCTTACTCATGTCCATTCTATGCTGGGTGTGAGTATGTGCATGCACCATTGCCGAAGATTTTTCCCTTAGTGGGAAATCCCACCAGGCGCTTCTAAAGAGAATTGCAACTAACCTGGGTCTAGAAGTTGAGGAGCTCAAGGAATCATTGACATTCTGGCTGCAGGAGCACCATCTAAGGTAGGCCTACCCATTAATGAAGCTGTAATGGGTCCAGTCAGAGCCCTGTGGCAGACCCCATCTTCTCTCCCTCCCACTTTGAAGAGGGGTGAAAAGAAATATTATGTACCAGCCAAAGGGTACCTATCCTCTCATCCTGCTCTTGGGTCCCTAGTTGTATTGACAGCCAGTGAGTGGGATAGCCAGGGCCAAGCAAGTGCTACCCCAAAACAAAAGGACACATAAACTTGATCTGTTTGGGAGAAAAAATTATTCAACGGGTAGACTACAGCTGCATATCTCAAACCAGCAAACCCTTCTGGGGAGATACGATTACAACTTGTAGGACTCCCTGTCAAAATTTAAAGACTTGTTGCCTCAGGACTTCTCTGCCCTTTTAGAGGAGGGAAAGAATATTGCCAGAGCCTGAACGATGGCCTCTGCATTGGCCATGAGGCGATGCTCTTGGCTGCAGTCCTCTGGACTACCTCAGGAGATCCAGCAGTCGATTCAGGACATCCCCTTTGAAGGTTCCTCATTGTTTTTGGAGAAAATGGACACACAGCTTCATGGCCTGAAGGACTCAAGGGCTACCCTCCAGTCCCTTTGAGGAAGCATTTCAGGCCTCAACAGCTGGCCTGCTGCTCGGCTCCACCACCAAGGAGGACCTATTCAAGAGAAGGAACAGAGGTTATAAACACCATCAACTGCTTACATTCACCTCAGCCTCCCTGCTGGGGTCATATAGGTAGAGCCCTGCAAATCCATGGATATCCATGGACCATTTTTGCAGACCATTTTGAATCCGTGCAGGCCTCTAAATATAGGATCTCAAAGGTGGGGAAGCAGCAATTTCATCGTTCCATCCCCACAGTGGGCGGTAGGTCAGTTTTCTCTCATGAGATGACAATTCGCTTTCTTAAAGGGTTAGAGAGGCTTTACCATCAGGTTCGCAAACTGATTCCACCGTGGGATTTAAACTCAGTCCTACTGAAACTCACAAGCGCTCCCTTTGAGATGCTAGCTTTGTGCCCTCTGTTGCTTCTCTTCTGGAAGGTCGTCTTCCTGATAGTGATTACCTCAGCTAGAAGGGTCTCTGAAATCAGCATCCTTAAGTCAGAACACAGTACACGGTGTTCTTCAATGACAAGGTTCACCTGCGCCCCCATCTGGCCTTCCTGCCAAAGGTGGTCTTGCAGTTCCATAGCAACCAAGCCATTTTCCTGCCAGTTTTCTTCCCGAAGCCACACAAGAATTCAGAAGAGCGGCGGCTTGACTCATTGGATGTTAGGCACACACTCACCTTCTACATTGAGAGGACTAAACCGTTCTGCAGGTCCACGCAACTCTTTGTGGCAATAGCAGACAAGATGAAAGGCCTCCTGGTTTCAGCCCAGAGAAGCTCATCCTGGATAACCTCCTGCATTCAGGCATGCTATGCGCAGGCAAACATTCCACCTCTGGCCATCTTGACCACTCATTCCACAAGAGCCCAGGTCTCTCTTCAGCAGCGTTTCTGGCCCAGGTCCGGATCCAAGACATCTGCAGGGCCGCAACCTGGTCGTCAGTACATTCCTTCTCCTCTCACTATGCCTTCACTAAGGCTACGAGTCTGTCACAGAGGTCACGTATTCTGCGACTTTCTGGGACCTCCGTGACTTCTGCAGTGACCAGTGGAGCTGGACCAGGGGCCACCTGAGCAGCTTGGGCAGCCCGTGGGCCAGCTGCACTGGCCACTGCTGAGGCAGTGTCAGGTGACCTTGCCACCCTCCCACCCCCAGCAGCAGCAAGAGTTTGGGTGTGGGAGGGGGCTCAGGGCTGGGGTAGGGGGTTGGGGTGCGGGAGGGGGTGAGGGATCTGAGCGGCGACATGTCCCTCCCTTGGCTCCTAGGTGAAGGTGTGGCCAGGTAGCCCTGTACACTGCCTCCACCTACAGGCGCCACCCCCGCAGCTCTCATTGGCCATGGTTCGTGGCCAATGGGAGCTGTGGAGCCAGCACTCAGGGCGGAGGCAGCGTGCAGAGCCTTCCTGGACGTGCCTCCACCTAGGAGGCGATGGACATGTTACCACTTCCAGGGAGCCACGCGGAGCAAGGTAGGGAGCCTGCCAGCCCCACCAACCCTCCCCCCACAGCAGCAGCGGGAGTCCTGGGCTGTGTGCCACCATCCACCCCACCCCCTTGAGCACCTGTGGCACCTCTGGGCCGCCCCCCTCCAGAGCACCCAAGATTTAGTCAGGGGTATGTCATGGACAGGTCACGAGGCCATGAATTTTTGAATAGGCTTGATATGATGTCCGCTTTAAGACAGCTGGGTTGCAAACCATGTGTCCATGAACTCTGAGCCCCTTATACCGGCACATAAGCACACAGCACCAGAGGGTGCTAGAGCAGCCCGACAGATACCAGTGAGGGAAAAATTCTGGGCAACGGATCATGCAATGCGTGCACACCTAATGCAGAATGGACATGAGCAATACATCTTGAAAAACAACAGTTATGGAAAGATTAGTAACTGTTTGTTTTTTTTCCCCCTTATTTGTGGAGGTCTGGTATCTTCTTTTCCTTTGCTTGTTAATTCTGTTTATCTGGAGATGCTAAACACTGCCGTTGTAGGAGTTTCCTTTTTAAATGGCAAAGTATCAGTTCTGTGCAAACTATATTTTTTTTGTGTGCTGCTTCAGAGGGTTAAATTGTTGCTGACTGCTAGCTTTAAGATATTGCTACAAGGAGTTATGTCCCTGGTGAGCATGGGAAATTGTTTTTCTGGCCTTACTTGAGGTTTCCATTAAGTATGATTCATTGGCATGGAATGTCTTGGAGCTGTGGAGAAGAACCAGTAAGATGAGGAAATCAGTACTCTTAGGTTTGAACTAGCCTCAGTAGGCTCTGTAAACAACTGGTGCTTTGATAGTCATAAGGCAACAGTAGCCAATTGGAGTTATAGGGCATCTGTTCCTCTGTGTAGTTCATCTGGGGCATGAGTGAAGAGCCAGCTTCTCATGATCAAGCAAAAGCAATACAGTAGAACCTCAGAGTTAAACACCAGAGTCACGAACTGACTGGTCAACCACACACCTCATTTGGAACTGGAAGCATGCAATCAGGCAGCAAAAAAAGCAAATTCAGTACAGTACTGGGTTAAACGTAAACTACTAAAAAATATACAGGGAAGGTTTAAAAAAAAAAGATTCGACAAGGTAAGGAAACTGTTTCTGTACTTGTTTCATTTAAATTAAGATGTTTAAAAGCAGCATTTTTCTTCTGCATAATAAATTTCAAAGCTGTATTAAGTCAATATTCAGTTGTAAACTTCTGAAAGAACAACCATAACTTTTTGTTCAGAGTTCCGAATAACCTCCATTCTCGAGGTGTTTGTAACTCTGAGGTTCTACTGTACACAATATTCATGAAGGACTTCTAGATTCTTGTAACAGGATCAAACTCTTTGTGTGTGGGGGAGGGGAAATAAAGTCTGAACCAGTAGCTCATCAAGGATTATTTTTTGTAGGGGGGCATCATTGTGGTACGTGCTGTACAAATGCATAGCAAGAGACAGTCCCTGCCTTGAAAAACTTACCACAGAATCTGCTTTCAGTCTTGAAACTAGCTCATTGCCCATCTTGCTATATTGGACTCAGTGTTGTGGCACTTTACCTTTGCATTACTTCATGCAATTGAAGACCCCTAGTTCTGGAACCTGACCACAGGAGTCAGGTCTCAAATTAATTTAAAGTAGGATTGGTGTACAGGATTAAAACATGAGTTCCTGCTGGCTGCAAAATTTGCCTGTGCACCAGTAATGACAGTTCTGTGCATCCACCACAAGTCGGTCCTAAAAACTATTCAAATCTAGTCTGTAGCATAAGGATTAATTAGAATGGGAATAAAAAGGTGTGAAAATACTGGACAACCGAGTATTTTGATCCATCTACTATAATGAACTAAATTAGGAAGGGATTTAAAATATATGCACACTACTCCCTTATCTCTTATAACATAAAGTGGGTTAGCCATTAGATCAGGTATTGCTCCTTCATCAGCAAAATAAAAGCCATATTAATGTCCCATAACAAGGGGTTTCCAAACTCTGATCCTTGGTGTTGTGATGGTCTGCAGAGAGCTAGCTAGTCATAGGATATTTGCTCCTTACTTCCAGCTGCTAAAGTGCTTTAAAAGACAACTAAAAATGCGGTAAATATATTGGTATTACTTTTCCATAACTGGTTGAGTTGCCACAAGGATGTTAGGTGATGGTGAGCAGGAAAGAAGATAGTACACAGAATCACAATTGAGAGGGGAGGAAGCCTAAGAAAAGCTCAGCAGTAAAATTAGTGCAAATTCTGATTATTGAAGAACGCCTAACAAACTTAAGATCTTCCAAAATCTAAGCACCAAGAACTGAGTGACAGCATGTCTGATTTAATTCTGGAAAGCTGAAAATTCTAGTAGGTAGGAGGACTTGAAATAACTCTTATTTCTCTGTAGGACACAGTAAGTGGAGGCAAGAGTCTGAAGATAACTGTCGATCAACCTCACCACCCTCTTCTGTGACAAGCACATCTATCCTTGATCCATTCCCTTTACACTTTGGCCATTATTGTTAAGTCTAACTTGGCCCATTGTAGCCGACAGTGCTGGTCATCCGTCTCTGAAAGGCCACCCAATTTGTCTGACAACAACATTTACCTTTAAGAGAAACATGACTGAGTGCACGTCATGCTGGAACAGGGGTGGGCAAACAGGCCTGTGGGCCAGATCCAGCATGCCAGCCATTTTAATCTGGCCCTTGAGCTCCCACTGGGGAGTGGGGCCTGGGGCTTGCCCCGCTCCGGCGCTCCAGCCAGGGAGCAGGGTCAGGGGCCACTCCACACGGCTCCCAGAAGCAGTGGCATGACCCCCCTCCAGTTCCTACATGTTGGGGCAGCCGGGGGCTCTGCTCTGCATGCTGTCCCCACCCCATGTGCCACCCCTACCGCCCCCATTGGCCGGCAACTTCAGCCAATGGGAGCTGCAGGGGCGGTTTCTGCGGACAGGGCAGCGTGCAAAGCCGCCTGGCCTCACCTCCATGTGGGAGCCGGAGAAGGGACATGCCGCTGCTTCCAGGAGACGTTTTAAGTAAGTGTCCCCCGGAGCCTGCACTCCTGAGCCTCTCCCCCTGCCCCAGCCCTGATCCCCCTCTTGCCCTCCAAACCCCTTGATCCCAGCCCAGAGCACCCTCCTGCACCCCAAATACCCAGGGCTGGTGCAAGGAAGTTTCGCGCCCTAGGCAAAACTTCCACCTTGCGCCCCCCCCCAGTGGCAGCTAACCCAACCCCCCGCCCAGGGAGCCCGCCCCCGCCCCCCCTGCAGCAGCTACCCCCCCTCTGCGGCAGCTAACCCCACCCGGGGAGCCCCCCTCTGCAGCAGCTAACCCCACCTGGGGAGACCCCCGCCGAGGCAGCTAACCCCGCCTGGGGAGTCTCACCCCGCCTGGGGAGTCCGCCCCAGCTCACCTCTGCTCCGCCTGCTCCGCTGAGCATGCCAGCGCTGCTCTAGTGCGGGGGGCTGTGTGCTCAGCAGAGGAGGCAGAGTGGAGGTGATCTGGGGCGGGGAGCAGTTCCCCTGTGCACCCCCCCCTTACTGCGGGTGGCCCTCCCCCGCCCCCCCGGCCCAGCTCAGCTCACCTCCACTCCACCTCCTCGCCTGAGCGGGCTTTTAGGCGCCCCCAACCACTAGGCAGCTGCCTAGTTTGCCTAAATGGTTGCACCGGCCCTGCAAACACCTCATCCCCAGCCCCATGCCATAGCCCGCACTCCCAGCCGGAGCCCTCACCCCACCACACCCCACTCCCTCGCCCCAGCCCAGAGCCCCCTCCCGCACCCTGAACTCCTCAGTTCTGACCCTGCCCCGGAGCCCGCACCTCCAACCAACCTCTCACCCCCTCCCACCCCCCAACCCCAATTTTGTGAGCATTCGTGGCCCGCCATACACTTTCTATACCCAGATGTTGCCCTCTGGCTAAAAAAATTGCCCACCCCTATACTGGAGGTTAATGGATAATAATGGTATGGACCCTAATTCTCAAAATGGCCTCACTGTCCCCTTTTTACAGGTCTAATTTTGCTCTCACAATTAATTGTGGGCACAAGTGATACCACAGACCTCTAGCATTTCGATTTTTTAAGTACTGGC
This sequence comes from Malaclemys terrapin pileata, assembly GCF_027887155.1. Taxonomy (NCBI): domain Eukaryota; kingdom Metazoa; phylum Chordata; order Testudines; family Emydidae; genus Malaclemys; species Malaclemys terrapin. Next base: position 79,920,873 of record NC_071511.1, on the reverse strand, counting down.
AGTTGCATGTACTATGAACAGTGGGTGCAAAATTTTGTCTTTGGAAGCAGAGACTGCTTTTAAAAATCAGGGCACAGTTAAGTCCTATTGCTTGGGTCTGCTCAAACTGGGAGTGATTAGACAACGACAACTTAGAATGTCATCAGAGTTTGTTGCAATATTTTTTTCCATGCAAGAGATGTAAAATAGTAATTCTACTCAATAAACAAGTTGTCAAATGTGATTAGTTAATGGACTATAATCATGTAATAGTATAAAGGTAAGGAATTGGTAAATACTAAGTGAAAAATATATATTTAAATAAAAGCCATAGGGAAGGGAGGAATTGAAATGTCACTTTAAAAATTCCCATGGCAGGAGAGATCTCACTATTGATGCTGAAAACGGGCTATTTACAATTTGTATGATTAGCTGTAGATCATGAATTAAAAGAAAACATGATTAATTTAAAAAGCATGATTATTAAAGATGCATTGATTATTAATATGATACACTTAGATCCGTCTGGGCATCAGGTTAACACACGGTTCCTTAACCATAAGTAGGGCTTCCCATGTAAACTGATATTTAGTGGTAAAAGCCTGTCAAAATTAAGGTCAAGATTTACTGGCAAGTATTAAGCTCCAAAAGCCTGAAATTTTATCTCCATATTTCTAGCCATCAGCTTTGTAATTCTCCATATCATTCTTAGTCAATTTCATATTAAGAAACAGGACAGGGCTGAGGGACAGAAATGGGGCTCTTCAGTTAAATATTTATTTGCCAAAAGCCTAATTTTTTTGGCCAGTAAATACTAACAAGGCCTAAATGTAATTAGTGTGAATGTTTATTATAGTTCAAAGAGTTAATTAGCTTGTTTCTTTTATCAAATAATAAACATATCTTCCTCATAGTACAACCAGGCCTTGTGGTTTCTGAGAAACCTCAAGCAATCCTGCAGTGGCATCTGCTGAAAGTTGAAATCCCTGCAGAGAGAAGTCTTATAAAATATTGCAGGGAAACTTACATCAGAATGTATCATTTCTGGCAAGGAATAATTTCTCAAGAAACTCCACACTTTTTAGCTGCCCCAACTATAGAAGTTTAATTCTCCATTTGGGAGTTACAGGGGGGGAAAAAACTTTAAAAAGGGTTATTGGCTGCCACACAGTCATAAAGAATTACCATGACTTAAACACATTTTCGTTTATGTAAATCCAGGACATTACTTGGCTGCATCTGGAAGTATTCTAAGCTGCTTCATTCTTCTTTCTGTGTAGCCTCATTTAGTTAGTATTAGGCTCCAAAATAAGATGAGATTAAAAAGTAAAGTTTAACAGGAAATAGGGCCGAAATTTTTAAAGATATCTAGGCATCATTCTGCTGAGTGTTGCAAGGCCTAGGTGACGTAGGTGCTTAAATCACTTCTGAAAATAAAACTTAGGCTTTGCAACACTGAACAGAGTAATACTTGAGATACTATGGTGACTGGCATCATGGAACGCCGTACACACATAAAACATAGAGATTTAGGTTCAAAATCTGTTCAGCCACTTCCACTTGTAGAACCAAATCTTGCAGTCTCTAGGCAAAACTCTTACAGATATCTTAAAGATCATCTCCCCAAACCCTATGGAAGAGTACTCTTCACTTTCCCCAGGGTGCATGCATTTCAGTGCTTCAGAGCACATGATAGAATTTGTGGGTAAGCTCTGTCTTAATCAGTAAGTGCTATTTAGGGAAACAATGTATGGACTCAAAATTATTTGACCTCAAATTACATCTCGACCAATCCAGTTGTAAAAGTAGTTAAAAGCTGGCTCTAAATGAAAAACAGATGCTGTTTCAGAGTAGAACTATCAACCGTCAATAAATAGAAAACAAAACAGAACAAAACCTCAAGATGAAGCCACTAGAAAGTAGGACCTATAGTTCAGTTTTATCTGAATAACTTCTGTCTCCTACAGTGAACAGAAGCCGAAGTTTGAGGAAAATGCAAGAATTGCCAGTCCAGTGACTTTGAGATTCATTTTATGGTGGTGCACATGGGGGCCATAGGGTGCAAGTAAGTGCTAGGAATGCTATATAGAACTTGAACTGCTTTTGCATATGTGGGTGTAGTAAAATGAAAAGTGATCATCTGTGTGCATCTCACTCCATCATTCTTAGTTTCCAAAAACAAAGCCCACTGCTGAGAAACATTTAATATCCTTTTATTGAGTAGGTTTGTACAACACCCTGATCCCACACTCCTACCTTAGAGGTCCATTCCTTTACCACTGAAGTGGATGGGACTTTGGACTTTTAGACAGCCACACGTGAAGAGGGTGGTTGTGGTGGCCGTTTTAGACTGGCTTTGCAGATCAGATCTGGTCTGATTTTGTCGACAAGTTAAATGGATTTGGCTGATCTCAATGTGTTTGCTAAAGAAAAAACATCTCACAATTTATAATTGGTAAAACTTATTTTGGGGAGACCCACCTGTGGGATAGCACTTGACTGAGTCACTATATCGGACTGTGTGGGAAAACTTTCTATCCATTGCTCTATCTAATATTGTTGACTTCATGCTTTCTTAAAAAGTAAATTGAAGCAAATTGGCTGATCTGCTTTCACTAATTTTTTCCTCCCCACTTATTATTCAACTGAGAGCATATTTTTATAATCAAGTTATAAAATCCTTCAACCAAGGGTTTATAATGGAAAAGCAGACTGACCCTTAGCTATAGTGGAACTCAACAGTGCCTGCTCTTTAAATTTGGCTATTGTGTGATGCTTTCTTGAAAGAATTAAAATATGAAGTGTTTTAGAAAACACTTCATGAAATATTTTTCCAAAGGCTTTTTGTTTGTTCAAGGAAGGCCGATGTACACAATGCCATCTTGTGGCCAAATGGTTCTGTGTGTCTGCTGTTCAGAAAGGGAGCGAAAACATTTCAGGCTGTTCCCATGGAAGTGGAGTATGTATACTTTAACGCTGCACAATGTGAGTGCGTGCCAGACAAGATTAGAAACAAATGTTTATAGTCTTTATATTTGAAGCGCTGTACATAAGAGGACAGATTTCATGTTCATCATTATGCAAAAATTAGACAAACCTAGAACCTTTTATCACCATTAGCAGGCCTCAACTTTGGCTATTTGGAACTGTAGATCTCAGGCACAAACCTCCCCAGCTATTGACTTTGAAAATCCAAAACCAGAATGAGCTCCCCTCCCCCGCCCCTCTGAAAATCAAAAGCCCTGCCATTTCTGTAGCTTTATCTAGCCTCTAGATTAATTTCTCAGAATTTAAAGTGATGTGAGTTTAGGACTAGATTAAGGGGGAAATACAAATGCAAACCATGCTCGCTTGCGTCATTTTTGCGACATCCAACATTAAGGTATCTTAAAGCAGCCTGATTTTCAGAAGTTGCTGTGTACCCACTCGTGGAAAAACAGAAACCTCTCAGCTGTCTTAGATTGGGCTCCCAAAAACAGAGGCATCCAAAATCATTAACCACTTTTGAAAATTGATGCCTCCAATCTACAAATGAGACCTCAAAAGGCCTGTGGAGATCAGCTAGAACAAAACCTCTAAATCCAGTTCAGGTTTTGATACCAAATTAATTCTAAGCAATCATCTCTGTAGTGCTCTAAACAAAAATCCTGCATCCGGCTATCCCTGGATTTTGGAGAAGTTGAGATGCACACCTGAAACTTTGGCCATGTTCATTTTACTGTGCAGATGATGGAACGAAACTGTGCATGTCCACCATCAGCTGAGCTGAGACATATGGTCATATCTCTTCACTTGAAATTTGGGAATGTTAATATGTCTTTTTAAGAAAATAATTGCTGAAAGAGTGACATGCTTTATACATTGGAGAACAACCAGACGCTTGGCAAGTCATATAAACGTTTGAGAAGGGTTAGAAAACACATCGCTGCATTTCTACTTCCATCTCTTGTGGCTAAACACTTCAGTACAGACGAACATGCACTAATGACATCTCAGTCTGTGAAAAGTAACACTGCTGTGGAACAGATGCTTAGAGAAGCAAAAAAAAAAAAAAAAAAAACCACACACACACAAAAAACCCCAAAACAAAATACAGTTTTAGATCTGGAATCTCTGGGAATTACTATTCTGCATTTAAAACCAAAATACACTTTGCTTCCCAAGAAATCTGTGCAGCACATTTTAAAAACCTATTGGTGATGAGCACCAGCACAAGGTGCTGACCTCCTGTAGCACCCATTGAAGTCAGTGGCATTGGGTTCGCACTGACTTAGCTAAAAAAAGAACAGAAGCTTCTTACATATTACAGTACAGCTTTTAAAATGTTGTGTTTTTTAAATGTGTGTGTTAAGTCATACGGGCCTGCTGCAGATCTACAGCATGAGTGTCATTGACTGACAACTGTCAGTCAAAGGTGTGATTCCCCAGTCTTCAACATTCAATTCCGGCAGATCTTTCGGGATTTCTTTCACCTGTTCCATCCCATGCTGGGATGGGCGTGTGCTATCTCTTCTTCTTCAAACTACTCTGCAGCTATGGGTGGACAGCACAGCCTCATCGCAGGTCTGATCCAAAGCCTATCAGAGTCAGTGGAGAGACTCCCATTGCTTTCAGTGGGCTCTGGATCAGAGTCTGTTACTTTCCTGGCTACTGCTGGGAATGAAAACTAAGCAGGAGATAGTAGAGTGCAGCCAACTAAGGATTCATGGCTGACTCACCAAAGCTTTTCCAATGCCTTTGCTGCTGGAAGCTGAAATGGTTTAAACTCTCTAGATGGAGATCTCCACTGATCTGAGGGAGGGAGCAGGAGTGGGCATAGAGGACGCCCTCTTGCTGGGCAGCAGAAGGACTAGAATATGGGGACATCTATAGCTGTTCTCATTGCTCTAAGGATTAAAATGACTCGCATTCTGCCATGCTGTATAGTATTGTTCTCACTTCCTTGCTTGTAATGTATCCCTAAAGGTAGTTGTGCAACTACTGGCAATATATACTCTTGGAAACCTACCATAGGTGCCATTTAAAAATATCAACATTTGCCACTCGGTAGTGATTGTTTTTTACATTAGAAATTCAAATCTTGTCTAGGCTGCTTTTCCTCCAAGACTGTAGATGTCTGGAAAATAAGTAAGATTATGACTTCAACAAGGGAATAAAACCTGAGCAATTGAGAAGAGAAACAATATTTATGCAGGATGCTTAGTACTCGTTTAGGTTTTTTTTACTGGCTTAACTCAAACACCTAACAAACTGTTGAGAGAAAAACGTTTCTAGTGAAAGATTCAACTCCCCACCCTTTTAGCTGAGGACTAACAACTTCCACTCCATTTTTCTGGTCTTCTAAGGAAAGACCTTCTAAGGTCTGCAGCAAAAACAGAGAAGACAAGATTTGATACTTGCAGTTAAAGTAAAAACCAAGCCGCATCTCCAGCTGTTCTCCATATATATATATAGCTTTTTTGGGGGGAGGGGGCGAAGGGATGAAAGGAAGAGAAGGTTTAACTTATTTCAGGTTCTCTCTATACATCAGATGGAATGAAAAAACGGCACACAGAATTTTTCCTGCTTTGCAGGTAATCTTTAACAAAAAATGTTAATAGCTGTTGTTATCTATGTAACTGAACTCTTATATTGTAGCTCTGTAATTTGGTGTCTATCAGCCTTCTTTAATGTATAATTTAATGCTTATATAACTACTCTGTTTTGGTACAACACTCAAAATTACAACTAGAAAAATTTGTATGCTACTTTAACTACTTTTTATGGAAAGTATTACTTTCATCTTACTTTAAAGTCTTGGAGCCTGGGGAAGAACGTTATGGACCACAAAATCTTGCAGGGTAGTTAATTTCTGTCTGAGATGGTTTCTCTGCTATTTTAAAAAGTGCCATCAAGAGCATTACTATTTCCTTTGGTTAGCTGCCAGCTGAATAGTATGTGATTGAAACACATTCTTGTGCTTTCATTAACGCAACCAAAATAGCAAACATTGGAGCTAAAAGTTGAACTAACTCTACAGTACATGTAAATGAGGTCACATCATAACCCTGTCTCCTTATGCATTAAGTTAATATCATGATTTGAATGAGTGATTCAGTCAATCAGTGTAAGGAAAATTTGATCTATATTTAAAAAAATGCATTGGGCTGATTTTACATTCCTATGCCACTGAGCAACTCACGGCAGGGTAAAAAAATACCAACAGTTCTCATGAACACATTCTATCACATTAACCAGCTTTGACAAGCTTGTTGATACATCTGTCTATATCCCATCTTTTGTGTTCTAATGCTCCTCATTTGCTCTGCTAATTTCATCTGCCTTCATTCTCCCTTTGTCGCCTCCCATTCATGATTGTCCCTTTTTCACTCCACTTCCGAGGACTAGAACAGCCCAATCTCTCATAGGGCACTTAGCCACTCATGTACCTCCTTCATGTTCCTTATGAAAATTCACTGCGTTTGGCCTAGTTTTCCACCACTCAACTCCATTGTGGCACTCCCAGTGGCTGACCAAAATCAAGCAAACATCCAAGAATTCAATTAAAACCTTAGCAATTTCCCCCTCGCTGGTCTGCTTTTGAAATGCCCTTGGCGACAGGCAACTATTGGGGCTACAAATTGTTTCTTGTGGCCAAATCTGGGCAATTCAGACAGTCCATGTCCCTTTGCTGCCACCTGGTGGCCTTTCAAATGAGTAGACACAGAGGCACATGCACACCTGGACCAATCCTCCTTTGCTGGCCAGCCGAAGCCACACAGCACATGCACCCTTGAAACCAGAGCCCCCCCTGGCCAGGGCAAAGTGGGGCTTCCCTTGGCTCTGATATGTATGTAGTCAGGCAGGGAGAATGACAACGGACATCTTGGTGTTGGATATAAACCCAGAAGTGGCCCACTTGTGAGTGAGTAGCTGCTGCCACCATGATGCCTCCCTGGGGTGTACAGGTACAGCAGCTCCCAGCGCCTGCTGTATCCAGCCAGTACCTTTTCTCCCCTCCCCCTGGAGATACTACTGCTGCTGCCACCAATCTGTGCCCTCCCTACCCCCACTGCATGTCTGGCTGGCAGAACCTCACCCCCTCAACCCCTACCCCTGGCTGCCCCATGTGGTGATGGCTGTGGATAGTTTTGGCAAGCTCCAGATTGGGTCTGGTGTAAAAACCAAGCACAGCTATGGTGAGTGAGGGAGAGAGGCTGCAGCCCCTAGCCCTGGGGATGCCTTCTCCTCTGTGATCTGGGGGGCAGGGAGGCAGTGCAGAGGGCCTGGGGAGGGACCGGGCTTGGTATTTGCTGCGGTGAAGTGATGGCAGCCTAAAATCAGCATGTGCATGCATACGCTCTCTCTCTCTCTCACAAACAGCTTTCCAATAATTCTTCACTACACACATTACTTTGTCACCGCATTAATTCCCCCTTCCCCCAGACACACACATTGCCCTTATTCATTGTAATGTCGGTATCAACTAAATTGTGACTTCTTCAGGGCTAGGGACCTTACTATTACAAGTATGACATCAGTGGTTTTCAACCAGGGGTCGGGGGCACCCTGGGCAGGGTGCGGGGGCAGCAAGCAAGTTTCAGTCGATCCGCCCGGCATGGCCAGTGTTAGACTCTCTACAGCCCAGGAAAGGAAGCCGAAGCCCCACCATACAGGACTGCAGCCTGGGGCCCTGAGCCCTACCACCCCGGGCTGAAGTTGAAGCTTGAGCAACTTAGCATTGTGGGGGCCCCTGTGGGGTGGGGCCCCAGGCAGTTGCCCAGCTTGCTACCCCTTAATGCCAGCCCTGGCTTTTATATTCAGTTGTGACCCAGCTGGGCCATGGAGTTTTTATAGCATGTTGCGGGAGCCTCAGAAAGCAAAAGGTTGAGAACCCCTGCATTACATCATAGACAGTGCATGGTTCAGGCTAGGTGAGTGCTCATAAATGCCTCTTGATGCCTTGAAAAGCACTGACTGGCTTCCTTCCTAGAAAAGAAATCTTTATACAGTGACTGTAATAATCAATCTTGCTGCATTTATATCAGCCCCAAAAGGTGGCACGGAAGCAAATATGTGCTGGCGAGATGCCCCTGGGGAAATCCACCCAGTGCAGAAGGCTGGCATGAGGTCCCTGCATCACTTCAGTTCTCAAAATGAAGCATTTCTGGGCCACAAACGGTGCGTAGACCTTGTGCTGGTCCACAACACAGGGGTGAATCTCACCCTCAAGTTGTTCCTGCTCTGAACATCATCTTTTTATCATGGCACTGTTTATTTTAAATGATCTGTGTTGAAAAATATTTCCCTGCATTCAGGAAAAGTAAGCAGTGTGCAAATCAGCAAAAATGTCTTTCATTTCTACTCTGTAGCAACCTGCATGGAACTTGGAGGCAGGAACACAGGTTGCAAGAGAGAAGCGTTTGGAGGCGGCACAGGCGTCAGGAGGAAGTCAGTCTGTTTGCACTGAATGCTAGCTGCAGTTCCAGCACCTCTGTAAATAGGTCTCTTACTAAAGAACCAGTTTAGTTTTAGAAACATGGTGTCCTCATGGTATTACCCAGCAAGTGGTACAAGAAACATGGTGGCACTGGTTAATCTAGTGAAAGCCACAGCAAGGAGAGAATGGTCATCAGGAAAACAAAGCATCACCTAGAAAGAGAGAAAATAGGCAGTATGGAAGGAATCACACCACCAGGAATGCTAACAATGGATTTCCAGACACACAGAAACCTTGCACAAGCATGGAGGAGGAGGAAGGAAGAATTGATTCTGTATACAGAGCTGATCATGGGGATAAAGATGAAAAAAATGAAGGTAAAGCTTTTTTCACTATCTCGCTGGGGAAAAGGATGAGTGAGAGAGACATTGTTGTCAGGAATAATGCCTGAAACACTGGGACAGCTGACAAGGGTGTTTGAGTATAGTGACCCCAGACAGAAAGAGACTTCAGAGAGCTGCTGTTAGTTTTACCCAAAATGAAGAAAAAGAAGAGGGAATAGATAAATTAGAGCTGAGAATTCCGGTAACTTTGGAGACATCAAAGATTTCTAATTAGAGACAGCATAATTTGTGAGACATGTGGTTACAGGAGAGAGCAAGAGCAATAGATCTAGCCCTAGAGAAATGCCTCTAAATAGCAAGGGCAGCTGAACCATCATGGGAAAGCTTCAGAACAATGATACCCAGTGCACTTCAGTTTACCTGTGAAATTAACCTGCCTGCCTGCATAGAATTAAATCAAAAGGAGGCTGTGGGGAGGGGGCGCAAACAGGAAATGAAACTGACCAGGATAAAGTGTAGTCCATAGGGGTCCTTGAAGAAACAGTGGGGAAGCTATTGATTGGGGAATAATTCCTACTTGGCTTCAACTAGTAGAACAAGGTTTACTTTTCCTGTCCTTGAGCCCAGGATCAAAGGAGATACTAAAACCTAAAGCGATGTTGGCCTAGGGAAGAAGTGGGTGATGGTTGAGTGAGTTGCTGGGGGCTACCCAGAGAGTGTAACTGTGCCCTGGCAGGGATGCAAGGAGACCCAGAGAGCATGCTGCAGCAGAGCAGGTGCTCTCGCCCAACGCAGAGGTGGAGGTAACTGGGCTGACTAGAACTCACCAAAGCTTGCAAGGAAAGGTTAAGATTTAGGTTAGCAGAAATATGCATATGGGCCTGTTGTTTTGTTTTTCCATCATAGCTGCAGGGCCTGCTGCACAGCAGCCCATTCACTGGCTTTCATTTGGGGGAGCTGCATTTCACTTCTCCAACAGCTCTGCATTCCCTCTACTGCTGTACATAGTCCAGTTACTCAGGTCTAATGCAGATGGAGTATGTCTACCTGTTAGGGCTGTCGATTAAGCGCAGTTAACTCACGCAATTAACCCAAAAAAATTAATCGCGATTAATCGCAGTTTTAATCGCACTGTTAATCAACTGAAATTTATGAAATATTTTTGGATGTTTTTCTATATTTTCAAATATATTGGTTTTAATTACAACACAGAATACAGAGTATACAGTGCTCACTTTATATTATTATTTTAGTACAAATAGTGCACTGTAAAAATGATAAAATAAATAGTATTTTTCAATTCATCTCATACAAGTACCGTAGTGCAATCTCTTTATTGTAAAAGTGCAACTTACAAATGTAGATTTTTGTTGTTACATAACTGCACTCAAAAACAAAACAATGTAAAACTTTAGAGCCTGCAAGTCCACTCAGTCCTACTTCTTGTTCAGCCAATCTCCAAGACAAACAAGTTTGTTTACATTTACAGGAGATAATGCTGCCCATTTCTTATTTATGTAAGGGGACTATTGTCCCCCTTACTAAAACTCAGTGGGGGTGTTTTGGTTGGCTAGCTCCCAGTACTAAAAGGGGAGGGGTCGGTGGGTAATCAGGACCCTGAGACTGACAGTCCCCAGGAACAATGGGGAGAGGCCAATGCTCCAGGTCAGCCTGATTGACAGGGCGGGCAGGCTAATCAGGGAGTCAGGAAGCTGGTGGGGGTCCTGTCCTCCGTGTGAGCTGGAACTGCCTGGGTCAGACAGAGTGGGGCCGAGCTAAGGAGAAAGCAGGGGCCCAAGCTGAGCTGGGGAGCAGAGCTGTGCCAGATCCAGAGGGCAAGAGGCACAGCCCAGAGAGAGCAGACCCTGTGCTTGGAGCAGGGCTGGAGCAACCAGAGGCAGCAGGACCAGAGAAGCAGCCCAGGGAGCTGGAGGCAGAGCAGCAGCAGCAGCAGTGCTGAGGCAGAGTGAAGCTGGAGCTGAGTCAGAGTGGTGGAGCTGGGGCTGGAGCAGTCTGGAGCCAGGGGTGGTGAGCAGCTGGGGAGAGCCAAGGGGGGACCCTGGGCAAAGGGTCCAGTGCAGAAAGACACCCCCAGCCAAGGGTCCTTGCAGGCCAGACTGGGAGGGGGATCTTAACCTGATGGGGGGCTGACGCTGGGAAGAAGGGTTCCACCACCCAAAGCCGGAGGTGTGTGGCCACCACCAGAGCAAGTGTCCAACCCGCAGCATCCCTGCAGCACAGCCAGGGCCTGACAAGGAGCCTGGGACCTACAAGGAACAGCCTGTGAACTGCACTGATGTTCCAGAGACACTGTTTGTAATGTTCCCTGCCACAGAGTGGGGTGATGTGTTTTCCTTTAACCTTTCCCATTTTTCCTTATTCCTTTTTAAACTAATTGCTGATTAAATAAATTATATTTGCTTTAAATCGTATGTAATGATCAGTGGATCAGGGAAGTGTCCAGTGCAGAGAGAGTACCCTGGAGTGGGGACAGCCTAGCCCCTGTCCTAGGTGACCACAGCAAGGTTGGGGGTCGAGCCCCCCCAGGAATCCTGGGCCCAGCCCTGTTGGAGTTACAAGGACTCTGCCAGACAGGAGAGTGGAAGGGAAGTCCTCAAGGGCAGGGAGGCCTCTGGGTAAAGGAAGTGGGAGCGAGGACTCAGATCCTTCCGCTAGCCCATTTCACCAGGGCAGTGCAGAAGCCAGGAAAGTTCCGCACAATAGTGGGACCATTCCCCCACTTATATTTACAATGCCACCAGAAAGTGAGAACAGGCATTCACATGGGACTTTTGTAGCCAGCATTGTAAGGTATTTACATGCCAGATATGCTAAACATTCGTATGCCCCTTCATGCTTCGGCCACCATTCCAGAGGTTATGCTTCCATGCTGATGATGCTCATTAAAAAACGAATGCACTAATTAAATTTCTGACTGAACTCCTTGGGGGAGAATTGTATGTCTCTGGCTCTATTTTACCCACATTCTGCCATATATTTCATGTTGTAGCAGTCTTGGATGATGACTCAGCACATGTTGTTCATTTTAAGAACACTTCCGGTGCAGATTTGACAAAATGCAAAGAAGGTACCAATGTGAGATTTCGAAAAATAGCTAAAGCACTTGACCTGAGGTTTAAGAATCTGAAGTGTCTTCCAAAATCTGAGCGGGACGACGTATGGAGCTTGCTTTCAGAAGTCTTAAAAGAGCAACACTCTGATGTGGAAACTACAGAACCCGAACCACCAAAAAAGAAAATCCTCCTTCTGCTGGTGGCATCTGACTCAGATGATGAAAATGAACATGCGTCGGTCTGCACTGCTTTGGACTGTTATCGAGCAGAACCCGTCATCAGCATGGACTCATGTCCTCTGGAATGGTAGTTGAAGCAGGAAGGGGCATATTAATCTTTAGCGCATCTGGCATGTAAATATCTTGCGACGCCAGCTATAACAGTGCCATGCAAACACCTGTTCTCTCAGACATGGTGAACAAGAAGTGGACAGCATTATCTCCTGAAAATGTAAACAAACTTGTTTGTCTGAGCGATTGGCTGAACAAGAAATAGGACTAAGTGGACTTGTAGTCTCAAGTTTTATATTGTTTTATTTTTGAATGCAGTTATTTTTTTTGTACATAATTCTACATTTGTAAGTTCAACTTTCATGATAAAGAGATTGCACTACAGTACTTGTATTAGGTGAATCGAAAAATACTATTTCTTTTGTGTTTTACAGTGCAAATATTTGTAATAAAAATAAATATAAAGTGAGCACTGTACACTTTGTATTCTGTATTATAATTGAAAGAATATATTTGAACATGTAGAAAACATCCAAAAATATTTAAATAAATGGTATTCTATTATTGTCTAACAGGGCGATTAATCACAATTAATATTTTAATAGCGCGATTAATTTTTTTAATTGCTTGACAGCCCTACTATCTATCTATCTATCTACATTTAACTAAAACAAAATATTATTCATAATGAAAAACATTCAGAACTACCAATGGAAATGGATGCTATGCATCAACAGTGTTTCTTTAGGCTACTTTCTTTGGTGGTAGGAGACTTGCTTATTTGTTTAATTTAAAACTGGTCTGAAATTTGGCATATAAATGACGATTGGCTTAACTAGCTTTAATTTGGGACCAGAGCCTCAGCAGGTGTAAATTGACATAGGATCATTGATCTCAAAGACCTCTGTGTATCTACTACTATTGACCTCAATGAGGCCATGCCAATTTAGGCCAGCTGAGTATCTGGGCCTTGGTGTTTTTAGAATGTTTTGTTGTTATGCATTAAGCAAGAAAAGTATTGATTTTGATGATACCTGTCCCGTGAACTGAATTGAACCTCCAACTCATTTCACATAGATAGGCTAGGAGGTGGTAAAGACTTCCAGTCACTATTGACCTGGGCCAAGGTTAGCCTTGTGACCTATGCTTGCAGCTTGCTCCATGCATGTCAATTTCATGAAGTCAATGGCTCCACAGAGCACCTGGGACTACCTATGTCACGGGTCAGCAATGTTCGGCACGCGGCTCTTTCCCTCACTCTACCTCTATGGAACACACATAATGTAGTGAATGTACTGTGGTAAGCTTCCCCACGCTGTCCCACTGTTAAACTTCAGCTCTCATGGATACGGGCTGGTTTTTGAGGCAAGAGGCTAGTCTGCCTCATATTCCTTGGCCTCTCTGTAGAGCCTGTCACCAAGGCTGCCAGTGTGGGAGGACAGCTGGGGAACAGGTTGCTCAAGGGATTGAGTCCCACATTGAGAACCACATAGGTCAGGGCTCAGCAGCGTTCGGCACGCGGCTCGCTAGGGTAAGCACCCTGGCGGGCCGGGCCAGTTTTATTTACCTGCTGACGCGGCAGGTTCGGCCGATCGCGGCCCCCACTGGCTGCGTTTCGCTGTCCTGGGCCAATGGGGGCGGTGAGAAGCCGCGGCCAGCATATCGCTCGCCCGCGCCGCTTCTCGCCACCCCCACTGGCCCGGGATTAACCGCGGCCAGTGGGGGCCGCAATCGGCCAAACCTACCGCGTCAGCAGGTAAATAAAACTGGCCCGGCCCGCCAGGGTGCTTACCCTAGCGAGCCGCGTGCCGAACGTTGCTGAGCCCTGAACTATGTGGTTCTCAATGTGGGACTCAATCCCTTGAGCAACCTGTTCCCCAGCTGTCCTCCCACACTGGCAGCCTTGGTGACAGGCTCTACAGAGAGGCCAAGGAATATGAGGCAGACTAGCCTCTTGCCTCAAAAACCAGCCCGTATCCATGAGAGCTGAAGTTTAACAGTGGGACAGCGTGGGGAAGCTTACCACAGTACATTCACTACATTATGTGTGTTCCATAGAGGTAGAGTGAGGGAAATCTGGCACCTTTCACAAAGAGCTAAGTTAAATTGAAAGAAACAATGTTGAAACAGCAACCCAGTAAAAACCATGTAGATTTGTGTGTGTCTTTGTGTTCTGATGAGCATTAAAACTCCCTTGTAGAGAGAATATTGCAATACAAATGACTCACATGCATCACCTGACACTGTAAACACATCATAACTGTTCTATTAACATTGTGTGGTGGCCAATAGACCTGACACAAACCAGTGGAAGGTACTTTGGTTTTCTAGGTAATGACTGGATCTCAGTCACATGGGCCATTGTGAATTCAGTGGACATTATGGGTCTGTTGTTTTGTTTGTATTAGACCAGATTACATGCTATACATTTTAAAACAAGGCATTGGCCTTGTTTGGCCAGCCCTAGGCAAGCCTAAGTCATCCACTAAATATTCTGCCTCTTGTTTTGTAACCAAATATTTTGTAAATCTGAGCAGAAGATTTACAAAATCTTTTTGTGCTGTTTGTTCTGGCCTACTTGGAATGGGGGGAAGGGGTGTATTGAAACCCTTGCCTCTTACTTATGAGGTCAAGTGTTTTAATCACGAGCAAAAAATCGCCTGCTGTAGTCCTCAGCTCTGTGTGTGTGTGTGTGTGTGTGTGTGTGAGTGTCTGCCAAATATAATTAGAAACAAATGGCTTTATTTCTCATTTTACAGCTCTGTGGACATTTATAAAAGCAGCTTTTTTGCAAGCCAAAGAAGCCCCCCAAAACTGTAATCAGTGTGTACTGTCTGTCACCACATACGGTTATAGGTGCCAGGCTGCTGATTTCATGGCATTAGGTGGCACTAGTGCTGAGCACCCCATTCCCTGTGCTAGAGCTGCTGCAGGCACAAGGCAAGGAGCAGCCGAATCTTGCCCCTGGCGAAGTCAACAGCAGGACTCCTGCTGATGCCAGTGGTGTAGGATCAGCCCTCAGAGCAACGCTAGTCCTGCTATTAGAGTTGCAAGTAACAAATTAATTCACTTATTTATTTTCTGTCCCTGTGACCAGAAATAGCTGGGGGCAAAAGATGTTCTCCTACCCCCATGCCAGAGATCGCTGCTGGTGGAGGGTGTTCCCTCCTGTCCTCTGACAGGAGATAGATGTGGAAGGGTGTTCGCTCCAGCCCTAGGACAGGGGGAGGAGGAAGAAGCCATGCTCAGGCCTGAGAGGTTGTGTGGAGCACAGTTGGGTTGGTGAACAGAGGCGAAGAAGAAGGAACACACCCTCTACATGCAGGGAACAGCAGCAGGAGGAACAGGGGCAGAGGGGGAGGGAGATAGCAGTTGCTGGGTTTATGATGGCCAAAATTCTCCATGCCCAGGGATAACTTCTTATAGTTAAATATTGCAAGAGCACCTAGCGGCCTTAATCGGGCCAGGTCTCCATTGTGCTAGGTGCTGTACAGATAAATAGCAAGTGGAAGTCCCTGCCCTGGAGCATTTAGAACTGGTGAGACAAACTAGTTGGCCAGACGAGAAGGGGAGGGATGTGGTGAGGGTTAACACAAAGTAGCAAAACTGCAATTCTGAGCTGATGGAGTGCTGCACTGCAGACAAAAGACATCTTCCCACACAATGCAGCTACTGCAGATATTAAGAGCCTTCCTGCCTTTGGGAGGAACAACAATCTAAGCCCTAATCTGGTCTGTAACACACTGCTACTGACTCTGGCGCATCCTGGTTAATGGTGCAGAGCCTCTTGCTTTAATGCACTGCTCATTCATTGTTGGGTTGTACTCTAAAATGTCACTGTCAAGTACTTGATTGTTTTTCCTTACACCACTGTGTTTGTAATCCCCTGGTGGAATAAAGAATGCTTCACTCTACAAAGAATGTCCATTCCCAATTTACTCACATTGATTTCCCCCATCCCTTGTGCTTGTATTTCTAAAAACGCTTGAGGCAATATCATCCAGTGGAATATGGTCTATGACGACTCCGAGAGACAGGAACTCCATTGTTCTCATCCCATTTCCATATACGAGACACGGTTTGACTATAGACAAGTCACCTAATGCACCCATGCCTCAATTTCCCCATCTACAGCCTGGGAACAGTGCTGTAATGCTGGTTGCTGTGCCTCACAGTGTCTCATTAATGTTTCTAGAATGCTAAACTTCATTGAAATTCATTGGGTTTGGGTGTTTACTAGAGCTCTAATTAGCTGCCAAGTTATTTCAGCTGCCAGGCCCTTTCATGCACTAACCATAACGAAGTTGACTAGTTTCAGAGTAGCAGTCATGTTAGTCTGTATCAACAAAAACAACGCGGAATCCTTGTGGCACCTTAGAGACTAACAAATGTATTTGGGCATAAGCTTTCATGGACTAGAACCCACTTCATCAGATCTATGGAGTGGAAAATACAGGAGCAGGTACAAATACATGAAAAGATGGGAGTTGCCTTACCAAGTGGCCTGTCTCCTAGTTGACTAGTTTTCTTACCCTGATGAGGAACGATCCAAGAGGAGAAGGGAATGGGTAACTTTGTAAATGTTCTCACCAAGTACTGTATTGGGTATGGAAAGCAGAGCAGAAGGGCACTAGGCTGGGACTCAGAAGTCATAGGGTCAATTCCAAACTCCACCACGGAGTTCCAAGTTACTTAATCCCAGACTTCTAAAGGTATTTGAGCACCTGCAAATCTGGTTGTTAGCTGCCTGAATACCTGTGATGATCTTACTCCTTGTGCCTCAGTTCTCCATCCCCAAAATGGGGATAATGGTACTTCTCTACTTTACAAGGGTGTGGAAAGACTGACCACATAAAGACTGAGTGGTGCTCAGATGCTATGGTAAAAGGCAGCAGCAAGAGAGTCCAGGTGAGGAAAATGCACAGGAATGGGGAAGGTGACAGCACTGGAAAGGAGTGACTTAGTGGGAGGCTTGCACAGAGAAATGGGAAGGGAAAGTGCTAGTGGTAGAGAAAGCTGGAAGGAGACTCAAAGAGGGAGAAGAATCTGTCTGTTGTCCACAGAAGGGGAGTGAAGATATAAAGAGACACAGTAAGAAGAAAGTTGATTAAGTAGGTGGCAGTACCTGTGCCTAATATCAGTCCTGTGAAGGGTTAATGTATCTTTGTGGTTTCCTTTCTTAGTGGTGTATCTGTATGTGCTCCAAACCGGCCTCCTTTCTTCATGTCAGAGTCTGAAATACACAACTGATATGCGTTCTTAGCCAAAAGAAATGTTTAAGCTAAATTGTTGTTTCAACGCAGCTTACTTTCCTTACACAGCCAAGAAGGTTTTTTTTTTTATATAGTTTTAGGGCAAGATACTCAGCTGATGTAAAGATGATGCAACTCTCTTGGAGCTATGCTGACTTTGATTTCTTTTCATTCCTTTTTTCATATTTATTTAGGAAAATAAAAACAAGATTTCACTTCCTTCCACCTGTGGCCTCTCCTCCCAGTTGCAAACTTTAATAGTTTCCCTTCTTGTGTTATGGACGGCACTCAACTCATCCTCACTCTGTTTAATTTACATTCTTACTGATGCACTAGCAACATTAGTGTCCATGCTTCTCTGGGAATAGGTTCATTAATCACTCTTCGTTAGTGCTGTGGCAGCAGAGCACTAAACACTGGAGGCCCTAAATAAATAGGTGGTATTGTTTGCTTTTCCATCTCACGGGGATAGAGTAATAAAAAATATTTCAAATTCCCAACCTTGCTATTTTTAGACAGAATAAATTTGGCACTTAAGTACTGAACATCATCCCTTTTATTGACTTGATACCAGACATCAGGTTTCACTGTATAAATATCAGTACAAAATGCATTTGATGGGTGGGATTAGTTTCAGACCATCACTGCCAAGTGACTTAGTTTAGTCACAGAAACCTCATTGCCATCTGTGGTATTTGAGGAATTTCAAAGAAAAGTGGGAACAATTTCCAAAAATGCTCCCAGAGAGGTGCTCCATGAGTCAGAGGACTGGAGGCAGTGGAGAAATGAACATCAGCTCACTAGTCAGAAGGTCTGCCTGTGATTTGCTGGGTGAATGGGGGCTAGTCAGTTCACCTCTCAGCCTCAGTTTCCCTATTTGTAAATAGAGATAATGATCTCCCTCTACCTTATAGGTAAGATTAATTCATTTGTATTTATAAGGCCCTATATAAATTCCAACATAAAATGCTGTTAATTTTGCACAGTCATATAAGTGGTCTGAGGGGATATTACTTTAAGAACATTAGTTTTAAGTAAACCTTAGAAAAGCAGAATAAAATCTGCACTTTTCCGAAAAGGCACCCAAGTAGCTGAGCCCCACAGAGAGCCTGGCATCTTCCCTTTGCACGCATTCTCAGATGTGCACCACAGAATATCATCATTTGTTTCATACATCGACGTCTCTGATGCCACATGTGATTTGTCATGGCATGGACTTTTACTTTTTTCAAGCTAGTGCTCAGACTTCAGGCTGTGGGTGGATGAGATATGTCTGGGGACCATACTAAGGCAGCATCTAAGGGCACTGAGCTAGCTGGCTGGCACGTGCAATCAGACCCTGAGCATTGTACGTGGGTGCAAGGATCTGAGAGCTGGCAGTACCTTGGCAGTACCTTGCAGGATGGGACCCTTTGTAAAGACAGAGGAATGATTGCCTTGAGTCTGCTAAGTGCCTAATCAAGGATTTGTAAAATTCATGTGTAAATGGCCATAAAGGCAGCTGGAAAGCAGCCCAGCCACTGTGTGATTAAGAGGAAGATATTCTAGTTTTGCAGTAATTGATAAAATGAAACGGTTATGGATGGATAACAAATGTTATATTTTTCTTATTTTCTCTGTGTGGGAAAAACAAAGGTGGTTTGGCAGTTGCTTCATTAATTTTTTAGCACTAGTATTGTTGTATCGTCACCTACCTCTTACGTACTTTTCACCCATAGATCTCAGAGTCTACACAGGAGATTAAGTATTATCACCATTCCATAGATAGGGAAACCAAAGCACAGATGCGAGGTGACTTGGCCAAAGTAACACAGCAATGTCATCAGCAGAGACAGGTCTCTTGATTCCCAGTCTAGTGCCCTATTATCTGGACCACACTGCCAGAACAATGTGAAATCTTCAAGTTGGACTTCTTGGGTTTCTCAGGACCCTTTAGAGGGGATCCCATCACCACCAGGTGCACATGGTAAGGGAAGTGCATCTATCTACCAAGGAATCTCATGAGGCTTGCAGGGGCATCCCTCCTGTAGGCCCTATGCTTGTGAGACCATAGGAGATTGGGCATTATGTGGAAGAACACATCTCACGGGTGTTGCTGCAGTCAAATGCCTGAAGAGAACCTGGGGCAGGGTTAGTTGGATAGCTCAGTGGTTTGAGCATTGGCCTGCTAAACCCAGGGTTGTGAGCTCAATCCTTGAGGAGGCCACTTGGGGATCTGGGGCAAAATCAGTACTTGGTCCTGCTAGTGAAGGCAGGGGGCTGGACACAATGACCTTTCAAGGTCCCTTCCAGTTCTAGGAGATGGGATATCTCCTATAATTATTATACTACTGGTGAGGTGTCACAGGGCTGGAGTACTAGCCCTTCTCCAGCTTCTGCAGCTAACAGCCTATATGGTTTGCTACAGTGGGACTCCCCTTTGATAATCTCCAGCAGGTGCATCAGGTGGAGATGACAGACAGAAGACTTCAACCTTCACAGAGGCCAGGCACCTTGTTTAAAAGGCACTTCAGCTCAGCTGAATGAAATGCTTTTGATAGCTAGTGGAAAATGCATGGCCTGTTACTGCAGCTCTATTTTAGTGTAGTTTGACTAGATTGTAAGCTATTTGGGACAGGGACCATCTCTTTGTGTGTCTGTACAGCACCTAGCACAATAGGCCTGATCCTGAGTGCAGTCTGGGATTGTCCTTGTTCTTCTGAACCAGTTTAAAAAAACTTTACTGCAGGGAGGAGCGTTTAACTTAATTTCCAATTAACTTCTGAAATGGCTAATTCTTTTTCAAGATGTCTATAAAAAGATCATCAGCCAAAGCAGTTGCAGGCCCAGTCCTTTTATATGCCAGAAAGAAGGGTCAAATTATTCAGCCAAAAAATATATATATATAGCCAAGGGACACTGGTTATAATAGCATTGAGCTCCCCATACAGGGGCTTTCCCACCACATTTCCAAGTCTCATTCCTCAGGTAAAACACTAGATGGAGTATGTAACATTTTTAACATTAAAAATACTTCCATTAATGCAGGATAAACAGAGCTAGGAGAAAACAAGCACTAGGGGAATGCATATAAAAGTCAGGTATTATGATATCATAGGCCTAATTTTCACTGGCATTCATTTTGAGTCAGCTCTAAGGTATGTGGGAAGGTATCTTTGCCTCTCAGCTACTGAATGGGAGCAAAGCTACTCTGCAGCAGATTCTTCAGCCTCAGTGGATGTGCGTAGTCACAGACCCAAGAATATATTAGAAAACAGTAGGGAGAGTTTGTTCTCATCATTTGGGTAGCATCCTCATTGTTCTTAAAAATTCAGCACCTAAGGTGCTCTTCAGAGCAGAGGGACAATATCAAGGCTACACATAGTGACATTGACTGGCTCATAATACAAGTGCTGTTAGTGTCTCTTCCCCCCAGCATTCCATTCTTTGATACCTCTGATTCAGTTTCCCAAAAGCTGTCTAAGAACTCTCCCCCTGTAAAGGTTCTCAGTCCCTCCCCACTATGCAAAGGTAAAAGTGGAGCATGGAAAGGGGCAAAAAAGGGCCTTCAGCCAGGGATGGCCTGGAATTTACTGGAGGTGGTTTTTACGGGCCCAATATAAGGCATTTTCCATTTTTGAAAATGGTTTTGTTAATGGACACCACATTACAGTTTGTTTTATTAACATATTCATTTACATATTGTGGTTACATAAAGCCAGAGCTTAATTTAGGGTTGTACAAATACAAAGTAAAACTGCAGTG
Organism: Malaclemys terrapin pileata; assembly: GCF_027887155.1. Classification (NCBI taxonomy): domain Eukaryota; kingdom Metazoa; phylum Chordata; order Testudines; family Emydidae; genus Malaclemys; species Malaclemys terrapin. Next base: position 79,899,831 of record NC_071511.1, on the reverse strand, counting down.
GGAATAATATGAGTATATGTAATTATAATACTGAAGATCAGAATGTCTGCATACATTTTGGTGCAGTATTTTCTCAAGGAAGTTATACATGTCATGACTCATATTTCAGTGTTCAACATTATATAAACAAAAGTTGAAAACATCTGATTATAGGCAAATGACAATAATGCAAAGCTGTGGGCTTGAAGCATTAAGCAATAAAAGCATGCGGAGTTGCAGACTACCAGTCCAGGTCCATCTGGGCATGCAGCAGTCTGTAGCAGAAGACCAACTCCGATGTAGTGGATAGATCAAGGCTATTCCTCAGTTTTGAATGGATATATCCAAAGTTTGAAAAGATTTATTCTATGCTTGCTGCAATTGCTGGACTCTGATGCAAGTACTTTTCCCAGTTTAAACCAGGTTTAAGCTGATATTTACCAATGCCCTATCCTAAACTAGTTTTTCCTGGGAAATTGCCAACCCTACCTTCAACAAAGGAAATTTTTAAAAACTCACCTTTTCATTTGCTCTTTTTCTTTCTTTGCATTTTGCTTGCTTGAGGCTCCTCACACTCTAAGAATTAGAAACTGGGAATTAGCTAGTAGTTTCTTAAAGTAACTAAAGGGACAACAAAGATTGCATGTGATAAAATGACTGGGCATAGCAGGGTCTTACCAGTAGTGTTCTCACACATTTTTTGGATACTATTGCAATGTTCATAGGCACAAACTACCAGATGCTTTGTTAAAAAGGAAGAACCTGAGAGCTCTTAGAAATAGACTCTGATGCTATTCCAGGCAGTACTTTGGCCTATGCTGGAAACTGCAACTAGTGGTATAAGACCCTCCTATCCCAGGATCTCACCCCATACCTGGCAGGGTGTTGGTACTGGCTCATGGGGTAGAACTCTGCAGGACCAGTGCATGGCAGAGCATTTGTGCCTCTAGAAACTTACCCAGTTCCAGGTTGGGGGGGGGGGGGGATCATCAATGTGCGCTGGTCATTGATGCACTGAATAGACAATAATAAGGTTTCTAACACAATTATTCTTTATGTAAGATATCAAGCAGAAAGCCCACATCATTTAGAAAACAACCACCTCCCTGAATGCAATGCCCCTCATTCTAGCTCACCCTTCTGTGTGTGTGTGTGTGTTTTATCTGTGATTAGGTAGACAGCATCCTTCCCCGCAGCTTCTCTCTGGTGGGGCTGTTGAAAATGTCTAACCATTGCAGAGCCTTTTTATAACCTTCCAGTCTCCTCTGCCATGTGACCTCCTGATCAGCCTCAATAGCTGAGCACAGATCCCGATCAGCTGACTTCATTGCCAGGTAACCTCTCCCCTTGTAAACCAGTTCTTCTGAGTAGGTGCCCGCTTTCTGGCTTGGGTGTTTGTGTTTGAATAGAGGCCCACCACCAATATTTAACAACACTTGCTAACCTCGTGCCAATCTATGGAGGCAAAAGTACAAGAGAAAAGGCAAACAAACCCACATTCATAATGGAGTTTGCAGGCTGATAAAGCTACATACAGAGAGTTTAGTAGCTGAAACAGAATTCTTAAGCTGTACATAGGCAAAGTCCCTAGATAGTCACACTGTGCTGTCATGTCTGCATTAACTGGAAAATCCTGTTGCCACATGGATGTCCCTAACTGGGCCAGGCAGCCACAGGTCCGGGCAGTTAGACTTGTAGGTCAAGATTTTCAAAAATGAGAGTCTAATCGTAGGCTCCAAGGTAAGCCCCAGTTCTAAATATGTTCGACCTCGTTTGCTAAAGTGCTGAGTACCCATAACTCCCACTAATGCTGTGCAAGCAGCACATTAAAAAGCAAGCCAACGTACTTAGGAGTCTAAAGATGTATTCAGGAGCCTGACGTTGTACCCACATTTTTGAAAAGCTTTGGTAACATTTTCAAAAGCACCCAAGTCATTTAGGTGCTACACACCTTTGAGGCTCTTTTGAAAATGGGCCTTAAGAGCCTACGTCCGATTGATTTCAATGTGAAAAATCCCTTAGGCACTTAGGGCCAGGTTTTTAAAGGCATTTAGGTGCCTAAAGATGCAGATCGGTGCGTAAGAGCGTTTTCAAAAGCAGTTCGGTACCTAACGCCCATTGAAATGCAATGGGAAAGGAGCTCCAATGGCTCAGATGCTCAAAGGTTTATGTGCCTAAGGCTCACTGAGCGGTAAGTGCTCCAGTACCTTTAAGGAGCTGGGCCTAAGTGCATAATTTAGATTTGAAAATGGGACTTATGCTCCTAGATTATGTAGGTATTTTTTAAACTGCTACCCTATGACCATATGTCCTTAGGGAAATGTGCTTGAGTTAGACAATCCTGTGTAGGCACATGGGGAGCTAACACTGAGCAACCACCTGAAAACTTGGCGCCAAGTAAAGGTGAGAAAAAGTGCTGTGCCCTTGCAGTTTGAAACAGCTTTTAAAAACTTTTTTGTGTTGCATAACCAGCCCTAGTAGTAGCGCCTCCTGTCTGCCACTGAAGGTGAAATGGTGGCACCACAAGGGCCCATTCAGTCTGCCAACAGCCCAGTACAGTGATAGTTACAGTGGAGACGCTCTGTTTTAACTTCAGAAGGGTTGGGTTATTCTGTCAGCAGAATGCAGCAACTTCAAGGGGAAAAACGAAAAGGAGCAAACCAGAACCTGTGCCTGCTTTTGTCATTGTTCACTGTTAGCTGCAGTATGGAAACATTGTGCAGGAACCTTGAATAGTTCCTCTTGCTCTTTTTTTTCTAATCTCCTGCTAAATTTTAACCCTGTCATTACAGCAATCCAGAACAACATTAAGCACATTCTACAAAAAGTACTGACCCCGAAGAGAAGAATTAAAGCACCCTAATATTAATCCTCTTGTGTTCAATAGCACCTTCCATTTTTAGATTCACAAAGCAATTACCCATTAGTTACAGATGGGGAAACTGAAGCACAGCATGGTGAAGGGGCTGGCCCGTTATAATGCAACAAGTGGCGGAGTCCAGCTTTGTGCTGAAATCTCCTGCTGCCCAGTCTGCTCAAAGACGAGACATGCTGCCTTCAGTTTGAACATAAATATACATGGTTTTGCATCATTTACAAAGAAAAGATTTTGTTTTTCAAACTAAACTGCATCATTTAATTTGTAAGCCCTATGTAAACACATGCCTTGGCTGCACACAAGCTTGTGCCAGTTTACTTGAAGCAGTGTCTGCCCCTGCATGGGTGCTCTGATTGCATTTGCATTAATGTTCCGCTTAAACCTGTTCCTTAAATTACGTAAACTGGCCACACAGCCTTTTGCATTGGTTTAACGACATTGATACAAAAGTGCAACATTGTATGTAGACACGCCTTTAGTAATGCTCAGCTACTAACCCCTTGGTCCTGCTGGCTCCCTCAGCCTTCTGAATCAAGCCTGCATATTTTACTGATAAAAAAGGGTTCTAATAGTGTCAGCACTGCCTCGGCACCATAGTGGCAAAAATTCAAACTGCAGTCTATTATGCCGCAGGTACCACCAACAGCAGTGCCATAGACACCTGCACAGGTGTGCGCCTGTCCTGGCCAGTAGCGACAACGTATTTGAATATATAGCCATAGCAGTTGTGTGTATCCCAGCCATATACAGCATGTGACAAGTTCTACCTTTAGGCCAGATGGGCTACCCCAGTGATATAGTTTCAGTACATTTGAAACCCTTTCTATAAGGTCCCAGCACGGCACAGAAATGGGTCCATAGACTCACTGGGGGGAAGGGGAACCCCTCACTAATTGCACTGATGCATAAATTACCATATGTAACTGACTAAAAAGGGTTAAAAAAGATGAAAAAGGGACCTACGGCACATTGGACAGCCTGCTACATGATAGCTGTGGTGTGCAAACTGTTCCAGTCCTGCTCCCCAATCCACGGACTCTCTCCCCCTCCCCCAATTACTCCAGTGCCAAGGCTTCCTCAGCAGCAGAGTGTGGGCTGAAGGCAGAGCTGGGGGCACAGCACTGGGGATGGGGGAGGAGCTGAGGGCTAGAGGCTGAGTTGGACTGGGGGGGGGGGGCGTGGAGAGGGTAGTAGGCAGGTAGAGCTGGCCTGGGGAGGGCCAGAGAATGATGGGGGTGGCTGAATGGGATTGGGGTGGAGTTGATCGGGGGGGGGGGGAGAGCCTGGGTCACACTCTACTCCCCCACCCCCTCCATGGGGGCTGGCCCAGGCCCCACTACACCCCCCCACACACACTATTCCTCTGTGCTCCACAGTTTGGGGATGTGTGCTGCACTACAGTATCCACATACATCCCATTTTAACATTTGACGTGTAGCTGGTCAAATTACCCCATGCTCTCATTCTGCCCCAAGAGAGGTGATGGGCATCGAGCTAAAACACGACTGGGAGGCCTGCATTGTGTTCCCAGCACTACAGCAGCTTTACTATATGCTCTGGGACCAATCACCTAGACCCAGCATTTTCAATAGCACCTAAAGAAGTTAATGGGATTTGGATGCCTAATGCGTTTAGGCAGCTTTGACAATCCCAGACATTACGCCCACTGTGCCTCAGTTTCTCCAGCTACATAGCTAATCCATCTTTGTGTCTGTGTCATTCCTTAATATCTAAGCGATTTGCCAGGTGCTGTACAAGAGTGAAATTCACCCCCTCTGTGCAGGAGGCCTGAGTTGGCTTTGTGTGGGGGGGTGGGGGTGGGGAAGGAATGGAATGCCGTAAATCTGCAGGCAGGCCATAGGGCTGAACTGCAGCATTTACATGAGCCCCTTTAGTGCTGCGCCACGCACACCTCCTGTGGGGCTTATGGAGTGTGGAGCGCTTTGAAAAAGCCTTTGCAGCTCAGTCCAGCTCACCCCATATGTAAAAGACAAATGCTGCCTATATAAAACATTTCTCTGCATTGATGTCAGCTGTTAACGGTGCCTAGGAACTGATGCCTTGAGCCAGACCCTCACTTAGTAGCTACCAGGATAGTTCCATTGAGTTCAGTGCAACTGCACTGATCATCCAGACCCTCAGCCTTTCTGGTATTGTCTCTCATTTCCCTAATGGTTTTGGTTATTTTCCTTTAACCGCGAGGTATGTCTGGCAGCCTCATCTGGTGCTGCTATCAATGTAATCAGTATTTGTTCTGTTGTACTGATGATTGATGAGATACCATTCTCTCACTTTCTGTGCTGTACACGGAACTAGTTCCTTTGGGTGGGAGCTTATTTTGTTCAGATTGTCAGTAACTAACTCAGTGTTTGCAGCATGCTTTGCGCTCCTCAGCTGGAAGATGGCACATGAGTGCAATGCGTCATCATCATAATTGCCAATAGCTTTACCCTATCATACTGTAGGGAAGCCCTAGCATAAAGTGGCATCAGCTCTTGGGAATTCTGATGAGGTCACGCACACTTTTGCTTGGTGCTGGGAATTTATGGGTGTGGGGGGAGTTTCAGTGTAGTCTATGCATAGGCTGACATGCATCCTAGTTCTGAGGGCCCATGGAATCACTTAAGCTATTAATTGGGACTATGCACTGGCCCTAAGCATTGTGGTGAATTTGCCCTTAATGCTGAGGAGGTCTGGTATATGGCTGCAATGTAAATACATGCTGAAAATACACAGAAGTAAATGATGTTCCCCAGCTAGACAGGTTGGGAATGTAACAGGGTACTGGAATATTTGATTGAAAGGCAGTTTTCTTAAAGGGCCACCATGATTTTTGGAACCAGCTGGGAATATAACTAATGTGAGTTTTAGTTAGAGGTTGTTTACTGTCAGCTAAATTGCTAGCTAACATCTGACTCCAGAATCTTTATTGTTGGTTGAGCCAGAAAGAAGAGAGATTGATTTTCAAATGCCACCCTGAATCTGCAGTGCTAGCAGTTAGAAAAATCCCCTTCTAAAATGCAAATGTAATAAATGTATTATGGAAGTCACTGACTGAGCCTGAATGTTATCCAGTGAAGGACTATTTTTACAGGCAGTCTTCTGGCCATAGCCCCACTTTAATGAGAGAGAAGTGCAGCCATGGAGGAACATTGAAGATGCCTGTCTCTACCTCCTTTAGTAAACTGTAAACTTCCAGTTCTTTAATCTAATCATTAGCGGGAGGGGATATTTTTTTGAGAGAAGCCAATATAAAAGGGTTGAAAGGTCGGCTGGGATAATACGTAATCCGTTGTGATAAGAACTGTTTACAGAATTATTAATCAAACACAAACGGGAACAGATAGTAGCATTTTTTATTAAATATTACAGTGGATCAAAAAGTACAAAATATCTTTTGCCTGCTATGTGATTGGGAAACTATTGGCACATAATACAGTATCAAAAGCATTAATAAGTACAATTTGGAAAACATACAAAAATTGTGTGTTTATAGTTGGCTCAGCTTTATTTCTGGTAGTGTTTAAACTAATGCAAAGGTTACTCAATAACCTTTTAAATGGGATACTATATAATATTACTGGGCCATTTTGCTATATACAGATAATCACCTTACAGAGCATATAGGCTACATAACTTGAATCACAAAAAGTATACAATATTTACAACAAATGAAAGTTAAAAAAGTATAAACAGCTAGTAGATTATGCTGCCATTATTAGAACATATTTAAAACTGGGGGAGAGGGGAACAAGTGAAATATCAAACACATTTACAGCAAACACCTAGTAAGTGCTCATGATAATAGTTTCAATGTTGTCGGCCTCACATAAGTGAAATAATTCCCATTTCTCATTAAAATCATGACAATGGTAAAAGAAGACCAGCTGTGACCTGACTGACCACCACCACCACCACCACACACACACACACACACACACACAAAGTGACTATGCGGAACAATGAATTAAAGAAATTAACCGTTCTCTTTGAAGGCATACTGCACAAAATGTTTAATGACCTCATAGAAACTTCCATTAGATGCATAACATAGTAAGATACAGTACTTAAGGACTCATGCACCAATTCAATAAGTTGTAAAGTAAATACTTAGTTGCAACAAACTACTTTGTATGCCCTGATACAAATGGGAACTTATCTTGTCCAGTAACTAAATAAATAAGACAGATCTATTGTGAAATGCAATCATTACAGATTTTGACCCTTACTAGAAACATATTTTGTTGCAAAAGTCAGTTAGGTTCTGTTTTCATTTCTGTTTCCTAAAGTCAAACTCAGTCTGTAACTAGAAGTTACACGAATATTGTTTTTGTTGGGCTTTTATAGTTAATTGAATCTCACAACCTTCAGAATCTGTAATGAATCTTGAACATAGTGTATTTGAATTGCAACATTTCTTGGCACTGGTTCTTGGTAAATATATTTATGACTCTATTGCCAATTAGATTCCGCAGTTTCCCTTACAACCCTACCAATAACAATGGTTTTGATTGCACAAAGAAAGGCTTGTGCAATTTCATTCAATAATAAGGCCCCTTGAACTCAAACAATGCAAACAAAGCCCCATTTAAGACATTAAAAAAAAAAAAGTAGTTCTCAGCCAATGGAGAATTCAATGGTCTTTCTGAAAGATTTCCCAGATTTCTGGTAAGAGTTTTTAAACAAATAATGTACTACTTCTGTTGGGGAGTTATGCCACCATTTCTTTTTATTTGTCCTGATGTTTTGCCCAGTATATTATGAGCTTCCTCAGACTGAAACAGCGAGTCTCCTCATGGAATAAATGAAGGAAAAAAATCCCCCCTCCCCAACTCTGCACTGTGTTAACATTGTTTTAAAATGCTGTGATCAAATTCCAACATGTCATCAAAAGTGAAATAAGAGACTTGTTGTAAACAAATCCATGAATCCAGGATGTACAGAATATCATAAACAAGTAAGAGAAATGTTCAATTTTCTGATTAAATGGCAGGCACATACATATTTGTGTTTGCTGTAGGTTTATACATTTCCTCCCAACCCTCGATTCTTACATGATTTAGGCCTCATGCAACTTCACTAGAGATGCCTTCTCTACTATGGCCTGTGACCAAATGAGCTTGTGATTTTGTTTTCTGTACAGTATGTGGAATAGCAGAATAATCTGTATTGGCACATTTATGTTCTAGATTCTACTAGTCTGTTTACTGATCAATTAAATCTTGTTTTGCCACAGAAATATAAAGTATTTAATTGAAGAAAGTGGATCTTTAACAGTAGATAACTTCATAATTCTGGTTTCCACCTTTGGATATTAAATATGTCCCATTATATATTGTATTTGGCATTATATCCTGGGAAGGTCTAATAAGATGTGTGGCATGCAAGGTGTTTCTATTTTTATTTTTAACAGTTTTGATCATGCTGTATTTGAATAATAACTGAGATGGTTTAAATCATAACCCATTTTCACATTGTAAAATACCTCCAAGTTTAACCTCTGTCTCAATTTCTATATTTAGCTGCAGAGTGGTGATGGCTCTCAAGTGACCATATGCTTTGGAAGGTTCTTTCATTATGGAAACTCAAAACCTGTACTCATAGGCTTTTTATACTTACAAATTATTCCCAATGATTGGGGTTAGTTGTTCAGCATGAGTGCAGAGGGCTATCACAAAAGGTGTGCAGGCTTTAAGTCCCAGCTATGCAAATCACCACAGCTCCTTTGACTTCAGTGTAGCCATGCAGATTTTTGCCAGCTGAGAACCTAGCTCTCTGAATAGGGTTCACCTGATGTGCTAGCTGGGGTGAGTTTCACTTGATGTGAACTAGGAAGAAGGGGCTGGGTAAGTGAGCATCACCGCTTAACCCACTATTCAGACTACTGAACCTTGGGCTACTATTTAGTGGTATTCTTCTTTGTGGGGGGAGGCGCCTGTCCCCAACCCATCCCCATTTCGAGGCACAGGACTCTTAAAACCTTTTGATTAAAAAATAAAGGTTGGCTCCTGTTCTAATTTTTGACATTCTTGACATATTCTTATAACCCACAAATCCGTCTTCTGGACTCCATTGTTATTCAGCAGCTTGTTGCCAGTAAGATTTTGTTCTTTATTTCTCTGGTATGCAGGAGGGTTTCACAGCCTAGATAAGGTAGGTACAATTGTTAACAAATTCACAGACCAAAAGCTTCTGTGGCCAGTAAAGCAGTGTATGAGCCATTGTGACAACACCAGTGGGAGCGACAGGTGCTCAGCACCTATCAGGAACAGACCATAGAAAAAAAGAACTTTGTTTGCATCAATTGCATTGTTGTATAATCTACAGTATGTTTATAGCCTGAACCAATTGCTTCAGTTTGTAAACAATAATGTCACCACCAAAAAAGCTGCTCAAAAGTATAAGAACTGGAAAAATTACAAACACACACACACACACACACAGACAAAAATTAGGACAGCCACAGCTTTTAAAATAAGTTGCAGATAAAATGATACTGTTTAATTTAAAAAAAAAGAGCACAGGATATACTGGACAAATGAAACTATATAAATTATGTGACCAAATGTGACACTGATAGTTTTCAAAGCGGATATGTACAGTCAAATTAAACAGTGTTTACCTTTCTGTTCTGATAGTGTTAAAATGAAGAATCTATTGCAGTTTTACTATACATTGCATTGATTGAACCTTTGAAAATCAGGAAAGTTATCCCAAAAAAAGCACATCTATTGATTGTATGTATTCCCTGCCTCCTCCTCTTTTTCAGATTCATCGAGTCCTTGACTGAATGGAACTATCTAAGGACCCTAATCCTCCACTCCCTGAAAAAAAAAAAAAAAAAAAAAAAAAGCAAGTTTTTCCACTGGCTTCAAAGAGATCAGGATCTGTCCCTAAACTTCCATTGGTTTGCTCTGATCTTTGCTCTTGATATATGTAAGACCTTTCAAAAAACTAATATGCAAATGAAATGATTTGAGGAGTAGGTGTGGGAGCTGGAATTACAAACTGTAAAGTAGTTTTGTCTCAATCAGATTTGAAGCATTCAGCTACATGGGATGAGATTACTTACTGGTTAACAAAAATATTGATTTCTAATTCTGCAAGACATTATCACAGGGAAAGGAATGTAGCTAACAACATTTTTTCTCAGATACTTTAAAAAAAAGGGATTTACAGTTTTGTGCTCGGATGTACAGAAGACAGCTGGGAAGGTGGAAAGGCAGCTTGAGGATTTATAGCAGCTAAAGGATAAATGCTATTGTGCAAAAGGTCACCATATGAACTTCCTACAGGTGTTGCTGCAGCTAAGTGTCTATAGAGCTGCTGAGAATTTGCAGGGGATGTAAGAAATTGTCTTTGCACCATGAAGGAATGAAGAGCCAAAGGCTGCATTAGTGGAGAAAGCACAGTCTGATTTTTCAAGTACTGCAAAGGATGAGAGTATCCAGCTGGGATGCGATTGTTCAACCCCGCACACAGAGTTCCTGGGTACAAGCCTGTGAAGATAGGAGTTGAGAGGGGAAATTTGTGGCTTTCCAACGTGTTGCCAGAATGTAGACCATGAACTGATTTGCTGCCTTCACCCTCTCGGTCGGGAACTTTTTCCTTTGCAGGCGTCTCCTTTGGTAAGTGCAGAGGAGAGACAGCTCGGATTTTTTTTTCAGAAATGACTTTGTCCAAATCCTCTAGGTTCCGTTTCAAAGGCCGAGCTGCCCCAATGTTTTGGGGACTACTTTTGCGGCTTATAATTGGATGGACCATTCCTTCCATCTTTCTTAAATTCTCAAGTCTCTGATTCTGCTGTTTTCCGGACCTGTGAAGGGATTCACCATGTTTTTTAGGTGCTGACATGGTCATTGGAGAAACACGGCAAGCTTTGGGATTACAGTTTATGCTCAACCCCTGGCCGCCTGATGTATGGAACTGGGAAATACTTTTGCTTTCTTGCGGCACCATTGATGAATGCAGGAGACTGGACCCTGGAGTCTTTGCAGTCTGTTTGTGTACGCTCTTTGGGAGACTCAAATCCGTAGGCTGATCATCTGAAGAGGCTTCCACTGCAGTCTTTTTTTCTTGCTGATGCAAAGATGGGTGATAATTTAAATTAAGTTTTTCTTGGTGTTTGTGTTGAGTAAAAGTAGAAATATTTTCTGAATCTCTGAACATGTCTCGAGGGAGGTACTTTGATGTCTGTTCATTATTAAGATGGTGTTCTGTGTGCCTATAAAGGCTGTGCAGATGAGGAGATGAGTAAAAGTCTGCCAAGAAACTGGGCACATGGGAATGCTGCAGTGCCCTTTTCTCATTCATTTTATCTTTGCAGTCCTGGATATCTGGCTTCAGTACATAAGATTCAGCAAGAGAGTTAAGGTGATGTTTTGAAAAATCACAACGCTTGGGATCTGGTTTACTTAACGTGTCAGGCTTAAAAGCTTCATTAATAGATTTCCTTTCCTCTGAATTCTTGGTTTTAAAACTCTGCACATGTTGTATTACAGATGGTCTATTAACTGCCACAGAATCAGAATTGGGGGCATGGGGAGCCTGAGATATGCTTGCAGACAGTTCATCTCTGCTGTTTAATTTCTTTTTGCTAATCAAAGGTGGAGGTGACCCATAAGGATAACTACATGACAGAGTTGCCCCACTGACCTGTGATAGAAGTTTTTTCTTTGCCAGTGGTGACATGATGCCTGGATTACCCTTTGAATAGATTAGTGGTGTGTAACTAAAACTGGGATCATCATTAATGGAACCTGGCAGTTCCTTTTCTTTGAACATGTCAAAATTCTGTACCACAAGAACTTTGGGCGTTTGCTTTAGTGCGTTGTGTATGTCTTCGTTACCTAACTGATCCAATTTCACTGTGCAGTTTGCAATATAATCAGCCATCTCTGGCAATTTATCGTCTTCCATGTCGGTTTGACTTGGTAACTGTACTTGGATTGCAGGGAAATTATTAAAAGGCAGTTCTTGGGGTTCACTTTCTAAACTGCCTGTAAAACTGTGTCCTCTTTGTTCTTGCTTTGTGTCATCAAGGGCATCTGTTGGGGTGTGCAAGTGTTTGTTGACTTTTGGCTCCAACATGGCATCCTCTTCAGGAGGCACTGAAGCACTTGAAAAAGAGACCGAGTGCTGTACTTCCTCCTTGGGCTTTTCACTGTTGGAGCTGCTTTCCATCAAGTCTATCTTTTCCAGAGATACTGGCCCTGTTGCCTCTGGCAGAAGAGGCTGGGACCCTTCCAGGGGCTTCTTCATCTCCTCCACTGCAGGATGCTCAGATAAACTTTTCTGGTCTGAAGAGTCTTGATCCTTCTCTTGTTCTGATGAAACCTAATAAAATGTTTCAATAGACAGTAATAAGAATGCAGTGTATGTTGACAGATTGCTTATAAAAGCAAATACAGTACACAGAAGCGACTTTTGGAAATATTCTTGTCAATCATCTTGTTGAAATCTGAAAGCTTTAATACGACGTATCAGATTTTAAACAAAGCAATCGAAGTCCCCAAAATACTGGGAAATATACTCATACCCACATTAATGACACAATTAAAATAGCAAAGGCTTGTAACCAGACTATAAATAATTGGATCATCTGATGATTTGACCAGATAGTTTAATACTAAGGTTGTCCTCTTTCTAAATCATTTTCCTAAATAGATAATTACACTTTTCCCAACACAATTGAGAAGAATATAAAATATTCTCAGTATTCAATCCCACCTATGAAAAATATAGACCAGTCCAAGTTGGCTTTCCTTATTGTGTCTATATTGTAGATATAATTCCTCCAGTTTGGCTATCTTGAAATTCAGTGATTGCAGAACAGATGAGCCACATTTGGTTCTACTTTAAAATGTTAAAAATTCAAGAAACAGAATATTAGAAATCAATGCTATAGACTGAGAAATCACTGGTATAGCTTAACTGGGGCATGCTTTTTTTATTAATGGATTAAAATGAAGTTGTCAACATTCAGTGAGTGTGTGTGTGCGCCATTATAAATATAGCTTTTATAAGTTATAGTCAATGAGACTGCAGCTCTTTATGCTTCTCCATTAATAAAGCTTGTGTGCACAATTCACACTATTCATTCCATTATGTAGACGAATGAACTGTGACCCTGAAGGTCATTATAACGTTCCATCTGTGATACAGCTGACTGACAACCCTTTTCAAAATTGCTGTCATTCTCCTCTGACATGCCTTGGTAGAAGAGAGTCAGAAAACAGCAGCATTGTGTGAGCCTATTCTTCTTATTATTTTTTCCTTCTTTCTTAGTTGTAAAGATAAGCGGAATCAAGAAAGTTATTATCCAAATGCTGCATTATGGTCTATCATGTCAGGGAGGGATATAAAAGTATGTAATGAATCACAACCATCTTAAAGATTTATTTCTTCACAGCTGCTTTTAAATATTCCTCTGTGTTGGGTTTTCCTATTAGTTACAGTGTCTGTTAGTCTTCATAAGTACTATTTTTTTTTAAAAACTAATAGCTGCCTTTTTCAGTTCAAATACCATCATTAGTCCTTCACAAAGTACTATCACTGGTCTCCTGAGATTATACAATTACAGGAAAATACCAGACAGATGAGCAAAGCAAGGGGGAAAGGCAAATCAAATGTAATAATTGTACATTCTGCTCTTTGTTTTTGTTAAGCAACAGTTTGAATGAAGTTTTAGCTATTTTAAAGACATGCACAGTGTAAGCTAATAACAGTTTTTTCTAGTTCGTTACATTGAGCAATGTCATTCTGACTCCAATAGAATAAAGGAGTACAAAACTGAGTAATCAACTAAAGACTCTACTCTCCCAGTGACATCCCTGTTCATGTTTATATCTGGGTGAGTGGTGAATGTGTATTAGGAAGGACTGTATTCTTACATCTCTTCTTTACTTTTATAACTAATCCTGGCACAGATCATCCCCTTCTATGGAAAGCCAGCTTCCTTGGTGGTGGGTTTTGACCCCAAACCCCAGATGTGTTGGATCCTTGAGGATTTTCAGATGGCCAGAGCCATTTAGTCAGAGGCCATGTGCTTCTGCACCTGTTCAAGCTCCAATGACCTCTGACTGCCTAGCAGTGAGGTTCCTTTGCAGACATGCTACCAGGGCCTTTCCTGGCTGTGACTGCCCCCACAGGTGGGTTCACTGGAACCAATATAGCCTTCAGCTGTACTCTATTTTCTGATTAATGTTCCTGGGGACCGAGAGAGAGATGGTGTGCATATTCTCACCCCAGCTCTTGCCCAATCCTCCCATCCCAGCCTGGACTCTAATCCCACCACACTCAAATGTAGCTCCTCAGGAGCTGAACATACAGCTGAGCTCCTCTTTCTCATGGACACTGTAAAGTGCTGCAGCTGTGGATACTTCCATGCTAGAAAGCCCCCCAATGTAGGTGGTTATATAGTGCTTGTGCAGCTGTCCTGACCCTGCACCAATCCCAGGAGCACAGTCCATTATGTCATCAACCCAGAAGGCCCAGTATAGCGGCTGGTCCCTGGGTAATGTTTTCAGGGGAGGAAGAGTTCCCCCTGCATCGCTCAAGGTGGATGGATGGTTTATTGACAACTAGGGAAGCTAAGTGGGCTGTACAGGCTTGGCGTTCCAGATCTGAATAGAGAGCTTCTTTAGGGGAGTTCAATTCCATGAGCTATTGCCATCACTGAACACCCACCCATAGAACAGGTGCATATACCCTCCACTCCAAGTTACGCACTGGGCCCAGCCATCCTGTGGATAACTTGGCCCAGTAACATAGCCATTGCCTCATAAAGAGGGACAGGATTTGGCCCTTAGTATTAAAAATATCCACGTTACAGTCAGACAGCAGAGAATAATTCTGATACAGGAGGTAAAAGTTTACTGTAGGAAACCACTAACATTGTGCATTACAGTGTCTATGGCTCTAATTCTTACACATTTCCGATAAACACTGCTAAGAACTCTTCCTGAAACTCGCATACAGAAATAACTGCAGTTTAAGCAGCAGGAAGTTTGAGATACAAAACAACAAAAGCAAGGAAATTCAAAGTTAAGACTGACACTCCATCCCTGGCTCGTTATGTTGTGCTTAGCTGCTGCAGTACATATGGTATGTAACATAACTCACTGATCTGAGACCACGGCAATAAATAACCAGGCACAAAGGGATGACTGAGGAAAGGAATGCTAGCCTTAACTTCGCATTTCCTTGCTTTTGGCAATTTGTGTCGCAACCTTGCAGTTACTTAAGCAGGTTTTTGTGTGCTCTTTTCTTTATATATTTGTAATTAGTAGTGGAGATTTTTACAATGTTTCTTCCTTTAAAATTGAAATTCAAGGAAAAGTCACTGTGAAGTGTCAACTTTAAAGACTCTGTTGATCAAGTCAGTATAAAACACATAATCAGGCAGTCTCTTATGGGTCCATTGTAAACCTGACTTTGGGGTTTTTTGACAGGATTATAAAAATTCACTATACTTGAAACTTAGCATACAAGGCCTCAGCCGGGTACATATTTAGCTGCTTTGCTATTTTTAAGCCATAGAAAGAAGGATTTTTGGTAGTCATGTCAAACTAGATTTTCAGACTGGTCTAAATCCAGTACATCTGTACATGCCAGACAGCAATTGCATCAAAGGGACTGCTGAGCTGTGTTGGCTACACAATGCATGTCTTAAAAATTCTTTAAATACTTATTTCCAAGAAGGGTTGTAATGGCTCCAAATGTAGCAATTGTGATTTCCAAATAAAGGAGGACACAGTATAGTTTGTATGCCATAGACAACAACAGCTTGATTAGGTCAATGGCATAGGGTGTACAATATTGTATGTGAGAGGGGGAGTAGGATTTTCAAAATGTCTAAGTGATGTCAATGGGACTTGTGCTCCTATGTCACTTACATACTTTTGAAAATCTCACCCACCGTGTGCAATACTAAAAACTCTTATGTATATGACTTAAAACAGATGAAAGTGTGTTCTACTGACTCCTGGGGGCTGGCCTGTTGCAGGCTCTGGTCCTGTAGGCTACTCCATGAGGGCTGATCTCTGGGTCTGCATGGAGCCCTACTTAAGTGAATAGGGCTCTGCATAGGTGTAGGGGTCAGTCCTTTTCAGAGAGCTTGCAGGACAGGGGACTATGGCAAAACTCCCATTGACTTCACTGGGAAATCTGTCAAGAGTAAGGACTGTGACCCTTGAATTTTAGATTTCAACCCAAAGGGGATATTTAGTCTTGTTAATAATCCAGGAAAAATGAGTTTTTGATGGAAATGTGAATACATCCATAAGTGTGGAAGTGCCATTACAAAGTCTGCATTTGCCAAAAGTTACCACAATATTACCAGAGGTATTTCAGTTCCCCCTACCCTATATTTAGAGTAGGAAATCACTGTGGAAACTGCGTGGTTTCCTGTTGGCTAGTGTTGACTTTTTAATGGTGACCACTGTATAATACAATGAGCAGAAACTGTATTTCCTACATCCAGTCTTGGTATTTTGCCATCATTTCTATGCAACATGGAACTTGCTGGTTGCTGTTTATAGCCCAGCACAATCATAACACTCAGAATGCCATCACAATTGGATTTCAGCTACTGAGCAAAGGAAGGCCAACTAATTTTGGAATTGTCAGGTTTAAATGATTTATTTTATCATTGGGTTTTATGTTATTAAAGCAGTACATTGTTAATTGAAAAGTTAAAAAGCAGGAAATTAACTAACCTCAGATGCATCGTGGGGTTTCTGTGCATTATCTTTTTCTTTCTTGCTCTTTTGGTTTTCATTTTTGATGCGTTTTGTTCCAGACACTTTTGTTTTAGTTTCGCTCTCCTGGGAACTGTTATCCTGTTTTCGAGGTTTCACTGGAGGCAATGGCTTATCTTCCTCTCCTTTAATAAATCTTTCATATGGCAGGATTAATCTAAAGGATTAAGGAACAAATAATTGATCAGTTTTTGCAGTTCTAATAAAGAAAAAATGTAGCGGCTCTGAGCAGTTTATTTAATAAACCTAATTTTTCTACAGCATAAACACAATTCTGTAACCTTGCCCTCAATATTTATCCCACATATGATAAAGCAACGTATTTGGCAAGATTCTCAGCTGGTGCCAATCTGGTTCCCCTGATGCTCACAGAGCATGTTGGTTATGGAGCTGAGGATCTGTCCCACAGTGTTTTCAACTAGTTTAAAAGTCAATCATATCTTTCTTTTGGCGGCCTACTCCTAAACACATATGCCAGTAAATTGGTACAGAGCTAAGGCAACCTAATATATTTCCAGCCTGGTGGTGAACATAAAAGTTGTAAATTTGCGTTTAGACTGAAAACTTGGTAGAGAGCAGAGGAGACATTATTTCACCCAACCTCCAACGGAGAGTGTAGAACAATTTGACTAGCACAGAGCTGCCTTTTCTGGCAAATCCATGAAGGGAAAGGTAGGTTGGTCCCTGGTCTGGAGGATGTTCCTTTGCTCTTCTGTCAAAGGGCAAGAGGGGTGGGGTTGCTGCTAGGAGAAGAGTGGCCGGGGGAGCATGGCAAAGAAAATCACAAGGGATTTAAAAAATAAAGAATTTTAATTGCAGAACTTTCTTCAACAAAGTGTGTGAATTCACTTTTTAAAAAAGAAAAACCTCAAACAGTTTGAGTTTTCCTTTCACAGTGTAGCTCTTGATCTAAAAGGAAAAATAACTGATGTAATTAAAAGGGATGGATTGCATTACAATCTCAGTTTCAACTTCAGTGATTAAAGTTTCTATAATGCATTTGGTATGATTAATGACTCACTGTGGGATTAATACAAGACTCAGACTTTAAAAATATGAACTTTAATACAGTAAACATAATTTGTTTAAAAAAAAGACAAGTTGACTCAATGAAGAAAATGTACTTTGCTTATAAACAACATAAATCTGTACAAATGCTGGGAATCCTTAATTATCTTTAATCTAAGACTCCAAGGCAGAAAACTCTTTGGTTCAGATATATGTTTGTTATCCTACAATCAGTTTCTAACCATGCAATTTTGATTTAAATACTTAGATGCTGAAACACAGTTTGGGCTTAAGAGAGCAGAAATTAGATTGTGATCTTAACGTTTCACATTTTAATAAAATACAACATAATTTGTTAAAATATAAACCTAATTTATGCCATATTAGAAACAAAATTTAGTAACTGAGCATGCTCTGACATGGTATGTGCAAAGAGGCGTGAATAATATTTTCTAGCCCTGAATTTGGCAGTGCTCCAGTAATGAAGCTAAGCAGAGCCCACAGGGAATATTCATCTTCAGATCCCATTACAAACTGAGTTTAAACATGTTCCAGCTGCTAAAACTGGAAACTGCTCCTTATATGCAGCCTTAGCAAAATAATATATTGTTGCCAAATACCTGCTTCCCACTGTAATATTACAGTTAATGTTTATATAATAAAAAGCATAACTAAGCAGAATAAGAAAAAATAATCTTGTTCATACTTGAGGCTGGTAAATTTCATTTGTAAAGCACAAATATTCATGAAACACTTAATATCTCCCTCTGCTGCATGCAGTATTTGGGACTTTACTATAGAGACAAGTTTTGGTTTCATACTGGGCAATATTTATATCTTGCTGCCATGTGTTAAATATTTAAAGTCACTTTTAATAAAAACACATTTTATTGCTATAATTGTTCGCACTGAGATAGGATTGTTTGACTTTGTTTTGTTTCCATGGGAACATGTCGTCCATTTGCAATCTACATATACCATCAGTAAATGTTTCAATAGCTGTTCATTGCTCTAAATGAGATGAAGATGATACTGTACCACTAGTGGTCCTTTTAATAAAAGATACTATGTGATTAACCTTCTGGTTAAGGCAGAAATCAGCACAAGGATGGGCCTGACAAGATTAATCACTGTTAGCATTCTTTCCATTGAGTCTTTTGTGGCACTTTCTGACAAAGGTTCCTCCTCTTTGTTGCCATATAGAGCACCAGGACTCATTAGGTTTGGTGCTAATTAGGAACCACAGCTTAAATTTCCTTTTCTAATCTTAAGAGTTCATGTGGGAGGACAACATTTTCATTTCAGTTATTTTTCACTGAGTTCAGCAGTTGGCACTAAGACAGCAGTAAAAAATACATTTCACATAGCTGGTCAAAGGCCTAGAGCCAGCAGCAGGAAATCTGGAATTAAATGTTTCTTGTATCGGGAAAGAGGCATGACTAAGGTAAAACTGAATCAAAACACAAGGATGGCTTATTCTAGAGGTCCCCCTCCCACTTTTTTAAATAAAGCCCAATGTGCTGCTGTTTCTCTATCGCACAGAGATCATTTTTAAGCGCGCACATACATTCACATAGACACAAAGCAAAAAGGAAGCATACATGAATATGCACTGTGAGGCTCTAGAGAAGCCTAACACCATGAACAATTGCTGCTTCGTATAGAGATTTCCGTTTGTTACAATTTGCACTGAATGTTTTTTCAGTTATCCTGTCATGGTACAACACGATTACCCACAGGATATGATCTTATCATTTGATTATTAGAAGTTTTTATAGTACCAGAGTAATAAAGCTAATACAGCTTTCAGAACATTTAAACAACCAGCTAATATACCATTAAAATACACTCTACTTATCCAATTTAAGGTCAACGTTGCCCAACACAGGAAAAATGTGGTTATCTATTATACAAATAGTTTAGCAGAATGCAACATGCCTGGAACTAGCTCAAGATTTTTGTCAAATATTTGCAGCACAGCTAAGATTTAATCAATCTTTAAGCATGTAAAGGTAAAGACATATTAAAAATATGGCTACCTAGAATGCATTAAACTTTGAAAACAACAGCTAAATTTTCAGCTGCTTTGAAATGTAGCCCTTTCTCCCATGACAGGGCTAGGGGAACGTAACAATGTATTCATAAGAAAAATTAAAAGAATATTTTGTGGTCTAAAGAATATTTACTCCTAAAGACTGCAAACAGCCCAAATAAAAGGGCCTTTATCATGATCAAGATTCCAATATTAAGATTAATAAAATGTATTATTTATAAGGCAATTAACATAAATAGAATATGTAAGCAGTAGTGTATTAAAAAAATCTTTCCAAAGGCAGCAGATTTTTAGCAGCATGAGTTTTTTTTCCCTTGGAATAATACAAGAATAACATTTTCCAGCCAAGAGCAGAAACAGTAGGGGAGTCTTTGCTATCACAGAGCTTCTTATTAAATTCAGTCACTGTGAAAACCGAGACTTTAAAAAATAATAATAATAAAGACAACTTAAAATCAATACAAGTTAGATTAACAAATCAGTGCTATACTAATCCTGATTTATTACAATCAGCAATATTAAGTTTAATCACGTATAAACTGCTAGTCTAAAAATATTCTGCTTTACTGAGTCTTGAATTAAATAATGGTGCAGAGTGTACCAAGTTTTTAGATCTGCATCATCTGATATTATGAAAAATTCAATGTACTGCTCTGCAGCAGATGTCAGAGGTCAGCAAATCTATTACAGTAATGTAAGTAATCTGGCTTTCTGCCAACTATAAAAAAAAAACCCGAAAAGAAACACAGAGGCAGATAATTTTATATTTATAAATTCTAAAATCCTCCAGGGACTGCATCTTTTTCCCAACAAAAAGCAGAATTCACATCAGAGAAATGTATTTCACAGTATAACAAACATGTCTTCATCACTGGCATTTCATAAAAAGAAAAAAGAAAGAAAAAGCCCTTAATCTTTATAAATCAACATTTTTTCCAGCTACAGGAAAAAACAATGCAAAATTTAATCTGAACCAGTAACCACTAATGTTTCATGTATTGATTAATGCACACACAGAATGAATGAGCTTTTTAGCTAAACTCTGCTTCATAGGACATGAGAGAGTGTCTATTTATAGGAATAGTAATAATAATTAATAAAATGGTTAGAATAATGTAAAGGGTCTGACAAACCCAGGAAGAGGAGGAAAATTAAAAGTTAAGGCTGCCAATTCTTTCTTTAACTCTCCCCACTGTGCTGGGGTACTACAGGGCTCTCTGATTAGGAAGTGACCATATGTACAGTACATGACGCTCTGTCCACAGGCTCCATAAGGTGAGTTATGGGCACAAAGGCAGCTTGGATGCGGAAGTCTAAACCCTTTCACTATTTTAACATAGCTCATGGCTGTGTTTAATTCTTTCATTTCTTTCTTTGTGAATGGCAGTACAGAAATTCCCCAATGTGTCTCCCTTTCATATCCTATTCTCTTCTCTAGTGCTCCAGACTCAACACAATGCAAAATGGAAACTCTGGATGTTTCTAGGGATGATTTAAAGGTCTGGTGACCAGGTTTTTTCCATTCTCAGCTAAGGGTTCAGAAGACTGACTGAAATTGAAAGGCAGAATATTTCAATCTGATAAATGAAACAACTTTTTTTTGACACAATGCATAATTAAACTGTGGAACTCATTGCCACTGAATATCATTGAGGCCAAGAGCTTAGTATGATTAAAAAAGGATTAGCCATTTATATGGATAGTGGCAATGTCTACAGTTACAGCAGATAAGGTTTAAAAATACAGTGAAGGGATATAAACCCTTGTATTTCATTCAAGGAATAAAGAAACTCACACTGACAGGGGTTTGGAAGAAACTTCTATTTCCATCATTGTCCACTATGGAGTTTCTTGCATCTCCCTCTGAAGCACCTGATCCTAGCCATGCCTAGAGACCAAATAAACTGGACCACCTGTTTGATTCAATGTAGCAATTGCTATGTTCCTAAAATAACAGCCCCATCACATAAACAACAGCAGCTGGGTAGGGCCACCTGACACCTCTTGGGCAAGAACCTGAGATTGGAGTTCAGAAGGTAGATTAAAAATGGGAGGAGTGAGTCTTACCCACTCACGGTTCTCTACAATAAATTCAGTACATTTATGCTATGGTGATAGGCAGGAGCGCCGCCAGCTTTTCTGCTGCCCTAGGCAGCAGAAGGTCCTTCCCCGAAATGCCGCCCCCAACAGAGGCGGCGGAAGGTCCCGCTGCCGAAATACTGCCGAGGTCGCCACCTCCCAAATTGTAGCACCTGAGGTGACCGCCTAGGTCGCCTACTGGGTTGCGCCGGCCCTGGTGATAGGCATATTAGAAATGCCAAAATTTATATTACAGCCCCTGAATCACCCTGGCCTGATTTTGTTCCCTAGGAAGTTCATGGCAAAACTTGAAGGGGAGCAGGAATGAGCCACTGTGATCTCAATGGGACGTGTTTCTTGCTTTTTTAATACGCTGCTGTTGAAATGAAAACCCATAATTTCTCAAAGCCATATGGCCTGACTTTAGAAGCAGCACTATCACTAAAGGCATAAGATCATGCCACCACTTTCGCTAGAGGCTTTGTCATGGGATATAGTGCTCAGCTGTTTGAATGGGTAGGAAAACTGGACCAAGAACACAGCTCCTAATGACCAAGGCAAATATACAGTAGAGGAAGGGGCAGAAGAGAAGTTCAAAACCAGAGGCCTGAGCTCTGAATCCAAAAGAGGAAAATGAAGTGTGCTGGGGAACCAATAATGTATTCCAAAAAGCTAATTTCATTTGTACTGTCCAGGGGTTCCAAAAGCAAGCGTTGCACTCTTTTGTGTAGAATACAATAGCAATCGCATCATTTGCATTTGTCTGAAGTACGAAATGGACATGTATTTTATCAGTACAGACAAAATTTGTTTGAGTTCAGTTTTGTTCCCAGAGAACTTTCCTGCCTTACAGAAATGGATCTTTCATCTTTTCATCAACAACTTGCCTTACAGCCCACTGTGAGTTCTGAGAGCTCTCACACCATTGAGAGGTGGGAACTGCCTGTGTGTAAGAGAGTTCAAAAACACTTTGCTTTAAATAAACTGGAAATTAGTGATATTACAAACACAGCTGTTGATTTAGCTGAGCAGTCTGAGGATGAAAGCTTAGGAACTCTCCATCCTATAAAGCAATAGGGAAAGATAAAGGACCAAATCCTCTCCCCAGTGACCAGCCCAACTAGATGGGCTGGAGGCAGGGGATGGGCACTGGGCCAGGGATGGGGAGAGAATCCTCCAGGCCATTCCAGAGAAGCTTCTTTAGTCTTTGCCTCTGTTGCAAACATCATCTTCTCCACCAAAAGCAGTAGTAGTAGTAGTGGATCCACACAATTGCTCACCCACCAGCCCTTTCTGAGCAACGCCTCCCCACCAAGGTGCAAGGAGCTTTGCAGAGGACAGCTTTGCGATGTGAGGTCTTTCCCCCCCGATGTGTTCAGTCCACAGCAAAGTCGGGTGCAGAAGAGGGGTGGCACTCAGAGGGAGTTGTTTCTGTATAGGGACTGCAGTGGGCCCTCACCCTTGTTTGGGGTGCCCAAGGGATTGGGAGAACAGCTCTTTGTGATCTCTCCTCACCATGCAAGTGACAAAGACAATCTGTCCTTAAGCATTGGAAGAGAATGTCCTACTATCAAAATACATTTACATGTAAACTGGCCAATAAGTCTCTAAAACTGCAAAACAAGTCTTGAGTAAGTTCTGCAAAAACACAATGTTCTGAGATATTTTGAATGGGCAGCTAAGAATCTGTTTTAATGGTAAACAATTACATTCTTCTGTCATCTGATACTTTATTTTTAAAAAATTTTGTGGAGGGGGGGGGACTATGCTTTCTGAATTTTCAATAGTTCCTTTGTTAAAGCATCTGTTACTCACATAATTGAAAAGATGTTTGTTCAGTGGCATGCTTGAGAGTACAGTTATTTAATCTTAATGATAAAGCCCCGAGGACAGAAAATCATAAGTAGAAACCTCTTGTTATTTATCAAAAAAGAAAAAGGGCTAACACACCTAATCTATCCTCAAATTTAAATTCATGCTTGATGGAAAACTATTGATACAATTCGCAACTTGCAAAGTTTTCTTAGAAGCTATGAACAGTTAGGGATAAAGAGCAGGGTGAAAAGCAAAATAAAACAACAAAGCTAGTATGACAAAGAAAAACTGCTGTTTGGCAAGGTTTTTGGGTCAAACAAAGAACTAGCTGTAGTTTACAGAATGACATAACACTTAATTAATTTTTGCCTGAGGATGTTTTCACACTCAGTGTAAACCAAAACCTTTTATTAATTACAACTTGTATTAAAGACAACCATAAGCATTTTTATATAGATGTTATAATAGGCTCCTATTTTTCTATCTAGGAGACTGGCTGCTGTTTCATACAGAACACTGTTGAAATGCCCACACTTTACAAAGTTATCTAAACGCTTTAAGAAAACCAAACAGTATTTGTGTGAAATGCTAGACTCTCTTGCATATTGAATTACTTTACAGTATCCTTAGGGTAGAAAGTCTTTATAGCTGTTAAAGAAAAACCTTTTAAGGGCCTTTTTTTGACCTGGCTTATGTTTTCATAACACAATGATGAGGTTTTTTACATTTTTATTTTATATAAGAGCTGCCATACTGGGTCAGACCATAGTCCATCTTGCCCAGTATCCTCTCTCTGGTAGTGGCCCATAGCCTTTTTGACCACTGCTGCATGTTGAGTGGGAGTTTTCCGAGAACTATCCATGGTGACTCCAAGATCTCGTTCTTCGGTTGGTAATAGCTAATTTAGAACCCACCATTGTATATGTATGCTGGGGAGAGGGGGGAAAGAGAAACGTACATGGAAAAATCAGTAGAATGGAGCTCTCCTACTTAGCTTTTGCAAACTTCTTTTGTCACCTAGATTTTTTGTTGTGCATAAGGATATATATTTAGTATGTGCTGCAGATCTCAGATATTATAGAGCCAAGTATGGTTTAAAAAACCAGATAAACTAACAGACTGTTTCTCAAAGTATGGGGCACACCTTCCCTGGTGGGTCAAGAAGAACTACCCAAAGGTGTACGAACAGACCTCTCAGTTGTTCTCCAATGTTTAAGCGTTCATTTCTTAAAAAAAGTTGTCACTAACTGTTATGGTTGTGCAGAAAACTTTCCAAATATGAAGCAACAATAGCTGATACCTGAGTTTGCGGAAAGTCTGAAACAATGACTCTGAGGTATGAATTGCCCCATTCATTTCAATGGGTGCTAATTCAGATGCCAATGAAATACTTGCAATGTCAACATTGTTAACTATTTCACTGCTCATCAAAGCATGTAAGGCAGAAGTATCGTATTACAAATATCAACTGCAGCATTTCCCAAGTTGTATGTGTGAACACTCTGTGGAGAGACTGCTATGGGGAAAACCTAAGGGCTGGCAGTCAGAACAAGGCCCTTACATTTTATTGCTCATATTTTACTTTTTTATTACCTTTTGTTTTGGGCTTTTAAATATATCAAAAAGTGCTTTTCTTTTAATCCTTATGAAAAATCCCTAATGCAACATCATGAGCACTGTAGAAACGGAGCCTCTTGTTTACCCAGGACAATGAAAGCTGTCAATCGTTCATTTTGTGCGAAAGCAAAAGAAACCCCAAACCCTATGTGTGAAAACCGCATCTGCGTTATTACTAATATCTGAGAACACACTGTGAAGAATATTGCTTTGCAGAAAAGTAGCCATTTCTGATTGTTCCATGTACCAATGATAAAAGATACAGATCCTGACAGTGAGCTGTGAGAAGTGTAAAGTTGTGTAGGTTGGGGAAGAAAGGCTCAATTTGAACCAGATAGTGTTAATAACACACTCAGACTGAGCATCTTTCTGTTATCACCCAAAGTAACTGCATTAAAGAATTCAAGAAAAAAAGTAATGACCAAAATAACAACAACTCGTAAGCTTTGTACAGTTCAAGTCATCTACATAGTAACAGCCCCACAATGGGAAAACATTAATGCTTTTTATATTGGTAATCATCATCTGTAACATGAGCAATTAAGAACAGTACTAATGGACTATGGCCAAGAGCCTGGTACTAATATTAAAAACTGACAGAGATGAATAGGTTTGGAAGCAAAACTAGGCTGACAAAGACATTTTTATGAAGTACTTGGGCCTATTTGATTTAAACCAATCAGAGGCAGGTTCAGACCAGTCAGGCCTACAGCGACAATAATGCATTCATTGGCATTATATGATTCCTGCAAGGCTTTAAATAAAAACATCCATTGATTCTATTCAGCAACCTGCACTTTCATTATGACACTCATTAATAAACCAAAAGTAGCCTAACTAATACACAAATAACACGTACTGAAACACTGGCAACCTTGCCTTGTTTTAAAATGAAAACATTTACTGGAAACATGAAGCATATTACATGAAAAATGAATCACTTGATAGTGCATACTAAATCTTTCTTCCTCTTCCAGAAAAACAAAGCAGACAGACTCAGTGTTAAAAGCAAGCTATCTTAGTCATAGTGATTACTATGTGCAATGCTGAGGTAACAGCATTAGAGATCTGTTCATTCCAAGCTGTTGGCTACACACACTCTCTCAAAGTTCTGTGAGCTGGCATCCATGCATCCTAATCCAGACTAAATTCTGCAGCTGTGACCCCCTCATAATGCTGACTTTAGATGAGGTGATATTGTTCCGAATGGCATTGGGTTTCAGGTGATGTTTTGGCCCTCTGCCTATGCATTGTTAGTTTTAAGCACCTACTGAAAGACAACTCTCCTCATCAGAGTGATCAGAAGATTCAGCTCTTCTCTTTAGAACAGTGGTGGGCAACCTGCGGCCCATCAGGGTAATGGGATTGAGGGGCGCGAGACATTTTGCTGACATTGACCATCTGCAGGCATGGCCCTCCACAGCTCCTGGTGGCCGCGATTCACTGTTCCCGGCCAATGGGAGCTGCGGGAATGGGAGCGCCATTTCTGGCCAATGGGAGCATCCCGCCGTGTCCTGCAGCTCCCACTGGCCAGGAATGGTGAACCGCGGCCACTGGGAGCTGCGGGGGGCCATGTCTTCGGATGGTCAACATCAGCCAAATGTCTTGTGGACCGCAATCAGATTACCCTGATGGGCCGCATGCAGCCCACGGGCTGCAGGTTACTTACCACTGCTCTAGAACCAGTTCAGAGCTTTGTGAATCTCCACCCAGCAGGAGAGAAGACTTCCTGAGAACACCTGGGAGCAGGCCTCCGGCCTGGGTAGACAGACTCATGTTAGCTCTGCTGTAGCTGGAGTGCTCAAAATAGCAGGGTAATGTTGTGACACTGGTGGCAGCTTGGATTAGCCACCTGAGTCCAAGCCCATCCCAACCCCTGGGCCCAAGCTCAGGTTGCTAGCCAAGTCACAACATCCACACTGTTGTATTTAGTGCACCAGTTTGAGCAGAGCTAGTGCAAGTCTGTCCCCCCGGGCTGGGAGACATGCTCCCAGCTGCATTGCAGAAATACCCCTCCTCCTCAGCATCAAGAAGGCGGGGCAATGCCAGACCAATGGGGGGGCAAGTACTATTTCACTCCACAGCTTACTAATGCTGTCACTCAAAGGTCATTCAAACTAAGCATTTTCAATATTTTAAAGCCAGTGTGTAAACTAGTACTAATTTTTTCATCTTAGCAAAAGCTAGTTAAGACAACATGACTGCCAGTGATTTCCAGTTTTAAAGAAGAACTGCAAGGCTAAACCAAACAACAGTGGTATCAGAAAAGTCAGGGAATCATGCATTCTGTCTCTAGTAAACAGGGAAAGGCCAGCAGACTTCAGAGAGTGGAAAACTAAATTATAAACCTGTACATTTTTCTGCTGAATGTCCCACACAGCCTGAATAGTGGGGTCATTCAGTGCTACTTCCAGGCTTAACTCAATTTCCAGTTATCTTTACAGCTCACCTTTAATTTAAAAAGAGTACATGTGTCCTGAATCAGAAATTCTGATCTATTTCTGTAGTGCAGCACTAGTTTTAGATTAAATGTCATCAGAGCACTTTGGCTATAATGAGCATTACATTTTCAGCTGCTGTAGTCAGACTTACCAACTGAAACAAACCTAGGCAACTTTGTTTGTCTTTTTCAGGATTAATACCCTTTTTCTGTGGTGATAAAAGTAGCTAATACTCTAAATCCAGAGATTAGCCCAGGCCTTCTCTTTTTGGATCAAGATTTGGTAAAGAATTTGAGTTTCATGCTTGAGGCTAACTGAAAACTAGGCTTCAGATTTAATGGTGCCAAATCTGACAAGATTTCAGCACCAAATGCCATCTTTTGATGGCATGCACATGAACTAGAAAACAGGCCTTTTCTGGTTTCAGGTCTAACCCAGAACCACAACTATAAGAAAGAATTTGATTTCGGGCATTCAAATCCAAGCCACATGAAATATGAAGACGTTTGGACCGTAGGAGTTCCACTTAAGGCCCATCTCAATGATAAACCAAAAAAAAAAAGAAGTATTTTCTTCTAATAACAACTCATTGAGATGTCTCAGGGGGAAGTATATTTGTCCTTTGGTAGCCTAGTGAATGCTTGTGAATCCAAGGAGTGTCAAGAATCTAGTTCATTTTGCTATTAGTGCACTGGGTTGGAAATACACAAGGACTGACATATTTTGCAGCATATCCTCATTGAAGTACTCAAGATGTCACATGAAAAGCATATCTGTGTATCAAGAGCAGAATATATGGTTTTATATGCAAAATAATAAACTACTAACATGAAAGGGGAAGAAAAGAAAGGGGTATTCCTGGCCTCACATTTGTGTCTGGCTCATTCATCTCTCCACAACTACAATGGACTCTCTCTTAGCAAGCCTCTCCTTTCCATTTTTACAATTTCATACTAAAGCCCGGTAGGCCTCTATGTCTTCTGGGCCCAGCCCAACTGTAATGTTTAAATCTCATGTGCTTCTCGGGATTCCCTGTCAAATAAACAATATGCTATAAAATACATCTGGTGAGGGGAGTCCCAGCCTGCTGGATTTGAACAGATCATCTGGCCCAGGCACAACAGAAAGACAAGGAGCCTGTTGAGAGTGCAGTGATGGAGAGGCGGAGCCTAATGTCAGTCCTGATTAGCACACAATCTGATCAGTCAATTAGGCATATAAAACATTTGTTCATTCCCCTTTCATGTTAGTGGTTTATTATTTTACAAATACAGCCCTAGAGAATATCCTTCTCTTGATGCATAGAGATTTACTCATGTGACTTCTTGGGCACTCAGATGAGGTTACACTACAAAGTGTGGAAATCTGAATTTGTCCCTGTGCACTGATAGCCAAGCAAAACATCTAACCCTGTTGATCCTGCCTGTTTGGGTTGGACTCCAGAAAGTTTCTAACTCTAACTTTTGTGATGGCTGTGAAGTAGCTTCTTCATAATAGACCAAAGGGCCTTATGTTGGGGGTACTGATGTTGGAATTTAAGATTAGCAATTTCCCCCATAGCTATGGTATTGTATCCAGCAACATGTCCAATATCTAATGCTCTACAGGCAGGTGCAGAACTCACACTCATATAGCTTAATTGTGCAATGCTTTGCGTGGGCAAAAACAAATGCTTTCCTCCTGACCTCCACAGGCAGCCACTTTATAACCTGGAACATGAGGTCAGATTTCCCTTATTTGAACTTGAATACACACACACACACACACACGATTAATAGTAACTGTATAAAAAAAGCAACAAAGAGTCCTGTGGCACCTTATAGACTAACAGATGTATGGGAGCATAAGCTTTCGTGGGTGAATACCCACTTCGTCAGTCGCATGACGAATAAAAAAAGAACGTCTTTCAAAAAATTCTAGTTACAGTGTTTTATTTAATGTGTGTTGGCTTCCTAAACCCTGGAAGTTATCATCTACATTGGAAGAACAAGAAATCTGCAATTCTAACCAGCAACACTGGCTGCAGAGAAAAACAGAGTGTTGGCAGCAGCTTCTATGCAGGGAGGAGAGAAGAAAGTACCGAGGAATAGAAATGCAATGCTTTGCATGACCTGCAATATTAACAGCATCCAACAACGCGGGCCACTCCATTATTTTGGATCGCCTAATTTGTATTCCTGAAAATTTCTGAATACAAATGGTAGACTCAATTAGTTGTCATTTTGTATTTTCTCTTTAATATGTTTTGTTCAATTTTGCAGTTTTTCTACTAGAAATGCTATGGTAAAATGTAGGTATGAAGCAAAAAGCAATCAGATGCATGTTTTGTTAGTTTTGCCATTGGAGACACACACACTCTGGTTTAAATTACAGTGGATTATAGGACTACATTGTTGGAGGAATATTTACTATGCCTTTAAGAGAGCTCTCTCTCTCTCTCTCTCTCTAATTCTTTACAAAATGGTTTGAAGGCTCTCCAAATTAATTTTTTCTTTATTAAACAAGAATTTCATATTAGTTATCTTACCTTTCATAATGTCTGCGAGTACATGTAGCAGCACTTGTGCTTCCAGGGTTACCACCTAATTCATCATAAATATGTTTCCATTGTCGACGGGCTGTTATCTGTAAAAATGGCAATGGAAAATTTAATCTTGCATCTTTACAGATTCTACAGCATTTGAGTTCACAGCAACAAATGCATGTGTGGTACTTTAGAACCGCATGCAATACAAATACCATAAAAGCCCTTGCAGAATGTATAGTGTTCCTATGCTTTTTTAGTAAGATTACATTATATTAATCTGTTTTCTTTTTTCTAAAATGGAGTTTTACCACTAGTTCATTGTCAAATCACTAGCAATTCAGTCTTGCAATAAAGAATCTCAATCAATATAGGGTCATTACCATCAGAAGTTATGCAGACAAATCCCATGGTACATTATGAAAATGAACCTAGAACTAACCACAAATAATGATTATGTAGTTATTTTAACTGAATTAGAGAAAATAAATCTGTTGCAAAATCCAAATCCACCACAGACTCCCTAAATCCACAAAAGCATAGTCTGTAACTCTATATGTTACAAGCTGTTTATTTTTATCCATTTATGTCAGTAAAATATATAGATCAAATGGTAATGAAATCTTAACTTACTCCAATATTAATATCTGAGCTATGTATTTTATTGGACTAAGTCGATGAAAATAAACATCTTGTAGCATATTGAGTTGCATTCCATGGTTTTGTTTTTTGTACAAAAATTAGGATTCTGCAGAATAACAGATGGAAGACCTGGCAAAAGAATTGTTTCTGAATACCACTTCATTATTTTATATATTCTGCTATATTTAAAACAGGAAGAAAAACAGGAATAGGACAAACATAATAGATCACTCTCTTCTGCATGCAGCTCATAAAGAGGGCCAGTGGGAAATTGTGGGGAAAAGATTGAAACAATTGTGGGGGAATTTTGTCATTTGCTTTGGAATGCTGTGGAGCTTAATATATTCAGACCCAGAGGCTTCTTCAAAGTTACCCACAGAGCTGTCAATAGAGTTCACTTAGGAGCTAAAGGCAGCAATCAGAACAAAACAAATATCATAACTTGCAATCTGGGGCCTATAATTTTAATCTAAAGAAGAAGAGATTAGTATGGTAGTTAAATATTACAGGCTAAACGGTGCCTTCTTCTGCTTTGCATAAAAGGAAAACCCTTCCTTTGCAGAAAATATGCTCTGAAAGCAAAAGGATAGCTGGAGATATGTTATTTGGTAATGTTATAATTTCTGTGAAGGTTCCTGACGTTTATCATTTGTCTAGTTCTCATTAGAAATAACTGTCACCTACTTCTAGCTGCAGGTAAAATTAAAATGCTATGGTACTTTATTCATCAGTAGCTTGAGCTTGTCACAGAAACTTCTGTGAAAGTATTTAATGCATATATTGGGGAAAATTCAATATTTAGCTGCAATCTTCATCCAACCTTTTTGTTTTACATAAAGAAATGACTGCATTCACTCTTTTCATTTCCTTCTTCCTTAACCCACACAAAGCCTGCAAGCAAGAGGGGAATAAGATGTGATATATCGCAATTAAGGGACAAATTTTGGCTAAATGGATGATTTAAATAGGAGTCATACCCTCAACTGAGGTCACAGTTTGGTCCCAAGTGTATTTTGTTCAGATTCTTAAATCACCTCACCACCGTAGTATCTATTTATTACTACTGTCTGTCATCACCATGGGGTTAAACTCACAGCTCAAAATGTTGAAGTCATAAATTGAACCCCATAGTGATGTGAGCACGTGAGCATGAATGGATTCTTCTTCCGCAATTAACTGTTTGTTAAGGGCTTGCTCTTACTTCCGGTGAACTCAACAGGAGTTTTGCCATTGGCGTCAATAAGAGCAGGATCTGACTTGATGGGGTAAATGCTTGGCTCTGATAAAGCTGTTTTGCACCACTTGAGCAGCACAAAACAACCTTAAATCCAGCCAAGCTGTTAGCTCTGGATTCTCCTGCTATAGAGGAATCTCTGGATAGTGTTGCAAAGGAGTGTGCTGTGGACGAGTTGGAGGACAGTGATCCCAGGGTACTGCAGTGGCACCGTGGGGGTTGTTGCAGGTGGCTGTAAATTAGAGCAGCCAATAGGCCTCCAGCAGCCCCAGGGATCAGTGGAATGCAAAGGTGTAAAAAACCTCCATTGACCCCATCTTCTGTCCTGAGCCAAGCACAGCTGAGCTGAATCAAAGGATTCAGCGGGGGCAATGCTTGTTTGGCTGAGAATATTTACACTACTTATAAGTTATACGTTAAAGCAGAAGGTAAGAGTCAGCAACAAAAAGATTACAGGTTCCATTTTCAAAAATGCCTAAGTGACTTAGAAGCCTAAGTTCCATTTTCAAAAGTGATTTGGGCACTTAGGAGTATAAGTCTCATTGGAAGACAATGGTAATTAGGCTCCTAAATCACTTTGTCACCTTTGAAAATTTAACCCTAAAACTGAAATGTAACAATTTCTTTAAATTAGTATAATATGCTTTATAGATTTCTGTCTCATCTATACTAATAAAAATATTATTATTTACATAATATGTTCATTAAATTATTTATTTCTACTACAAATTCAACCTGCTGTAAGGGTCAGTACGCCACTGAAATCAATGGGGTTGGGCCTTCTTATGTCAGGGCTAAATTTAACATGCTGATATAGTGAACACAGCATGGCACTGAGTACCTCTTGTGCTTGAAAGTCTAGTTTTTATGATTAATGCAATACAAAAAGGCCCAAAAATGTGATTATAATTTCCTTAATCAACCTGAACAAAATACTATAGTGTGAAAACTTTACAAAACAGAAGCTATAGCTACTGTCATTCAGGGTATGATCATTCAAATTTAACGTTAATATTGACCAGGTCAACATCAAAGCTTACTTTGGTCCTTTTCCTTTAATTGACATCACTCGCATCTGCCTTCAGTGATGGACATCCTAGTGTAACATGGGAAAGGCGCTGTTTGGTACTGGTTTTTCCACTGTCGTTATCCAGCTACAGTATATACTACACAACAATTAGTTAAGCTAGGTCAATACAAATAGTGTCCTGACTTGGAAAAAGTGTTAAATGTATTCTTGAGTAAGGGCATGTCTACATTAGGGCATTATTTAAAGTGTATTAAACCCATGTGGATGCTCTCATTCTGAAGGGAAGTGTTGACAGTTTTTGAAGGGGATTCGCGAAAGCTAACTAAGGCTACTGGATGAGAGTATCCACATGGGGGTTTGATGGGCTTTAACTCGTGCATTAAATTCACACCTTTCGTTAATTTGGCTTAACTTTCCTGAGTGCCATTTGTATAGGCCTACTCTAATACTGAATGCTTCAAAGGCTGAAACTACCCTGGTGGGTGAAATTTCTTGTTTATCCTTTTTCTATGCTTCTATCAGTGTTCTTGATAAACTTTGCTCCTAAGGCCAGAATGCTTGGAATACCCAAATCCCTACTCTACATTTCAAGGAAGTTGCATCACGTGTCACCCTCACCTTCACCTGCAGTGGCTTTTCTCACCAGTGCTGTATTTAGTTCCAAAGTGCTTTTCAAAACTCTCCAGACATTTGCTCCATTCTACCATTCCAAGCTCATTTACAACAATGTGGCTCTATTCATTATAATGTGCCTTTATGTATTTAAGTTAAAAAACTATTTTCCAAAATATATTCTGTGTGTCCTCTTTTTGAATGCTTGAGTTTCTTACATAAATGGCCTGATATACGCATGCAAGGTCGTGCATGTGGAAAGATGTAAGCGTGTCCTGAAAGGTGCTGAGTCTATTGTGTGTGGCTGTATACCTTCCATGCTGAGCACCTTACAGGACTGAACACACAGAGGGCTACTTTTCAGGCACTTCAGACCTAATCTCTGTGGTAATCGTAGAAAACATTTTAGGAAATCCTAGGGCAGTAAAGAAAATGAACTCTTTGCAGTATCCTATCTGCAGTACCTACTGCTAGCTGCCTAACACAAAGGCAGTATGTTTGGCATACATTTACTATGAAACATACAAAAATAATGTTAGTTCTTGTGCTCCATTCCAGGACCTCTAGCTTTTCAAAACTTCATGACATAATTCCTGGCCAACAGAATTTAAAATTAAACAAGAGATGGGTCTATGCAGATGCGTGAAGTCAGATTCAGATATCATAAGAACAAAGACAAACAATGATCAGTTACACATTACTATTACTATTAAAATTAAAAGCAACAACATTATATATATAAAAGGAGAGGACTGCTTATAGAAAAGCTTTTAACTGATGCTTCTGCTTTAAAACATTTAAAAAGTCTTTTACACAATAATCCCCATCACCAGCTCTCGCTCTTTCACAAAGTTTAGCATTTGTTTATTTCATGCTGCATACCTAACAATGATTTAACGGCCATGATGCTGACCTCATGTTTGTATGGCACTTTTCCTCCAAGCAGTATCTCAAAGGCCTTTAGATACTGATTTTGCACAAAACATATACATATATATATATATGGCTTTGCATCCCACTGCTGTATAGGCATCTTTGGGGTGAAAACTGGCAATGGTTTAATAGCATATAGCAATACTACGCGAACAGTTAGGGCACAGAGTAAAGAAGAGTATCACAGCTAATTCAGAACAGAATAATTAATTATGTACATTGGATTTTAGCCAGAATACCAGTGACTGATGCCTTAGGATCTTGGGTAACATTTTCAGAAGCTCCTAGGCTACTTAAGCTGGGTCCCATTTTCAAAAGCAATTTAGATGCCTACATCCCATCTGGATGTTAGTACATCCAGCACCACGGTGTCTCCTTTAAATATGCTGACATAATGCTCTAATGCTGACTCAGAGAGAAAGGTGTCACTTCCTGATTCACCAAAAATAGCTCCTTCAACACTGTAATTTCCCTGGAAGTCTCCCATCTAAGAACTGCTCCAGCCTGACCCTGATTAGCTTAGGAAGAGTGGCAAGATCCCAGTCCAAGGTAGTACAGCTGCAGTGACATTTAATTCACTAGAAATGGAATCATTTTATCTTGCTCTCAGGGGTGTTGTGAGGCTTTAATTCATTTATGTTTGTAAAGTGCTTTAAGGTCGTGAGGTGGGAAGCACTATGCAAACTACTGTATTACAGTAAAAGCTTTGTTACTGAGCATGTTGGAGGAATGGGGGGGTACCGGTTAGTCAAAAATTCTGATTAACTAAGAGTTATACTTACCAATGAAGGGAGGGAGTTTTGGTGCAAGAGGGGACTCAGGGCTGGGGGGTGGGGTGCAGGAGGATTTCGGGGTGCTAGATCCAGGTGGCACTCACCTGAGGCGGCTCCCCGCAAGCAGCAGCATGTCCCTCGGCTCCTAGGTGGAGCCTCATGCCAGCGCTCGGGGTGGGGGCAGCACACGGAACCACCGTGGCCATTCCTCCACCTAGCAGCAGCAGGGACATGTCGCCACTTCCAGGGAGCCACGTGGAGCCAGGTAGGAAGTCTGCCAGCTCCGCTCCAACCGGACTTTTTATGAGATATCAGAAATGCCGGTTTCTAGAGCTTTCCTTTTGGTAAAGTGCCAGATAACACAGCTTTTACTGTATTACTATGGTAGATGTCGATTTCAGCAGCTAAGCTAAATGCTTGCTTGAAGGGAAGTGGCTCCAAAGAGATGGCTCCATTTTGTGAGGAACTAGCCAAGCCTTTGTTTTTTATTTAGCCTGCACTATGAGCCAGTGAGAGTTATATGGCACTGCTAATTCTGTGACTGTGATATTACAAAAATGTTCTGACCCTTCACTACAAATAAGAAACTGAGAATCTTTAGTAGAAGCACAAATATAGATAACACATTTGGACTGATAATGACCTGATACTAGCAAAATACATGGTGTTATGCTGGTTTTACACCAGTGAGAGATCATAATCAGGCGCAATGGGCTTACACTGATGTTAAATGAATGTGAGAGCCAAACCACATCAGTTAACTTCAGCCCATTATACTATCTCTGCTTTACCAATAAATGCGTGTAACCACTTTTAGGACTCTTTAAAAGAGTTTGCATGCTGGGATAGGGAGGGTGGGATGGGGAACGTAAAATCTGCCAGCTTTAATTATTCCACTGAATGTGAGAATGTAAACTTTACAGCTATTTCAATTAAAAAGTATCTGCACATTCTAGTCAACAGCAGTCAGACAACTTGCCATTGTAAATGCAAATGGGTAATTTTAATTACACCTATATTTGCTTTCCGTTTGTAAAATGCATGCTACCTTAAACGACGCCCATGTTCTATAGCTATATATTTCTAAGTGTTCTTTTCTTTATGACAAGAAAACCCCTATTTCTAGACAAAAGAAAGTTTCCAATAGGAATATCACTAGCTCTTATTGCCCCCAAACAGAAAGGTGAACAGAAGCTACTTGCAGCACAGAAAGCCACGGAGAATAATTCTTTCATCCACCCTCCACAATCATTTACTCCGAAGGCTCCATTTGGCTTGATTTGTAGAAAGTGTTGAACACTCAGAGCTCCCATTGACTACAGGGGAGGGAGCACATGCTTAATACCATTTGGGTCATAGATTTCTTCCTATGTGTGTGATTGTGCCAAAACTGGAGATGTAAATGGCTAGCCTGAAATAATCCCACTATCTCAAACTCACACCAGAAGTTTGGGAACATTTAAAGGTGACAAACAAAAATAAATAAATTCAAGTGGACTACTTAATAATCAGAATACAGGATAGATTTAATTGAGATCTACTTATACTTTATTTAAGAACAAATTCTGCTACTCTTTAAATTGAATAGGTCCCTGCCATGCAGATAGTCCTATCAGTGTCCATGGAGTTATTTGCATACTAGAATACTCTGTGTGCACATAGGTGGCAGAATCTGGTCCTTAATAAATTGCACGATCACTAATTTTGCTTGGGAATGAGTAGGTCTATCCATGATTCTGGAATAAATATTTCCGTCCATCCCATTCTAGCCCCATGGGGCCTTTTTTATCTCTCATCAATGCAAACAATAGAACAATTAATTACACTTTGCTAAATTCCATGGTGATGAGTAGTGTGTGAATGGGTCAGAAAATGAGTGAAAGTGGATGAAAGGGACAAAACACTCTAACAGTCTCCAGTTTAGCATTCAGGATTACGAGTGTACTGTAGACGCTGAGGAGTTGGACAGAGGAAGAGGTGTAGTAGGCAGGGCCGGCTCCAGGCACCAGCTCAGCAAGCAGGTGCTTGGGGTGGCCAAAGGGAGGGGGCAGCACGTCGGGCTCTTCAGCGACAGGTCACTCGGTCCCTCTCGGAGGGAAGGACCGGCCGCCGAATTGCTGCCGAAGAAGAAAGTGGCGCAGTGGAGCTGCTGCCGATCGCGATCACGGCTTCCCCCCCCCCCCCCCCCCCCGCCCCGCCGCTTGAGGCGGCAAAAACCCTGGAGCTAGCCCTGGTAGTAGGAAATGCAGCTAAAGCAGCATCACCCACTACATACAAAATTTAATTTATACCCAAACCATCCTCATCTGTCCCAGAGCAAGACAGTTCTTCAGTTCTGCTATAAGAAAGTATAAGTCTCACTGATTTCAAAAAGCGTGGATCAGGCCCACTGGCTTCAATCAGAGTTATTCTAGATTATGCCAGAGCTAAATCAAATATCAGAATATCAAACTGGTGTAAAAATTATATTCATTTTGCACATCCAGTTCCTAACTACCCTACTTTTGTGCTTACACATCTTTTGTGATCAGCACACACTACCATTTAAGTTTCGGTTGAATAATCCCAATGAGCCTGCTTTCCTGGAAATGAGGAATGCCCCCATCATTTGAAGACATCTATTAATGAAAAAGAACAAGAGGTTTGAGAGAGGGATGTACTGCCACTAATTTATATTGAACAGTGATACGCCTCATATTTCCCCTCAGACCCTCATTCCCTTTGCCCCTTTCCATTACTGATGATAATCTCACTATTTTACCTGTCACCCAGGCTCACACTCTTGGGTGTCCTAGTCAACGCCTTCCCTCCGCTCCACACATTCAGAATTTCCCCAAATCCTGCCAGTCTACCTTGTTTAATATGCCTAAATCCATCCTTTCCTCTCTCATTCTGGCACTAAAACCCAGATTTATGTCTTGCTTATCCTACTGCAAACTCCTCCACGCTGGCCTTCCCTGCTTCTATCCTCATTCCCTGCAAGTATATCCAAAACATTGCTGTGAAAATTATCTGCCTCCCTGAGCATTCTGAACATGTCACTCTCGTATTTAAATCCCTTCACTGCCTTCTCTTGTGTTCTGGATCAGGTTCAAGTTTTCAGTCCTTACCTTCAGCGCATTTTACAACTTGGTGCAATTACTCATAGTTCATAATTACTCTAGATGCATATCTATGGTAGCTATTTGTGCATATATATATACAGGAACATACACACATATGGGTGTATTTAATAAAGATGTTACATGTAGATTAATGAAAGGCAGCTAAATCATAAAAGCCAAATCAGACATTTCTATTATGAACACTAGATACTTGGTTTCACAAAATCTCCACCACACCCACCCCAGTATAGCGATGATATTAATTAATAGAACAATATGCTTTATTGTGTGGAAAGAAAGAGTGTTTAATACATTTTGGCTCAAATCAGTTTGAGTTTCTTGATTTTGTGTTTCTTGTCATTTCTCAACAGTACAGATACATCCCAGATTACTTCGTAAACAAAGCAAAAATAATTTCCCCCAACCAACTGCAGCAGGAACTGCACAACTTAATCAGATCATTGTGTGCAAAGAAAATATTTCCAATGACGACATCTTCCTATGTCAATTGGTTTTTATTACAGATGTCATCTCTATGTGCGGTATTAATGCAGCTCTTTCTTCTCATTTCAAGATTTTAATTTAAGTTTGTTGCTCTAATATTTTATTAGTTCAAAATACATGCTCTAAAATCCATGGCCATCAAATTTTCCTGTGAGCTAAAAATAAACTGCTCTTGTCAGATATGGTTAGTTGATAAAAAGTGTCAGAGACTTTTCTGAATTACTTTGATAACTTCCTGTTTACGTGGTACTGACCCTTGTCTAATAAAGGTCTTTTACACTAGCAAAAAGGAGAAGATACTGCAACATACTATCCCTTAATGGCAATACTGATTACTTTTGAAAGCCTTTAATACATTTCCCATATTAGACATGAACAGATGTCAGAGATGTTGCCAAGTGAAATTTCTTTTATGCAATCTTGGCTTGTTGTACAATAATAGCCCTTTCTCAACATGGGAAAAAATTACAGACCCAACTAATTTCCTTGACAGGGAAGAGTTACATATGTTTTCCACTTGTAGTTTTTACGACAAGTTTAAAATTTTGCCAAACCTGGAACTAATTGGGACCATTTCCAAAAATGGCCCAATAAACCCACAATGTGTACAGCTATTCTAAAATGCAGTAAATGATTGTTTGCTTTTACATTTTTTTCTAACAGGGGAAAGTTAGATTGCACAATTATTCCATTTAAGTTACTTAAACACTTACTGTTTCATATCCTCCCAGTTTTTGAGCAGCTTGAAACATAGTCCAAAGGTTAACTGTTAGAGGGACAATAAGTATTTAGATAAGCATTCCATTAACCAACTTATTTCAAAGAAATGTAAATTAAACAATTATTTGAAAGAAAAATAGAAAAAATGTTCACAAACTCTGAAAAAGCTTTTGAGAAACAATTTACAAAAGGTATTTACATAATTTGAAGAGTAAATGTTACTCCTAACTATATATTTTAAAAAATTACATGTGAAGGAACACATTTAGGAATGAAAATTACATTTAGACAGATTTACGGAGTTTATTCTACTTTTCTAATAAGAAACACAGTATAATAGCTGCATTTTACAAGTTTCCATAACTCTGGCAGTAAAAACTAGCACAAAGACTATTATTTTTTAAAAAAGTTTGAGTTATCAGTAAGAGCTGCAGCCCACGTGATATAGAGCAACCATTCACTAAACAACGCTATCTTATATCTACTGCAGCTCAGATAAGGGCCTCCATAATCAATAAACCATAGGGCCGTGTGAGAATGCACTAATGGAGGGAGAATGCACACACATCGTATTTGTCCTAGCACATCAGCACACATGTACAATAGACAGCCATAATTTGGTTGCAAGTGCTGGCAAGCTCAAAGGTGGGAGACAAGATAGAATTACCACTATATTTATTACTTCAGAGTTGTGGTGGCCCTGCCTTGCCTTTTGTGCACTATCAAGCACTGGCAGGGCTACATGGTGGTGGAGGTGGTGGAAGTGGTGAAAGGGGACAGAGGAAACACCTTCAATACGGCCTAGCAAGAGCCACTCTTCTTTGCACTCCCCCTCCTGCATAATGCCTCCTTCCACATGACTGCCTTCCATCTGTCCCGAGCTGAGCAGGGCCATAATGTGATGTGTTAGTTCTTTCATTTATTTATGTGGTTTTAATTGACAGAAGGGTAAATGATGGTGATCCTGTATTAAAGACCTATGCAGGATTTCAGCAACACATAGTGACTCCCAGTGGCATTCATACAAATATTTCAAGCCAGAGTCAGCAATAATGCAGCAGATCAAAGAGGACAGAATTTGTTCACCCACAGGGGAATTCTCTGTTGTAGTGTACATACTGGTTCTCCCCTCTAACCTATTTATATTGACAATATTTACACATATCATGTCAGACAAATATAGAGCCCAGTCCTACAAACACTTACACACGTGAGTAAATGTACTCACAAGAGTACATTTACTCACGTGCTTAAGTGCTTGCAGGACTAGGCCCATCTACTGTAATGTATGTCAAGCAACCCTATACAGTTCAGCTAAATATTATTGTATGATCCTACCACAGACCTGGGTATTTTGGAAATAATGGCCTTTCTTATCATTTGAACTGACAATATCTCCTGGTTTGGGGCGTGTGGGATAAAATGAAAATAAAAAAGCACTCTTCCACATAAAATGCTCAGAAAGTCTCATTGAATCCTGTGCTATTTCAAAGCTATCGAGAGCTTTGCTTAGGCCTTGATTTAATCTGAATCAATGCATAATGCAACAAAGCTGTTCATAGTACATTAATTTTACTTCTATTTCAAGCAGCCAAAACATTGTAATCACTCAGAGTTATATAAGTTTATAATGGCTGCTAGAGGTCTGTTGCAATCAGTGCCAATTGCTATTAGGTATGTAAATTGTTATGTAAAACATACAGGTTTGACATTCTTCATCAAAATAACACATGGTTTTAATCTTTGGAGATACGTTCGAGTAAATAATATTTCAAACCATGGATTTCTCCCTTTAAAGTAATTTAAGTACCATTCAATCTATATATACATAGATATACATACGTACTGTATATATAATGTGTGTGTGTGTATATATACATATACATATACACACATTTATATTTAGACACACACACACATAGACACACACACACACACATATCCCAGGTATAGCTTTTGTTGTAAACTCTGAAACAGCCCTACTTACTATGCAATATTTATGCAGAATTTAGTTACAACTGCATCTTCTCCACCTACAATTGCTTTACAAATTGTGTCACTAAAAACTGTACATGCCAAAGCAATTCTAAACATTGTATTCTGTATTAAACAGATACAGACTATTTTTATAGTCTATGAAGTCAGTAATTTATTGCCTATAAACAAATTTTTAGGCTTAAAAATATGATCCCTTTTGTGCCTTTCTTGACCCCCTTTAAATGTCTCCCTTTAATATCTGTCTTTTCATAAAGAACATCTGGGCACAATAAATGTACGTCACATTATTAACTCAGAAGAAAGGCATTACAGATACTGCAGATTTACAAAACAGAAAACTAGAGAGTTTTCAGTATGCCTATTTCTAGTCATAATCAGTGGATTTAAACCTATAAATATCCTGCAGCAACTGCCCCAGAAGGAAGAGATGCAAATCTAGAAGTAAGAGACAGTAAAATGTCTGGACTGGAAAATGTGTAAATATAAACACAGTCACAAAACCGAAAAGGTTTTAAAATAGTCTCAGTGTATGAATGTTTTCTACAAAGAAGCCAAACAGTTCTCAAACGTCAACAAAATTTGATAAAAATTATACTTACTCTGCTTAAAACCTAAATAGGGTATTCGTTCAATGGGTGTTTTCCTTTCTTTCATGTATTTATAAAGTGCCACAAGGAAAGCCTGCTCATCAGCTCTGCACTCTTCACCCACAGCAACCTTTGATTTATCTTCACTTGAGCCTTTTTTACAGTTGCTGTTGTTACTTTTGGATTTGGGCAAAGCTGACTTAGCCTCACATTTTACCTGGAAAATGAAAAGATGTCATATCAGATCTGGGTCATTGGCTGACCTTTAATTTGCATTTAAAAGATGAACAAACTGCTCCCACACCCTTGCTTAA
Organism: Malaclemys terrapin pileata; assembly: GCF_027887155.1. Classification (NCBI taxonomy): domain Eukaryota; kingdom Metazoa; phylum Chordata; order Testudines; family Emydidae; genus Malaclemys; species Malaclemys terrapin. The sequence goes on along the minus strand of NC_071511.1, from coordinate 79,857,226 downwards.
CAAGTGTGTTCTTTAACATGAAGGCCAAACCACACAACTGAGTTGAGGGTGGTAGGAGGAAACTATTTATAGAGCTATTGCCTTGCTCTGAATCTTAGTCACAACATTTTAAAATGGCCACATATTTAAAAAACTGTTGTAATCCAACAGCAATGTTCTTTCCAGATCTGTATTTTTATTACCATCCATCACTATTCCACAGAGAGCTGCCAGCCCTCACAGACAATCAAACAACAGCAAGATGAATAACCACCGTCCTTTAGGGCTTGATGCTGTGTGCTCCTGGGAGATAGTGAGCACCCTCAACTCTCACTGATTCCAGGGGGAGGTGCGGGTCTCAGTACTGCACCGGAATGCCTAGCACCTGACAGCATCATGCTCATAAAGGCCACAACTTTTTTTGTGGCCCATCAAAATATTAGGCCAAATCCTACAGGCCTTACCCAGTCAAAAGTCCCATTCCCAGCAATGGCAGGTCTATATGATTTTGGACCTAAGTCAACAGGGCTTAAGAATGTGCTCAAAATTAAATACTTTGTTTAATCAGGGGGCCATTTAATGTGAGCCATTTTCTCCCTTTTCCCATGTATACCATCAGCAGCCTCCAGACACACACAATTCCCAAAACTGCCCATTTTCCTGCTGATACAGCCAATGATATTAGTGTGCCAATAAGGGAGTAAACAATATGAAACCATGTTAATTCTCCAGTATTGGAAACAAGAAAAACAAGAGAAGAATTAGACTAATCCTGCAGTCCTTATGCAGATATGATATTGCACCCGATAAATTAAATTTCAATCCGCTAATAGTTTATGTCTCTAGATAATGAAGAGTACAATGAACATTAAAAACTATTTTTGGAAGTTAGCCAACCGGGGTTATTTTATAATGTGTGATCAATACTTTTCCAGTGAATACTGGTAATAAAAAATACTCTGATAGAGGGGGTGATGATGGTTATATGATTTATTTTGGAAACTAACTGTTCCTTCTACACATGTACGCATTACAAGAGACTGTCCGATGTTTCCATAACCCGGGTGGAACTCTTCCTTGTGTCTTCAGAAAGGGATAAGGGATATTATAAACAAATTATTTAATTTCAGTGCCTGGAGGGAACAGCATGGACCAGTAGCACAAACATTGGACTGAGAGTCAGGAACCCTTGGATTTTAATGATTGACTGGCACTGATTCACTCTGTTGCTGTGAGTTGCCAGGGTTAAGTTATTTAATCTTGCTGTGACTCAGTTTCCCCTCCTGTAAAATGGGAAATTTACACACACATCTGTGTTTTGGGAATAAGTACTTTGAAGCTGAAGCGTGTTAGGCAAGTGCCATGTAGAAATAGAAAATAAACCAGAGAAGAGTCAAATTATCAAACATTTTAGTTATGTCAAATGAAGTTATCTTACAAACACTTCTGCATTTTTCTACCATTTTAAAAAAAGCACAGGCAGGTCTCTTTTCCAAAGCATTAAAACAATGATTGAGGGCAGGATGCTTTCTTCTTCTTATGTGGGCTGAGGATGGCTGAACTGGGAGCATGAAGGAAGGAAAAAGTGGCAGTTTCCCAACATTGTCCCTGTCTTCTTGGAGAAACCTCTCTGTGCAAACTCAAGGGAATAGCCTTTTGGAGTCTTACGTCTCCACAACAAAGAATCATTGGGATTAGAAAATGGGGTTTCCCTTAGAAGATTTATTTATTTATTTATTTAATCCATCCATCCATCCATCCATCCAGGTGCTTTCCCTGTATCGCTAAATATTCTCTGGTCTGATGTTAGGAAATATTCTTCCTATGATTAAATATATTGTGTTTTACCTTTTAGTCATATTTATTGTTATTGATGAGACTTCTCTAAAGATCAAAGCCGCATTGAGAGCACAGTGAAACTAATGGAAGTCTTTTCATTAACTTCAATGGGCTTTAGATCAGGCCCTTATTTATTTATTTTTTTTTGGAATGCTAATTCCCTGTTTTTTTCCTACTCTGGTTACCTGGAAAATTATTTAAAGGAACACCCTTACAAAGTTGATATTCTATTATCATTATCAATGCTATGCAGCAGGCTAAGTTACATCTTCCAGTATAATAATTTCAATAATTATTAGGGTTTTTTAATTGAGCCATAAATTTGTTGCAGGATAAAACTTGGAATAAACATTCTCAGACTGGGAGCATTTTTAATTTTCAAAACACACCTGCTAGAAAAAGTCCATCGGCCCATTTTCAATATGTTTTATTTTAAAATAGGGTGATACAAGTAAGTACACATAAAATATAAGTCAGAAGAAGCCTTATTCAGACAAAAGCAAATTAATGGTAAGGGAAGTTATTCTCTAGTAGACAAGAGGGGATAAAGAAAATAGGATGAAAAAAAGAAATTGGAAGTGGGGAATCTGTATGTAATACACAGCTTCCTCCACCTCACTACACAGAGCAGTGAGGTCAAAGTGTTTGCAGAACTCAAAGGAGCCAAAAATGCCAAGGAAGGGCACATAAACAGTCTCAGATTTGATGATCCCTTAAGAAAGGCTGCAGTGTTTCACTCTCAATGTTCCAGGCACAAACCTAGTTTCTGGAACTTCACCTCCATGAGACAGACAATATGAATTAATGATCATTGAATAATTAGGATCCACAGAGCCAAATTCTGTTCTTGATTAAACTGGTATAAATCCAGCATAACTCCACTAAAGTCACTGGAGTTACTCCATGTTTACACTGTCATAACCAAGATCAGAAACTGACCCAAAATTCTTATCCCTCTAAACCAATGGTTTTCAACCTGTGGCCCAACCTGTGGCCCTGGGGCTCCCCAGACTATGTCTAAGATTTCCAAAGGGGTCCATATAATTTTTAGGGGTCCGCAAATGAAAAAAGGTTGAAAACCAGTATTCTAAACACAATCTTGGATCCAGTTAGTAAGTGTTTGCGAAGTGTTGGCTACTTTTTTTTTTTTTTTTTTAACTTCCCAGAAGGTATAAAGATATGGACAAAGACAACAAACGGGGGTGGGGGGGAACCCTACTTGGCCACATTCTCTGCAGCATTCTTCTCAGTGGGCCTTACTGATTCTCTTATAAAGCCAAATTTATACATTTCTTCTGTAAGAGTTTAACTTCTTTTCATTATAGCCACCCCGGACAGTCTCCCCATATCTCTTTCTAAAAAAACTGAGACATTTCCTTATACCACATTTATACCAGGTGAGTGAAGGTGGAATCCCCACACACATACTTTGATGTATCCCCTTCACTATATTTGAGACCAGACTTCACCTGGATCCAGTAAACTATCAGTTACTTTCCAGATCCCTGGGAAACTTATCCCAACCCAGTTGAATTGATAATGGTTGGCCCTGGGAAAATCATTTAGCTTTCACGTGTGTTCAGAGAACTCTAAACTCCTTCCCTGATCATTCAATTTTATAGTGAAGACTGGGATTTTCAAAGAGACTTTCAATTGGAATTGGGTGCCCAATTCCCATAGGCCCCTTTGAAAAATCCCAACCCAAAATAAAGCTTGATTCCCCTGTGGCAAAAATGACAGTCCACTGCCAACAGGACGAGGCTGAGAATAGAGAAAGTGGGTATAAGGAATGGGGAGGTATTTCTAGGACAACTCTGGAAATGTCTATCCATGTCTTTATTATATGCTCTAGCACTGGATGTATCTCACTCATGGCAAGGAGATCTTCCAATTATTGACAATGGGGACAACGCTCATGGATAAAACCTTACACTCATTTTGTTCTGACAGAGTCCACATACACACCTCACAGTTCCCTAAAGAACCAGATTAAAGTATTTTAATTAGATAACGTTGGAGATCTAAGAATAACTCTTTAGGTCTGATAGTGTGCCAGACCACCTGTGACTTTAGGAAGAGCATATGCTGATAACATAAACGTATTTCCCAGCCCTTGCCACACAAAAGAAGTGAGAAACTGATTTCAGTATTTGCACTAGGGGATGTTGTAATGAGTACATTCATTTAGGGAACAATTTCCATGTTTAACTAATTAATCCTTCTACCTCTTGGAACTGGCAGATCAGACCATTTTAACAAATCTTATAACCCATCTTTATAGACGTTGAATGGGAACTTCTATGGCAGCACAACGCCAAGAAAACAGGCTGGTTTAGTTTCAGATGTGGTTAGGTTCGCACTATACCCAAAAATTGTGGAAATCTGTTCAGTAAGGATGACATATGAAATATTAAAGCCTCAGGATTCTTGGGAAAGTTTAGGCCACTGTTCATAAAAGAGAGAGTTTGAGATATTTCTTCCCACCTGGGATGAAATCCTGGCTCCATTGAAGTTATACGAGAAAACTTCAGCGAGGGCAGGATTTTACCCCTTGTATCTTTCAATCCAAGGATACTCCTAATTGGTGTAAGGTGGACAAAAAGGGCAGCACAAAGATCAAATGCAAGAGCAGGCACATTGCCTGGTGGAGGTGTGGGTTTCCCAGTACAGAACTCTCAAACCCTGGACTGTTGATATAGTGCTGTAATTCAGTTTTTAAAAGGCTGCCTGAACTGGAATTTATTCAGAACTGAAACCAAATCAAATGCCTTTGTGTGTCAAGTAATAGAAAAAGTCCACACTCTTGTTTGCTCATAGTTAAGATAAACAAGCTTAATGAAAACTAGAGCCGTAATGGCTTTGAAAGCTTTTTAATCACTCAGTGACAGCTAAGAACATGAAGTTTAGCAAGTGGTTATTACTATGTGGTCTGAGCTAGTCTTGTACATAATCCTGACAGGATCAAAACCTCAATGTTCAAAATCCCAGCACTTTTCCCATTTACCTCACCTGTGGGGGCTCCAGATACAGGAGAGCTGACAGGCCACTACCTCCCTCAGCAAAAGCCGTCTTCCATAGGAAACTGTCCGTTTGCTAATAACAGCAGTCAACAATGGGATGCCCTGCATCAGTGTAGAAAATGGTGTAACTACTAGTTACAGGTAAGTGTAGGTGAGACAAAACCATTTCCAACACCATTACCAAAAACAATATTGTGACTGACACTGAAAGCGGTTTTGTCCCATCCACACTAGCAGTTAAACCATTTTCAACACTGGTTTAGGTGGACCCGTTGACAGCTATAGTTAGATATGGGCAAATTTCATAGGACAGAAGGGGGGGGAAATCTTCAGGGGAACCCAACCGGGATCCAAATGTGACATCTGTGTTACCCAAGCATCCGACAGTAATGGTGAGAAACTGGGATGTTTTCAACCGTCTCCACAAAGAAGACACAAAGTGCTAGGCAAAGACTCAAACAGCTTAAAGTTCAAAAAGCCTGTGTTTGAGTCACTCTGATTTGCTGGGCACGCATCCAGTGTTGAATAAAACATACACTCAGTCCTACAACACATATTCATGTGAAGAGTCCCAGTGAAGTCAGTGGGACTACAGGCACGTATAAGATTTTCAGCATCAGGGCCTATATCATTAACACTGTTATTTTTATAATGAAATACAATTGGACAGGATAATGACTATTACTAATGTCTGCACAGTGACAAGCACAGTGTGGCTAGATAAACAGGTAGATATTTCTTCTTATATGAAATATTCTGACGTTTGATGAGTAAAAGCGTCCACATTGATAGAATAGTGATAATCAGATAAGGTGGGTTTTAAAAAATTACCTACATTCACATTGTATACAGTATAGACCATAATTACTTGTATGGTGCTACCTTCTGTTGTGCTTAGAAAATGCAGTCCATGATGTGCTTTGCAGTACAGTGCTGAAACCCACAAAGCATGGGGAATTTAGCCAAATTGGAATATTTGCATTGCAGGCTTTGCAAATTTGTATATATCTAAAGCTACAAAGTTCTGACAAAGTCCTAGAATATTTTTAAGGGTCCTGAAAGTCAAAACATCAGGATCCAGTTCCTTTTAATTGATGTCTGGGCATAACAGGGCACACAAAGGAGAGTAATGCTGATTTAAGGACAGAGTTTCATCATTAACTTTGGATTTCTTTGCTGTCATCAATTTATGACATTATTTTAACATAACTGAAAGCTGGGGAGTAGGGTTTACCTTCCTATGGGTAACAGAGAATACAACACTTTCACTTAACCTCTTTAACCCTGTAATCTCCCCAGGACATGAAGCATGTAAAACAAAAAAGAATTTGGATGGCTCTGTAGAGGTTCACTGTATTGCCCAAAGAGAGATTCACAACAATGGAAATTCCTTTCAGATGCACATCCATAGAATTTGCTGAAATGTAAAATTCAAGGAGTTGGCATGGAAATTAAATCTACGCACAACTACTTGGTCAATATTTAGAGTATCATAGTGACAGAATTCGTGCTGCAATAGGTACGAGCCTATTGGTATGTCCCTCTCTAACTTTCTGTCTTTGCATCTTACAACTTGGCCCTGACAATTTGCTCTCAAATTTAACTTGCCATAAATGTCTTGAAGGAGCCTTTAGTGCAAATTATTTTTTTTAAGAGAAAACCAAACTCATATTTAAACCACACAAACACACACACACCGAACAAAATACAAAGTAAATTAATCTACAGAAAATTAGTTTTAAAATAATGTTAGCAGATGGACTGAAACCCACAAAAGCCTAAGAGTTAAGCCTAAAATTACAGACTGACAATACAACCTTCACTCATGATGTGTAGCTAGGTACCGCAGCCAATACAGTTCACTATGTAAGAACACATACTATTCAAAGACCCCTGGAATGTCTAGGCACAACAGCATGTGTTAAAGATCCAGTCCAGACTTTTTGCTTTCATTCTGAATTTCCTCCTTTGCCTTCCTTTTAAATCAGAACCTTAACATTCCTCCTCTAATGTACTTTTTTTGCTTCTTGGAAATCATTCAGACTCTGTTTATCTTCAAATGTATATTTAGAATTACACTGTAATGGTTGAGAATGGCCCTACTAGTTTATTTTTAATATGAAGATACTGTCACAAACTATTTTGTGTGTCACAGAAAACTAGCACTAGATGCCATAAAAGCTTAATTACTGCCCTTTTCCCAGTCAGCCCATAGCCTTAGATTTTGAATAATTAGGTTCTGGGTGATTATTGCTGTTAGTAACTTCTAAAGTGGAGGCAGTCTAAAGTAAAAAATACAACTTCTTGAAAAGAATCTGCACTTATTTATATGAAAAAATTATACTCTAAATTTGAAACAGTCTATTAGACAACAAAGAGGACTGTATCTTAAAAAAAAGTGTAGTTAAGAGAATACTGCTAAAAGATTTACCTTGGCAACAGCTTTGCTTTCAGAATTATTGTTGGAATCTTTAACACCATTTAATGAATCTCTTCTCTGTGGGCATGGCTTCTTTTTGCGTGGTCTGCCTTTAAGATTTGGCGCTGAAAATTAATTGAGAACAATTTGAGGATATTCTCTTATACAGGATTTTTAACAGCTGAAAGCATAATAAATCATTCCAATAAAATCAGTCACAGATATGTACACATCTATCTATAAAAAAGCTCATTATGAGGTTCTCATCCTCTATGGGTTACATCTTGATATACTGTACTATACATTTCTATATCATATCTCTCAAGGTGTATATGTTATATTTTAACATATCTAATTAATATAAAGTCAAGCATTTGGCTCCAAAGAACACTTCCAGAAAGTGCAAGTATTTCTGCATGGTATCAGAAGAACAAAATAGAACATTGATACAGAACTTTGCATTAATCAGCATGATGAATCTATTTTATCCAAAGTGTAAGTACTAAGTGGTGTTTTAAATATTTGAAAATATCGGTCCTTCAGAAGAGTTTTGAAATCTTAAAATTCCCAACAAATATAATGAGTTTTAATACAATATGTTATTCCTATCAAAGTTCTTTCATTAAGAAAAAACCCCAAACTATTTCTAGAAGTACAAAAGTATTAACATAATTGATTGATGGTTTCATAAAACATAATTGTTAGATACAATACATCTAAATTAAAATTAATGACTTCCAGTTTTATCCAATACTTAAGATGTTTTGGTAAGATAGCTGTGAAATACCATACTGAATAAAGCCTGGCCATTCTGAGCTATATTTAGAAAACTAGTATATAGGTCATACAAGAGAAAAAAATATCAAACTTCTCTTTCAATTGTTATAGCACAAGACCACTTATAACCCACATACAGAAATAAAAGGCAAAGCAGATGCTTTGTTCAATATTAAAAACGTCCTGCATATGCTTTCAAATTTAAATCAGTCTAAGTCACTAGACAACTCCAGTAACATTAAAAATGATAAACAATCATTAACTAATGACTATACTGGAGAAGATAATTTGCTTTAAACCTTTAATTTCTAGGTAACCATTGTTTTCATTACTTCAAGGGATGATTATAACAATGTCAGAAATCTAAACACCACAAACCTCTTGAGTGTCTTCTAATTGTTTCTAATCTTACATTTGTTACACAGTAAGCCAGTGATTTCAGGACATTTTACATTTTAATCAGGTTGCAAACACAATAAAGGGTGCTACTTTGATTGTATACTTTGAACAACAGTGTCATTTTTGGTCTGTTTAGGAAAAAAAAAAAAGATAGCAGTCCTAGGTTTAAAACAAGAAGTCCAAAAAACATCCTTTTTTTGTTTCAGTACTGACACACTGTAAAACATCCTCTGAAGCACATTCTGCTTATTGAAAAGTACCAGAGAAAGCAATGCTGAAATTGTCCTCCGAGGCTAACATGCAAAATCAAACAAAAAGATAAAGAAATTATTACCCATTCCAGTCGACAAACATCTGTCAGATTTATATCTGTACTCATAAATGCTACAGCATGTGACTGCACACTACATCCCTGGAAGTCTCGACTTGGTGTGGATGTCAGTCTTACACAAAATGAGCTCTAAGAGTATTTGCTCTGTGCTTACAAATCCCCTCCCCCAGCTACTCCATTACTCATATAAACACAGATGAGTGACTAGCACAGAGTGTGGGATGAACTCGCTGGACTTCAGCTTTTGCTGCCAGGCTGCCAGTTAGTGCCTTACTATCCCACCTTATTTATAACTGTAGCTTGTGTTTTCATCTTAATTGTTTTGCTGATCCTGACTTCTTGTATACTGTTGGGACGTCATATTGAGTTCTACAAATCCTAAGCTACACATAGCCTTGAGCCAAGGTGTTAATATCTTGTTTAAAAGACACTGTGTAAAAAAAATGTTTCCTCAATTTATAACAACTTGACACAAGTACTAAAATGTTAATGACCACTGTAGAATTAATGGACCAAATTAATCCCTGGCACAATTCTATTGAAGTAATTAGAATTACAGGGATGAATTTTAGCCCAATATACTTTTATTTGAACCACTTTTTATTTATTTATTTAATTATTTGGAAAGAAAGAAGCAGGACTAGTTCAAGGCTTGATGTCTTTCAAAGACATTTTTTATCCTGAGTTTTGGCGTTGTACTTTGTTTCATACTAAAACTCCTAATGTTTTGTTAAAAGCTTTAAAAGCAAAAAAAAGCATTTGTTACTAAACTTCCAGGTATACTGAGCTTGCATATAAATACAGTTTGAATTGGAAGATTAAATGGCAGGAGTTAAACAAAACTGTTATAAAATCAGGGTTCTTTTGCATTGTTTCAGTTGCTACGGAGTCACAGCAGAAAAATGGCTCTTTCTAGAATGCTCTAGAACTATCTCACATATGACATACTAGCATTTTACTTCTAATTCAAATACACAAGTAACAGAAAATCTTCAATATAAATGAATACTGACAATAGCCTTTCATTCTGATGGCTTAGGAGAAGGCATTTGCCTCTAAGATCCACTCCATTAAAGAAAATATTTGAAATATTTCCATTCACACTTGAAACATATACATTAACATTTGCTCCCAAATCCATTACAGATAAAGATATTGTTCTAACACTGTTTAAATTTCAAATATATCCATTTTGTGCTCTTGAGCAGTGATAATTGACTGAAGCTGAGCGAATAATTCATAACAAATCATGTATTTGACTAATTTAGCCTCCTTTTCAGCTTATGGCATGTTCATGAGCAAACTGCTATTTCCTTGAAGATGTTTATTCATAGTTATTTCTACTGCAGTTTTTAAAAATACTCTGCAGTTTGATTATGAACAGTTTTCTGAGAGAATTGGATATTCAAGATGTGTTGGCTGGTTGTGACTGATCAGATAATTCACACAATTTTTTTTCCTGATCCCTGACTGGATGAGAAATTTTGGCATGAATACTCACGTATATATGTGAATGGAAAATTTGGTTTCTGGGAATACTCGCGCACATGGTTTTGAAATTTACTTTCTGCAAATATTTATGCCAGTGAGATCTGATAACTTGAGTGGTCACAGAAAGTCAACACGAGCAAAACAAATGAAAGTGAAACTTTGAACAAATAGTTAAAGAAAACTGATGGCACTTATTTGTGACCATTCTAGTCAATGTGACCGGCCTTCTGTCCAAAAATGAATCTGGGAGGCTTGAAATACTATCAGTTTAAATAAAACCCATTTTTGCTGTAAACTTTACAACATATTCCTCTTTATCTACCTGGCTGTGTGTTATTCTCTCCTCTAGCTAAGGGAAGGGAGCAAACCCAGACACTGAAATGCCACTCGAACCCTTGGCAGAGTGCAGCGCACACGCATCAGCATGGTGTAATATATCTTAAGGGTTGAAAGGTGCTTGGAACCTCTCAGGAAGTGCACACCACAATGAACCCTGAACACACAGCCCAAATCCAAAGGCTTCAGTTTCAGCTCTGAACGTCACTGTACTAAGTTGTGAGATTTTCAAATTGGGATCTAGGCAGATTCTTTCTTAAAGCTACGGTGACCGGATAGCAAGTGTGAAAAATCGGGACGGGGGTGGGGGGTTATAGGTGCCTATATAAGACAAAGCCCCAAATATCAGGACTGTCCCTATAAAATTGGGACATCTGGTCACCCTACTTAAAGCCCTTAGCTTCTGCACACTTGGAATCCAATTCAAACTTCAGTTACAAATAAAATGTATTCCATCAGGTCATTCTCATCCCCATCAACAAGTTACCACACAGTTTGGAACAATGCCATACCACTGGAGATCTCTGCTACACAGGGTCAGGCATTAGGATAATAGCTGGGCTGAAGTTCAGGATGCATGTGCCTTGACAGTGCTGTGTGGTAAAACTTGCATAGCACCTGCTCACAATATGAAAGGTTCAAACCTGCTTGTCTGGGCCTTGATTCAGCAAGGTACTTAAAGGCATATGCTTCTTTTATGCATGTGAGTACCCCCCACTGAAGTCAATGAAATTACTCATGTGCTTAAAAGTGGACCCTGGTCTTCAAGATTAAAGTTTATTTCAAGTTTAGTAGTTCATCAAGAGGATTAAATTCACTTACAAAACGTGTATCTATAAAAAGAAGTTACCTTCACAGTTACAATTGTGACTCAGACAGGAATCTAAAACAGAGCAGGGAAAGACTGCACTGGAGAATGCTACTTCAACTGCCAAGGTCTGCCAGACATTTCAGGTATGTCCAGGTAAAACACACCCACCTGTGCTGCAAAATGTAGCAGGCATGAGCTAACATTCCATAGATTTCACTGGTATGCTAATGGGCAATGGCCACAGATGAAGTAAAGTACCCATGGCAAAAGTCTTAACACCTTAGATCTATTACTTTCACATGCATTTAATAATTTTGCTGGCCACTTTTGCTAAATTAACAGAGAGAAAGGGGGCCTAATTCATCACTCTGTTATGCCATTTTGCAGCAGTGTGATTTCATAAACTGAGTGGAGAACCAGACCATTGTTTCTTAAAATCTGATTTTCTCCCTCACAACCCATCTGCTCTTCCTACTTGGTCATGCAATGAAGTCATAACACTGGCCAGAAGTCTGATACCATGGACACAGGATTATGACTACACTACAGAATCAAGCAAGAGGTGCAGATGAAGAAAGGTCTAATTCAAACACAAATATTTGTAATAGTAAAACAATAAAAGGGAAGTATAACAAATTACTGATAAAGTAAATGGTATATGTATAGTATGAATGATCTTGTTTTTCAGTTCACTACTTCCTGGTAGTAAAGTCCTGTATTCCTGATTAGATGAAAAAGCATGAAATGGAAATAGCATGAATGTCAACAGTTACACAAGCCATAATGACAACCATCCCTTGACAACTCTCCCCATACAGGAAAATAGCTTATTGCCACTTTAGCTGTAAATTCTCAGGAGAAATTATTTATAGGGATCTGCTCAGAGATGGGAACACTTTTTTACTGTGTGTGAGGCGGGATGAGATTTGGCAGCACAGTAAAAATCATACACACAGATTGCGAGAGAGTATTTCACACAGTTTTGATATCAGAGGTCAGTGCCTATGGGAAGATCATGGATACTTAACTCACGTGATCAAAAATTTTGCCACATGGCAGGAAACAAAAAGACAGCAAGTCATTCATTGACTCTGGGGTGGGGAAGCAGAGAATGTGGACTACTTATCTCCTTGCCATTGAGTGGAGAGGGAATGCACTCCAGGGGACATTCATCTCCACTTATCGCTTTCTCCTTCCTTTGGAGTTAATGTTAGGACGGGAGATAGCTTTCATTCCCACCAGAGTCTCTACTGGGGTCCTGCCAGTAGAGGCTCCTGACGAGAAGCTCTCTATAGTCACATCCCCCATCTTCCGGAGCCATACCCATCCACTTTTTGTGCTGCACTGGCAAACTCCTTCCATAATGACAATCAAACAAAAGAAACATTGCACAATTCAGCTCTTGGTAAGTTTATCAGTGCAAAAGGAAACGTTATGTTCATAAATTTCTGACACTTTTTTCCTCTGTCCAAAATGCACACAAAACCATGTTTTAAAAAGAAAATTAGGAGTTAGTCCTTATCACGACCAACTAGCTCTTGGTATCTTGAAAATAAGATTTAAACATTCTGTCCTTCTAGCTAGCCCACCTTCTTCCAGACTTTGGCTGAACATTATATAGCTTTAGAAAATAAATCACAACAAATGCCACAAGAGTTTTTATTACATAGACAGACTACAATTGCCCCATATTATATGTGGCACAACAAAAGAGGGCCAAATTATCTGATGGTGTAAACTGGCATAGCTTCATTGACTTCACCTAAAAATTTGGCCCAGTGTCTGTTAGGCCCAAAGCTGACTTTTAATAGAACTGCCACAGACTGTCATGATACACATCAAAGCTCCAAAGTTCCTGTTACCGTGAGTGAAATATATGTGGCCCTGTGCTCTGCCTCCTTCCACATCCTTATGAGGGTGCAGTGCATAGGGGAGCAAAATGGTAGAAAAAAATATATGTTGGAGCCTCCACATGGAGGACAGTGCTACAGGCTGCTTCCTCCACATGGTTACCTCTCTCCCTCCCACTATTCAGAAAAAGGAGACCTGGTAAGGGTGTAAGAGAAGCCACACTTAGTAGCATGTTCTCAGGAGAACTATAGGAAAAGGGGGGCATCAAGTTAAGGCTGATCAAAGCAGCATGATAATTCCGGTGTGCCCTGGGACCTTTACTCCCCCCTGCCCAGAAGGCCACAGATTGGGCCAACACCCGATAACACACTTCCTGGCCCTGCTGTACTGTAGTAGCTGATGGGAACTGTGGCGGGAAAGTCCCTTTGCATGTCTGGCCAGGAAACTGCAGGATCAGAGGCGGAGCCACAGATCCCCTACCTCCATTGGCCCAACCCACTGTAATACTGCAAGTTCATCAGACTAAAAGAAGAAAGCATCAGGTTCATACCTCACAGAGCCATGGGCTTCATTGTGTTAATTTGTTCCTCTCCATGCATGTTTGCACATAAGGGAAAGTACCAGCCATGGATTTTAAGAATTATTAAATAGCATATTTGAACTTTGGAACTATTATAATGTATTCAGTAAATGCTATGCACCAAAGGACTGTTTCTCTCTGTATACTGAGGCAACAGAGCTATGATACGATTATGTACTACATTTATGTACTGTTAAAAGTCTGAGCCTTATACAAACCAGACTAGTACACACCTAAGCTCTCAATCTTTCATTTCATTTTCATTTCCCCAAGATACTGGAGGGATCTCATGGCACCGTGTGGGTACAGCCGCGCTGGAATGTAGGTACAGACAAAGGGATGGCAGCATGCCATGTTGGCCTGACTGGGTTTTGTAGGATAGTGTTACAGTTTAAAATATTTTTGGACACTGATTATAATCACAAGTCCAACTAGTTGAATCCTCGTGATAATACTGTTCTCTGGATTCATGTATTTTGACTGACATAAAAGACGTGTTGTTATAGGGAGGGTGAGAAAAAGCGGCTTTTGCTCAGTTGAGATCCAGCAACACTGGCATTGTGTCAAAATTGGTGCTGCAGCCAAGAGTCTTTAATGAGAGTGGAATGTATTACCTCATTTGTCATACCTGGATCACTTACGCATGCTAAGTCCAAAATAACCTTGGACTTTGCTGGCTGCTCAACAAACCATGTAAGTAAACAGTCCTGTAGTAATGCCTAAAACATGTACCCTTTCTTGATCACTCTACATTACTTATTCTAGCGAATGTCTAAGCAATTGTAATGCCCATGATCAAAGTCCCAGACTTTTTCAGGGCTCTCTGATCTGCATAACTATTTCCTGATATGACTTCTCATCCTGGCCTCTAGGTCTTAACTGTTTCTCAGAAACACTTAAAAAGAACAAAAAAGCCTATCACCATTTCCTTAAAAGAGGAGTGTGCTGGGGTAGCTGTTCTGCATTTCTGCTTCTAACTTGTAGTGCCATACTGCTTCCTGTGGCTTGCGGAATTTATTTCCTTGTTATTGTTTTGTGGAAGGATTGGGATGGAGCAGAGGCAACGGTACTTTTGCCTACAGCAAAGATGATTAGCCATACCAATATAGAAACCAAGTGACTTTGTAATAATATTGAGGGCCACAGTCAAATAAGGGGAGGAGGAAGATTTGGACATCAAGCATGGGACTGAAGGGGTGATTTAAAACTGAACCTTGCAAAGTTCTCAGATGCACTCAAGCCTTGAATCCCAGAAACCCCCAGGGCTGATCAAGCATACCTGAAGGGGGCAGACAGTCACACACAGATTAGCCTGGCAAAACCTAGCTCTTCGCTGAAGAATATTATTACATGTTGCACCTTTTAAAACATAATTACTAGAAAGCCAACCACCTTACTAAAGAAGGATCCCTACCATTCACCCCTCATACAAGGGAGCTTCTAGCATCCTACAGTATCTGGAAGATAAGAATGAACATATCGCTGTATTTAGGTGAAGTCTCAAAAGCTAGCCTAGGATTAGATTATCTCTGATGCTATTTTGGACTCATAGCTGCCTCCTTGACTTCCTCCTCTTCTTGGCCTTCTCTTTTTATATCTCTCACCTCATCCCCAGTCCCTGTTCCACATCCCAAGTTACAGGTTTTGCATTTAATTTTTGAAAAGTCCATGTATTAGCTCCTGCCTCCTGGAAGCAGCACCCACTGCACACAGATTGATAAAAGCATAGCTTCTGATGAGCTGAGCCCATGTCAGGAGGAGAGGGCAAGCAGTCAGCACACAGCATGGCGTTGTGCAGATGGGGGTGAAATGAAAGTGGACCACAACACAAGGCAAAGGCTCAAATGTCAGGCTCAGGTGGAAAATCAGACCCTAGTTTAGAAAAATCTCAATCATTTTGATTTGGGGAAACTTTTCTATAAACCAAGATACAGGGCCTCATCCTGCCCCCCACCCCACCCGCCATGGAAATCAATGGCAAACTCCTACTGATTTCAGTGGGAGCCAGACTAGGCTCCTACCTTTTTCAATATAGAGATTAATATTAACCCTTCTAACACAACCTTCAGAACAATATTTCCCTTTATAACAGGATAACTGCTATTGCTATAAACACTAGTCCATATTTATATATCTGTACACACACACACACACTCAAGATAGACATATTCTGAGTCTCCAAAAGTTTTTAATACTAAAGTATTATTTTCATGTTTTTCTAATCCAAGGACTTGCTCATTCTTTTCTGTAATTTATATACACTGTGGACTTATAATGGAACATGTCAGAATAAATCTAAAAACTATTGTGGACTCGATATCCTTGAGAGAGGCACTAAACATCTGAACAATTTTCTAACTCATAAGTATACAGAGTGTACTTGTGTAACCATGTCTAAAGGTTTTGTTTTGGAAATGAGATATTCTATTCTCAATGTGGAGAAAATCAATTTGCTGCCTCTCTAAAGAAAACATTCCTCATTTGGAAATAAGTGGAACAGACACTTTTTAGTGGGGATTAATATGGAGACATTTGACTTGTTGCAGATTGAATTTGGGTTTCCCTTTCCCCCTCCCCAGACTACGACTTAAAAAAAAGCAAAGACCACCATTGTGTGGATGACTATTTTAATTATTTTGTTAAAAACAGAAACACTGGATGTATTGCACATATCATACTAGATAATTAAGGGCCTGATTTTGCAGAAGACTGAATGTTTTCAAATTCCACTGAACACAATACAAATTGAAGGCACTGAACCGTGCAGGATCAGGCGCTTGGACTAATTTTCTTCTCTGCTATATGGCTAGAGTTCAAAACTTTTGCTATAAAGGCTTCTTGCTTACTTTTCGCTATGTTAGCATTTAAGAAAAGGGTGAGTTTTTGGAATATTCACAACAAGAAGATGGACATTAAAGGTTAAGGCCCTGATTCAACAAAGCACTGAAGCACACACCTAACTAGTATATAGGTAGTTCTATTGGACTTCACTTGGACTAGTCACCATGCTTAAAGTTAAGCACATGTTTAACAGCCTTGCTGAATTGAATCCTACATCCAGTCCAATAGGATTACATTTGTGAGGAAGGGGAGCAGGATTTAGCCCACAAAGAAGAAGCTATCAGACTTAATTATAAAGTAGGGCATGTCTGGACTGTGGTAGAGTATCTGACCCTTGTTCATTAAAGTTTTTCTTTCCCCCAATGTGAAACTGACTTTTAGCCTCCACACCCACAAACTTCAATGGACACTTCTGTATGTTGCCTCCAATTACAGTGGACTCTGAACTCGGTATCAGACAAAACTGTATGCAGATCACAGTACTTGCAAAAGAAAATCTGACTCTTTAGAATATTCTGTGTTAAAAACCAGGGCAAAAGGGTGAACAGGAACAACTGATTATGTAATAGCCAAGACAAAGGGACTGCAAACACAGCAGCGACAAGTGACAGTGCACTGCAAACCCATGTAAATCAACTAATCTCATCCAAACTGGGCAAAACACACCATGTACCAATAGCAACTAACTTCTCATTAGGAACCTTTACAAAATAAAAGACAAACAAGAACATACAGCACATGTTAAGGAGGTTTTCCTGGCAGCATTTCCTTCTATTCCTGACAAAAACTAGCATTCATTAAACTGCTCTCTAGCAGAGTCAGCACTACTCAATGAAGACATGACCTACTTACCTTGATAATAAGATAGCTACATACCCAATCATTCCCACACAGATAGAAAGATTAGACAGATTGGATGAGCTGACAGACAGGTAAGAAATGGGCATTGTATAAGAACCTAAATAGATACATAGAGATTCACACAAGAGGAGTAAAAAGGAATGTTTCTAGGAACCTTGGTTTTGGGATTGATAGTGAGAGCTATGAAGCCATGAACACCTTACTGCTCGCATGTGGAAATGACAAATAAGTTATTTAAGACAATTATTTCATTACCCATTTGTATCACATCACTGTGGCAAGTAAAACTGCTTTACTTTAAACATAAGAATGCTATGGGTTCAGTTTCTCCCTTTCCTTTTCTCAGCACCCTACCACTGCACTGGGATGTCATTATAATTTGCTAGAGACACTCACATTGGATGAGGACGCAAGCAGCGAGATTAGCAGGAACTATGGTGTGTACTCCATTCTTGAGATCTATATGTAACTTCCATTAGAATGAATAGGGCGAAAGGAGATCAGGTGGAAAATGCACCCAGACAGCAAAGGTGGGATTTTCCAAAGCGCTCAGCCTTGGCCTAACCCTGCCCCTATTGAAGTCATTGGGTTACTGGTGAACATTATACTCTAGGTGCACAGTATCACCACTGTGCAACATTGTGATCAACTGAAAAATTATTATTGGGGCCACAATGATCACAATTTTTCTCTAGCTGCTTTACAAGCCGAGTTCTAAACAATGTGTCATTTATGTGAGTTCATGCTGGTGGCACCAACATTCTGCCTTCTTTTCAGCAATTTTCCAGACCCACATTTCTTTCCAGTAATCTTTCTATATCTAGATATGTATATGACCCTCTTACGATAGCAGTGGTTCTCAACCAGGGGTATACGTAACCCTGGGGGTACATCAACTCATCTAGATATTTGCCTAGCTTTACAACAGGCTGCATAAAAGCTCTAGCTAAGTCAGTACAAACTAAAATTTCATACAGACAATGACTTGTTTATACTGCTCTATATACTATATGCTGAAATATAAGTACAGTATTTATATCCCAACTGATTTATTTTATAATTATATGGTAAAATTAGAAAGTAAGCAATTTTTCCATAATAGTGTGCTGTGACCCTTTTGTATTTTTATGTCTGATTTTGTAAACAAGTAGTTTTTAAGTGAGGTGAAACTTGGGGTATACAAGACGAATCAGACTCCTGAAAGGGGTACAGGAATCTGGAAAGGTTGAGAACCACTGTCCGATAGTATCCCTATACCTAACAAGTATTCTGAGTTAGAAATAACAATCCCTCACCCTCTCTTTGTATCGTCCCATCCAGTAGGAGATGGATCTTCATTGGTTTATAGGAGTTTTGTTTGTCTGTATGTGGGTAAGTGAATGAGTGAGTCTGCACATTGCGTGTGCTCATAGTTGATATATTTATTTTATATACGTCAAAGAAATTAGTTTTGTATTTTCAGTTCAGAAAGCAGAGGACCACAGTCATTCTTATCTCTTGCAGGAATGATTTCAATAGTCCAGGTCCAGCTCCTGTTACAGTTTGTGTCCCATTCTCATAAGCCTCCCTTGGCAGTTTTATTGAGCCCCTGTAGCATAGCTGTCATGAGAGGCCATGGTCACAGAATGAGAAATTATCTTTCAGGTAGCTAGAGCTTCGAATAGCATAACAGAGACCTTGAATTGGGTCTGCGTTCCTGAGGATTCAGAGTTGGAGCAGGGCAGAGCACTGGGGTGATGTGTCCACAGTGACCTGAGTTACTCAGCAAATAGGAAACGGTATTTTTCACCAGCTGGAGCTTTTTTCAGCGAGTGCAAGAATGGAAATAGTAACCCTAGTCCTCACCATAGCACCTGAGAGGTTTGTGGTTTTAAATATAACAGCCCTGATGGTAATCTCATTTACACTAGTGCAAACACACTGAGTTCAGCTTAATAATTGCCAATTTACACAGGTGTAAATCAGATCAGAATCAGACCCATCTTAAGCACGTAAACAAAACCCTAGACACAGTGAAATATTATTCTTTACATGTTAGTAACATAGAGCAAGTTTTAACATTAACTGTGAAGATGGTTGCGTAATGTTCTTTTGCAGTCAGTGTTGGTTCTTAGGGAATTATCTGGGTGGATTAAACAGAAACACTATTAAACAGTTTACACATTTCCATGTGTTTCTGATGTCTAACTATAGCCCTTGTTTGTCTCCATCTACAGAACTGTTTTATACCACATGGTATGCATATTTCAGCATCCAGCATTATTAACTCACGACCAACTGTCAGTTGATCATTATCTAACACATGGGGTCTCCAAAAAATCCTTATTTGGGCAAAATCAGCCTTCTCAACCACTCTGCCTATATTTTCCCTCAGAAGAACTTTATTTGGATTATTATTTGCTGTCAATGGAAACTCAGAGGTTACATATGTAGAAATTTGCAGACAGGGAAATAAATCCTCACTGAGTTTAAACACTTAGTTGATATTAAAACCATCTCCAGCTTTGTTAGTTTAAAGAAAACTCTCAGTTGCCCTCTAGTGTTACATGAATGTCATGCAGAATAGCAGCAAGAGAGGGGAAAATATACACAAATGGTACAATCATGTTAAAAATATGCAGGGATGAACATTTTCAAGAATATTTCAAGATCACAGAACTTATCCTAATTTAATATGACGTGATTTACTGTACTGATAATATTTCTTATAAAGAATGAGGGGGAAGTTCTAACTTTGTGGAAATTACAATTTTTTCTTTGAAACACAATGCTTGGATTATATTTACCACTATAATTGCAGTGTATGGCACAGTGATTTTATGAGTTAGAACCTCTGAAAAGAAATCACAATACCTACTGCATTCTATATACCATAGTTCATTCATAACTAAAAATAGACTGGTGTATAACCTGATTCAGCTATTATATGAACCTAGGGAACACGTGAGTCTGTAGAATTCCCTAGCACAGAAGAGAAGTTGAGTTTGCAAAAGAATCAGTTTGTTTCTGAAAATGGACAACATATGTAAAGATTTAATATACAAAACCAGGTGTATATATAGTATATATCTTCATATGTACCCATTTTCATCCTATACAAAGCAAAAATACCATATACAGCCTGAAACTATAAATTTAATAATAGATTACCAAATTAAGTCTGCACAATCACTTCATTAAAAAAAAACATTTCAATGTAAAATACAGCTGTAGGGGTTTGGACAATTTCCTGCATAACAGGCCCATCCCTGAAATGTAAATAACACCGGTATTAAAACAAACCAATAAGGGTACATCAGGAAAAAAAGAGTACATGAAAACATAAATGCACTTTCCAGCCTATCCTGCCAAATCTTTATTTAATTTGAGTGCTGCTTTGATAAATCACTATTGCTTCAGTCAGGTTTTTTTTTTTTTAAATGTCCTGTTATTCTTAACACAACTCCAGGGCTGATTAAATCTTAACATTTGAAATATAACAAACCAACAGAGTTTTGCAATTAGAATTATTCACTTATTTCCTGTGTATCATCAGCATTCCTGAAAGAATGTTGCTATAACATTAAACAACAGTGTGATCTTTAGAAATACATGATTTGCTTGTTCTGTTTTTTTCCAATACAATTGTGCAACTTTAAAATCCTCTTCTTTCCCAATTCCTTTCTCTCAAGCGTATGCCCTTGATAGTGACTTATAATGTTTATAAAAAACAAGTTTGAGGATTTTTT
The DNA here is from genome assembly GCF_027887155.1 of Malaclemys terrapin pileata. NCBI lineage: Eukaryota > Metazoa > Chordata > Testudines > Emydidae > Malaclemys > Malaclemys terrapin. The sequence goes on along the minus strand of NC_071511.1, from coordinate 79,835,963 downwards.
TTTTTAAAACTTAAAATCCACTACAATATTACTCAATGGTTACAGATTTAAAAAAGATAAATATAGCTCTATTTGGGAATGGAAATCCATAAAAAGTTAATTATAAGGATTTCTCTTTTCAGTTTGACAAGACAGAAATGCCACAAGAAGTACATATGGCAATTCAAAAAATATAATCAGGGAAAAGGCAAAATGAACATTTGAAAGACGAATAGTTTAGATTTGCATAATCTGATATTTATGTAGCACATTCTTTCCAAATGGATTGCAGTGTTCTTCAATTTTTAATCGCTCTCAGCATACAGATTATAGGTATAGGAATCACTTTTTCCATCAATAAAGTGCAGCCACCTCTGGGGTAAAATGGGGAATTTGTTTAACAGCATACAGCAACACTACACAACCACGTTAGGACAGGCAAAATTACATGCCTGAAACTAGAGTGGGAATTCAGGTATGTATCCAGGCCCTGATCATAAATGAATTCTGTATGGGTCACGGGTGGAGCTCTGCACACTTTGCAGAGCCTCAGTGGAATTGACTAAAGGATCCAGGTTCCTCAGGGTAAAGCTGGTCTCTTACCATGTATTTACAAACTGGTGGATAGTTCCTAGGGGCCTCAATTTCCACCAAGGCCCCTAAGTATTACTGCAATAATACGTATATAATTACCTTATTCTAAATTCCAATTTGGCCAGACACAAGGGTTAATACCCCACGCCTTGTGAAAGATGCCATGGGATTTTTAATGACCACAATGGGTAAGAACCTCACGTTAACATATCATCTGGAAGGACCTCAGCACAGTGTTTTAACACCATCCTGGGACAATGATTCTGTTCTGACAGAAGGAATCACAGTACCCGCAAATTAACCAACTATGTATCTGGGTTTTCCCACAAAGTCTCCCATCCAAGTGCTTATATAGCCTGATGCTGCTTAGCTTAGGAGACACGACAAAAGTCACAGCTTAGAGAGAATAAACACCAGCAGTGTCTATGTAGCTACTTTTCACTAGCTTCAAACAGCTCGAGCCAATCCATAAGAAATGAGCACCAGACTTCCATGTATCGTATTAAGAAGATATGGACTTCTGCTGAGATGAATATCAAGATTCATCAACTCAAGAGGTAAATATTGACTGAGGCAAGCAAAGGTCAATACTGGTCAATATTTACTCAAGACACATTAAATCTAGACAATGTTACATACATTCTGAATGGCTATCAGAAATCTCTTCAAGTCTTCATTATGGCTAAGGATTTCAAAAGTGTAACCACGTTTCCTTTTAAATCAACATTCTAAATGAAGAAGAAGTTAGAGACAGGAGCGCCACCGGCGGAAGGTCCCGCCGCGGAAATACCGCTGCAGTCGCTGCCCTTCAAATCGCAGTGCCCAAGTCGCTGCCCTTCAAATCGACCGCCTAGGTCGCCTAATGGGTTGCGCTGGCCCTGGTTAGAGAGAGACTATTATTCATCTAGTGCAAAGTGAATTATAGCTTTCACTGACCACAGCTGTAGCCAGAGCAGAGGCACATACAGTATTTACATATGCTATCTGTCTGGTTTGCATTCCAAATGTCAGTATTACTGACCTCTGAGGATATGAACAATAAAAATTTACTGATTCATCACACAACATTATTTCAGACAACTAGGATTTTCTTCTTGGGTAGGAATGTACCCTGCTCCCCTCCCAAATATACATAAATTCAGGCTGAAACTTTATCTCAGGGTTCTGCTTCCCATGAGCAAACTACTTTGAGGATGCTGTCAATCAAAAGCTTTGGGGGAAGTTAGTTATAGCCTTATTATTTACTGTTGCAAGTATATTAGTCCTAATATTTATCTAAGGTTTCAAGCTTACTCTCTCATTTCTGAAAAATTGAAACCTGGCCATTTTTGTTTGAAGCCACAGTGTACTCAACTAGCCTACCACGGAGTAGGAATGTTTAAAATAGAAATTCCAAATAATTTATAATGATTAGATTAGATTTTCAGAGGCGCTTGAGGAAACTCTTCACCCAAATCCCATAGAATTTCAATCGGATTTGGGATCCTACCTCCCTTAGGCACCTTTGAAAATGCCAGCCAAAGTAAACAACAAATGAGTAGTTCCTCCTTCTCTTTCATTCATCCAGATTCAAGTACCAAAACATAGTAATGAACACCCATTTTCAACTTTGTGTCTATTCAAATGTAGTATACGGTAGATCCTATGACCACTGATGTCAATGTGCTTTGGATCAAACACTAATTGTTTTATTCCATTCACATTCTTATTTTGTTTTGTATTCATCCCACTCTTCTCTCTCTAGTACCTTTCCTCTCTATTGGTGAATGGGGTGATTTTACTTTGCTGTGAAATCAAAATGAAATCAGCTATACCCCACACCTTTGTTCAGGGCTGATCTACACTACAAAGTTAGGTTGGCTTAACTAGATCACGCAGAGCTATGAAAAATTTCAAACTCTGTGTGATGGTATGTGCTACAATGTTATGGGTTGCACCGCTGCAGCTGTGCCTCTGTAGTGTTTCTAGTGTAGATATAGCCACAGTGAGTAACAACAGTGTTCTGTCATTCTGAATCTTCTTCTTCAGGCTTGGTGAGACCAAAAAAATTCTGGAAAGGTGAGACTCCAAATGTGCACAGTTCTAAACTTCAGTGATGGTGTAAGCTTAGATGTATAAGATTCACTGTTTCTTATAAAGCAACTTTAAGTCTTAGCAAAGAACTAAAACATATCTGCTTCTGAAATAATATGGAATCCATAAAGTGGACCTGAAGTTTAAATTCAAATATACATTTTTTAAAAATCCAGAAAATGCTTTTCTAAACCAGGAGATAGATCTGCAACTTAAAACTTGCAGTAATATCATATTTTAGAACTTTAATAAATAATGATTTTACCTTGATTACAAAATAATATCCTGCCATGAAACCCCAGAGAGTAGAGGTAGGAAATCATTTGACAAAAATTAATGTCACACTTTTCATAGAACTAAGCATTATAATTATTAGTGAAATACACTTTTCAAACTTGTTAACACAAAATTAACAATTACATACATCACTTAATTTTATAAGTGCGTATCTCTTGAAGAACCCACTAGCTAACCAGGCCTAGTTCAGTTTTAATATATACATGCAGTACTTGTAGCATGGAGGGGATATAACTATGTCAGTGCTGGCACTGTAAACCCTGAAATGGCAAGTGCTATTAAACTGAGATGTAATCATGTTGAAAGGGAAACATTGACAAACAGCAGACAATTGAGAAGAAAATACAGTGTGCTTGTGTTCTACTACATGTGCTTCAAAACCTTATATAACTATTCATTGTCTATTTCATCTGGCTATGGTCCCGGTTTGCTCTATTCTATGCTATACTAATTTTACAATAATAAACTATTACACAAGCTTTATGCAATCATGCATAGGAAACAGTTGTGGAAGACATTACATTTGATTATCTTTCTACCAAAGACACCATCTTGAAATTAAACAATAGCCTGGTAGAAATGTATAGGAGTTAAAAGGAAAAAAAGAAATGGATCTTTACTAAAAATTAGAAATAATGTTAAATCTCAGAAGTGCAGCCTTTAAAAACAGAGATCTCCCCCGTCCAAAATTCACACTCCAAACCCTCCATGAATATACTACGGATAAATACCTCTAAACTGACAATATTACTTGAGAGTCAGCATTGTACTATACCATATTGAGTTGATGACAATTAGTGATGTTGGAAATGTAAATATTTGTTATACACCACCTTTAGGTAAAAATGAAGCAAGGCAGTTTACAAAGAGAAAAGGAATGTGTGAAATAGTTTGGGTTTAAAAAAATTATTTATTTATTTATTTATTTATGCTTCGGCATGAATCAACATGAACTGATGAGATGCCTAGGTTAACAGTTGTCTGTACCAACAAACCTTTGGACAGTTGCTAGACGGTTACTGCAAATAGAAAAAATGTAACAAAGGAAGTTATAGATATGCAAAGATAAGGTCCAAAACAGCGATTTCAGGTACTGCATTTGCCTATGGAATTATCTTGGAATCTTCTACTAAACCTGGAAATGAACATTAATCACACTGGCTCAGAATTGTTATATTTAGTCATGGAACGGTGCCAAAAAAACAATACTGATCTATAGTATCACTGACATATTTACATCTAATATCTCATCAACCATTAAAGCCAGAAATAAATGTCTTTTACCATTGGAAAGTGTGGAATTCTCACATCTCCCAGATATAAACGATTTAGTTCTGGCCAAACTTAAAAATCATAGTATTTTGATTACCATCTTGCTTCCACCACATACTTCGATTACAACATTTTAGCAGCTAATCTCTCAAACCACTAAATCTAGTAAACCAATATTTTATATGGGCCCCAGGGGCACTACCACAATGCAAATAGCCACAATTCTTGCCAAAAGCTGAGATTCAGCTTTCAGAGGACATAGGGTCTTATTCTGCACCACTGAAACCAATGGAACTTTTGCATTGACATCAGTGAGAGCAGGATCAGATCCAGGTAGCCTTAATGCCACATTTTGCTCTAAATTACATTGGTGTAAATCCAGAATTACTTCATAGACTCCTGTAGAGCGCCTTTTGATTTACATGAGAGAATCTGATATCAGAATCTCAAATCAGCCATAGTTTGTATTCCCCTGAGCTGCCACTGTGCCTTGTGGGAGTTGTTATTTCAGTACCTCATGCCCCAGGTCTCCTCTGTGGGTAGGGCTCCTTTGCCAAACTAACTCTCCCATGATGTACCATGTCAGCTCACCAACAGGGGAGACTGTGGAATATCATGGAAGATGTAGTCTAGTCAGGCAAACCAGCCCACCTGAACTACAAGCTCCCATGAGGCCCCACAGCAGCCAGGTGAACACAGATTATTGTTGAAATGACTGAACATGAAACCTTTCAATGCAGTTGGACAAACTAAACTATTTTGATTTGGTCCAACCCAATCCCAAATGAAATGTTTCATTTCAGTTTTACTGATGAAAAATAGAAGCATTTCAGCAAAACTGAAATGCCCTGTGGAAAAATTTGTTTTTGGGGAAATAGCATTTTCCATAAAAGCATTTTGGTGGGAAATTTCCAAGCAGCTCAACTTTCAAGGTTCATGAAATAGGAGTAGCTAAACTCATGTCAGAATTAAAACAGAGGGGGTGGGGGGGAAATACCTACTGGTAAGTGGAGAATCAGAAAATGAAAGGAGGACGGTAGGGAAGGTCAAAGTCCCATAGCGTGGTTTATTTATGTGTTTAGACTTGGGTCTAAAGAGCCCCCCGAAACCACCAGAATTTTGAAGTGTTGAAGGCTGTCCAGCTGCAGGTGGGATGTGGCACGTAGGGTGCTACAAAGCCTCCCCCCCACAACTGACGAGGTCTTTTGTTTTGTTTACTAACAGACTCAGGCCTCATTTCATGGTGTGTAGATGAAATCCTATATCTTGTTTAGACTGTCTTTTTATTTGGATGAAAAGACGAATTGGATATTTGTTATCTCAAGACCTCCCCATTTCCATGAACATTAACTTTTGGACCCAAATATGCAGCACAGCCTTAATGACTTTCCTTAACTCACCTGAAATGGGAGCTCACATTTCTATTCATTCATCTCAGCCCCTCTTGCTCTCCAGAATATTTTTTGCTGGTTGCTAGGCAGCTATTGTTGAAAATATGCATGAGGTATTAATTGACTGAGCACTTAAAAATTCTTTAAAATTGAGAACATCACCATACCTAAAATAGGACATTTCCTTAGATCAGACAACTCCAGATACAATGTTGGGAATGTTGATGGCTGCAGTGTGTCAGGGGCTGGATGAGTCTCGAGAATTATTCTCACACAGTACACGTCGCAGAAACAAACAAACCAAAAAAATTAATAACCTCATTCTATAACAGAGCCTTATTCAACAGATAAATTGCTTCATGTCTTGTTAATCTTTTTGCTTATTGTAACTTTGTTTACAATGTTCCATACTTTTCCTCTGACATGTGCATTTCATATTTTCATTTTTTAAGCCACAGATGACTTTGGGCTCCTCTGTTATTACAGTTAATTTTAGAACTTGCTGAACATATCAGCCAATTATCTTCTAAACCCAAAATGGAACCAGCAAGTATTCTTATTTGCTTCACTTCAAAGAGATACTGTAGCCTCATTGCTGATGCCAAGTGCTCTGTGCTTCTTACCAGTAAATGCACATTTCATTTTATAGAGTTTTTTTTTTCCAAAAAAACATTCCAATGTCATGATCAAGCTCGAAAGACAGTAAACACAGACTTCCATAAATTGACTCTAACTTCTAAACTAAACAACTGAAACGATTTGCAGCTAGGTAGGTTTTTTAGTTTTTATTTTATAATAAACCCCTCTCTGTCATAACTAAACATACACAACAGACATCCAACATAATTACAGAAAGTGTTTCATAATTACCACCACCAAAAAACCTTAAAGAGCTATAATTTTTGATAAATCAGTCAATTGATTGTAGTCCATTCTGATACAATCTAATAAGGATAACTACATTGCTGATACTTGAATGTGTTATTCTGCTACAAAAGGTTGAGGGAAGAGCTTAATTATTTTATTAAAGATATTCTTTCTGCTTTTCAAACTTTGATTTTTCACCCATAACTATTATAAAATAGGCCATGGGCCTGTTTTGGTACATTTCAATAGAGCCAGTACAGTTAGGGCTGCAAGATCATGACGTACATTCCATGTTGTGCTTAATTTTACCATTGAAATGAGAAGCAAAACCATCAATGCTTACTTAAAGTACACATACCACATTATAGTAAGGAATAGTTTTCACCGTTATAGGAACTTTTATTTATTCCCACCTTCCCTGCTTCTTTCACTGTAGCCTACTGTAATAGCAAGTCTGAAATGAAACCCACTTTGGGCTCCAACAATGCTGAAAGCTTCCTTATAGCAGTACCCTGTCATTGTGACAACAGCTGTTGTTTGTGTATGTCGTCCTCATTGACATGGTTATTACAATTGCCCCTTTCAGTTTCTTTCTTACCCTTTCTGTGGGTTGAAGCCACCAGTTTAAAATCAAATTCCTCCTCTTCTTGTACTCAGGTGTTGCTATTAACTGTTTGAAAGACTGTGTTAATTAACACAATCTTTCAAACTATTATGCAAAAAGTTCAGGTAACTAGAGATACGCCTAAAGGATGTATAAAGAGTCACATTAAGTCTGTATGTGATTTTGGCGCATGTTATTAGTTAACATATTTAAATGAGATGCTATCAAGTCAGCTTTTAAAATCCTGCCACAATTAAAACACAATAGGGCAGCTACAACACTTCCTATGTAGGGCTAATGTATTAGGCACTATCTGTGAAAATAAAACCCAACAACTATGCTTCAAATGTACAGATCGCTAGTACAAATTGAAAGGTATGTGTATATGTCTGAAGAAGGACAGAGCTCAGTAAGTTTTCCAAACTCCACCAAACATTGGACCACACCTGAATTTGTCTAGCTTCAGCCACTAGATCTTGTTAAAAGAACAGGAGTACTTGTGGCACCTTAGAGATTAACAAATTTATTAGAGCATAAGCTTTCGTGGACTACAGCCCACTTCTTCGGATGCTGTAGTCCACGAAAGCTTATGCTCTAATAAATTTGTTAGTCTCTAAGGTGCCACAAGTACTCCTGTTCTTTTTGCGGATACAGACTAACATGGCTGCTCCTCTAGATCTTGTTATGCCTTTGCCTGTTAAACTAAAGAGCCCCCTACTATCAGAAATCTTCTCCTCATGTCGCTACTTATAGACTGTAGCGTGCAAGTCACCGCTTAACATTCTCTTGGATAAACTAATACATTGAGCTTCTTTAATGTCTCACTTTAAGGCAAGTTTTCCAGACATCAAATCATTCTTTTAGGTCTTGTCTTAGCCCTTTCAAATTTTTCAACATCAGGTTTAGAGTGGAACCAGAACTGCACACAGTGTTCCAGTAGTGCTTCTCTAATACTATATACAGTGCTCATACCACCGGCTCAGTTTCTACTTGATATTCCCCTGCTTATACATCTAAGGATCATGTTTGCTGTCTTAGCTCCTGCATCACACAGTTGGTTATCCATCATTATCCCTATGTCCCATTCACAACAATAAAGACCAACATAGCTGCCCTGACTCACATGCAGGATGTTTGACCAATTGGAATTAGTTAAAGGACTAAGATAAAGTTACACTTATTAAAGGCCAAAAAATCATGCTTCCATTGAAGTTAATGTCAAAACTTCCATTGTTTCATTGGCATTTGGTCCTTAGTGTACAGACAGCCCTTAAAGTTTCACTGTAAAAGTTCTAATGGCTATTATAAAGCTCAGAGAAGCCAAACACCTTATTTTTTCTGCAAAAGGTAATTACTTTTTGATTTTTGTCTAGTTAATAAAATATATTCACTACTCATCCATAGAATCCAAATATGAGAAGGAACGTGTATCCACTGACTATTACTGGGAAGAGGTCGTGGTCAGAAATGCTCAGGTCTAGTTCAGGTAATGTCAGGGGAATAAAAAATAGGCTGTTGAGAGGTTCTTTTGTTTTTCGCTTGAATTATGAACCAGTCTCCATACTCCTCTCTGATCGGTTTATAACGAGTGAGTTTGGAGACTAAGGGCCTGATCCAAAGCCCACTGATGACAGTGTAAAGACTCCCGTTGAACTCAGTAGGCTAAGGATCACGTCCTTATATCCTAGTGCCTAATATCAGAGAGCAGATCATATCACAATTTTTTCAAGTGGTACATGGGTATTTTGCAAATCCTTTAAAAACTACAATCATGTCAACATGACATTTAAAAATCTGCAGAAATCTCAGTCTCTCTCCAGATCATATTACTAGGATATTTTAAAATATAAAAACTACTCAAATTTGCTATTAATTTTCTTCCTCTCTTAATATTGCTGGCATATTTAAAATATAAACTACTGAAATTTGCTATTAATTTTTTTTCCTTTGACTTCTCTCTACATTGCATCATCTCCCAATTACTGTGATTTTGCTGAGTATGCCAGTTTCTTAAAGGCCCAGCTATAAAATGTATGGACTAATTGTTGAGCAGAACTGAAGAGCTATTAAAACTGCAATAGTACAGCACTTCCAGTGGTAGTCTATTATTTCTACATGATTGGTTTTGTACAGCTCTAACTCATGCACTGAAACTCTTAGATAAATTAACTCCTTCATTTTGACATAAGTATCACAGAGAAAATTCAACATGAATGTACATTTTTCTTCAGATATTTTATATGTAGTATAGATAATTTTAATGCATGTTACTGAAGATTACATATTATTTGAATTGAGAGCAGTTTGCTGTTTTATAAAGACTATAATAAATTGATTCTGATTTCAAAATTATCCCATGTTCCTATTTCATGTTTCTCTGTCATATACATGTTGGAGTATGTGTACAGAACTTTATGAACTATAATAAACAACTCAGGCATTTCTAAATAGCTATATAAGAGTGGGTCTTAAATGTACACATTTTAAAGATTATTTTGCGAACACCAAGCTCTTTTCCCAGCTGTTTTACATTTTGAATTTCCCAATAAATGAATAACATACTAAAAAAGCAAACAAGATCTGACATTATTTAGTCTAAGTTTCTAAAATGGCGTAACATCTGTAGCTAAAAACAATTTTGAATAACTATATTTAACTATCATCAGTATTCAATTATTCAAAACTAGTTTTCTTTACAGTCCAGCTATGTGGCTTAACAATGTGGTATTCAAATGTTTCTTTTAATTGTTTCGTCCTTCCAACAACCACAATACAGCAAAATGAAAAAAAAAAATCTCATATCTCTTTTATATATATTAATGTGACAAACTCATGATCTCAGTTAAGTGCCACAACTGTTCATTAACACGCATCACAGTCACACAGTCAGTTCTGCAAGCTTTGATACCATGCCAAAATGAGGGGCTCAGCAAATGGCACTTTGACCTTTTCACTACTAACTTCAGTCTTTATTAAAATCTCTGAAACTTCAGGTCTGTTTCTTGCTTTACCATCTTTTATCTGCTTTATAAATACCTAATATTCACTCATTAAACAGAAAAATTTGCTACATTCTTATGTAATGCTAGATTCCCTTTCCACTCACAAGTGGCTTGTGAAATGCCTTTGATTAAAAAAAACTAAAGAATTCTAAATGTGCATTGCAGGCTCATTTCCAGAGCACTCAAGCATGTTGTCCAATTTTGAAAATCTATCAGGATACATGTAAATTTATCCAAGTTTCATAAGAGTCAATTTTCCCTGTTGAATTTTAAGTAACAATACATGAAATGCTCTCTCTCGCTCTTTTAAATTATGTTTGCATTGCTGAAGTCTTCAGCTTGACCATTTGTGTTGGGACAGAGACTGATTTTTTCCCCCAGCAGGGCATCCGTTGCCAACAATAGAGTCACCAAAACCACTAGCACCAAGGAGTTAAATGTTATCCCATGAGAGACAAATAGAGGCTTTGATCATTTTATGGTCATCAAACAAAGATAGTGGGGAAAATCATGCAAATTATTTTGGCTAACAGTAACTAACTAATTACAGGTAAGAAAAATCAGAACATGTTCACGAGTCATTCATGTGTTTTCATTCTTTGTGAACTTGCTGGCACACCCTGGCTGCTTCATTTCTTGCTTTAAATAAGTAAGCACTGGAAAATATGTATAGTATTTGGAACTACAGGGAATGACATATTAATTCAAAGGTTCCTTTGTATAAGTTTTCATTTTCCATATTTGAAAAGTAGCTTTAAGGAAACTCAAGACCTGCCTACAACCTTTAATTTATACCACCCTTCACCCAAAGATTATCTAGACTGTATAAGCTACTTTTTCAAGTTACACAATGACAAGGCTTAAAAAACTGAAGTATCATCATTAAGCAATTCAGAAGCCTTGGCTGCTCCTATTAGCAGTACCATTAGGGAACCCAGAAAGCCCTATGCTAAAAAAGACTTAAACAAGGTAATGGGTATCAATTCCAACTCCTTGAAATGTGTACATGAACTTTGGTATCAGGAAAACTATTTGCTCTTAGACGCATTACTGCAGTCTGATTAAAATAATGACAAATACTTTGGAATTTCCATCTGAAGCCAAAATGAAATTATTCAAGTGCACTCCAGAAGGAATAAAGCTTTTTTAGTACCTTCAAATGAACAGGTAAGTTTACAAATGGCCTATACATAAAACAGCATTAACTAAAATTACATTTGTTTTTATTGAAAAAGAGCCTCAAGTGCTGACATGTAATGTATGACATGTGATACATAATAATTCTTTTAAACCAGTTCTGACATAATATCTCCCAAGGCATAATAACCACAAATGACTGTTTTAGTTAAGAAACTAGCCAGAAGCAAAATAGATCCATGTAAAAGTAGCTTTAACCATAAGTACCTCAACAATATTTTATGTCACTTTGTAAAAAGTTAAAGGAGTCCCATAATAATTAACAACAAAAACTTCATGTTCTTTACTATTGTGTGGTGATTGTGAAAGGTTATTTCATAGCCCCACGGCTGCCAATGCTGTAAATTATGCAGGCACCATGAAGCATTAAGAAGAAATAATAGCAATTTAAACTAAGGCTGACGTAATTCATGATAAACAGTCATTGGAAAATATTACAATGTTGTCTTTTTTTGAGTGGGTTTAATCAGAAGAATGTGACCATATTCTGACATAAACCACGTCTCGTTTCCATTGTACTGGCCTTTGGAATGTTGGCACTGAGACTGGCTGCAAAGTTCTCTTCTATTCACAATAATTACTGATTCCAAGGCTTGAACACCTGAGGGAATGTAACAATGTAAATTTGGTATTCTGATTGATTGAAAACTCTTCCAAGACAAAGCTCAAGAGCTCTGGCATGCATGGTGGTCCAAGGGAGAGACTGGAATTGGAGAAACTTTAAACAAGGATGCCCTAAAGAATACATATCAAAAAGATGGTTCCAAAACTGCCAACATATCCAAATGACTTTGTTTTCACATTCACCATGAGCTTAACAGAATCTCTGTTTTACTACCCTGAAAACATGGCTCTTAATATGGTTTTGTTAGTTAAATCACAAAAGCAGCAACACACTGAAAATCAAATATGAGAATCAGTAATTTTAAAAAATTGTATCTAAACCCATTTAATTAATAGAAACCAATATATGGCTACACATAATACTTATGTGATAAATTACATATATTACACAAATTTGTGTACCTCACCAGTACTCTGCCCACTAATCTTTCTTTGCTGGAACTATTTCTGACATTATCATTGTCCTAAATCTAAGCAGATAATGCTTTTAAACCACATCACACTATCATGTATTCCCTAAGAAAAGAGAGAAGTATGATGGTTTTATGGTTATGGCATTGGACTGGAACTCCAGAGACCTAAATTCTTATGCTGCTGAGTCACAGACTTCCTCAGTAAAACCATTGCAAAATAAAACATGTTATGTTACAGCACGTGATCATATAATCAGTCTAATTAGAAAGGAATAAACAGGCAGGGCAGAGTTAAGGTTGCATGTGAAACTTTAACTTGGGAGTTTTTTGATTTTTATGTGCTTAACATGGCAACCTTAATGCTTCTTCACTATAGTATTTTAAAATGGAATTTCTAAGCATGTACATGTATGGGTTTTTTGTTTGTTTGTTATTTGCAAGAAAGAAAGATGGAGGTGGGTGGGAGAGGAAGCTCAAATGCTATCTCCTTAAAAGATCTATAGGAGGGAGTCCTTCTTCTCCACACCCCAGAAGCTGCACAGTTTTACCTTTCAAACTGACAAGAGATTGAGGGAATGGTTCCTGTAAAGCACTGAATGAGGAGCCCTGCCTGACTGACAACACACTGTGCACGATCAGTGAGGCCAAGTGAGCACTGAATGTGCAAAGGCTCTTACAGAGCTCTGTCTCATTCAATGCACAGTTTACAAGTGTGCTTTGGATTATGCTAGTTTTCATGCCGTGGACTGATGCACATATATTATAAAGTGTGCATACCTCAATGCACATTTATTAGATACTGGATGCCCAGGGAATGAAGCAGAGGTTGAGGATGTACAGTGCTGCCTACTGTACTCTGAATACTGGTTGAAGAGCTTAAAAAAAAGCCAGTGAGATTTCACATAGCATTCACCCCTCCAATAGGCTTTACTGGGGGGGAGGGCATGAGCATATAAACCTAAAAGAATTAATTGCCCTGTAAAAAGTGACTACAGTAGATATTCTCTAACAAGGAAATTTTAGATTCTGGTTTTGTTCAGTAAAAATGAATTTATGGAGTATGTGTAGAGCTCAAAAATATTGTTGCTATTGAAAAATGTACTTAGCAAAAAAAAGGAAAGAAAAATATTTTGCTTCTTTTGAGTTTATATGGATCACAAAATAATAGAAATGTAGAGCTGGAAAGGACCTTGAGAAGTCATCTAGTCCAAGTTTATCTCACTTTACAACATATTACATACTTCACTTAACAATTCACTGCAAACAATTCTGCTTTCAGTTAATCTGGTGTAAATCTTGTGTAACATCCACTGACGTGGATGGAGTTATTCCAGATTTACACCACTGTGAGAAGGAATAGACCCATTACCAGTGCTTTTTCCTTCAAGTATACAAATATTTTACCCTTTACAATGAGTGACATAATGCAAAACTTGCAAATATTTATTTTTAGATGTGGAGAAAAAAGCAATTAGAGCTAAAACTGTTAAGAATGAAGAAATCACTTAACAGAAGCAATTAAGCTGGGCATATAAACAGCTCTGCCTTCAGATATTTTATTCAAATGCTGCAGAGCATACTAGGAAATATCACTTGTTTAAAAAACTGGAAGTATTATTTCACAACTGAAAAATCAATCATTATAAACAACATCTGGGGATCATTAATAACTTACTCTACAGTTGGATTAACAAAATTAAAAAAAAAAAAGATCTGACCAAGAATTCAAAACATTTCCAGATTTTCTCTTTAAAACTAAAGGCTTATGTTTACAGAGATGAGAAATTTTATATATATGTAGATATATATCTATATCTATACACACACACACACACTACATAGAACTCTGTTACGCATTAATCATTACTACCCCTCTAGCTATGTCCTGTTTTTTGTTTTGAGAAAGTTAAAAATTACAATATTTAGCTAAGCCACTCTACCCAGAGCCCTGGAAAAGATTTGCATATTTTTCAGACTGCTGAAGATGAAACTGTAAAGCTGCATCTGAAGAGGTCCCAGTATCCATACAAAGGCTTTCATATACTCGTATCATATTTTTAAGAACACATATAAATGCTAAAATGTTCTAGCCTTATCACTGGGCTACTAGCAACTTTCTCTCTGTAGTACTATACTTGTGTTAAAATACAGTACTGGACAGCATACCCTGGGAACATTAAAAATGGTGGTAGAAAAAACTAAATAGATTCTAAATAACAGTAAAGAATATATTTTTCAAAATCTGTGGAGTAAGTTTTTCTCACTACGTGCCTTGAAAACAAAATGAATTTTCTTCTTAAGGGGTTGCAGGCTCAATCTGGCAAGTTGCTGAGCACTCTGGTCCCACTCCAACAAAGCATTTACACATATGCATATCTTTAAGCACAAGAGCTGTTAGGTTTACACTAATTCCTGTTATACAAGTCATAGGAACAGACCAGAAGCTTCAATCCCAGCAGGCCAGGTTACACCCAGTATTACAGGGCATGAGCAGGAGAGGCAGAAATGGCTTACGGTTCTCCACAATGTACACCTTTTAGACCAGTGGGTTCAAGCCCACTGGCCGTATCATCAGCTGCTTTTTCTGACAGGGACCTGTGTGGTGCATAGGAAGGGTAGATTCCTGAGTGTGGCCTTTCCACAGCCTAGATCCACTGTGACTACACAGCAAAGATATTGGGCCTGATTCTGATCTCACTGAATGCCTAAAGTCAATGGAAAGACTACTTCCATACATTCCATTCCATACAGGGGGGTGTATATCAGGCCTTCACACTGTGGTAAATCAGGAATAGCTTCACTCAAGTAAATAAAAGTTACTAGCGTAAAACTGGGTAAGATCAGAATCAAGACCATTATATTTTCCCCTTCCCTGGATGCATGGAGAAAACTGAAAGGTATTACTTCACCCACCTTCTCTCCCTACACCAGGCACTCACACTGGAATGTTATAAGGGGGATATCCATGGGTGTGGGCAAGTACATTTTTTAAAAGAGAAGAACAGAACATTGAAGCACTTCTTTTAAAAGAGTAAAATAATGCAACATGGACGAGTCTAGGGAGCACTTAAGCACGAAAGAAGATGCCATCTGTTGAACTTGTCAAATCTACCAACACATTCTGGTGCTGGATACAATCCCCATAAGGCACAGAATTTGGGGCATGTTGAGGAAACTCTTGCTTTAGATCACAGTTAACACCAACTAATTAAGCTTCAGTAGAACTCTTCTGATAGAGTCCAAACGTTGGTGTGGTAAAGCATCCTTCCCTAGACAAATCTTCCAGATAATGAATGCTGACCATTCAGGAGAGCTGCTACTCACTGATACAGACTAGATCCAGACTGAACCAAGAATAATTCCATAGAAAGCAATTACTGATTAATACTGAGAACAACAAAATTAATTTAGACGTAAGAGATAAATACAGAGTGAAGGGGACCACAAAAAGAAAGGAAAAGACCCCCAGATACCTTTCCTGAGGAGGGAATAGCTTTTTTTATGATAGGAGGAAGGATAGTCCTGAGATTAAAATATAGTCCTGGGCATAAAGAGATTTTAGCTCTAGATCTTCCATTGAAATAAGTTACAGTGCATGTAAAGTAGCCAAATGCCAATAACTTCAATATTTTACTTTATAAAAATATGTTTTAGTCCAAATTGAGACCTACATACTACGGTTGGGTTAAAAGGAAGCCGCTTTTGAGTTACAGGAATAAAGAAGTGCCAACAACACGGAAGTTCTCTATATTTTATTGGAACTGTGCATATTTTTAAAGTAATTTTATATGCCAGTTTTTTCTACACAGTTGATTTTATCTATGAGTCACAAAACTCTGGACGTGGAGACATATATTGAAAGCAATGACCAAATTTCAGTTACACTAGTACTAACGGCACCACTGCAATTTCTATAGTAGTCTGCTTTCATCCTGCTCAATCTTTATGGGACATTAGCTAGCCCCACAGTACTCTCTACTTTACAGCCCAATCCTGGAGACCTCTCATCTCAGCCACAATTTACCTGGCCAAAGAAGACCAGCTAGATACCATTATTTTTTAGACCAAAGGGCATCCTTTCATTACCCCATAAGCCCAGGAGGGTGACCATAATGCCTTATACAGTGATCCTAACTTTGCTAATCTAGGAAGTGAGAGACTCTGCTTTCCACATTGTTTTAGGGAGAGATGTGGATTTTTTTTAAGGAGATGATTATTCCTATTGTAATTGATATACTGTTGGTTTTTAAGGAGGAGGGAGGGTACTGTAATGACTGTACATGTCATTTTCCAATTAACTATTTTTTTTTTGTGCATTGCTCTTTCTATGTAAAAGGAAACAGTTTCATTTTTCAGGGGAAAAAATGATATTAATAGTATAACTGGATACAGCTCTTTCACTTTTTGGTATGAACTGTTTAGTAAAAGAATGTCCTTTACAGACACTAATAAAACTTTTAACTTTCTTTGGGGGGTGATCAGGTGTTTATTGTAGCCCAGGGACCTAACAGCTTTTTTACTGGTATATTGGGCCCAACGTGCTATAAAAGTAATCCAGAATGATTTAAAATTTACCAAGCATATTTGAAAAATAAAGAAGAAATATGTAATCCAGCTTTCTCTCACACTCTACTTATATTTAGAGAAAGCACACTCACAAAACCAAGACAAGTCTCCCTGTTAACCTCTAATCGCCATAATACTGTATGTTATTATTCATCATACTGTTGTGATGAAACATTCTGCACCAGCTTCTCAGCTGGTGAGGTCCAGGGATCTGTACTGATCTAAGCAGCTGAACCTCTGGCCTTTAAGGCCTGTGCCCAAACATTCTTATTTTCTTGCTTACTGTTTGCTGCTTGTACCTGAAGCCAATTTGATATCTCGTTCATTACAAGCAACAGAAGAAACATTTGAAGACAAAGTTTCCAGAAGCTAGAGGCCTCCTTTGCATGCAAATGTGCACATTGTGTGCACATCTACTGCAAGCACCCATACAAACAGGTAATTAGACATCTACTCATCTGCACAGACAAGACCTGATCCTCCTCTCACTGTCATCACTGTGCATCAGCAGTAGCTCCAGGTGTGTCTTCATGACAGGAGAATGAAGCCTATCCTTACCTGATGTGCACAGACAATTGTAATAACTGCATGTACAACTCTAGGTGCACATTTGCACCACACATTTCTGCACACTGACCCGCAACTCCCATTTTCAAAAAAGCAGCTGTTGATGTCTGTACAGACAGTTGTACCTCTGGCTAGTCCACTGGAATTGATCATGAAAATCAGGGCCGCCCCGAGGATTCAGGGGGCCTGGGGCAAAGCAATTTCAGGGGCCCCTGCCATAAAAAAAAAGTTGCAATACTATAGAATACTATATTCTTGTGAGGGCCCCTGCAGGGCCCGGGGCAAATTGCCCCATTTGCCCACCCCTCTGGGCGGCCCTGTGAAAATTAATGGGGGCCCTTACTTTTTTGTTCATTTCTCTTCCGCCTAGCAATAAAAGTATATGACAAGGCTTTACAAAAGTTACTCAATAATAGCAACCAAAAAAATGAATCATATGCAGTGTGTACTTTACTGATGGTTTTCTGTTTAAGAGAAATTACTCGCTGGCCCATAAGTAATCTTTTCAGGGAGTTTTTTTACATACCAATTGATGTGGGCGTTTAGAGGGAAGTGAATACGTGTATGGAGTCTAATCATGCATGCATGAAAATACAATGGGATCGAGATGGAGAACCAATTGCCCTTGATCCTTTTTCTCTGGGCTATTTGCCCCTTATGGAAGGATGGGGAAGAGGGAGGATGTCAGGGATTCTGACCCTGGCCTGCCTTCTGACTGGCTGCGTGAATGCCTATTTTCAGAACAACCTTTCTGTTGGCCATCTAGAACCATAGTGGACCTAAAAGTAGTCACAGATAGGGATCATGCCTCTTATTTCTGCCCCATACTGGACAATGGTGCTCCTGCCTTTTGGCCCAAGTTCAAAATTTCTCAGTTCTTTTGTTTGTAACCACTATTGCAGCTCGTTTTCTGTATGGGTGAAGCTTGTCTGCAAGGGTATCTAACTGAGCTTCCCTGGGGTGCAGGAGACATGCTCTTTAACCACGGCTGTTTCCATTCACTTTGGGTATCTAGATATGTGAACTCAGTTTAATGCCTTCTGTTTCCTGTACACATGCAAGCTCACAACTTTTAAGCCTGTTTGCCTTTGAGAGGGAGATCCTTCAAGCCAGTTAGATAAGTTAGTAAGTATTTACCACCAGCAAGGGTGAAATTTCCCGGCTTCCTTATCACAGCAATCTTTTCCCTGGTAAATTTAAGAGAAATTAAGGGCTGGATACGAGTGGGTCCAGTCTCTCCACTGGAGAGCTGTGCCCCTTATACATGCATCAGCAATCAGACTGTGAAGCCAGTTGGCTAAGCGGCGCCTTGGTAGGGTATATCTACACTGCAATTAAACACCGGCGTCAGCTGACCCAGGCTCAGGGGGCTCAGGCTACAGGGCTGTAAATCTGCCATGTAGATGTTCGGGCTCAGGTTGGAGCTTTGGCTCTGGGACCCCATGAGAGGAGAGGACTCCCAGGGCTCAGGCTGTAGCCCAGTCTTTGGGACCTGGCAACGGGGGAGGGTCCCATAGCACAAGTTCCAGCCCAACCCTAACATCTACATCACAATTTTACAGCCCCGCAGCCTGATCCCAATGTGCCAGCACAGGTGTTTAATAACAGTGTAGACTTACCCATAGTGTCTTTGGGAAAAGATATGGAGAAGAAGAAAGGGATGTGCTTATACCCAGACTCAGCTTGCAATGCCTGCAGGCATTCATTGCAGTAATTTATCTTAATTCACCTGAGGCCATACCCTGGTGGCAATCCTGCAGGAAGCTCTGTGTGAATGTAGGGGCCCACCCATGTGGAATTCCTCACAGGATCTGGGTCTAAAATCATGCACAGATATTCTTCTTCCACCCATGTCTGTGATGATTGACAGACACAGTCTAGCTGCCCTTGCGACTTACAGAACAATTTCCCACCTTTCTTTTTTTCATGAAAAACACTGAGACAAGATTTTTTTCTCCCGTGTTGCTGTTTTTTTCCCCCTTCACTGAACAGAAAAAAGGATAGGAAAAAAAGGTCATACACAGCAGAACAAAATGTTCTTGCTAAAAATGCATAATAAAAACTGGGAGAAAGCTTTATAGAAGAACATTTCTCTCTACTAAAATGGTCTAACATGTACAGCAGCTCCTATACTGTGGTGAATGGAGTTCTTTGTCTAGGTGTTTTTGGTATCTCACTTGTTACACACACACTATCTAACACAAGGTGCTGCAGTTCCCAGAATAAGTGTAAGATTTTACTGAGTAGCACAATAAGTAAAGTAGCTCTTTCACCCACATCAGAAACAGAATGGGTAAGAGCGTTCTCATAAGGAGCTGTGAGTGTAAAATACCCTCTTAAAGATTTTCATTTCCTTTGTAATTAATATAGATATTTTAGGAATGGGAGAAATATACATCTGTACTTTTTCCTTGGCCTTTTGCACCCTTTTCCTCACATTATCTTTCCCAGTGTAAGAAACATCCAAGGTCATCAAATTAAATGTGTCTGGATTTTTTTAACAAACACCTTTTAAGAATTTTATTCACATTTATATAATCTAGTCTCCTCCTCAGATTTGACTGATAAATACCAGTGCCTTAGCTTAGAGTAATCCATTTATCTACAGTACCACCCTGCCTCTGTTTAGATTTAGCAGTCATTACTTTACACATGTGACATCAATCTACATGATATCAGTGTAAACAGTTTGTATAACAAAGTGTTGCACATTTTATTGTCCTGCCAGAAAAAAAAAAAAAAAGGCACTTTGTGTACTGCATGCAACCAAGATAATCTAACTAACACTATTCATTTTACAACGCAGACACAGAATTATATGTAGCCCAGTTTGCAACATCCTAACACAGCAGGTCTTGCAAATTTTACCACATCATTAGTTTTGTAAATATATTTACAAAGACTGCCACTTTTTCTTTTAGTTATTTTTAAAAAACCTGCTGGTTAAATTAAACTGAATTTCAAATACACCTAATTAATTTGGGGGAAAAGATTTCTTTGGCTCCGGTTTGATAATCAGATAATTGTCTTGCAAAGGTCAAGAGAATGGCATAACTTTCAGAGGCTGAACAAAGGCACTAGCTGTAGTTCACCAAATGTGGTTCCTGTATCCCTCCAGTTCTCTGTGATTCACCTATTACTAATATTCCATGATATACTTACATTATAGATCCAACTATTTCAACAAAGCTGTAATCAAGGAATGACCCTGATTAAAATACAGTGCAGAAAAAAGATGGCACGCTCACCAAACGCCATAAAGCCTAAAATAACTTTCCTAATGTAAGAAGGAACGTCAATTAAACCCAAACTTTATATTCCTTTCTGGATATCTCAGTATAAATAAAAATGAAGAAGATGACACTATTGTGCCATTGGACGAGATTTTAAGATATTTAATTAATTTTATTTTTCCCCAATACCAACCAATATCTCAGTTCAATAGTTTAATAAAACTCTATGACATTTTATTGAAAGTGAATGACATGTAGGGCCCAATCCCTTACTCATGTAATCACGAACTTCAGTGCTGCCATTCATGGAAGAAAGAATTTCTCCCATGAGTTAATGACTGCAGGATCAGGCCCTACAAGTGGGCATCCTTTGTCTTATAATAAAGCAGTTCTGTACTGCATATATGAAACACCCAATTCCAGTCACAGAGGTGGGTTTACAGCTTCAGAGTAACAATGTCAACTTTGAAGGAAGAAGGCTCTAGCAGGTAGATGCTGGGAAACAAAACAGAGGGAAATTTTCTCCCTATTGAGATTTCCTGAAAAACGTGATTATGACCTAAATGGATAAACATAAATTTTCTTTCTAAAAGAGGCAGACGCTTTCTTGCAGAGATTTATGAATTTCATGTGTCAAAGGTATAGATGCTTAATGCTATAAACAATACTTTTTGCCATCCGCTGCAGTATTCATCCATCTGGTGCTATGGCTAATAAAATTTGATTCTGTCACCACAGGTAAGCTGTTCTGGAAATAACCCTGGACCAGTTACTGAAGTTACCCAGCATGTACATAGAGCATGTACTCTGCCACAAATTCAGCTGTGTATCCTCTGGCACTTTGGTTAATCTGACAAAAGTGTTAGTCATCTGGCAGTCTTAATGGGCCAGATCTTACAAACCTTTCTTATGGCTTGAACGTGCAAAATTCTGAGTGCCTCCTAGGAACTGCTGAGCATCTTCTGCTCCTGCTGAATCAAGGGAACAACTCACAGGAAGGATTTAGCACTTTTAGAATCAAACTCTTAGCTTCGGCAACACACCCATTGAAGTTACCATGACTGTCATTCTAGGTTTAGACCAATACATAGTGTATGGTTGCTATTTCTTCTATGCTCTGTTAGAAACAAATAGTGTGGCCCACGGGTTTGAGCACCTAGTTAGAAGTCAGGTGCTCCTGAGTTCTAGTTCTAACCTTTTTCTTTCATATGGAACACTGAAAGCAACAGTGTGTCTACAAACCTTGGGCAAGTTACTTGGTCTCCCCCTGTAAAACAGAGATGATAATAATACAATTGACTACCTCCGGGGCTGGAGTGAGGATTAATTAATGTCTGTAAAGCACTCTGTAAACTTAAAGAGCTGTAGCATGGGTACGCATTATTATTATTATTATGAGCACTGTGATCTGAGATATGCAATAGCTGGTTTACAATGGGACACCCAGAAAGTCTTCTCTATTTTGCATTACTTAGCATGTTGCAGCAATGATTCCTTTAAAAAAAAAAAACTTCATAAAACTAGAGTCCTGAAGGGAAAGCTAAAGTATAGGTTAACTGTCAAGGTAGGTAATTTCAAATCCTAACAAGTGTCCCTTTAATTTACACTGAATAATTGTGCTATGTACTCCACCCTAATAACATCAATCTTGGGTGTGATAAATAGAAGTTATAATATGGAGACTGCAAGTAGATAAAAGCCCATTACCATAGCCTTCCATCTCAGAAATAGTGAGGGGGCAGCACATTTGGTACTTAGCACTTCAAATGTAAATACTATTTCTCTTCTTTAAAGGATTCGCTCTGTTATCATTTTTCACTTGGAAACATAAACTCTTAAATGGGGGAAAATGCTTTTTCTTGTCATACAAAGTAGGTAGCTGTAAAATGACTTACCAAACTCATCACATACGCTTTCATTTTCTATGAGAGTTGGGTGATCAAATGTATCCCGACAGTAAAGGATTTGGGGGTTCTTGCTGATTACTGCAATGCCACCAAGGGCTAAAACGAACTGGTCTGTTAGTATTGAAGATGGCTTGTCTTGAACACGCTTTAGCATGGAACGATATCGACAGTACTGTGGATAACTGAGGATTAGCAGATTTGAATCTTCGTCATCCTCACCTGGAAGAAAAATATATAAATTACATTTAATATTACACGAGGGGTAATGCAACCCCCTCCCCCCCCCCAAAAAAAACCAACAAAAACCAAATAAGGGAATGTATCAGTCACTTCTGGGGCACAATCCAGCTCCATTGAAGTCAATGGCAAAAGTCTCATTGATTTAAATGGGAGCAGGATTAGGCCTCTGCCCTTCAAAGTTCTATCTTCTGTAGGAAAGTATTTTTCAAACACAGAGAGGGCCATACAATAATACAGACAATGATACATTCAGACACCTTTTTTTCTTACAGATTTAGGTCCGGACTCTAATACTGTTACTCACAATGAGTCTGACCTTACACCACTGGAATAAGATACTACTCGGCTTAAGTGAGGGTGGCAAAATCTGCCCTTCGCTATTCTGAAAGTGATCTCACATTTCAAGTAGTTTGTTGTAAATGCTTTAATAGAGATATTTCATGACCATTTGTACTAAATTCCTAATATAGTCTTATTAAACTAGTCTTTACACCATTTAAAGTCTTTTTAAAGACAATTAATTGATCACTATGGATCTTCTTGCACCCTCCTTCGAAATATCTAGTATTAGC
Organism: Malaclemys terrapin pileata; assembly: GCF_027887155.1. NCBI lineage: Eukaryota > Metazoa > Chordata > Testudines > Emydidae > Malaclemys > Malaclemys terrapin. The sequence goes on along the minus strand of NC_071511.1, from coordinate 79,812,565 downwards.
CAGTGACAAGATACTGAACTAGACAGTCCATTGGTCTGATCCAGTCTGGCAATGCCTGTGATCCTAAGCAATCCCACCAGATGGAAATAACTTTCCTCACATGAACTGTAAAGGTAGTAGCTCAATAAAACACATGTATAGTACAATCAGTCAAATGAACTTCTCCATAGCTTCTTAATTGCAGATCCAAAGTGGAAAACATCCAAAATTGAGCGTTTTCCATTCTGTTATGTTTTAAACAACATTAAGCATCAAGGTACCTGATTTAGAAATATCACAATAACATTTGAACATCTGGTAACCAGTGGGAAATGTAATAGCAAATGATAGAACATGTGAAGCAACAGAAAGCATTGTTATGACCTTTTCAGGCCACTACCCAGCTGTATTTCTATTCATGTTCACTTGGATCCCGCTAATCAACGTGAGGACCTATCTTTCTATGCATATCTATTGAGATGAGCTATAGTTTGTAGTTTACACTTTCTAGTCTACTGCTTCATTACTGAGTAAGCTAGCCGGTATTTCTGTCACCGACCAGATAATTAAATATTTAATCGCACTACCAGTACCCACATAACCTTTCTTCTTCTTAAGTGAAGAGTATACTTCAAATGTTGGAAAGAACAGTAGGTGAAATCCTGGTCCCACTGAAATCAAAGGTAAAACTCCCAATGAGAGGATTTTATTCTTCATGTCTACAGGTAATGCTAATTTTGATTAAGATTCTAAAGCAGAATACAGAACTCTTTAAAAAGTATGAAATGAGTGTTTTGAGTGGTTATATGGAAAAAATATATACTAACATACTTTAGACTTTCTCCAAAACTCTACTGTTGATGAAAGCATTATTTGAAAAATCAACATTAAATGTTAAGCTGAAAGTAGTAGTTTTACAACAGATTTTGAAAACAATCACTTTTCTAAGCACTGAGCCTTTTCCTCTCCCCCTGAGGCAACAGAGGAAACCAAAGCCATTCCTTTGTCTACATGCATGGGTAATACCTTTTGGTACACACCATCTGAATGACTGTTCTAAGAAAGGTAGACTTATACCTTTTGGTCAGTCAGGATGTGGTCATGATCTTTTTATTTACCCCGTGAGCCTATGCAACAACATGATTGTGAAAATAGCACCTTGCTCTATGTGTCTTTTCTCTTCATTCCTAAGAGCTCCTAAATCAGGATCAGGGGCCAGAATCTTCAAGGGACAGCAAGCACATGATCTGTCCTTGAGGTATAATGAAAGTTTAATGTAGGCCTGCTACTGCTGCTCTATCTCTTCATAGAAAATATTGGTGAATTGAATCTGTTGATCAGACAGCACTTTTCTTATGCCAGGATGTGGTCAGCCTTTGTAACAAGGTGTATATAAATATGCCTCCCATAAGTCTTTGTAGCAAACCATTTGTTTCCACTAAAATGTATGATAAGTCACTACACAGAATTCTGTACGCTATTCTGGGCTTGATGAATGACATTTTAACTCAAGCTGATACCATCAATTAAAGCCAAATCACCATTTACAGAGCTGTTATTGTACATATTTGTTGCTTTAGCTATTTTTTTGCTTCTTATGCAATTCGTAAGCACATAAACAAACGTGTATGGAAAGCGAACCATGCAATAACTGTCGCTAAGAATGCTTTGTAATGCATTTTCCCTTCCCTATTCACAACAGGTTCAACAGATAAATCTAAGAATGAATAAAGAATGGATAAACTGCACATTTGTTTAGCGAAAGACAAACAGTGTTCCTAGAACAAAGATTTTCTTTCAACCACACCCACAGGAGAAAAGAAAATCGAAGTAGCTCTAACCCTAACAAAATAGGCCCCAGAGAAAAAAAAAGGAGTTTTCTTCCAACAAAATCTAGTAGGTGTCATCTGATTGCATTAGTGTATTTGGCTGTACTTGTCTGTATAAAATAATCAGAACGAATTTGCTCCTACTATAAACTGATATTTAGACTGTGATAATCACTTACCCTTAAAATAAGGAAAAATAATTTTATTTAAAAAATATTTCATTAAGTTCTTATTGAACAGAAGACGTTAAATTACTGAAGCTAATTTTAGTTTCAATAAGGAGAATTGTACATAGTAAAAGATTATACCTACAGTACATTGCTTGTAAGGCTTAACTGAAATTACTCTAATCCTATGCTTATATCATAATTACATATTTAATAACCTCTTTCAATGTCAATTTTTCATTTATTTATATATTTCAAGTTCAAAACAGATTTCTGTAGAGAAATGGTAATTACAATGTGCAGTTCTACCCATGCTTTGCAAATACTAATACTAACTATATATGTATAGATTTAATCCATATAGTTTCTTTGAAGCGGTGGGGCAGCTTTGGCATGATCTGGCATTCATGTTGAATTGCATGTTGTTCAAGTTGTCTTTGTAAGAACTTCAGGGAACACCAAAAACAATGAATCTATGCAGCATTGACTTTCCAAATGAGTACAGCCATTTTTGATCTTTCAGATCAAAAATTACTTACAGAAAGAAAAGAGATAGACAGAAACTTGCTTTTTGTTTGCTTGTTTCAGAAACATCAGACTATAATGGTTATTGCTAACCACCATAATCTACTTCTAACATCAGTAAGCTTTTTTCTTTCTTTAGAAAGACCTTCACACCAGGATTTTATAGAGCTTGATGGAAAAAGTATGCATGTTCCTTCCTGCACCTAATTGCCTCAACTGCAAAATCTGCCAAGTATTTTGCCCTTTAGTTCTTTTAATCGTATTAGTGTGAATGTATTTTGATGCCAATAGAAACAAACATTTAAAGATTTTTGCTTAAAAGATTCCAAATATGTATTAGGCCTATGTTAGAAACACAAATTCTCCATTTCCTCCCTGAGTAGATGTAGTTATTTTTCAAAAGAAATACGAATTTGCTCTTCTCATAGGACAATGTCTAGTTTCAACCCAATTTAAGCAAAATCATGTCAATATTCACTGCTCTCACAATGATTTATGCTACCTTCTGTTACTTTATTATATTAGACATTCCTTTCTCTAAGCTTTATACTTTCACTGTGCTCCTAGCAACCAAGCGAAGGCTGAGCACCAACTTTATGTACATGGCACAACTCCAGATTTCACTGTTATTGATAATTATATTGAAGTTTCAATTTAATTGCTACTCTGTTGTGACACAGAATATTTTTCATAATAAGACATTTCTCATTTTCTGTCCATTCATTTCTGATATTACTGAAAATGGATTTTTATTCCAGAAAACATAAGCAGAACAATGATACAGATAAGAGTACATACATCTGTTACTATCATTACCAACACTGTAATGTGAAGCAAAAAAAAATTGTGAATATAATTTCTCGGAAGGTAATTTTCCTTTCAGTCTAAGTGCTCTTAGTCATCTTACAGTTACTCAATGATTTCCTGTTCTAATTACAAGACATTATACAGAAAGACGTTTGTAAAAGGAAAATGTGCTAGTGCATAAGACTCAATAGCTTGAATTGGCTGGTAGTATTTAAAATTCCAAACTTGTGCATCAACTTTATCAATTCTCTGTTCCAGCTTTGTGCAATGTATCCTACCACAAATCTAAATATCTCCCCCCAAGGCAGTTAAGTTAGCACAAATGTATACATCAAAGAGGAAAATACACTCGCAGTTAAACTGCTGAAAAAAAAATATCAGTTATTTTTTTCTCACTGAAGCTGTTAAATTGGAGGCAAGCCAAGGCAAGGAGTGGAAAATATTAAAAAGAAAAAAGCTTGATTAAAAAGAGACAGAGAGATTCAGTCCTAAATCTAAATGAATATGCCACAAAGTATTTCATAAAAACATACAGTGACGTAAATTACACATCAGTATTGTACTGTTGTGGTTATTTTGAGAAATGGTTTGTACTGTAAGTCAGCTGGTAAAGCCCCACCCTTAATGATTTTGTAATTCTCTATACAGCAATCAACTGAAGCAGTCATGAAATTGCCAAGAAGGAAAACAGACAGAGCTGTAGAGTCTGTAATAAAAAGATAATGTACTTTTAACATAACAGAACTAGAAGATTGGTTTTATTAACTAAAAAACTACTAAAAGGTCCCAGGCTTGCCATTTGTTGTGATAAATGTTAACACAGATCTTCATAAGATAAGCAATGAAAGTATTAGGGGAACTAAATAAAGTGGGACGATGCATTGGTGTATGGGTTGCAAATTGAACAAGGCAGTTATTTTGAATGCACAGCAAAAATAAAGAAAGATGCACGGCTTTGACCATCAAACTTTTTTCCTGAACAATCTGCAAAGGAAACTAGGAAGAGCACTAACACAGCTGCTTTCTTTCATTGCAGATTGTTACGAAGAAAGCCTCATGGATGACATGCCTATCTTAATTTATTTACCATTTTCTGCATACATTGTTTTGGCTACATTGCCAACAAGAAGCAGAGAATCAGTAATGGATGAAAAAGTGAGAGATTTTTAATGATAAAGAATGGACAGTGCTAGCCATGTCAATGACTGGGACTAGGGTTTTCAATGGGAGTTGAGTGTAGGGTGGTCAGACAGCAAGTGTGAAAAATCGGGACGGGGATGATAGGAGCCTGTACAAGAAAGACCCAAAAATCGGGACTGTCCCTATAAAATCGGGACATCTGGTCACCCTGGTTGAGTGCCTGACTCCCTTAGGCGCCTTTCAAAATCCCAGTCTCCATCCCCACAGCCCTGCAGCGAGACTGGAGTCTTAGCCCAAAGTCACTAGCTGTCACCAAGGCCAGTTAAAATGACAAGTCTCCACCTGGGGTACCTGGACCTGCAAAGTGGATGCATCCATCCACCTGATTCTCCTTTCTGGTACTGTCAGTAGGTGACACAGTAGCCAGCCTGGCCCCCTATGCAAAGGCGAAGGCCCATATTTGTGCAGAAAGTGGCTATCTTACATGCATCTGCCATCTGAGAAGATGATAAAGCTTTACCCCATGAGTGCTAATGAACCACAGAGCTGCGACCCTTGAGAGAAGGACACTATCCTCCTATCTTTACCCCCCTGTAAAATCAGTATACACGTGTATGAGAAATGGAGACACGTGTGGCTGTTTCAACAAAAACCAATGACTGTAGACCATAAAGGAAGTAAAAACAAATATACACCATGAACATGTCCACTACAATAAAATCCAAGAGCCGTAACACAGCTGTCCAACTGGCATAAACAAACTATACACGTAATTATTAAAAACAGTAGAACTGTGAGAAGGGAGGGAGAAGAAAGAGTCGGTACCTGGTGTGCAGAGTTTTAAACAGACTAACTAGGTGAATAAGGACCACCATTCCGCGCCAGCCCCTTCTACCACCATCCAGTCACAACTTCCTTGTCCATTGTCAGGTGTGTGCAATTGATGCAGTTTCAATATCAATAACATGCTAAATCTCTGAGTAGTCCAGTGGGGCATAGGACATTTCTCTTAGCCAAAGAGCCCTTGCTGGTGAGTTATTGTTGGCTGGGTTGGGAGAATTAATCAGCACCACACTGCTGTTCTTTCTGGTAGTCATAAAGTGAATGGGTGCAATAGGGACCATTTCCCTTTGTCCCAAGAAATAGCTGTAACTTCAACTTCATCACCACAGGCTTCAATCAGCTATGCTATGAGGGCGGAGCATCTTCTGCATTCTATAGCCCAGCATTCTATAGTGATCTCCCCCGCCCCACCCCACCCCAAAGAAGGGGGAGCACATTGAAGAGAACTCTTATTTTCCAGCCTAACATTTCATTTCTGCTGTCTTCATTTGTTCTTGTAAAACTACTTAGTATGCCTTGGCTAGGTAATTAATTACAACACTTTTTAAATATTAATGTTTGAATTATCGTATTTAATTCATGAAGAAATGCAAATAAAATAATTAGTTAACCCTGCTAGATGAACCTGCAAATCTTTGTTTTCAGGATTAAATAAATTTGGGTAAATTATCCACACAACAGGGATACTGCTTTGTTGACAGGACTTTTAGGAAGAAAAGGCACCCATGTTTACATGTTCCTGTTTTATGCAACTCCCCTCTGTTTGAATGCTAATACAATCAAGAACAAAGGCAATGTATTATAATATATGGAATAATGTGATTATTAATATGTTTACTAGATAATGGCAACATTAACAAGTTGTCCATTACAATCATTTCCCATGGATATTTAGCTGTCCTATTTTATTTTTAAATTGATAACTTCAAATAGAAAAGATATATGGCCAATATACAGAATGAAATGCATACAAAAATCTTTCTGGATGTGTCAGATGTTTTTCCCCCCAGAAGGAGAACAGGGGACTAATTCACAGAGTCTTATGTCGTTTCCACAACCCTTCTGTTTTCTGTAAGAACATCACCAGTTCCGAGAGTTCCTAAAATTAGTTTAACATCTGAAAGAAAGACAACACTTACAAATCTACTGGAGACAAACTACTGTTCAATCCCACGGCAATGCAGTCATATAAAACCCCCAGAACTATCTAATATGTACTTAAAGCCTGGGGCTGAAGAACATTATTTTACCGCTAGTGATTTGGATCTGATCTGTTCTAGTCCTACTTAACAGAGTCAAAATTGAGTATGTTGATCAATGACTGACAGTGGATCCACATAATCAAATCTTCCATAATATTTATCTTGTTAAATCATTTTGAATTCAAATAATAAATTCAATTTTTGTAGAAGATGAGAGAGATTTAATACTGAAAAAGAGAATTATCTATACAAGTTTCCAACCAGGCAGTCTCATCATTTTTTATACCATGAACTAATATTAAGCTAATCAAAACCGCAGCTCCTGAGCTCCCATCCCCTCCCCCCCAAATCTTTTGTATATCTTGGGAAGCAGGTTATGAGGTGCTTCTAGCATTTGAAGAGGACTCACTGACAAGCATAATAATATTCAGCTCTTATATACACTTTTCATTCATAGCCCTCAAAGTGCTTTACAAAGACGAGTAAATACCATTATCCCCATTATATAAATAGAGAAACTGAGAGAGGGCTTAAATAAAATGTATCCAAGGTCACAAATTCTAGTAAAATGACAGAGCCAGTAAGAGAATTCAAGGAAGAAAATCTAGTCAATGGACATTTTGCCATTGACTTGAATGGGGCCAAGATTTTCTCCCCAGTTTTTCCCAATTCCTAGTCCAATGCACTATCCACCATTCAGCTAACATGCTTCCAAGAAAGACCAAAGAAATTGGCAAAATTCATCTTGGGCATAACCAAACAACTCTATCAGGTTGTTCTTGTCTATTCCACAGGCGAATTAGGCTGAGAAAATGAGAGCTGGCTCAAAACTCTCCACACTTTCCATGTCAGACAATTGCCAGCAACTCCCTCGAAGCTCACAAATCACACACTGAGAACCAGAGTTTTCTTTCTTAAGGAAAACAAAGTCTGTTTGAAAATTATTTTCTGTGTCCTATCTCACCTTCACTTTACAGAATTATATTTTGTGTCTTCTTGGTGATCTCCTCTCTGGCCTGGGAGAGGCTATTTTCCTTCTCTCTTGTCTGATATTTTTCAGACCCTAGTTTTCATCTCCCAGTCAGTGGTTGGTAACTGCCACACAGCAGAAGCTGGGGGTGCAGAAAATTTAGCTCTTGCAAAGGGTATAGCCAAGTTCAGAAGTGGGCTCTGATGTGCTCTCTCTCCTATCACCCCCCCTCCCAAGAGATTAGAGTGGTATGACCCAACCCAAACAAAAGTGAAACTAAAGATTTGTTCTCTCTCTATTTTTAAAGCTATAGGACTAGTGTTGGGAATGGGTCAACCCAAATCCTCAAGGTGATGGATCATTTCAGGGAATCACACACTGTGATACAAAAGGTTTTGTCATCTGTCTTATAAGACCTCTAAAGAGAATGTAGATGGGGGAAAGGGAGAGTGAAAATAGACCCAAGCAAAGGCTCGCTGTTCTCTTTAGCACATTGAATGTTCTGTAATATGGAACATTCGAGTTGTATGTACATCAGCTTTGAAAGAAATGTTTATCCTGGTTGTCTTGGTTACTGATAAGACACTTCAATTAGACTGATAATGAAAAGAATGAATAAAAAAGGGGGTAAAATATAATTTGGGAATATGACGAGGCTAAGAAGAGGAATCAAGTAACATCAAACAATCTGACTGTAATCTAAATGGACTGTAATCTAAATGTCTTTATTTTTCTGTATTTGCTTTTAAACAATCTAATGCCCTAATATGGCAGCTGCTTCAGTTTTAGCAAACAAACAGTAAAAATCCTTTTTAATAATGAAGGAAAAATAATATATTTTGCTTTAACTGAATTCAAACACCATTTCATTTTTTTCCTACCATGGGATCTGCACAGTGAACAGCCAGATAATAAGTGTTATCATTCACTCAGACATAACTGAACCAGCACTTTGTAGTTAAATGCAATTCACAAAGTGCAGTTTAACTGCACCATTTTCAACAGTCACTGAACACCATCCAACGCACCAGTGAAGCGCAGTTAAATGCAGACCCTGATTCTGCAAACACTTAAGCAGGTGAGTAACTTTACTCATGTTAATAGTTCCATTAACTTCAATGGGACTACTCATGTGCTTAAAGTTGTACTTATGCTTTAAGTGTTTTCAAAACTGGGGCCATACATTATATTTAAAAAAATAAAAACAAAAACAAAAAAACTATGTTTTGGTCTCCTTCCATCCAGGATGCAACATAGCATCTTCATTGCCCTGCCCTGCCAAAGCAACTTTAATTTTGAGGCTGTAACTCAGTGTCATGTGGCTTAGTAGCAGGGCTTTGGGAGGAAAATGGAAAACCTAATGTTTTCAAACCACCTGTCTTTCAATGTCTAGGCATTCTGAGCATGCCCAGTGCTGTGGTATGCCCTTCACACTGTTTCACTAGATGCTACGGTTTTGGCTACCTACCTCAAGCTGAGGAAAAGGCACATGTAAACCCTTCTCTAATGCCAAAATCAGCATGTTTCTACAGAACCTCCTAAGCCAGTTATTTGATCAGTCACAACACATTTCTGCCACATCTGGGTGTCCCCAGGTACCCTGTCTTTGATGTCTGACCTGAGGAAACTGAGAAGATGAAGACCCACCTCCAGTTCCAAATTCCATTTAGAGGTCCCAACCCTTGATTAAATAGGTTATGTTGCCCTTATTCTGCCAGCCTGAAACAGTCTGTCTCTCTCTCCCGCGCGCGCACACACACACACACACACACACAAAGAGAGATATTTATGCACCATTAGTTAAAAGGGACTGTTATCACCACCTTTTCCTATAAGGCATAATGAAGTGCCTTCACTTTCCACTACCCCCAAAAGTATGAGTCAAAAGCCTTATCTTTGTTTTTCATGCATGAGCCCTTTCACTATCATTCTGAAAAGTCAGAGGAACTTTGGCCCCCTTGAAATAGCAAGTACAGTAGCTGCCACTCTCACAAAACACGTAATGAGGGGTGGAGGGTGGAAACAGTCCAGTGATTTAAACAGTTAAGCTTTGCTCTTGACATTTATGCCCTCTTTGAAACCCTTAATGAAATTACAACCCTGTTAATTCTTGCAGGGTATAATTTATTTAGTATACATAAAAACTGCCTTTTACACGATTTACAACACACAGGCAATATCTGGCTCTGTATAAAAATAACGAGCTCACTAGAGTGATTTCTCTGACACGTGGAGAAGTGAGAATAATTACATTTTACTGAGTGTGTCTCATTACATTGATTTACCTAAGATTTTCAAAGCTGCAAAAATATTATTTTCAATTTCATTTGTTTCTAGCAATTTTCTATGAAGATGATTAGTAAAAGCTTCAGCAATCTTCATCAATATGGACCAATATTGTACCCTTCTCATGTGGACATGTGACAGAGAGATAATAGGGTCTAGTAACACCACAGTCAGGCGTTTCTTTTCTATTTAATATTTCCTTGTGTGCCAAACATAATGTAACAGACAAGTGTTAGAGAGACATGCAGGGAGGAGTATGAATAGAGCTTTAAAAGAGATCCTTAATAGAGACGCAGTATGCTTAATCTTCAACAACATTCAGTAGCAATTTATTTGCAGCCATTTTCTCTGTTAACCTTTCACACTAGAACAGGTAAGATAGAGCACAAGACAATTTGTCAACTGCCAGATATGAACAAAAGAACCAACTTTAAGAAGCTCCAGTATTCTTTTATATTTGTTTTGCAACATTTTAATAACTTTTTTTGGAATCCAATCAAAGAAAAGAAAAAAAATCAAGCCAGGAAGCAAAAACTCTGTTAAAAATATTTTACAGATAAACTCTCGTTATCCTTTGCAGCATAATTACACATTTCTGCTCTTAGAGCCCATAGTGAAAAATGCATTTAATGCTGGGAAAATGAGATTGTTTTTAAAATAAGAATAATCACACATTTCCACTTGTTAATTATTTTCTTTAATTTGTTCTGTCCATCAACCAATCTCTATGCAGCAAGTGTCTGTTATCCACTACCACCTGGGAGCGTCTCTCCTCCTTCTCCATGACTGAGTGAAAATGAAGATGAGATGGAAGCGGAACATAAATTCATAGATCATAGGGCCAGAAGGAACCATTGTGATCATCTAGTCTGACTTCATGCCCCAAGGAATGCCTTATCTTGAAGGAAAACAATAAAAAGGAGAAACAGAGGAAAAAGATAACTAACATCTGCCCTCTCTTAGATAACACTGATTACTATTTTGAGAGAAAACTAAGTGATATCCAGGAAAGAGATGAGGGAGGGGGGAAAGGTACTGGACTGGGATTCAGGAGACCTGGGTTTGATTCTCAGCTGGGCTGAAGACTCCCACTGTGTGATCTGTGGTAAGTCACTCTGGAACACATTCTCATTTCTTTGGGGAAAGGAACTCTCCAGGCATCCACCAACAGGGTTAGGAAGGGGCAGCTCCTGCATCTGGATTCCTTCCTCTGCCAAGAAAGGGGGTGTATTGGGAGGAGCAGGGGGCATGCTGGGAGTGGGGTGGGGATGAGGTAGAGCAGATTTGTGCTACACCAATTCTCGACCATTAAAGCTTATCTTTGGTAAAAGAAGAGCCCTCAACCACATTATTAAAGGAATGTTTTTGCTGAATAAGCACAACCAGAGTGTCTGATGAGCAGGCAATGAAATACCAACAACTTGGCTGGAAATCTGATAAAGTGTTAAGAAAATTTATTAATTTTATTAAAAGTTAGAAAACTTCCTTCTAAATTTCCTTGGAAAATTTCGTGCAGGTTTTCCCACGTTATTGAACATTAGTCATCCCCTGAGAGAAGTGTGATGTACAAATGGAGAGAAATAAGCACCTGACAAGTCCGCTTGGATCAAGTCCTGATCTCATTGAAAAAACTAGCAAACCTCTCAGACTTCAATGAGACCAGGACTTGGCCCCTTCTGATTTGATTGTTAATGCCATCTTTAAGAGAAATGCAAGAATTCATGGTGAGAGAAGATGTGCAAGTGAAGAAAGAAACTGTTAGGTCAGCCCTAGAGGTAAAGACCACTGGTTAAGGGATATATGTCCTTATTGAAAGCCCATTGAAGTCAATGCAAAGACTCCCATTGACTTCAGTAGACTTTGAATCAGGCACATACTATACAATTTGCTATTCTCTAAAAATTCAGTTTTTTTGGGCTGGGAGTCTTATCAGAAAGTGTCCTTTTTCTAGACTGGAGGATGAACAGGGAGAGCTGGGATAGACTTCTTCTCCTACTCTTTAAGAACGGAGAGGTGTGCCCTTTCAAATGAGAAAGGATTCAAGGTGACAGGTATTAGCCAATCACTTCAGAAGACATGGAAAGCCTTTCAGAGATCTTTCAGGCCTCATATCCTAACTGAGGACTGATACAGTGTTACCCAGTGGCGCTGGAACACTTTCTGGAGTGGGGCTGCTGAGCTGTCCCCTTCTTACCCGTCTGTGTCCCTCACTGCCCCTGAGAGCTGGGGCCAGAAGCAGGGCCATGGCTCTGGGAGGAGGCAGCCGGGATCCTGCATGCGGGGCCAATGGCCGGGATGCTGCTGCTGAGCAGGACTCCGGGCCAGCAGCAGAGCCCCTAGGCAGTCGTGAGGCCGGCGGCCAGGACCCCGGGCGCTAAACCTGGGGGTGCTACAGCACCCCCCACACCGCTACTTCCCACGCCTATGGTTTTACCTCTCCTCTGCAGAGCACCCTGAAACAATTTCCCGGATTGGAGGAGAGGTTGTGGTGTCTAAACAGTCTGGAATGGCCCCACATACAGGTTTCCATACATTTTATATTCTTAGGCACAGAGAAAAAAGGATTTCAGGACTGGTTATGCCTGGAGGATGGCAGGCAGCAATTGTTAATCAGAACCCACATTAGGGTGAGATTCCTTCCACTTCTTTCTCTAGTCAAGTAGTTCCTCCAAGTCTTCAGCCAGGTAGGAAGCCTCTGGTGAAATATGACCAGGAGGGCCTGGTGGACAAGTCTATTGGCAAAGTGAGCATGAAGTCATACCCTATGTATGTTGAACTCATGCAACAGTGAGGTCTGGTCTCTGGCAGAGAGGAAGGCCAAGGAATAGACAATCCTTCCAAAATACTATCTATTAACCTGAAGTGTGTTATAATAATACATAGTGCTGTCTATATTCAAACCACTTAACGGACACTAACTAATCCTCAGAGCATCTCTGTGAAGTAGGTACATAGATAAATATTTTCTTAATTTTACACGAGATAACTGAGTCAGAGTAATTTGCCTAGGCCACAAAAGGAGTCAGTGACAGAGATGAGATTAGCTCTCAACAGTTCCTGGCTCCCACTCCCACTCAGACCTCTAAACTATAACTCTTTTACACATGTAACTTCAAACGCTTGAGATAAAAGGGGGGAGAAACCATGGAAAAATACTTTTTGTGAGGGAAGCTGCCACCAATGTGCTAGGACCAATTAGAGGCCGGGAAACAACTGAGGAGAACAAATAGGCAGCTCTCAAGGGATTGGCTATCATTTGTGTGACAGAGCCGAAGAACTGAACCTTGCACTCTACTGGATCCCAAAAATGAAGCCTCACACAACTAAAGTGATACAAGATAAGCATATTCAGATTCCGCGACTATAACTTCTCTTTTACGTGTTTGCTTTAAGTAGTGGTAGGCACTTATTGTGATAGGTATGCGTTATTGCTTTAAATGGGGCATTACAAAATTCTTGCTCTTTTTTATGTAACCATGAATGTTAATGAATTTATAAGATAAGCAGCTATTTTCCACAGTTATACTGCAATCTATTTCATTTGCAGCAGATATAACATGAAACATTGTTTTAGAAGAAACAAATAGAAAACAATCTACATCAACTCTGCCTGCTTCCCAGCTGCCACTTAGACTATTGGAAATGTTGCACCAAAATTACATTCCGGGTAAGACAAATAGCAAGAAGAACAGGAGTACTTGTGGCACCTTAGAGACTAACAAATTTATTAGAGCATAAGCTTTCGTGGGCTGTAGTCCACGAAAGCTTACGCTCTAATAAATTTGTTAGTCTCTAAGGTGCCACAAGTACTCCTGTTCTTTTTGCGGATACAGACTAACACGGCTACTACTCTGAAACAAATAGCAAGGACATTTAGAGACAAAGCCACCCTGCTATTCTTATTTCAACATTCAATGTTGTCAACTCTTGTGATTTTACTGCAAGTCCCTAGGTAGTCAGTGGGAGAGGGTTTGAAGCCCCAGCCTACTGGCATCATACGATTACCTGACAATCTCAGCACTCCCTCTCTCACTCTATTCTTTTTTTTAAAGTATGTTTCTATTCCTGGTGGTTGGGAGAACTGATTGAAAATGTGACCTCATGGAGCCGAAACCTGAAGAGCCTCCCCTCCCCACAAAACACCCCACCATTTCTTATTATTTCTAAATCTCCTGGTTTTTAAGCCACTCTCATGATTTTGGGAGGCTGACTCACGGTATTTGAATGGTGGGGGATGACAACAATGCATCACTGTCCCTCAGGCACTACAGCACACATTGCTGTCAAAGGGTCCCACAACTGCAAACAATGGTACTTAATCCTGGAACAACTATGTACCCAGAAGCAGATTGACTTGGGGGCCAGGGCCCTGACTACACCCTGAACTTGCCCTTGAAACCACGGAGTGCAGATGCACCAGCTGGTCATATAGCTTAGTAGACCAGGTATCAGTGAGTCTGCACGGTGTCTGGCTCCTACTCAGCAGTGAGGAAAATGAGGAGACTCTTCCATCATCCCCTTCCCTTCCTACCCAGCGCACCAACGCAGAGAATTTTCCCAATAATCTTTGGAACCTGAGTTAAACATTTTCTTTGAAAGTTCTTTTTTTTAATATGCCTTTTTCACCATCATGCTTTTCCTATTCATTCCAATTTGCCCTCTGCTGCAGGTTCAGCTCAGCCTACAATCATCAATTTGTTCACAAACATTACCACAGGTTACAACACCTCAGAATGTTGCAATGCTAATTCTTCTCCTGGTCTAGATCATGAATGCAAGGTGGTTCCAATGCCCACCTCAGCTCCCCCCCCACAATGCTTGCCTCCTAGAAGCCCTATTTTTCTGTAACATCCTACACATTTCAGGCTTTAATGTAATTCAGACAGGAGAGTTGATTTATGCAACTTTCATTTACATCATGGAAAACTGGTAATCTGGCTTCAGCAAAACTGGGTCCATTATTATTATTGTAAGTAGTAGCAAATATTTATTTTATGATAGTGACAAATCAGGATTAGGACCCCATTATGCTAGGTGTGTACAAACACACAATCTCTATTATGTTCCTTTTCTTATGAAAGGAGCTACATGAATATTGACACCCAAAAGATCCCCGTAGAACTGAAAAGATGTATATACAAGAGCAGTAACAGCAATGGCCCTGTGTTTCTTTATCCAGAAACTCTCCAGTCAGTGTATTTCTGACTCTTACTATGCAGTTAAGTGAACCAGGGCCCTTGAAAGAAGCGGGTGTGATGTGCCAGTCCCCATAATGTTAACTAATCACTTGTTCTGAAGTAATCATAATTTTTGCTACTATAATATTCAAGGACTAATTTTCAGTAACTGTAGCCAACACAAAACATTACTAATTTATCACAGAAAAACTATTTATGCTGTGCATTATCAATCTCAAATGGTGATGTTTAAGTATAGGTTTGATAAACTGTACACTGTGTAATGCAGCTGCTTTGCATTTTGAATCCTTTATTTATAGAACAAGTCAAATTAATAACTCAGAAATGTTGTTTCAGGCAAAGTAATGGACATACAATAAAACTATTCATTTCCTAAAAGGTCACTCTAGGAGAAGCATACATTGTTTAGAAGCGCACCAACAATGCTATTATTCCACAGAATAGTGAAAATGTATAATAAGCAGTTAGTGCATATATTTGCGTTGGAGACCCTGGGCTAATTTAAAGTACAATTTCAAGGCAATCAATCATACTCTAAAATTACTTCATTTTCCAAACTGTTTACACTTTTAAAGTTACAAATCCACTTTCTGCTATTTCAACTCACGATTTACAGCTACAGATTTAGACTGCCTTGGCTTGCTGCCAAACTCTAGTCATGAGGGAACTAATGATATGAACAGATCAGTGTTTTATAATGGAGAAAAGCGCATGTAAATTTCCAGTATGTCTGCAAGTAATCAAGGCATGCTGACTATAAATGAGGCAGTCTGAAATTTATTTTAGGAGAAATATCTTAAAGCTTCACTTTTTATCTTGGCCAAAAAAAAAAAAAAAATCTCTTAAAAGGAACTTCAAGATTACTCAAAATTATTCTAAGTAAACTGTTATACAAACAATATGTTAAAGAATAGTACAATAGCTAATTTCCTTTAGTGGGTCTATCTTAAACTGATCATATCCTTATCATGGCAAGCTGGAACATTAAATTCTCTAGTTCATGGAATCAAAACACAAGAGTGCTTCATATTACATTTTACAAAAATGAGCCATTCCCTACAAACAAGGTCAGATTTCTGGAATGCCAGAGGTCTACATGTAAGTGGGCTGGGGAGGAGGGGAGGATCCATTTATTCCTCGCTCTAAAAATAGTGGGAAACTCTACTAGCAATTTAAATGTGTTTTAGTAGCCAAAACACTTGAAAGAAAACATGAAGTCCCTCGGGTGATGATACCTAAATTAAATATGATCTTTATTGTTTCATTACAGTGGTGTAGCCAAATAATGACTTTGTGTTATTGTACAAATAATGCAGGATCCTCATTTTCTAGTGGAAATAATTACTCTATTCTATCATATTCTGCTTGCCGTCAAAATGTCCTCCTTTGTTGTCACTGGGCTGTGGCTCCATATTAGGCTTAGAGCTGGATTTAGCAAAGGTCGTTTCTTCAAAAGCCAAAGCAAGCAGGCATATTCTAACCAAACAGTGGCTTTAAGAGTGAAGCTAGAAATATTCTGACATGAAATTCAATCCACTACGATGGATATTTCTGTTATAGCTTTATTACATGCCTAACCTCAATAGTATAATTGTATGGAGCCAGAAACAATAAGCTGGCATTGCTTTGTTATAGCATCCAATAGATTAAAGATACCTGTAATCATAAATCAACATACTTATTTGACATACCGTCATGAACTAGAAAATACAAGAAAAAATAAAATAAACTAGCTACATGAGAATCTCATTTTGCTTTCTGGGGACTAAAGCTTTTTACTGGCATTGATTCCCAGCAACATTATGGTTGGCAAAGCCTTTCTCCTTTCTAGGTAAAATATCAAGCACAAATATAAACTATTTCAGTGCCAAAGATTAAAAGGCAATTTCTCCATTAAGAGTTCACTTGTAGACTTTCAATACAATGGTCTGTGCTATATAAAGGAATCCCACAACTCTAGATTATAATGGATACGTTTGCATTACAATGGCTCAGGAATTTTCAACATGACTAGGGTAACTCAGTTTTGGAAGGTGGGCTTGGAATTGGAGAGGGCCTGATCCAAGCCCATTGAAGTCAACGGGAAGACTCATTCTGCGGTCTTTGGATCAGACTCAGAATACCTAGCAGCACTATTGATATTCAAAGTAATGTTTGTGATTTTGGGGGGATATGTGTCAAGACCCTCCTTGCCTCAGAAGTGGGGTCAATCTGAGTATTTTTTCCCAGGCTTGTGAAATATTTTGCAACTAACCTGCCCCTTATCCCCCCCAAAAAATAATATAGCACCTCCTGGCCAACCTTTCTCTGACTCTCATCCACTATACTTACGCCCCACTATGCATTAATGTGAAGGAGCAACACAGTTTTATCACCAAAGAGGTCAGAGAATTGGGAATGTCCCTCTTTTCATGGACTGTCCTCGCTGGCTTTGCAGAAGACTCTATTGGCTCCTCGTTTTTGTCAACTCCAGTAGATTGGCTAGCTCAGGGTGCCACTGGCCAGCTGAGCTGGGTGAAACTGACATGCTTGAGCATATATGCACCTCAGTTAACTCAGATACTAATAGTACTAAAGCCACAGCAGCATGGGTTGCAGCATGGGCCAGTCACTCGAGTATAGTCCCGCCTGGAAACATACTCAGGCATCTAGTTCATGCTGCAATCCATGCTCCTGTGGCTTCAGTAGTCCCCAAGCTAGCTAGATTAAAGATAGCTCAGGTATGTCTACATGAGCTGCGGTCACACCCACAGCTGCAGCGTAGACAAGTACTAAATCTCTTTATGTGCAGCACCTACCACCATCATGGTAAGTTTCTTTTATTTGTGGCCAACTCTCATATCAGATACTTATGATGGAAAAGAGCAACAGTTCATTATGTTTCCTCTTCTCTTTGCCTCAACTTCCCCCCCCTTAAATAAAACTAAAAAAGCAAAACCAAAAACCTTTTGTAGGAAAGTGCTTGAAACAACATTAACACAAAGCTCAGTTTGAGACATGTAACACCCAGCAGAGTTTAACTGCTTGAACCATGTGTGTTCAATGTCTCAAATGTGAAGGGACAGAGTCAACTTGAAATATTTTTTTTGAAAGCCACTAATGATTTTTAAAAGTGTTTGAAAAGTTTCTGGGAGAGCCCCTTTAATCAGCATGCGCTGACTTTTTAAAACAAAATAATCCCCTTCTTTCAAAAGGTGACACAAAAGATTACTAATTTATCACAGACAGACTATTTATGCTGTGCAGTATCAATCTCATATGGTGATGTTAGGTGATATAGAATCTCCTCCTGCTCCCATTGATTCCCACCACCATGCAGGGGTCCAAGGAGGGATGAAGGTGGCTCCCCGGCTCCCTTCCCAGGCCTCCAATGCTCCTTAGTCCAGAGAAAGAGCCTAGAAGAGAAGAACAAGGCCCTTCTTGACCCCGGGTTTCAGTTATTCTATGGCTCTCTGTAGGGGTTCAGTTAGTGAAGGGAGGCTCCCTGGCCCTTGCAAACTGAAGGCGGTTTCCTCAGCCAATTCCGGCCTCCTGTTCTTCCATAGCTCTTGCAGAGGCCCTGAGTAAAGACAGCACGAATCACTACCCTAACCTCAGAAGCAGCAGCAACTCCGCTGATGCATTACTCATAAAACACCTTCCTGCAGAGCCCAGGGAAGAGTGCATATGTGAGCTCCCCACAGTGGCAGGGCATGGAAGTGATGTAACAGATCATCACAGAAGCAGTGAGACTGCCATACACAAAGTGCCATGAAATGCACCATATAAACTAACTGGAAAAAGATTCCCCCTTCTGCTGACGTCTGTCATTTATAATTATCTTAGGTGTTACTTGTACCAATAATGGGTAAAATACAGCTCAGACGGAAAAGTGATTGATTCTCAGGTTGACAGAATCAATTTAACCTTTCATCATTAACCCCTTCACCTCTGATTTTTTGTAAAAATTTGGGACAGGGATAAAAGATGTTGGGTGGAGACTAGCAGGGGAGGCATTAAGGAAGACATTCAAACACGGAAAACGAAGGCAATGGAGGGTGAAAAGTAGCAGCAGCACAGGAGGACAGAGGTGGAGTGCCAGGAGGAGAAGAGGAGATGAAGTGAAATTGGAGTGATGGAAAAGGGTGGGGCGATGACTCAAGGAAGGCAACTAAGGAACAATGGGATCTCTGAAACATTTATTTTACAGTCACTTATTTTCACTGGCTGTGCTCAATCTTGAAACCAATGAAAATTTTGCAGTTGACTTCAAAAGGAACAGAATCAGGTTCTCTATTTGCTACAAAGCCTTTCTTTGTATAGCTACCAATTTTTTGTGTCTGGGTTAAAGGGTTCATGTAGTTTTTTCCACAGAATATTCATTTATATTAGGCTTAGTTTCCAGCAGCAGTTTAACATGAAGTAATTGGGATCTTCAAGTAGCAGTTGGGGAGATACTATCCTCAAAAAAAGGAAGACAATATCAAAAACATGATTTGCAGCAAGATGGTGAGATCAATCAAATCATAATGGCTGCCAGTGAAGAGGGAGGCAACTTAGTTGAACTCATTTCTTGAGTGGGCAGAGACCAGGGAAATCTAAGAAACATTCCTGGGGTTCTTAAGAACATAAATAAAAATGAATATGACACTAGGGATATGGAAAAGAAAATATTTTGTAGCCAGCTTGATACAGACCAGGAAAGTGGAAGAAGCTGTTCAAGAAGAATCTTCCTTTGGTGGCTGAGATTTGTTAAAACGGAACTGTTCAGGATGCTAGAAGTGTAAAACCAATAGATATAACTACTTCCAGAAGAAGCTGGAACAGACAATTGGCACATGGTGATTCAAAACTATATAGCATTCACAGTTACTGAATGACTGATACTATCTTGCAATAGACAGTATGCAATAAAATGTAATACTCTTGTTCCTTGGGTTGTTTAGTTCAGCACCACAGTCAGAGACAGGATATAGCACTTGATGAACCACTGACCTAGTATGTGGCAATTTTCTATATACTTCAACAACTTTATGTTCAATGACTGGTGATTGTTTTAAGTCATTTGACCAGGGTTTAGTCATTTAGTCAAATGCCAGAATGGAAGGGTCATTTGACCCAACAATTCATTTGATGAAATGACTGAAACATATCTGCACAAACATGTTCATAGTCTCTAAAGAGTTAAGGACAGAAAATAAGCCTGGCCCTTTAACCAGGAGATTTTTCAGAGTGGGATTTTCCAAAATTGGCTGAAGTCTGCTCCCACGGAAGTCAATGGTAAGACATCTACTCCCCTTATGGCAATGGTAAAGCTTCTATTGAATTTAATAGGAACAGAATTAGGCCATCACTGAGGAATTTGCAAATCTCATCTTACATCTTTTTATTTTACTTTTCCCCACTATTGAAAAGATAACCCGCAAGGGATTTCTTAAAATGTGCTTGTGCCCTTTGCTTCTCTGTGTTGTATGAAGAAGGGCTGAAAGTTTGTTGTTGTTGCAGTGTTTTTTAAAACATTCTTTTTCTACTTGCTTTTTTTAACCCTTGCAGGTCTCAGATCACGCATATTGGTAGTTCTGACACCTTAACTGAAGGGTGTTGAATCTTAACAAATACATGCTTTTGCCTGAGTGTCCATTAGGCTTCAGAATTCAACAGGCATTAACAAAAAACATCTTTAATGATCTCAAAAAAAAAAAAACCCTTCTCAAATGCTCAATTTTTACTATCTTATAATTTCATTATTTCTCCAGTTGCCATAGAGAAGGTAGACAAGCCCATGACTTCCAAAATAAAGAACAAAAAGGGGCATAGAATTGGAGGGGATGAGGAACAGCTTTTTTTTTTTTTTGGTCAAAAACCTTGTAGGCCTTTTTTATACATCTTAAAGAAGCAAACAAGGGCACCAGCCCATCTTTTCCCCCATTGTGGATCACCTTTTCTGTTCACAAGTTTTGCTTAGAATTTCCCAAAGATACAAGTCAATTTTATAAAACAATTTTAGAGGGTTTTTTTAAAAAAGCATTTGGTGTAACCTCAGTCTATGTCAAAGTGTGGCTATTAAAAGCATAAAGATTCATTTTCAGGCACTTTTCTGACTCATATGGAACAAATAGCTCTCAAATAATTCATCTAGAAGAAGGAGTCCAAAGCCCTGCTCCACTATTCTTCACTCCAATTTAGAATTACTGTACAATTCCGACACACAATGTCATAATACAATAAACAGAACTGAAAAGGGGAAAAGAAAACAATTTTTTCTACAAGTGAAGTTCGGTGCTTTTGCCTATTAAAGTAACCAAATATGTTTCTCTCAAAAACCAAAGCCAAAAGGCAGCATGCCAAACACAGTTAACAGATAAATCACTGTTCTTGAAGGGTTTTTTTTTTTTTTTTTTTTTTTTTTCCTGACAACAAACTTGCAACAAGCAAACAGAACACCCACTACACATCTTGTCAATCTAGTCACATAAAATAGAAAGGGGAAAATGCCTATTTTTGAAGATCAATGTACTGTCTGGAAAAAACTTCTAAAGTTCTAATCTCTCTGTCAAAGGTCAAAGTTTTCATAACTATAGTCTTCAGCTATTGTAAAGCTCTCTATCTATAATTTGTAATTTAAGTTAATTTATCACCAAAGGCCATTGTAAACTAGCTGGGAGTTTGTAAACAAGAATGAATATCAGGTTTCATTTTTGTGTCCCTTTCAAACTGGAAGACAGTTTCCTGTTTCAACATCAAAATAGTATTGCTTCTATAAACCTCCTCCGGTCTCCTTGCCAGCAGTTTCCATTTAATTAAACTGACAGCAAAACAGGGCCCTCACTAATGTGATCCAGACCAGTTTTCCTTCAATGTAAATTCTCAGGCATGAAATTACATCTGAAACAGACACAATAATCCTTCTATATCTTAGACGCAAGTTTAATCTACACTAAAATAACATTTCCTTTGTCTATATTGAAATCTGTTTTAGAATTCAATGATCTTGAAGGTCAGGGAATTATTCAACCTGAATGCACTTTACAGTCAATTTAGATTTTTCTTTTTGCCCATAATTTATTCATTCATTGTTGGCTTGTGGGTCCAGGGTAGCAGTGCACAATGATCCAGTATGTCAGAATCCAGATTCAGGACCTAACTCAAACTTTTATTGCCCAGAAATGGAATACGCTGATAGATAAAGTTGACTGTTGCTTGGGGCAACATAGCTTTCCTAAGACACTGCCTTCAGGAAGCGAAAGCACCATTGGCACAGACCCTATAGTTTTAAAGGAAGACCTTGGATCAGAGGTCTTCTTGTCTTCTCCAAGAAAATGTTTTTAAATGATCCTATGAAATAACAGCATTTTGCAACAGTCCAGTGACTCTGGTCACTAGTAATGCAATACGCAATCCCCCAGTGCCCAGAAAGGCTAGCACATGCAAAAGAACATTTACTTACCCTACAGTAATGGTGGTTCTTTGAGATGATGTCTGCATGGATCTCACTGGAGGTGAGCCTGCACTTTGTGTGTGCGAGTCCAGATTCTTTTGAACAGCAGTGTCCACTGGAGCCGCGCATGCCCCCTGTGCCCCCTCAGGCTCCTGTGCAAAGGTATAAGGGGCTGAGCTTTCCCCCGGCTCCCTTACAACATGAAGCTCAGGAGACTGAGCTACAGGGATGGGGGGCAGGTCGTGGGATCCGCACTGACTGCAACATCTGGAATAACCACTGCTGCTGTAGGGTAAGTAACCATTCTGTCTTTGAATATTGGTCAGTGTGGATCTCACTCTAGGTGACTGGCAAGCAGCATCCCCTCAGAATGGTGGGAATGAGGAGTATCCACTGCACCAGTCATACAGTGATTGTAGTACTGTTCTCCTGAACTTAGCATCTGACCTAGAAGCTAAATCCAAGACATAGTGTTTTACAAAGGTCAGTGGGTTACTCCACATCCTGCCAGTCTAACTGCTTCATTACATTGACAAGGTCAAGCCAAAGTTCTGGAGATATCTAATGTGCATAATTTCCTTTATCCTAATGCTGCATGATTTGGGAAGAAGATATGTAGGTAGGTTGATTGGTTTAAATGAAGTTCTGAGACCACTTTGGAGATGAATTTCAGGTGAGGTCTTAGTACAACCTTGTCTCTATGTAATGTTGAATAGCAGGGCTCAGACATAAGTGTCTGAAGGTCTCTCACTCTTCTGGTTGAAGGAGGTGGTGTAAGGAGGAAGACCTTTTTCAGAATGAGGTGGTGTAAGGAGAGATCTGTGAGAGGTTCAAAGGGAGACTCCATGAGTCTTAGCGGGACTAGGTTGAGGTCCCACACAAGAGAAAGTTTTCTGATTCGGGGTCCTCTGGGAAAGTAGGTAACAGCCATTTGAGGAACTTTGATACGCCAAGCGAACTGTACCAGAGCATGGCAAGGTGAGAATGCTGCAAGGTGGACTTTACTAGAACTGAATGAAAAGCTAGCCTGCTTCGAGAGCAACAGAGAGATGAGGATCTTCAGTACTTAGGCCTGAACTAGGTCCAGGCCATGTTAGGCTGCCCATATTGAAAATCCCTTCCAATTAGATAAATACATCTGGTTGATGTTTTCCTGCTCTGTAACAGAATTTCTGGAATCTTCAGGAAGCAATTCTTGTCTGTGATACTCAACCAGCCAATAGCAACACATCGGTGGCAGTGACTTTGGGTCTGGATGGAGTATCAACTATGGTGCGATGAGAACAGGTCTGGGAAGTCTGGAAGCTGGATTGGTGGCTGAATGGACCTCTGTAGCAGATCTGTCAGCCAGAACTACCTCTGCCAGGAGGGAGCTATGAGAATGACTGTGTCTTTGTCTCTTCTGATTTGGAAAACACATGTGGGATCAGGGGAATTAGTGGAAAGAGGTACCTCGGAGGCTTTGGGATCACTGCAGAAGGAAGACATCTGGTAGTGAGCCTGGGCTCATGCATCCTCTAGAACAGATGTTCTGTCACCTGGTGTTGACACTGGTGGCAAAAAAACCTATCCCAGAGCTCCCCCAATGCAGAAATATTGGCTCTATGAAGGACCTCGACAGTAGCCACTTGTGAGGGGGCCACAATTGCCTGCTCAGGAAGTCTGCCAAGTTGTTGGTGACCGCTGAGAGGTGAGGAGGTTATCCTGTGTCAATGGTACCAATACTAGAACTGGTTGGCTTCCAGATAGATGGGGGGATGAGCATGCATCTTGTTGCTTGTTCATCTAGTGATGTCTCATGCCTATGTTGTCTGTCAGGCTCTGCAGTGTGGAGTTCTGAAGAACAGATAGGAAGCCCATTCAGGCTAGCCGGTGGCTCTGAGCTTTGCGATGTTGACATGGAGCTTTAGGTCTTCTGGGGACCAGATCCCTGGCAAGTGTAGGTGGTCCAGGTGAGCTTCCCAATCTTTCCCTGGCACATCCATGATTAAGAGTTGTTCTCATGGAGGGGCACAAAATGGTATCCTTCCACACACATTTGTGGGCTCCTCCCACCATCCCAGTTCTGCAATGATGTAAGATGGGACTATGACTTTCTGACACATTTAGTGTTTCACTGGGAAACAGGCTGATGACTTCAATGCTGACCAGATTAGTTTCGGCTCTGTCAGCATCCTCTGACTTCTTTCCACTACCCAAACCCAAGGTATGATATGTGTTTGAGGGACTGCTGGCCAACACTGATTTTTCTAGCTTTGCTCTGGTAGTGACCATCATTTCTGGGTCCAAAGTTACCCACATGGGCTGCTCCAAGAGATGCATCTTGAACTGAGTCTCCCTGGATTTTTGGGTCCTGGAGGAAAAGGACTTGCACACAGAACATTTGTGGCTCTCCCCTGGGCAGAAGGGACATCAGCTGTGTCTGTCCTTCGTGGGGGTTCAGTCCATTGCACGATGGACAGGATTTGAACCCCTTCAGGTTTTGGAATTCACCACAAGGTTGGTGCAAAGTTCCAAACCCTGCTATACAGGGAAAGGGTCAGTGAGTGTTTCCTTTTTTCTTTTCTTTTTTTGGAATGTTCTTTGATGTTTTAGGAGTGTGAAGATAAGATTTCATCACAAATTTGGTTGAAGAAAACAGTTTTTAGAGTCTCTTAAGAGAGTAACAGGTTGGACACTTGCTGGGTTCCATTTCACTGCCATGCAGTAAGAGGAAACTGCAGGAGGGTCGTGGCTGCCCCGCCCCCTATGCTCTCCCATGGGAGCAGGAGCTATCAGAAGGCATGGCCGTGACAGAGACTGCTATTCAAAAGAGTTCCATCTCGCACACACAAGGCACATGCACACCTACAATGGGATCCCTGCTGACACATACTCAACACAGAAAAATGTTGTGATTGCAGCCTTATTTTTTTATAATCACAAAAGGCCCAATCCTATATGAGGTTGAGGCCCTCCTGTGAAGTGCGGAGTGCTCTTAACTCCCATTAACTTTGTAGCATTCTGCACCTCACATGAAGAATTCGGCATCTTGCAGCATCAGGCCCAAGAGTAAGTATTGCTTATAAGTGTGCATGCATCGTTTGTAAGCAAGTAATCTCATAAGCAATCTGTGTGACAGAACCACCTCAGAAAAGGAAGAAAACAGAACCACAGAATAGAAAATTCCTCAAAATGTAAACTGCCTAGTCATGCATTTTGCAAAACCTTGGTATGTGTCGAACCAAAACATCACTATTGTCACGAACTTTTCAATGCTTTACATGTTCAGAATTATTACATGCCTGATCAGGTATGCGATACAACCTTTGACATGCTCACTCAAAATATTTACATGGCTGGGGCACATCAGGCAATATAATTTCCAAGCACTGTTATAGTAGTCTCTCTTCAAATAAGAGAATTAATTGTATTGTTTTCCTAGAAAGTAGAAAGTGAAGTGCTTATTTAAGAAAAACAAGCATACACCAAATAGTCTGACAGTCTTGGTGAGAATGGAACATTTCATTTACACAGCAGAAGACGATAGTGATGGCAGGATTAGAAATCATTTCAGACCTCTCAGGCAATCAGACTACAGTTTCATTGTGCACGCGAGGGTGTCTTGTTTTACAGAGAATGCTAAACAAACGTGCTATGGGTAAAAATATGAAAACCATCTATTATTGATCCACATAGTGTGGTTATAAAATGTAAGGGGAAAGAACATGCAATATATAATAGCAGCAGTTCTTTGTCTCTGCTCTTTAAAGAGAAGCTCCTCTTGCATCCTGAAAGAGGAAGCAAAGGAGTGGTGCTGTTCATATACATACCTGATTTTGATACTTAAGAAGGATCTGACTGGCTAGAAATGAGGTAATGATTTATAATATTAATTTATATGTAGATTTGTGGATGACTCATCAGATAAGTGTCATCTCCCAAGAAAGCAAAAGAACTACAAATGAAATGCCTGCTGTAACGGAGAAAATACTTCCATTGCATTTGTGCAAGTATGTTGGACACCTGGTAACACACATATGTATTCCTGTCCGCATGTGCTGCATCGCTCTCTGTCTCTCTCTCACACACCCTTCTACTGACATATCCATGACACACAGAAAGTTGGCCTCATTTCCTGCATATTTCATATAGATCTAAACGTACACAGAGCATACTGTCAATGGCTGCATTTTATCATGTCATGCTCACCTCTGCTCTCCTGTCATATACTCCTGAGATATTAAATAGGCCTAACCCAATAAATTACAAGTATGACGGATTGCCCCCTCAATGTGGAGGAAGGTATGCACAACAGCCTCTTCTCCTTTCGCCTCCCCGCCCCTCCAATTATAACCCCATTTGTGCAATTCATATTATAAACAAGAAATTAGTTTATTAACAACAAAAGGTGAATTTTAAGTGGTTAAAGAGATAGCAAACAGAACAAAGCAGATTACTAAGCAAATAAAACAAAACACACATACTAAGCTTGTTTCACTAAAGAAATTGGTTACAAATAGTAATTTCTCACCCTAAATACTGTCACAGGTAGATTACAGAAAGTCGTGAAAAGCAGCTGCATGGGCCTGCAGCTTGCGACTTCAGGTATTTCCACTCACAGACTGGAGGCCCTCCCAGCCTGGGTTCAACCCTTCTCCCCTCTGTTCAGTTCTTGCTATCAGGTGTTTTAAAAGATATATTATGAAACCCGCCTCCTCCCTCAATGCGGAGGAAGGTATGCACAGCCTCTTAACCCCCCCAATTATGAATTGCACAAATTGGGTTATATTATAAACAAAAAATAAGTTTATTAACTACAAAAGGTGGATTTTAAGTGAATATAAGAGATAACAGACAGAACAAAGCAGATTACTAAGCAAATAAAATGAAACACGCAAGCTAAATTCAATATACTTAAGAAACAGGTTACAAAATGTAATTTCTTACCATAAATGTTATTTTAGGCAGGTTGCAAAGTTTCTGTGGTTTAGAGTTCCAATTATATATTTTTTTCAGACTGGACCCCTGGCTAAGTCTAGACTCCCCCCTTGGCTTCCCTTCAGGTGTCTTTAGCAGTCTTTCTTCTTGGGTAGACAGGCCCTGGAGAGGAGGAGTCGGATTTCATAATATACCTTTGGGTCTGCACTCCAAGGGAGGTGAACACCTGAGTGCTGGGTCAAGTCCCTTAAACTGAGTCTTCCCAGATCTGATCTCAGTGTCTCTGTCGTTCTGCAGTTGGGTGTGGCCCTGCCTGTGTGTGTGCTGGAGGAGGCTTAACAGCCTGGCAGGTTAAAGGGGGCCTAGGCTGGCAGAACAGGCAGGCTCAGTGGTATCTCAGCACATCAGGTGGAGTCCTAAGCGGTGGGGGGGGAGGGGCAACCTGTCACAGCAAGTACACATGAATTCCATGTTATCTCAACAGAACCAAATCCTGGACCATTCACATCCGCTCCACATGAGTCGAGAAACAAATCCTAAAAAAATGGAATAAAAATTGAGCAACAGAAGTTTTTCTTTACTCCAATGTAGCGAAGCAGAGATGGTGGAGTAAGCAATCCTCAGCCCCGTTACATGCCCCAGAGCCTTCTCATCAATGTAGCTGGATCCAATTACTGCAAGATCAGAGATGAGAGACATGGTCCAATGTAGGGTTTGACCCTGGAAGTTTTGCACTGAGCATAATCCCAACAACCATGCCCTTTGAATGACCATTTTCCTGCCTCTGAGCTGCAGTGCATGGAACCATCGCAGGGGCTACTTCTGTAGCATGGAGATGAAAACAAAGAGCCCCGGTACAGCAAAAATAGATTTGTTCCACTGTGTTTGGTCCTGACATGGCTATGGAAAGACAATGGCCATGTAGCACATCTGTACCAGTGCAGGATTATGTCCCACAATACACTTGAAGTGCTTCCTCTACTCTAGTTTTAAATGTTAAAGAATAACAATAGGGAAGAGGGCACTGACCTCTTGAAAAATGGAAGGACTGAATAGGTTGAAAGTTAAATGATGGTTCATAAGATTAAATTAGAATTGTGCTTCCTTTTGTGTTAAAGTGTGTTGTAGCAGGGCAGGAGAAAGAATTGCTCCAATTTTCCTTTGTTTCTCGGATTACTCATCCTTTAATACATACAGGGTCTGATCCTGCTCCCATTATAAAGTTACTGGAAGTTTTGCTATTGAATTCAAAGGGAGCAGGCCTAGGCCCAATGACATAGCTTGGGGGCTCCATATAACTGTATTAAGAATCACTATTAAAAAAAGCACCTCCAAGTTTTATTGAAATGAAAGTTGGTACGTCTCCTTCCTCTGTCACATGGAATAGTCAGAGATTTCCTATGGGTAGAAAATTACCAGGATCAGAGTATTTAGCCAACTGTATGACTGAATTGGCTGAACATCTGTAAGCATCCAATCCTAAAGCCCTAACTCAAGTCAACAAATCCACTGAAATAATGGGACTTACGCATGAATAAAAACTATAGGATCTGACCCTTGATGCTTTACAATAGCACAAGGACAATATACAAATCATTCAGGAAGAAACATGACAAATGCTTAAAAATTTTAATAGAACATTCCCTTTGGAAGTGAAGCCTTTTTTAGCCAAACCACTGAGTAATTTTATTTTAGTGACTCATACAAATGGATTCTGGATTACAGTTTTAAAACTGGATATTTTCTCCTCTACTTTAGGTTCACCTCACAATGTTTTAACGAAAAAAATATAGCAATAAGAATATGAGTCTGGGTTTATGTTCACCAACAGCCTTTAAATAGGGATATTCTAAATCTGTAAGGCTTAGCGATTCTAAATAGTTGGACATTCAAAATATATAATTCTGAACATACAACTCCCCCTAAAGAGAGGCTGGGCAAGGCTCATAAAACTATAAAAAGATACTTTGTCCCTTAGAACTGAGAACAGCTAATCATTAGCCACCCGTTTATAGTGTCTACCTGTTTAGTACATTATTTCAACATTTTTCTTCAGATGCACTAGCCATTATTTCTCCCATATGGATAATGAAACATATCCTCTGCCCATCGGCAAAATTATTTTAGAGCCAAAAACATGTGTTGGTAGAAAAAAAGCAAAGCTTGTAGTCCATTATTATTGGGCATCTGGAATTGCACACATTTTTTTGAAAGAATTTCCTTCTAGTTTGATACATGTGACAGTAAAATGTGTACCCAAAAGCTACACAACAGGAATAAATTAAAGAAAGCATTTCCAAAATATCATTTGCATTATATTATAGTATTCTTGAAAAAAAAAAAAAACTGGGGGGGAGGTGTACTGATGTTTTGAAATACTCTACGTTCTTTTGCCTTGTAACATGGATACGTAAACAAGGTGTATGACTGGTAATTTTCTAATGAAAAAATATTCAAGAGCTACAGTGAAGCTATTTAAAGAATAGATATTCAACTGGTGAGGCCAGATAATAGTATAAATATGAACGTATATTCACACTGACAGATTAATTATTTTTAGTTTCTGCTTTGAATTACCAAAATTATTTGGTTGATGCTTAATACTATCCCAACTACATTGTTATGGAACAGGAACAAAGTTCAATGGGACTTTTGCACCACTTTTTTTCATTCTATGTGTCACTAATGGAATTAGAAAATTCAAAATACAGACCTGATTCTGCATTGACCAGAGTTGTGGGAAATCACCACCTCAAAAGAGGCATTTAGCACTTCACTGGATCAGCCCCTATAGTTGCATAAAAATTGGATAGCAATGGTAATTGTTTGGTACTTCCAAAAGGCTTATCTGGGATCATTTTGGTAGCATTTTTTCCTTCAGCATGCACTTCTGGATATCTCTTATGTGGAATTTCCAGATCCGTAACTAGGAGCTTGTAAAGCTGATGTGCAGAAGCTTGGAGAGCAAGGTGGTGGGAAAACATTTTAGATTCTTTTGGGTTTAAACTGATCTTTATAGAACACAAAAATTTAATTGTGGAAAGCTTTTACTAGAAAATAATGGATATGAAAGAAAACAGAAGGCCCTGGTTATAAGATAATTTTATGGAAAAAAACCTATTGTAACAATAAGCACACGTGCCTACATGAGTTTCCAACAAGAGCTCACCTATAGCTTGTTTGAAATATCAAGTTACAGTCATCAGTAATCAATGAAAAACAAAGAACCAATGATCTCATGACCTCGCAATAGCACCAACATTTTCCACTGTGTTTGCTCCGTTAAAAAGGGAAGCTATAGCATATAATGCATAATTTGGAGCGATCCAAATAGAGCTTTATTTAATTGATTAAATCAGAGAACTAGCCATCTCCAAGTATCCTGGCCTCTCTGGAGGTCACTGGCAATGGGCCTCCCTCCATTATTTATGTATGGGTGGTTATTCAGTAATATTTTCCTTCCTCTGCCCTGTTTAAAGCAGTTATTAAAGACAATAGGCCCAGCACACATATTAAGGGACTGATCCAGTTCCCATTGAGGGCAATGGGAGCTGGATCAAGCCTTAAATGAGTAAAACAGAAAAAACATGAAGAAAGAGCGTGCATGTGTGTGGGAGAACTAAGCACAACCCCCTTCCCATCACAATTATTGCACACACAACTGAAGGGAGAATGGAGATAAAGCCTGAGTGTTCACGTTGGCCAAACTTGGGGTCAATCTGGTATGCAAGGGAACAAAAGAGAGCCTGTGAATCAACATGCCGGTAGGAATGCCTGTTTGAGCAAGAAGCTGGGACTGTGAATCTTCACGGCATCAGGTAGCATTAAAGAATGTGGAGAAGGGTGAGGTCTTGCGGTGCCAATGGATCTGGTAGAGGCACTGATTTATGCTGCCATATAATTTCTGAATTTGGAAACTTTTGCAGTGGTTTGCATATACTCTGAAATTTGCCTTAAGTCAAGGACCCACACACAGGGACCAGCAAAAACTTGTTGCTCAACAAAGGTGGCCTTCTAGTGAAGGTGGAGCACAAATTGAACTCAGTACATTTGGGGCTATTTTGGTGTGGGGGTTTCTTTAGATAGTATGTTGTTTAATAAAGATATTAAGGATACCAGTATACGATTCACTGTACCTACTGTTATTATTTCAGTCAGAACTGAGGCCTTGTATGGGGTACTATACAAACATATAAGACAACAAGAATCCTACAAATCAGCTTAGGGTGGAATTTGTACATACTTTGGAAGGGACGTCATACAACTGTAAATAATTTGGGGTGGATTTTTACCCGTACATCAGCAGCAATCAATTGCAATCACATGATTACATGTTATATTTACGTACAAAAACAATACCTAGCTCAGCCCCAGTTCAGCAAGGTATTTTAGAACGTGCCTAAACTATATATATGTGAATCCTCACTGGGCCTACTCCTGTGCTTAAAGTTAGGCGTGCGCTTAAGTATCTTGCTGACTTGGGCCCCCAATAGCTCTAATTTTCAATATATAAATGAATGGGTTTTATCATGCACAAATCTGATACTATAACTGTGAAACCTCCCTTTTACCAGAAATGCTGGTTATTCCCACATTCCCTAGTATTTAAAACATGCTTATAAAATGCATCAATCTCTACTTTAGATAAAACTGTGACCAGAACATTTGGGTATTGATTGTTTTGTTTTGCAATAACAAAGAGTGAAAAGGTGGGTAGAGTGCTAAGGAAAGCAGCAGCCACACTGTCGCATTCTACCTATTTCCCTTTGCTAGAAGAACAGGACATAAGGGAGCTCAAAGGAGAACTGGAGGTCACATTTTCTATTTTAATTATATTTTGGATTTGTTATAGCATCCTTATGTTATACAACACACCTGGATCTATTCTACTCTAGATACACATGCATAAAGTCCCTTGGCACAAATGGAATTCATGAGCATGTGTTGAGAGAACTTCCCCCCTAAAACTGTAGAACTGTGAACAAGGTTATAAATATATCCCAAGGTTCTGGTAACTTTTAGAAACCACTTTAACCACTTTCTCATGGTTTATTATGATATCAGCAAATCCCCCTCTCTGTATTTATAGCCTTGTAATTCACAATTATTCTGGGCCCATCAATGTTTCTGGCATCTGAGCATAGAACTGATGTTATTAGTTCATGTATTATGGTACTGTCCATGAATGCTAAACATATTCCAACACAGATTCCTGGAATTCATTCATCAAATATTTTATACTACTGTTCTTTTAATGATTCATTTATCCTTAGTAATATTTGTATTCTGGAATGTGGTGTCTCTAGCCGACAGCACAATGCTCTGCTGAATTATCTTTTTCTTTCACAGCATAACAAAATAGAGCACAGTCAAACTGAAGATGGCCTTTAGTTCATTGTCAGAATAATACTGCTTACCAAGCATATCCAGACACATTTCTTAAACCACATGCAATGCTCTGACTGCAAACGTGATCATAAAGTCATTAACCAGCATCTTAAAATGAGGGTGTGATATACATATTTAAATGTTCAGGAAAGCCAAATGTATGCTTTTGTAAAAGCATATTCCATTTCAGCTTCGGCTTATATCAATTATGCAACATTGCACAGATGTGAGAATTCACCTTTATTTTTCATGAGCTACTAAAATACACTCCTTTTAAAATAATATACATTATCTATCACTAACAGAAGCTTTTTTATGGTATTAAGTATTTGTCCTTCACAAAATAAGAGTCAGCTAGATGTACGGGCTGAACATTCACAATATTGAGGATTTATTTTTACTAGCAAATTATCATTAGCAATAAAATTAAGGAGGAACTCATTTTACATGGTACAGCTTTCACTAAAGGAAGTAAATAAAGGTTATGCAACAATGAAGCCATCCAGAAATTAGAATCCATGGCATTGTATATATTTTTAAACACACACACAATTCAGATTTATCCATCTACTAGGTTAAACAAAACTATCAATTACTTCCACCTCCTGCAAACATCATCAAAGCAAGTGATGACAAATATAATCCAAATTAATTTAAAGAGATTATGAAGTCACAACACATTTAACAGGGCTAAATGCTCAGAGTCCACTGTTCTCTTGAGGGGTGTGTGTATATAACTCCCATTAACATTAATAAGAGCTATGCAGACACTAAGGCAGATCTCTGCTCCTCACATCCAAGGGGGAGGCAGGTTTGCCAGCTGACTACCACACAATCTATCATTGAGGAGTTGCTATTGGCAGAGTGAGGGGTCCCCCACCCATTCGTGCCCAAAGGCTAACACCAGTTAGCTAGTTCCTACTGGACTTTCCTCCTTCCAGTTGGACGAGTCGGAGTTCATGGGAAATGATTCAATTGTCACATGCTTATCAAACCATAGAGAGATTCTCAGTTCTTCTTCTGCTTTTCCCACCTGTCACTCACTCATCTTTTCCTGCCTGCCTAAGTGAAGATGTGCTTAGCAAAGATGATGCTCAGCCCTTATGCACTGTCCCGGCATTTGCTGCTGACATTCGCACATGTATGATGGGTGTCATGATCAGTGGCTTTATAACGTCACATGCTTGGTGTGTACCTCAAATTTTGTCCCTGTTTTCTCTCTCTCTAGGAGCAGACTGGCCCATAAAGGGGAGACAAGGAGGAAACTAAAGAAAAAACAAGTACTGGCAAGTGACCTCCTCAGGTTGCACATGAACAAGGGAGGTTTATATTGCCAAGCATCCATGAAATAAGATTATGCCCTCTACAAGAGATTGAAGACTGAACTCGTTTTACACAAGGAGCTTGGTTGATCCTTTCCTGAAATAGGAAATGGTGGTGCCCAGAGGAAGGGGGGGGGGGAAAGGGGGTCAACCTCTTTTGACTGGTTGTTCAAGCTCCTATATGGAGCACCAGTTTTTCAGGAGGAATGATACGTGTCTTGTGTAGAGGCTATGGCAAGCATGTTGGATTTAACTTTGAAGATCTAATTAGATCACCTTGCCAAGGGCTAACAACCTGATATTGTTTATGTTTTCCACATTCAACATGTCTCGATCACACACTGTGGCAAGCCACCCGTGACAGACCCTCCTCATTCCTTAATCTGTGATGAGCCACAGGTGAGAAGAAAAGCAAGTAAATGATTTCAATCTAAATTGTATCTTAGGAAACAATTAAATAGTCCTTCAACAGCAGAGCAAACAGAGACTAGACAGACGTTTTGGGAGACATGAAGATGATAGGTTCACCCTGGCAGAATTGTACATATGTAAGCAAAAGACATTTAAAACCAATCTACTTTTCCTCACCAAAGGGCAGTGAAGTTCTCTGGGCACAGGAGTAATTCACGTATAGCTATTGGTTCTGAAGAGCAATGTGGAGGTGAGGTTCTGAATAAGCTGTGTCTGGCTCTTCTCCTTACCCCCACAAAAGGAATTACATGATCTGGTCACAAAGTCATCAGAGGGCACATAAGAGTTTCAGCATCTTAGCAAGGCAGCATAGGTCACAATCTGGACCGATTTGTGAGCTGTACTGAGACAGTTTCATAACTTGATTAACAGAGGTTTGGAGTCAAAGATGACAGCAAGACTCCAAGTTCTGGACTCCGGCAGAGCAGAATTACTACAGAGGAAAACAGCCAGGCAGAAAGAAAAAGATGTTAGCAGGGTCCAATCAACAACAATGCTATTTTTATAGGTCTTCATTTTAGGGACATTAGCACTCAGCCACATTTGGCTATGTGAATGGAAGTGATACAATGCAGGAAAAGGTGTCCCTTGGATCTATAAGGGCCAGCAGTTCTAAATGACAGCTAGAGACTCATAGAATCATAAGACTGGAAGGGACCTTGAGAGGTCATCTAGTCCAGTCCCCTACACTCATGGCAGGACTGTGTATTATCTAGACCATTCCTGACAGATGTTTGTCTAACCTGCTCTTTAAAATCTCCAATGATGGAGATTCCACAACCTCCCCAGGCAATTTATTCCGGTGCTTAACCAACCTGACAGGAAGTTTTTCCTAATGTCCAGCGTAAACCTCCCTTACTGCAATTTAAGCCCATTGCTTCTTGTCCTATCCTCAGAGGCTAAGAAGAACAATTTTTCTCCCTCCTCCTTGTAACCACCTTTTATGTACTTGAAAACTGTTATCATATCCCCTCTCAGTCTTCTCTTCTCCAGACTAAACAAACCCAATTTTTTCAATCTTCCCTCATAGGTCATGTTTTCTAGACCTTTAATCATTTTTGTTGCTCTTCCCTGGACTTTCTCCAGTTTGTCCACACCTTTCCAGAAATGTGGTGCCCAGAACTGGAAACAATACTCCAGAATTAGAGGAGAGAATGCTGATCACATCCTTGAATAGTACTAAGCAAAGGAAAGAAAAGAGACACAAAACTGTAGAAGACCCAATTTCATCCCTGTGGGATCCAGAAAGAGTATGGGCAGTGGTGACAACTGTGGTACTGGGCCCTGAGTAAGGGCAAAGGTTCCCAGACAGAGAGTCTGGGTGAGGCACTGTGATGCTCTAGTTGTTATGCACAGCCATTTGGACCCATCAGACACAGAGCGAAGCAAATCTCTTGCAAGCTCCTTAAGCACTGAGTGATCACTGATCATCAGAAACTGGCTGGCTGGAAAGAAAGCACCCTAAAAACCCAAGAGAAACTCAGACATTAAAATAGGTAAGATTCAAACCATATAAGTGCTGCATCAGAAGGCAGAACACAAGTTTTCAGTTACTGGAACAAAATCTCCTGGTTAGTGAGATTTAAATGTAAGATCCAGCAAAGATCATAAGGGGAAAAAAATCCTGGATAGCCAACATATTCAGGTCCAGGGAAGCTTAATCTTGGTGCTAAGAAATAAACAAAAACCAGACTAAAGCTTGTCTAACACTTTTAAAGGGACATGGTCACATAATAGCTGGCGCTTTTTTTTTTTTTTTTTTTTTTTTTTTTTTACTGTTTTATTGTAATACTTTCTTAAGAGTTTGAGAATTCTTGTAATGATTTGGGACTAATCCTGCTCATTGAAGTCAATGGCAAAACTCTTATTACTGGAGCAAACTGGCATTGTTTCAGGTTTACACTAGTGTAACTGAGAGTACAATTTGGCCCAGTGGGACCAGAATTTGACTTCATTGACTTCAATGGGACCAGAATTTGTCTCTGTCTTTTCCCACTTAGCAACGTTGATTTTCCTTAATGTTTGGAATGGAACTGAAATGAAAATGGCTGTACTCAACACTAACAAAGTGTCCTGTCATACTGATACGTAACTGAAAATGCTGACACAATGATAACTGATATCAGCACATTCTGAGAATAATATCAGGGGGTAGCCGTGTTAGTCTGTATCTACAAAAACAACAAGGAGTCTGGTGGCACCTTAAAGACTAACAGATTTATTTGGGCATAAGCTTTCGTGAGTAAAAACCTCACTTCTTCGGATGCAGTGAGGTTTTTACTCACGAAAGCTTATGCCCAAATAAATCTGTTAGTCTTTAAGGTGCCACCAGACTCCTTGTTGTTTCTGAGAATAATGTTAGTTTACTGTTGCTGTAGGAATCAACACAGGAAAAACACACATCGTTCCTGTAGGGTCTACAAAACGAGTAGTTATTTGGTGTTTGGTTAAATTTCTTGGTGAAGAAATGGCAATTAAATTACAAACCAAGCTAGTTGGTATCCAGAGGATTTTATCCCCCAGTTTATAACAACGTTAAAGTAGGTCAAAGTGTGAGATTAGAACCAGACAATGCCTCTTTAATAAGGTAAGTTGTGTTGTGTTAAAACTCTCTTCTCAATAACTTGTGACCACAAATAGAAAAGAGGCTCCAGACAAACCAATGATAACAGAAGGGCTTCCGTAGCCAAGCCTGGCAACACCATAAGCTTCAAATGTAACAAATTGTGTGGTCCCGGGAGAAAAGAAGAAATTAACAGCACTTAAATCACCCAAACACTCCTTGGGCAACCAAGTCACCCAGGGAATTGAAAGATCAGGTGGCCAAACATAACCTCCAGAAAACCCCATCAATGTCCTCAGACTGTTGCTGAAGAAAGTTCAGAGGGGAAAACCAGTGGCTGAGCAGACTGGGGAAAGGGAAAATGAGGGGGAGAAAAGGACCACTAATGGAGAGCTAGGCAATTGTCTGAGAAAGGCAATAGTCACAGAGCTATGAAGATATGCCAACCCCAAGAACAGCACTGCCTCTCGGCATTTCAGGGGCACCAGGGATTCTAAATAAATCAACAAGTCTACAGATCCTGGTTAATCTTAACTTAAGGGTACAAAACTGCAGTTAAAAAAATTGGTCCATTGGACACAAAAAAAGATACAAGAACCCAGGAGGTTGCAAGGTTAAATCCGTGTACAAGTCTTAAATGCTGTGTGAACTCAGTAGCCATTGGGTTCAGTGGGAATTTCCTCAGTATCTTGCAGGATTGGGGCCTTGCTGTGTGACTTTGGTCAAGTTAACTGTCCATTTTGTGCCCTTAGCATCCCAATTCTAAAAAGGAGTAAAAAATACTAAACATTAGAAATTGTATGTCAATTCCCTAGATATGACCAAAAAAAAGCCTAACCTTCAAAGTAACTCCATATAGCAATCACTAGAGTACTGCACATCAACCTGCATCTATTGTTATTTATAATGCAGTAGTGCTCAAAATGTGCTAGAAGTTGTAGGAACGCAT
Organism: Malaclemys terrapin pileata; assembly: GCF_027887155.1. Classification (NCBI taxonomy): domain Eukaryota; kingdom Metazoa; phylum Chordata; order Testudines; family Emydidae; genus Malaclemys; species Malaclemys terrapin. The sequence continues at coordinate 79,774,589 of NC_071511.1, read as the reverse complement.
ATCAGGAGACAGCCCTCTTCCCAAAGAGCCATCTTTCTTTTATCAAACTCCTCAGAGCACCACAGACAAGCCAAGGTAATCACCCTTATCCACTGAAGAGTAGATGCATTGATAAGGCCACGTAAAACAGAGTAATAAGAGATCACCTAGATCCCCAAGAGAGACAAAATAAGGAGAGCTGGGACAGAGGTGGCAGCGAGTATCAAAGGGAAAATGAAGTCATGTGGATGGGATGCTCAGACAAGGTTAACCAAGATCAAGATGGTGATTGATAAGAATGAGAGAGACAGGAAGCCATGGGGAAGACAGAGAAAAAAAAAACTATACTGAATGGGAGACATTTAGTTGATCAGAAAATTAGCACATTGAGTAAAGCCAGAAGATTCAGAAGTCAAAAGAATGTGATAAAGGACGAACAAGAGAATTGATGTCAGTTCTAAAGTCATCAAGAACTGTAAGTCTGGATGTCCCGATAACCAAAATCAACTCATAATATTCACTGAGAGAAATCATAGCTGTTCTCCAGTAATTGGTAAGTGAAAGCATACAGACCATGCCCTGGCCCTGCTCTCACCAGGACACAGAGGCCAGGTGGAGCTGGGCACCACAGCAGTGCTCCATGCCACCCTGGCACTACTCAGATTCTGAGAAGTCTGCATCCTCACCAGGGTAGCTGCTCCATTCTTCCTTTCAAACCCATTGTGATGTGCTGAGGATGTTCAGAGCTACCACATGTGGCAGTAAGGGAGCTCACATGGAATCATGGCCACTCTTTGCAAATTAAAAGATGGGTCAATAAAAGGCAAGGCGAGTGATTCGCCACCATGCTACGCCAGCTTTATGCCAGTGTAACTCCATGGTCATCAGACCCAAAGTGTTCACAAGAAAAGATTGTCAGAGAATTGACAGAAAATCAGAGGGGGGAGGAAATCTGACATTGCCCCTTATCCTCCATCAAGAGAGGGAAGGGCTGCTGAAAGATGAGCCTCACTTAAAGTAGTGATCAATGCTCCTGGATTTTTAAAGGAACAGCAAGGATATTAATATTTTCCACATAAATATGTATTAACCTCAGGAATGTATTATCTACAGGCAGTGAAGCTTTATTATGTAAACTCAATTCAGTTTCAACATCACTGTTTTGGAGTTCAACGCTAAAGAGCCAAAATAATGGGCACAAGTTGCAGTAGAAACAGAACCTGACGACTCCTCCAAACAACGTCACGGGATGCAGACTTCGAGGAGCTCACAGTATGGCAACCTGAGTCGCAATTTTTGGCATGATAAAAAGCCAAACACCGTGCATACAATCTTAACAACAGGTATGGGTCCAGATCCCACAGCTTTGTCCTGAAACACTCAAGAGAACTGATCAATCTATCCTAACTGATCTATTAACCCAAGAAGGACAAGAGTCAATAAAGCCACCCCTGCGTCAGCAGTCAAACCGTCCCACCCCCACTCCCTAAAAATCTAAAAACCCTGCATGCTCCAATCAGCCAGAGCAGAAGAGGTGGGAAAACAGGTCATTTCTCAACTAAACACAGGCAGTGCCACAGTACAGTAGAACCCTAACCAACGGTGCCGTGCCCCTGAGCACTAAATTCAGTCATTTCCCCCCTCAGTCTCGTCTCTCAATTTCAGCTCCAACTCCTTTATCTTTTATTTCTTTTTCCAAAGACACACTTAGAGATGAACCCATTCATAACTGCCTATCCACAGACAGTTTGTGGCAGCATAATTGACAATGAGTCTGCTGCAAAAATGAAAATGCCGTTTTAATAACCTGAGCCTAAAATACATTCTGTTGTATGCCTCAAAGGGTTTCAATAAAAAGTCAACCTGTAGAGACATATTTTCTTGGCTTAAACAACAATCCAAAGCATATAAATGTAGTCCAACTATAATGACATATTTATAGGCCAATAAAGCTTACATTGCAGCTTTCATACTTCACTTAAAGGAACTCTGTAAGAAGCAGTGTTATATAAAATAATTTGAATTTTTTTTTTAACTATAGCCCAAGGAATACAAATTTGTAACTTACCCATGTTTAACTGATAGTGTTTACACTGCTTAATTGCTAAAAGAAAAAAATTGTAAAATGAAATGACTCCTCATCTGGCTATTTCCAATTGATTTACCAAATATGGGTATTGAAGTCCATTTATTAAAAATAACCCCAAGCTCCTAAATAATTCTAAAGACAAAAATAAATAACTAGAAGCCATAGTGAATGATTTTGTCAGGCCAATTCTTCTGGAAAAATAGGTTCTCATGTTTATTATGAATAATACATTACTCAACTATTCTATTTTTATATACTGCATTGTTGTTATTCCTTATTTGTATCAACATTTGAAATAAATAGTCAGAAAAATATAAATAGACTTAAGACATTAATTACTCACATTTGATGCTGACATATTTGTAAAAAGAGAGAGAATGTATAAAATACATACCCTGAACGGCAGGGATATAATTTTTGGAATCATTTTTCAGGCTGAAAACTTAACCTCAGAAATATGAGATTTTTATATATTTAATGCACTTCCTAAGGAAAAGACCTACATAATTTAAAAGGGATGAAAACAATAAGTTTCTATAGAAATGTAATCTGTTTCTCCAGAAATTACCTTTAAAACCTATTAAATTTAATGGAAAATTATATGGGGTTTTTTGAGTCATCCTTTAGAATTCCTTAGCAGGGATATAATTTTCTATTAAATTTTAGAGGAAGGTCAAATATATCCTATAGGAAAGTAATCATTTTTATTCAACTACATAGGATTTTTTCATAAAGGAAATGCGAATTTCCACAAGGAAAATGGTTTCAGGCAATCACATTGTTTATCTAGGTCCTGCCAACAAAAGAATCAGAAATTTGCTAGCCTACAATCAGCATTAAACATTGGTAGAGCTCATGAATCATTTTCCTAATTAGTTCAGGCAAGGGTTTGTTTCTAAGAAGTAGACTACAGACTACATCCCCTAAAGACCAGTCTAAGGCCTGGTCTACACTATGAGTTTAGGTCGAATTTAGCAGCTTTAAATCGAATTAAGCCTGGACACGTCCACGCGATGAAGCTCTTTTTTTCGACTTAAAGGGCCCTTTAAACCGGTTTCTTTACTTCACCTCCGACGAAGGGATTAGCGCTAAAATCGGCCTTTGCGGGTCGGATTTGGGGTAGTGTGGACAGAATTCGACGTTATTGGCCTCTGGGAGCTATCCCACAGTGCTTCATTGTGACCACTCTGGACAGCACTCTCAACTCAGATGCACTGACCAGGTAGACAGGAAAAGCCCCGCGAACTTTTGAATTTCATTTCCTGTTTGTCCAGCGTGGAGAGCACAGGTGACCACGCAAAGCTCATCAGCACAGGTAACCATGATGGAGTCCCAGGATCGCAAAAGAGCTCCAGCATGGACAGAACGGGAGGTACGGGATCTGCTCGCCATATGGGGAGAAGAATCAGTGCTAGCTGAACTCCATAGCAATAAACGAAATGGCAAAATATTAGAAAAGGTCTCCAAGGCCAAGAAGGACAGAGGCCATAACAGGGACACACAGCAGTGCTGCGTGAAAATTAAGGAGCTAAGGCAAGCCTACCACAAAGCCAGAGAGGCAAATGGAAAATCCGGGGCAGAGCTGCAAACATGCCGCTTCTACGTGGAGCTGCATGCCATGCTAGGGGGTGCAGCCACCACTACCCCAACCGTGTGCTTTGATTCCATCAATGGAGAATCATGCAACAGGGAAGCGGCTTTAGGGTACAAGGAAGATGATGATGAAGACAATGAAGATAGCTCACAGCAAGGAAGCGGAGAAACCAGTTTCCCCAACAGCCAGGATATGTTTATCACCCTGGACCTGGAACCAGTAACCCCCGAACTCACCCAAGGCGTGCTCCCAGATCCTGAGGGCACACAAGGGACCTCTGGTGAGTGTATCTTTGTAAATATTACACATGGTTTAAAAGCAAGCGTGTTTAATGATTAATTATTAATTTGCCCTGGCAATCACGGCCAGTACAGCTACTGGAAAAGTCTGTTAACGTGTACGGGGATGGAGCAGAAATCCTCCAAGGACATCTCCAGAAAGCTCTCCTTCATGTAGTCCCAAAGCCTTTGCAAAAGGTTTCTGGGGAGGGTTGCATTATCCCGTCTGCCATGGTAGGACACTTTACCACGCAAGGTCAGTAGCACGTAGTCTGGAATCATTGCATAACAAAGCATGGCAGCGTATGGTCCCGGTGTTTGCTGGCATGCAGACAACATCCATTCCTTATCTCTCTTTGTTATCTTCAGGAGAGTGATATCATTCATGGTCACCTGGTTGAAATGGGGTGATTTTATTAAGGGGACATTCAGAGGTGCCTGTTCCTGCTCGGCTGAACAGAAATGTTCCCCGCTGTTAGCCACGTGGTGGGGGGAGGGGTGAAGTGATCATCCCAGAGAATTGGGTGTGGGGGCGTAGTTGGGTTTGTGCTGCATGTTAACCCGGAAACCACAGCCCCTCCTTTTACATTGCAAACCCATTTTAAATGGCCAACCCAGCGGCTGCTTAGTACGGGAAATGAGGGCGCTACTGTTTGAAACCATTCCCACGTGTTAAGAAGGTTAAAAAAGCCAAAAGACTGTGGTTTACCATGGCTGCCTGCAAGCCGAAATCTGTTGCCTGGCACTGCATGAGTAATCTCTCACACCAAACGGGCAGGCCCTCAATATAAGAGGAAAAATGTGACCTTGTAACGAAAGCACATGTGCTGTGTAATGTGAACAGCAAAATTTAACGTGAAAGAGTGTACCCATTGTTCTCTAAAATGTGTCTTTTTTAACCACCTCTCCCTTCTCCTCCACCAGCTGCAAATGTTTCTCCTTCACAGAGGCTAGTGAAGATTAGAAGGAGAAAACGGCGGACTCGGGATGATATGTTCTCAGAGCTACAGATGTCCTCCCACGCTGACAGAGCACAGCAGAATGCGTGGAGACAGTCAATGTCAGAGTGCAAAAACGCACAATATGAATGAGAGGAGAGGTGGTGGGCTGAATCGCGGGCTGAAGAGAGCAAGTAGCGGGCTGAAGAGAATAGGTGGCGTCAGCTTGCTGACAGAAGGCAAGAGTCGATGTTCCGGCTGCTGGAGCATCAAACTGATATGCTCCAGCATATGGTTGAGCTGCAGGAAAGGCAGCAGGAGCAGAGACCGCCGCTACAGCCCCTGTGTAACCAACAGCCCTCCTCCCCAAGTTCATAGCCTCCTCACCCAGACGCTGAAGAACACAGTGGGGGGGGGGCTCTGGCCACCCAGTCACTCCACCCCAGATGAGTGCCCGAGCATCAGAAGGCTGGCCTTCAATAAGTGTTAAAGTTTTAAACTGCAGTGTGTCGTTTTCCTTCCCTCCTCCCCCACCCCTCCCGGGCTACCTTGGCAGTTATCCCCCTAGTTGTGTGATGAATTAATAAAGAATGCATGAATGTGAAGTAACAATGACTTTATTGCCTCTGCAAGCGGTGCTCGAAGGGGGGGAGGGGAGGGTGGTTAGTTTACAGGGAAGTAGAGTGAACCGGGGGGGAAGGTGGAGGGTTCATCAAGGAGAAATAAACAGAAATTTCACACTGTAGCCTGGCCAGTCACAAAACTGGTTTTCAAAGCTTCTCTGATGCACACCGCACCCTGCTGTACTCTTCTAACCACCCTGGTGTCTGACTGCACATAATCAGCAGCCAGGCGATTTGCCTCAACCTCCCACCCTGCCATAAATGTCTCCCCCTTACTCTCACAGATATTGTGGAGCACACAGCAAGCAGCAATAACAATTGGAATATTGGCTTCGCTGAGGTCTATCCGAGTCAGTAAACTGCGCCAGCGCACTTTTAAACATCCAAATGCACATTACATCCCCATTCAGCACTTGCTCAGCCTATAGTTGAACAGGTCCTGACTACTGTCCAGGCTGCCTGTGTACGGCTTCATGAGCCATGGCATTAAGGGGTAGGCTGTGTCCCCAAGGATAACGATAGGCATTTCAACATCCCCAATGGTTATTTTCTGATCCGGGAAGAAAGTCCCTTCCTCCAGCGTTTGAAACAGACCAGAGTTCCCGAAGACGTGAGCATCATGTACCTTTCTCAGCCATCCCATGTTGATGTTAGTGAAACGTCCCTTGTGATCCACCAGGGCTTGCAGCAGCATTGAAAAGTACCCCTTGCGATTTATGTACTCAGTGGCTTGGTGCTCCGGTGCCAAGATAGGGATATGGGTTCCGTTTATCGCAGGTCTTTGATTGCATTGGCTACTTGGATCACAGCAGCCCCCACAGTAGATTTGCCCACTCCAAATTGATTCCCGACTGACCGGTAGCTGTCTGGCGTTGCAAGCTTCCACAGGGCTATTGCCACTTGCTTCTCAACTGTGAGAGCTGCTCTCATCCTGGTATTCTGGCGCTTCAGGGCAGGGGAAAGCAAGTCACAAAGTTCCATGAAAGTGCCCTTACACGTGCGAAAGTTTCGCAGCCACTGGGAATCGTCCCACACCTGCAACACGATGCGGTCCCACCCGTCTGTGTTTGTTTCCCGGGCCAGAATCGGCGTTCCACGGCATGAACCTGCCCCAGTAATACCATGATTTGCACATTGCTGGGGCCTGTACTTTGTGAGAGATCTATGTCCATGTCAATTTCCTCATCACTCTCGTCGCCGCGCTGCAATCGCTGCAATTGCCTCCTCGCCTGGTTTTGCTTTGGCATGTTCTGGCTCTGCATATACTCCAAGACAATGCGCGTGGTGTTCATAGTGCTCATAATTGCCGCGGAGATCTGAGCGGGCTCCATGATCCCAGTGCTATGGCGTCCGGGCTGAAAAAAGGTGCGAAACTATTGTCTGACAGAGGGAGGGAGGGGCGAGTGACGACATGGCTTACAGGTACAGGGAATTAAAATCAACAAGGGTGGCTGTGCATCAGGGAGAAACACAAACAATTGTCACACAGAATGGCCCCCCCAAAGATTGAACTCAAAACCCTGGGTTTAGCAGGCCGTTGATTTCATGGAGGGAGGAGGAAGCAAATGAATACAGAACAAATCTGGTCCATCTATTTTTTTACATTTTAAGTTGGCAGCAGACGGTGCAGCATGACTGATAGCCATCGGCATCTTCTGGGTGCTTGGCAGAAGATGCTGTACTACGACTGCTAGTCATCATCGTCAAGACGGTTCAATAGGACTGCCGGCAGGACTGAGTCTCCAGGACACAAAACATGTCTGCCCAGGTGCCTCTGATCGAACTCACTGAGGAGTATGATGATGATGGATATCAATCGTAATACACCATCTACTGCCAAAAGGCAAGGAGCTGCTGCTGTATAGCAATGCAGCCACATGTCTACCAGCACCCAGATAGCTGATATAGGCTACCAGTCATACTGCACCATCTACTGCCAAAAGGCAATTAGCTGCTGCTATGTAGCAATGCAGTACCACGTCTGCCGGCATCCAGATGACATATGGTGATGGTGAGCTGAGCTGAGCTGAGCAGGCTCCAAGCTTGCTGTGGAATGTTGTCTGCCCAGGTAACCCAGGTAAAAAGGTGCGAATCGATTGTCTGCCGTTGGTCTGATGGAGGGGGAGGAGCCTGACGACATGTACCCAGAACCCCCCATGACACTGTTTTTGCATCATCAGGCATTGGGATCTCAACTCAGAATTCCAATGGGCGGCGGAGACTGCGGGAACTGTGGGATAGCTACCCACAGTGCAACGCTCTGGAAGTCGACGCTAGCCTCGGTACTGTGGACGCAGTCCGCCGACTTAATGCACTTAGAGCATTTTCTGTGGGGACACACACAATCGACTGTATAAAACTGATTTCTATAAAACCGGCTTCTATAAATTCGACCTAATTTCGTAGTGTAGACATACCCTAACACTAGCAAACTGACCATCAATTTGCTCTACATCATCTATAGAAAAGTTTTATAACACCATTTTAAGACAAGAAAAATCTTGCCCACAGTGATTTGAGAGACCATGCTTGGACCCCTACTAGCCATGATTGCAGCTAGCAAATTTCTAACCACAGTGTGCACTGTTTTGTTGGCATGATGCAGAGTGTCGGAAGAGTGTACTGTACACTCACTAAAGGTGCCATTTTGACAAAAGAGAAGTTACAGCACAGGCAGGTCAACAGCTCAAGATTTCCTACTCTAACTGGACTTATCTGCATTACAAATTTTATTATGTTGACCTATGATTGCGATGAGTCTATTTAGATGACATAATGCTCTCCATGAATGACCAGTTAGTGCAGATGAGAGCAAATTTTGTTCAGCATCCTTTCAACTAATACTGATTAAATCCTGATCCCATGTCAAACCAAATGGCAGGGTTAGTTCCCTGGTACTGCCAAACATAGCTGTTTCCTTAGCAAGAAAACCATAGTTCCTCCACATTATTTACTGAATAGGAAAACTACAGTAGAACCTCAGAGTTATGAACACTAGAGTTACTAACTGGTCAATCACACATCTCATTTGGAACTGGAAGTATGCAATCAGGCAGCAGCAGAGAAAGAAAGAAATACAGTACAGTATTGTGCTAAACAAACTACTGAAAAATAAAAGGAAAGTTAAATTTTTTTTGGTCAAGCTAAGGAAACTGTTTCTGTGCTTGTTTCATTTAAATTAAGAGGTTAAAAGCAGCATTTTTCTTTCACATAGTAAAGTTTCAAAGCTGTATTAAGCCAGTGTTCAGTTGTAAACTTTAGAAAGAACCACCATGATGTTTTGTTCAGAGTTACGAACAACCTTCATTCCCGAGGTGTTCGTAACTCTGAGGTTCTACTGTACATTTAATCCATTTAATGTTAATATTACATTTAAATAAACCAAGCAGTAACAGGATTTCTTGTCTATCTTTCAGCAGTTGGACCCATTCTCAAAAGCAACCTGCCCAATGGTTAAATGTCTTCTTGTGCCTGTGGGTTTCAAACCAATCATAACCAGTCACAGAGAGAAACTTTTTTTAAAAATTGAGTCAACCTTTTTTTTTTTTTTTGTATAGGCAGTGGCAAAGCAGCCTGATTCATGAACTAAAAGAAAGCCGCATGCAATGCTCTCAGTGTTGGGTTTTCACAATTACATTGTTATAGTTCAGATACCGTATGCATTTTTAGTGTAACCCCTCTTTTCAAAGGCTTAACATGCAGCTCTGAACTGTGTGTGCTAGCTTTCAAGATAATTTTCTTTGGCTCTTGAGTCAATAATACTGGTTGTATAAACTTCCCACAAAAGATTTGTTTGTTTGTTTGTTCGTCAAAAACAAAACAAGAGAACATTAAACCCCAAAATCTCTGTCTCAGAAGCATTCAGATTCTTTTGATACAACAAACGGATGCAAGGAAATGTACAAGAAAAACACCAATGTAATATGAGATTGTCTAATTACTGCATCTAGTTACAAAGAAGAAGAAACCACAAACAAAAGTTTTGCAAGTGTTTTACTGTAGATATTGATTAAAAATATCAACTTTCAATCATAATGAAACATCATCCTGACTAGCTGATGAAGTAAAATAAGACTGACAAGACTGACCTCACCATTTGCTTAGATGGGAAATGAGAGACTCAACTCTGTTGTAAGGTAAGTTCTATAAGGCAGATCCTCAGCTAGTGTAGGTAGACATAGCTCCATTGTAGTCCAGGGAGCTATGCTGCTTACACAACTGAGAACTTGGCCCACTATCTTCAATTCATGAAGATGAGAAAAAAATTCTGCACGTGGAGTTGGCAGAGTATCAGCCTTAACTTTTGATTTCTTACCTTTCATCCATTTATGTGCTAATCTTGAAGCTATCTAAGCTTAGCTTTTAAAAAAAATGTACTACAGGAAATAAATTTCACTGAAACACATGTTGAAATATATTTTCCTGTCAGCCAATGTGTATGCCAGTCTGCCAATAAAGCTAATGGGAGTTAGGCATGTTTACCAACAGAAGACCAGCTGCCTCAGACGTCATCCTACAGCCCTTGCATAAGAATGTGTCCCATTAAAGGAAATGGGAGTTGTAGGTGCACAACTTCTACAAAGTTTTTAGTCCCAAATTCTGAACCCACTTAGGCCCCAATTCTGCAAGGTGAGACATGTGGGCAGATCCTGCATTCACATCCCATTGATGTACTGAAGTTAAAGGAGAGCCAGGCAGTGCAGGAGACTGTCCATGTGAACCAACTTGTAGGACTGAGACCTTACGTGCATATGGGGAGAAAGAAGCATCCCAAAAACTGTAAACCTGCTTGCAGAGATCCAAAACATTAGAGAGCCCATGCAGCAGAGAAGCTGTCCATATGAGTTCCCATGCCTCTCCATTTTTGCAGAGAGGGAAAAGTGAGAAAGAAAAGATCCACTGCACCATGAAACCAAATGATGGTACAAATGAGTGTAAGTACGATTAATTACAACGTAGGCTAAATGTTAACGATAAACTTTAAAGTAAAATGTATTAGACTATGGAACAGTATCCCAAAGGGAGTTGTGAAAACCTCATTTCTTAAGACAATTAACACTGTATTGGACAAAGACTGGAGAAGCACTAGTGATAGGCAACAACCCTATGTTGGCAAGAATATAGGCAGTATGATCTAATAGGTCTTTGACCTCTCTCTTTCCTCTATGATTCTAATTGCATAGAGAGAAGCCATCAGATTCAATCCGATATGATGTATAGCATATACTTGACCCCAATGCCTACATAGTTTCTGTGGGAAACCCTTGCAAATTACCATTGCTTGCAGCTTCAGGTTTTGAGCCTTAGTGTTTACAGTCTTAGAGTCAATGACAGTTTTGTCTGAATAAGCACTGCATGATTGGGCTTGTTCCCTTTAGAAATACAGTCACAGATAGGCAAACAGCAATTTTAGAAAAGGAAACTATATTTACCAAGATCAGCCTTTTCCTTTAGAATGTCTTTGAAGTTCAGGCCACTGTTGAGTGTGGACTGCCTGTATCTCATCAAGGCTTCCTTCTGCCCATTCTTGCCCAGTTCCATGTGTATGACTGGGTCAGCCCGGAGACCACACTTCCACTTGGAGAAATCTGAATGTGCCCATTTTGCCAAGTCTTCAAGCTTCACAGTCACCTTCTCTGAAACGGCAATAACTTCATCCTGCAAGATGTAGTCAAACGAGAACAGAGCGTGTCATGTGTGGCTTATGATGAATGATAAGTTTGTAGCACTGCCTCTTTGACATGTTTTTGGAAAAGTTTATCTTGCTCTTAGCAGATTACTTTTTCTGTGATACAGAATATCCAATAACTCATGCAATTTGCATGCCATTTTAGTGTCACTGTTAGTTGTTTATTTGAAGCAAATATTTATGTGATAAAAAATGTCCAAGAACATCAGGGCAGTAGTCCTAAAATGCATTTTAAATGTGGATTGCCAAAGTGCATTCTGTATATCCCAAAGGCTCGGATGAAAGCTTGCTTTTTAGGTGCAATTAGCTGCAAATGTAAAAACTCATGGCTGGATGACTAATGGTTATAGCTAGTCCTCAAATAAATGGTCTAAGTAAATCTTAGATTCTTGGAACTCTGACTCACCAGAAAATTCCTGTGTTTATGGTACATTTTCCCTTGGCTTATACACAAATATTGAATTTAACTTTTGTCCTAAAAATTAAATAAAACTGTGATGTAATCCCAAAAGAAATACTGCATAAATGTTAAGTGTTTCCCACCAAAAGAAACTCGCATATTCTCATGTTTCTTAAAACTTTTTCAAGAACAGAAAATAACTATTTTTCCCTCCTCTTAAGCATACATTCTATGAAAAAAGCAATTTAACCTTAGTTTAGCCTGCTGAACATATACTTGAATTAAACATCTCTAATTGCTACATTTTTATCCTTCCAGGAAACAATCAACTCTTCTCAGTCATGATGAATAAGCAGAATGTTTTATAGCTGCCTACTGTAAGCAGGGTTTAAGAAGGCTTCAGAAAAAGAAAAACCTAACCCCCAACTCCTACCAAGATAAACTTGAGATCTTTAAGTTAAATATTTGAAACAGTTGATGTTTTAACTTGAACTGACTTACACCACACCTTTCACACCACACATTTCTAAATAAAACACAGGTAGCATAGTCACTTTAAAAATATTAGAAAGAATTATGGTTTTCTCCAAAATAAACACAACTATTTAGGAATGGAGAAGAGAGAGAGAGAGAGAGAAATTCTTGCAGTTATTAAATAAACAGAAATGCATGGTTGGTTCTGTATTTTTTGCTTAACACATTCCTCAGGAAATAAAATATTGCTCAATAGCAAAAAAAAAAGAAAAAGAAAAAAAGGGGTGGGTGGGAAGTGTGGGTAAGTTTTGTGATAAGTTACACACAACATGAAACCTCCACAGTAGCTTTGGTAAATCGTAGATCTGATATTTCACTCTTCCTTGTATAACACAAAGATGTTTTATAAGCAGTCATCTTCTATTACTTTTAGTGCAATAACAAATATTTACTCAAAAATGAACCTCATACTTGTATGCTAAGTAAATTTTAGTAATGGAATCTTTTCCTTTATCACTGTGCTGAATATGAACTTCCATTGAACAACAAACAATCAAGACAATGTTTTAACTTTCCGCTTATGACAAATGTTATTACTTTGTAAACAATGCTGCATACTACACAGTACATTTTCAATGGATGGTTTCACCCAATTTCATTACACCATCCATTTGAAATAAAAGATCTGTAGTTGCTATGCATTTTATAGCTATTACATGGTGATTATTAAATGTCAGAGTGAAAAAATTGAGTCTGCATGAAGACAGACTTAACAGCTTCTGGATGGGGTCTTCTGTATAGGATGTTGAATGGAATCATTAAGTATCACAATTTCTAATACTGAGTACTTAGAAACATTCTATTTAGCAGCATCTTTCATAGAAATCTGACTTCCAGATTAGATAGATATGTTTTTGGTTAAAGTGTTATTTTCAAAATAACTTTTAAGGCCAAATGATTATGATTTCAATTACCAGTTTCTTCATATCCTTTCCAAGAAGTGGTATGACTAACTTTGGCTGGCATACAAAGTTAGCCAAGCAAACAATCTATTAACTAAAAGAAAAGTTACAATCACTGTTACATCTTCAATGAATAAACCTGTTTGAGACTACAACCTTCACATACACGGTACATACAGAAGCCATAAATCCAAGAATATTGGTTGATAAACAACCCGTATGTTTTACTAACAATTCAGCAGCAAACCCACTTTGCAATACAGTCGTATACCAGGATTTAGCTGGAAATTTGATAAGGAAGCAGAAAAATATGGAAGATGTAAGTATCAGGAAACACAAAAGAGCACAAATTATGCCTTCACATTTAAAGTTTTGTGTGACAGCAAAATGACCACACAGCAACAACCATGACCAAAGTGTTTTATACTTAGTTTTGCCTACATCAGTGTGAATGGCTAGGAAAAGAATCTTTGCAAAAATTGTCATGTGATCATATTAGCAATTTGCAAAATGAGTATTATGATCATAAATACTGTTGTGGCAGCTAATGTAATACAAAAGGTACGCACAGAAAGGCACTTTGAATCAGATTAGCATATAAACCAAGTATATGAATACAAACCATAACAAAAAATTAGCCAGTTACTGTGGTAACGGATGCAATTAAGGATGTCTCATTTTCTAAACATTTTATAGATAGGTGAGGAGGAGAAATAGATCAAAATGCAACTAAGTACATTGGGTGGAATTTTCAAAAGTATCTAAATGACTTAGGAACAAAAATCTCTTTGAAAGTCAGTGGGACTTATGCTCCTAAATCATTTAGCTTCTTTTGCCTATAAAATAATTGTTTACGGCATTAATTACAAAGAAATTATTTAGTGTGAGATTTTCAGAAATGTTCTATGTTGGCCTAACTCTGCTCCCACCAAAGTCAATAGTAAACTGATTATGGTGGGAGCAGATTTAGACCAATGATGAATGCTTTTGGCATGAATTCAGGGAAGTACCTAAGTGCACATGAAATTTTAAACACTTAGGATGGGATTTTCAAAAATGCCGAAGGGAGAAAGGCACAAAAGTCCCACTGAAGTGCCTTAGATTTTTGAAAATCTCACCCATAAGCAGACCCATTGACCTCCAGGAGACTACTCACATACTTAAAGTTAAGCATGTACATAAGTATCTTCTTGAATCAGGACCTACACTGTGAATGTCATACGCCAATAGCCAAGGCCATAACATCCCACAGTAGAATCAGTAGAAAGGGGACAAAGGGACTCGGAAAGTCCTCCGGGTTCAACTTGTTGTTTCCTCCGAATACTTCCTTAGGGGATTAGTATCAAATGGATTGCATCATACTCCTGAATTTGTTGGGAACAAGGTGAAAATGGTTCAGAATTGCAGCCAATTGCATCTCAAGACCCTGATTCTACAGTCTCTATGAAGCAGAAACTCCCATTGCCTTCAAAACCTCCTCTGACTTCAATAGGAGTTTTGTCTCAGGTTAAGGATACTGGAGTCAGAATTTGCTGGGGGCCTAGAGGAAAGCATGGCAGAAGTAGGCAGACTAGGTAGAATGTTTCTGGTTCCCAGAGGAGTCAGAACACCAGCAGCCATTGGTAACCCCATCTAACAGATGTGACGTGATTACTCCAGGAAAGGTCTCCTGGTGCTTGTCATTGTGTATAGGGTGCTGGCCTTCCCATGACCCCAGCGTGTCCAAAACACACCTCCTCTGACAATGCTAATGCCCTCACAACTACACTTGGGGACCTATGGATATAGCATTCAGAGTACCTCTAGTGCTGAAGGTGGAGGCGCTGCCCAGTGCATAGGCACTGGAGCAGCTATAATCTGTCCCGTTGTATTATTAATACATAAACACTATAACCTAAATTCTGCAGTCTTTACTCAAGCCACATTCTCATTGAACTCATCTGGGAGTTTTGAACTATTCTGGGTGGCAGAATTTGTCTGTGCACTAATCCAAACCAATGCAGATCTCCATGTTGCTACATTATCCAACAGCACATTAAACTGGAACACAACCGTTCATGAACCAACAATTTATGTTCAGGTACTCCCTGACTTAGTGCATTCTTATTTGCCAAGCAGTTAATCTTAAAGTAAACCAAGGGAAACAACATCTAGATTGGTTCCTACACCATTTCACTGACTTCATTGCAAATATTTTTATATGGAAAAGGGCCGTTTGTGGACGAATAATTATTTTGTTCAGTGCCCTGTTAGAATAAAGATATCCTGACAAGTTTTTAGCAGGGGAAATCCAGATCCAAATATGAAAAATTTGGGCTTCTGATACTCTCAGTGTTTGAAGCCCTTCTCTGTTTGTCAAGAAACAAACAAGCAAAAAAGATATGTAATTCTCCATTGGGACAGCAATAGGGGTACGAAGCATGGTGGTTAAAAACAACTAAGCCTTGTCTACACTACAGCTATTCCCAATTCAACTGGCAGAGCTGTGCTGGCAGCGAGTTACAGATCTGACTTTTCCCATGTAGAGAAATCTTGTTTTGTGATGGCATCCTCCATGAGCATTGCAGAGTTTTCGAGTCTGGAGCCCTACATGTTGACGCAACAGCATCACCAGAGGTCTGACCTTTCCACATGTATCTTACTGGGGGTATTAACTTCAAAGCCTATTTGTGGCCATTAAACAAAACACAAATATCCATCTTGACCATTAAAATATAAGGATAAGGAGATATCTGGGTCCAGTTTCGGTTTTGAATCCAATACTCTTGCAAGGAAAAAACAAAACAAGATTCCTGGATTTTTTTTCTAAGTATTTAAAATCGTTTCTAAGATTCTGTTGTGCGTTTAAACAATATTTTGCATTCTCTTGATGTATCATTTGCAGGGCCGCCTTAGAAAAATGCTGCCTTGGGCAAACTTGTATTTTGGCACCCCTGGTTCCTGCTGCCTGCCCGGGCTCCCTCCCCTATCATCCCTGGTCCCCACTGCCTCCCCCATCGCCCTGGCTCCTGCTGCCTCACCAGCCATCTCCCGATCGCCCCTGGACCCCGCTGCCCACCCCCATTGCTCCAAGTTCCCTTCTGCGGGCTTGCACCCAAGGCCTACCCGGCTCCTTGCCTCTTAACCATGATGCCCTCTGAACCACAATGCCTTGGACAGTTGCCCACATCACCCACCTATAAAGCCAGCCCATACCATTTGTCATGAGAACATTCTATGAGGAAAATAAATTTGAATTAATTTTAAACTGAAAAATACAAAACCCCCTGTCTGTACATTTAAATGATTCCTTCCCAGTTTGGGATAATCTGACAAGACAAACAGTGGGTGTTCAATGAGCAACACAGTAATATTTGCACAGCTAATTAATGGCAAAAGATACCAGGCTATTTCATACTTTAAAGCACAAACCAAGTACATCTTTCCGTTTTGTGTAACCTCCTCTTAAATAAAAACATAATTTAGACATGCTCCCTCTTGCTGTACCTTTTTTTTTTTTTTTTTTTTACTCTGTTCACTGTGATTCAAAACCATTGAAAGTCACAAGAGTCTTTTTCATCGAGTTCAGTAGGCCCTGGATTAGTCCCTTTGCAAACTCATGTTGTTAGCCCATGTGCAATGCCAGCTAAGGGTCAGACTTTGTAACTCTTACTCATGATGGTGAGCACTTACTCACTCATACAAGTAGTCTCACTGACTTCAATCAAATGAATAAGTGCACACCAGAGTGAGTAAGAGCTACACAATTGAATGATTGGAACCACAGCTTCAGTTAGAGTGTTTAGAAATATATATCCTGGATGAGACGGTTGAAAAAGTGCTTAAGTCTGAGTTTCTCCACAGTGGTGTTATCGATATGTTCCACTGTGGTAAATAATTCAGGTTACAGTTTGATATAACTAACTGAATAAACTTAAGCCCTGATTCCTGCAATTGACTCCATGCAGCTAGATTCCTTTACTCATGTGGAGTTACTTCAATGGGAACCAACTCACGGTTCCATCCATAGCGTCAATTAGTTTGAAAAATATTAAGTCTCTCTCTCCTCTCAGGCAGATTAAACTAATATTAAGGGAAGAGCAAATTTACAACCCAGATCGACGACTTGGATATGCATATGTTTTAAAGTTTTCGAAAAGCACGTTTGGTTCAAAAGTCAGCTTATGAGTTTGTCCCGTAAACATTTTTAAAGCTGAGCCTTGTGTTTTGTGTCCATTACCAATGTGGAATTTCTTCCCAAAAAGGCAGTTTGGGCCACTGGTTCTAGTTCCAGCGCTATCTTTGACAGTGCAATTGCCCAAATTCACACTGTCTCCATCTCTTCATCTATTAGCTGGGGATACTAATCATGCGAATCCACCTTAGCAAAACACTTTGAGTTTTATGAATGAAAAGCCATATTGGTGAGAAGTGCCAGTGCTTGTGCTGTGCCCTGGGTGTGCCCAGTGCTGTGTGGGCCAAAGCTTCATTGTATCTAACACCCAGACCCTTTAGGGGTATTTCAAGTTGCAAAACAGATAATAATCAGAGTAACAAGTTCTAAATACTAAGGAATCAACATTTATCCTTAAAAACAAAATAGATTTTATTAACATTTCCACAAATTGATTAATGATTTTGGAGCCTCACATGCTGGGTGCTCAGTGTGAGACAGCTTAAAGGGGTCTGATTTTCAAAGGATGAGTGCTCATTACTTTCTAAAAACAAGAAAACCAAACCAACCAACCAAACACCAGGCTGCTTTAAGGTTTCCCAAACTGGGCATCTAAAAATGGAAGCTCCCCTAATCACTAGTCACTTTTTAAAATCTCGACCTTTGGTTTTACATGGCACCTTTCAGTATTTCAATACCCAAACCAACTACACATATTTCTGTTCTCTGGTGTTACGTTAAAATCCAAACTAGAAGGAATATCTTTTGCACAAGAAAATGAAAATAAACAGGACTATTTCTTCAAAGGAGTTGATTTCAGCATGATGCAAATAATGATAGTAGAATGCCCCTTGTGACATTACAGCACCTCCAGGGCTTTTCAAGGTACCAGGCACAACCAAATTATTAATCTCCTGAGGGCATGGATTCCCTCAGAAAACCAACAAATTCTGGAATCACTAACACAGCGAAGCCTTCTTAACTATTTGACATACATCGTTGTATACCTCTTTCTACAGACTCCCTGGTTATGAAGAAACCCTTAAAACAAGATGACAAATGAATAGAGATATTAAATAAATAAAAACCAGCTATGCAGTGACTTACGACTACCAAACCTTTAGAAGATTAAAGAAATCTGCTGTATACCATTTATGTCATCCATAATTATATCTCCATAGAAACATAAAAACCACCCAAGTTGATTACAGCATAAAAATATTCAACTCATATGAGATTAACTATGCTCTGAAGAGATATATTTATGAGATCTCCATTGCATGGTAAGACTTTAATGAAGGCAACATTTACAAATTTTTCCTGCTACAATGAAATTAGGTTTGTGATAGAAAGAGGTGAATTTCAACTCTGCTTGGGAATTAGATTTCTCTCTGCTGCCCCCTTAAGAATATTGACCAGCCAATGGGAATGTTTCCCCTGTCCACACAGTTATCTAAATCTTGAAATAACTGCCTACAAAAGGAGTCACTTTTTTCTTCTATTCCAATAAAATGTGGCATCTAGTCAGCCTATAATTGCAATACATCTTACAAGACTCCAGAGTGAAGTAAAATATTTGCCACTATCAAGCTGAGGTGTGGGGAGAGGGTGAGAAAAGACACTGATACAAATTATCCTTCTTGTATTCTGTTTTTAACCCAACTGAAGGTGTCAGATGATCATTTTCAGAGGAGAAGTTCAGTAAAAAGGGATGGTACCTCTTTGAGAGCCATTATGCTAAATATGTCATTATTGTCTAAGCAACCATCACAGTCTCCCGAAAGCACAAAACCCTATATTGCCTGACTCAGCAGATGGTTGGAATGCTTACATCCATGGAAAGTGAGCAGGTAGTTAGAACAGTTTAAAGCAGATTATTTTTTAAAAAGAAAAATTAATTCTTGGAAGGCAGATCGCCACCGGGCAGCTTGGTGTGACTATACAACTTTATTCTAAGCAGGCACACAGTGCATCACAGCTTCTCGTTCGCTGCCAATATCTAGTTTTTTTTTTTTTTTTTTTTTAAGAAGCAAAGGCAGCTTTTAAAAAATTATGGCAACTAAGATATCTCAAAACTTTGACATGCTGAGAATGTTTTCACTCCAGTGCTTCCAGGGGTCATTTAAAGAATTCTGGAGGTCAAGAGTGATTTGAACACCTGCTCGGCTGTCTACTGAATTACTGATCTAGTAACATCAAATATATGGCCTAGAGAAACAGGAGACATACTGTAAAAACTGTTGTTGATGATTATAGGAGACACTGTGTGCCATTTATCTGATCAGTATAATTTGCATGAGAAAAACATCTTCAGCCTTTTTATTGAAACCTTTACCACAGTAGATAGCTGGGGATGCATATTTTACAACCCAGTGCATTGTTGCCGAAAACACATTCACCCACAGGAGCACAAAACACAATTAGACTATTATGGACTACATTCACTAAGGATAATAGAACTATATATTTCATTTTGATATAAAGGGCTCTATTATCCTCTTTATTTACACCTCATGTAGTTTTGATTTTTGTGTAATTTAGATGGGAAATTGATACTGCACGACTCTCATGTAAATTATACAAAATTGTTGTTCTTGCCCCTGGAATTGGGTGCACATCTTAGACCACCTGGTAGCTGTTAGGACCACAGTGCATGTCCAAAAGGGCGGGACGGGGAGAAATGATCTTAAATGATCAAGTTAATTTCTAAACAAATGGAAATATCGAAGAAATTTGTGCATGCAGCTTTAACTTCAGCTACCAATGCTCAGCAGATTACTACAGGTCCCTGCATATGTACTTATATGTAATAACCATAGTGTCTGAGCACCTCATATATATTAATCATAACTTATCCTTGCAACATCCCTGTGAGCTAGAGAAGTATCATCCCCATTTCACGGAGAGGGAACTGAGGCACAGAGAAATTAAATGATTTACCCAAGGTCACACCTGAAGTCTGTGACAGAGCTGAACCCAGGTCTTCTGAGTCCCAGCCAATACCTTTAACCACAAAACCATCCTTCCTCCAATGACCTCACCAGTATTAAAGGGGCAAGGAACATTTTTATAGTAGAAAATCATTCTTAAACAACCTCTCCAATGTAGGAAGCATCTATCTTTTTCCCCTTCAAGCTTATTTACTGTGGTCATTGTAGGCAAATACTATTTAAGACAATAAGGCCATAAATCAGCTAGTGGGGTTTATGGCTCTATTCCTGAAGGGACCAAAATTAACAATCCTCATCTCAGAATATGAAGCTCCAAAGTGTGTCCTCATCCCATCTACCATTAATATGCAGGGACAACAGCAGCAGAGAACACTGGGCATTAGGAAGGCCACAGAAGAGGGCAAAGCTGCCTTACAGTAACCAAATAGATATCACATTAAACCTCTAGAGCACATGAAGGCTTGGGCTGTCATTTAATCAGTAAAATACTTTGCATTTCCACAACATCAAGATACATATTAAGCCCGACAGCAACTAAATGAGGTAGGTACCATTCCTCCCATTTTGCAGATGTGTTTAGCGAGGCACATAGAAGTTATGTGATTTGCCCAGGGTCACAAGGTACGTCAGTGACAGAGCCAGAGATGAACTGACTGACCAGTAGTGTGGTTTAACAAGCAGATAATGCTTTCAATTTCACTTTCCACCTTAAATTCCTCATTCAGCACATACTACCCAAACAACCCTCCCACTGCCTCTGGCACACAGTGATTCCAGCACATTCTCATGCATTTTGAAGGGCATCTGGGCAGACTGCTTTCTTGACTAAGCAACTAACTTGTCAGTTGCTCAGAAGAGGCAAGTGTGCTGGGAGTGAAGACCTACATATGCACCTCAAAATTACATTTATATGGCCACCGTTTTTCATTCAAGCACTTGAGGGCACTGTATAAAGTCTAACTGTAAATACATATAGCACAGGAAATTAAGTGACACAGGAGAATTTTAAAAGCTAGACTAAACCTTTAATCTATAATCCTTAGCCAATTTTAAAGGGCAACAAAGATTTTATTTAATACAGGTGACTGGTATTGCTCCCATTTCTCTAATCTGCACACTGGCATGTGTTTAGTTTACATATTTGTTTGCAACTTAATTATAATTCAAAAATGCAAAACCTGGGAGCATTAGGACCTATCATGTAGCTCTTAACCTACTGGGGTCCATAAACAAGGCAAAGACACAACATGAGGGATCTGAGTAGAGTAACATAATTAAAACGATGTGGGATTCTATTCCCTTGGCATTAATACATCTTTTGTACAATCTCCTCTTCATGATTCAGCATTTGTAAAAGGAATCACATAAAATGATAAGGAATGGAGTGTTACTGGCTCTTTGTGGGATAATAGTAAATTTGGTCTGGGAAGGGAAGGGGGGCTTCTAGAGGGATGAGTGCAAACACTTAGATTTCTGATTTCTATAGCAACTCCTGGGTTGTTGTTGTTGGTTTTTTTTTCTTCTGAACAGAGGTTCAAATTGAATTTATATCTGCCAGTGCAGATAGAAGTTATGACCAAGGAGAAAATAGGTTTCACTCAAAATATTTTCTCATCAGATGGCCTACAGATCTCAGATAGTTGTTTTAGTTTAGGCAAGTTGACAAGCATTTCATTGCTAATTTTGCCTAGTACTGTTACAGTTTGAAAAGCTTTCCTTGTAGATTACATAATTATATTTTTCGAAACAAAGAGTACATTGCATTAGCAGGTTTAAATTATGCAAGCCTATTCTTTTGTCTTTTGTTGTATTGTATTCTATTGTGCTGGTAAAACAATATGTGCTTTAATTAGCAAATATCTGTAAATAATTTACTTGCTTTTCATACAACGGAACAATGGAGCCAATTTTCACATACATCTACTGAGCATGTACAGTGGGTTTCTTGCCAGAATCTTCCATTGTTCAATATCTGTATCAATTTGCCCATCATTCTCAACCAACACTGTGCAGTGGAGAAAGAAACTAAAGTTTTTAGCCCACCAGTGGCAGTCCCATCACAATACACCCCAAAAGAGGCTAGTTTGTTCAGACAGAATAAAATATCTTGAAAATGAAAACAAACTCTATTATGTATAACCCTGGCACCGTCACACAGAAACATGGATGACTGCCAAATATTAATGTCACTTGATAAATGCCGTAAAATGCCAATGTCCTTCTGACCTTCTGACTACATTTTAACTACAAAATAAAAAGCTCAACTTGATATGACACTATCAATCACACATACGTCTAGTCTCTACAGGGTTAAAACAGGGTGTGAACCCACACACATAAACACAAAGAAAAATCTCTTAAATCAAATATGTATGATTGTTTTAAGACGTGAAGCATTGTTATTTTGAATATGAATGAAAGGGCCAGAATAAACATTTCAAGAATATTTCAATTATGCATTTCCCAGAACTACATCTCTGGGCAACTAATGCAAATACCGCTCCCATAATAGTAGAACTTCTTCATGAATAAAAGCACATAAGAACTTGAACCAGAACACTTTCTATATCATATGCATATTGTTTGAATATTATTAAAAATGCAAAACCTATGTATGCTTTACTCTCCTGAGCAATACAGTAATTATGATTAAGGGACAAGCAGCACAAAAAGAGCCAATTTATCTTACTTGTGCTTAGGAATACTATTGTGTAACTAAGCAACTAAAGACAAAATATAGTCTAATTAATTCACTCCTATGCTTATTTAAAAGACACAATTAGAACATTTTTATTTTCCAGCCTGCACACTATCTCAACATGCTTGAGGGTGTAGCATGTAAAGCCTATTATTCTCAAAAGACAAGAGTTTAATGTTTAGTGCCACTGATCAGGCTGGGAAAAGCAACTATGGAGCGCAGTGGGTGCATTTTACAGTCTGAATACACTGAGAAATGAAAGGTAAGGGGAAAAAAATCTGCTTTAGTGACCATAGACACCAGATTGCTGGCTAATGGCTAGCAACATGTGGCTTCACTGAGTACTGTCATTTCCCTCTTCTTTCTTTGCCAATGTATGTTACTGGTAGTGAGAGAGACAAAAATATAAAGCGTGGATATGCAATTACCAAAACCATGATCTTTTATGATGACTGTCATATCTCTAACATTGCTATTACAGTGTACCTGATTTCCAGCACTGATTTGAGCAACAATACATTTCAAAATCATGCTCATAGCATCAATTGCCAAGCACCCTTTAATAACTGTACTCTCCATATTTGTTGACTTTATTGATGTGGATAAACCTGGTGCAAGATACCCACTCTGAAGTCTAAGGAAGGACTCAATTCTAATTTCAACTAAGAGAACACCAATCCCTACATATCTTGAAAAAATCCATTAATACGCAAGCGACATAGCAGGTTTTCCAAGAAAGGTGGCAATACGTGACCATGCGTATGAGACTGCAATCAGTTGTTTAAGGCCCAGATTCTGCCACCCTTACTCACTTGAGTGGCACTTACTCATCTAAGTAATCCCATTGAAATCAAGGAGACTCTTTGAGGAGCATGTTACTGCTCAGCATCTGTAAAGGTGAAAGAATCTGACCCTCAATGAAAAAATTATAAACTTAAGAATGTAAGAACATAAGAATGGTCATACTGGGTCAGACCAAAGGTCCATCTAGCCCAGTCTTTCCACAGTGGCTAATGCCAGGTCCCCCAGAGGGAATGAACAAAACAGGTAATCATCAAGTGATTCATCCCCTGTCACTCATTCCCACCTTCTGGCAAACAGAGGCTAGGGACACCATCCCTGCCCATCCTGGCTAATAGCCATTGATACACCTATCCTCCATGAATTTATCTAGTTCTTTTTTGAACCCTGTTATAGTCTTGGCCTTCACAACATCCTCTGGCAAGGAGTTCCACAGGTTGACTTGCGTTGTGTGAAAAAAATACTTCCTTTTGTTTGTTTTAAATCTGCTGCCTATTAAGATTTGGAAACTTGTTGCTTTCCAAAACTTTCCCAAAAAAAGTCAGTCTTGTAATTATAAATTACACCTTTTTTTAAACAGAGTAAAATTTAAAAAAAAATTAGTCTGAAAATGCGAAATACTGTCTGATGTGTAATAACGGGGTGGTGGCATTGCTTCCCTTACTCATGTGAGCAACTCTTACTTATGCAGACTACTTGTGTTAGTAAGGGTTACTTGCATGAGTAAAGGTAGAAGATCAGATCATCATTTGGTAAGGTAGACTGAGTCAATGTTTGATCTCTAGTAAAACTAGATTTAGATAAATTCACTTAAAGTAGTTTATAACAAATGGTACCATATAAGTAGAAGTAAAATTAAAAACAATGTATTCAAAAAAGTGATATTTCAGACTAAGAAAATTAATATTTTAGTATGTACACTCCCTATCAAATACCATGCCTACATTTAATGAGCTCTGCTTTTCATATTTTTTAAGAATAGGCTTATTAATGCTGACAGCTTTAAAAACATGAAAATACAAGTTGTTAACAAGCATTCTACTCTAGAATAGCTTCTCCAAAAAGGTCAATAGTTTTATAGGGCCAAATTGGCCCTGCTGTGGCTTCTGTTGGAGAGGGTTAAATGAGCAGAAAATCTGCAGAAATCTTTAGCTACAATTCTGTTGGGTTTGTGGGGTATGGTTAAGCCAATGTGGCATCATCCCCAGTTTCACTAGACCCATGTGAGCACCACGCATTTGGAGCTACATGGTGCTAGGGTGTGTGTAGACTGAGCTTGGGCCAGTGCTATAGATTTGGTGGCAGGAAGGGTTTGGAGGGGGCAGAGTCAAGGATGCTTTCATGGCATCAGTTCCCTGCAAATCCATTGGGAACCTTCCCTCCCCTACCCCATGCCACATCAAATTACATTGATCCAGTCTGTACTGTTTTATACAAACTCCCACTTGACACACTCAACTGTCCTTAAGGCCCCAATCCAGCAAAGCACTTAAGCACCTGCTGAACTATTGTCATGTAATTAGTCCAACTGACTTCAAAAGGACTAGTCCTGTGCACAGTTAAGTGTGCGCTTAAGTGCTTTGCTGGATGGGGCCTAGAGGAGGTTGGCTGTGGGGCATTTCCAGAACTTCTGGCAACATGACTCCTTATGGGATCTCAAAAAGTAGTGTTGTGAATGCCCCCAGACCTGAAAGCTTTTCCTATGGACAGAGCTGGAGGACACCACCACCTTATACTATGCCAGAAGGCAAACCTCATCCATCCTGCCCAGGTGATGAGAGAAAATAGCGGTGTGGTACTTTCACCCAATGTCAGCCCTCCCACTGCTCTCACTGACATACATCAAGAGTGCACAGAGAGAACATCAGCATAAGCCTGACCTACAAGCTCTGTTCTGTTCTCATTTCCATGTCTCTAAATGGGGTTTCATGGGTGTAGCCAAAGAGGTTAATTTTGTGACATTAATACCTACACTTTCACCTAAGGAAGAGACTGATCCTGCATTTGTTACACATTCAAAATTCAATTTGAAGTCAGCTGAGTTTTGTTTGCTTGACTGTATGATGGAGCTCCACTGCCCCATCCAGCATGCTTAACTATAAGCATATGACTAGTTCTATTGGCATCAAGGGAACTGCAACATGCTTAAAATAGTGCCTGTGTATTAGCAAAATCCAGTTTTACCAGCACAGATGGTTAAATATAGATATGGCTGATGGATAAACGGGATGTAAAAAGCCTTTTGTATACACCCATCTCTGATTAGCTCAAATATTTGGCAATCAGATAAAACATGCCATCAGTAATTTCTGAGTAACAGAATCATTACACACCCACTTCGCTATTTCCTCTATGAGTAGCCACTGACTGAATATTACAATGGTAAGAAATTGTTCATTAGTAGTGCGGACACCACATTTCTAAAAGGCTGGTGCTACTAATCCTCAACCTAGTGAGGACATCTGCTCCTGACAATAATTATACCTCTGACTGGCTTGATCAACAGTTTAAGATCAGACCAGTTGCTCTGCTAATCAACAATTTTACTCACAGCAAGTGCCTCTGTTGACCTTTGACATCACAGAAAACCTTTGATACAGCAGATTTACAATACACATAAAATGTAACCTCACTTTATACCAGTTTTCTTAATGCAAGATAGGGAGTTTAAATCCATACATTTTCTTAAACCAAGAAGGATGTCTTCTGTATAGTTATAAATTATCTGTATTTCAAGAATAGCATTTCCATACACAGAAGACATATAAAGGGTTACAAAACATCTCTATTCTAAACACAGCCCTGCCTGTGCTTTAGGAATAGATGTTGCTGTCATTTACATAAAAGAATTATTACTCTGGTTTAGTGACTTAAAATAACTGTGCTATATACTAACACAGTATGTAAAATGTTTCCTTAAGTAACACATTGGCAATTAGTATGCAGCCTTTTGTCTTTTAGCTGCACGTTTATGAACAGATTTATCATTCAAAATTATTAAAATCAATGATAAAAATCATGTCAATGTATATAAACAAGTTAATGGAGTAAGTGAAAACAAAGTACATTTCTTAATGGGAGTGTTATGTTGCCCTCTCTAGGCCCTGGCTCTAAATACTAGTTTCTGTAGGCGCTCTGCCAAAGAAGTATCTCTGTGAGCTGTTGCTATTTCTTGCTGCTGCTGCTACTTTGCTAATGAATGACTAAGTTAGGCCAGGGGGGAAATGACATCACTGGGGTGTAAAATAGTACTGCGTTAGGAAACTTTCTACCTGCTTTACATTTGTCATAATTATTCTATACAATGCAATAATCATTTGCATAATTCCAAGGCATGCCATTATCTCAATCGAAA
The DNA here is from genome assembly GCF_027887155.1 of Malaclemys terrapin pileata. Taxonomy (NCBI): domain Eukaryota; kingdom Metazoa; phylum Chordata; order Testudines; family Emydidae; genus Malaclemys; species Malaclemys terrapin. The sequence continues at coordinate 79,747,605 of NC_071511.1, read as the reverse complement.
ATTGTTTTCATATGGTTGAATAATTCAGAATGACATCAGTTAAAGCCCTAATGAAATATACAAGTATAATCATACAGCTAATTACTATCAGTGTTTGCATTTTTAAAAAATCAAATCATGCATAATATTATGAATGTACATGCAGCTGAGAATTACTGCATAGAGGAACATTCTTACATGTAATGGTAGGATTAATTTTCTCTGATGTTCATACCACAGTAACATGAGCTGATCATTAAAGCATATTAAAATGATTTGTGTCCCATGTCCCACCCCCTCTCATCCAAAACTCTTTCATTTAAAACACTCACACACACAGGAGTATGGCTTCTAAATATTCACCACCAGCAATTTTAGAACATCCATCCTTCACTGTCATTTTTTTATCCTTAAGAAGAGGGTTCTCAATTTAAATTGCGAACACAGAAATTAAAATAGGTAAGTGGTAAACTGAGAAGAGGATTAAAAGAAATGTTTCAAATACATTTTCAAAAGAAGTTACCACAAAATATCTAATAAAATTCAGAAAGATTTCCTGTCTGGTTTAGCACAATGTCTATCACACTTGTAGTCTTTTCTGGATATTTAATCCTCCCCTTTTCCAGATCACAGCCCATGTTGAAGTAATAAATTTGAAAAGCAAATAATAAGTAGTAGTGAGGGGGAGGGGAAGAGCGACAGCTGCACAGGAAAGTTGGACAGGGGGAGGGGGCAGAGGCACTTTCAGTAGAAGAGAGGTCAACCTGTTAATGTTTTTCAATACCCTCTCCATGCTCCAAAATGTCTTAATTATTGACATCAGAAAAGATGGGCAATTTAAAAAAAAGTAAGACAGCAGAACTACATATTTATTTCAGAAGAAGCAATTTATAAGGGAATGTTTGAAAGGTTACAGTAATTAAGTAGCATGTAATAGAAATGGGTAACTCGATACTTCGGGGTGGAGGGGGGAGCTTGAGAAAAACTACAATTAACTCCATCAGACTATAGACTGTTGAAGGAATTGGCAGCTCAGATTGTATAGGGGTTTATAGTAGAAATAAGGAAGGCTTCCCGTCATCCCCCCCCCCCGCTTGCGCTTTAGGCAGCTGAAATATTATTGCAGCCACATCTGGCTATTTCTGAGCGCTTTTGAACTGGCCATCTCTCCGCATAAACATAGCGCCGTTTGTACACCACACTGAAATAGTTCCTCAATAACACAGTGCAGTCAGCTGACTAGAGTAGCCAGCAAAATTGCGGTCATACATGAAATTACAGAGCTAGAAGAATACATTGTAAACGCAATCTGGGCTCCAGACCTTAGCTTTGGACTTATGGGGTACTTCTAATCAAACTTTCCAGGATGAAATTGACAATGGGTTCTCCCTATTAGAAGTAACTCAGGGAGACTGTAAAACGAAACAGCTTGACTTCAGCATTAGCCTTTAACTCATTCCCTTCCACCCACCCGCCGGTCTTTCTGGAAAATGTCCACTTTTTTCATAGTAATTTTAAACTAGAACATCTAGTGAAATGCACCAGAAAAGAGAGAGCGTTGTTAATGCTTAACGTGTTTGTGCTGGTTACATGACTGCTTTGAAATACGCCCAGGCATATCTGCAAGTTATTTGAATGTATTATTCCAGTACCTGTCATTTATCACTTTATTCAACACGTCTTTGCCAGCTCAATAGCTTTTGATCTCACTCAGCCTCCATTTCGTAATTTCCGCCCTCTTAAACATATCAAATACTAAAAAAATGTTAACAATATCTAAATCCACCAAATCCCCCACTCCTCAACCAGCCACTGAAATCGGGGGAGGGAGACACAAAACACCAAAGCATGTGACGTTCACACAGCAGCAGCAAAAAGTGGAAAAAATCATTTAAAAAATCCTTAAATCCCCCCCCCCAAGTTATTTGATTGTGGCTTTTTTAAGAGCATCTTCCTCCCCCACCCCCCAGAGCTGCCATCGAAACTCTTACAATGGCAAACAGCTCAAGTCCCTGTTTGTGGCACTACCCCTTTAAAAGAGCCTTACGTTGCCTGCAGAAGGGAACATTTCAATCCTGTCCTTTAATAAACATTGGGGGGGGGGGGAGGAAAAATCTGCAGAGATACACATAGACGTGCACACACAGAGAGAGATATGTTTACCACCTCGCCATGGTCACTATTTCTGCCCTGGGGAGTATCTTCTGGGAGGAAATAAAGTTTGGAGCTGGATAAAAGTTGCCGGGTAGTCCTCTCTTCCCACAACAGCTGGAGCTCCGCTATGCAAATCGGATCCTCTGGCTTACATCTTACAAAGAAAAAGTCGCCAAGGGACAAAATTCTTGGTCTGCCTTCAAGGTGGAACTGAAAAGCCTTGTAGAAAATGTAAGGACCGTGCAAACCACACGGAGAGCCGACCCACTGCAGGGAATTAAAAAAAAATCAAGTCAATAAAATAAATATAATCATCATAATAAATAAGAGAGACAATCGTATATAGATCTCAGACACACACACACACAGCGAGAGAGAGAGGCTTAAGGTGGGAATACCATCATCTAAAATAAGGAGTCTGGCAGTACCCAGCAAAGAATCCCCCCACGGGAAAAATAATCATCATCACTGTGATAATAATAATCTGTGCCTATGTATGATCAGTGAAGGAATTTTAAAAGGGGGAGAATGCCATTTGGGGGTGCAGAGGGGGAAAGTTTACTGGAAAGTTTGTGGGCGGGTGCCGGGGGGTGGGGGGCCGGGACTGGGGGGCCAGGGCAGAGAAGCGGAGGAGAGACGAATACCTGGACTGAGTTGGGCTCCATCTCGACGTTCTGAATTGATTGAACTCAACATTCTCTCCAAACTTGTTGGCTTGAATGGATTGCATCAGGTCCTGGCAGGGTAAAGCTCTCTCGTCCAGCAGGCAGCTCGAACCCTCAATATAAAACCCGAACCTCGCCTCCCCAGCTCACCCAAAATGACCAGAAAAGCAGTCCAATATTTCTCCTAGCCCCCAATTTCCCAGAGGTGTGGAAACGACGAGTTTTTTCACCCAATTGCTGCCTGATCAAATTGGCAACATGGGACGGGGCTGAGTCAAAGCATAGGACAAGGGCGGATGGATCAAGGCAAAATTGAGATCTAAAACCTGAAAAAAATATTGCAAAGCTGGAGCCCGTGTGGGGACTTGAATTTATTCCTCCAAAGCCCCAATGATGATGGATAGGATCATCGTTTCATTTTTGATAGGCAGAAAAGCTGCCCTGTTCAGCTGCGGATCTGACAGGACCTGCTTGTATATGTCTAATATAAAGAACATTTCCTGCAGAGATTCTGGGGCGCAGCTCGTCTTTCTAATTCTCTTTAGCAGATTTGCCTTTATTAGACATGTAGATTTGTTTGATAGTTAAATTACGCTCCCTCACTGCCATATTTTCAAGGAACTTAATCTGTTACATTAGCTGCTTGATGCCTGTTTTCTGTGGGAAAGGGAAGAAAGTGGGTTATCGATTATATAAACATATAAATATTAATGCATTTGTTCGCTTTGGAAAAAGAAGACGAGACTAATGAACACACACGCACACACACACACAATCACTGGATTTTGCAAACAATATTGAACGGACAGCTACTGCATATAGGGAATGGAACAATAAACGATGCATGATAAATCAATAAATGGGAGCAGTGGGTCTTCTCGGAATATGAATTCAGGCTGCTCCCAGATCTGCGTGTGCATTCTTTAATTTTGATGTATATACATTAGTACGTGTTTACAATGCTGATCTCTGCCAAGGGCGATCTCAAATCATAATGTGTTTATATAACCAAGTGCTGCAGAAATACTGACTTTAACACACACACAGGAGAGAGCTAGAGCGCTACCTCAGTAATAGTTTGGAACCGGGAGGAGGGGGAGGAGAGAGGAAAAAATCCATTTGGAAACTAGTTAAATACAACTAGAAATTAAGCTGTTTAAAACCGGGGGCATGAACCGTGAGACAATAAAGGCTTTAAATGTGTATATTTATTGTTCTGGAGCCCTGAAGCATTACGAGGTTTGCATGCAGGGTTATTATGCAAACATTGAGAAACTTAAGAGCGACAGAACAAGGAAAAGGCACAGTGAGCAATGAAATCAAATGGCAAAGCCCAGCACCAATCCAGCAGCCTATGTTTTCACCAGCAGCCTTTAGATGCATTTTCGCAGTGTTGATGTAAAATGGTGCATTCTCGCTTTCTCTCTTCTAATGTTATTATATTGGCACCGATCCTACCAAAGTAGGTCTGGCATGTTAAAAAGTAAACATGTAATATATGGGAAATAAGGTCTGTACAGTATGACAGTTGAAACCTGATCTGTGATAAAATTACAGGATGTTGAAATTACTAGTAAGCTATTTTTAACGCTTTCGCAACATTTCACCTCTAGTCACAGCGTCTAGTTGAAACAGGATTACTCTAATGAAAATTATATTCACATGGTTGAAGTTAATAGTATGGGGGGGGGGACTAGGGGTGATAAATGTGGATTCTCAGTGACTTGAGGTTTAGAGCATAGATTTTTTTTACATTTTCAAAATGCATGCGCTCATTTCAGTGAGATTAGAGTACTTAACAATATCTAAACCACATTTAAAAAAACATGGTGAAGTAATAAAAGCAAGATCTAGCTTGTTTCTAGACACAGAGAGAGAAACGAAAGAAAATGGCAGATCCTCAAATTACAATAAGAAATAAAAGCCCCTGCCAAAGAACTGAAAGCTGTCGAAAACTATTTTAATAATTTAACGTAATATTACAACTCTGCGAGATGTAGGAGGCTATATAACCATTGACACTGTTCTCTTCCATTCTTCAGCATAGCCACGTTAGATGATCTGTGGGCATCACTCTTTAATGAGCTTTTCATCGAAATTTCATCTGATCATCTGTAGTGTAGAATATGGGGTTACTGAATTAGAATATGGGGTTACTGAATTAAATGACACTTCACTGTTGCTTTCCTTTACCATGCAGTAAGTATAGTATACATTTAATTAAATTAACCTACTTTAGCCATCTTTAAATAGTATGCCTATAGGTGGCCAGAGGGCATTTAAAGATTGCTTTAACATTAGAGGTGACTGATACGTGTGTTAGGCTGTGCACTGTTCTGGTAAGCATCGAGTGTAGTTGAAGTAAGCTTGTTTTAAAGAACTTGGGTTGCAGTATTTTGACAAGATCATATTTAAGATTGACTGAGTCAGTTTCCTGTATAAGCAATGCAGCAGCATTTATGCAGGAAACCTCAATAGAAAGCCTCCGGGCATTCCTCTATTGTATATTAACCTTTCCCCCCCTCTAATGCACAACGTTTTACAACAGCTGAGCAACTTCTGTTTTGTTTGAAGCTGTGGTCTCCAAGTGTCTATAAGATACTTTATCTAATTGGAAACACTGTATCACTGTCTGTTAAAGGTAGGAGCTCCACAGTACTGCATGCTGCGTAATCCTTGCAGGGAGAAAAAAAAAAAATCCGTGATAAGGTTTTTCTGATGTTAACAATTGCAGTGCAATGCCTTGTATAGTTCTGAAAACCTGCAGTCCTGTAACTAGATTCGTGCTGCGGAGCTCCAACCCCCCAGGCATAATGATAGCCTCCCCCACCCCAAGAAACTACCTCAAATAAAATCTTGCGTCCAGTTCTGTGAATGGCTTTTAAGAGTGTATCTTAAAAATCATGGTATAAATCCACCTCTACTTTACCTTCCCTTAATGTGATGCTTGCTACACACCTGTAAATTATCTCCTCTGCAAATATCCATACAAAGAAAGTTTCAATTAAGATAAGTAGATTGTATTGAAACTGTTCTTTGAAGTAATGTAGTTAATAGCCTGTTTGATTTCTGCTTGTGAAAGAGTAATAACGTGTATTCAAGGCTCCATCAATCACAGAGCAGATGTAAGGCTTCAGACACTGACACCCAGGGGAAAAGAAGCAAACTCCTGCAGTGCAGGGTCTCTCTACTAATGTAAAGTAAATACTCATAAACAGATTGAATGGTGTAGGAAGACAATCCATTCAGGACAGTTATAATCATGAAAGCAATTGCTTTATTTATCTATCAAAGCCTGTAGCCAGGCTTTTCTGAATATAAAAGAGAAGTGAAATAAGCAGTTTTTGGTGTTTATAGTCCCAGCCATTTCTAGTCTGTTTCCTGGTCTGAGATTCAGTCACCTGCAGCCACATGCCTCTATTATTGATTTTCCTATATATCTAAAAAAAAAAAAAATTAAAAAGTCCCGTGTCACCTTTTTAGCTGGTTTCTTGGAGAAGGGGGGGGGAGGATATCAAGAGGGGGGAATGTTATTCAGTGTGTCTGTGAACCGCTTCATAAAGGAACTGGTGGATTAAGTTAGTTGCAAAACCAGCAGTGAAACAATTAGGGGACCTTCATCTGTAATAAACACTGTCATAAAAAGTACAGTGTGCAGAAATTGGACCTTCCTTGGAAAGTGCAAGTGTCCCGCCCTACTTTCTTTCTCCCCACTTTTTTTTTTATTTTGCAAGAGAACTGAAGCATTTTTGACCTTGACTTCAATAATACTTCATGTTTTAGTACTTTAGTCAGCGGTTTATCTACTAATTGCTACACACTACCGCATGTGGCTTGAATCTGCAATTGCAGCCTTCTTTTATTGGTGAGCGAATGCCTTGATAAAGCCTGGAGATTCAAGCTGGCTGTGTACCCCCACCCCTTCTTCTCCCGCCCCCCCCCCCCTCTCGCTGCTAGGAGCCGCTTATTTTTCCAGCGACACAAGAGATCTGAACAGAAAGAAAGCAAGTTGTCCCGTAATCTCCTTCCACATGTCACACACGTCAGTGGGTCCGATCGGGGGGAATACAAAGAGAAAACATGTTGGGGGTAGCCAGGGCCTTTCGCAGACTTAATGCAGTGATTGTAATCCTACTGGCATGGCTCCTTTCGCGTGTGCGGGGCTGGGTTATAAGGAGGCGCTAAACCATTGTTCAGACCCGGAGAATCTGTTCCTCAGCAGTAGCCAGCGATACTTCTCTGAAATGATCTTCGATCTGAAGCGCTTCTCCCTCCCCCCCAAGGCAATCTGAGCAGATGCTTGAACTGGGGAATTTGTAAGCTTGATCACAGCTGATAATAGGATGTGTTTTACAAGCCAATCCCTCTCCGCAGCAATTATATTCCAGCCCTGGAAGAAAAAAAAATCAAACCGCTGTCCTTATTAATGACTATTATTACGGCAGGAGTATTTACATCATGATCCAGCATAACCCAGGGTTATGCTAATGAGAGGCAGCAACAAGTCTATTGGTTAAGGGGAAGAAATCAGACAGGTTACAGTATTTTGGTCATTGCTTTTCTTGCGACTCCTAGCGCTCAGAGTTTGTGTAGCAGCGGGGCTGTGTTTTGGTTGGTTTGTGGTTTTGATCTCGTTTTATTATAAAGCTTATTTGTTATCCAGTAAACTGCTATTTTCAGACACTTACAGCTGCATGGAAACATAGCCTTTAGTGGCTGTTAATCGATCCAAAAGAGGGGTTTAAGATTTTTTTATTAAACTCTTTTTCACGGCAAGCTTTTAGGGGGGCAGAGGATATCTTTTACTATGTCTTCATACAGCCCCTAGAACAATGAGGTTCTGATCCTAACTGAGGATTGTGTGTGTCACTGCCATACAAATAATAGAAAATATACACTTCTCATATTGCCAGCTTTGGAGGGCAGGAATGTCTTTATCTTTGTGTTTTGTAGGGGAACCGAGCTCACTGTTGATGTGTATTAATAATAAACTTTTCTATAATTCCAGTTGGCTGGTTTTGAATTAACCAGCATGGGGAAGAGGTCTTTCTGCTTTATACTCTGTGTGTGGCTTTTGTTTCCTGGCCAGGGATGCCTTTTAAAATTTAAAGTTTAAATATAAAGCTTTTTAAGAGGAGAATTCTGCTCTCCAAAGTGCACATGATGCTCCCCTTGAAGTCCATGAGTACCTTTGTGTGCACATCTATAGGCAAAACTTGCCCTAGTGGTTCTGATGTGGCAAGCACTTATACACATGCTAAACTTCAGTGTCATAATGCCATTGGCTTTAATGAAACTATTCACATGCATTAAGTTAAGCACATGCCTAAGTGCTTGCAGGATCAGAGCCTGGGTGAGGGCAAATGTATGATGCTTTTGATTCTATTTGGTTTAGAAATAAGTGTTCCATGTTTAAAATCATATGTTGTGCACATGTAGTACATTGCTTTGATACAATGTAGTGTAACGTTTTATTTGTGCCAATAACTAGAACCCTAGGCATCTCAGTCTTGGATTGCAGGGTACTGCAGGAGTTGATGGGGGTGATTTTTGTTCATGGCTCTCATCCATCCAACTCTGACCTGAATTAATTCCTTAGCATGGTGCTAGAGGGCTCTATTCTGTTGGAAGTCCCATTCTTTGAAAACTGAGGTTCTGCTCACTTGTGGTCAGTAAACTATAGAAGTTAGTGATGGAGGGAGGCACAAAGAATGGGCTAAGGACCAAGGATGTTCTGGGGCTGCTTTCTATGTGTAATTTGAAGGCATGGATGATGCTGATCATTTCCAGGTTGTTGGTGGTGATGGAAAAATAAGGAACAATTTCTACATATCAAAGAAGATAAAAGAAAAAAATAGGTGTGTGTGCCTGGGCTTTCAACTAAAAGGTGTAATATTATGTGAAAGGTAGCTGCAGCCCTTGGGTTCCAGGTATGTTGCCAATATGATCACAACAGTTATGCACCTATTAGATCATCCAGTTCATACTTCCCCAATGTAGCATATACTGCCTAAGTAAATTCCCTTTGTGGTATTAAATCAAGACACTGAAAATTCCCAAAGCTCTACTTGTAAAAGGAGGTGGTTGCCTCAGGTGTCTTGGACTGATTCCAAGTTGGGCAAGTTGGTATTATGCGTACCTAAATTCCCCTGTAATTTCAGTTGGATACAATATTATTAATTCCCTGTCCAGCTTTTTGTAGTGTTGCCGTGCCCTCATTCCAGCTGCTGATCAGTTAGGAAAGTTTGGTTTCCAGGAATAGGTCTGGGAGAGAAATGAACTGACAGTGACACAAGATACTGTATTCTCATCAATTTAGTTAAAGTAGGCACATCTTTAAGCAGAGCTATTTGATGACAAAAGCAAAGCGCACCTTCTAACTCATAGATCTAACATACTGGAACTCTGGTAAACAGTTCTGTGTTCAGATGGTCATCCCGAAAGTTTCTCTACCCAACTACTTCAACAGATTTGTAACTCCATGTTCTAACTCATCTGCATGACTGTCACTCACAATCATCACCCTTCAGTTCCCTGACCCAGGCATCAGGAAATGCCACATGAGGTGAGGGCCAAAATGACAGGCTTTGTCCCATGCAGGTTTATCTCCAGCTGTTTGACAAAATAAAGGGAAGTCCCCTGGAATGTAATGATTATCTCTTTTAAAGATAATCACAATCCTTGTTTGGAAATAGGCCTTTCCAATGCAAGGAGTCTGGCCTTTGATCTATTGGCTGGTAAGGAGGATCTCCTGTGATGACTGAGGGCCCTTTGCCAAACTTGCTCTCTCCACAAGCCCCCCAAGATTCAGGGAAGGAAGGAAAGTCTTCAAGCAAATGCACTGGATTGGGATTCAGGAGACCTGAGTTTAGTTCTCAGACCTGCCACACACTTCCAGTGTGACTGGGGCAATCACTTCATTTCTCTCTGCTATTGGTAAAATGGGGATACTATTCCCCATCCTCACAGGAGGGGTTGAGAGGATGCATTAATTAATGATTGTGATGCACTCAGATACTAACGTACCGGAGTCTAAATAAGTATCCACACAGATAGCAGCAGTGGCTATATTAACTTGACCAGAACTTTGCAACCTTTTCTCCTATATATGGACTTTGCCAACGTGATTCCTGTCATTCTCATGGCTAGGCTAGATTGTTGTAATGAGTTCTGCATGGGGCTGCACCCTGAAACCACTTGAAAACTTCATATGGTGCAAAATGACATTGGTCACTTCAGTGGTGCTTCTCACAGGGAGCACGTTGCACTTGTTCCATGAGCTGCACTGGATCCCAGTTCATTCACCAGGGAAATTCAAAGAGTTGGTTTTAACCTACGAAGTTCTGAATTGTTTGGTTCCTGCACATTTCTATGACCCCGTCTATCCTTATACCATGCATCTGGTGCTCAGGCTAACAGCCTTTTGGTTTAAATAGGAGGGGGCTGGAGGCCGGGCACTGTCAGTGAGAGTTCCTTGAACATGGTTCTTGTTTCCCCTGTTGTTTTTCTAGAGACCAAGACTTTCAGGTCACACTGGAGAGCTTTTTCATTTTCCCAGATTGTTAGGTTACTTGGAGGAAGAGTTGAGTGGATAGGGAAAGTGATAGGAAAGCTTGGAAGTGGGGATTTATTTGGGGGGGGGGGTTAGTTTTGGATGGGCACATTTCATGCTTTCATTTCTATTCCATATAGCTATCTCTTATGCGGACCTTACATGGACAAAGTGGGAGAACACCTCTCACTCTCATTTGAATTGCATGTAGCTGATACTTTTTCTGCTAGAATCTGGTGCTTGTTACTAGTGAGGGTTGCCATCTTAAAGGGGGCGAGGACATTTCTTAAAGGGGAAGGAGATAATACAAGTGAGAGAGATGTTGTTTTTAAATACCTTTGAGGAAATGGGTGTGTATGTTAATTTTGCCCACAGCAAACTTCTAGCCAGTGTAACTTGCATTTCTGCACATTTTTACCCTAGGTCTTGCTGACCTTGGAAGATTTATTGGGGTTATATTCTCACACAGATAAATTAGTCTTGGACAATTGTTAAAAGGTATTTGGCACAAACAGGTTTTTATTTGGTTATTTGTTTTACTTCAGGCAGGTTGATCTTCTTGTTCCCAGCAATATTTCAAAAATCCAAAATAATTTGTGAGCACTGCAAGAAAACCCCAACTCTCCATCCATGTTTGAGTTCTTCTGACTCTTTTGCATTATCTAAGTATAGGAATACAGTAAGTCTAGAAACTTGTTCTACATTCTGGTCTGTTGGATTGAGTCTCCTTCAAGCCTCTCTTGCTGTGGAGCATCTGCCAAAGATCAAAGCCAAGGACCAGCCTCTACATCTCCAGATTTTGGGAAAGTTCAGCTCCAAAATTCACAGCTGATCCCGTTTCTATAAAAGGTTAATCCAAAATAACATCTCCAAACACCTTCAAATGTGGGGTTGACCCAAATGTTATAGGAGTTTTATCTTTCAGGATGCAGACCCTTAATGGCAGATTTAACACCAAAAGGGTAATGTACTGCATTGTATTCTAATTTAACATATACAAATAGTCATACCTTACATGAATGCATGCACTCATGGATGAAAAATGTGAATACCCAGTATCAGATTATTTTGCAATAGCATTTCCCCCCATAGATCCTTTTCTTTTCATTGTGTCAGACTAAAAATCTGTCTTTTTAGAAATCAAAAACATTGAGAGCATTGGCAAATTGAGTTTTTGGAAGGCCCCCTTAAAGGGATACCATCAACTTGAAAAATTACACACTTCTCTGAAAATGCAATATTTGCTAGCAGTGATACACTCATGTGTGATACTCCTCAAGTAGTCCCATTGATTTAAATAATAGTTATTAGTAACACCTAAATAACTGTAACTGAAAGAAGTAAGTGACAACATATGTCTGTCTTCTCCTAGTTTGTTTAGGGCCAGATTGTGGCTCAACTGGCACTGAGGCTACACCTTTCCAGCCCATCAGTACCTGCATTACCAGTAGCAATGTGAACAGGGTGGAGGATCTTCACAGATGGGAAGGAATGGGTGGACTGAAGTGGGAGTGGAGAGGGTTTTGGCTCCGCCATCCCAAAATGTAAGTAGCATAGCTGTGCCAGGATACTGGGGAACATATGCTGTGTTGAGTTGAGACCCAGGGCAGTTGACTCCTACCCTGGAGCAGCAGGGGAACTGGGAGGGAGGTTGCGATTTTCTGAGCTGATAGTGACAGTGTCTTTTTAACCAACTCTATTTGTTCTTATGACTGTAGACATCCTGTTTAAGTTTAAAATGTATTTAACATTTCAAATGTGATATCAATAGCATCTGTCATGGTGCAATAGAACATTTATTCCCAGTAACAAGAGAATATATATTCATCATTGCTCTGTTGGCATAAGTTATATAGACTTTTTTTTCTAAACTCCATACACTTAAAATAGTTTGTTTATAGCAGGAATTTAAATTCCATGTATAATCAGAAGTTGGATTTTGTCCTGCAGGCACGGGCTAAATTTCTTTGTATGAATATTTTGTAACTTTCTCTGGCCAAAAGAAATTTGCAAACTGTTGTAATGTTTCTGCACTTTCCTTTGCACATTCCAGGCTTTTACTTAAGCTTCTCATAAAAGGCTATTTTCAAAGGGGTGGGGGGAGGGGAGGGAGAGAGAAACTACAGTGCAATGAGTCAATAAAGTAATGCAAAACCATAAAACATAGCAATGATAACGGAAGATCTGTAGATTACATGAAGGAAATAAGATAGGGTACAGACAGCGTAGTAGCTGGAACTGAATACATAAAAGCCAAAATAAGACTGTTTATTAAAAACAGTCAAAGTTGAACCAAAAAACATTTAAAGTGTAAATTTATTAAATAGCTTTATTTTCATGGCTTACAATTAAAAATATTTGTGGTTAGGAGTGGTAGGAGACAGGAAACAATTTTAAATGGAAGTCTTCTAAGCCCATTTTTATACTTAGAATGAAACCCAGCCGAGATACAATCCTAAGCCTTGTATGTTTGCATGTGTGGAGAGAGCAGGCTTGTTGCTTTATTTCATTTATTTATTTTCTGGTTAGAGAATTGCTCTCCCAGGGATTTAAATTGTGGAGGAGCTTTGGGGAAAGTGCTCAGTTTGTTAGATCAAGGAACAATCAAGCTCCTGAGAGCACCAGGCCGGAGAGAAGGGCATGATCCAAACCACACATTTACTTCACTGGGCTTTGGGCCAGGCGCTGTGTCATGGAATTCTTCAGATCACAGTATCAAGCACTGAAAATTCATGAGTCAGGCTCCCCCAAAATATGATTCATTGTTTTTCCATGTCATGACTTTTAAGCCAGACAAGTACATTTAGCATTCTTTTTATTTACCCTCTCGTTTTTGAGCCTTTAGGCATCATGTTTTCCAGCTTTTCTCTGCAACCAGGAAGATTAAAAATTTACTTTACTAAAAACCATGAATGCTGGGATTCTCATATACAGTTACATGACTCCCAGAGCTGAACATTGTGACACTCAAGCTTAAATAACGAGAAGTTGGCAACATAGCAGTGTACATGAAAGTTTCTAGAACTGGCAGAGTTGTTGGATGTTCAAATTTAACATAGCCCATAACAATAGATATGTCACCATTCTGAATATGGGAAACCCTTAATATGGGCTGGACCCTCAACAGTTTAACAAACTGTTTACTTAGCCCTGTGCAAAAAATTAAGCTGGGGTAATCTCTCCATGCTAAATGAAGACCAGTTTCCTACAATAGCACAGGAAGATCACTCGGCTAAAATAAAATTCATGAGGTTTCCACCTGACCAGCTATTAACCAAGGTACACATTTGAGATGTTATTAATGTGGGTTGATGAGTGTTGCTCCAGAGAGACCCATTATGGGCAAAAACACAAGTGACATCAGAGCCATAACTCATAAAAATCAAGTCCCTAAATTACTTGCGAGAGATACGTGAAAATACAAGTGGGGTTTCAAATGGTATCAAATAACTTTCTGTCATACCTTATTAATACCACAACAGCTCATAGAAGCAGCAATATTATCTAAAATGTCATTAATAGTTATATAATTATGTTCATGTAATTATATTAACATTATTTTGTTCATACAGCCTGAAAAAATGTGATTAGACAGCAGTTCTGAAACGGTGATATTCAATCAGGTATGACTTGTATACCGGCTCAGAGCACAGACTGCTAGTTATGTCAAATTATGCCTTGTTATGTGTGGCATTAGTGTGGACGACTGTGAAAAAGAGACAGAGCGAAGGCCACTGAGTTCATTTTATCTTGAGCGGCATGAGATGAATTGTCATTTCAAAGCCATCACTTTATCCAATAAGCTATCCGAAGCTTTTTCTGTTTCTATAACTACAGAAAACATGCTAATTTCCCTACTGAAAAGAGTTGCTTTTTCACAAAACCCAGCATCAAACCTCGTCCATGGAAACAATAATAAATGCAACCAAAAGTTTTTTATTCATAGCTCACAGAAAGGAAGCACGGCTGTTATGGCTTTAAATATCCTGGCGTTTTCTAAATGATGCACAGGAAATATGCACACCAACCATTTCACATTCATCTCCTGTCAAATAATTTACCTCAAACTGTTTTAGTGTGTGTGTGTGTGTGTGTGTGTGTGTGTGTGTATATATATATATATATATTCCTCTGCCATAGGGACAGCTTGGAGTTGTAAATATCATCATAAGAATCCCATGACATATTTACTTAAGTCAGCGGTCTGAACAAGTTGCTATTCTCACTATGCCAGGTTGCAATCAATGTAAGTAAACAAATTGTCTTCTTTCCACTTAATTTTAGCCATAGAGTTTTTATTCAGAGCAAAAAGAATACTCAGTTTTTATGAATTAGGTTGACCACAGAGGGAAGCATCAGTTACGATGATCAGATGTCCCTAAGTAGAAAGGCACAGTTCTAGAAATCGGAACAATTCTGGGAGGGAAATATGGGATTCTTTGCTGGTGGAGTTATGATCCAAGCATGGGTTTTCTCTTTCTCACCTGGCCCCCACATGGAGAGCCTGGGAAGGGAAGGGAGTTCTCATTTGCTTATTCATTTGGAATGTTTTTGCCACCATTTTGTGTGCCTTTGGTGACATTTTCATTTACCCCTTCATTTTGGACAGAACTTTCCCTTTAAATTCCCATTTTTGCTTATATCCTCACATCTGAGCTTGTGGTCATTACGGGTGATTCACTCCTGCTTTCGAATCTGCCTGTAGAGTCCTAGGAAATGGACCTGTTGCTGAAAAAGGTTGTCAGCAGGGGGGTCGCCTTGGACTAGTTCTGGAAAGAAATTAAATACCAGTGTAGAGAGGACAGGCATGTCTTCAGGCACCAGTATAGATAGTAAGAATGAGACTTGCTTCCATCAAGATTTCCATTGTACAAAGGCTTGCAAGAACCTACTGCTTGCAATGTCTTCATGTGCAGTACTTGTACAATACCTTGCATTTACACATAAAAGGGATTTTACAAACAGTGTCTGTAATAGATGTTTGTCACACCTATGAGCTCAGATCTGGCTGATTTGGTGCAATCTTCTACAGTGCTTTATCCCCAGTGAGAACAGGGAGACACAAATGTTGCAGCTGCAGAATGTAAGCTGGTCCTCAATATCATTCCACAATGCAATGCTTCACATATGGAAATTATTCAAAAATCTCCTGTTCCCAGTAATGGTGTTGGATGCTAGAGCTGGTGACATTTTATGTGTTAAAACCATTATTTTTGCCAAAAAATTGAGATTTGGGTCAACTGAAACAATTTGTGAGTTTGTGTTGATTTTGAAAAACTGTTTTTGGTTGGCAAAAGAAGGAAAAATCAGAAGTGTTTAAGTAGTTCATTTCCGCATTTACAAAATGAAATATTTTGACTCTTCATTTTGGAAAGACTTTTTTTTAAAAAATTTCCCTACATTTTAATAAAAAAATTTAAACTCAGAATTGAACAAAATGTTTCTGTTTGGAATGTCACTGGAGCCGTGTTGGTCCCAGGATATTAGAGAGACATGGTGGGTGAGGTAATATCTTTCATTGGACCAGCTTCTGTTGGTGAAAGAGACAAGCTTTTGAGCAACACAGAGCGTGTCTCTCTCACCATCAGAAGCTGGTCCTCCCCCACCTTGTTTCTTTTTGAGTCAGCTGAAATTTTTCAACCTTTTTAGTTAACCACAAATTTCAAAACATTTGAGTTTCATGTTGACCCAAAGCATTTTTTTCTTTTAGATTTTTCATTTTGGTAGATAAACAGAAAAAGTGGTTGTTTGCACAGCTTTACAGGGCATTTTGAGTCACATGCTTCTGTGTCACAGATTATACTATACAGCAGGCACAATGGCTGTAGAATTGATCCCACTTGGCCACCAGTCGGGTTTGAACTTGACCGGCAGTACTAAAGCCTGATCCAAAGTCCATTGAAATCAATGGAAATCCTCCTATTGACGTCAATGGGCTTTGGATCAGGCCCTAAAAGCATGAGCCTTTACTACTTGAGCTGAAGGACTGAGTTCTCCAGCTGGCCACTGTAGAAAACTCTTTCGGAGAACAGTCAGTGTGGGACAAAGAACCACCACTCCTGTTGCAAGTATCAGCTATCAGGAGTTCCTTGTATGGAAGCACCAGAACTAATCAGCTGTGATTTATGACAAATATCCACCTACTTTGAGAGTTGACCAGTGCACTCTGTATATTTTCTGTAAGCCTCTGTTGTGGCTTTTATTTGTTCATATGCGCACCCAAGTACTTGGGCACACTGTGTCTGAGGCTTTAATAGTCAACATAAGTGCTATCTAAGGGAACAGCTCAGCTTATGCCCACTAAATAGCACTTAGTCACTCAAGTAGTCCATTTGACTTTAGTGAGCCTACTCACATGAATATGCATAATGGTTGTAAAATTAGGGCTTTAACAAACAGATTGTTCCAGTTCTCAAAAGGAGGTAGATGGAGGGGTTTTGGATCTCTGTAGGCTCCTATATAAGCTATAGCATGTAAGATATTCTATTTAACGCACACATTTTCCCCTTTTCCCAAAGTTAATCTGTGTCTATTCTTAGAAAGCCACTGGGTTTCAAACATGGCTTTCCCCTTTGCCATGGTGAGAATGGATATCCCCCTGGCATGGGCAGAGCCAAACACCCACTGTAATACAGTATGGTAGACAGTAGGTCCATCAAGAGTCTGATGCCTCTTTCTTACAAACAGGTGACCTTGGTTGAATCAGTCAACACCAGCAGGATGATAGTGTTCAACCATGGTTGAGGGGGGGAGCTTTGTTTGACAACCAATGTCAAATATGGTTCTGTTTGTAATAAGAGACAAGGCCTAAATGTCTTACAGTTTACAGGCCTCATGGGCTGTTATGGTGAAGATTTTTTTCCATAAGAAAGGACACTCAGTTGGAATCAAATACCACTTAAATATTAAACACATGACTAACCTTACTGTTTGGAGTAAATTAATTAAATCAAAAATAGGAACATATGGGACCCCCCTCCCCCATCTGCCCTTTTAAACTATACAGTGTCAGTGCTGAGAGACGAAACAAGAAAAGTCAAACATGTACTCCTAATAGGAATCACAATTTTCATAGGGAAATCCCAAGAGAAGATATGGGGAAGGTGGAGGAGTTCAGGGCTTTCCATATGAGAACAATCTTGTGCTGCTCTCAGTTTATACTTATCTTGTACTCAAAACCATCTCCAGGAGATCATATTTAATACAAAGATATAGTGAATTTTATGTTATTGCTGGACAAATACCCTGTGGTTGGTTGCAACTGATCTGATCATGTGTTCCTTTTATTCTTAGCAAAAACTTTAGAGTCACTTTCTATCTATGGTACGTCAATTACCTCCATTTGTCTGGCATGCGAGTACCCCCTGTGAGGTAAGGCAGTGCTATTATTCTCCTTTTACAGACGAGGAACAGAGGCAAAGTGACTTGCCCAAGGTCCCTAGGTGCAGGGAAATGAACCCAGGCCTCTTCAGTCCCAGGATAGTGCTCTAACCACTGAACTTTATGGAAGTTTTGTTTGAAAAAGGACTTCAGGATGTGGCCCAGAATGAAAGGGTAACTAAAACAAAGTCAAATATAGGTTCATCACCTGCCCCTGCCCCCTCCCCCCCCAATCTCCAGGTTATATCCTGCATGTGCTGGGGAACAGACTCAATAATCTAATAGCTCTTTTCTATCCCTGAGTACTATGATCCCAAATGTTGGCAGAATGATTGATTGACATTGCTGTGCCTTTCACTAAACCTTAGTTAGAACCAGGTTGACATGCCTGGCTATTTTAAATAGATTTTTAAACACATCATTTACCTAATAAATACCAGAGACTGTGCAGAAATAATTTTCCATTCTACTGGTTCATGTAAGCTTGTCAAATTAAACCACTGGAAGTGAAATGAAATTGATTTGTAAATCCAGCTCTGCTAAATGTACTACGCTCTCCAACTACAGTTTGTATGGGACATGTAAACCTCTTATACCAAAGAAAGAATCTTCTGCTTTCTCTCTTGTAACACATTTCTGTTCTTACTGAAGAAGACTTTAGGCACTTTCCTAGGGACAGAAGGGTCTTTGAACTCTAACCACTATGGAGCCGAGCCTTTGGGGAATGATGGACTCTTTGTAATCTTCTGGAGAAACAGATGCTCTGGCTCGTCTTGATTATACCTAACCTGATTTCAACTGCCCTGGATATCCTGCAATGATACAGTTGCATAATCCTATGTGCATACATTTAAAAGGAATGGCTAGAGGAGGTTCTCAAAGGGCAATGTTGAATGAGATCCCACCAGAAGAAACCTTGTTCATTTTGGGAACCCAGTGGAAAGGCATCTTTGAGTCAGTAATGTCTACACAAGAAAAGTCATAGGAAAGATTTAGGGCACAATTTTTAAAAATGACTAGTGATTTTTGAGTGATTCACCTGAGATATCTTAAAGGGGTCTGACTTTCATAAGGTGCTGAGTACTCACTGTCTGAAAATTAACCCCTCTTAAAACATCTCAAGTTCACCACCTAACAGTTGAGGTACCCAACTCACTAGGCACTATGGAAAAATCTTAGTCTAGACGTACTTGAAATGTTATGATAAAGGTGGGTGGCTCCCTGCAAGCATGTCTCTGATCTATGGGCAGTCATAGACCTCAGAGAAGCTGATGAGCTTGTTAGCCCCCTTTCATTCAGGCTCAATGCAGGAAAAATTAAATAGGGGTATAGTTGGTGGAGCTGTGTGTTTGTGTCAGAAGCAGTAAGAAAGACAGGAGACAGGAAGAGAACCACATGTAGTGTGGCCTTGAAAGAAAGCCCAGAGAGAGGTTTTTGGGTAGAGTGCTAGCTAGAAAGACAGGCTTGGAATTATGAGCAAGGAAACTGACTCCTGTTGCTTCATCCCCTACTGTGTTCAGAGAAACGGGACATTGTGCAATTTATTTACAAGGAAAATAGATTTTCTTAAAGAAATGCCTGACTCCATCATCAGTTTCTCTTCCTAGCAGGAGCAACCTGCAAGACCCTGAATATTGGTTAATCTCTTGGGTTAAAAAGGGTAACAAACTTTCTTCCAGTGAAGATAAAATGAACTTTAATGGCAAATCAGCATGTTCTCTGTTAAGGTCTTTTGTCTCAGAGTATGTTCCAGTCCCGGAGAAAGATGATCTTGTTTTGGACTACATAAATATACATTATAATTAATTATTATGTTGTCTTTCTAGTATGGCATCTGTATCTTACCTTTTACATTGCATTACTCAATCTAGTGGACCAGAATCATCCCCGGTATAACTACACTCTCCTAATCTCTGAAGCCAATGCAATTATGCTAGGGAGGAGCTTGGCCAAATATTTTTAAAATTGCCCTCACTTTCTGGAATACTGATATGCTTCCGTGTCTCATGGAGGAAAGAAATTCCATAGACAACCTCCATTAATTTCAATACATTCATTGTTTAAAAAAAAATAAAATAAAAATGAATCCAACTTTTCAGGGTGAAATATATTTGTCTAAGATTAATTTTCATAATTCTTTACCTTGTTAAATTTAATCCAGACCAAATTTGTCCTTGCAAACTATACAGCTTGACATGTGGTGTCACAAATATTATGGAAGACCGTTATCCCAACAGATGGCCTGATCTCATACTCATTGAAGTAAATGGTAAAATTCCCACTGATTTGAATGTGTGTTGGGCCAAATTCACAGTCAGCAAGGTTCTTCTGGCACCTATCAACTCTTTTTCAATCTACTTTCTGCTTTCTAATGGGAACGGTACAGTACATTTAATTTGATTTCACTTTGTATCATTTATCCGAGTGGGACTGGATTCAGTTAGATTTTGGATTATTTTATTTGAAACTAATATACTCCAGAACTGCCATCAGCATTTAGAAATCAAGAGTTTGCAAAATGTTGGATTTACAGCTCTTCTATGGCTTAAGAGGCAAAATCCTTAGTGTAGAGGCGGACCAGCAAAAAAGGTCCTTTGGCAGGATAGCTTACTCCCTTTGGAGAACTGGTTTAAGCTATTGGCAAAATAACTCTCTGAAGAGAGGGCTTTCTGGTATATTTCCACCAGTATCTCTCTACTGGCAAACCCCTTCAAATGCCGATAAGGGCCTCTGGATGGGCATAGTTTAACTACCACCATTTAGTGTACTTTGGAAGTGGGGCTTGTCTTGAGGAGCTTTTGAGTGTTATATTTAATTAAGGTTCCGATTAAAAGTTCTGCTTAAAGATAACAAACCTTGTTGTTTAGAAAAGCATAGGGGATTCCCCCAGAGCCCTGACCAACATTCCTTCACCTATTGTAGAACATTATTGATTAATCAAAGGAAATGCTCACAGCCGTTGCTTGATAGATAACGGCTTTGGCATTTGCCTGCGTCTAAGTATTTACTACTTTATTGATATGTTATTTATTTCTTTGTTAAGTAGTGTTGGATGTTTAATTATGTGAAACAAAAGTGCAAATACAGTGGCTAAAAGCTACAGGAAGATCTGCACAGAGCTAAAAATCCAACAATAAGCTTTAAAAAAAGTCATATTTTAACAAAACATGTTGAGAAACTGTAAAGGCACCAATGTATTCTCTTGTTATCTAGATACTGATGCCTCTGTGCCACATTCATACTGATTTGAAATCTGTCTGCAAAGCAAAGGAGTAAACCTACTTATCTGAGGTTTTTAATAACGTTTACAAGAAAGGCATCTCCATATTAACCTGGGCAGCTGAGCAGTTAAAATAAGTCAAACAGAAACGTTAGCAAACTTATTATTTGCTCATAGCAACAGATCCCCAAACATTAGCTCCCAACACACCTCATCTTTCCCCAAACCCAGATTTTGGTTACCCTCCAACAAACTGTGTAAGACCTTACTCCAGGAGAGAGCTGGTCAAAAAGTTTCTGTTGAAACTGTTTTTCAATGGAAAATTGGGTTTTTGATTAAACACTTCATTTTGCAAAGAGTGTCTGCTTTCCACAGAAAATGTCTAGGTTTAATTAAAAACCAAAAAACAATTTGGTGAAAACGGGTGTTGGACCAAACATTGTTGGTTTTGGTTTTTCGACTAAAAAAAAAATCAAAATTTTCTGAAAAAAGAAGAACAGGAGTACTTGTGGCACCTTAGAGACTAACAAATTTATTAGAGCATAAGCTTTCGTGGACTACAGCCCACTTCCGAAGAAGTGGGATGTAGTCCACGAAAGCTTATGCTCTAATAAATTTGTTAGTCTCTAAGGTGCCACAAGTACTCCTGTTCTTCTTTTTGCGGATACAGACTAACACGGCTGCTACTCTGAAAATTTTCTGAGGAACTGTAAGCCCTTATGGGCAGGGGCCATCTACTGTTAGACACTGTACAAACACAGTGGGGCCCCATTCTTGGCTGGCCCTTAGGCCCTGACATAAACATGGTTATTAAATGGAAAAAATACCAAGCAGGTTCCGATGAAGGCAGGGAAGCAGGTTCTAAAGCTGAGGGCCCTTCATGGAGACTGCTCAGTTTAAAAGAGAGGAGTCTGGCAGGAAAGCAGAGTCCAGCGTGAATGCATCAACTCAGCTGATCTGAATTATGGCAGAAGGGCAGAAAGATAAAGCGATCTCTCAATAAGGTAGCTCCTAAGACACTGAGGTTTTGTCTAGACTAGAAAAAGCAGTTGAGTTTAGGTCAGATTTAACTAATATGTGCTAGCAAAGCCAGCCTACAACTAAACAGAGGGAAACATTTTGTAGCTTGATTTTAGCTGGTTGAGTTGCAGCCTTGGATAGACTAGAACTTGGACCAGCTAACGACAGCTACAGGGTATTCCCCTGCATCTAGGAAAGGAAAAAGGTCATGCTTATGCTATGCTTAGCTAGCACATGTTCTATAAGCCCAGTCTAAACTCAGCCACTCTCCCTAGTCAAGACAAAACCTCAAGGATCATAGATTAAAAATCAAAATATTAAATTCCACCCAGAAATCAATAGGTATCCAGTGCAGATAAGGTTTAAGATTTATTGTGCCTTTTAATAATCCCTTGTTGTTTACAACATTTTTAGAAAGCTCCAGACATTATGTCAAATGTGCCATAAAACAATCTAATCAGCCTTAAAACAAACAGTCACCTCATGACCCCGGCTGCCCCTTACAGATCATGAACACAACTATAACATATCAGAAATATCCCTCCAAGTCTCCCCTGCCATCAAATAACTTCCACCTCCAACAACTGCCCTAAACAACCCCCAACCAAGCCACTTCCCCAGGAAAAGCATTGGAGAAGAGATAACACTGGCAGCATTTGCTTGGTATTCAATTTATTTATCGTTTGGTTGCTACTAATTTAGGATGTTCCTTTACATAGATTTCTATAGCTCTCCTCCATACACGATAGACAGGTTGGTCGGGGGTGCCTGTGCAGACATGGGTGCTCCTGGCCGGCCTCGGTGAGGTCGGTCGGGGGCACCTGGACAAAAATGGGAATGACTCCAGGTCATTCTCTTCTTTAAGTTTTGTCTAATGGAGATTCAGTCCTGCCTGGAATATCATGCCAGCTGGAGGCTTCTGCCTCAGGCTGCTCTCCCAGTCAGCAGCACCGCGCGGTCGCACCTACCCCTTGCTCCCACGGCTCATGAAGCCTGGACAGTAGTAAGGAGCAGTTCAACTATACGCTGAGCAAGTGCATAATGGTGGTAGAATGTGCCTTTGGACGTTTAAAAGCTTGCTGGTGCAGTTTACTGACTCAGTCAGACCTCAGCAAAACCAATATTCCCATCGTTATTACTGCTTGCTGTGTGCGCCACAATATCTGTGAGATTAAAGGGGAAATGTTTATGGTGGGGTGGGAGGTTGAGGCAAATCGCCTGGCCACTGATTATGTGCAGCCAGACACCAGGGCGGTTAGAAGAGCACAGCAGAGCACGCTGTGCATCAGAGAAGCTTTGAAAACCAGTTTCATGACTGGCCAGGCTATGGTGTGAAAGTTCTGTTTGTTTCTCCTTGATGAAAACCTGCCCCCTTGGTTCACTCTACTTCCCTGTAAGCCAACCGCCCTCCCCTCCCCCCTTTGATCTCTGCTTGCAGAGGCAATAAAATTATTGTTGTTTCAAATTCATGCATTCTTTATTAATTCGTCACACAAATGGCAGGATAACTGCCAAGGTAGACCTGGAGGGGTGGAGGAGGAGGGAAACACAGGAGTGGGGTAGTTGTAGGGGCACCCACTAGAATGGCATGCAGCTCATCATAGAAGCAGCATGTCTAGGGCTCTGACCCAGAGCGGCCATTTGCCTCTCTGGTTCTTTGGTAGGCTTCACATGGCACTGCTGCGGGTCCCTGTTATAACCTCTGTCCTTCATGCCCTTGGAGTTTTTTTTCAAATATTCCAGCATTTTGTCTTTTGGAATGGAGTTCGGATAGCACGGATTTGTCTCCCTATACAGTGATCAGATGCAGTACCTCCCGTTCGGTCCATGCTGGAGCTGTTTTGCGATTCTGGGACTCCATGGTCAGCTGTGCTGATGAGCTCTGCATGGTCAACTGTGCTGATCAGCTTGCTACACTGGGCAAACAGGAAATGAAATTCAAAAGTTCACGGGGATTTTCCTGTCTACCTGGCCAGTGCATCTGAATTGAGTGTGCTGTCCAGAGTGGTCACAATGGAGCACTCTGGGATAGCTCCTAGAGGCCAATACCGTCGAATTGCGTCCACACGACCCCAAATTCGACCCAGCAGGGTCAATTTCAGTGCTAATCTCCTCACTGGGGAGGAGTACAGAAATGGATTTTAAGAGCCCTTTAAGTTGACAAAAATGGCTTCATCATGTGGACGGGTGTAGGGTTAAATCGATATAATGCTGCTAAATTCGACCTAAACTCATAGTGTAGACCAGGGCTAAGACATATAGACAGGCTGCCAAATACCCAACCTGCTTGTGGACACCCTGAACTAGAAGGGGTCCCCAGTTTGACTGCAATACTATCTCCCAGTGTTGAAGCATCATAGCCAAAGCACAATTTTAAGGAATGTTAGGAATATCAGCAGCAATGTACAACAGCATGGCATGTCCTCCAGGTTCACCCAAATACCTGCTGACTGAACTGAAACTCTGGGTGCCTCTTCTAACAGCGTGATAGACATTTTATACTCTAGGTCCTAAACACAATTGCATCTGCCCCCTTTTTAGCTGAATTATAATTTATATTCTAGTAATGCTTACTAGAATTGGGCCCCATTGTGCTATACAAACAGGGCTAGTTCTAGGGGAAGCAGGCAGGCAAGCACCAGGGGGCACTGAACTGCTGCCCAATTTTTTTTTTGCTCTGCCATTTGGGGGTGAGTGTGCGCCAACAATGTTTTCTGCCCTGGCTGGCAAAATGCCTAGGGCCACTGCTGTGTACCAACATTAGTAAAGAGACAACCCCTACCTTAACTAGCTTGTAAGCTCCAATCAGGGCAAAGAGGATGGAGCTCGGCTGTTCTCAGTGGTGGTAGATGACAGAACAAGGAGCAATGGTATCAAGTTGCAGTGAGGGAAGTTTTGGTTGGATATTAAGAACATCTATTTCACTAGGAGGGTGGTGAAGCACTGGAATGGGTTACTTAGGGAGGTGGTGGAATATCTATCCTTAGAGGTTTTTAAGGTCAGGCTTGACAAAGCCCTGGCTGGGATGATTTAGTTAGAGTTGGTCCTGCTTTGAGCAGGGGGTTGGACTAGATGACCTCCTGAGGTCTCTTCCAACCTCAATCTTCTATGATTCACAAACAGAAAGCATCATATTCTGGTGTCTGACCAGTGGGCTATAGGTAACAGTGGCAACTGCCTATTTAACTCTTAAAGATGGCAGTGAACTTAGGACAGGCGATTGGAGGAAATGGGAGGGCAAAAATGAGGGATCAGAAGGAATAGCGAATGGAGAAAAGAATGGCGATAGAGGGATTTCTTCTTTTTGGTCTCTTTCCCTCCCACCAGCTCTATTTTTTTTACTTATTTTCTCTATCCTTCATTCTCTGTCCCTTCCCCATCTTTTTGCTAATAAAAAGAGCCCTTCCTCAATCCTCTGAGATACCAAGCAGACAATAGAAGGAGCATGATCTGCCCTACACAACGGGCTCCAAACACCCTTCCAATCCTGAGGGGTTTAGTGCTTGGATGACTATGGTGGGATTGCTAGGGTCCCTATGGGAGTCTTAATGGGGGAACTCAATGGGAGCCAGGCACCTAATTCCCTTAGGCTCCCTTGGAAATCCCAGCCTATGTTCCAACTCTGAGAGCATCTCAGCTATTTGTTTAAATGGGGTTATATAGTGAATGGAAGTTTACTGGGACTTGGGGCCCTTTGAAGAAAGGGAGAATAAAAAGGTCAGATTCAGCTACTCTTGCACTGAGCACTGCCATGCTCACCACGAATCCATGGAAGTCAATAGGCCTATTCATGACACAGCTGACTGCTCAGCTGCCAGAATCTGGCCCCTGAATGGGGGATTCCGGCTCTGAGAGGACACTGCTAGATGGGGAAAATTCAATGCAAGCCAACAATTTGGTTAAAGTGACTGTTATAAATGACTCAAATAGACTCAGAGGCTGGGATTTTCAAAAGGTCCTTTTAAAATGTCAAAGCTAGATGGCAACACCCTAAACTCTTCTTCCCAAGCAGTCTAGCTCCACCTACTAGGTTGGCATCTTTGTCCTCTTCTGTTTTAAGACCATAAGACAGGTCTTTAAATCTACAATAAGTTAATGTTGAATGGACCACTGTGAGCAGTGCTTGATGTTTACCCTTTCTTCAACTATCCAGATTTGTAGCACAAATTAAAAGTCTATAAGGTCATGACACGTTGTTCAGTCCCCAATGCCCCAAAATAAACAGTTTCAATTATGTTTCACCTCCACCCACAATATTAACAGCCCTTCCAGTTACTTGCTAGAGCTATTACTCCTTAGGCTGCGACTGTCATAGCTTTGTGCATGTATGCTTCCTGTGAATGTGCAAACCTACACAATACCACAAGCTCTGTGATGTGACAGCATTTGAAACGGGTAACCTATCAAACCAGAAATATTGGGTCTGGTGGTGGGGAGAGGGAGGAAATAGTTGGTGCTTTTTAAAGCCAATAAAGTATGTGGGTGTGGCTTGAATTGTTTCACAGACATAAATGTAAATAGCTGAAGAGATATTTCCACTCTACTCTGTACTGATTGATAGTTTGTAAACTACAGCTGAGTGAAATGGTCCTAACAGAATCTGAAACAATAGGAAAGTTGCTTGGTTTCAGCTTTTGTTACGCATTTAACACTGTCCAGGTTTGTTAGAAAGTTTGCTAAGTTTCATGGATTTTTCTTACAGATATGGGCCCACTTTCATCCCTGGACTTAGGCAACCATAAATTTTACAAGATGTCAATTAGGAGACAGATGTTGTCCTAAGGTTTCACTGTGAAATCGGGGGAAATTTGTCTATTTTGACTGAGTTTTGAGTTCAAAACCTAAAATTCAAAGCCAAACTGGGGGACATGAATCCTGTCAGGGACCAAACGCAAGAGAAACAGTCCCAGGAACCCCGGGAAGCAAAGCTGCTGAATATCATCCAAGTCTTACCTATATAAAATGAGACCACTGGACCCAGAGACTCCTTTCTAATGGGAATATCATCCCCGTCACATGTTTTTACATTGCAAAGATTTAGTTTCTCTCAGGTGATCAGGGACTTTAGGCTACATCCTTTGTAGCTGAGGGTTCACTCCCAAAAGATCTCAATCATAAGGCAACCCCTCCTGCAGCAGGCTGCAGCAGAATCAGTGCACTTGCCTGAGTTTCCCCTTTCAGAGTGCCCAGTAACTCCACAACAGCTCACTTGTCTTAATAATGCCCCTCCTTGGAGCTAGTTTATTATCAAAATGCAGACTAAATAATCCTCAACACAAGAAGTCTTAAACATAGTCCATTTCCTACACCTAGTGGATATAGTCCTTAAAACCCTGTTCTTCCCAGCAGGCACCCCTCAGCAGCCTTTCTGCTGGGAGCCCTTCCATAGCATACTCTGGTGTCTTCTGCCTTGTCAGTCCTCTCTTTTCCCTCTGCCAAGAAAGCCACCGCAGCCCCTCTAACTAGAGTGGAATCCCACTCTTCCTAGTGAAAACCCCCATAGCCTCCCTGCTGGGAGAGCCTCCTTCACACCCAAGAGTTCTCTCACTATTCTCCTACAGCCAGTTCTCTGGCATGGAGTTATCAGGTAAGCTCCTCCAGTGCAACTCTCTCTGGTCCTTGGCTGCAGCTCTCCAGCTTAAACATCACCACACACTGCCCTCTGCTGCTTTCTGCCTTCTTCAGCCCTGGCCCTGTGGCTTTGGGAAGTCAGCCAGCAAAACCCCGCTTGCTTGCCTCCCCCCAAGCTACCTACAGCTTCCTTTCAGGATCTTCCACAGTTCCCCTGGTCTCTAACAGCACTCACCTGCTCTTGTTCTGACTACCTCAGCCAGCACTATAACCTTAACTCAGTAGGTCTCACCCCCTTTTGGTCCCAGGTGCTCTTTTTTAAGCCCACCTGGGGGTCAGCTGACCAGTCACGGGTACACTAGCCTCTTTGTTCTTAAAGGGCCAGTGCCACCCTGTGATAGTATCCCTATCAGCACTGACCTCTACAGGAGTGCCGCAGTTGGAAGGTTTGGAGAGTTGGACCCTAAATATTGCATCAGCGCTTGCAAAAGCATACAACTGTATTTCCATGACACCTCTCAGCTAGCACTTCAGTGAAACCTGTGCATCTGTAACCTGAGAAAACATAACAAAACGAAACCTGTGCTAACCACAATATGACCTAAGAAAACATTATGACATTTCTAGGCTTTAAGCAACAAAATAAACAAACAAAAAATTAGGGGACAATGGCCTGTTCCTGCTCTTTTTGAAATCAATGGCAAAATTCCCGGTGGCTTCGGGGGGAGCAAGATCTGGCCCGACTGTTGTTCAACTTTGCTTCTAGGCTGTATCCCTGTTTTTCTAAGACTCACAAGAATTTTAAATTTTGGGTTTGAATGATAGTTTATTTCTGGCTGACCTGCTCTGTTTGAACTGTAATGTGTTTTCAACTGTTGGATTTATTTTTAATCTACTGTATTAGTGCACAAACTTAATCAAGAACAAAATGTTACCAATGCTGTTTTGTTCCTACATGCGCATATCAGTTCAAAGTTCCCTAATTTTATAAAGATCTCCTTCTGCCATCTGACTCATTTCTGAACATTAGTACATTCTTTTCACTGTAAATATACCGGGGGTGGGGAAGTGGGGTGGAGAAGAGACAAACATGAACTCACATTAAATACAACTCTCTTGCTTACGAGAAATACTACAGTGCAGATTTTAACAATTAACATTCCTGCCATGTATGCAGCTATGGATGAAGCTAATACATTTTTTTCAGAACTCCTCACTCAAATACACATTCGGTTTATTTTCTATTATTTGATGTCAGTGGTGGGTTGTGACATTCCTCTTTCCCTCCCTCCTCCCCCCTATTCCCCTGCTATTCAAAGAACAAGATCTTATCTCTCCCTCCCCAATCCCCTTCCTTTACCCCATGTCTATTTTTCTGAATTCTGACTTTCAGGTCAGCATGCTGGTAACAGATTAATTTTACACTGCAAGAAACACCAAGCAAAGAATTTCTGATTTGACATATGAGAACCCTGTTATAGTAGTACAGTTTTTCTAAATTAAATATTAGGAGAAATTAAATCCAATTGTGGTTCATACTCCTATGGAAAATATTTCTGTTCAAAACAGCCCTCCATGATATACGCCTAAGTACGTGAAAACACAATAAATATACAGCAAGTTAAAAACCCAATTTATTCAGATTTTAAGGTTTATAACTAAAAGTGGTTTAATGTTTCATGCCTAATAATAGATTACTCCTATCACATTTCTAAACTTTATTTCTACCAGCTTTGAAGTTTGGCCATATAAAGGCTGTTTGTAGAACCACACGAAAGTTAAAGCAAATATTACTCAGAGTGATTCATATGAGCAAGAATTTGCAATGAAGGAAGAGGGTTTTTTGTGTCTGTATCAAAGGAAATGAAATGTTTGCAATATTTTCCAGCTGATAAATTTACTAAAACATTTTAGAGTTACGTACTATGAACATTGCTGACATAAACAGACTTTGACGTGAAACAGATTATGTTAGACTCTGTGGGGGAGGCAGAATTTAAAAAATTCCTAGATTTCACAAATTGCCACAAGGTCGCTGCAATCCTTAATTAACTGAATACATTAACAGAAGCTATAACAGAGATGTAAAAAAGAGAGAAAGAATACGTTTTAATCCTCTGTTCTTCGTTTACAGACTATCCTTTCAGAATGAGTAACCTTATTTTCTTTTTAAGTATCTATTTACCTTTTTGAGTTTTGCCTAGCAAAACGTTTTTGCATTGTTGCAAAAGAAATTAATTTGTTGCTAGTTGCCACACATTGGCAGGATTTCTGCATAAAGAATGTAAGCAATCTATCTTTGTGTTCAAGATATAGTTAATCTGGCAGTTAAAATACTTTGGAAACATTTTGATGACTTATCTAGAAAAGTAGTTTTGCATTTTCAAAGAAAACTCAGAACTGTATGCAGGGGAAGATAAAAGATATATGAAGTGTTTGTTCTAAGCGATACTATTCATTTAAAGATCATAATGTAACCCCACCCAAGAAATTATTGTGGAAAAACAAGACAAATCTCCTTATATAGCTTTCTGACACAGTCTTGATTTGGAAACAAAATAAGTACATTACTGTTATAGTCTAATGGATTGCAAGCTGCTTTATTAGAGTCAGCTGAATCCTGTTTTGCATAAAAAAGAACTCTGTTTGCTATCAAGAACACATTTACATTAATAAGACTTTGACAAAGTAAAATAAAATCGCATTAAGATGATGTAAGTAGATAAGACAATGAAATCTCTTTGAGATAGTTTTGGCACACCAATTGCAGTCAAGTCCCTACAGGAAAGAAATGTATTTTTTACACCAAGTATCCATGTATTTTAAAGTTGTAGAGTGGCCAAAATTAAACCTTTGTTTAAAATATTTCCAGGAAGGAGGAAAAATGGATTTTGATTATTTCCCCTTGAAAAGACAGGATGTCTGATAAATTACAATTTTATTTTGCAATAATACAAACAAGTTTTGTTCTCCTCCTAGCCTGTAATCATCCTGATTATTGCAAGGGACTTTCCAATATAGAGCAGCTGAAAACAAGGTTTTAGATTACATGGTAATTTAGGAATGCATGAAAAGCCAAGCAGTTACCATAATAGAGCTCTGCATAAACTTCATGGCTTTTAGAGCAAAACATAACAACATATGTTTTGTGATTCATTCAAATGATTTTTCTATTTTTTGGGTTAGGGTTTTATCAAAATATTTTGGAATCTAGTATTTGTCCAGCATTTATAGAAACTTACTTCTTTAAAACTTTGAGGTCTCTCTTTTTAGTTTAGTCATTAAAAGCAAGCAGTGATGGATGATGATAATGCTGTGGATTTTATGACTAATCAGGCCTTGGCAGCCGTAGTATTTCTTCTGTAGTGAAACTTTAATATTCCTTTGGCTTTGTATAAACTCCGCCCCCCCTTGAACTGTGTTACACAAGCTACTTATTAAATATTACAAAACAGTTATTACACAAAAGTTAGCACTTTGACTTAATACCTGACAGAAGGAGGCATTTCCCCCATTAAATACATGCAGTATCGATGGGTGTCAAAGCACTTATCTATTCATATTGCCTTTTTAATGACACATAGAATGCAAGAACAAACATTAGGGTTGTGGAAGATCCATGTAGGTAGATTATTTTCCCAGATACATTGGGAGGTGCTCTTTCCATGGTTGCCCAGTTGACAGCATTACACTTCTGCTTTCTGACCTTTGATGTATTAGTGAAATTGCAACAACAAACACCAGGTGTCTCCACTTAGCTGAGCTAAAGCTTTAAATAAGGGCACTTAAGAAAAAGCTTAGAGTGTCCTTAACTTTGCTGTTGCAGGATTGCATAAACAAGGATGTATATATTTTCAGATACTCTTACACCAGGATCATATTTTATTTTGTTACTTGATATACACCAGTCAGACAAGGCAGGCCCTTTAAGAGTTTGGTATAATCTTAATTCAACCATTTGCTTTAAAGCTGCTACATTTTGCAGGTCCTAGCAGCAGTTTTAAATTAAGGCAACATCAGAATATGTCCTGATACTACCAATTTCCTTGGGCAAGTGAAATTCTGATAGCATGTTAGGTGTGGTGAGGTGTTAACTATCAGCAAAAAACCCATATCACCATTTGTCTGGTAATGTACAAAAATATATGTCATAATACTTTTTTTTATTCTGGATTAACTTTCTGCATTATAAAAGTATATAATATGGATGTTTACATTGTTTTAATGCTTTAAAATAATGGGCTCTGTACACATTGATACATATGAATGGACATAAGCAGAACTTGAATAAACCACAAAATTGTTTTTACTTGGTGCTCTATAAATACAGGTAAAAATCTGTATTTATTGTCTTTATGTGTTTGCTATGTTATCAGTGAAGAATTAGAATGTCAGTAGAAAATATGACCAGTGAAAGCACAATCAGGTTGTGTAGAGGGGATTTAGGCTAGAACTAGAGACAACCTCAGTAGCAAAATCCCAACCCATGTAAAACTCACTTGATTTAGGGTCTTATTTTTAAACTGGAAACATTCTCTGGGTTTGTCAAAAGGTTTGCTGACTTGAGAAACATTTGACCAAGGCTTAACTTTGTTTTGAGGAATCCTGGGCTGGATTTATGGTTTTAGATGAAATTCTGTTTTTTTTTTTTTTTTTTTTTAAATATAAATGAACCCTAAAAAATTAAATCACAATTCAGGGGGCCCTGAACCTGCATGAACTAAAACATCAAAAACTCTTTGCACCGGCCTATATGGTGTGAAATAGTGAAGTTTTGCTGAACTGCAGGGTTTGTTACCTAGAGTCTCTGGATCATACCAGCTTCATGAAGGCCCATTTTCCTGACACAAAAATATGACAGTCATCAACGCTGAGTTAAAAACACGTGTTTCTCTAACTTTGATTTTTTTATTTGTTTTATATTATTTGAGTGTGTCTTTCTCCTGTGATAAATGCAGCTCTTGCCAACACCCAGTGTGCTGTGACCTATTTAAAAAATGCAGTGTTTTTGAGGGTTTAAAAATCCTTTTATATAAATGAAAATAAAATCACACTTCAGACACTAACTGGGACTTTTAACCCTGATCTCGTAAGTCTAATGTAGGATAAAAGAGTTTCTTAGTGCCTCCACCTCCCTACACTTATCATTTCTTGACATTTATATTGTGATAGCATCTAGAAGCATTAGCGAGGTCAGGGTCCCATTGTACTAGGCGCTGTACAAACATCTAACAAACAGCATTCCTGCTCCAAAAGCTCACAGTCTAAAAGACATGATGTAATCAATGATTGTTACTTATCATAGCCTTGCCATTCTTCTTAGTCATAAATTACACTTCAGGCAAACACTCTTTGGGCCTAGTTTACAAAATAAACAAAAGATGCCTCCAGGTATGTAGGGGCAAAATTATGCCTATAACATAGGCTGGGTTAATGCACCTTTAACAGAAAATGGTGTCCAGATTTTTATGTGATAAGGCAATAAACTCTAACATCACCTAAATGTTGTATTCACAATCCTATGAGAAACCTTCTGCTCCTCTAGCTCTAGAAAATGCAGTCGCCAGGAATACATTTTTCAAATACTTGACTAAGAACGATCAATTTAGTTGTCTACTGTCTTAGATCAGCTTTTCTTAAATTGCTGAATAACAATTTTGATTGGATGCTAAATCAGGACGTCAGATTCAGCTATTTCTGGTACGTTGGCACAGTCCTTTCTTAAAGGGACATTTCCAAGTGCTTTCTTTAGACTCTAAACTGTGCCAGGGTAACTACACCAATGTTGCTACACCAGTGCAAATATCTCTAATATAGATAAGTCCTAAGACAGTTATATTCACCAATGCATCTAAAAGAAGGTTTTGGGAGGCAGACCTATGACAACAAAGAATATAGGTATAACCAGGATGATGTTGACTAGCAGAAGAATCAATGGGGGGGAAATTTGGCCTCAAATGCTTGCTAATTTTCTTTTGTTTTGGGGGCAAGATTTTAACCATCTCCTAGCTCAGACATAGTATCTTTCCTTACTGAACATGGTGTTTCTTTACTGAACATTTTTAGATGCAACATCTCAAAACATAAATTAAGGATCTTGCTACCTGTAAATCTGGGACTCCAGAGTCTAGTTTGTATTTCAACCTATGCTGCCAAATCGTGCACAGCTTGGGGGGAGCCCTCCTAGCTCTAGCTGAAGTGTTTTAACCCTGCCACACCAATACCAACCCACAGCCCCATTCTCTTTCCTGCTTCCTCTGCCATGAGCTGAGGGCAGGGAAGTTTCCTGCTGATGGCTGGTGTTCCTTCAGTTAGAAATGCCTCCCAGAACACACCATGGTGTCAAAACTGCAGCTCAAGAGAAATAGGGGTGATTATCCAGGATGTTCCTTTGGCTTAGGCTATGTCCATCGCCTGATACAGTATTCCTACTGTTTCCTCCATTTTAGAAGAAACAAGGCAAAACATTTAGCAGCTTAGAACTGAGGCTTCCCAATTAACCACCTAGCACCAGATTAACAGATGGGTGCCTCGGGGAAAGGAACTTTGTTTTATTTTACACCAGTCCCATTAATTCAGTGATGTTTCCTTTAATTAAATATTAGCAACTTTCATTGTCATTAATGGCATCGAATGAGATCTCTAGTTGTGGTAAGATGCTCGCCTGGCTTTTCTGTACTGCTTCTTCTAAGAGCAGCAACTGTAATCCTTCCCCCAAAATGAAATATACAACTGCATGCTGGGGGGATGCTGAAGCAGGAACAAAACAGAGCAATGGGCAGGGCGATCTGTTCAGCAGGAGGGCATCTTTATAAATACAACCCACAACAAGGTGGCATCAGCAGGAGGAGCATCACGGCATTCTGGGGCTCATCCCATGGTTGAGCAGGGAGCCACTCTCCTACAAACACTTCTCCTGCAGCAGTGGCTGTGGAAGCACTTATATCCCTTGCCCTGAATGCCTCCCTGCAAAGGGATAGAGGCTAGGGAAGATGGACTACACTCTGTGTAGTGCAGAGCAGGCAGTTCCTCTGCACTCTGTCACAGTGTGCCTTGCCTTTTCTTGTCTCCTGCGGGGTGCGGAAGGGAGCTGCTTGCCTGGCATGGTTGGGCTCGAAGAATATTTGAATTTTTTCCATTCTGAGGGGCTATGAATTTGTAGCACTTCCAGACTCAGAAGCCCCAACTTACCACCAACATTTCCCTGCTTATAAACAAGAAGTAGGTTTGATATAGGGTACTGGCAGGACAATGACATGCCAGCTGTTGAAGGCAGATGCTTTTATACTCATACTTGCCTACAGGAAATCAGTTCTTGGATGAAGAGCAGCTGGCTCAAGATGAACCCAGCAAGATCAAAGCAATACTGGCCAGAATGAAGAACCTCTTCAAAGAACTGGCCCTGAGGTTGTGGCCATTTTCTTTTGAAAGTGTACAGCACAGTGGTGTGAATCCCGGGGGTCCTGTTTGACTCCTCACTCAGCTTGGATGACCAAGTAGCTTCTGTTTCCCCTGTTCATGTCCAGTTTGCTAGGAAACATTGACCCTTCCTCATGGATGAGGACCTGGTCACAGTGAGCCATGCCTTTATCACCTCCAGGCCAGTGGAGTACGGCCCAGATGCAAGAATAGGTTCCCGATTCCAAAATCAAAAATGTTGATTGCTCTCAACATCCCCTGTTCACCCTATACTCTTCTCCCCCCCCATCCCCAAACACTCCCCACTCACCCATAGCCCACCCACAGCTTGCCCTGCAGCTCCAGGCCCCCTGCCCCCAGGACCTTCCTGGCCACTCACTGGCACCTTCACCCCCCGGCTCAATGCTCCACTCCTGTCCTGGGTTACGGTGGCTCCTTCCAATCCTGGTTGCCTAGTGGCTCTTCTTGATCCAATCACCCAACTGACACTCAAGTGGAATGGGCCAAATTTAAATGGTGAGCAATGTTGTGACCTGGTGCATGGAGTCAGTGCCACTTGGCTTTGGCCTGTCCAGCCACCGTCCTTCATAATGGAGGGGTGATAGGGCCATCTAGTGGCACTGCGACCCCATGCACCAAGTTGCGATGTCACTCACTCAGATTTGGCCTGACCACCCCCAGGTCCCGGTGGAAGAGTAGCAGGGCCAAATTTGCGTGAACGGCATAGCAAGCTCATGCACCAGGTGAAGTGCCAGAGTACCACTTTGTCTGGTTGGACCCCAATAACCTTATGGGCCCTGGCATGACTTCAGCACTTGGATCATTGTAGCTTGTCACTGCTCCAGGCTGGGCAACTTACTGTATCTGAAGCTGTGTGAGAAAATGATACACAGGCTCCAGCAGTACAGAATACACCTGCCTCCCTTCTCCATGGCTTAGGCGGCCATGAACACAGGAAGCCTATGCTGAAGTCCCATCACTGATTACCAATGCCCATGTAAGGCCTTGATCGTATTTCTCAAAGCAATTAATGGATCACACCCCAGCTACAGCAAAGACTGAATTATGATCTATAAACCACCAGGACACTTGTGCTTCTCAGGGACAATGCATATCACTAAGCTCAGGAAAAAGCATGTAACAGAGAACTCATTGTCCCCAGCTATCAAGCAACTATGGAACAATCTTCCAGAAGAGAGCAGGCAAATCCCGAGTCTGGCCCTCATTAGGAAACTTTGCCCAAACTTCTTCTTTGAGAAAGGCTTTCCACCATAAGTGATGCTCACAATAAGACCACCCCTTCTATTCCCAACCCCCTCACCTCCCAAAAACCACCCTCCACCCCAAGCAGAGTTTTCACCCCCACACAGGGAGAAGGGTCAGAGACTCTAGGAAGTCTACTAGGGACTTCGTTTTTGCTGCTGATTTTATGTGGCAGGTGCTAAGTCATTACTGTGAAGGGTGACTCTATAAAACCCCAAGATAGGCAGACAGACAGATACTGAATAGTTGCATAGGGCCAAATTTTCAACTCATCCCTAACCAGGCCCCTATTTTTGTGTTGCAAAGAAATGCAAATGTGATTTTTTTTAAAATCGATAATTATTTGTGCCCTCAGAATAGGTCACTGGGTTACTCAACTCAGGAACTTTGCTTTCTAAGTGACTTAAATTGCACACAGAATTGCAGGTGCAAAATTAGGGCCAGTCATCCAAAACTTGTTTGATGATGATCAATGTATATTTTTATTGACACATAACGCTCCTTTGTTGACTGCATGCTGTCTTTTGTGGGGAAGTTAAAGAAAACAGTAGCAAATTCACACACAAGGTTTTTATTCAATTTGTATATCTAGGAATTTCTAATGCACCATCAGCAAAGACTCTAAAAGCCAAACACATCATTTTAAAAGCTCAGGTTGTCTCTGAAAGGTTCTCACTTTTGACTCCTCCTTTATTACAGTGCTTAAAGAGAATTGTTCTCGATCATTTATCTCTGGAAGGAATGTCAAGTTTAACCTTAATTTATGGCATTATTGAAAGATAACAGTAATAATGAATGATCAATAAATGACACAGTTGTATCTTTCCGGATACAGATCTAAGTGAGATCCTCAGATGGCGTAAAATCGCTCTAGCATCATTAACTTAAATGGAGCTACAGTGATTTTTACCAGCTAAGGATCTGGCCCAGGTTTCATACCATTCATATAAAAAAAGTCTTGTTATTGTGGCTGAATTTACAACACACAGTAAGGTACACTATCCAAATAAATGGGTGGGGATTTTCACACTGCCCAGATGGTATGTGCATAGTTTACTAAGTTGGGGGTGAGGGTGCAGGCAGAGAAAACTCCATCACAGAGAGACTGCTTATAGTTGGTATCATGCAAAATACTTGCAAAGACCTGGCATAAAATCTGTGCACTAACCAAAGGTTTCTGAAGTGTTTGCAAGATGTGAAAGTTTGTCCAAAGGTGAACAGGCAGTGCCAATGACATATCAGATGCATATGTTTCTGAGAATGCCAACTGTCAACCTGGCATCCGGTTTAGGGTTAGAAGTTGTACCAAGCGGGCGCACGCGCGCGCACACACACACAAAAAGACAGCTGTCAGAGTTTTGTTGTTTCAGCATCTGTTGCTAATTTTATTAATTGCTATATACACAGTTTAGTTCTGTTTCAGGTATTTAATTAAATACTGGTATGCTTTTGCAGAATCAACCTTTGGAACTCTGGGAAAAGGTTGAAGCACAGCGAGGGACAATCCCCAGGCTAACAGTGGCTGCTACAACGCTATGGGGTCACCATGGCAAATTTTCTCCAGATTTAGAGGTGTGGCTCATTAAGATGAGGTAGCTAGTAGTTGTGTCAAAACAGAGAACTGAGTACTCTCCAGCTAAGGGAATTATCAAGCTAATAAATTCACAGTGTGAATGGGGTAAAAACTTTTGTTTTCATTTATGACACAGAGGTGTGAATGTTTTTCTCGGCTTGGCTGCAGGACCAACGGAATTTCTTGAGAATTAACTTCTACGAGTAGGCTAGACATTGATTGAAGTTTCAGGCAATTAAAATCCAAAAGATCAAAATACATTTAGCTGATCAGAAGAAAACAACTGTTGATGTCGCTATGTTGGTGGCCTTTTTGAATGATGAGAAACATCAAGTAATACATTTAAACTCTCTCCCTAGTATGTAGTATTCCAGCAAGCCTGAAATTCTTAGGCAAAAAGACTATATGTTCAGGGCATTGAATTCTTTCTTTCAAATACCTGTAGATCTTTTAGTGCTTCATGCTCTAATGGGCTCAGTCTCTCTGGCTTTGTAAAGAAGGTTACCACCTGGAAAAATCTTAATCGTCTATGCATTCCAGAATCATGCAGTGGATTTGTGAAAATCCCATAATTTGAAAAAAATATTTAAGGTGGGAAGAGTGGGTGAATATTATCATGAAAAAATAGAATAGCAATTTGTGTGGGTGAGTCAGGGTAAGCAGAAAGACAGGTGGGGTGTGGGAGTGGAAGGAGAATCTGTTCCTTCTCAGGAGGCTTCCAATATCTAAGCAACACCTTTACACCAACAGTAAATCTTCCCTGCAGAAGAATTCCATGCTGCCATGCCCAGTGGCAGCAATGAGACATAATGATGGCCTTCACAGCACAGTGGTGGCCAAAACAAGCTCAGTATGGAGGGACAAGGGCTAAAGGGCTGATCACACTCTAGTGGTGGCACTTGATGACTTCTGTGTGGGTGATTCATCACTGGAATCACTGTGCCTGCCCCAATATTGAGATTATTATATCCCTCTTCAGCTAAACGTGCAGCAGCAGTCAAAAAAGCTAACAAAAGGTTAGGAAAGGGATAGAAAATAAGATAGAGAAAAATATCCTAATATCACTATATAAATCCATGGTGCACCTACACCTTGAATACTGTGTCCAGTTCTGGTCACCCCATCTCAAAAAGGATATAGTGGAACTGGAAAAGGTTCAGAGAAGGGCAACAAAGATGAGCAAGAGTATGAAATAGCTTCCATACTAGGACAGATTAAAGATTAGGGCTGTTTAGAGAAGAGAAAAATAAGAGGGGATAGGACAGAGGTCTGTAAATCATGAATGGTGTGGAAATGGTACATAGAGAAGTGTTATTTACCCTTCCCCACAACACAAAAACCAAGGGTCACCCTATGTTTAATACAAAGAAGTACTTTTTCCCACAATGCACAATTAACATGTGAAACTCATTGCCAGGGAATGTTGTGAAGGCCAAAACTATAATTGGGTTGAAAAAGAACAAGATCAGTTCATGGAGGATAGGTCCATCAATGACTATTAGCAAAGATGAGCAGGGATGCAACCCCATGCTCAGGGTGATCCTTCTGACTCCCAGAAGCCAGGAGAGGAAGATGGGATGGATAACTCCACTTGCCCTGCTTGGTACACTCTGCTGAAGCTCTGGTCCTGTCCACTGTCTCAGACAGGATACTGGGCAAGATGGACCATTAGTCTGACCCAGAATGGCACTTCTTATGTTCACTCTCAGAGCTACCTTAAAACTGGGATTTTTATCTATGGACCTGGATGACCCCTTCTATGCCTGCTGTTGTGTTCTTCCACGAGCTTGGCTCCAGCCATTATGAAGCAAGCCTTTGTTCAGTACAAATGACTACTTCATGATGACATCATTCAACTGTGTGGAAAAAATGCAAAGCTACAACTAGTTGGGCATGTGACAACGTATAAAGAGGAAGGACAGAAGAATATTATAAACAGTATTGGTACAGCAGAGCTAAAAATAGCACAGTGCTGATTCATCTGTGATAGGTGCTGTTGAGATGGTATTAAAATACTGCTATTTTAACAATTAACCTTTGAAACTAAAAGTTCATTACTTTTCTCTATGAATCTGTTTAAATGTCTCATGCTTTTCAGATGTCACTTGCCCTTCAAATACTTGTTCTTTATGCTTCAGTCATCTATCACTGAAAACAATACATAAGGCCTGAGTCACCTTTTGTGTGCACTATTGTAAACTATAACTCTATTGAAATCAGTGGATTGGCTCAATGTGACAGAAAGCAGAGAACAGGCTCCAATGAGGGGTTCCAACCCTCCACCAGACCTGAAAGGGTTAGTGAGGGCCTGTATGTTCAATTGGCCCTCACCTCAATCATGGAGAGAGGATATCAAAGATGAGCAGCTCAGCTCAGTGGGGTCTGACTGAGAGAGGGAGTAAACCTGGCGAGCTAGCCCTATGAAGGAAGGCCTGCCTTGAAGCAGCCTGGAAATCAGCTGAGGCTAGAGCCTAACTAGGGAATCTTAAGAGTCAGAGCCTCCTTGAGGCACGTAGACCTGATGCAGAACTTTTCTGTTCCTCAACTAGTTTGGATCCCCTTTGTTTTGGGTCCTGCAGAAGAGTCAGCCTAGAAAGAGACTGTGAAGAAAAGCCTAGCTGCAGGCCACTGTAGGAAGCAGCCCATGGATACAGCAGCGGTTCTGAACAAACAGATCTCATCTGCTTCATACAAGGTCCCTGAGCTGGAACCCAAAGCCAGGCACAGGCCTGGGTTTCCCTATCTGCCCCCCAGAGCCTGGGGCCTTGAAGACCCCAGAGCCAAAAGCTGGCAGGTCCAAAAGCCTGATATTGAGCTGAACCTCTGGTGTGATGCTGCCAGACCAGTAGCATATTGACCTTGGGCTTCCCCACAAAAGGCAGGATTAAAAGTGATCTGGCTGGAGGGCTGAAGTGCAAGAAGAAGTGGGCCACCAGAAGGCTGGACTGGCTGTCAGCAGGGGGTGCTAAAGGAGAAGAGGCCTCTACACCATGTCCTATAGCCAGAGGGTCACAGGCTCGAAAGTTTTGATAAACCCAAACCCTTCGGAAATGCAGTTATTTTCTACTAAGTTATTACTCTGTTGGGTCTACTTTTATAAATTCTTTTAAAATAAGTGACTGATCATTACTTCAGTAATCAGAGAAAGTGGAGCAATACCCTTATAATATATGAATCAATATGATCTCTACCTCATTTTATAGTCTATAGCTAGACACAGTCACAATAAAGAAAAGCATATGCTTTGGTACATTACAAAGGGCCATTTTTTAAGCCTTTGAATGGATGAACTGCAGATCCCCCCATCTCCACCAAGCCTAGAAACATATTTTAAAAAGTGAAGCAGAAATGAAAAGAGAACAGAAGGAAAAGCTAAATTGCTTTTCAAATAGAGTGACACATCAGAAACAATTGTCTGAATTTCCAAGGTGTCACAGATCATCCAGAATTAACTCTGTGGTTTTTTTTTTGTTTGTTTGTTTTTTTGGTTTCAGGATCATTTTTTCAGGTTTCAGTCCTTTTGGTGACATACTTTCCCCGCAGAGAAAGATTCACATGGAAAGTGAAGTGTGAACAGCAAGGAGTTGGTGCTAGAGATACAAGCTTAGAGGCAGTTGGCTGGGGGAACAAAAACCTTGTTTACTTCCAGAGTACACAGTACAGTAAAACTCCATTCTACAGATACAGTGCACCATGCTGTACAATGTTTATTAGCCAGACCCCACAAATAAACATGCAGCTTCAAGAATTCCTCTCCGGGGGTGGGTTTTCGTACTTTGACAACATTCAGGGAATTATCCCCCACTAAGGGCAACATTTTTAGACACGTTTTAAAGAAGAGATCATAAATGTTTACAACTTCAATGTATTGTCTTTTTCACACCACGTTCTTGTGGCAAAAAAACAAAAACCACTATTCAAAATAAATACAAACTTGTGAATAGGAAAAATCCCAACTGGAAGACTCTTCTGCCTGCTAGCGTTCATAAACTCCAAGGGTACTCAAACACCTTGGCTTGGGGCTACTGAACTGAACCTGAAAATTCCCGTGACCAGTTTGTAACAATCTGAATGTTTATTGTTGCAATTTCTTACTTACAAGTCAGTACACATGTAATGATATCCTGAAAAAAAAGAAAAGTGACAGACCTGGTGTAAAGATAACATTAAGAGTAAGGCGGTGCAAAAAAAGATAACAAACAACAACAAAAAATCTTCAAGGAATTATGTGTATCTGGTTTTTAGTACACTCTCTCCCATATATTCTTAAAACAGAACCAGTCAATGGTTTAGTGAACACAAAACCAATCACATTTGAAAAAACAACAACAACGTTATTTGAGGTCTTATTTGATCTTGATTTATTTTGATAGCTATCCTCCTATTTCTTTCCTTGCCCATTGTAGATCTTGGCTGAGAGCCACCTCACAGGGCAGCACTGACAACTGCTCCTTGTAGTTCCCATTTGCGTCAACATTCTTCTCTTGGCCTAGTTTTGTCTTTGAGGAATGCCCTTCTGAATGTCATTGTGTTTTTGCTGAGCCTCTAAACGAATGTGACTTTATGGGTATGGCTACACAGCAGCTGGGAGCGTGCTTCCCAGGAGGAGTAGACAGACACATGCTAGTTCTGCTTGAGCTAGTGCACTAGAAATAGCAGGGTGGCTGCAGTGGCAGCCTGGGCTTGCTGCCCAAGTACATATCCCAGATGGTTGGCCAGGATTGCACTCAGGCAGCTCGCCCATGTCATGGCAGCCACACTTTTATTTTTAGCATGCGAACTCAAACAGAGCTAGCACATGTCTGTCTCCTCCCAGGGTAGTCATACCCT
The DNA here is from genome assembly GCF_027887155.1 of Malaclemys terrapin pileata. Lineage (NCBI taxonomy): Eukaryota > Metazoa > Chordata > Testudines > Emydidae > Malaclemys > Malaclemys terrapin. The sequence continues at coordinate 79,704,979 of NC_071511.1, read as the reverse complement.
ATATGGAGTAAGGGGGTAAATTTGACTCTGTAGTGCAAGTACAGAGTAAGTTCAGCAGTCAATAAATGGATTCTGGAATACTGACGAATTGGGAGTATCTATTCTTCTAAAGCTACTCTGAAGTCCTATAATTACTTATTCATTTATATTTTTATTACATTACACCTTTTCCATGTTTCATAAAAAACATGCACCCACCTTACACCTCCTTTCAAAAGATGTCATTCTTCCAAATTGGTTAACAGAAAAATAACTCTAATCTGTAAGTCATTTGCACGCCAATGTTTCATATTTTATAATAAACATCTCCCACATGCAGTATTTTCAGCTTCATTACAAGTTTTACTAGTTCCTCTCGAGTCATATCAATATTTACCTTGGACACAGTTTTGTATCCTTTTGTTTGTAATACCAGAATTCTCCAAGACAAACTTATTGTTCCTGGCTTGGCTTCTCTCTGTCACAGCTTAACACTTTCATGAACATATTACAGATAGCAAGGCAAATAATCTGGTGAATTTGTATCTGCGGTTGGATATCCTAATCCAAATGACTAACACCATCACACCTACTTCAGGACAAAAATCTGCTCTCTGTACACTGATGTAAATTACTCAATTTAATTGGGCTGACTGCAGTTACTCTGAATTTGGGCAGGTGATCAAAGCCCACAGGTAAGAACATGGAGAGTGGGGAGAAAGTTTGGAATCTGGGGGGAGCATGGGCTGTTATAGCAGGGATAAAGGAGAGACAAGACAGAACTGGGGGGGGGGAAATCAAATCAGTATCTTAGATGTCTGTTTATAATGCAAGAAGTATAGGGAATAAGCAGGAAGAACTCACAGTGCTAGTAAATAAACACAACTATGACATAGTTGGCATCACAGAGACGTGGTGGAATAATACACATGACTGGAATATTGGTATAGAAGGGTACAGCTTGCTCAAGAAGGACCGGCAGGGGAAAAAGGGAGGAGGTTGCCTTATATATTAAAAATGTATATACTTGGACTGATGTTGAGATGGAAATAGGAGACAGACTTGTTGAAAGTCTCTGGGTAAGGATAAAAGGGGTAAAAAACAAGGATGATGTCATGGTAGGGGTCTACTACAGACCACCTAACCAGGAAGAAGAGGTGGATGAGGCTTTTTTTAAACAGCTAACAAAATCATCCAAAGCACAGGACTTGGTGGTGATGAGGTACTTCAACTATCCAGACATCTGTTGGGAAAATAATACAGCAGGGCACAGATTATCCAATAACTTCTTGGAATGTATTGGAGACAATTTTTTATTTCAGAAGGTGCAGACAGCTACCAGGGGAGAGACTGTTCTAGGTTTAATTTTGACAAATAGGGAGGAACTGGTTGAGAATTTGAAAGTGGAAGGCAGCTTGGGTGAAAGTGATCATGAAATGACAGAGTTCATGATTCTAAGGAATGGTAGGAGGGAGAACAGCAAAATAAAGACAATGGATTTCAAGAAGGCAGACTTTAGCAAACTCAGGGAGTTGGTAGGTAAGATCCCATGGGAATCAAGTCTAAGGGGAAAAACAATAGAAGACAGTTGGCAATTTTTCAAAGAGACATTATTCAGGGCACAAGAGAAAACTATCCCACTGCGTAGGAAAGATGGGAAGTACGGCAAGAGACCACCCTGGCTTAACCAGGAGATCTTCAATGATCTAAAGATCAAAAAAGAGTCCTACAAAAAGTGGAAACTAGGTGAAATTACAAAGGATGAACATAAACAAATAACACAAGTATGTAGGGACAAAATTAGAAAGGCCACGGCACAAAACGAGATCAAACTAGCTAGAGACAAAGGGTAACAAGAAAACATTCCACAAATACATTAGAAGCAAGAGGAAGACCAAGGAAAGGGTGGGCCCATTACTCAATGAGGGGGAAAAAATAATAACACAAAATATGGAAATGGCAGAGTGCTTAATGACTTATTTGTTTCGGTTTTCACTAAGAAGGTTGGTGGTGATTGGACGTCTAGCATAGTGAATACCAGTGAAAATGGGGTAGGATCAGAAGAGGCTAAAATAGGGAAAACAAGTTAGAAATTACTTGGAGAAATTAGATGTCTTCAAGTCACTGGAGCCTGATGAAATGCATCCTAGAATACTCAAGGAGCTGACTGAGGAGATATCTGAGCCATTAGCGATTATCTTTGAAAAGCCATGGAAGACCGGAGAGATTCCAGAAGACTGGAAAAGGGCAAATATAGCGCCCATCTATAAAAAGGGAAATAAGGACAACCCAGGGAATTACAGACCAGTCATCTTAACTTCTATATCCGGAAAAATAGTGGAGCAAATAATTAAGCAATCAATTTGCAAACATCTAGAAGATAATAAGGGGATAATTAACAGTAAGCATGGATTTGTCAAAAACAAATCATGTCGAACCAACCAGATAGCTTTCTTTGACAGGGTAACCATCCTTGTGGATAGGGGGGAAGTGGTAGATGTGGTATATCTTGATTTTAGTAAAGCTTTTGATACTGTCCTGCATGACCTTCTCAGAAATAAACTAGGGAAATGCAACCTAGATGGAGCTACTGTAAGGTGGGTGCAAAACTGGTTGGAAAACCATTCCTAGAGAGCAATCAGTGGTTCAGAGTGATGCTGGAAGGGTATAACGAGTGGAGTCCCACAGGGATCAGTTCTGGGTCCAGTTTTGGTCAATATCTTCATCAGTGATTTAGATAATGGCATACAGAGTATGCAGATGATACCGAGCTGGGAGGGGTCGCAAGTGCTTTGGAGGATAGGATTCAAATTCAAAATGATCTGGACAAACTGGAGAAATGGACTGAAGTAAATAGGATGAAATTCAATAAGGACAAATGCAAAGTACTCCATTTAGGAAGGAACGATCAGTTGCACACACAAAAAAATGGGAAATGACTGCCTAGGGAGGAGTACTGCGGAAAGGGGGGTCATAGTGGACCACAAGCTAAATATGGGTCAACAGTGTAACGGTGTTGCAAAAAAAGTGAACATCATTCTGGGATGTATTAACAGGAGTGTTGTAAGCAAGACATGAGAAGTAATTCTTCCACTCTACTCCGCCCTGATTAGGCCTCAACTGGAGTATTGTGTCCAGTTCTGGGCGCAACATTTCAGAAAGGATGTGGGCAAATTGGAGAGAGTCCAGAGAAGAACAAAAAAAAATGATTAAAGGTCTAGAAAACATGACCTATGAGGGAAGACTGAAAAAAATGGGTTCGTTTAGTGTGGAAAAGAGAAGACTCAGAGGGGACATGATAACAGTTTTCAAGTATATAAAAGGTTGTTACAAGGAGGAGGAAGAAAAATTGTTTTTCTTAACCTCTGAGGATAGGACAAGAAGCAATGGGCTTAAATTGCAGCAAGGGAGGTTCAGGCTGGACATTTGGAAAAACTTCCCAACTGTCAGGGTGGTTAAGCACTGGAATAAATTGCCTAGGGAGGTTGTGGAATCTCCATCATTGGGGATTTTTAAGAGCAGGTTAGACAAGCACCTGTCAGGAATGATTTAGATAATTAGTCCTGCCACGAGTGCAGGGTACTGGACTAGATGACCTCTCAAGGTCCCTTCCAGTTCTATGATTCATTAAAGGCAGAATCTGGCCTTTCATTTTTGGTACCATTAAAACATCAGTAGAGTCTTTTCTATTTATCTTCTTAACTTCTCATAGTGATGGTCTGGAATCAGGAGGCTTTGCCATTTCCTGTTTGCCTTATCTCATCCTTGACATTTTCTCTTTTATCCACCTGCTATGTTGCATCATGAAAAGCCTCAAACTTTTCCTGAGAAAGCTTACGGCACTTCTATACTCCATCACCCCCTTTCCTACCTTTCCTGGAATCTCTGCTCTTTCATTCCTGCTGCAAGCTGACCCTGCACCTGCATCTCTGATGTAGCAAATATGCAAAAAAATCTTTGAAGGTTTTCAAGCCGGGAAACTTCCAGTCTTGATTCGAATGCAAGTAAGGAAGAATACAGTACAGCATGTTGCAAAATGGCACCCTGCACCTGATTGGGACCTCTGGACACTACCGCAGTATAAATGTTATAACAACTAAAGGAAGCTTACGGGGACCAATAGTGTACTGTGAAAGGACTCAGAAAATGCTTTCATGGTGAACGCTGGAGTGTGATTAAGGGTCTCTAATGCCCTATTAGACTTTTTCAATGAAGGATGGTGACATTTACAAATGGATAGACAAACTGACATGTTATTTATGGCACTTCCTGCTGGGGGATGGGGCTCCTGGCTTTTCTCTTTGAGGTTTGCACAGACCCTGGGAAAATAGAAGAGGCCTTGCCTGCCCTGCCTGCTGATCAGCTGCCTCTGGACTCATTGAAGACTTGTTATTACAGGACTTAGACAATCCACTTGCATTTCAATAACGCAAAGGCACTATGACTTATTAAAAGCTACCTGAGTTGTTTCACAGAGAGTGGTGTTCTCCTAGAATCTCTGAGACTGTTCAGAGTAAAAAGAGAAAATTTGGTATCATAACCACAGCAGAGATATTCTTTTTGGGAGATGGCTTCATTTACAGAATAAGTCTCTGGTCATGCAGTTCAGTGCATTCAGGTAGACAACTGCATAGAGCCATCCCCAAAGAGTTGCAAGGATCGATACCTAAGATATAAGATCTACCAATGCAAAGTAAAGATGCAGATAGACCTATAATGTAAAGATTAAAACCTAGAGCAACCTGTCTGGAATGGGGACCGAGGGGCCCAGGTTGCAGGAGGCACCAGGAAGCCAGTCTGTGCGCCCATGGCTAGAATGCTAGCTGCAGTTAGTTGCAAAGAGACAGTTTAATTTTAGAAACAGGGAGACTTTCATGTTATTGCCACCCAGCACACAGTATTTGAAACAAATCCTGCTATGTGCTAAGCATCTCATGCACAGTGCCCTGAGCAACTTTAACTTCAGCTGTAGTCAATGGGAACTGAGAGTACTCAGCACTTCCTAGGATCAGGCCCTTTATTATAAATCCTAGTACAGTAGGGAAACGTGTTGTAAATCCATTTGAGAAAAGTATATTCTAAATAAAGATGAGAAAACAGAGTTAAAAGTTTGGAAAAAAGCGATGTAATTTTCTGGACACTTAAGAGTTGTTCAGTTCATGTTCTTGCTTAAAGCGTTAGCACTAAAATATAGCAGCAGGTTTGATATACATGTATTTGTATTGAAATAAAACATTCTGAAATGTATATTGGGATATGAAAGAATCAAGCTGGCAAAGTGCTCCAAAAATAAAAACAAAGGACTTTCATCTGGGTTTGTTTGAGGTCATTTTATCTGTTGTTCTTGACAATTTTTAAACTATTTTTTGATTGACAGAAAAGGCACATATCACTCACTGAGACATGCAATCCATAGGGGCAGGTCGCTGGGCACAAGCCATATGGAGACATCTGGGGAAAGAAACTCACAACTTTCTGAGCTCTTAGAGTCATCCTGGGTGCCCTCCCCACCCAGCCACATCTTCTAGGAGGTGACAGAATGACCTCTGGATAGTCTCCATCATCAGCCAACTTCTTTCTAGCTGGTTGAGAATACTATTTTGTGCAAACTCCCCTTTATGACGTGATTTTAGTAACAGGTCAAGGAGACCATATTTAGAGCTGGATCCAGATGTGAATAGATTTAGGACTAAAGGTCACTGTTCGTTTGAGGCTGAATCGGGGCTTGCATTTGAGTGGCGGGTAGACCTTGCTTAAATCTTGTAAAATGTTCTCATGTGATTTGGCCAAAATGGCTGTAATCCCCTCAGAATAGCCATTTTTGCAAGATCTTAGCCACATCCAGGTCAGAAAGAGGCATCTTCCCATTTTGACCCAATCCAGAATCAAGAAAAGATATGGGTTTGAATCTGGAGATGCTCCACACCCTTTGAGATGCTCCACACCAATAAAGGCAGGGGTTTGGATCTAAGGTTACAGTTCTGGCCCATCTCTCATTGATGGTCATAGCTGCAAAACATTTCCCAGCATAGAAAAAGAGAGGGGATGCAACACCTGCACACAAAGAGAAGATAAAAGGGAAGAGTTCAATAATAAATTAATGAGTGTGATATAAATTTTCACTTACAGAGACTGAATAAATGATACTATGCAATATACTGTCAGGTTTTTTTCACTGTCACTTTTGTTTTGCATTTGTCCTTAGAAAATTTTCCTCCATAGAGGATAATGTTCAAGTTTTAAAATGTATAAAACAGTCAGTAACTCCCTGTGAAGCAATTGTTATATGGAGTGGCTCTCTCTTTTGTTTTAATGTGTTAGCTTATTATAATGGAATATTTAGGTAAAGGTGCTTTCATTTTGCAGCATTGCATACAACAGGGGTGCATGTGCAGGAACTGGAAAAAAAAGGATTAATAAATCACAGAAATCATAGTGGGAAGCAATATTTTCTAAACAGAAGAGGTTTTAAAAATGTAGGAAGTGCGTAGCCTACCAATCCTACAAACCCCAGGGGCAGATCCCCAGCTCATGTGAATGGCCATAGACTCTGTTGGGCAGTCCTTGCACCCCCTTGTGGCCTGATGCAGTACTGCAGGAGCACCCCACCTTAATCTCTCCCCTGATTGGCAGCAATAGATTCACTTTAACAGCTCAGACCAAGCAGCTGCCAATGCACATTAACAAAACGGCACACCCCCCCTCCCCCTTTTTTTTTTTTTTTAAATAAGTAAGGCTTCAGGACACAAGCAATTACAAGAAATAGTTCATATGATCTGTCACAGTTTCACAGGTGGACACTCCCTGTCCTGGGTCATCACAGAAGGCACCTCTTAAGGTTTTACGGTTCCCAGCCACCACTTCTCTTGGACTGGAGACCTACGTCTCTCTCCCTACAGACTAGTGGGCTTAGGCTTGCAGTCCTCCTATATCTCACTGCGACTTCCCAGCACATCTGACCAACGTCCAGCACCTGTAGTTAACTCCTTCTCCAGGGGCTAGAACAGTGTACAGCAGTTATCAACCAAAAAAAGCAAACTGCTTTTGGTCTTAGGGCAAAAGCATAACAAAGATAGACAGACATATAAAAACCAAAAAGAGTTTGTCTACAGGTGCTAAAAGCTTACCAGAGGGCACTCCTCAGTTTTATGGGGCCCTACAATGTAAAGTCTTTCCAACCCTTCTGCAAGTGTACCACACACACACCCCTTGGACAGAGGGTCCTGCCCATATTCTGGACTAGCAGGAAGTCCACTAAAACACAGCCTTTTTACACCAAAAGCCTCATGTTGCTTGGTCTCTGGAAAACCCAGTTTGAACCAGTACATGCAAGCCTCCCCATGGGAGTAATACCTCCCTGCAGGGGTTTTCCACCTTGGCAATTGACCTTAATGACCCCCTTCTCCCCATTTTTAGTTCTGGGCAGAGCTGTGGCAACCCTCCCCACCTAGAGTTGCATACAATCCCTGGGCTACAGTATTCTATAAACCATTCATACACTTAATACGACATGGTCCCCAAAGATATTGCAATATCTGTCACACAAGGTCCTCTCCTCAGGACCGTGGTGCAGAGCTCCCATACCTGTCAGCTAAAACACCAAGTTTCTGAATCAGATGAGGCTAGTCTCCTGGAACCTGAGAGGAAAATCACCACCTGCTACAGCCTGCATAACTTCTACTCCCCCCTCTCCCTTGCTCAGTTTCCCCACTTTCTCTTCCTCTTTCTCTTCCTCCAGCCCTAAGGCTGGGTAGGGCCACCTTGATTGCACGCCAGGCTGTCTCTTAAAGAGGAGCTAGGACAATTTACACAGCTAAGGATCTGCCCACAGGTTACTGATAGGCCTCTCTCTCAGGTATAGTTTACTGGCCACATTCCCATATTAATTTTCACACCTGATCTAGGGATGAAAGTTGCTATAAATGCTAAGTAATGTTATTACCCATATTATGCTTCACTGAATCCAGCTATCATTCCGATGGAGATCAAAGACTTTATAGTTACACTTATTATTTCTTTATATTCCATCTGGTTCAGTCTCTGCTGATAAAGTCTGTCGTCGTCCTCTCCACCCCCAACACTTGTAAACAGTTAACTTCAGTAATAGAAAATTTACTAGCAATAAATCTTTAGACACAGTTTGTGTATTTAATGTAAAAATGAGCACCAGTGCCCGATTCAACCACTGGGGAGAAGTTATAAAGAAAAATAAAACTGAAAAGAGACTGAAAACGTGAGAAAGTAGCGAACAATATGGCAGGCAGCAAATCACATCACAGAAGCCCTATTAAAATTAAAATTCTAAATGAATGACTGTAGTGAAAAGGACAACATCCATCTGACAAGAAAACATAACATTATTTTTACTATTGCTATCATTCCCTTTTCTAATTTGTTCCAGCTGCGACCTTGATGAAGCTCAGAACATAGAGATATTTGAGATGGGAGGATATTTTAGTATGTTTCTTTTCACAGAAGATCTCAAGAGCACAGATAAGGGAATGCAACATTGCACCCAGCGTGCCTACACGCCCTGTCCTTTCAATGCTTTAGATGGAGTTTGTTGTGACTGTATGCAGTTTAACCTTAATTGCTTGAAACACAGATTGGAATTATGTGGTGTTAAATTACCAAACTAAAGGCCATACATACACTGCCTTAACAACCTTTCTTATGGTCAGATTCTGGTATCCTTATGCATGTTATGTTGCACCTTAATCCTGAAGTACTCCCGTGAAACTATGTATGGGGTAAGGTGCCACCAACCATGAGTGAGTGTACCAGAATTTGGCCTTAATGAGGAAACATTCACTTTCTGGATTAACTGGAGGAAGGATAGTCTCCCTTTGCCTTTAGTGCTTTAAATGAGGTCTTCATGGTGCATAGACCCTCGTGTGAGCCCAATGCACTGGGGTAAATCCCATGCTCCAAAAATACCCATCAGGCCTTCTCTGTGCTCCCGAAGGTTGTGTATTTGGTGGCTGGTTTTTGGTTAGTTCAGTGTGTGGCAATAAATGGCTGCTTTCAAGGTTTACAGCTCTCTGTGTCTCCAGTGATTTCTTCCTAAAACTGTTGCCCCCAAGGATATAATACCGAACACTATACCTGGGAAAGAAAAATGGCCATTGACCTTGGGTATGAGAAGGAGGGGAAGGATTAAGCAGAAGAAAGAGGATGGAGAAAAAGGAGGAACGAGAGACTGAGGGGAAAGATGACTCTGAGGGGATGGAGCCTGAAAAATCCTAATGGAATGCTAACTGTTATGAATGCCTGAGCAGCTTTTCTCATCTTTTATTTAAACCATAGATGATACTATAACCCCCACTCACCAAGGGGCTAGCCTCATCTCAGCACACAAAGGAGTTACATATGGAATAGTCTCTCCTGGGTACCCCGTGAGTTAAGCTGAGGAGCTAAAATTACCAAAAGAAATTTTAAAATATTAACAGAAATCTGGAAAGTGCTAAGTGATTCCTTTGCTATGGGCACTGTAGGGATGAAGAGAAACTAAAACTGGGGCTTTTCTATTGGAAGGACAGAGAAGGCCTGGTGCATATTTCCAGAGTGTGAAATTTACCCCAGTGCATCGGGCACACATAAATGCCTATATGCACCACGTGAGCTCTCCAGGACAGGGACTGTGGCTTCATGGGTGTAGACTTAGCATATTGTTGGTGCTGCTCGAGCATAGTAATACCTTGTACAACACAAGAGCTTAAAGTCAGGGTCTCTTTCACTTATCTGCTATGATTTCTAGGCCCTCAGGATATTAAGGGAGTCCTTTATATCTTTACTCCATCCATATATCCTGTGGGGCTCCCTGTTGCTCTCTGAGGCCTTGATTCAGCAAAGCTCTTAAGTAAAATGGCTTAACTTGGCTTCTGTGGGACCTAAGCATTTAAGTGGTTAAAGTTAAGCACATGCTTAAGGGCTCTGCTGAATCAGAGCCCGGCCCTCTTATTTTTGACTCTCTCCCTTTTACATTTTATCCTCTTTATCCCACATACCGACAAAAGATTTCAAGCTATTGAGTGTTAGTTTCCAGTAGCCAGGTTGCCCTCTTTTCTCTGAGGCGAGCTCAGGTGGTGGGAACAGCACCTGTAACAATGGTCCTATCTTATGATCTGTCCTCCTTTCTCTATTCTACCTATGCTATAGGCAGAGAGGAGAGCAGAGCACCAATCACCAAGGGCAGAGCTGACCTGACATTTCAAGGAGAGGCTTCAGCTTCTACTTCACCCTCATCCTTAGCTACTCCTGATTTCTCCCATTCCCAACCCCTCCCCCAGCCTCACTTACCTCAGTGGTAGTCCCAAAAAGTAATGGTCCCCAAGGATATTATATCCTCTGCTCCCCACTTCCCATCTTAGGGATAGGTGGGTTTGCAGCAGCAGATCTGCTTCTTCCCCTTCAAAGGCTTGGATGGGGATAATTTGCTGCATGGGATTGTCCTCTCTGATCAGCACCACCACTGCTCCTCCTATTGTCAGCTGCTCTTCTTGCCTCCTTTCTCTGCCTCCCCACTGCACAGTACAAAGGAGGAAACACCTACCAGGGAGACCACAAAGAGTGGAAGATGCGGTGGGGAGAGAGCTGCCGCCAACCGTAGATGAGAATCAGTCAGAGGGCAAAACAGCAGAGAAAAGGGTTTGTTCTTTCACCCCAGCCCTCCCCCTGCTCCCAATGTTCCACGGCAGGGTTAGATACCATGGTGATAAAGCAACTAGAGATCAAGGAGGCCAACAGTAGCTTGTTTCTCTTTTCTTCTCCCTGCTTGGGTAGAGTAAGGAGACCTACAGGAGCTCTTTCCTTTTCCCTCTCTCTCCTTCCTTGGGGCATGGAAACTCAGCAGTAGCCCTTGACCCCTCTCCTTTGTGGAGTAGACAGGGGAGCCAAGCAGCAGCAACAATTTATCCTTCCGCCCTGCTCTACTCCTAAGAGATGGAAAGGCACTGCTTTAGCAGTGCATCACTTTCACTGCCGCCCTCCAGACCTGCCTCTGCAGCCAACGACGAATAAGAACATTCTCAGCTGCAAAAGAGTTAATTTAGGCCCAGATTTTCAGACATGCATTACAGACAGTTGCTACAGTTGTAGGCTTGGAAGGATTTGCTTTTTAAACGTTGATTCCACAGTACACACACAAACTAACGAAAAAATATTTCCATGCACAGTAATCAAAATTTTCAGATAAGCGAAGTAAGAAAAATGCTGCTTGAGAACTGGAGTTTGTGTCAAGGATATTAATGTTACATATTTTGATATGTGATGGTGATGATTTATGTTTTAGTGATTATAAAGCTTTAACTTTTTGAATCTCGCCATTCACCCTCATTAAATAATTATTTTCTGACAACCCCCGGAATTTCTGCAACTGTGAAAAGTTAAATTAATAGTTTCAAAATTCTTAAAATATGATATTACATTTACATACTGCATTTACATGTCAGCTGGTCTTCTGCATGTGCGCTTACTATGGATGTGAAGGGTGGGATCTGGAAATTAGCTTTTTGAATTTCTCACTGAATAAAGTTCTTCTCCAGCTCTTTTGACTCTCATCTCAACTCACCTCTTGATCTCTCCTTTCCGCCCCGCTAACATCCCTTCCTCATCACCCTCCATCTTCAACTGTTCCCTTCCCTGGCCTCCCACTCCTTTATTTTAGAGAAGGGGAAGGGTGGATTGAGTGTATTTGTGGCTAGATTACCCAGATTTAAGAAGAGCATAGAAAAGAACTCTACAAGATCCAGAAAGCACAGGACTTCAGTTGTTGAATTATTGATTAAAAACATAACCAAACAAAATATAAAAATAAATAAACCCCATGGGTTTGATTTTAACATCACTCACTCCAGTGGCAATTCAGAGCAACTCCAATAAAGTAAACAGAGTTACACTGGTCTGAAGTCCCAATCAAAATTGCATGTGTCAAATCAAGATTGTGTGTAGCACTGAAAAAAATGATCACATACATCTCATCTCTGGCTTGTGAGTTGTGTGGAAGGTTTACACAGCAGCTACTGTATTTGTGAGCATAGCAGAATTTCAGATTATGAACTTTGATTGCTCATGGTTTATTCAGTATCTTTAATAAAGTTTGAAAAGGTTCCGTTCTATCAAAGAATGTCTCCTTTGATTAATCAATTGAATTTGATATTTTCTCTATGGGGAACACAAGGCAGTATATCCCTTTGCCAGTTGTTTACAGGCAGCGTCTCAGCACACAATAGAACAATTATTTTCTGAGTCAAAGAGCTGTGATTAGAAATGTTAATAAACCACTTAATAGCGTAGCATCTTTCTATTCCCTTAAAAACACATAATAGGGAAATATCAAGTCATATTTGAACATAATCTGCATAATTTCAAAACAACATATTCAAGTGAACAGATCCTTTTAAATGCCCCTCTTTGCATTTACATCTGGAACAGCTGCAGTAGCAGGCAGCTCTGCTGGAGTTGACTTTATTCAGTGCTTCAGAATCAACATAAAATCTAGGCTGAAAATTAAGGTGAGTAAATTTACCTCTGACATTCAAAGAAATGGGTTTGGTCCCAGAGAGTATTTCTGACCACGACTCATTTCCAAAAGCAGCATTGAACTTGCTTTGTCATTTGTGCCTGGCCTAGCTCCAATAAATGCTTTTACGATTTGTTAAATTTTCTATAGAACCAGGAGACCATTTATTAGCCCGATGGTTATTGTACTGTGCTTCAGTTATATAATAGTCATTATTCTGCTGAATACTGATGCTTTGTAAGAAAGTTAACCTACTAGAAAGAAATTTAGAAGGTTCTCAAATAAATGATTTTGAGGAAGATCAAACTTCCCTTTTTTGCTAGTTGAAAGATGGAAAGGTCCCTTCTTGATATAAATCATGAATAATTTGAATAGCCTTTTTTCCCCCAAAGCAAAACTCCTTTTTCTTTTAAGGGCATTGATAGCTTGGGATTCAAGCAGAAGAGTATGAAAAAGAAAGAATAGCTTATTTCTAGAAGAGAACCTGACATGCTTGCTCTCAGAGTAGCAGGATTTTAATTTAATTCTAACTGGGAGAATGTGTGTATAAATGAGCCAGGGGTGGGAAGGGGGAGAATCTCCCTCATACTCACTTTTAGGAGTGACAAACATAGGGGAGAAGCATTGGTATGGGGGCAGACCCTGAGGTGGTGTAAAAACGGTCATGTTCCATTGGTGGAGCTATGATACGTTACAGCAGCTGACGACTTGAGCTATCTATAGTTTTCAGCGGACCGTCAACAGCCCAATCAGGCAAATTGCTGAGCACCTCATGTAAGATGCTGAGTGATTTCCATTTCTGCTGAGTTACTGTCAAACAGCAGCTCACAGGATTGAACCTCAAATTAACAAGCACCCCACTTCCTCCCTTCCCCCAGCAATACCTGCCAGACATTTCCATGCATCTCTCTCTTCCAGCCTAATTTCATCATTTCTCTGTTTCTTTTTTAAAAGAATATAGATATCGAAATGAAAATTTAGCAGCTCTGAAACTGATTCCAACTAATTCTATCCCTTGAACCTCACTGTACCTGGTGGGTGCTGCTGTCTTGAGCTCCTCCAGGAAGATTGAAGTGCATGTGGAATTTTTTCTGCACTCATTCATGGCCATTCGGTACGGTGCCTCTGGCAAACAACATACAGGAGAAACGTGTATTCAGCTATCTTACTGAGTTCTGGGAGACAAGAATATGGACCACTCTACAAATCATTGAGTCTGAGAGTAACAATACTTGAGTGTTTTCAGCAATAAGCAGGGGAAAGAGGTGGAAAGGAATTGCTTGTCAGGAGTTATGGGGTTCAGAAACACATACTGTAACATTTTCTTACCCTTTAACATATATGGCCAAATTTACTCTCAGATTGGTGTTTCAGTGGAGATTCTCTGGATTTACATCTGTTTAAATGAGAGCAGCATTCAGCCAACAGGCCTTTGTTGGCTAACATTACACCACTTTATTAAAAAAATCACAATCAGTGTCAATTTGTAACACTGATGCCCCATCTACACTACAAAAAGAACCACGTTAAACAAACATGATGTGACCATAACCATGGTGTAATGTATTTTTCCCCATTAACACAAGCAAAAATAAACCGTTATAAAGTGGGCCGGCCACAACCATGTTATCATATGGTTATTTTTGTAGTGTCAAGAGGTTCTTATTGGATCAGCTATGCTTACTACCTAGATTTTATTTTTCTATTCCAAAAAAATTCCTATTTTTCACAGCAAGAGAGAAGAATTCAGATACATATTTTAATGTTAAAAAAATTATTTGAAGTAAAAGTATTTGCATGTTACACACACAGTATCAAATGAAAAGTGCCAGATGCTGGTGTCATGTGCCCCTATGTAAATGACGACTGACTACACAAAGGTCAATAGTTACTGCAGATCCACCTGATTCAGAATGGAGTTTGACCCACCCTTATCACAGAAAGTGTTTCCTCCACCGATAAACGTACAACTGTGTTGTTCATGAAAAGTTCTGTGTTGAGTTCTAATAGAGGCTTTCGCCATCAATAGTGTTGAGCTCAAGATAATAATAAAACCAAAGGATAAACAGAAAGTAGATAATCTACTCTCTAATGATCTATTTATATTTATTGAAAACAGCAATTCTGATATTTAATACTTACTGCCTTCATCTTGCAAACAATGAGCCAACAAAAGTCCCATTGAAATCAGTTGCAGTTTTGAGTGGGCAGCAATTGAATAATCAGGCCTTTACTTCGCAGTGAAAAAAAATAGCCAAATTTTCCTGTCATCCGCATTACTCAAACTCTAAAATGGATTTGAAAAGTAAAGTTAATCTCATCAGCAGAATGGGAAGCAGAATTGTCAGTCTAAAGTGCAGAGAACACCATTACAATTTTTAATTGATTTTCATACAAATGTTCCTTTCAGTATAAAATTAGTCCCTCTTCCTTCCATGAATGGTCAATGGAGAGCATTAAACTAAGCTATCACTTCTACCAGTAGAAAAATATTTACAGTCAAAAAGCCAGAAATCAAGCTGACATCCCACCCCTGGACTCAACCAAATGCTAAATCAAATAAATGCACCTTGCATCATGCTCTGATACACACAGTGCTGAATCTGGAAAAGAAAATGTTCAGCAGAGCTGTAAAATCAGTAGAGATGGGCAATCAGTGATTTTTTTTCAGTGGTGTTTGTAATTTAGTCCTTTCACAAAGACAGGTTCAGGTGGGCTGCCTTAAAACTGCTTATCTGGTCTGGGCTTGGAGAGACATTTGCTCTCTGTGATCTGCTAAGTATTGAATTTGAAGGGATTTAATAATTCTTTATGAGTTTCTCTCCAACCTTTCCCCTCTTTTCTCTGGAAGCCTGATTAAATGAGCATTATTTCTTCTTAAGTAATTTTACAGGTCATTTATCTTAGATTTATGGGTATCAATCTACTTTAGAAGGTATTAGATAGCTTTAATGTTTGACACATTCTCTAAATCATTTACTGTGCTTTCCATTTGCACTAGATGATCAGTACTCTTTTCAATATTAGATTTTATTGACAATGCACCATACAGAGTTCTATTTCATTATATTATAATGATGTAAGATAGGTGAATGATTAGGAATTAATAAATCCAAAGGTTCGCTCCTGATTGTTGACACAAAGCACAGGAATAATGTAAGTTCTTTCATATCAAAATGTTTCTCACTGATACAAAAACATGTACATTTCCAATCCTGAGTGTAGAACAGAAACTTGGAAATAGTATACTAGAATTTCTGATTTAAATTGATGGACCAAATCCTGAAGTTCTGTTTATACTCAGCTAAAACTCATTGAATTCAATGGAGATTTTGCTTGCGTAGAGATTTTTTTAAAAACCAACACCCACCAATCAACAACAACAACAAAAAAACCTCTTCAGAATCTGGCCCATTAGTTTAAATGTCTATGACAATCAACAAAAATGTTGATAAAACATGACCATGTCTTCATATAACATTATCCAAAGGACCAGATCCTGTTAGGGTAAATCAGTGTTATCCATTGACTTCAATGGAAAATCTGGCCCTATATTTATATTATACATGGAAAACTGGAGTTGATTGGAAGAGAGAAAGTACACAGGGCCAGGTCCTGTTAATGTAAAATGGCATATGTCCATTGAGTTTTGTAGAGCTATAACTCTTTATACCAGCTGAGGCTTTTCTCCTCACAAGATATATTTTTAATACTCTTTGCTTTTGTAATGTTTTGCTGCAAATTGGAACAACCTGTTGCCATTAGAGCTGCTTGAAATGTTTCAGAATATAGATTTTTGGCAATATATTTTGTTGAAACCTCAACTAAAAAAAATACCAGGGTGACTTTTTGTTTTTAATATCAAGTCAAAAAAATGCTGATGAAATGATCTTTGTGTGTGTGTGTGTGTGTGTGTAAGAAACATATTCTTATTTTTCCAACCAGCTGTAGCTGATGTTACAAAATGTAGGAATTGGCATACATTTGTGTAATTGTGAGTAGTAACAAAATTACAGTGGACTCACTGTTTCTCACTTTGTTAATTCAAAGAATCACTAGTTGTGACAAATGCCATGGCAGGCTCACTCAGTATCGACCCTGATTTAGTAGCAGAGGCTCTGGTCTTGCAAGATGCCTCGTACTCTCGACTCCCACTGAAATCAATATTGGGCCCCGGGTGAGGTAGTAAAACAATGCTGCTAGGTTGCATTACTTCGGTAAAACATTGTGCAGAGAATTAGCTAACATACTGTGAAATATTACAAACATCCCAAGTCCCATTTTTTCCTAGTAAATGAACAAAATGCTTCTTTTAATGCAGTACGTAGGTTATTTTGGTTTTGTTCACTCACTTGCTAAATCTGGAAAATGTAGTAATTCTCTACGGGTCTCCCAATCAATAGCATAAATTCATTAACTACTGGGGGAGGGGTCAAAAGGCTTGGGAAAATTTGTTAGTATGATCCACAACGTTTATCTATCAGAGAAAGGAATTGAGGACATTTCTTTGGAAAGCAATCAAAGGGCAAAGTTCTCTTCTCGGAGCTGCCTGGTAATTCTTGATTTAATGCTGTGCTCTGGGGAAGGCTGCAACTCTGAACAGTAGGGAGAGCGGAATAGTTGGGCTGAGGTCTGCCTAACGGATCAGATAGAAGGATTTTTTCCCATTGACGGTAGAAATGTATTATTGTTTATACAGTACCACAGGTATGTATGGCAGTTTAGAGGTGATTACTAAATAACAACCTTTGCCCCAAAGATTATAATTTAAATTAGATATAGCACAAGGAATGACAACAGATAAGGATAGGGCTGGGAGGAGGGGTATAATGCTGGTAAAAAAAAAAAAAAAAAACAGATTCAATTTACCAGAGATGCCTAAGAAAGGATTTGTCTTACCTGCATGTTGGTATGTATCTCATGGAGAAGGTTGGTCTGTAACTTGATGGATTTTTTCCTTCATCATACTTGAACAGGCATAGAAAATATCATAATGCCATATATATATATATATAAATCCATGGTATTCCCACACCTTGAATATTGTGTGCTGTTCTGGTGCCCCATCTCAAAAAAATGTATTTTAGAATTGGAAAAGGTACAGAGAAGAGCAACAAAAATGATTGGGGGAAGGAAGAGCTTCCATATGAGGGGAAATTAAAAAGATTGGGACTGTTCAGAGGGGGTATGATAGAGACCTATAAAATTGTTAATGCTGTGGAGAAAAAGTGGTATTTACCCCTTCCCATAACACAAGAACTAAGGGTCCCCCAATGAAATTAACAGGGAGCAGATTTAAAACAAACAAAAGGAAGTATTTTTTCATCCAATGCCCAGTCAACCTGTGGAACGCATTTCCAGGGGATGTTGTGAAGGCCAAAAATATAACTGGGTTTAAAAAAGAAATGGATAACTTCACGGAGGATAGGTCCATCAATGGCTATTAACCAAGATGGTCAGGGATGCAGCCCCATGCTCTGGGCATCTAGTCTATACCACAGACCTAGATGGTATAAGGACATCACTCAGGTGTGTGAAAAATCCAGTCCCCTGAGTGACAGTTATACCAACCTAACCCATGTAAACACTATGTCAACAGCAGAGCTTCTGTCAGTGACATAGCTACCTCCTTTCAGGGAGGTAGATTAACTATGCCGATGGGAGAGCTCTCTCCAGTCGGTATAGAACAGGGGTTCTCAAACTTTATTGTACTCTGACCCCCTTCTGACAATAAAAATTACTACATGACCCCAGGAGGGGGGACTAAAGCCTGAGCCCACCTGAGCCACACCGCCCCCGGCTGGGGAGGCCAAAATCAAAGCCCAAGGCCTCAGCCCCAGATAGGGGGCCTGCAGCCTGAGTCCAATGGCCCAGGGCTGAAGCCCTCAGGCTTTGGCTTCAGCCCCGGGTCCCAGCAAGTCTAAGCCAGCACTGGCGACCCCATTAAAATGGAGTTGTGACCCACTTTGGGGTCCTGACCCAGTTTGAGAACCACTGGCATAAAGATTCCTCATTAAAGCGCTACAGTGGTGCAGCTGCATTGGTATAGTTGTGCTGACGCAGCGTTTTAAGTGCAGACGTGCGCCGGGTGTCCTAAGCCTTTAACTGCCAGATGCTGGGAGTGGACAACAGTAGATGTCTTAATTTAGGAGAAATTAAGCCTGCCAACGCTTAATTAAAGGTTCCAGAAAGGATGCATGGAAGCTCAGAATTCATGGGGTCTACTTTGTGTGCACAAGGCAGAGCAGGCTTGGATTGGTGCCCCACAACACTATAAGTGACCCAAACAAAAGCTCATTGAGTTAAAAGATAAACCTTCTTCACTCAAAAAAGAATTTAAAACTTGTAGGTTCTGTCTTGCTGGCAAAATAAAAAGAGTATTCCTCAAGTCCAGAGGCTCCCGGGACAACGGAACTGCATGGTTCTACTGCACAAAGTGTGTGCGCCTTTTGGAATTGACAGAATTCAAGGAGGCCTTACAGGGTAAGGGCACATAAGGAGTCATATAGGCTACTACAGCCATTGAACTGTAATAACTTATAAGGAGAAGCTCCATAGCTGCTCTGGGAGTCCTCCTTCCAACTCCTCTTCCTCCAATCTGCCCTGTTACCTGGGCTGAGGTTTTGCTCCCACATGTATTTTTAAGTCTTCCCCAGACTTTACGTTACATATCAAGAAGTGGTTCAAAAGGAAATGTTATAATAACTCTTGCTCTGAAGCCACCTCAGCATGGGTTTTAGATTTGTTCCTGCTGACATTAAATTCCACAATAAACAAGACATTGCCACACTCATGCCAGTATTACATGCACATTCCTTACTTTATATAAATAACTTTCAGGGAAGGAAGACTTTACCTTGTAGTCTCCAACAATCTGACTGTTTACTATTCAGCACTCCGTTCACTCTGCCTTGAAGGGATGTTTGTTACAACTGACATTTTTTAAATAGACTGTGTACATACGTAAAACAAATACAACTATCAGCTGGCATAGCCAACAGTGCAGGTGTAAAGCTTTACGTCAATACAAAAATATTCTTAATGGAGTTATTGTGCTAACTTTCAAACAGCAGGCCACAGTGCGAAGAGCATACTACCCTCAAAGTTGTTTGCCCCCTGGAAATATTTCACATTCTGTTCTGAATTCAAGTGGGACTATATTAATTTATTGGGAAAATTAAATGATTCACTGCGACTATAGTTTGATTTTAACTGCCATGTGTGTGTTGTCTGGTTACCCAGCTGCTATAATTTGAAGTTTGCTATATACAATGAACACCTGAAGAGACATCACCAAATAATCAGAAGCTAAATAACTTTCATTTTTGACTTTGCTCATTTACAAACATCAAGTGTTTCATTTGCATGTTTCATGTTCTTTGTTAGAGCTCCACTCATTCCTCAAAAACAGGGCAAATTTGAGCATTTAATCAAAGCAAGGAGTAGGGCAGAGCTGCTCTGCCCCAAAGGAAGTTTTAGACAGGGATTTTATTTCAAAGAGAATCGCTGCCTGAGCTGCCCCATGTACAAGGGGACTGTGCAGGTTGCACTATTCTTTCTGGACTAATTGTGGACTCCTTGCTAATGTTGATGATCACTTAACTGACATGAGAACCCTTCAGGTAGCTCTAAATTTATGCCAGGGGACAAGCTGGGCACATAGCCGAACCAGGAACAGGGCAGTAACAAAAAGAAGAACAGGAGTACTTGTGGCACCTTAGAGACTAACAAATTTATTAGAGCATAAGCTTTCGTGGACTACAGCCCACTTCTTCGGATGCAGTGGGCTGTAGTCCACGAAAGCTTATGCTCTAATAAATTTGTTAGTCTCTAAGGTGCCACAAGTACTCCTGTTCTTCTTTTTGCAGATACAGACTAACACGGCTGTTCCTCTGAAACAGGGCAGTAACAAAGGTAATGCAAAGGTGAGCCAAACCCATCTTTGCACCCTCTCTCCTGAGCGGCTCTCTGTGTTTCTGGGCTCCAGCTAAGGATCACAGCCATAGTGGGTAGAATAACAATAGTGGCATCAGGAGGACTGGGGTTCAGAAATAGTGGTTTCTGCAAATCTCACAGGAATGAAAGAGAGGGATCACACAAGCCACTCTGGGGTGTAATTCCAAATAACTTTTAAATGGAAACGGGAGGAAACAGAGACTCCAAGTTCTACATATCCTGCTGATTTTCAGATTGAGAAAGTGTGACTAGACAGCTAAAAGAGCATAAATAATTTCTGAAAATCACAACACAAATGGCTAATATATTTAGGAGTGTTTGTGGGCAATCCCATTACACAATTAGTACAACCTATGACCAAAAAACCCCAAGGCCCTATGCAATGAAAAAATATATTACACTTGGGGTAAAAGTCAGCAGTGTGGGTGCACTTGGAAAAACCTGCCATAGCACACACAACTTGGGGCTCAACTGTACAGCTGTGCTTATCTGTCTGATCTGCATCAACATATGCTGATTATGTAATAATGGGTGTGTGGATTTTTTTACAGGTACACTTATGTCCATTTGGGAACATTTTAATTTCACATCTGTGAGAAGTGACTTATACGTAACTATTCTGAAAATATAGCCAACAATTTTAAAGAGGAAACCTAATTATTTGATGCGTTCCAAATTCAAGTGCAGTCTTGGTGCAGAGGGACAGAAGGATGATTCAATGAGAGAAGCTGATCAAGATATTAATAGATGAAAGAAACCACTCTTTTTCTCCTTCTCCTACTCTACCTTTTCGAAGCTTAGTCTCCCTTTCCTTCACATTGCTCCTTGCTTAACCTTCCATGTTTGCTTAACCTGCGGTGTCTTCCCACACTAAGGCTATGTCATCACTGCAAAACAGATCTTTTTTTAAACAGCAGGATAACTAATGCAAATGAGCTATCCTACTGTAAAATCCTACTGGAGATAAGCACTTATTTTTACCACAGGGCAGCCAGGCAAGATCAATACTGCACCTCTGCCTGTGGTTGACCTCACCTAGCTACTTTGCAGTAGAACTCCAGGTGCCTTCTTGTCAGGGCCGGCTCCAGGCACCAGCTTAACAAGCAGGTGCTTGGGGCGGCCAAGGGAGAGGGGCGGCACCTGCGGCAATTCAGGGGCGGCAGGTCCCTCACTCCCTCTAGGAGCGAAGGACCTGCCGCTGAACTGCCACCGCCGATCGCGGCTTTTTTTTTTCCCCCCCCAATTGCCGCCACCGATCATTTTTTTTTTGCTTGGGGCGGCAGAAATGCTGGAGCCGGCCCTGCTTCTTGTTGCCAGTAGGATTTTATTGCAGGGTAGCTCAGGATTAAACAAAGACTGCGAATGGCTAGCCAACTACAAAAGCAGTTTCTCCTCCCTTGGTGTTCACACCTCAACTGCTAAAAGAGGACCTCATCCTCCCTGATTGAACTAATCTCATTATCTCTAGACTGATTCTTGCCTGCATATTTATAACTGCCTCTGGAAATTTGCACTACATTCATCTGATGAAGTGGGTATTCACCCACGAAAGCTTATGCTCCAATACGTCTGTTAGTCTATAAGGCACCACAGGACTCTTTGTCGCTTTTTACAGATCCAGACTAACATGGTTACCCCTCTGATATAAGGCACATTAGTTATCCTGCAGTAAAAACATACCCTTTTTTTTGGGTAGTGAGCACAAAGTCAACCACCTTTTCCTTTCTTTATAGTGAGTCTCTCCAACTTCTATCAAAATCTCTTCATGGCAAGGACCTGGTTAAACGATTTAAGTCCAGTCCTCTGGAAAGCACTGTGTACATCTATCGTATAACAAAAGTAATAAATAATAAAGACTAAGTATACTGAAAGTTGAAAATAGTCCCATTTGTTTGCACAAGGAATGACAATGTAAGCTACTTTTAGACAGACACTAACATAGGAATGCAACATGACAAGGGACCTTAAAAATAGTAAGTCTGATTTTAACCTATAAGAGCCAGGAATCCTTAAATTCATCATATTGTATCAATACCAGTACATCCACATCCAAAGCATGACCTGTTGCATTTCATGTTAGCATTTTAAAACATAAAATGATTTCCCATTTTTAAATTAGGGCTGTCAAGTGATTCCAAAAAGTAATCATGTGATTAACCGCACTGTTAAACAATAATAGAATACTAGTTATTTAAATATTTTTGGATGTTTTCTTCATTTTCAAATATATTGATTTCAATTACAAAGTGTACATTACTCACTTTTTTTATTACAAATATTTTCACTGTAAAAAACAGAAGAAATAGCATTTTTCAATCCCCCCATTACAAGTACTGTAGTGCAATCTCTTTATCATGAAAGTTGAACTTACAAATGTAGAATTATGTACAAAAATAACTGCATTAAAAAACAATGTAAACTATAGCGCCTACAAGTCCACTCAGTCCTTCTTGTTCAGCCAATCGCTCAGACAAGCAAGTTTGTTTACATTTGCGGGAGATAATGCTGCCCACTTCTTGTTTACAATATCACCTGAAAGTCAGAACAGGTGTTCGAATGGCATTGTTGTAGCTGGCGTCACAAGATATTTATGTGCCAGATGTGCTAAAGATTCATATGTCCCTTCATGTTTCAACCACCATTCCAGGGGACATGCGTCCATGCTGATGACAGGTTCTGCTCGATAACAATCCAAAGCAGTACGGACTGACACATGTTCATTTTCATCATCTGAGTCAGATGCCACCAGCAGACGGTTGATTTTCTTTTTTGGTGGCTCGGATTCTGTAGTTTCTGCATCACAGTGTTGCTCTTTTAAGACCTCTAAAAGCATTCTCCACACCTAATGCCTCTCAGATTTTGGAAGGCACGTCAGATGCTTAAACCTTGAGTCGAGTGCTGTATCTTTAGAAATTTCACATTGGTAACTTATTTGCATTTTGTTAAATCTGCACTAAAAGTATTCTTAGAACAACATGTGCTGGGTCATTATCTGAGACTGCTATAACATGAAATATATGGCAGAATGTGGGTAAAACAGCAGGAGACATACTATTCTCCCCCAAGGAATTCAGTTACAAATTTAATTAACACATTATTTTTTCAACGAGTGTCATCAGCATGGAAGCACGTCCTCTGGAATGGTGGCCGAAGCATGAAGGGACATACGAATATTCAGCGGATCTGGCACGTAAATACCTTGCAACACTGGCTACAAAAGTGCCATGTGAATGTCTGTTCTGACTTTCAGGTGACATTGTAAATAAGAAGCGGGCAGCATTATCTCCCATAAATTATAAACAAACTGGTTTGTCTTAGCAATTGGTTGCACAAGATGTTGGATTGATTGGACTTGTATGCTCCAAAGGTTTACATTGTTTTGTTTTTGAGTGCAGTTATGTAACAAATGTAGATTTTTTTTTGTAAGTTGCACTGTCATGATAAAGAGAATGCACTGCAGTACTTTTATGAGGTGAACTGAAAAATATTATTTCTTTTATCATTTTTACAGTGCAAACATTTGTAATAAAAATAATATAAAGTGAGCACTGTACACTTTGTATTCTGTGTTGTAATTAAAATCAATTTATTTGAAAATTTAGAAAAACATCCAAAATATTTAATAAATTTCAATTGGTATTCTATTGTTTAACATTGTGATTAATCAATCATGATTAATTTTTTGAGTTAACTGCAATTAATCCACAGCCCTATTTTAAATCAGTTCTTACATTTTAAGAATCATATGGTATGTCAGATCACTCATCCTGGTGTCTCCTTACAGAACCCGTGGGTGAAAACCTGGCCCTACTTAAGTCAATGGGAATTTTGCCGTTGGCAGTGTTAATTTACTTCAATTGGACTGTTTGTACAAGTTTGGCATGTGGGATTTGAACCTTATTTAGGAATTTTAGTAGATTCCTCAGCTGTTCCATATATATATATATATATATATACACACACACACACACACACTAAGTCTGCATGTTAAATCAGTGTAACAATACTTTGCACTCATATAGTACTATTCATCTACGAAGTGCTTTATAAATCTCCCAGAGTATGGCTACACAGCAAACACACACTTGTGGCTGTGTCAGATGACTCAGACTCACAGGGCTATGGACTGAAGCCTGATCTCAGGGACCCTCCCTCCTCACTGGATCCCAGAGTTCAGGCTCTGGCCTGAGCCTGAATGTCTAAACCACAATTTTATAGCCCTGCAACCTGCGTCCTGTGATCCCGAGTCATCTGACCTGGGCAGAAGGTATTATTTGGGGGGTAACTTTCATACACAACTCCTTGTCAGCTATTTGTGTGCTCAAACTAGGAACTGTTGGCTTTTATAGCTGGATGTGAGCCCTCAGGAGTTTGCTGACCAATGCTAGATGAGCAGAGACCAAAAGTGACAAAATCAGAAACATTAGCATAAATCAACCATAATGAGTTAGCTTTCTGACAACCTTTTCCTGACTAAAAATATTCTGCCCATGCAACATTCTAAACAGTTGCTTTACAAGGTCATGATGTCCACATTTGAAATATGCTCTCAAGTACACATTCACAGCCCATTCCCACCCAGATGGTGCTACTGGATGTTATTTATTTTTTAAATTACTTTTGATGAATAATGTGGAGCCACTGCCCCCTTCTGGTTTTATTCTCATTTCCATACACACCAAGTATATGCCCATGCAAGTGAAAGAGTGACAAACAAGACTCTTTAGGTAACTCATTCTCTTTCTTAATCAGGTTTAGAGAGGTTTTTCATTAATATTTATTTTCACCATCATAAATGTGGATGGAAGGAAATATTTGTTATAACATGTTAAAGAAATTATGTAATTTTACTGCTTAAAACGTTGTTTTCCAATATTCCAGTTAATATTTAGCCTAACCTTAGAAGCATGATTGAAAGCACTTGGTTAAATATGAAAGGGTCAGAGCTCTGTAACGTAAAAGTGAATGGATTTCACAGTTCTAGAACGTATTACACAATTAGGTTTCATTTTGGGCTAACCAACATTTATACAATATGTGACAAAATACGGAACAATGCTAATGTATATTGAAGTAACAAATACAGTCAGAATTATAAAGTGTTACAAATTTTCAGACAAAACTCCTATTGAAGTCAGAAGCAGCTATGTCTGAGTAAGAACGGTAGGATCCAGTCCCATGTTTATGTAATTTCAATATGGTGGACATAAAAAAATTGTTAAATGATACTAGAGTTTTTAACAAGTTCAGCAAAAAATTTAATATGAACTTAAGAAAATAATCTTAGATCAAAAGTGTATAATTACATGTTAATGACATTCTCTCCTTAATATATCCGCAATGTCTTCATATGGTGTTCTCTATTGTAAGCCAACAATATGTATTTCCATCAGTGAAAATTTATGAAAATACTGTAGATTGGGGGGGTGGAATGCTAGAATCATATTTAAAAATATTTTATAATAGGAGGAACACAAAGGAGTTGAATTACTGAGAAGTTTAACATTTTATCAGAAATTACTATTTAGAAGTAGACTTCACTTTTATATTTTTGAACTACATATCCTTCTCATCCTTTTATCTTACTAAGTATAGAGTAAATATAAATCCTATTAGGGGACAGTAAAGTTGTTAAATTTGGATGGATATTTTCCTCAAACATTAGCTCAATGGTTTCCTTTGTAAAAAAATAATTAAATTAATGCTAACTGTCGCCTTTTGTTTTCATAGATTTCTCTAAAGCTCAGCACCACTTCTTGTCTAGCTACTCAGGTATTTTTTAATTTGTCTATTCTCACAGTATAAGCCTCTTCCTCCATTTGCAGTTTTTCGTTTATCTCAGTCTGTGAAGACAATCAGAAAAAAAAAAGTGGTTACGATGAAGCTATTTTGTGCTGCACATTGTCTTTGTGGTTTTGACATATTATAGTGCCTTAAGACAGACATTATCCTGCACACACCTTCCTGTTTTGCAGACATTATGGTGTTCCAGCCTGTACTTATGTGATAACACTTTATCATATTACTGTGTACAATCCCAGTGTAGTATGTCTGCCATGAACAGGAAGGGATATTGGGACAGCCATTTTTCATACAACCTTAAATTAGGAGATAGGCTAATTTGTCTGTATTCTCAGACAGATTTCACCACTAAACACCAAATCAGAAAAATTGCTCTGGGGTTTGGTTATTGCAGTGTTTTCTTTTACTGCAGATATTAGGTCTCCAGTGTAATACATTTTACTGACCCACTACTGGAACTTAGAAAGCATATTGGAAATGAACAATAAAAAACAAGGTTTATGAGATTTTGCTTGTCTGTCTTGATTATAAACATAATAATGAATATATATTATACATAGGAACTCCAGAATTCTGAAGCATTTCAGTGCTTAAATTTCAATGTAATATTTGCAATGAAGGTACATGGAATGTGACACATTTTAGCAAATTTGTTGGCAGTGATAATATGTAGCTGTCTGCAATTCTGTTGCCTGTAGAAATCTGGGCACACTGGATCTAATTCCATGAATATCAGAGGCCTTGGAATTTATGTAACCTTTTCAGTATGCATAGATGTATATGTCCATGGAAACAGATGGTGTTTCATAACAAAAATAGATCAGAAATGGAAAGAACACAAGATAAGGTCCTTCCAAGTTTTCTATGAAAGTTTGGAGAGGGTAAAAAATATACTTTACTGACTCCATACAAAATCACCACAGATTTAGGGCCAAATTATATTGAAATTAATATGGATGTTAACAGAGAACTATGTAATTTATACTAGTAGAAAAATCGGTCCTTAAAATCAAGTGCTGAATTCCATCCAAGAAAGTTTGTAGTAGGTTACCTTTTCAGTTAAACTTCAGGCCCTTAGCCTTAAAATCCCTATATTGCCATACTCCAACATACCAAGCAGTGATGGGCAAATCTCAAAATATTCTGAAATTCTGAAAAGCTTGGATAAAGCACCAAAAAAATCTGAATTCTTATTTGAACTTTATCCAGATCTTATCTGAACTTTACTCAGATCTTATCTACCTTGTTCCCTGTGTTTGGACCATTGTCAAGTATAAACAAACAAGTCCATATCCCATTGACCCGTGTCTTCTAGGTACATACTTAATCACTTTCCTGAGGAGAACTGAATCTCCAAGTTAATTCTCTCACTCACAACCTAGCTGCCCTTCTGTTCCCATTCATATATCCTTCTCTGATAAATGTCTTTAATGAAAATCAGCTATCCCTGTGGCAGCTCCTGCTTCAGACCACTACCATTACCATTACACCTACTTTGAGCCAGCACTGTGATCCGACACTTAATGGTATTTCCTTGATTCAACAGCACCAGAGGATGTATTACATCCATTGGCGAAACAATGCCGAGTATAAGATCGCAGTTCAATGTCTAAGAATATAGTGGAAGGATTTTGATCATGGATCAGACAGAATCTAATGATAAGAGCAACTGGGGGAGGGGGGCTGTCAAAGAGCAGAGGAATCAGTTGTAGGAGAAGAGTCTGTGAGGGGAGGACAGTTACTACAATAAAGAGGATATTATTCTCTGGGTAGGTAACCAGAGCTTGAAAGATGGAAAAAATGCATCTCTCGCTTGATCCTGCAGTTCTTTTTCATGCAAAACTCTCAAGGACTTCACTGGGAGTTTTGCCAAGGTAAGGTCTGCATGGTCAAGAGAAAAATGTGTATTTAATTTCTTAGAAAAGATGCAGGTTCTATTTGCATGTATAGGCCCAGACTTTTTCATCTATTTCTAATGACAAGTTGAATGGGAATACGGAGTCAAACCTGGAAGGCATTGCGCTGGTGTCAATTTTCCAGCTAATGTTTCCCATTCATGCATAATCCATACAACTACAGTTTCTCAATATCAAACTATTTTCAGATAATGTGATATTGTTAATAATAAAGTGTTTCTCATTCAAATACGTACATCACTGTGAGCAAATGTGCACCATATAAGATTATAATGGTATGTTCTGATTACAACAGCTAATACAGAGTGATAAGTGCAATGAAGTCAATAATAATGGATACTGAACAAGGTTTTGGCTGTTTCTCTTCAGTATGTTCAGATGTTTGATGGAGCAGGATGCAATACGAGATGGTCAAATAGTCTATTCCACTGGGGCAACTCTTATGTAACTACACACAAAGAAACTAAAGTATAGACTAGACTTACATATGTTTGTAATACAGAACCTACATAATAATTGAGTGTGTGTATAAGTTTCAAAGGCTGCATATTAAGCATATTCAATATGGCATGTGTTCTCTCACTGCATCAGATCCTACACTACTGAAAAGGAATTTTTCCATTGATATGAAAGAGTAGGATTTAGCCCATACTTTCTAAATAACACAGCAATTGTGAAGACGTGTTGTTATGTTACTGAATCTATTTTTGGCTCTTATTACATGTGAGATGACTAATTTGCAAGTTATGTATATCTGTTAAACCACATTCCTACAGCAGATGAATGTGTTGTTTGTCAGCATAGTGTGGGTACAGTTTACAGTCATTAATTAGCTAATTAACTACAGTTAGAATTAGTGAACATATTTCTAAAATAGTACCTGAAGGCTGCCAATAATTTCATTTGTGATCTGACCCAATACTGACTTAACATCTTCAATGGTGAACCCAGCCATAGGATCTATGTCCAAGGATTCTGTTTCTGGTTGGAGTCCTTCTGGATGACATTCTTGATTGATTTCCTAATAAATTAAAAGTAAATGCCACAATAAATGTTTCAGTTTGAACATTCCACTATTATATACAATATCAAAGTGTTGCCAGCCCAAAGGCACAACAGCAATGTGCTGTGCTGGCATGTGAAAGATTTTAATTTGGGAAGAGATCTTCAGAGTGTTTTTTACTGGCCAATACAGAGAAGGCACACTGCTGAGGTATTGTGATTGTTTCCTAAGGAATGGTGAGAGAGGCTGACTGAATACATGCCATACATGCTCCCTTGCTGACCAATTAATGCATCAACAGCAACTTCATTCAGTCTTAAAACTGAGCGCACATTATACCCTAGTAGCAGAAGATGGACAGAGGAATCAAACTGGTGACTTTCACTGTGTTCCTATGGGAAAAAGTGGGGAGATGGCTCACAGTAGAACAGATGAAAAAAGAAACCCTTACCTCAGTTTCCACCTCTGATTCTGGGGGTAATGCAATAAACGATGAATACATATCATAAGATATACCTTCTTCTAGCGGAGCTGGGAAAAGTGTATCCATTGGTTTGACAAGTTCAACCACATTCTGCTTGGATTAAAAAAACCCTCATTGTAATATTGGATTTAATTCTTGCTCACAGCTTTGTGAAGACTTTTTGAAAGGAAATAAAATGCTTGGCTCACAACAAACTTAGTACCTTTTTGTTACCATCCAAGTGCTTGAAATTGGAAAGCCAACTGACAACTATTACAGACCACCGTTTGCTTTCTGACAAGTTCTTCCAGGGGCTCTCATTAAAACGGAACAATTTATCTGAAAAGAGCTCTTGATTTCCATAGGTTCCATAGCAATGCAATTCCATACCCACCTGGATAATGAAGTTTGGAAACTAAAGTGTTGAGCGTACCTTAAAGATTATTATAAAATAGAAAATTGTCAGTCCTGAATAAGAATGTTTGTTGTATCTTAGAGTCAAAGGTCTCAGGTCATCACTGCATTATTTTATTAATTCCAAACCCCTTATACTGGGGTTCCACAGTGCCAAGTCAGGCCCCAAGATTGTATGATGTTTTTTGTTCATTTGTTTATTTGGGGGACTCACTGCTGCAGCGCCTCCTGCTAGTCTCTCAGGGAATTAGCTCATCCAGCCTCTGGAGCGCCCTCTGCAGGCCAGTGTCCCGCTGCCGCTGGCCCCTGTGTCCCTCCCAGGACCCGGTGCCCCTTGTCTTTGGGGTGCTGCCCCTGGCAATACCCTCGCAGTCTCAGGGTCTCCCCACCCAGGGGAACCCCCAACCCTCTATCCCCACCTTGCCTCAGTCATGGGCTACTGCTAGTCACCATCTAGCCCCCGCTAGCTGGGGCAGACTGCAGTATAAAAGCCACTCATCATAGGCAAGGAGGGTTTGGACCTGCTGCTTCTGTCTATCCGTGGACTGCCCCCTGTAACCCCAGTACCTAATTGGCCTTCCACTAGGCCACAGCCTGGGCAGTTTCCAGGCCAGAGCTCCTCAGCTCCCTTGGCCTTCCCCCAGCTCTGCTCTGCTCCGCTCCAGGTACCTTCTCTCAGCTCCCTGCAGCCAGGTCCCTCCCTCTCAAAGCTAGAGAGAATCTCTGTTGGCTTTTGGCTCCAGCCCTCTTATAAGGGCCAGCTGGGCACTTGTTAAGCCAGCCACAGCTATGGCTGCTTTCCAATCAGCCTAGCCTTTCCCCTGCCACAGCCCGCCCCCAGGGTTCTTTTAAACCTTTCGGGCAGGAGCGGGGTAACCACCCCACTATAGGGGGGTTTTACCTTACAGTTTCCCTTTAAATAGAGTCATATAGTTAAAAATCAGGAGGGACCACAAGTTCATGACCTCCTATATATCACAGGCCACCAACACCAACCAACACCTGCCCATTTAAACCCAACAACCAAAATGAGACCAAAGTAAATGAGAGTCACAGGAGACTAAATTATTATGTGGTATAGACAAAGAATAGGAGGGATCGAATTGCACCAGTGCTTGAGGCCCCTGCAATGGCAGAGAAATGATTAAGAGAGATATACCCGGATAATCCTGGCAAATGACCTACAACCACATACTGCAGATAAAGGCGAAAACCCCCAAAGGTCACTGCCAGTCTAATCTAGGGGGAAATTCCTTCCTGACTCCAGGCACTCTTCCTTCCTTTTCTGTTCTGAGTCTTATAACCACCCTTGAATTGTCAGATTATAACTAAATTACAACACAACTAGTTTCTTTTATAAGTCATAACAGTCACAAAATTCAAACAAAAGATATTAAAAAGTGCCTGACATGGCAAGGTAGACTATGAAATATCATGTGTAGTAATAAAAGGTTTATGAACAGTACTATACTTCGAAGCAAAAATGCAGTGAAAGGGTCATTATGAATTGTCCCTTCCTATATGTTGCAGTCTTAATAAGTCCAGGGGAAAATTAGAATGAATGAATTGTGGTGAAAGCCCAGAGCCAACAACTGTATTTAAATGAATCCTTCTAATGAAATACTTTCCTTTAAAAACTACAATTAAGTCTTTGTATTTCCTTAGAACAAAACCTTATGTTTAACACCAGAAATGGTTCTATAGCAAAATCTATTTAAAAACACAGAAGGAGTCAGGGTCAGTATTATACTTCTGCTTATAAACAGTTACAATTTCCCTAAAATAAACTTATAACTTTCTGAAGTATGTGAATAGATTTAAGACAAATTACACTGATTTATATTAAAATATTAGTGCTGCTTATTGAAAAATTGTGAAGATTTTTAATTTTCAGAGTTATTTACTCATGACAAAGTTGTATTGTTCAAAATAGCCTCGTAAATCACTATAATTCTTGAGCTGTGAGAAACAGTTTGATGGGGGGAAAAGCGGACAAAATGTTATGTTAATGGATTATGCAATCTATTTGTGCTAATATGATGTTGCACGTGCCACAGAAATGAGTCAGATCCTCACTGACTGTTATAGGCCCATGGTGCAAAGGACCCTTAAACCACCCTTAAAGTGGCTGATGAGGAGTCCCCCATATTGGAGGAATCCTGGGCTGGCCCCAGCAGTGCAGAGGGTGTCATGATCAGCTGGGGACAAGGGGAAATGTGATAGAGACAGAGGAAGTGGAACTAAATCACAATATGCTTTGCCAGTCTCCAGGTGGTGCAATGCTCCCTGGGGAACCATGCTAACCGTAACAAGTTTCTAGGGGGGGAGGGATAGCTCAGTGGTTTGAGCATTGGCCTGCTAAACCCAGGGTTTTGAGTTCAATCCTTGAGGGATCCTTAGGGATCTGGGGCAAAATCAGTACTTGGTCCTGCTAGTGAAGGCAGGGGGCTGGACTCAATGACCTTTCAAGGTTCCTTCCAGTTCTAGGAGATAGGATATCTCCAAAAAAAAAAAAAAAAAAAAAAAAAAAAAAAGTTGCAGCTGCTTTAACTTGCACTGGAGATCAGTTTGGTGGTGGTGGTTTAGAGCCGGCTTTATGAGCTTGGTACAGCTGAGGATTGCACTTACTGTTTCAATGTTACTCTAAACCTATAACCATATACAATTACTTTTCATTTAATTCTTTTCTAGTGGAGGTTTGCATAAAAATGGACAAGTCTTAAAAAGTAGTCATATTGTTCCCTGTGTATGTCATTTGTATTTTTTGTTGAGAACTAGCAGACTGCCTTTTTAGAAATGTGGGCATAGCACAGATAATAAAATAGTATCAAGGAATATTTCTAAACAGAATAACAACAGGATTAGTAAGAAATTCTAATAAATTAGTTCTACAGATGTGGTGGTGGTGGTTATAAAATTAACTTTGCATAAGTTATGAATACAGAATTACATTTCCCCCAGATGTTATCTGTTACTTAAATTAATGTTGCTTAAGTTACCATTATAATAAATAATATAATACAGTGTTGGATAAAATGTAAGTTTCTATTGCATAAAAACAAGCAATGGCTGATAACTTTTAATAGTGTATGTAAAGAGTTTTTAATATTCTATAAATAACTGTTTGGTATATCTTAATAGTAATAGCACAAATGTCCACTCTCAAAATATTATGGAGATTAAAACCAGCTATTGACTTATGCAGAAATTCAAGTAATTGGAAAACTCTCCAGTATTTACATATGCAGTATGAAGTGAACCACTCTATTCACGGAATAAATGTCAGAGTTTGAAAATCAGCAAAAGCTAATATTAAGGTCAGTTTGGATTTACTAATATGTTTGCAGAAAATCAGAATCTACATTTGATGCTTGTTCGTTTCTTCTTGAATGAGAAAATGTAATATTTGGCCCAAAGCTCTATTTGCTTCAAGCTTTTCGTATCCTAAAGAAACTTTAAACTCTTTTCCCCATCTTACAAACCATCTACAGTACTGTACTCTCCTCCACATGGTTAAAACTTTATTTCTGTGTAGTAAATCTTACCAAAAAGGCAAAAGTGCTTGTTATATAAAGGATGAAAAGTATTCCCAAATTTCCGCCTTATGGATCTGATCTAAAACCCAGTGATGTACCAGTGAATCTTTCCACTGACTTCAATATGCCTTGGATCAGGCCATATATGAATGATAGCCAAATTAGAAACTATTACTTGTTGTTTCTTCTGTATAAATACACACGCCATACTTGTGGATTTTTAAATAGTATGCTTTAGGGTCATATGATACCTGCAGAGCCACACAAGCTTATATCTAAAAAGTTACTTAAGTGAGATTTCTTATGAGCCAAAACACTTAATGTAGGATTTGCAGGATTTTACCAGCTAGTCTAAATGTACTTAACTCTAGATCTGCAAATCTTCTGAGTTTCAGACATTAGGATGAAAGCCTGTGGTTTATATGGTAGAATACTTGGAATGAATAAACTGATGACTAGAGCTCTAAACTCACACTTTTGGCCAAACCACCAGTTTAACCCTATCTTCAAGCACATATGCATACAATTTGCCTACTGTAGCTGGCTTAATAGGCATTAAGCGGAACACCAAAATTCTAAAAGAGCACCAATTTTATGGGGAGGCTGCTGCTGCTCGCGCCTCAAATACATTGCTTATATTACTTTGCTGCAGTGTGGTGTCCACATTTGAGGACATAAGCAAGCCCAAAGAATGAAGACTGTTATCGGCCAAACAATCATTCCAAAATATAGATCTATGCAGTCTGAATAGGATAGCAGAACTGAGTTCTACACTAATCAGGGGCTAAATTTTTCCTCAACTTCCTTTACTTGCATGGGAGTTGTGTATGCATATTCAAGGGCAGAATTTGGACCACATGAAGACAATTACAATTACATAAAAGAAACAGAACAATAAATCACATTTCTCCTTTATGTTCCTTTTCTTTATCTTAGAATTTATGTTAATCCATTTTAGAAATGGGTTTCTCAGATATAGGAACTGAGCAATAAGCAAATACTTGAACTGTGAAACTCAACTTCACCAGGAATTAATCTGGCCCAAAATTGCTATTTTAAATACTTTGGTGCTATAACTAAATTCACAAAACAGGATATTCCCCCCCCCCCCCCCCTCAAAGCCATAAATCAGTCAGTGACATCTGGCCTCAAGGACATCGGTGTCATCTGAAATGTGGTAATTTATATTAATGAACATCAATATTAAATTTTAAATAAAAAGAATTTGCTGTAGCCATTATGTTTACATATGGGATATTATTTATCGGTTGTGTTCCTCCTTTCCTATACTTTTGCCCATAAATTATTGTAAGGAGAAACAGAGCCATGGTTATAAATATTTTCCCTCTCAGTTTAATCTTCTAAATATCGTCTTACTGTTTCAGTAGCTATACAAGGCACTCCCCTGTTAACCAACAGGCAGGATTTTCTTGCTTCTAAAGCAACTACTGCCAATTTAAATGCTTGGACAACTAGAAAAGGGTGCTCCTACAGGAAGCAACCAAACCCTTCCTTTCTAGAGGCCCCTCTGTGGAAAACACCTCTTAATGTCACATTCAGGGGCTGCCACAGTTTCAGGGATCAAAGAAAAGGAATAATGCCTCCACTTTACTGAATTGCAACATGCTTTCTTTGTATTTAACCAGGCTTTCAATTAATATTGTACAATTCGGAAATGTTAATACATTACAGACATCAAGGAGGGGACAATGAAAATATGACCAGTGTGCTTCCACACGGAGGGCATCAATGCAGTACTGATTCACCTTGGAATAGTAGCTGTAAATTCATATTGTGTTCACAGTAATGCTAACCTTCATGGAGTCATGGGATTACATGAGAATCTCAGTTTTCATTTAAAAAAATAAATAAAGTTAGTGTCTAGCCCTTGTAGTTACTAGGAAAAGATTGCAAATATAAATCCTTGAGGCTCAAAAACCAGAAGGCAAATAAAAGAAACCCAGAATTTATTATTTTTAAGTCAATACCATGATTTCTTGGGGCTTGACTCATGATTTTCAAATGCTTGGAATTAGCAACACTGAGGTACAGTATTATCTCTTTAAGTCATGTATAGTATTGTAGGAGTTTGGGTTTTTTTAAAAACACCAGAAAGCATGGCTCCTGTGTGTTTGAACCCTGCAAACTACTTACTGATATCCTCCCCTTCTCTCTCATGGAAATTCTGCCAGCAAACAAAGCACAGAAGCTGGCTCCAATGTAGATTGCAGGATTTTGTTAATACAGAGACACGTGCTCCCTAAAGATGAAGGCTCATAGAGCATGTGTGGTTGGCATAACTTTTACAAACTTGCAGGCTAGCCCTTACATTCTTGATTTGAAATGAGAGTTGTTCATTATATATAGCGGTAGAGAGATCTGAAATAAAAATCCAGGGACATTTGGACACCAAGTGTCCATCTTAGTCGTCCAAACATTGTAGAACTTAGACATTTTACCAGTCATATGAACCAATTTTGAAGATATTAAATTTGTACTTGGCATGTATAGCTACATCTAGGTGATGGAAAATAACCTTTCAGAAGAAGTGTTGCCTATAAAGCCTCCAGGTAAGCCGCAAAGCAAGCAGTTGGAAAGGTGAAAAAAAAACAGCCTTAGATGAGCTGTATGAATTGAACAACTACCTTCAGCTTGCCCAAAAGAAAATTTAGGTAATCGCATGGACAAGAAACAAAAGCAAGGAATATGGAAGGAACACACCATTTGTAAAGATGGAGAGGGCAGACTGCTTGTGATGAGAGACACAATATGTAACTATGAGAATCTAATTAATGCAAACCCTTTATACGTTACACTAAACTGGTGTGAATTAATAATTATGGATACTGATGATCTGTCAGAGGCAGTGGTCAAAGATGCACTGCTGAAGATGGCACCTGGAAAAGCAGCAGGTCCAGACAAAATCATGGTGGAAATTATCAAAGCCTTGAGAGAGGTTGGTCACACTGCATGTAACTCTTAGAGCAGTAGTTCTCAATCTTTTTTTCCCACGGACCACTTGAAAATTGCTGAGGGTCTCGGCGGACCACTTAATGATCTTTCCAAATGTTGTTTGTACCGTTAGCTAACTATCGTAAAGTGCTTTGGATAGAAGCGCTATATAAAAAAACCCTTAATAATAATAATTTTTTTGGTTCTACAAATAATAGCACACAACTCATATTTTAATATCAGTAGTCCTACCTTTCTAGTGTGATGGATGTGCTCTCTCCTCCCGCCACAGCAGCCCCCAAGCTGGGGCTGGGAAGGAGGGTGGTCTCTTACCGGCAGCTGCAGCCCTGCTGCTGAGGAAAGTCACCTCTTTCTCTTGTCGCCGCAGCCCTGCATGTCCCAAATTCCCCCTGCCCCCTCTTCTCACCCCACTGCCCCCCTCCCACCTACCTCCTATTCCCCCCAAGACCACCACTCACCTTACCTGCGCAGCTCCACTAATTAGGTGGGTGACCATTCATTCTCGTGTGCGGCCGCCCAGGCCCGCACCTTAGCGGGAACTATCCGCAGACCACCCGAATGGAGCTTGTGGATCACTGGTTGTCCATGGACCACAGTTTGACAATCTGTCTGAGAGGGAATCTCTCAGATGTGATTGTCATATCTGCAGAACAGTGGAGCCCATTTGAAGATCGGAGCAGTTTGGTTGTAGAAAAGGAAAAAAGAAGACAAATGTTATGTTCATTGTTAGATAGTTGGTAGAAAAGAAGCTGGAAAGGAAAAGAGCACGGTTGGGCTTTCCTTGAATTGGAGAAAGCATTCAACAAACTACCAAGTTGACGGCTGGTGCCTCTGCTATGATTCTATGAGGTACTGGAGGATCTTGTCCAGACAACGATGGGTTTGTATGATGGTTCTAAGACAAAAGTGCAGATGCCCTTGGCCTTCGGTATAATGCAAGGATTTCAAGGTGAAGGCTGGATTCCACCAGGGATCAGCATTTAGTTCATTACTATTCATAACTGGTGGATTTCATAAGTAAGCAAATTCAAAGAGAAGGTGGGACGAAGTTGATCCATGCAAACAATATTGCACTTATGGCTAATAGTGAGGAAGATTTCATCCAGGCGATTGATGCCTGGAACATGGAACTAACGCATTTTGTTTCAAAATGAGTAAAAAAAAGCCTGAAGTCCTGTGAGTGACTCATATGGAACCAAGACAGATGAATATCATCATTGAGGGCCTGCTTCTACATCGGGTTTCTGAGTTTAAGTACCTTAGGGGATGGGTTAATAGCAAATGGAGAAAATGACAGAGAACTGCAAGCAAGGTGCCTGAGCGCACGGGAAGTCTGGTGCAAGATAAGTGCAGGATTTATGATATGTGGATGCTCCGACTACTTAAGGGACAACCATACAAAACCATGGTAAGATCAGACCTTCTATATGGGTCAGAGACACCGGTTTAGTGCAACATATAATGGGTTTGCATTAACTAGATTCTCATAGTATTCTCATAATTACATATTATTTGGATCACTGACAGGGTGACCAAAGAGAGGCATTTCAAAAGACTTGAAATGAGATGTTTGAGGGCAGTGAGAGGGGTGACACTACTGGATCTCATGTGGAATGATGCCACCAGAAGTAAGACCAAGGATGGCAGTATTAGAGAGAAGATGCCAGAAAGGAGACTGATATTGTATGGGTATGTATAAGGATGGTTGAAGGAAATCCTATTAGGGAGGCATTTGAGACTAGTGTTTGCGGATGGAGAACAGAGGAGAGCCAAGAAAATGGTGGATAGACTGTGTCTGGTAGGGATGAGTGGATATGGAATGAGCACTGGGCCAGCAAGCCTGGAAAAGACTGATCCAGTGAGCTGACCCTAGGTACTGAGGAAAAAGGGTAATAAGAATAAGAATGTGTAGCTACATCTTAATATCTTGTGGCATATTCTAATTAGGCTGTAGCTTTAGATTCCCACCCATGTCTCATTCTCAGAATTGTTAAACCAGTAGGGGATAAAATAAACATAAAAATGTTAAGCTATACCTAGCCAATTACCTTTGATTATATCTTACAAGTTAGTCAGTGAGGTAAGAGGAGGGATTTACACCTTTAGTAAAGATTCCTTTCACGTCTATCTTCTTGCAATGAAAGATGGCAAACAGATTTGCATGAGTACCTGCTGACTTTAGCTGCACAATGGCCTACAATGTTTTGAATACTTAGATGTAAAAAATGTGGTGGCATTACATTTGTCTCCTGTGGGCCCACCATGGTAGCAGATACTAGAACCCTGCACAGAGCTGCAGGTTAATTACTCTTGGTTCGCCGGGGCAGTTGCGGCTTCTCAGACTTTATCTGAATATAAGGGAGGTGTTAGTGACCCTCAACCAGAGCTAACATGCTGCAAGTATGAGGGAAGGACCCTGAGAGGCATAGAATGGAGTTCACGTAGAGTTATTTTGGAATTGCCTTTCTGCTAATAAAACCAAACTGTAGAAGAAGAACAGGAGTACTTGTGGCACCTTAGAGACTAACAAATTTATTAGAGCATAAGCTTTCGTGGACTACAGCCCACTTCTTCGGATGCATATCCGGATATGCATCCGAAGAAGTGGGCTGTAGTCCACGAAAGCTTATGCTCTAATAAATTTGTTAGTCTCTAAGGTGCCACAAGTACTCCTGTTCTTCTTTTTGCGGATACAGACTAACACGGCTGCTACTCTGAAACTGTAGAAGGGGGACTTTTTGATTCTGTGATTAGTGGCTAGCTATTGCCTGAAGCTAGATAGAGATTCCACCAGCTCACCTATTCTGTGAAATGTCAAGGCTTTGCCTGTCATACAAATTTATTGTACATCCTTCTCTTCTTATCTTATCCCTCTGATTAGAGCACTCGCTGTATGCAAGAGTGGTCATACACAACTCCCCCAGCCCCAAAACTAAACTAAACAAAACCACCAACCAAACCAAACAAACTATGCATTGTGTGCAGCCTCCAACTGTCAAATGTTCAGGAAACAAGTTGTCTAAATTCCTCTCAGCCCATGGGTGGATCCAGTATCATTAGGCTACCCTGCTCAATTAATTCTCAGCTGATGTAGAAGTAAAATAGTTTAATTTTTAAAAGGTTGGCATTAAAAAAAACCAACCCTAAACATAATATTGATTCTAAGCTAGTAAGATGTACAAATTGCTCATGTGATTTAAAAAGGGAAATATGCTGTTTCTTTTTAATATGTCGCACTATAAAAATATTCTGATGTAGGGTGATATAAAGACAGTAATGTTGCATCCTGTCCTATTAGACATAAAATACAAAGATCATTGGCTTAAGTCTTTGCCTCGGAATGTGTACGTTTCTGTTAAAACAACAATTTGTCCTGGGGACTATAAATTCAGTTTCTGTTTTTATTGGAATCACATTTTGCTTTGGAAACAAGCATGCAGAAAAACAACCAGTAACTTAAATATTTTAAAAACATCTCAAAACAGGCATGGTTGTGAGATCAGTTGCTATTATTCTTTCTCTGTGAACTGTAAAGTGTTTTAAATCCATTTCCATATTTTTAATTAACACCTAGTTCAAACAAAATCTTACTGTGGGTCATTTTAATCACAAATGGAAAAACAAGTTTATTTTATCAGAAAATTGACAAGAGACTGTTTTAGTGACTTATTTTCATGTTTGTATCATTAAAATTAAGTTATTAACATGCATTTCTGGATTCACAGATGTATACCCTGAAACAGTTTCCCTCTAAAATTGCTAAGTTACGGATTTTAAATTGCATCTCTGTATATGACAGTAATTTGAGGTATTACCAGTTTCCATCTTCATACTACAATATTTGATCGGCACTCATTAATTTAACAAAAGAAAATACATAGCTTAAAAATACTAATGTTAAAACGATTGTCAAGGTATCAGTATTGCATGACAGTTGTGCTGCTGTATAAATTCGAACTCAAGAACTCCAGTCATATCTTTTTTTGATCTGAAAGAGACCATTGCTTCAGTATACCATATAAAAAGTTGACCTACTTTACATCCCACTATAAACAAGCCAATACTAACTGGTTCTCTCCTTTTATAGTATATGTTCATTAGTTTATTTATGTTGGGTCAGAAAGTAAGTTGAGTGTTTGGGGGTTGGTTAAGCTGTATTGTATGTTCCTGCAATTTATGTTGAATAGAACTGCAGTTGTGGACCAAGTTATGTTTTTGTAGTATGACCACTGTACCAACATAAAAACTAATTTAAATTTGGCTTAAACCTGCCCTGGTGGATGATTGGAAATAAACTCCCTCTTGGTTAGCTGCCAAAGCCAGCCGCACCTTGGATGCTGTGAGTCTGGCTAGATCGGACGTTGTTATTGAGGGGTACGAATCTCCTAAGAGAAGGTTTCTCTTCCCTCCAGCAAGGGTTGGAAAGTTTTGGAGAAGACATTTTCCAGTTCTGTTGGGTTGTAATGGTTTCTGATGGAAGAAGCCATTACCAACAGAATAATTTTTCACTGAACTGAGTTTAAACATAACACTCACTTAAGTCTGTATCCCTCACCAACTGTAATTTAATCTCCAGTCATTAAAAAAAAAAAAAAAAAAAAAAAAACACAGCTGAATTCGTTTGCACAAGATCTCCATCATCATGTAGAATTTTACCTCAAGCTGGGATTCATGGCAAAGATTTTGAGCTTTAAAATTATACTAAGTTTAATCTTTTGAAGCTGCAGAGAATATGGCATTTAAAATGTCTGTGTTTGTAGATATTTGCTTTTGTTGGTCTCTTTGAATTTCTAAGTGACCAGCAGTGAAAGATTTTGTTATTGACATCCTTGTTTGTAACTGAAAGTTCAAATGATTTGATTTATCACTGTAGGCCCGTTGAATGTAATCTCAAGCATTAACATTTCAGTTTCAGTTCGATGTCAAAAATTATGAAGATTTAAGGTTCAACCAAGCATCACCATAGCACTGAGGCAGAAGCCTTGACTCTTGAGATTAGTGACTGGATAGAGTAAATGTTGTACTCTAAAGGAAAAAAAGCCCTTGATATATACAAATTGTATCTTGTTCTAGATGCATATTTTACTACGCCATGTTTAACACTTTAAAGGGCCTTTGTATTTTTTAGATTTATAAATTAATATACCCAGTAACCATATAAAGGTGAGAAATATTTTCATAAGATCATGTAAGTGGATAAGGTTACAAGATTAAATCTGAATCTTGATGTTCCTCCCCACCCCCCATAATCAAACGCACATCAGTATCTTTGTGGGTAGATGGACTGGCAGAGAAAATGATCATGAGGGGTGTGAAGACAGTTGTGTCTACAATTAGGGCAATATCTCCGTCATGGTCAGTTTTGGAGGAAAAATGTCAAAATAATTTATTATTTACTCATTCTGAGAGCACCTATTACCGTGGCAGCTATGCTCTTCAGTTCCAGATAAATGAAATATAAAACAAAAACAGTTAATCAAATGTAAATCAAAAGAAATGCACTGCGTCATTACCTGAATGATACTAGGCTATGGCTATGATGGATAGCCAAGGGGATTGAATGCTAAAACCAGGTCTCAACTGAGAATGTCCTGCTACAGGATATGTTGAAATGTAGGTCTCAGAACCACTCCCTACAGCTGCAAATCCTGCCTGTATCAGAGCTCTGTATCCCTGACAAAGCCTAGCACCAGAGCTGTTGGGTTTCAACCTGACCATCAAAATGGGAACTACATCAGGAACACCAGTCATGTCAAGACTGCAGGCCAGAGAAGTTGGGAAGAGAACAGATGTGGAACTAGAGGCAGGCAAAAGTGTGTGTGTGAGGGGGCTGACAGCAAAGGAAAGGTGGGAAAAGCACAATAGTAAATCAGCCTTGTGAAGGGAAAAGGGCTTGTGCGGTGGCTCAGTGAGATGAATGAGCGAGAAATGGGAAGCAGCTAAGGAGAAGAGGTGGGATGGCTACTGGAGTGGTCAGGGGATGAATGAAAGTGAATATATTCCTCTTTACAGCTCCGTCAATATACTTTATTCTTGAGCTGAAGCACCTTGCTATTAGAGTCCTGCATTTGTCTTAAGCATTAACTACCAAGCATGACAATCTGTGTCTGGTGGATAAGTGTCTTGAACGAAACTATCAACATCCATTTCAGTTGTGACCCAAGTCAAAATTTAAACTAAATTCTCCCAGAGGCAAAACGACAGACCCTTAACTCAATGTCAATGACTCCATTCAAAAAAGTGTTTTGAGAAGCATCATATTCCTCTTGGTTACCCAGCCACCCTTTTACACAATCCTCTATCAACCTAGACAGGCCAGCATACATTTTATTTACATAAAATTAATAATTTTATGAAGAACTTTGTCAATGCCTTCCCTTATGTGGTTTTCCTGCTCTAGCCCTCTCCCCATCTAACGTTGGCAGAGTATTAAATTATTTATATATTTGTATTATTCTACAGGATATGTCCACACTGCAATTAGACACCCATAGCTGGCCCGGGCCTGCTGACTCAGGCCTATGGGGCTTGGCCTACACTACAAACATATGTCAGTATAACTATATCATTCAAGGGTGTGGAAACTCCCGGCGAAGACAGTGCTATGCTGACAGGAGGGCTTCTCCCATCAGCATAGCTTCTGCCTCTCAGGGAGGTGGTGTACCTACATTGATGGGAGAAGCTCTCCTGTTGGCATAGGTAGCATCTTGTACAGATGTGACAGTGGCACAGCTGCACCTGTGCAGCACTGTAAGTGTAGACAAGCCCTAAGGGGCTGGTTAATTGTGGTGTAGACATTCGGGTTTGGGTTGCAGCCCGAGCTCTAGGACCTTCCCGCCACACAGGGTTCAAGAGCCTGGGCTCCAGCCCAAGCCTGAACATCTACACCACAATTAAACAGTCTCTTAGCCCGACCTCCATGAACCCAAGTCAGCTGGCATGGGTCAGGTGTGGATTTCTAATTGCTGTGTGGACATACCCACCACGGGCCAGGATTCCACTGTGCTAACTCCCATCATTGGCATTGGGCTTGTCTTATACATCAGCTAGAAATACTCATTCCTGCACCAACAGATATACTCTTTCTCCAACTCACAGAATGTATCCATCCCCGGGTTCATCTATGCAGCTGCTATTTATCACATTAGACTAAGGCATTTTTAAGCTTGACTAAATAACACAAGCTAAGAAACAACTATGCCAAATATAAAGGCAACATTTTCAAGTCATGGCTTCTAATTTCACACATAGTATCATTTGTAGCATTTACACATGCAAGTATTGCTTCTAGGAGCTCATTATATCATTTATACATGCTAATAAATTACATCTCCTGCAGAACTCCATATGGAAAAACTACAGATTGACAAGAGGCCCCATTTAGGAAATAAGGCTCCAAAACCACAAATAAATTAGTTGTTGATGATGTGAAATATCCTAGGTGCATGTTTTTGTCCAACTACAGTAAATTAGTCTCAAGACTCCACCCTAGTAGAAGCTCTTCCCATGGAAGGAGGTTACATATATCACAAGAACATCATACGCAGCTCCTCAGCTCATAGTGGAATGAAATCAGGAGCTGATTTAAAAGTTTTAACAATTATTTTTTGCAACTAAACTCATTCTTTAAATT
Source organism: Malaclemys terrapin pileata (assembly GCF_027887155.1). Taxonomy (NCBI): domain Eukaryota; kingdom Metazoa; phylum Chordata; order Testudines; family Emydidae; genus Malaclemys; species Malaclemys terrapin. The sequence continues at coordinate 79,660,784 of NC_071511.1, read as the reverse complement.
ATTAAAAGTATTTGTCTTCTTTAAATATATGTGTCAACTGGTGTTTTACTAGCTCCCATCCTCATACCCTCCCCCCTTTTAATTTTCTCATTTACAGCATCTCCTGGCAGAGAGAGAAGAGAAAGCACAAACCTTTGCTGATTACTTTCCAGACAATCAGATTTTTTTATAAATTAGAAGTTGCTGATGGGGAAGCAGACAGAAGCATGCTTTGATCATGATACACATCTTGATCTCTTTTATCATTTTTAAAAAACAATAATATTACAACAAAAAAATCATCATACAAGTTTTTCGATCAAAGTGTGTCACTGTCTGCTTCCCAGTCAACATACTGCCAGAAAGTTGGCAAGCTGCCCAGAAAGAGCAGGCAGCAGCTGGTGGATTTGATGATCATCTATGAACTCTCTAACGTACAAGATAAACTGTTATGTCTCCATCTAGTGGTCTAATGCATTTGGCAGGAAATTTGAAGTCAAGGAGATTTTTGCCATTGACATCATGTGAGCAGGATTTGGCACACAATTTTTACCATTTTGGAAATCTGTAGGTAACAAGAAAGGCAGAGAGACAGATACTTAGGCTCCATGTACCATACATAAGTGTGGTAAGTAACCATATTATAGATTATTTAAACAGAGTTCTATCTAAAATGTTTCCAACACCTTTTGGCCAGCAGAAGTGTACAGAACCAGACCATATTTAAAGAGTAGTTCTTCTCTGAAAAGTGGCTTTGCAGAACTTTATGTTTATTGTCTCAACGATTTCCAGGTCAAATTTACTCCATTTACAAGTAACAAGTTCCCCCCTCTCACCTCCTGACCCCCAACTTCAAGGTAAGCTTGGGATCTGAAAAGCAACCTGTGTTTTTAATGGCTTGCACATCCTCACCGGTTACCCAGATGCAGCTGAGATGTGTTAACAGAGGTAGTTAACGACCAATTGTGATATACACCTCTGCACACCCTGTGGATGATATGTGTGTGTGTCACAGATAGAGCAGTTTCCTGCAATATCGTTGAAAATCTTATTGAATTAAGTATCTTCGGGTCCATTTACTACATGCAAAGTTTATATATTACTGTGGGCCAGAATTGTACATAAGCTCTGTAGGGGGGAGATGTGGTGTAAAGCCTAGATGATCAAAGGACTACACTGAACAACGTGCCACACAAGAATGGACTTTTTGGGACAATACATGTGAAGTGGATTTCCTGGGAAATATCTAGAGGGATGTGAGTGCAAATTCCAAAGCTCTGGTTATGCAAAACCCCAACCTTTTGAAGCTATGCCCTGAGGAGTGGGCCTTTCTCTGGCTGATCACCTGTTACCTGAGGCCAAGATCAAAGGCCTGAGCTGCATAAGGGGAAAAAAAGAACTATTCATGGTTGGTCTGGCTTTGAATCTGAGACAGTTATGAACTTGTAACCCTGAGGAAAACCCATTTGTGTGTTTTGAAGGACTGACACCTACTAGTCCCAAGGCTGGAGTTAGGGTAACCTCTGGGAAGCTTTTTAGCATATGTGTATGTTTTTTTTATTGTTTTTAAATATCTTCTCTCCAATGCTTTCACCTTAAGAATAAATGTGCTTGCTTAGAAAGAGTTGTGTTGCAACTTATAACTGCTGGCATCTACAGTTGTTTATAGCCTCTGGAAAGAAAGCACTGCAGGTCAGTGATGGAGCCAGAACTCTAACCCCAGTCTCGGGTGCTATATTCATCAGACTACACTGCCTCTCTAATTTTTAGTCTCCTCTAAAAGCAGCACAGTGACCACTAGCACAACATTTGGACATGTGTTTATGATAGCAATTCAGAGGAAAACGGTACAATGAAAAATCATCAACACCAAAGAAAATTCAGGCTGCTGTAGAATCTGGACTTCTCCCATCCAAATACAGACCAGGTCCAATTCTCCTTAACTTGAGAAACCTGTTGAGGTCACAACACAACAGGGTTCAGTTGCACTTAACCTAAGGACTGCAGGTGATCTTTTATTTTGCTATGTATTCTTTTTAATAAGATCTGTGCTCCAAGGCCATTGTCTTGATTTGGCACATATAAAATATATTAATGTAACTGATATGTACTTTTATGAGATCAGTTTTCTATTGTAGTCTACCATTTTGTGCACTGAAAGTAAGTTTATTACTCTATAAGGAATTAATCTAACAGGACTCCAATATAATAGCAACTGATACATACGCAGTATGACCTAAACCAGCACACTAGCAAATGTCAAATGTAATCAGATATCTTCCATTGTTGTTTGCAATGCTGTTGTAGCTGTGTTGGTCCCAGGATATTAGAGAAACAAGGCAGATGAAGTAATATATCTTTTATTGGACCAACATCTGTTGGTAAAGGAGATAAGCTTTTGAGCTCTTCTTCAGCTCTTGAAGGTGCAACAGAACTTTTCTCTTTCACCAACAGAAGTTGGTCCAACAATAGATTTACCTCATCCACCTTGTCTCTCTAAATTTAATCAGAAGCAGATCTACCTTATAAAGATCACTTATCAGAAAAAGTGTCATCCTGCAAGAAGTTAGCTGTGTGAACTAAAAGAAATCTGATATCTATCACAACTGTTGTGCTAATTTATTATTGTTTTTATTTGTGCAGGTTGGAGAAGAGTTATTTCAACCTAAATTTAATTCTCTATTTTAACAAGAAATAGGAACCCAGGATATTCCATAAACTTTTTGTTGTGATAGAGGTTTTATTTTTCTACTAGGTAAGCACTCACTATTTTTGATTCTCTGTGTGCAGCATTTGTGAACATAACAAAGACTAAACAAGTATGCTTTAGAATGTTAGGAAACAGAAACTGCTGACTGCATGGTGAAGAAGTAATGATTTATAATATATGGATAGAGGCAATAACTGAATAGCAAGCTGTACTCAAAAAAGCCTTAACTCACAGATCTGACATCAGAAAGTCATAACCCATCGATTTGAAATCAGAATGATGGATTATGACTAAGAATATGTAGGCATGTCAGTTTCATGAGCATTCCGGGAATTGTAGTCCAAATTGTTTTACTGAGCTCATTTGAACAATTTCAGCCTTTTCCAATATAGCTGATGCACTAATATTTTTAAAAGTAAAAGTTTTGTTGGACCCATATATTATTTTTAAAAACCCAGAAAACACAAATACTGTAGGCCACTGTGAGTTGCATTGAATTTTTGTAAATTAAAGCTGGCCATCTATTGTTTTCTCTTCATAACAGCACTAAAAATCTAGTCAATTTTCAACACATACCTTTTATGTCAACAAGAATTTTTGTATTATTAAAATTTGGAGGTGAAAAATTCATGCTGCAAAGTGAAGGATTAATTGTAGTGATTTGAGACAGGCATAATGTGGAATGGCGCTGTGCAAGCAAGCTATTGACAATGCATCTCAAGGCTTGTCTCCAAGGAACAGCAATGCACACTACAGGGGTATTATTTCTAAAGTGCACTAACGTGTTGCGTTAACTGGGGCTGTGTAGACCCTGCTAGTAGTTTCGATTAAAAGCTCCTTAATGTGTTTTAGTGTAGTACTGTTTGAAACAATACTTCATTAAAGCGCATGAGGCAACTTTTAATGCACACCAGCAGGGTCTATACAGAGCAATTAATGCACAACCCATTACAGCTCCTCAATCATGCCTCTGTAAGTGTGCATTACCCCTCCGTGTAGACAAGCCCTTAATTTTGATCCCTAGCACTTCCACAGCTTCAGCCCAGGGCATTTCTTAGAGACTGCCATAAAGAAAGCATTTGAGCGGTATTGACATGTTCACAGAATATGGTTGGGGTCTTGTATAGACCAAACTCATTTTCTTTTGTGACAGACAATAGCTAGATCGGGAACTCTACTCTCATGTAGTAATAGGTTAATATATTAATCCCATATGCCATCTAGTCCCCTCAAAAGAGGGTGTTTGAGCTATACCTTCTTAATGAAAACAAGCATGGATTGGGCCATTACACCAAAATTCAGAAAGTTCAACAGATACTTATATTGGGCTTAGTGTACTTAGCTACATATCAGCATTTGACAGCAAGATCTGCTAAAAATTTCCCCATCATAAATCAATGCAATTATCTATAAGTGATCTAATGCTTCAGGGGAATTCAATAGCTCCAGATAGCTATTTGTCACAAAGTTTGTTCTTCCCTCAATAATTACCAAAAGCCAAAGGAAAATCCCACTTGAAATATAAATATATGGCCAAATATTTTCAGTTTGTGGATACATTAAAATGTAATTATTTACCTTCTAATAAACATTATCTTGCAGAAGTATTTCATCTGGACACAAGAACTGTAGTCAGGAGTTACAGGGCCCAGGACATAAAACAAGTCCCCTGCCTCCCCTCCATTTTTGTGTTTTTGCACAAATTCCTGCCCTCCCCCCATCACATTGCTTTTCTCCCCATCCATTTTCTCCTCACCTAACCCCATTTCCTTCAATGTTTTTCAAAACCTTTACAGCTCTCTAACCAGTATAATTGTGCTAATTTTCTTTTGCATTCATATTTATCTTACTAGATGTTCCCAAGTGAGGTCACTCAGGAAGGGGCCACACTGCAGTCAGGTAACTGAGCTAGCGCATCTTTATAATGGGTAAAATCCTGGTTCTATCAACATCAACATGAATTTTACCACTGACATCACTAGGGCCAAAATTTCACCCAAAGAGCCCTGGGTCCCATGCTTAACCTAGTTTAAGGACAGTATACAGCCTGTGGGGCAATAGCTATTTTCATTTAAATCATGCATAGTTAGAAGGGCAAAAACAAGATATTGTTAATAAATTGTACAGAAACAAATTATTTTGGACAGCTAAATATAAAGTGGCTAATAATAATAATAACTGACATGTTACATAGTGCCTTTCATCCAGAGATCCTAAATCTTTCACAAGCTTTACAAAAAGAAATCACATCACTGGAATGCAGTCACCTCTTGAAAGGAAGCGTTTAAACACCAATCACAGTTAGCACTACACAGCAGATTCATATTTATAGATTCCAAGGTGATCATCTAGTCTGACCTCCTGTATAACACAGGCCATAGAACTTCCACAAAATAATCCCTAGAGCATATCTTTTTAGAAAAATATTCAACCTTGATTTATAAATGGTCAGTGATGGAGAATCCACTATGACCTTGGTAATCTGTTCCAATGATTAATTACCCTCATAGTTAAAAAATTACTTGATTTCCAGTCTGAATTTGTCTAGTTTCAATTTAAGAACATAAGAATGGCCATACTGTATCAAACCAATGATCCTTGTAACCTAGTAGTGAGTCTCAGACTGTAGCCAGTGCCAGATGTGTCAGAGGGAATGAACAGAACAGCGCAATTTCGAGTGATTTTCTACTCTGACTTCAAACTCTTATGTATGCATCCAAGGATTACATTAACTCTGTTAGCCACAGCATCACACCAAGAGCTCATGGTCATCTGATAATCCACCAGACACCAAAACCCTTTTTCAGAGTCACTGCTTCCCAGGACATACTTCCAATTCTGTAATTATGGCCTATATTTAAGGCTAAGATTTTGTCTCGGATATTTTTAGTAAAAGTCAGATAGGTCATGGGCAATAAAAAAAAAAAAAAAAAAAATCATGGAAGCCCATGACCTGTCCCTAACTTTTACTAAAAATATCCCTAACAAAACGGGGAGCCCAGCTGTAGGGTTCCTACACAGCCTACAGAGGTTGGGCAGCTGTGGGGGCTGCTACGAGCTCTGGGGGCCCCCACCCCCTGTGGGGGCTTGGAGCTCCAGGGTGCCCCCGCCACCCATGGCAATTCTGAAAGACCCCTGGTGCCCACAGCAGCTCGGAATTCTGGGGGCCCTGCTGCCTGCGTTGGCATGGAGCTCCCAGGTCTCTGGCAGCCCGCATTGGCCAGGAGCTTTGCCCCTGCCACCTGTGGCGGCTTGGAGCTGCGGGGAGCCCCAACTGCCCGATGCGACCAGGAGCTGTGGCCCCGCCACCCACGGCAGCCAGGAACTGCGGTAGCTGAGAACTCTGGGGAGGCCCCAGTACCCGTGGGCATGGGGAGCTGTGGGGTCCCCCTGGAGGCAGGATATCCTACAGCTCCCGGCCTACAGGGCTGAATTCACAGAGGTTGCTAGAAGTCACAAATTCCACGAAAAAATCATAGCCTTACCTATAGTCTTTGTTCCTAGATGTATATATTTAGCCATATTAAAATGCATATTTGTTTACTGGAGCCTAGTTTACTAAATGATCCAAATCACTGTATCAGTGACCTGTCCCCTTCATTATTTACCACTCTTCCAAATTTTTGTGCCATCTTCAAACTATCAGTGATGATTTTTTCTTTCTTCGTTGGTAAAAATGTTGAAATAGGGTAGGGTCAAGAACCAATCTCTGCAGGACCCGACTAGAAGTACACATGCTCAATGAGGATTCCCAGTTTAATTACATTTTTGAGACCTATCAGTCAGCCAGTTTTTAATCCATTAAATATGAGCCATGTTAATTTTATTTAAAAAGATGGAGAGAGTGAATACCTACCTCAACCAGTTGTATTTACAGAGGAATTACTCTAGGAAGGTTGTAATTACTCATTTGGAATATAGCAGGATGACATTGTGGTTAACACTTACTTTTGTGATTTGTGTCCTTGAGCTAATGATAAGTGTTCAGGACATCAGTTTTATATCTTCTCAAACAGATCCTGCCATGCAATCCCTACCACCACCAAATCATGGCATTGGTTCACTATTTATTTTGTCACCAATCATTTACTACAACACCTGAAGGTTTTTTTGGGAAAGTTTCCAACCAAGCATCAACCCATTTCAATCTTACCTAGCTACGAAATCTGATGAGACCATATCTAAAAAGAGTATAGCCGCTTAGGATTCCAAGGTGAGGGGAGAGAGACAAGGATACCAGGTTTCCATCTCTCTGTTCCACCTCTTCTCAATCCCTTGAAGCACCCACCTTCTTTTCTGCTACTAGACTGGTTGTATCTTTTCCTTATCTTGACTGACACCACATGTTCATTTTGCATAGGTTACCAAACAGCTTCAGACTTCAATAACTTTCAATCACTACTCATCTGGGCTTGAACCAGTGACTTGAGGTAAAAGGTTCTAGATCAATATTAATCCCTTGAGTAATCCAGTCCCCTATGCTGGTCCAGTTTTATATACATCTCATGTATTATATAAACACTTATGCAAAACTACTGTTCTCTTTATTTTGTCATGGCACCACATTGCAGTGATAAAAGCTGAATTATAAAAATTGTGTGTGTTAGTGAAATATAAATCAAGCAAATGTTAAACCATTTCATCTATTTCAAAAGTTTTGAAATATTTAGTACAAAGGATTTAAATTGCACTTCTAGCCCGAAGGCTTGCAATGTGGAAGCCTGCCCGATTAATGTAATTAAAAGGACAACTTAGCTCAAAATTCATTAAAAAATTAAATAAATTTGGCCTTATTGTTTGATTCCAACTGGCAGTGTGGTTTGTAGCTAAAAATGTCCGCTGCTTTATACATAACAAATTGTTTTAGCACATCCCTTTTCCCTGCTGTGCATATGATTAAAGGAACAGAGGTTAAACACAGCCATAAAGAATTTGGTGAATTCTATTTTTGTTAACACTGGCATCCAGCTCTCCTGTCTCAGTTTTACAAGACTCTGGAAATATAGTAACTTCACTCTGAAGTTAGTTAAAAAGCCTACTTCTATTGCAAAAGTTATTTAAACATCTCAAAGTTTCCTGCTGTACTAATTTTGCACTGTCCTTGATCCAGTGCACCAATCAGCAGTCCCTCCCAGAATATAAGGAGTGATGGGGGAGGAAAAGAATGAAAACAAGTTGGCAAATGTACACAGACAAATATTTCATTCTGGCACTGTTCTGCTATAGAAAATATTGCAATAGCAGTATACTCCTCCTCCCTTGATCATGGATAATTAAAGCCAGTAAAAATAAGGGGGCAGGGAAAGAAAAAATCAGGGCTAAAATATTTTCAAAGGCATGAAAGTATTTAATTATGGCTCTGTTATTTAAATTTACTTGCCATTACTTGAAATTTACTTTAGTCTATCCAAGAAGAATTTAAATGCTACACATGTATACTAACAAATATAATTTTTACTATAAATTCTACTGCAACCTTCTTTTAATGTTGAAAACTAAACATCACAGTTACCTTAATTTAATGCTGATTTAATAGGGTTACTGTTTACTGAGCACCCCCTCATGGCCAGAGGTCACTTAGCTGCATCCTGCCTCTGTTTCTCCCCCCTTCAGGTTTCCTTAAGCACAAAGGCTTGTCTCTGGGTTACTATCACACCCGCCAGTGGCTGGCTGAATAACAGAAAAAGAACTTAATCTTCAGGGTCCCACAAGAAAACCCATAACAACCAAAAAGTCAATATTTAGTTCTGGTGTCTTCTTCTGTGCCAGTCTGTTTTCACAGCCCATCCTCCCAGCTCTTCCTAGCACTGGCCTCCAGGCCCAAACCCAGTCAGGGTTTCCCACAACAGCCTCCTGCTCACTGAGCTCCAGCCCCCAAATCCCCTTGGTTGTCAGGGTTTTCCTGTAGGAGCCTCTTCACTCCCCACAGTATCCTACGCTTCCCCCTCTCCATGCAGCTTCCTGATTACATTTATGGGGAAATCGTCTCCTCTCTCCCAGATATGCCTCCTTAGTAATCAGAGCTGGCTGGCCCCAGGCCTCCAAAACTTAAGGGGCAAGCCACTCTGTTACAGCTGGAAATAAACAATATAAATTAATAAAAAAGTGTTTGGAATACGAGGTCTTCTTCAGGAATGATCTATAAAGATAAACTACTACACCACTTTCTCCTATCCTGAGCAAAAAGCTGCACTAGCATTTTGAGAGACTATAAACTAGGGATCTTTGCATTCTTGTGAGATCATCCTTGTGTTTAAATTATCTGTACGGATTCTAACATGGGGCCTGATTTTGCTACCTTTACTCACAATGTTAGTACAGTAATTTACTCTGCAAACAGCCACTGACATTGTTGGGGCTACTCATGGGATAAGATACTAGTCAACATGAATGATGGTGGCACAGTTGGATCCTTGTTGAATACTCAACAGTTTTTTCCCAAATAGCTGCAATAGTGGGTGAAATTCATCCCTCCCCATACAAATCCTGTGTAATCTGGGCTTTGTGCAGCATGCTAAACCAGACAAAGGAAGATAGAATTCACGCAACCCACAGACAACCTGTGAGGCTGCAACCCAAACTCTGCACAGCCACTCTTCCTTCCTATGAGGAACAGCATGCAGGGGTTTGGGCCCACTGGGTCTCCAGAAGGCCCTCCAGAGTCTGGTTCCTCCCCCCACCATAAACTCTGTGACCCTTATTGGAGCTGCCTCAGAGACACCCTTAACTGATGCCCAGGAAGTGCAGCAGTCCTTTCCCCCCTCCACCCAGCACAGTCTTATGTGGGTCCTTTGCACCTGGGTAAATGTCACACCATATGATGTGTTTTGTTAATATTCACACTAATCTGTCTGTGCTCACACCCACAACATGTGGGAAGAGTACAGGGGGAATTAGGAAAAAAAAATTCACTTGTCCTGTACAAATTGATCTTGGAGGCACCATCATGGTCAAGCAATTCCTGGGTTTCCAAATTTCATTGTTTGTTAGCAAATTGGTGAGAGCAGGTTTTTAAAAAAAATGACCTTTATTAGAAAGTGGGTGGAAAGCAGCTCATTTCACATAGTCTGCTGAACAATTACTCCAAATTCAAAATGGTGACTAAGCAGAGAAAAACCCTATAATCTCATTACTAATTCTCTGAGCAAACCAGTTTCCCCCATTTTATTATATTTGATATGCTATGTCTTAGGGGCTGTATTTCTTGTACAATCCTTCTGAAATCTTTTCTCCAAATAAGTTGCATCATTCCAGACTTAAATTTTATTCTAATGTGTATGTTTCATATGTATTAGTTTATTTAATGTACACTATACTATGAAGGAGAAAAATAATCTACAAAAAGACAAATTCTCATTTTCTCTTGCACTAGTCAAACACCAAGACTCAGTCTGTCAGACTTCTAAGCTTGTCTAATGTCTGTCATCTGTGTCTTAAATTAATAAAGTCTATCCATGGTGTATGATTTTTCTGGTGCTCTGATATTCAATATATACAATAATTTGTCATTTAAATTCACAGAAAAATATGCTAAAGTAGCTATGTGTTTTCATTGTCAGTTTTAGAGGCTATGAACTTTATGACTGACATCAAAGCCCTGTTTTGTACCCCAACTCATTACATAGCTCTAGCAATGCTTGGGCTGACCAATTACTTCTAGTACTTTGATTGTGTACCCTTTTTCCTTTATTACTTACCATTTAATTTAGGTTTGATCAGAATAAGGAGAGCCTATTAAATATAGGGCCATAAAAATACCATTAATAATAGTAGGAATTTGAGTTACACCAGCAGAAGCTAGGAAATGCAGAGATAAGACTAAGATTCTGTTTTTAACCTCTCTCATTGGGTTTTGCTATTTCAGGGCATCAATGAAAAGGGGATTATTTTACATTTCAGTAGTAATTCAGATAGTTTTGTTTGCAAGTGCAGCAGAAAAGGACAAAAGGTAAAAAATCCTTTTGGGAACTATTCTCATGAGTAGTGTGAACAGGATTTGCCTCAGAGCTCCCATTCTCAGAAAGACTGGAATGTAATTATGTTTTTAGAATTCCCACATGAGGGCACTATAGTGCACCTCTGGTAAGAGTTTAAAAAAATAAAAGGCAAAAAAAAAAAAAAAAAAAAGAGCAACCTTGCCTCCAGCCATCAGTTCCTTTTAATCTGGGTCAGCAGACAATAGTAATACTAAAAAAAAATACATATATATAATTTCCAAAAACAAGAATGGGTCAGAGTAGAACTACATTAAATGCTTCCTTTGAAGTTACATCATTACAGGTAATTTAGCATTTTTCCAAAGGTAAACCTTCAACTAATTCCTAACTCGTGGAGAATACAAAAGCTAGCAAAATTTGTTAGAACAAAGAAGGATCATTAAGGGGCCTGAATGTATAACAGATAAAAATTAAAATGATAAATGGACATCATGAATACTAAAGGAATTCTATGTGAGAAAAAATAAGTGAGAGTATTCGGCAGATATTCAAAGAACTATAAGAAGAATTAAGAAGTTACCCTTTCACCCTAGCTCCCCCTTTTTTTTAAATGAAACAAGAGGCAAAGCTTAATTAATATGGAGTCTAAGTACAGTTTCAATGGTGCACGTCAACATCTCCCAAGCCTGTATCCACAACACGTAAAATGCATTAAATGGCTTAAAGTCTGAGTCTATGAGACACAGTCATGAATTCCAACAGCCCAGTGTCCAAAACTGCTGGAAGTTTTGCCAATCCAAAATTCAGCATAGAATGCTTTCAACATTCTAACAACATTTGGATCATCTTACCTCAATGGAAGTAGAATACTGTGTACTCTATACATCTATTGCTTAAGAATTATGCTATTACCTTATACTGTGCAGTTCAAAAAGAAATTCCCATGCTGTATTTGCAGCCCGCATTCAAATACACCACTGACCCACTACCATGGTATGCAGCAGGCAGTGCTCTTTGGGCAGAACAGAAAGCCAATGAAACTCTTGACACCTACAGGATATATCTGAAGTGGTGGAAATAGGACACTTGTATATAAATAGCGTAAAAAACATGGGCCCTAAAATGTGTGTTTTAAAAGTGTCAACATCATCTCCTACGGCATATTTTCTCAGTATTATATGGGGGGCTTAGTGCAGAATCTGCCACAAAAGGTCAGCAGGACTAGCATGAAACACAACACTGAATATTACAGGATAAAGGTTACTAGAATTTAAATGGGCACATTCAGGACAGGATGTGGTCCAATCTTTGGCCCAACACCATCCATGGCATGGAACCTCCAGAAGCTGTGCAGGCTATCTAGGCTCTGCAGTCACAAAAAAAGCAGATCTTGAGTGCAAAAGCAGCTTCAAGGAGTCCACATAATGCTTATACAGCCACTCAACCCCTCCCCATCCCAGGGTCACAGTAAAAGATTCTATCTATTGCTGTATACAAGGGCATCAAGCACTAGGGAATGGTGTAAGGGGAGACATTGAATGACGTTCCAGTGGGTAAGAAGATTCCTACCTAGTGAGTAATAAGTCAGTTGAGGACAGACTGAATAGGATTACTAGGCTGAACTGTATATGCCCACAGTACTATGGGAAACTGAAAAAGGATAAATCAGGAGAATAATCTCTTTGCTACTTTAAGTGTATTCTGACAACACTGGAGTTCAAGGATCCAAGAGCTGTCTTCTTTTCAGCCTGCCTTCAAAGACCCAACTTTCATCTTCCTTTAATCTATTACATGCCACTTTCATGAGTGCGGTAGTTGTGATCACACTACAAGCTCTGAGATTTTGCAAGCAGTCCTGTAAACCTAAGAGAAATGCCCAAAGCCAGAAATTAGGCAGGTTTGCTGACAGTTCCGAAATGGACCTCAGCTAAGACCAAGCCAGGCCCAATGGGCTGATATAACCCAACCTCCATGGCAATGGCGGAGAGGTTTGGGGCAAGAATAGAGAGTCCAAAAGCCACAGTTCACTATCACCACCTCCCTGAAAAATCAGTTTTTCCTCAACAATGACAGAGAATAAGAATCTGGACCCAGTCCTTTCCCTTCCCATCAAAAGCGCTGCTCTTGGGTTACTACAGCTCTAAGGTTGGAATACTTCCCATGTTCTTCTTGGCCACTCACTCTGTTTGGGGATGTGCATAGGGCAGAGAGATCATGTATATGAATTTTTCTCCTTGGGCAGACTGGCAGCTCCCTGTTGTATTAATGGTACAGGTTCCCTCTTCTTTGCACACCAGGTGCACAGTGCATTCAGACGGCCTATCTGGATTTATGTGCCTCGATCTTTTGATATATGGGGCCTGTGACTGAGCACTATTGGTGAAAGTCCCTCTCATACAGACAGTCCATACAAAAATTATGCACTATTTATGACCCATTTTTAAACCATTTAGTTTAAATGGTTAAGTGGGACTCAAATGGTGTATAAACAACATTGCACAGGTACATTTTGGCAGGTTGATTAATTTAATTAAACACAGAAAGTGAAATATTTGAAGTTCAAAACTCCAGATAAAGCAGTTGCTTTCTTAATTTTCCATATACATAACTAGACCTTTAAAAAGTCTACATATCTGTAAATTGGTAAAAAATGCAATCCAATACAAAGAATTGCCATTTTCAAGCTTAGCTAAAATATCAATTAAGTTGAAAGAAGCTACCCACTTTTTTCCCTCTAAACAAAATTACATGAAATAATTTGAAAAGTTCACAATTAGAATATCATCAAAAATGCCCTCTGCACAAACAGAATACGTAAATTATAACAAAGATGGAAAAGTCGGTCCCTATTCAGAGCTCACTGCCCTACCGATAAAATTCATCTCCCCAGTGAGAGAAAGAATAATTTATCCCTCTAAAGCAACATTTTAAACATGGCTAGGTGAAGTGGATTTGAAATTTGTTCAGGATTCTTGCATTGTAAAAAAAAGTTTCCTTTGTCTTTTTATGTTTTGATTAGTGAGTTTAAAGACTTGCCAACAATCTAGATTGTTAACAGACCACAACTGTTTAACTTTGGAGACTCTTACTTTTAAGATAAATTTTATATATCACACACACACTCATATTTATTATCTTTTTATTGAAATTTAAACTATTTTCATTGCTAAGGTTTATGTATAAATACAAGTTACTGCACATATCAACTGAACACACCATACAAAATTCAAGTATGATAACTATTTAAATCATGTTATGAGTTTTGATGAGGTTACAAACAAGATATATATATCAATTAAATGCTTAAAAATTGTAGATCCAATGTTAGGTAGAGATATTCTCCATTGTAACATATGACCACATATAACCACATATAAATATTAAGGTGAAATTTAGAGGACACACTGAACTTTCTGGAGCATTTTAAGAGTTTTTGCTACCCTATCTTTATTACTGAGATCTTATTATTATTGTAAATATGAAGAATCTGTTAACTCTTCTTCATAGCTAAATGGATAAAGGTTGTTAGAGATGAAAATATATGCACAGGCTAAAAACCATTTATCGTTAAAAAACAATATTGTCTTAGTGAAGAAGGTCTCTATTCGCAACAAACTCACGATGAGATTTCAAGATGGCTGTGTAAACATGTCATATGGATATTCACATGTGAAGATGCATTTGCATGAGTAACCACAACACTTTCCTGTTCCAGAAATATTTTTGTGAACACAATTTTTGTTGCACAAATTCACATGAAAAGCAAGTAAATGGGAGTCACAAAAGCTGCTACACAAATTCATGACTTCCATTACAACAAATGTTCATGAATCTTTGTGTGCAATAATTGCCTAGGTATAATTACCAATTAGCAACAACTGTGGTGGTGATATCTGCAATGTGCACACTTGGCCTTGCAGACTGGACTGTAACCACCAAATGATATCACACTGGATGCCAAATAGCAAGCAGATGGTATCAACTGTCAATCACTAAACAACTTGGGCTGAATTTAAACTGGTGACCTAAATGTGAACGACTATATCCCCCTGAACAATTTGTTCATCCATGCTGTCCTTGCTGAGGCATTTTAACTAAATACTGATGTCAGTCTAGATTCAAATAAGATGTTTCTGGTCTTTTTGACAGATTCCTCACTATTTCCAATTTTACTTTTTTATTTTTTTAAGAGCTGGTTGGAAAAATTTTGACAAAACATTTTTGTCAGAATTTGCTGATTCATCCAAAGTGAAATGTTTCACAGAAATGGTTCTATTTTCATGACATTCTGTTCGAAACCAGGCAGATTTTGAAACCTGTCTGGTTGCCTCATAGCTCATCTGCTTGCCTCTTCAGCAGGCAGGCTAGTGGGGAGCCAAGAACCTGGAAGCTGCGTTTCCCACCTCTTCCTGAATGGGTCACTGTATTTTGGGAGCATTTTTGTTGTTTTACTTGACTAGTGTATGAAAAATAATTAGTGGTGGGTGGAGCACCTCCGCAAAAGATAATTACTGTCCCCCGCGCAGCTCTATTTAATTATAGAACTAGTCAAAAAAGCCATTAAGAATGCCGAAGGACACAAAGTAACCCATTCAGAAACACTAGAGAAGCAAACAAAATTCATATCCAATCACTTTACCTCGAGCTACTTAGCTTCACCATTGGAAAGGTCTCCTGGTCAATAAAGTACTGCTAAGCTTGTGACGGGCTTACACTAAACTCAACACTACTTCTCTGTCAGTAACTCAATAACTTTTAAATGCCGCATTTGACCAATTCCAAAATTTCAGGGAATATTTTAGGCATCAATGGCCGGAACCCATACTGATTTGGAGAAAAGTTAGAAAACTGGAAGGGTGACAGTGGACACATGAAACTCCTCCTACCTCTTTAACACAGCCATAGCCTCAAGCACCTGTGCAATTATATATAGATCAATTAACCAGTTGATGTCGGCCATTAACACCTTCCAGCATAACACTACCCTTATAACAATCACTGCTTCTCCTTCCAATAGAGGTTAACATGCTGACACATTGAATGATTTCTCTCTCAGACAGAAAAAATAATAATCGGCGGGGGGAGGGAGGGACAGAGAAGAGGAAATGGTAAGAAGGGGAAAAGGAGTGTGTGCACACAGCCCCAGCATGGGGGTGAGGGAGAATGGGAAACCCTAGAATAGGAGGAAGGGGGCACAAAGAACCCTTGGTATGGGAGACAGAGAATGGGGACCACAGTGATGGAGGCGGGGGGAGCACAGAACCCCTGGCGTGGCAGGGAAGGAGGGAATGTGGGGCACACAGTACCTCTGGTGGGGGAGAGATTGGGATATCCTGATATGGGAAGAAGGAGGGAAGGATGGGAAAAAGCGGAATGAGATGCATACAGATCCCCCGCCATGATGGAGGGGGAACACAGAACCTCCTGATGAGGAGAGATTGGAGGAATCTGACAACAGGGAAGGGGGGGCACACAGAGCCCCTACCTGGGAGGGAAGAGGGGTAGAGGCGCACACACAGATCCTGCCATGGAAGGGAATGAAGGGCCTGGGGGAAGGTGGGATGAGTGTGTATAAGGAGCTGCTGGTATGGGGGAGAAGAGGAGACCCTGGTATGGGAGACCCTGGATGGGGGGCACAGAGAGACCATAGCAGAGAGGTGGTTAGCAGGTTGTAGGGAGTACTTGAAAAACAAGGAGTGGCAAACAGGGTGTCTGTGGTGGAGAATGGAGGAATGCAAGGATACGCAGAACGTACAAGAAGCTCGGCTTACACAGCTACAAAGTGTGCAACCTCCTAGCTTTAAACAATCATAGTAGTACAGTAAAACTACTGAATGTACTTTCTTCAATTTGCTTTGATGTTTTGGCTGAAGTGATACCTACAAAACAAAGCCAAGTAAAAGACATTAACATTTAAAGAAAGACAGCAAGCTTTGAAAAGTGTGCATTTAACTAGCTAATCACTGTGCCGCTAAGTGTGAACCTAAGGGCAGGTCAACGCTGTCTGGTAGGTTCAGACTACGGAGGTGCGAATAACAGTGTGCTTCCAAGTGCTGTGCTGTAACTCCCCTGTGTGGATGCTGCTGGTGAAACTTAAAGGTTCCTACTGCACATTGATGTAGTCCTGTTTGAAGGGGACTACGTTAATGCAAACTAGGAACCTTTTCATTCATGCCCACAGCATCTACGCACGGGAGTTACAGTGCAGCACTTTGGTGTGCACTGCTATTCAAACTCCAGGACTCCAAACTGTGGGGCAGTGCAGACAGGTCCTATATGCTTAAGGAAATTTTCTAATATACATGTTTAGTGTGTAAATGTGTGCAAATGTTCAGTTCAAAAGGTCAGAATTCATTAATCAAAACCATTTCTCACCCCAATCAAGGGCACTAGTTCTATGATGATTATGTCAATATCAAGTTTCAAACTTCAGCTCTTTTAGAGTAGCCTTGTCTAAAAGAGTTGTAGTAGAAGTTTTTACAATATAAAAGGCATATTCCCCTTCCCTGCACTCAAACATAGAAAAGATACTGTTCAAACTTTTTTTTTTTTTTTTAAATCACATTTGGGTAGAGAGCAACCTTAGATAAATTCAGCCCCAAAAGCTTAATTTTTCTGAAAGCTAGGAGCACACAGAAAAAGGACATTATAATGGAAATTGTTCTGAAACTCTAACTGTACTGGGTGATATCTAGCAACTGCTATAATATTGAATGTTCACTGCCATTAAATTTAATCTTAAATATTGTTATTGCAACCTGACCCACTATGACATCTTTAAAGAAAATGATATCGTATAGTACTACTTCAAGAAGTGAAATTTAGCTAGTCTTCGGGACCATAAAATAGCAGATTACTCCATCATGCTGGCTAGAGCAACTAGGAATAAAACTAGATTTACCAACCACATTATTTTTGTTAGGAAATGTTTCAAAGCAGACATCATCCCAAAAGACTTTAGACTCATTCCATCCAAATATACACTACGGAGAGCAACAACATGTACTGTGTAAAGTACAATTTGTAAACGTTGTGGAAAAGTATTACAAGACATGCTGTAATATATCATCCTATCGAAGTAAAATAAATTAACTGAAGACAGAAATAGAAAATAATAAAAACTTCTATGCAATTCATGTATTAACAATTTAAATCTTTATGAGATCTGACATGTGTTAATGGGAACTACTCCACTCAATCCCTGTATATCAAGATTTAGTCTGGTACCCCACTTGCTCTCTCTGAATTTGCAGGCTAATATAAGTACATTAAATCACAAACCCAGATAGCGAAATCTCTGGACTTGGTATGGGGAAAACAACACCTTAACGAAAATCTTGAAGTTAAAGGAGGCAGGTTAGTGTAAGTTTTGTATTTGCACACCTAGGCTCTGATACTGCAATGAGCTCTGTAGAGCACAACAATCTGCCCCATAAGTTCTTACTGAAGAATTGGGAAACTACTTTGTAAATAATTTATTTAGCAATTGCATGTACAAATCCGGTATCTGCATGACCAAATGTAATTTTGTATATACAATTGTACATACAAATTAAACTCATATTTACATGCCAAAAACTTTTAAATATCAAGTCCAGAAAATTCATAGTGCTGCCATTTTAACATTGTGTTCATTGACATCAATGGAGCTATGCTGATTTGCCTCAGACAAGGATTTGACCCATTTTCTTATTAGAGCCTCTTTCTATACCCAAAGGGGGAAGCTACCATACAACAAGAACACTGTTTATAAGGGGAACATCCATATACTGGTTAAAAACAAAAACTGAAGGCATTTACACAACTATCCTGTAAATTTATACCCCTCTGTAATTCTTATAGTGTCATGTTTATCAAAAGACATACATGAATATCCTATTTTTCAGTCTTTGTAGAACTGGAGTGAAGGAGAAGTAATGGGGTTGACAATTGGACAGGCAAGTCTAAAGTCACCAAACTTGGTTATATGCATGCTGTGTGTTTTATTACCTCACCAGACATACCATTCATCTCTCTTTCAGTTTTGACCTTTTATTCCTAATCAACATAAGCACCTAAGCCAATATTATTCAAAATACTTTAGCTGAAGTGAAAATATAGAACAAAAACATATTATGATCAGTGTTTTTTAAATAAACCACCAAATGCAGTCTGCCCTTTAAAGAGTTAAAGTGTTGGTTCTATTATGCTTTTTTCATAAAACTACAGTATATTATAATATTAGTTGGACCATGCAGGACCACTAATTATGAGTTGTATTTATGTAACTGAAATTATGTTAATTGGCATGACCAGTGATAATGTATGAATAATTTAACCTCCTTGATTCATTTTCCATTTCTAGCCTGATTGGTTCTACACAAGAAGTAACATGGTCACTTAGCAATAACTGCAGTGAAAGATCAGAAATGAAATCTGACTGAGAATACTGTACAATTGTTTGCATTAGAGAAAAATAAACTTTAGTACTTATATAATCCATTGCTCAAAGTTTCTTCTGGGAATTACATGGTCCAATTTCCCTAAAAGGATCTCTGTTATAAAATTCTCTCAGTTCTGACTTCTTGTAATGATGTCTCTTTTGAGGAAGCATGTGTTGAGATTAGAACTCTAGACTTTTAGTCAGGCGATATGGGTACTGTTCCCAACTCTGACATGCTGTGTAACCTGAAGCAAGTCACTTATCTGATTTATTTCAGTTTCTACATTTGTAAAATGGAGATAACGGTAACTAATCCATATCCCCAGAGCCATGTCATGGTTATGAGCATTGTGCACACCATCACCATTCAGAACCTCGCAGTAGCTATAAGGACAGAACCTAGATCCTCTAGCTCCAAAAGAAGAGACCCTTCCCACTTGAGCTAAAAGAGGATTTCCATCAGCTGCTAGCAGCAGAGGGCTTATAAAACAAAACCGAGACCACCTGATTCTATCCAATTGAGGCTAGTGGTGCATATGTTTTAGTGATTCCCCCATTTTGGAGAGAACACTTATGTGGATGGGAGAGCTTTAGACCGCTTGCCCTTTTCCGCATCTGTCACAACTGTTCAGTAAGGAAATTGTTTTAGCCCCAAATACCAAACTCAAGCTCAGACTGGATACTAAAAAGAGATCTAGGGCAGATATCGGTATTAGCATTGCTGGAAACAGAGCTCATTACTGAGCACGGGTATGGGGCATCTCCACCAGGAGGGCTTGTACTCCTTCTATGGGGGATGAGCTTTGAGTTGGGCTCTTGTTGTTAGAGGTACCACAGCCCAATAGGCTTGAAGCATGACTGTGCCTGTAGGCAATATTAATGGAGGCAGACAGCCTACTTGGTTGTTTAAGGGACATGGGGACTAGGTAATGCTTTGCTTTCCAGATAAAATCTGGAAATAAAATCATGTTGAAAGCAGAGACCTTCGGTCATATAATGGGCCTGATTCCCATCACAGGACATGTGCTCGCAAATACTTAGATATTTGCATTTAGAAAAAATTACTTTATTGAATAGCTGGAAAGCTTTAAACTATAACTTATTAGAGTAAGTGCAAGAAAACAAAGAAAACAATATATAACTGTCAATATTTATTAAGCACTGAAGTGTGGTCGGAGCTGTACAATACAAAGAAGATCACATAAGTGCTGCCACAGGGCCTTACAGTCTAAAAGAGACAGACAGGCAGGCACATAATATACCAGATGATCGGAGGAAGTTCCAAGTTCAAAACTGGTACAAATTTTTGTTGTGGTGAAATTTTTGTAAATTAGATTTGTTGCTATGGAGGATCATCACTGGAATGTTTCACACCATAAGTTTATTTTAAGGAGGGATTTGAATGTCACAGGATAATTGTGTCCTGATGCTAGATAAATGCCAAGGCAAATTGGGTGACATTCATTCATGACAGTGTTCTTTTCCAGAGTTTTTATCCCTACTGCACCAAATGATTAATAAGGAAGATGGTGTCATTTTGGCTGGTAGACATTGGTTTAGTTGACATTTATTCACAGTTCCATTACTGAAAAGCTGCATTCTGACTCAGAAAATTGATTTTAGCCATTCAGAAATGAGCTTTACATAAAAACAATTTTAAAAGATCTTCAATTAATTTATAATACACTAAAAATGTAATATACCTCATAAATTACAAAATGTATGGGTGAAACGATTTCTTAACTGAAGCTTCACTTTTTAAAAATAATTTTGCCAGTATGCAAGTGTTAGTCAACCATTCGCCTGATTAGCTAACACTGAAAAATAAAACAATATTAAGACAGAGGGTGAAATCCTGATTCCATTGAAGTTAACGGGAGTTTTGCCAGTGACTTCAGTGGAGCCAGGATTCAGCTCAGTCAATGTATGATAACATGCCCTGTTGCACTGTTACAGGTAAAATGTAGTATTCTCTAAAATGCTAATGACTGCTTCAAGAAACAAACCTTTCATATGTTTTATTAAGCCAGTCAGAAGAAACATGGAAGAAATTGGATAGTACCATTTGTAAACACAAACTGCCAGCTTCAAGCATAAAGGAAAAATACTGAACATTTTTTTCCCTTTAATTTATTTCCATTAATATTTATAAGCTAAAATTCAACCTTTTTTTAGCAAAACAACTGATTGCCTCCTCTCATAAAATAAAAGCATAAACCCTTTTCAATCTAGTGTGAAATATATCCTCAATTAGTAGAGTCAAGCAGAAATAAACAGATGAACCTGAACATTTGATTAAAGGCTAAATCTTGAGACAATGCATTTTTGATAAATGTGTCCATGCACAATAATAAAAATTAAGATATATGTGACAAAGTTTATCAACACAATTACCTGTTACCTGAGTGTCTTAGAAGTCTTGCATGTCTAATTAAAATGTTCCTATACAATCAATATAATTATCTATTGATAGCTGCCACTAAAAATAATGGGCCTAGGTATACTAGAACTCTGGTCACCATGGAGTTACTGTACGTAACCTTTTGTGATTTGAGTACTGATTTTAAAGTGGAGTCATGCATTATCTAATTAAAATCCTGAAGATTATTATAAATACTGTACATGAAGATATTTTTAACTCAACAGATTTAACATTATAACCAAGAAAACCACATTTTTCTAAACCCATAACTCATTTTGGAGACCTATATCACCATATTTAACTTTTATTCTTTAATCTGCTATTCTGTATTGTTAGCACCTGAGCAATTTTGACAAAGTTGCTTTGAACTTTATAAAACAGATGTCACAGGGCTGCATTAAATAATTCTGCTTAATCAGTTCTATTCATATAAATTACTTACCTCATCGCCTATTACAAGTTCTTCCCTGGGATTGTGGAAAAGATATTCATATAGTTTATAGTGTTGAAATAAACTGAAAAAGAAAAGAAAATGTAGCTCCAGCACAACCATAAATCTTTGGAAAGGAAGTATTCTAAACACATTTGTTACCCTAGGAGTTATTCTCTAGGTCAAGGTGACGGATACCTGAGCACTAATAAGAAGAGACACTTATTGAGCTCTAATTCTAGCTACAAAATGTAAACCATTTCAGGTATTACAAGATTCATATCAGTTATAATAAACTCAGTATGACACTTGAGATATCAGCCCTACCAGTGTGAAACTGAATTTTGGGGCTTAATATTCTGCTCTGAAAAATGACTCAAAAGTTAATTGTTACAAGGGCATAATTTGACCTGCAGGGTCTTTATTATTGGTGATGGTGTGTAGAGTAGATGGGAGTAGAAAATGAAGCCAACTGGACTTTCACTTTGTGCAGAGCACAAATTACTGCCCAGCATCTCAACCTCCCACTCCATTTCCAAGCCAGGAACGAAGAGGTTAGCAAAGATAGTCTCTTAATGCCATCTTTCAATTGTTAATACCTTAGTTTTCTCTCATTCAGGCTTTAGGCCAAGGCAATGGTATTGAGAGAGCATTTGATCTACAGTATCTGCCATTCCATTTACAGTACATTTTGTCTGCAATACTTCAGCTCTGATTCCTGCCATGTCCTGGTAGTAAGATATACGCCTGTGTTTACACAGGCCTCATAATTTATCTGAAACTAATTCAGATAATTTTGACCTTCAGATGACTCTGACCCTCCCCACCCCCTTTGCCATTTTTGGTAACATTTTAGTGTGGATCATTTGTAAACGCCAAAAGCAGAGGTGAAAGTAAGCCGGTGCGCCATACCAGGGCAGATTGGCTTCCCTGGCAGCAATTTAAAGGGCCTGGGGCCCCCAGCAGCAGCTGGAGCCCAGGGCCCTTTAAATTGCCACCAGAGCCCTGCTGCTGGAGCCCTGGGGAAGAGGTGGCAGGGCTCAGGGGGCAATTTAAAGGGCCCGGGGTGCCTGCCGCAGCTACCGCCCCAGGTCCTTTAAATCATCCCCAGAGCCCTGAGGTAGTGGCAGCGGGGGTCCAGTGGCTATTTAAAGGGTCCGGGGCTCCGGTAGCTACTATTGCCCAGGCCCTTTAAATTGTCCCTGGAGCCTGCCGGAGCCCTGGGGTAGCGGCAGCGGGGGTTAGGCGGCAATTTAAAAGGCCCAGGGCTCGTCCAACGCTACCACCCCAGGCCCTTTAAGACAAACAAGGTATTTAACTTGTTAGTCACATGTCTTTTGGCCAGGGCGAAAGTAACTTAAAGGACTTACCGGTACTCCAGAGTCCTGGGGGGGGGAGGCGGGGAAGATGGGAACTCAACCGGAAGAGGCGTGGCTTCCGCCGGAAGAGGTGGGGCCTTTAAATCCCTGGGGTAGCAGCGGCAGCCGGGGGCTCGGGTGGCAATTTAAAGGGCCCAGGGCTCGTCCGCCGCTACCACCCCAGGGCTCCAGCAGCGGGGCTCAGATGGCAATTTAAAGGGCCCGGGGCTCCCACTGCTGCTACCCTCAGGGGCCCTTTAAATTGCCACCAGAGCCCTGCTGCTGAAGCCCTGGGGTAGCGGCGGCGCGGCTCTGGCTGTGATTTAAAGGGCCAGCGGCTCCTGGCTGCTGCTAGTGCAGTGGAGCCCCGGTCCCTTTAAAGCTCTGCCAGAGGCTGGGGCCCCGGGGTAGTGGCGGCAGCTAGGAGCCCCCTCCGATGGTGATTTAAAGTGCCCCAGGCTCCGCTGTGGTAGTGGCAGCTGGAGCCCCAGGCCCTTTAAATGACCCACCGGGGCTCCCAGCCCCGTCTGTAGCTGGTAGCTCGGGGGTTGATTTAAAGGGCCCGGGGCTCCCTGGTGCTGCTACCACCACAGCTCCAGCCCCTTTAAATCCTGATTTAAAGCGCCTGGGAATTTAAAGGCCCCACCTCTTCTGGCGGAAGCCCGCCTCTTCAGGTTGAGTTCCCATCCCCACCACCACCACCAGGACTCTGGAGTACCGGTAAGTCCTTTAAGTTACTTTCACCCCAGCCAAAAGACGTGACTAATAAGTTAAATTATCTTATTAGTGTCTTATTAGCCATTAGTTTTAGACCTTTTTATTTTATGTATTTACTGAAAGTGCCCAGAAAGGAGCCAGACTGACAGTGCTGAACAATCAAATCCTCTTTATACTCACAAAATATTTCATGGTTTATTGTAGTGGATTGTGTCTTATGTATATGACATTTTATTTATTAATGATTATGATGATTTTGGAAGTTCTGAATTCATTCCTTAATGGAACTATTTTTAACCTTGCACCCATAATCCTATGTTAAGGACAAAAATTCTCTTTCTTCTAAGAGATATAAATTTAATGTGCTTGTCTTTGTTTCTCTTGTTACAAATGCTGATTTTTTGGGGGGAAGGGGACCAATGCTATTAACAATTGCACACATGATTAATTTTACTCATGTAACTATTTAAAGGATAGGAGCTTTTATGATGTCATGTAAACAAGTGAAGGTGATTAAGACTGACATATTTTCCTAGATCAACTGCTTCCTGAAAGGAACTGGCAAGAGATAAGTTGATGTGTATTTGCGAAGGGAAACAAAATGAAAAAGAGGATAACAGTCATCTTTCACCAAACCTGAACGCTGCTGAACAGTTTGTGCCAATATTGCTAAGCATTCATCCCTATTTCCTTTATACATCTCAGGGGTTCATAACTCAACTGTAAAAATTTGATCTGAACTGAAATATAACATATTCACTTTGAGGAGAAAAGAGCTACAGACCTACAATTTAAAAATTAAACAAGTAAAAGAAAGATATGAAAATACATTAAGTAAAAATGTAACAAAAATTAGTTATTTTTGTGTTTGTATAATTTGAAAACAACTTCAAAGCTTAAATTTACCAATTTATTTTTTATTTATTAAAAAAATATGTAAGCAGCTGAAATAATGGTGTGCTTTAGTGTATGTATATATATTTTGCTCAGCAATTTATGAAGGATTTTTAATATTCATGTTCACCCTTGATTAACACCCAGATTAGTTGTTAGCCGGATTAATATTCCACTGGTAAAGTTATAGGGCATGATCCTACACCCACTGAAGTTAAGATTTCAATGGAAGTAAGACTAGTTCTATGGTCTCGTAGGTCAAAACATTACAAACTACATGGACCTGATCAGTCTAAATACATAGTTACCCAAATGCCATTGTGATCTTTCAATGAAAGAACCTCTGTTCCATGAAAACATATGAAAGTTTTAGAAGGAAAAAAAGGTAAAAAGTTAAGATGACATTCATAAATACCAAGACATCTTTTATTTTAGGGTTAGATCATGACATTTTGATCTAGTCCAAAGCAAGGGGCAGTTCATTTTTGCACTTTGCCTGGAGTACTCTGGGAGTGAGATTTTCAGAATCCCCCACCTCGTCTCCCCACTGCTCAAGACAGGGAGTGTGCTGCACAGGTGTATACCTAGTGCAGTGTATGCTCCTCAGTGTGCTGGAGGTATTAGTCTCCACTACCTCTCATCCCTTTTTGCCCACCTGCAAAAGCAGGGGATAAAGTGGCTCTGTGGCGCATGCCACCTGCCATGTGCTGGAAACAAATGGTATGGTATACTGAGTGTCTTACATCCCCTTACTCTCTTGCACTCGTATGCAAGATGAGCCACTATCCGGCCTTTCATTTGTTACATTTAAAAAATACATATTGCTGCTTATTTGCAGCCACATCTCTTTTTGTGCTTACAACAGCAGTAGTTTGCAAGCTGGTGATGGACCTCTTTTGTACTGTTGTACAGGCTGCCTAGGAAAAGCAACACACTAATGATTTTTTGAACAGCATTATACATAAAATGCTACTGGATTTCCTAATCCATTCATGAGACCATCCCAACTTGGCTTTGAACATAATCAGATAATTGTCATGTTTGCAGTGTTGTTATAGTCGTGCTGGTCCCAGGATATTGAGACACAAGATGGGTGAGCAACATTTTGTACTGCTGGTGAGATAGAGAAGCTTTCAAGTTACACAGAGCTCCTCTTAAGGTCATACAGATGAAAGTCACCTGAAGAAGAGCTCCTTGTAGCTCTTTCACCAACAGAAGTTGCTCCAATAAAAGATATTACCTCACCCACCTTGTCTCTCAAATAACGTTAATGATTAGTATTTATTCATTATGGCCATGAGCCAGTACAGTACTTAAGTAAGTACATAACTTTAACCATGTGAGTAATCCCACTGAAATCAATTGGACTACTCACTGGTTTGAAGTTACATACATGATCTAGTGCTCTGCTGGACTAAGGCCTAAAACTATTCCATTTATAACTGAATCATTAAGATAACACTCTATCCCTTCCCTCCCCTCTCCATTCCTCACCAAAAAAAAAAAAAAAAATTGCCCAGTTGAAGAATAGAGAATCTTCACCATCAAGACCATGAAATAGGATAGAGTGTTAATTTAAACTTTGAAGTCGTTGGGTTGTATCATTTGAGGTCAGAGACTTGTTACTTAAGTAAATGGTTTTGGGTTGTTGCGGTTTTGTTTTGTTTTTGGGGGGGTGTTAGTGTAATGTTCAGGAGTTTTTGGCAAAGTTTGATCATGTTAAACTAAACAACTCTCTTTTTATTGGCAGATACTTTACAGTGCTGAACTATTAGAACAGGGGTTCTCAAACTGGGGGTCGGGACCCTTCAGGGGGTCGCAAGGTTATTACATGGGGGGTCGCGAGCTGTCAATCTCCACCCCAACCCCGCTTTGCCTCCAGCATTTATAATGGTGTTAAATATATTAAAAAGTGTTTTTAATTTATAAGGGGGGGTCGGACTCAGAGGCTTGCTTTGTGAAAGGGGTCACCAGTACAAAAGTTTGAGAACCCCTGTATTAGAATATAAACATAACTGATATTGGAAAAAAAGAATACCTGATCTTCAAGTAACTGATTATAGCCTTGGCTTGATCAACACTGAAGAAATCCAAGCCACCACCTTTTTCTGAATGAGACTCCCCTATTCCAGCCATTGCTCTCCCAAGTTCTTTTATGTTGTCTTCTAGCATAATATGTTTGGCTGCAATTCAATCCAGAAGAACAAAAACTAAACATAGATGTGACGTATGTTTTCTTGGCACAGTACTGAGAGATTTTTTTAATGTTTGAAAAGTTGCATTTGAAGCCATGTAGAATATTTTTTTAAAAACTGGACAAATTTTATTGCTTATTTCCATTATTCTTATAAATAACAGTAGTCTTAACATTCCTTCACAAAACCATTGATGGTCACTTTGTCCTGTAGGGACAAAAGTAGATGACACACAAACTTCTTAGTTGGTAGCTTATTTACTCAGATATTGTCACCATAATTACATGACCAGAGAATCAGGGACATATTCTATTTCAGGTGCATGGTTTGTACTGTTATGAATCTTTTAAAAAATATATATCTGGTACTGCTCATGAACTTGTGATGCTGTCCACTGCAACATGAAGAAGAAATAGAAGAATCAGATGCCACCTGGGGTATTTAGTATTTTTTAAAAATTTTAATCCAGTTACACAGGATTGATTAAATTTGTAAATAAATTAACTTTTTATTAGAATTAAAAGTTTTCATATCAAAAGAGCCAATCTTTTGTAATCATGTAATCAAATTGGGAGGACAGGTTTTCAAAGGCATAAAGGACAGTCAAACAGCCAACTCTCATAAAAAGTCAATGGGAGCTGGGCACCTAACTCCCATTTGTGCTTTCGAAAATCTCCCTCTTAACTGATTAAGACAGGCCAAAATGTGAGATTTTCATGACTTCCATTTATACTACTTCTTTCTCCTTGAATATCAAAACTTAATGTGCATTCCCTAATGGGAATAAATGTTACAACAAGAAAGTCTTCGGTCAGAGGCGTCTAGTTAAGTCTTTCCAATTGAAATATCTGGTAATATTTGTTTGTTTTGGTTATAGTGGAAAAGGAAGAGATGCAATAATGTGAAAAAGTAAAACTTAGTCCACTAAACTCTGTATAACAAGATATGACTATCCTGGATAAAGACATCTTTCTTTTCAGTTTGGATAGATATTAGTAAAAGATTAGATGCAATTCTCACCACAATGGAAAGAAGATTTGAAAGCACTGGTTGAAGATTAGGATAGCAAATGAAAACATGGGGCATTATATATACACCTTCTTTATGCTATTTTAAATTGTTGATGATGTTTAGGATAGGCTGCATATAGAAGACTATGTTTCCTTAATGGAATTGGATAGATAAGCTTTACTAATATGGGGTTTACTAATATGGGGTTACCTAGTTAATAGAGGATATGAGTATAGAAAAAAAAGTGTTTCATATGACCTGCTCTCCAAAATAATCCTTGCTATGATCAGTTTTGGGGTCTAATTTTCTTCTCACTCATATCAGCATAAATTAGGAGCAACTCTGTTGAGGACATGGATTTTGATGACTAAAACTGGTGTGACATTAGAATTAGGTGCTGAGTGTACTTTCTGAAAAAGTAGTATTTCCACAACTGTTTTTTCTTAACTGACGACATTACACTAAATTGCCATTACTCTCAGACTACAATTATACCTATCATATTGGGAACCATAGTACCAAAACATCCGCTGTTCTGTCACCATATAAGGTACTTAACTAGACGGTTACTTTATATTTCTACCATTGACTTTGAAAAAGTCCTACCAACACGAGACTAAAATTCAAAAGGTTGTGACGATACCATTGTTTTTATAAACTAGATAGACAGAGGAAAATTTGCAAATGTTTCATAATTTCTTATAGCAGTGACTGAAACTTTGGTTTGATGAGAAAGAGGCTTTAACATTATTATTTGTATGCAATGTGTGTCATCACCAGGACTACTGTGGACTTGAAGATTTTTAGCAATTTACTTGTTCCTTTATGCTATCATGAATCCAGACTTCAAAAGTGGATAAGTACACAACACTGGTGTAATGGCAGGTTTATTTACCATACTACTTTAATTCCCTATGGATCTACTTCTTTGGTTCTTTGTACAGGAAACAAATTTTTTAAAAAAAAAGTTACAAGATGCTTATGGTGTTTCAGAAATCAAAACCTTGTAAAGTTCACTTCCCGTGCTGAACACAGAGATATAAGAGAATAACCATGGTGGAAAAAGAGGAGTGTAATCTAGATACGCAAAATGGGGTGTGAACAGGAGAGAAGCCACAGGCAGTGGAATGACTGAATGATAGAATTGGGAATGCCATCAAATGGGGAGTCCCCTAGAAGTAAAGCAAGAAAGAGTGAAGTTGTGGGGTTACAACAACACACGAAGAAGGGACAGAAGTCACACCTGAAAGGGAACTGGAGGCCCTGAGCACTCCTGTGAGGTGCTGGGCACCATAAACTCCCACTGACTTCAGTAGCAGTTGAAGGTGATTAGGAATCTGAAGGGATCAAATCTGGGCACCAAATGCTGTCCATGGCCATATGTTCTACAGCCTTCAATCTTCAAGCTAGATTGCAGTCTGAGACTAGCCCTACTTTGAATTAGCACTCTTCCAACTGAGGCACAACTAACAGATCACCAATCCAAAGTAGTATTACTTACTCAGGCCCTGTTTCAGCATTGTATTTAAGCATGTGCTTAACTTTAAGCACTTCCATAAGTCCAACCACATGCAGCAAACCATTTTAGCACAAGATGAACATTAAAGTTATGTCAAAGTGCTCATTGACTTAAATGGGAATTCAGCACACGCTTAAACTTAAACCCACATGCCAATCTCCCTCCTCCAGCATCTCATTCAGTCTTAGGGTTCACCTCTCCACTCACCTCTTTGCCACGGTCTCTTTGTCCAATCAATCTCTCCTCCCACCTCTCTACATTGGTTATCAGTCCCAGTGTCCTTGCACAGTGAGTCCCAGTCTTCCCCCTAGCTTCCCCCTAGCTTCCAACCCCTGTCTCCTTGCTAACCGGTCTCAATCTCACCCTGCACCCCAGCTTCCGGTTCTAGTTTCCCTACCCCTCCAATCAGTCTCCAGTTCCAGGCTCCTCTCCCAGGTGCAGCTCATGTCCCCATTGCATTTGAAAAGGCAGCTTTCTTCTCCATGCTCATTCAAAGGGGGGACGGGGAGGGTCACTGAGATCACAGGAGACAGACTCCCTTGTTCTCAGATGAGGTGTCTGAACCTGGCATAGCTCATAGCAGAAGAGCGACTACAGGGAAAGTCCTGCTCAGCCCCAGGATGGAGCACGCCCAGTAGAGACAAAATCTTCAGTGAGCTGCTAAAATCTAAAAAAAAATAAAAATAAAAAATATCTCACTGAGCATGTGTAAAGAGTGATTTTTTCCTCCAAAGTTTATAACTTGGCCAAATTTAGGCAGATTTTCACAAGGACAGAAAAAGAAACATCCCTGATATACAGGCCACCCTCCTCCCTAATTTCAAGTCCCTGCTCCAAAGCATGAGATGCTACATCGCTTAAAAGAGGAAAAAAAGGTCACCAGGATATTTTAGCATGGGCAAAACAATGTATTCGTCCACATCCTCATTGAAACAGCTGAAGTGTTTCCAAAAAAAATTCAGCCTGAGGCAGAAACCTGGCATGGAAAATTTCAGCCCAAAGTTTTAAGCAACTGAAAATAGGGTTTTATAATGGGAAATGTCAGGCAACCCTAACAACAGGCAGCACTACCAGTCCTGCCTATAGTATTTCTTTTATTATATATATATATATATATAATAATAAAAGAAATACATACAGGCAGTCCTGCCTATAGTGTGTGTGTGTGTGTGTGTGTGTGTGTGTGTGTGTGTGTGTATATATATATATATATATACATACACACACACACATATATATATATACACACACATACACGGGAAAACTCATTTCTGATATGCTTCCATTCTTCTCCATAGTTTCGTTAGTACAGTTAATTCATATTAAGGTATTTGTGTAGTGAACCCTCTGCAGCAAGACAACTGGAATTCCTAACAATTATTTTCCTAACCACGAAGTATACGTACATTCTGGCAAAATTCCTAATTAATTCTATTCAAGGACCTTTTGCAAGGTAATAATATGGTAAAAAGTTATGTGTTTCATTTTTGAAAAATTCACCTATTCTGTTCTGAAGGAATCAAAGTTTAACTGTAGCCAAGAGTTATATCCAAAATACAATGCACACAGCATGTTGATACTCAGGGAGAAAATGAATCATTTAATATTTATTTCTAATTAAAAATAACCACTTACATTAAAATTAATTTAGAGAACATGCTAAGTTTCTGTTCAAGTGAATATTTTAAGAATTATACTTACTGCTGAGGTTCTCCAACAGAAAGTTTAAGATGGCCATGAATCCTGAGAGTTGTAGATGAGTGAAGTCCATCTCTTTAGCCCACCAAAATCCCGACACATAATAATCTAGTAAAACAGCTTCCTTCAAAGATGTCTTAATTTGTCTGAAATTCAGAAACTCTTCCAGTTTTCTGTGGTAGAAAGGTGAAGTATAAAATCAAGTGAGAGGTTCCATACGTTTGATTTAGTCTGCCAGCAATCATGTGTGTACTCCTGGCATCTGATTCAGCTATATCATTCAATACATTAATGCTGTTCACAGGACAAATCAGTAAATAGCAACATGAACCCAATTCTTCATGTTTCCCCAAGCAATGTTTAAGTATATTAAAATACGAGTTACAATGATACTACATTTAAGTGTAAGTTATGAAGAAAAAAATGGTATGATGACTTCATCTGTATATCAATGGGTGCACTTGGCATATTTTTACTGATCAAGGGTATCCCTTCTTGTATCTTTAGGGTGAGATGTGGAACCACAAAGCCAAAAGTCTTCTATGTAACAAACATGTAACAGATATAAAGATCTAAAATTCACAAATCATTGAGTGAAATGAAGCTGAAAATCCAAGAGAAAAATCAGCTTTTATTTTCTTGGGAAGTTTTAGGGTGAAATGAGACTAGAAAGGAAAAATAACATGAACCCTGTCTTCACATACACTTATGAAAGTAAGCTTCATTGCAACTCCGCTTTCTACAAAAAGGTCCTAGCTGCAGCTCCATCTGGGAGCAAAGTTAAGGTTGCTGTCACAACACTATGACTCAAACAGCATGATAACGTGACACTTGCTTTTATAATAATGATAATGAACATAATACTCACTGGTGACGATAATTGATTTTACTATGTTGTACTAAGAAATCTGTCTGGAACACTCAAACACAAATGGGTCATGTACACAGTATTAAGATGTAAATTAGGTTTACGCTAGAGGATTGGGTTTGAGGCCAAATCAGAACTAGGGTTTAGGCTCAGAATGGATGGTGACAAAATCCCACAAGTCATTCTTGTGCAATTTCAGCATCAAATGGCAGAATTCTCATAGCACCATTTATTGTTGCAATATTTCCTAGGGTATCTGTGGTAAGCCACAGCCATTCATGCACTGACTCCTACCATGTCCCAACAATGCAATTTCAATGGCGCCTGCTCATAGGGCCTCCCCTTGATTGCAACAACCCCCACGGCCCATCAGATGACATTGAATAGAGAAAACATTCTAGGCTGTATTTTTTGTCAATATAATGTCATTTTCCGTATTCATTTTCTTAGTATGTTTAATATAACCAAGCATCCTATTTGCCTTTTAATTGGAGCTGTACTGAGTAGGCATCGTCACTGAATTAACTCCTCTTAAGTCTCTTTTCTCAGCGGTTCCTGCAAATTCATCAGCACAAAATGTCTTCACCCATGCTTACATTTTTTCAAAATTTAGTTTCGTCTGGAATAAAGTTGTTTAATATTCAACATGTTTAAATCCATCTGGGGTTTGTCACAATCCTCCAAATCTTTACTAATCAACTGCATAGTGCCACAAGCAACTTTCACCAACTCACTGTACACTTCCTCAGTCGTCCTATTATTGATTCCTGGGGACCTCCTTACTATTTATCCCTCTCATTATGACTCTATTTCTCACTGCTATACAAGTTTTTAATTGATAATAAGACTTTGCTCCTTATCTCAGGCTATTCATGTTATTTAATGTTCCCTTACGAACAAACCTTACATTATATCTGAAACTCCAACTAAATAATATTGGGTAAAATTATCAAAAGTGCCTAAGTGATTTAGTAGCATAAGTTTAATTTTCAAAAGTGATTTGGGCACTTAGGGGCCTAAGTCTCCTTGAAAGTCAATAGGGCTTAGACTCCTAAGTCACTTAGGTGCATTTGAAAAATTCTCATAATCTTTATTTTTTCTAAATAACTAAGTTTAGAAAGGAGCAAATTCTCCTTAGAAAAGCCATGCTTTTTTTGACCATATTCAATTATGCCTTTTATATTCAAATGCAGAATTAGTACTATCCTTTTTTCTTTTCTTTATTTTTCTACATTAATGTAATGGATTAGAGGGGGACAGGGTTGGGGACTTCAGTTTGTAATTCTGCCAATGTATCTCAACTGTATTTTAGAGAAAATAGGCTAGCTTCTATGTTCTCTCAGTCCTTGACCTCTCAATTAAGATGGCTAGTAAAGGTGCCAACCATGATAATTGTTTTTACTTCCCTAAAAAATCTGAATATTTTTCTCTGCTTATTATTCCCTCCTAAAAAAACAAAGTACTATCAGATATATGAATAGGCAACTAACTGTTTGTTCACGGTGTTCACAAAGCCGGAAAGTTAAATTGCAGAAGGATACAAAAAAAAAAAAAAAAGTGGTGTTTTATAGATCAAAGGCTCACTAGTGAACAATATAAAGAATATAATTCATTACGTTTTGTTTAAAGCATTACCTCTGTTCTACATGATGAATTTGTGTAGCTGTACATATACTAGTCAGTTAAAAACACTTAGTAATGTACTGAAATGGAAGTGGAGTGTAGCCAACTATGAACTTTCCAGGGTTTGAAACAGCCCATATCCTCTTTCTTGTAATCTTTTGCCAACATTATGCTTTCACAATCAGGATTTCAAAGTTATTAGGTTTTTTCGGATATTCATTTTTTCAACGTTCTCTTTATATATCTTCTATTACACCTCTACCCCGATATAACACTGTCCCCGGGAGCCAAAAAAATCTTACCGCGTTATAGGTGAAACCACATTATATTGAACTTGCTTTGATCCGCCGGAGTGCACTGCTTTACCGTATTATATCCGAATCCGTGTTATATCGGGTCGCATTATATAGGGGTAGAGGTGTATTACTATTGCTATTTTTTTCGTGGAAGATGCTCAGGTACTATGGTGGTGGGCAGCAATATAAAATCTTTCGCTCAATAGATAGAACAAGAAAATTGCTATAACACATCAGACACACAGTCCATCTAGCACAACAGTGGCCAGGAAACTTTACAGTATATAAAAATGATGCCCTATGGTGAGACACAGATGTTTCAATACTGGTACTAAATTGTTTGTGCTACCTAAAATGCCCTTGAAGCATCCTCTTTTCAGTCAAATGCTGTACATGTCCTAATTTAAGATCCATCTGTGAAAGTGTGTGTGTGTGTGTGTGTGTGTGGATATATATATCAGTTGAGATGAAGAGAAACACAAAGGTCTCAGTATTTTCCTTTCTAATCTTAGATGAGAGATTTTGACAAGAAATTGTGTTACAGGGTGATAATGAAATTTGGTCTCAATAGATGTGAATGTTTCATTCTCTAATGCTACAAGTAGAAGATCTATTGTGCAGGGTAAAAGAGTAAATGGAAAAAAAATCTTTTTAATATTAGATGGGGAAAAAATGTCTTTCCAGTTTCTCTATGGAATCCCACTAGGTCAACAATAAGTGATCTTTTTTCTAACAAGAAAGAGAGAGTATTTCAAGGTAATGAATCATATCGTTTTAATCTTACCTAAAACATTTGTATTTATCCACTAACGGCAGAATTTTCAAAAGTACCTAAGTAACTTTAGAGCATAAGTTCCATTGACTTCAGCGTGCTAAGAACTTACTACTAGGTGACTTTTCAATGGGACGTGTGCGCCTCAGTCACATAGGTACTTTTGAAAATGTCACCCCTGAAACTTAAGGCCAATACATTCAATTGTGGATGCCTAAAGTTTGACTCCTAAATCCTTAAGAACTTAGATACCTTCATATGAAGCTTTTTGCCACTTTCCTAAGGGTCAGTTTTCATTATATCCAAATTCCTTTATTTTTTCAGCTTTAGACATTAATCTGAAACCTAAAAATGTTGTCTAAGACACTTGAGGAGGCAGTTTAAAGTGCTCAGTTTTGCTCTACTCTATTCACGTTGAAGTCAATGGGAGCTTTACCATTATCTACAATGGGAGTAGTTAGCCCAACACACTGAACACTTTTGAAACAAATCACACCTGGTATATATTTAAAAATCTCAAATACCCAAAAACATGTCAACTGCAATATCCATACAAAGAAAGTGAGCAAAGGAGAAAGAAAAATGAAAAGATGGAGAGAATATAGGAGGAGAGTACATTCTGAGACCAACATATTTTCTTATTTACTCTATTATTGCCATTGTCCACAAGTGTCCCAAAAACTGGATTAAATCATCATTCACTTAGCATACAAGTCTTCAAAAAATGCCATTTGCCCATATACATAAATAAATATTGCAGTGCTGGTGTAGTTAATTTAACCAGCTATATTAAAATAATTGTCTTGCACAGAAAAAGTAGTATTATTCATTTCTTTTGCAAATGAGATTTTTAATTTCAATAAAGTCATGAATTGTATCATAGTGAAAATTCGAGGTAGTAATAAGTTCACTACTTTCCACCACCTCCAGAATTTGACTTAACATAAGTCTTTTATAAAGGCAAGATCACACCAAACAATCAATATCACAGATGTCACTCCTGATATCTTCAACAAAAACAGTTGACTGATAAATCACACAAGTCCTCTTTCACCAAAACACAAGCACCAGCATTATCTATATTTGTTATATATTATAGTTACTTACTTTTGAACCCCTTCTATATTTTGTTCTGACAAAGCACTAATTTGGGGAAGAGAAAGAAACTTCCATGTCATAATCTCTCTAGCTACAGTATCTTGTTCTTGACCTTCTTCCTATACAAAAACAGTAGATTGTATTAAAAAAAAATCATCTAATTTATATAACACTTTTGATCTCAAAAAACTTTACAGAATGTATGTACAAAGATAATTCATCCAACACCAAAACAGAAATGCAGCAGTAATTTTCTGCCAGCAACACAAGACAGTAACGGTGTTTAGGGATGGAGGTGAAGTTAGATGGATACATGAAAAATAACTTGTTCACCCACCTTAAACTAAAGGGGAACTTCTACTTTTACAGCAGACACTGTTCTACCATTCTATTTGCTCTTACCCAGAAAAACAAATGCTTGGCTTTTCCCTATTCATCTCAGTGGGGTGTTAACCACTAAACCCATTTTTGACAATTTAATACTGTGCAATTAAAATAAATACATGATTTTCTAATAATCTAACAATAAAAAAAATAGAAAATGTATACTGTGATCTAAATTATGTAACTACTTTTCCGATGAAAATGTATACTCATAGTGCTGAGAGTAATTGCTCCCCTGTGGTGTGTATAAGAAATACTCATTCAGAAATATTACAAAGCGGGATATGTGGTTGATAGTGGATGATAAACTGAACATGAATTAACAATGCAATGGTCTTCTAAGTCAAGGGAAATACTTGACTGGATTATATAATTGACTTCAGTGGGAAAATTTAGAAAGTCAATCAGTAGGCAAATAAAAATGTGTTATTAGAATAGTTAGGTAATGAAACAAAATGTCAAGAAAAGTTATGAAATCACTGTCAGTGACTGACACTTATCTATTGGCTAGTCTACACTACTAAGATGTCCTCTTGCTGATAATGAATGCCAGCAATTGGTGCAGATGAACTTGTGATGAACAGTTCATACACAAGCTTAGACAAGCTCAAACTGTGTTCAGCACCATTTCACTAACTGAGATTCAGCCTTGCTGTGAAGATTCAAAGCACTTTAAAATGGAAGCTATATCATTACGAAGTTTTAAAATGGAATTGCTGTGCAAAATGAATATCTATCAACTAATAGTTTTTGGATATTTCTGTACTGAAGCAAAAGGAAGTGCTAGTAGCACTAAGATATCATGAATTGTATACATTTTTATACTCCTAGGATTCAATCGTATACCACTGAAGTCTATAATAACTTTTTCATTGATTTGAACGAGGTGGGACTAAGCTCTTGAAATAAAGTTCGTGCTCGGTTGCACACACAGAGAAATGTAAGGGGGCCTCCACAACCTTGAAGATGGTGTAACTGGGCAGCTGATTATGACTGCAGAAAACAGGACTGCAAGAAGCAATGAGTATCAGAGATCTACTGAACACACTAATATTTGCTGGTTAAGAATTAGTCTCTTACCTTTTCATTTTATAGTCTCCAACTATAACAATATTGACCTAAAGTACAGTGTTTCAAGACAGTTCAACAGCATGAAAGCAATGAAGAAAATAAAAACTTCCCTCTGATACAAGTAATATGTGATTGCTTCTATTTTTAATGGTAATAAAGCATTTATTATGAAAAAAACTGTTAGTAACATTATGATATAGACTACAATATATTGTGAGATTGCTACATGCAGCCACAAACAAGCAGCTCAACATCCTAACATTTTACAAATACTGAAAATAACCTCTTGCTTCATTAGAAACAATACTAAAGAGTTCATGAAGTTACTACCAGCGTCACAGGCCAGCATAACCCTTCAATTCATTTGCAACAATGATAGCAAGGCTGAAAGAATGGCTGCTACCTGCATTTCTGAAATGTAGTTTAATATAGGACCATTTCTCTCTCTCAGAGAAACAAACATGTAGGGTACTGTAATATGTACATTTACACAATTTTTATAAAGTAAATATTTAAATATGATTTTACATCTTTAATATTTAAATCATATAATATACTATAACTGACATCTGTGGCCTAAACCTATTGTGAACCTAAAATAAATTAACTAAACATGGCAACTAGGTTCCAAAGTCTGAAAATGGCTCTTCAAATTCTGTGTGTACACACATGTAACAGGTGCAAGCTACATCTGTAACCCGGGCTGTGGAGCAGAGCCCGAAGCTGAAGCGCGGAGCAGTGGAGCTGCAGGTTTTTCCCCAGAGCTGGAGCGGAGCCGGAGCACAGAAAATCTTGACTGCTCCAGTTTTTTTTTCCTCCATTTTCAATCCAAAATGAATGATATTTAGCAAGAAAGTCTTAAAGGTGCCAAAAAGTTTCAGACTGTATAACAACAGATATTAACATCTACTTTACCACTTTACTAATATGTCACAGTTAGTCTCACTTTGGCTGAAATCAAGATTTAATGTACAGATACAAAATTACAAAGTTTTTTGGATATATGTTTTATTAAAGAATCAGATAATTATCAGACATCCGGCAAGACTGCAGACTGCTCCCACCCTTGTGCCAAGGTTAGGCAAGTACGTACTCACGTAGATTAGTTAGATAAGTATGTGTTGATACTTCTTTTGTAAGGGTTGATCAACGAGACGCGCTGAGTGCTGCGATTATGGGAAAGTGTGACACAAGACGCAACATTTAAGGTATCACAAACAGGAATATTGCAAAAAAAAAAATAATGTCTTTGTTTACTGATATATTAAGATATTGCAAGACATATTAACCACTTAAGCTCATTTCTCACACGGGCTTCCATTACCGGTACATTTGTTCATTTGTACATGCTCCCGTGTCACTCTGGCAGACTTATTTTATATGTCATCTGTTCAACGGTCTTTTGGTAACATTGTTTGTAATTTTAAATTTACTGAAAAAGTCACATGCAGCAGGCAAATAAATATACAGTAAACATTTTTGCATAAATTAGGAGTGATTTAAAAAATATTACATAAAATTGGCCCAGTCTCCCCAGTTCACGACACCTGTAGTTTAATTAATTTTATTTGAATAATGTTGTATGATAGAACGTTGGAAATAAACTTTAACAGGAAAGCGGATTCAAATTGCAAGCACAGTCCTTTTAGTAAAGAGAGCAAATTTTCAGAAATATGTTTTTCCTTCATCAGGCAGGAAACATTATACAAGATACCTGTTATTTGCTCTATCTTGTATAATCTATTCAGGCTGATGAAGCAAGAACATATTTCCGAAAATTTGCTCTCTTTACTAAAAGGATTGTGCTTGCAATTTGAATCCGCTTTCCCGTTTATTTTCAACCTTGTAATGTGTAGCCTCGTTACTTCCCAACAATTAATGTTGTAGAACAGTGATAGTATGTACTAACGCTACGGCACATACCAAATTTCTTTGATATATCTATATTAAAGCGTTTTTGAGATATTAATTCAAAACTTGGAAAATATTTCAAATACTTTTACCGCAAAATTTCATAAGAAAAACGAATTTGCAATTTATAAATAAAAATTATATATATTAAAAATACTTCTTACTTCATTAAAACTGTAAGAAACATGTTAAAATATTAAAAACTACTTTAATAATAATTTTGTGTAAAAAGAAAATGCAATCATTTTTGTCCAGAAAATCCAAAATAAATTCTGAGTACCTTAAGTGGTTAAAATATCACAAGCAGGTACATAATAAAAGAAAGTGATGCTTTTGTTTATCGCTTTTTGAAGATCAAAACAAGAAACATTTGGATGCGGTAGCAGCACAAGAAGATTTGGCCATGGCTTCAACAACAAAAAAAATCAAATCTGTCCCCCATGATTGATAGCCGATTTACGGAAAAGGATCTCAACGACATCTTTACTTTTGAATTTGAAAAGCCCAAATTTGGGGAAAAGCAAAGAAGAAATCGGCAACGTGCAAGGTGGAAAAGGAAGCGAATGGCGAGCTCAAACCATGTAGCTTCAAGACAAGTGAAGCAAGTGCCGTGAAAAGTTTCAACCTTTGGCGGCATGGAAAACGTAACCATCCTGAAAACTATGCGGCTCTAGTTACAAAAAAGGAGCAGGAAGATGAGGCAAAACAGAAAGCTGACGTGGCTAAATGACGTTCATCTGGCTCTTTGAAAACTCCTGGAGAAAAGATTTTTTGTGGAACTTCATCTGAAAAGAAACTCAAAATTGAGCAACAAAACTTGGCTCATACTTGAAGTCCTCAAAGGTTACAGTCACCATGGATGCCAATACTTTCCATGAAGGGCTGATGGAAATGGCTTGCTTGAGTTCAACACCACTCATTACCTTCAGGCTAAAGAACAAAGGATTCCAAAAAGTTGCAGGTGAAATGGGTCGGCAGCTTGGCGTTTCGATGGGGCATAATGCGGTTCATCATTTAGTTGTCAGCACAGCTGAGTCTGGTCGTGAAGAGCTCAAGAACGCTTTGGAGCAAAAATTGTGCTACCTGAAAATGGATGCGGCAACCCGTGGAAACAGAGATTTCCTTGCAATCAATGCTCAGTAGTACGAAGAAGGAAAAGATAAAGCTGTGATAAAAACCTTGGACATAATCGACACTGAAGGGCATCACAATTCTTCGTATGTGAAAAGTCAAGTAAAAGCTATTTTAGAAAAATTTGGGATCAGTGAAATGCAAGTGCTGAGCATCTGCATTGACAATGCAGCAAGCATGACGTGTGCCGTCAAAAATTTTAGCGAAGACAATGAAACCATTTCTACCTCTGAGAACAGGGATGTGAACAGAACTGAAGCTATTTTGCCTGGTGAAGGAACTAAAGGAATGGATGAAATTGAACTCAACATGGATGCTGCTGCGCAATGGGTTAATGACCCTAGCCTCATACTTCCAACATGGCTTCACGAGGACGACTCAAAAGTCCAACTGATGAGATGTGGTATTCACACTCTTCAGTTGGCAATCTGGGATGGACTGAACAAAGAACATTGGAAGAAATTTCTGGCAAAAATTCGACAAGTCGTTGTCAAACTATGAACCCCAAGTATTCTAAGTGTTCTGCTTGATCTACATGGGGTAACTTAATCATTGGATATTGTGCCTCGCTGGGGTTCAACATTTGCGATAATTGATTGGCTTCTCGTTTTTCAACCTTACTGTGAACAAGTGGCTGCTGCTGGAACAAGAGAACTCAAGTTAACAAAAGCTGAATGGGACGAAGTGAAGAACCCGCGAGACCTCTTGGCAAAACCAAACCAAACAACCATGAATCTTCAAGCTGTTGATGTAACCCCGGGAGTTTTAATGAAGGAATGGCGAAAACTGTCAAAATTCTTGCAAGAAAATGGTGGACAAATTGCAGAAGGAATTCTATTCTCCATGCAGAAACGTGAAGAGAAGCTTTTTGACAATATTCATTTCCTTGCTGGAATTTATGTTGACCCACGGTATCGAATTCTTCTTACCTCAAGGGAAATACCAAAGGTAAAGGAAGGGCTCCTTGATATTGCTCGATGACTTGAAAAACAAAATCTATTGCTACATTTGAACTCGGCAAAAGAGGTTGAAGAAAACGTAACACAAAAGGAGTAATCAACAATTGAATCTGCGGTTTCAGAAAGTTCACATCCTTCAGAAATAGCAGGCTGTTCTCAAACTTCCATCTCCACTCTGAACTTGTTCAAGCGTCCATCCCTGAGACATCTTCAACCATCAAGGGGAAATTGAGATAATTCAAGCATCAATTCTTCAGAAGATGATGACTTCAAAAAGGAATTGGATAAACAAGTAAGACGCCGGCAAATTTCTGCGATTCATAATTGTAATGAAGCATTATTTAAGAGAAACTTTCAGGAAGATTGTGAGGTGATAGAGTCTATTGGTAGGTTAAAAGTTAAGTCTGTTTTTGAGGCCATTCACAGCTACCCACACCGCATTCAGGCTGCCTGTGGCATTGCTTTGAGCATGCCAACAACTCAAGCTAGTGTAGAGCGACTGTTTTCGGCTTTAAAGTTAATTTTAAATGATTTGCGGCAGGCTATGAAAGAGGGCTTGATTGCTGCAATAATTTTTTACAGAATTAATTATGAATTATTCTAGTTTGTATCATTGTTGATGACATTTAAATTGTTGTAGAAGTCTGAATAATGTTTTTTCAAAATTACAGTATGCACTTTTTTTTTTAAAGTTAAAAATTAATTTGAGTCGGAGTGCGGAGCAGAGTTGGAGCACTCACTATTGGTGCCGGAGCAGAGCTGGAGCTGAGCAATTCAAAAATTTGATTGCTCCAAATCCCTGTTTGTAACAGATTTCACGCCGCCACTTAGTGTGTTCTAGTTGTAATTTCAGCAGCAGTACAAGTCTGTAGCTTGACACTAGTTAAGATATGCAACAAACTGCAACAGGTCAGTATTCCTGATAAAGAAGAATACGTGGCATCATCTACTGCCCATTTCAAGTGAAGAGCATTGGTGAATAACTAGTAAAACTACAACTGACTGTCAGTATTTAATAATGGAGAATAGAGCAAATTATTTAGAATACTAATTTTTTTTAAGATAAATATTTGCATAATTTAAAACATTACTATTATATTTGTAATGTAATGTTTCGTCTTCCTTGAAAGAAATTATCTAGCTTTGTTGAATGTATAGCACATCTTTCTGCCTGTTGAATACAGCATTTTGAAACACTTAGTGTCTTTTGTCATTAGAGCATCAGATGGAAACACCAATCAGACTGCACAAAAGATGCAGGAACCCTATATTTCTGGAATTCCCCAAGCAAAGCTTCCAGAGTACTCAAATAAAAGTGTTTGCAGGACAGTCATAAGGTTAAACATCAAATATTGAAAAGCTTCAACTCCGAAGTGAAAAACAAATAAGCTAATGGTGGCTTAAAAAGTATACTATCAGTAATACCAGAGAGGGTCTCTCGATATCTCCGTAATAAAAATAAAAATACCAAATGAAGAAATAAGACCCTAACTGTTTATACTGTATGTTGCAATGTTTATGATTCAGATGTTGTGTTTTCTGCTAACAGTAATCTATAAATGTATGTTTCTTATAAGCTCAAACAATCAAGACAGTTTAATCAATCTAAAACAAAACTGTGTATTGAGATCCTGCAGATGATAAAAGAGCAAAAATAATAGCAGTGTACCCAGTTTTATGCAGTGCACATGAATAACAAGTAACATTAGATTCTGCAAAACCTGAAACTTATGTAATTTAATGCAGAATGCATGATTTCACCAAGTTTGTAATCAAACAAATTCTTGAGACAATAGTATACACTATAAACTTAATCTAAAATACATTAAATGAACTAAGAAATTTGAGTAAAAGATTATAAAACCTAACAAAAAATAGACTGTGAATACATTTACTCTAAACTCTTTATAAGAATTGTTATAAAGTTGTATAAAAAGATAATACTTCTGTGGTATATTTCAAATACAATATATTTTCTACAACTTGCTTTCTTCTGTATAGTATACTTATTTTAAACTACAATTTAGTTGATTGAAGAGTACCAATTTTTTGCTGTTTTCCTGACCAGATACTAATATAAAGAAAAGTAATATTTTGGAAGTATGTAAATCTCTCATAAAACACTAGAATATTTACAGAATACATTTTAGAGAAGAAGATGATTTCCTTCCACAAGGGCCTTTTAAATTCCCACTATCAAAGAGAGAAATAATCTTAGAGTTTTGTATAACAACCCATCACCACAGTGTCTGAGTGCCTAAAGATGTAGA
Organism: Malaclemys terrapin pileata; assembly: GCF_027887155.1. NCBI lineage: Eukaryota > Metazoa > Chordata > Testudines > Emydidae > Malaclemys > Malaclemys terrapin. Next base: position 79,617,109 of record NC_071511.1, on the reverse strand, counting down.
TATGTTGCACTCGCTGAAAGTTAACCCAGATCAACTGCTTGAAAGACAGCCATGATCAGGGGCGGCTCTATGTTTTTTGCCGCCCCAAGCACAGCAGTCAGGCAGCCTTCGGTGGCACGCCTGTGGGTGGTCCGCTGCTCATGCGGATTCGGCGGCGTTTCTGGGGGTGATCTGCTGGTCCTGCACCTTCACCGTACCCGCCGCCGAATTGCCGCGGGACTGGCAGACCTCCCGCAGGCACACCGCCGAAGGCTGCCTCACTGCCGCTCTTATGACAACCGGCACGCCGCCCCCCTGCGGCTTGCTGCCCCAGGCACGCGTTTGCTGCGCTGGTGCCTGGAGCCGCCCCTGGCCATGATAACCCTACACCACCAATACTCCTGAAAGTGCAAATGACTGGAGCAACAACTCAGTGAAATAGGTCAAGCTGACACATTGTAAAGTATTGTCAGCACTTACCTTTTTACAGGCCAGTTCTTCTGTCTGCTCCACTTCACAAATTTGAGGAATTTAACTTTATTCATGCATTTAAACATCTGAAACCAACACCTCTGACTGAAATGAAGATCAGGTTTATTTTCTAAGGGAGCTCTAAAGAGAAGGACATGGAATCTGCATATTTAGGCATTTGGGTTTAAATAAGCCCCCAGAATGGACAGAATTAGCAAAATAACACTATTTCATGATCCCATCTGAAATACATGGATTTGGAGGTAGAAAGTTTGAGTTTAAGCTAACGTCGACCTAAAGAGGAATAACTTGTACTCTTGAGCTTCCTCTAAAATGCAGTCCATAGAGAGTTGTGTGGCTACCTGTGAAATCACTCATCTATCAGCCAAATCAGAGATCCTAGTGCAGAAAAATAGAGCATTCAGGAGGAATGTTGTGAGGATTTGTGAAACTCCCTAAAAGGCTTTGGGTACATAAATCAATGAAGGGATTACATGGAGACAAAAATATAATATCATCTGTAATCAATCTAATCTTGTTCCCATACTGTTCATGTCACTTAAAGTAATACTACATGCATTTCCCTCAGACCAACAATGAAATTCTAAAAATTAAGATGCATCTCTCAGCATGAATAAACGAAGAAAAATCTGTATATTGAAAAGTGTCTATAAATGACACAGCGTATCCTGGGTACAATAAATATATAGCATAAAAACTTTAAGAACAAATGAAAGGTGCTGAGTAACAATAATAGACTTACCAATCACATAATTTACAAATTCACAAGCACTTAAAAGCAACTATAGTTAAGGACATCATAAATTTTACAGTCCACATAATATGAACTAATTATTCCTACTAAGTATGAAGTAAAGTTACTTTATCACAGCACAACCTTAATGCTAATAACCTTAGCTAGTCATTTCCTTGCTGTTAATGAGGCAATCTGTAAATTAACAGAGTTGTCTGTTACTAACACCAACTAGTTTTAGAAGAGTTTTTGGTATAGGAATTTCTCAACTTGTGTATGTGTTCTTCTTAAACTCTTTTTATTTTAAATATTACAAGACTATACCATGCATAATACTTTCATTTCATTTTCACCAACATTTTTAATATGTACACTCTTCTTTTCCCCTTTTATGCAGCTAGCTGGAGAACTAGTAACATGTCAAGGGTTTAAATAAACAGGATGTGACTTGTCAACAAATTATTAAACAAAAGGAGTGAGCACTGCTGGCCAACCTCATAACAACAGTCCTGCCTCCTGCAAAGCGCATCTGGGACAAGCTCCTCACATGCAGGAGGCAGCTGTTAGCAAGGCCTGGCTGCACTCCTTCCCATCAACCTGAATGCGGGGCTAAGTCCTGGCACATTCAATGTCAGAACCAAGCCTGGAATCGCCTCCCAGCCCCGGCTCCCCCCGCAGGAGCAGCGCGCGGGGCTCTCTGCACCTCGGCAAACTTGCCACGGCAAACCCGCTCCGTGAGCCGGGTCGGGGGCAGCAGCTGGTGCCGCTGAGCGGGAGGCTGCAGTGACACCTCCGCCCCGGCCTACAGGCGCTGCCTCCAGGCGGGGTAACGGGGCCAGCCCTCGCCCCGCCACATGCCGCCCGCGAGCGCAGGGGGGGCCCTGGGCAGGCGGAGGGAGCTGGGGGCAGGGGACGCTCGATAAGGGGCGGGGAGGGGACGCGGAGCCGGTACCTTTCTGCTCTCCTTCCCCTTCGCCTTGGCCGCCATGCCGGGCGGGCCACGCGTCTCTGCGTTGCCCTGGGAGGCGGCGGGGGCGGTGTTAGCGCAGGGGCAGCGGCCGGGGGCGGGGGGGAGCAGCCCCTGGCCAAGGTCCGGAGCGACCCCCTCCCCACCCTACCCCGTGCGCTTCCCGGGAGCGCGATCCGCCTTAGCCCCCCTGTGTGACCCCCCTGCCCCCACAGCGCCCCTCCTTTGTGTGACCCCCTCACCCCACAGCACCCATCGCCTGTGAGCCCCGCCCCCACAGCACCAATGCCCTGTATGACCCCCTCATGCCCACAGCACCCATCCCTTGTGTGAGCCCCCCACCCCCACAGCACCCATCCCCTGTGTGACCGCCATAGCACCCATCCCAGGAGTGAAGTGGGCTGTAGTCCACGAAAGCTTATGCTCTAATAAATTTGTTAGTCTCTAAGGTGCCACAAGTACTCCTGTTCTTCTTTTTGCGGATACAGACTAACACGGCTGTTACTCTGAAACATCCCAGGAGTGTGATCCTCCGCATAGCACCCACCCCTGGGTGACCCTCCCCCCACTCCCATAGCACCCATTCTCTGTGTGACCCTTCTCACACTCTGACAGCACCCATCCTGGGAGTGTAACAGCACCCATCTCCTCTGTGACCCACTCCCTCCATAGCACCCATCCTGGGAGTATGACCTCCATCCACCCGCATAGTGCCCATCCCCTGGGTGAACCCCACACACACCCACAGCACCATTGGGTTGCCAACTTTATAATAGCACAAAACTGAACACCCATGTCCCGCCCTTTTCCCCGAGGCCCCGCCCCTGCTCCAGGGCCCAGCCCTTGGCTCAATCCATCCCCCCTCCCTCTGTTGCTTGCTCACCCCCACTCTCACTCACTCATTTTCACCGGCCTGAGGCAGGAGGTTGGGGTGCGGGGTGGGGGTGAGGGCTCCAGCTGGGAATGCAGGCTCTGGGATGGGGCCGGGGATGAGGGGTATAGGGTGCAGGAGGGGGTTCCGAGCTGGAGGTGGGGCTGAGGGGTTTAGAGTGTGGAAGGGGGTTCCAAGCTGGGGCAGGAGGTTGGGGCACATGAGGAGGTTCGGGGTGCAGGCTCTGGGAGGGAGTTTGGGTGTGGGAGGGAGCTCAGGGCTGAGGCAGGGGGTTGAGGCACGGGAGAGGGTGTGGGTTTCAGGAGGGACTGGGAGTTTGGGTACGGGAGGGGGCTCAGGGCTGGGGCAGGGGGTTGGGGTGCGGGAGGGAGTTTTGGGAGCAGGCTCTGGGTGGCACTTACCTCGGGCAGCTCTCCAGAAGCAGTGACGTGTCCCTCTGGCTCCTAGATGGAGGCGTGGCCAGGCAGCTCTGCACGCTGCCTCTGCCTGCAGGCGCTGCCCCTGCAGCGCCAATTGGCCACAGTTCCTGGCCAATGGGAGCTATGGAGCCGGTGCTCGGGGCAGGAGCAGCGCACAGAGCCCCCATGGCCGTCCCTCTGCCTAGGAGCCAAGAGACATGTTGACAGGGGCTGCTCCAGGCACCAGCGCACCAAGCGTGTACCTGGGGCGGCAAACCGTGATGGGGGCAGCGTGCCGGTCGCTGTGAGGGCGGCAGTCAGGTTGCCTTCGGCGGCATGCCTGCAGGAGGTCCGCCGGTCCCGCGGCTTCGGTGGCAATTCAGCAGCGGGTATGCTGAAGGCGTGGGACCGGCAGACCTCCCGCAGCCAGGCCGCCGAATCCGCGTTACCAGCGGACCTCCCACAGGCATGCCACTGAAAGCCGCCTGACTGCTGTGCGTGGGGCGGCAAAATACATGGAGCCACCCCTGCATGTCGACACTTCCCAGAAGCCGTGCAGAGACAGGTAGGTAGCCTACCAGCCTCACGCCAACTGGACTTTTAATGACCTGGTCAGCAGTGCTGTCCAGAGTCACCAGGGTCCCTTTCAACCGGGTGTTCTGATAAAAAAACCAGACACCTGGCAACCCTAACAGCACCCATCCCCTGTGTGACCCCCATAACACCCATCTAAGAATGTGTGACCCCACACACCTATAGCTCCCATCCAGGAATGTGTGACTCCCCCTCATGCACCCATAGCACCCCATCCCGGAGTATATGACAACCCCCACACCCAAAGCACCCCATCCACTAGTATGTGACACACCCCTTCCCCCACACTATAACACTTCCCTGTTGCTGGAGTCTTTCCCTGTGGCAACTCTGGCAGCTCCCTGCAATGGGGAAAGTCTCCAGCAGCTGGGAGGCAGCGAGACTCTGCACTGCTAAAAACAACAATATAGACATGATGCTAAAAAAAACAGTATAGACATGGGAGGCACTCCTTGGGCATGCAGCCAGCCACAGTGGGGACATATCCACGGGGTTCAGTGAGCCTTTTCTAGCCTAAGTGGTGTCTCACTGTCTATCTACACTGCTACTCATACCTGTGCTAGTGGGGGGAGGTGGGGGGATGGGGGAGGCAAGGGGGTTCTACACACCACTGAAAGAAGGTTGCAGTGTAGACATAGCTTCTATGACTTATTCCCCTCTCTGTAAAATTAGGGTAATACTACTTCCCCCAATTGGAGAGATTGTGAGGATAAATTCATTAATAGTTTGATGCTAAAATACTATGGCTATGGTCTCAATCCAGCAAACCACTTTAAGCACCCCGTTGACTCATTGACCCAGCATTTACTATTCCATAGTACAATAAAAAAAATCAAGTAAATATCAAATAGCTTTGGAAGCAATTGGCACAGCAAACTACTTACAAATTTATACAAGCAAAGTAAATTTTAATATGTGTGTAATTTCAGGCACACGAGCAGTGCATTGACTCCAATGGGCCTACTCATGTACTTGAAGTTACAGATATGTGTAAGTGCTTTGATTGATTGGGACCCATAAGTACAGCAGAACCTCAGAACTACGAACACCAGAGTTACGAACTGACCAGTCAGCCACAAGCCTCATTTGGAACCGGAAGTATGCAATCAGGCAGCAGCAGAAACCAAAAAAAAAAAAGCAAGTACAGTACAGTATTCCATTAAACGTAAATTACCGAAAAAATAAAGAGAAAGTTTAAAAAAAAAGATTTGACAAGTGTAGGAAACGGTTTCTGGACTTCTTTCATTTAAATTGAGATGGTTAAAAGCAGCATTTTTCTTCTGCATAGTAAAATTTCAAAGCTGTATTAAATCAGTGAAAGAACATTTTGTTCAGAGTTACGAACATTTCAGAGTTACAAACAACCTCCATTCCCAAGGTGTTTGTAATTCTGAGGTTCTACTATACATTTTTTAAGAAATGAGTTGGAAAACCCCAATACCCAAACCACCTTCCATCTCAGGTAATTAGTCTCCCTACTGAAGATCCCCCTGTAATTTCAACTGGACATATGCTTTTATTAACTTCCTGTACTAAATTGTTCTATGTTGTTCTAAAGGACAGTTTAGATCATATGAAGAAGGTGGCAAAAATCCATAGAGTTTCACAACAAAGACATGAAAGAGATAAAATATAAAGCGTCTTATAGAAGTGGTGTACCTATTCAAGGGCAAAAGGGCAGGGACAATGGAATCAGTGAATTTATATTTTTTCCCCACAGACTTTACATGTTCTTAAGATATAATAATAGTTTCTTATCTTTGCTTTGTATAGCACTGCATTGCTATCTTCTTTGGTCTGCAGACAAAATGAAACAATAATGTTAACTGAAAAGCCTAGTTTTGACTATTTAAATATACTTTTAAGATACTTTTTTCAAAGCAGAAATGTCTAACCTTCAGCATGAAGCATAATTATTATAGTATGTTCAAGACTGTCAAAAATAATGACAGCCCTTTCCCTAAAGAGTTTAAAAACTAAATGATAGACATATAGAAGATGGGGCATTCAGACCAAGGGGTAAGGGGCTTTTTAATGTAATATTTTAAATACATATTTTTAAAACTGTATTTATAACATTTGTTTATCTCTAGCTTTGAGATTAGAATACTACTTGTTGTACAGTTTGGGACACTGGCTCATTCTTCTGTATTGTATCAAATATAAGCTGCTTGTCTTCACTTTCAAAGGCCCTTCACAGTCAATCCCCACCCTACCTATTATCTCTCATTCACTCTCCAGTTGTTGATGCTCACCTCTGATCAGCCCATGATATAAGCCTCCTCTGCTCACATGTTAAATTTTCACTCAAATACCTTTGTGCTTTCTCAGATGCTGCCCTTCCAACTTGGGAGGCACTCCCTGTAAATATCACAAAGCTACCTCATTGTTTTCTTTCAGTCCCTCCTTACTTGAGAATAGTTAGGCTGCTGGTATCAGTGCCTGTCACCACTATTGTCTCATTGTTTCCTTGTACTGTCCTGTCTGTCTATCTATCTGTTGTCTCTTGTCTCATGCTTAGACTGTAAGCTCCTTAGGGTAGGGGCTGTGTTTTTGTTCTGTATTTGTACAGCTCCTAGCACAATGAGTCCATGACTAGGGCTCCTACGTGCTACGGTAATACAAATAATAACAGCAGCACTCACCTTGGATGTAGGAGATCTAATTTCAAATCGCTGTTGCAATGACTATTCAAATATTTATACAAAGTAGAACAGTTTCAACAGGAGAGATTGAGAGCGACCCACCCCTGAATATCCCATAGCTCAGTGATTAGGGCACTCTTCTGATCCTCATCCAGCAGAGGGAATTGAACCTGGGTCATCTATAGCCACACACTCCTAGCATTGATAGGCATCTACCTGGTCTTAACTCCTTTTGAGAAATGGTGCTTAGGCCATTGTCACATTCTGGGATGCAATCTACACCACTGAGGAGTTGTGTCACCACCTGCCCTTTAAACCTGGGTACCTTAAATGCTCTGCTGTGGCTCAAAGCCTGGACACCAACAGCCAGCAGACAAGCATGCATGGAGTGTCTGTGAGTTAAGCAGCTCTGGCTCAGCATTCTGATTCCAGCAGCCTGCTTGTCACACCCCAGCCATCCTCGGGTATCTACCAGTCTTGGTTACTACTCTCCAACACTCTCCCAGTCCCGAATTTTCCCCAAACCGTGTGCTCTGCAATGTCCAGCCTCTTCCTGGACCATTCACAGGAATAATGATGTTTGTTTGCTCCTTTAAAGAGTCAATACCTCGCAGCTTGCCACATTAACTGGAGTTAACAATCACTTCAATTCAAATACAGCACTGGTTTGGTTTAGACTAAAATAGAACAAGTTTACTAACATAGATTAAGCCAATAAAATAAATATAGCCAAATAAAAAATAAAGGTAGGAGATGGTTACAAATGAAAAAACACTCTTCTAAAAGTCTAAAACTTAATCTAGCCAGGTACAGCCTTTGTTTAAGAAGGTTTCTCTCACCAATCACTTTTAGATCAGCGTAGCTGACTGTCTGTCAGTCCCCAAAAGTATAGGAGCTGGTTCCCCTTTGTCTTCCTAGGTGAAAGATAACTCAGGGTTCTTTGCCCCCCTCTTTTATAGCCCAGTGAAGAAGGATACCCCCCACCCCCAAAATGAAGTTCATTCAAGCTGTGAGGAAGGAAATATGGAGTCTGGTGGTAAAACAAGTTCTATGCTGGTTTCTTCCCCTGCTGGTGTTTGCTAAACTGCAAATTGATTTGTTCCTCACTCTCCAATGCAAATGAATGGCCTCTTGACACGTGGTTGCTAATTGATTCTGATGACACCTGACTGGAGGCACTGGCTTGTCCATTGCCTGGGAGAAACCTGTTTATCCAGTCCCCAGACTTGTCTGGTAAACACATTTGTGTTCCACATTTGCTACATATTTGTATGAGCCCGTAGGTGTTTACCATGTACATACCTCACAAGAATATTAATGATCAGTGCATTATTAATTTTCCAATGATACCTTACAAGACACATGTCAGATATAGTTTATGACATTAATGAATTGGGGTAACTGAACTGGTCAGGCCAGACGAAACTCACTATCAGGTACCAATGAGCCCCTGACCCTCTTGCACTGGGATGTTGTTAGGATCACAGCCAGACACACACTTTTCTTGGCATTACCTACCAGCTAGCCTAAAAGGCTCCCTGCTCAGTTTGCTGGCTTTTGTGGATCTCATTCTTAAGTGCCTAACTCCCCTAGCATCGTACAGGAAGCCTGGATTCCTAATTTGGGACTGTGGATTCCATGAGGTGGCAGGGTGCCTAACAGTAGGTATTGCAATGATGAGCCTAAGTCCCCTTGTGTATTTAATACCTTGGGTGAAATCCTGACCCCATAGGAGTTTTCCAATTGACTTCACTGGGGTCAAGATTTCACCTCTTGTTGCTAATATGTCCAAAGACATATGGTTAACCCTTGTTAAATTATTATTCAGTGCCACCAATGTACTTAGTGCTGCACAGGACACAAAAAAGGCAACTCCTGTCCAGAGGAGCTTATGGCCTTATTTAACGCTTAACATTATTCTTGTTTTCCCCTGTATCAAATTTGTGAATCTTGACAGTGCATTCCTTTATAAAGGTTTTCCGGGAGATTCACTTAGAACTATTTTTATACAACTCTTGACTATCTAGCATGTAGATCTTCTGACACACCTGTCAGCTAAGTTATCCACATTTCTTTATTTTGTGCATCAGGTCTCCAGGTACAGACTCTTAAAATCAATTATACTGAGTGATGACAGAACCCTAAGAACTCTTCGTTCATGTTGATGGCACACTGCAGTACTACATGCACATTTACATTACTCCTAAAATTTATTACATGGTCAGGGACTAATATGAACTATTGATAATAAATACGTTCAGTGTTGGCAGAAAAAAGCACAGGTCCCAGGAGATGGATTACATGTTCTTAATGGTCTTTTCCATATAATTTCTAAAAATTCTATTATCCTAAATTCAATCCTTGGCACTAACTATTTAAATCTTTTGGCGGAGATCAAGAATAGTATCAATTTATTATTTGCTTCTATCTTCTTGAGGGACTACTCCTTGCAAGGACAAGATGATGGAATCACTGATACAACTCATGTTTTCCTTCTTTCACTTCTATGAACTATGTTATTTTAATACTTGGCAGTTTGTGAAATTAACACACATCCTAGATAGCCCTAGTCCAGTGCTCTGAGTTCTCTCCCCAACTCTGCCACAGGCCTGCGGGGTGACACTGGACGACTCATGTCACCTATATGTGCCTCAGTTTCCACATCTGTAAAATGGGAATAATGATACAGACGTCCTATGTAAAGAACTTTGATAACTACTAATGAAAAGCACTATAACAACTAGGTAAGACTAAATAATAAATATGATATAATTAATTAGGAATCCAGACATTCCTACTTCCAAAAAATCCCTATTGATATTAATGGAAGCTTTGACTGAGTAAGTACTGAGTGAAAATTAAGGGGAAGATTCTGGGTAGCCCTTCTTGAAGATACAGCACAGAAGAGACAGCCAAGGTTTGGGTGTACAGCAGGGGCGGGCAAACTTTTTGGCCTGAGGGCCACATTGGGTTTCCAAAATTGTATGGAGGGCCAGTAAGGGGAGGTGGTGCCTCCCCAAACAGCCAGGCATGGACTGGCCTCACCCCCTATCTGACCCCTCCTGCTTCTCGCCCCCTGATGCCCCCCCCCAGGACTCCTGACCCATCCAACCCCCACCCCGTTCCCTGTCCCCTGACAGCCCCAGAACCCCTGCCCCTGACTACTCCCCGCAACCCCATCCAACCCCTCCTCTCATTCCTGACTGCCCCCCCGGGACCTCTGCCCCATCTAACTACCCCTTCTCCCTGTCCTGACTGCCCCCCGAACCACTGCTCCTGACTGCCCCCCGACGTCCCATCCAACCCCCCCCCTCCTTCCTGACTGCCCCCTGGGGACTGCTGCCCCCATTCAACCCCCTTGTTCCCTGCCCTCTGACCGCCCCAACTCCTATCCAGACCCCTGTCCCCTGACCACCACCCCGAACTCCCCTGCCCTCTATCCACACACACACACCCTGCCGCTCTCTGCCCCCTTACTGCACTGCCTGGAGCACCAGTGGCTGGCGGTGCTACAGCCACGCCGCCCAGAGCACCAGGACAGGCAGCCGCGCTGCCCGGCTGGAGCCAGCCATGCCACCGCACAGCACAGAGCACCGGGTCAGGCCCCGGCTCTGCAGCTGCGCTGCCCCAGGAGCTTGCAGCCCCGCCGTCCAGAGCATTGTGCTGGCGGCGGAGCGAGCTGAGGCCGTGGGGGAGGCAGAATAGCAGGGGAGGGGCCAGGGGCTAGCCTCTCGGGCCAGGAGCTCAGGGACCGGGCAGGAGGGTCTCGCGGGCCAGATGTGGCCTGCGGGCCGTAGTTTGCCCACTTATGGTGTACAGGATTGGAGTGGATGGGAAAAATCTGTCTCTAAGTAATTTGGTATTTTGTCCATTTTGTATAATATGTTGGGATGGTCATATCCTTGAAATTGTGTGTGATTGATTGGCTCTCTCTAGAAGAAGAGCTTTGCATGTTGTAAAAAACAATGACAACCTGGAGTTTGTGTTTCTTTTCCTTAAAAATAACCACGCATTGATTCTCTGAAGCTTATAGAAGAGAAGGGAAATATAAAACTGGACCACTTTACTGAGGCGAAATAATTGTCTCTGGATAGAACAGCTTACTGTGGTGTATATTAAAAAGGAGGAGTCAGGGGAGAATGATCAATTGCTATGTTAATACTCTTAAGTATGATAATACAAGATCTGCTATTAAAAGCCACATAGCACTGATGTAGTGCGGCTGTCAGAGGGCAGATTTGTTATTGAGGGAATGAAACCTGCAGTGTTGTGCAAGTTACTAATCCTGATACCTGTTTTCCTGAAACCTAACCCACAGGGCAGGATTTAATCAATTTGTTGTCATGAGTGGACAGCAAAAGGGATCTATGCATCAGATGTGATTGTATCAAGCAGAATTCCATTAAGAATTTCCACCTGCTTTTCATCCTGAGTTTACATACCTATGATATTAACGTGATTTTCGATGCTTAACCAAAGGTGAATGGAAAAGCTTTTGTAAGTAAAAATCTGCTTAAGGACTCTATCAATAGTAGGTTGTGTGTGGATATACTTGAAGTGACAAATACATTTGCATTTTGTAATAAAACTTGTGAAAATCAGTCCCTCAATTTTTTAGTGCCAAGCTAAGAAATTGTGGAGTGTTTAAGTTGGATCTGTCATATATATATATAAAATATGGAGCCATTTACAATATAATTACCAGACTGACTTTTGTAAATGCAGGATTTGCCGGTTCCACAGAGGTGGAAACAAATTTGACAGATCCAACTTAAACACTCCACAATTTCTTAGCTTGGCACTAAAAAATTGAGGGACTGATTTTCACAAGTTTTATTACAAAATGCAAATGTATTTGTCACTTCAAGTATATCCACACACAACCTACTATTGATAGAGTCCTTAAGCAGATTTTTACTTACAAAAGCTTTTCCATTCACCTTTGGTTAAGCATCGAAAATCACGTTAATATCATAGGTATGTAAACTCAGGATGAAAAGCAGGTGGAAATTCTTAATGGAATTCTGCTTGTTACAATCACATCTGATGCATAGATCCCTTTTGCTGTCCACTCATGACAACAAATTGATTAAATCCTGCCCTGTGGGTTAGGTTTCAGGAAAACAGGTATCAGGATTAGTAACTTGTAATATATATATATACACACACACACACACACAAATGCTCATTTGTGTGCACAAATGTGGATTTTGTGAACATAAGAGGCCCATGCAACAATTATGAAAGAGCATCTTAGTTGCCTGCTTTTGAGAATCTATCCATTTATATCTACACATATATTTTGATACTGACTTACTATCTTGAATTAAAAATAACAGAGGCTATGGCGCTCACCATTGAAACTGCAGATTGAACTCCAGTCTTCCACCCAATAGGAGTTTTGCTTGAGGAAGAATCCAGTGTTGGGCCCTTAATATTAAATAAGAAAAATGGAATTACTTAACCTTAAAGAGCTTGAACCTCCATTTCTTGCACATTGAAAATGTTCACCGAAGACAATGGGCATTTTTGTTGCAAAAGGAATGCAGGATCAGGCCCCAAATCTACTCATTACCTACCAAATTATCATAAGGAATATGGAGAATGTTGCATCCAAAAGTCACATTTAATGCCATATATTTTCTTTACACGTTATTTCATGCAGCATTTGTAATTCTGAATAATGTCTTTATGTGTTTGGATTAATATACAGAGTAAAAGAGGAAGCAATTGCAGCTATACTACTGTCAGATACAGAGCATTGCACAAATTGTAGGATTTCACAGTGTGTGCTTTACACGGAGCCAAACCAGTTCTGTAAAATACTATGAATAATTCTACAAAACACCACGGGATCCACCTCCCCTGAACCCTATTCAAACAGATTTCTGATTTTTTTTTTTTTTTTTGGACAGTGATTGGTATACATATGTCAGGGAAGGTCAGAGTTTCTGAACAGCAAGAAGCAATTATACACATATTGCTTCTCGAACTATAAATCACAAGCTTAGTGGGTAATGGGCAGTTTCCAGTTGTTGTGACCCAACTAAGGCCCATGTTTTGTACCGAGCATTTTTGCACATTATAGAACATATAATGACAACCTTCAAAAAGTGGCAAACTGCTCAGACATAATGGCAAGCCTTGAAACAGCTGCAAGAATCCCAGGAAGTCTAGCCAGCATGTGGGGCATGGCAAAGGAATAATTTTATCATACAAGGTCTCTGAACACATCAGTAAACGTTTCAAAATAAGTTAGTTTTCCTCCTTGCTCCCACTACTGTATTGTGAGTTGTTCTCCCACAAATACTTGCAATGGTAGTGGATCCTACAGGTAATGTGATACAGACCTGACAGAATATGCAATACAGACCTGACAGAAAAAGTACTTTAGTTCATCTTATAGTTTATTAATTAAACTATAGGTAAGCTATAGTAAATTAAGGTAAAAAAGAATGCGGGAAGGGAGTGGAGAAAAGGGGAACATAAATATATGCAAAACATTCTCTACTACTATACATCCGAATGCAAAAATAGTTTAGGCTATACATTTTCTCCCACTTGTTACAATTTGTAAATTTTCACCAAATCCCAGGTGAGACAAATAGCTGTGACCGGACCCTCAGCTGTGTAAACTGAATACACTGATTTGCTGAGACTGACCCATAGTTCCTTGGGTTGACACTCTCAGTATTTCAGTTACTTGTTTCTAATATGCTCTCTTAAAACTCTGCAAAGTCGAGAAATCTGAATGCTTGTTTCAGTAATTGCAGGAATAATGGCTTCATGCTACAACCCATATTCACATGAGTAATCCTTACTCACACAAGTAGTCCCACTGAAGTTACTGGGACTACTCCTCATTACAATGAGTGCAATGGTTTGTTTTAATATCTAAACATAAAAGGTCATTCTGTGATCACTGGGCAATGTGATTAGAATTATGACAAGGCTGTGTAGTCTCACCCTTCCCCTTTTCTTCCCTGATTCATTTGAGGTTAAGGACAGATCTTGGCAGAGTACATTAAAGTAAAAGGGTTTCTAACTCAGTAATCAGTCTTGGGAGCACTTTCCTTCTTGGATTCTGAGTTTGAAATATATGCCGTGCAAGCAGATGTTTATAAAGAGCTGCAAGGAGGAGTTAATGTCCATATTCACTCCAAAAACATTATGTGCTTGCATGTAAAAAATGAATTTGCAGAGCTCTGGAGAGCTTAAGTATATCACTGCTAGTAAAAAATAAAACTAATTGAGCAGGGGAACCTGAGGCCAGCACATATATTTATATAGAGAATATAAGCACTCCTTTTTTTTAACTGTAGAAACACTCGGCTGTGATGTTATAAGGAACATTCATAGATTTATTCTAAAAGCAGCAGGTCAAATCTTTTCTTTAGATCTACATGTTGTATAACCAAGGTAGGGGGTGACATTAACCTCTTTGAGGAAACTACAGTCCACCCAAATTCTAGTATTCTCCAAAAAATACATACCTCTATATCTACATCCATGTTCAAAATGGGGGAGGTAGAGTGGAAGGATGGCACCCCTTCCATCCACTGTTTTCCCTTTTGTATAATAGCACCAGTGAGAAGTGTGTATACCCAGAGTCAGTTTGGGCACCAATTCACACATCATCTATATCTAAATAACCATGGGATATTCTGATCAGTAATGGGCAGAATTGCCAAAATGCTGGAGTTATACACCATGCAAGTTACAGCATACTTTTGATGGAACACAAACTTTTGTTTTTTGAGAATCGTGAGATTTTTAACCAGGAACACTGTCTGAATACAATGGGATCTGATTCTCCTTTCACTTACACCAGTGTACATCTGGAGTAAATCCATTTAAGTCGATGGAGTTACATTAGTGTAAATCAGCATGGTTTTAGTGTCTGATGTAACTTCCCTTCTTCCCCGCACCTAAAACATGTATATATGAGGATGGTATTTTGTCATGTCTTTGCATATAATGCCCATTAGCAACACTTCATATAACAGGTATTATTTATCACTTATTCTTATTATTAATAAAGCACCCATTACTCTGGTACCTAGGTACACTTTACTTAGTTTAAATCACGAGCAAGCACTAATTTCCCCCCTAAAATAGGGAATATATATACTCTGAGATATTCAGTTTATGGAACACTGTAACAGCCAAAGTATAATTTATTCACATCTGATTGGATTACACTACTACAATAATTTTGTAGTTTCATCTGAGAAAGACCACATATTGATTCTCTAGTCTTCCCTTCCCATCATTTTTTTAGAAACAGTCTGTGGAAAAAACACTTCTCGTCAGAAATTGCTTATGGAGAAGGTATGTAAGGAAGTATGCTCAGAGGTAACAAGGCAGATTAAGACGTTTATCCTCATTTTGGCAATGTCATTTCCATGAAAAACCATGAATCTTTGTATTAAAGTGTTTTTTCCATGTGTAACTTGTGCAGGCTATGCCCTAATTTACCCTTTGATGACCTTGCAGTAGAAGGGAGAGGGATAGCTCAGTGGCAGGGCCGGCTCTGGCTTTTTGGCTGCCCCAAGCAAAAAACAAAAACAAAAACAAAAAAACACGGGGCGGCCAGAACAGCAAAGAAAACAAACAAACAAACAAAAAAACCTGTGGCGTGGCCGGAGCGCGGGTGCAGGGGGACCGGCTGGGGGGGGTGGGGGAGGAGGAGAGGGAAGGAGCGGGTGGGAGAGGGAGAGAAGAGGGCAGCCGGGGCTACAGCAGGGGCACTGCCACGCAGCCCCTCCCGTTGCGCCGCCTCCTGCCACCTACCGCAAGGGCTCCGCTCCGGTTGGCGGGGAGGGAAGGAAGAGGACTGCCCTGCAGGGCATTCTGGTTCTCCGCGCCGCCGCCCCCTACAGGGCGGCTGGAACGGAACAAGAACAAAAAAAAAAAAAAAAGCGGCCTAGGATTGGGCAGAATGCCGCCCCCAACATTCTGCTGCTCCAAGCACCAGCTTGCTCAGCTGGTGCCTGGAGCTGGCCCTGCTCAGTGGTTGAGCATTGGCTTGCTAAATCTAGGGTTGTGAGTTCAATTCTTGAGGGGGCCACTTAGGGATCTGGGGCAAAATCAGAACTCAGTCTGGCTAGTGAAGGCAGGGGGCTGGACTCAATGATGTCTTGGGGTCCCTTCCAGTTTTATGAGATAGTTATATCTCCATATAACATGTCCTTCTGATCAGGAGACTTTGTTACTGTAATTCCTCTTTAGTAGTAGTACTTCCAGCAGTTCTTCTCTGCCACTTTCAGTTTGTGCAAACTCCTGTATTACATTTTGTCATTGGACTGAGTAGCCATGATCATATTAGTTTTCTGCAAAGCTAGGTTAAATAGGGCAGCAGCATATCCGTTTACATAGAAGCATATAGGAGCTTTGTTTGTGTAAGGACTGAAGTATTGAGCCCTTAATTTTTTTTTTTTTACATGAAACTTTAGAGTTTGCAGAATGCACCAAAAATTACAAAGACTCTAAAGTTGCAGAATCTTACAGTTTTTTTACACTATAACTCTGTACCTATAGCTCTTTTCAGGCCCAATGCTGCTCCTGTTGAAGTCAATTACAAAATTCCCTTTGATGCCAATGGGAACAGGATCAGGTTCTTAAAGAAGATTTTGCTTCATGAGATACTTATAGTCTCTCATATACAAAAACTGAAACTGAGGGCAGCATCTCCTGTGCTTCTAAGGCAAAAAGAAAATGTAATTCTTCCACCTCCTATGTGAAATCACAAAGTGGGGGAAGGGCTCACTGGAAATGATCACTAATTATTTTTCAGTTATTATCCTCCCCTCCCCCATGCCTAACAAAGGCACTAGTTCTTATTAAGGACGATTTAACCTTCCATCTTCAACAAATTTTTGCTAGAACCATGCTTTAAAAGTATTGTTAGAATTTTTTTTTTAAATAATATAAGAGACTTTTTGCCATCACCATAGGCCAAAATGGCATTAAAATGTCTTTTAATTCTCAACAAAACAACACAAAAAAGCACTTCTGGGCTGACACCAAACATGAAAACTTTCAGCCCCAAGATAGAACTTTATAAAAAATTATCACTGTCTGCAGTCTGGGGGTTATAATGGAAATAATTTAAAAAGTCATTGCAATAGCTTTTGCAACTATCAAAAGCTATGCATTCGTTTCCATTTGTATAATAAAGGTAAGTAGTCATATTTCTTTCTGTACTAGTCCAAACAAGTTCTAACTACTGTATCATTGTTAATAAAATGTAAAATATTATATTAAGTTGATAATATTTGGCTATTTGGGAACAATGTAACCAATTCCATCTCGTCTACACTATAATTAAAAAAATCTGAACAATATTTTGAGCCAAACTTTCATCACAGTGTGTACTTTTAATAGGTATTGTATACCTCATTTCACACATACACTATACTGAAATGTAATACCATACTACTACTCCTGGGAACAAGCAACATAATTAAAATTCTTTGTGAGTTTGATTTTCTCATTACTTTTTGCCTTTAAAATAAGTAAATTGTAATTAAGAGCCACTTTCTGGGATTTTATCTACTGGTTGTACAGTTTATACTTTAGATTTAAAATAGCGATTTAGACAATAATGCATAACAGCAGAGTAGTTATTTATAATAGCTGTGCACCTGTGGTTGATTGTCAGTTGTAAAGCAAAGCTTAATGCTTTCAGTTCTCTTGTGTATTATAATAGGAGTGGTAGTGACCACTATACGTGCAATAGTTTAGGATGTAATGATACTTTCACTAGAGCCTTACTTTTCTGATTGCTTGTGACTTTTCAAATATATTTCTTTTGGACAGAAATTCTCCACAATTAGTACCAGCCCAGATGTGTATGGATTTTTTGTTTGTTTTTGTAAGCTCAGGCAAAATCAATTCACCCATTTGTTAGTTGAGTATGTGTAAATGAAATAAAACAAATGAAAAAAAAAACCACAATTTTCCCATAAATGCCAAATCAGATATTTTGTACATGCATAACTCAAAAAATGTCTTTCTGGATTTTGTTTAAATGTAACTTCTTCCAATGCTCTCACTTAGAACTGTAGTTTTAAAGTCATACATTGAATGTTTTTCTCACATAAATATACAGTAGGATCTTCCATTAGATTTTTTTGCTGTATCTATGACTTTGAATGCTGAGGGTATACACGTGCAGTGTACTTTGCTATTTAGTTTTTCTTTTGATTCTAACAGAGCTTTGAACTATCTGAAAGGTGACCACACAGGTCAATTCTGTGAGTGGCGAAGCATGGATTCGCAGTGGGAGAACTATTGCAATGATTTAGTTACAGCAGAAGAGGGATGTGTCCACACTGCCACTACACAGATATAACTCCCATCAGTGTGAAGTTACATTGGATGTGAACTGGAATTACTTTCACTGATAGATGTTTGAAGAACAAATTTCTGTATGGATGCATGGAAGGTCATTTCTACCAATATAAGGACACTTCTTACCTGGCTGGAGTTTTCATGTGTAGACAGAACCTTAGTTTCCCTTGTCTGAAAAATATTTACCTATCTTACACTGGTCTTATGAGGTATAATTAGTTAAGGTTTGTAACATGCTTTGAGATCTTTGAATGAAAGATGCTATCTGATGAAAGTGCAGTGGGTTATTACTATTGTATTGTTGTTAAAGCTATGCTAGTTTCTAGCACCATTAAAATATAAAGGAAAATTGAATTGTTTGCCAAACTGAAAAGGAAAAGTAATTTTCATAGGATCTGAGGATCTAAACAATGAAAAAAGAAAATATTTCAAAAAGGAAAATACTGACCTTTGAAGAAAATAACTGTGAATGAGACAAGCAATCAGCTTACTCTGGACTGGGATGATGTCATTATCAATTAGTGAGAGTACTTTCTTTTATCACAGCCATCTATCTGGTCTATGTTCTGATTTAGTGTACCGCCACAGGGCCAAAGTCGACTGTGGAGTAACTCCACTGGGATCAATGGAGTTACACCAGGAATTAGCTTGACTAGTGATGCAATGTTCGTATGTGACAGAAATACTTAGAGAAACGTTGTCAGAAAAGAGCAATACGGAGAGATTCATTCCTGCCATAAATCTTTTCAACTTCACGTTAATGTTATTTATTCACTTGAGAGAGAGAGGACACCATATAATATATGTATATTGTGTAATATGGTATAGTGGTTTTGTAATGTAAGCTGTCCATTAGTAATGCAAAGCAACTTATTTTCATCATCTAGATCATTACTGCCAGTTTTTCTTCTAGGTTTCCACATGTAATAAATCCTGGTGAAGTCACCATCTTGTTCTCCTTTCCTTATACTTCTGCTCAAATCATTCTGCCCTAAAATGTGTTTAAACTGGCCCTGGCATCTTACAGAGCTGTTTAGTTTTAAGAACTAAAGTCCTTCCCTCAAGTTCTGCACCTGAAATCCTGGTCCCATGGAGGTCAATGGGAATTTTGCCATTGACTTCAATGGGAATATGATTTCACCCTTTTAATGCTGTCTGGAGTGGCTCACAACCATGAGTGCCTACTTCATGGCAAACTGTCAAAAAGCCAGGCAGACCTCCCAAACTGGTCGTACGGTCTATAATTAGATTTCACTAACCTAACAACAAATGTGAACTCCCGAAGTACTACAAGTACAATAGTCTTATGATGGAATCACAGACACTTAGACATTCCAGTCTATCTAGTCACTCAGGCAAGCTGGACTTATTGATAAATAGTCACTTCTACCAAAAATCAGAAATATTCCAGGTTACACCCAGTCCCAAGAGACCAGTCACTCACCCAGGCTGAGTTGCATCCTAGATCTCATACCAAAGACAACACTGGTAGCCAATTGTATATAGTAAACTAACTAAACGTTTACTAGCTAAGAAAAAGAAATGAGAGTTATTGAGAGGTTAAAGCAGGTAAAATATATGTACAGATGAGTCACAGTATATCATTCCAAATGGTAGCAGAGATGTAGTAATCTGCCAGTTTCCCAAAAGTCTCTCAGGGCTACCTATAACAACTCTAGAGATCTCCATCTTCTTGTTCAGTTATTCTGTCCTGTTAGAATCCAAACAATCCAGAGATGAAGAATTTTTCCTTGTGTCCATACTTATAGCTTCTTTTCACAGCAAAACAATCTGACACCATCACTACCTACATGGGCTCTTTCTTTGAGGGTGGAGAGGGATGCATTTAGAGTCTTTGATCTCCAATCATCACACACAATGACCACTTGCTTTCAAATGTGCAAGAATTAGTACTTGCTACAGTGAAAAGTATAGAGCCCATGTAATGGCTCCAATGCCAGACCCTCTCCCTGTGACCAGAGTATCGGACATGGTTGGTGTTCCCCAGCATGCTAGCAATCCCTAACTGCTGTATGAGTTCCTTTGGGCCATCGGCAATCCTATAAGGTAGAGTAGCCTTCAATTGCTTGGTGTGTGGTTGGTCCAGGATTTAGGGAGCACAGTGATGACTTTAAAACACTGTTACATTCCCTTCTTGAGCTGTGCCATTATGAATGTAACAGTAAGCTATATGTATTGCTGTTTTCAGCTCTCTACCAGCCAACGACACCACTCCAAATCTAGTAGCTGCTACCACATAATTAAAATCTTCTAAAACAGTTGACACTTGTTAGTGTTTCACATATAAGCTTTTGTTCAGATCAATACATAACATTTATTTTACATGCTGTCTTTTGGGTAGATGGGTAGTCTACCATGGAGGGCAGTAGCACCTAGTGGTCTGCCCACCCTGCCATGACACTTTAAGGCAGAGGTCCCCAAACTATGGGGTGCACACCCCCCCAGGGGGGCACAGAGGACCCTTCAGGGGAGCTTGGCAGGGCCTGCGCCAGCCCCCACACAGGGCAGAAAGGGAGCACCACCCAGCCCCTCCCCATCCTCAGCTCTGCTCCAATCCTGCCCGCAGCCACATCCCCTGCTCCTGGCCCTGTGCCTGGCCCCATCCACAGCCTCGGTGCGGCTCTGCTCCCAGCCCTACCCCCTGCCTTTGCCCCTAACTGCAGCTTGATCCCCAGCTCCTCTCCTGGCCCCAGACCTATCCCCAGCTGCAGCCCCAGCCCTGGCCCCCTTACCTCTGTCCAGGTCCTCCCCCACCCCTCAAGCCAGGGCCCCACTCTCAGCCCTGGTGGGAGTGCTGACAGGGGCTGGGGGGCGTGACCCTCAAAAGTTTGGGGAACACTGTTTTAGGGCATCTTTTCTAGTAATCTTCCCATTCAGGAAGAACAGTGCAGTCCAGAAAAGTCAAAAATGCCAGGTTAGCCAAAGACTCTATCAAACTATGGACAGAGAATTAAAAACATTCTATCTAGTTACTTATATGGTCCCCCTGGACTGTAGTATCTGAATATCTCCTAAGTATTGAATAACCAAAGTCCAAGAGAACACAAATGCAGTCTTGTGCCTATAGATATCAGTATCACCTCATCTAATACCATCACATGCATTTCCTCAGACTGAGTGTTTTCATTCTTAGTGCCCAGTCTGCATTGTCAGATTTTCTGGAAACACTTGAGTTGAACACACAGCTTAATTTGCAGCTCACAATTTTGATTGGTCAGACTGATTTGAACATCTCCAAGAGTGTAACATATACACCTCTGTTTTGCAGCTCTGAAGTGAACTCAGGTAATAGTGTGTTCCCAGGAAACAGGACAAAATTGCTCATGGCAAATATAGGTCAGCCATGGCAACACAATCTTAGAGCAAAGGCCTGGGAATGAAGGTTCCTATTCCCTCTTCTGTCACTTACTTAATTTGCTGCTTTGGCCAAGTCATTTAGGGCCAGATTTGTAAAGATATTTAGCCACATAATCATGCAGAAAGGCACCTAGAAGAATTTTCAAAAGCACCTAGGTGCCTATTTGTATGTTTTGGTTTCTAAATACCTTTGAAAAAATTGCCTTTTAGCTTCTGTGGGTCTCTGTTTCTCCATCTGTAAAATGGGTATAAGTAGTATGTACTTAGCTCCAGAAGGATCTGAGAACTGCTTCATTTATATTTATAAAGTACTATGAAGCTGTAAATCCCTATATAACCATGAAGTATCATAATTTTCTTGTTAAATATATTATTGGTTGGAGGGTCAAAGTTTAATAATATATGCTCAATGGGAAGCCAGAAAAGTAAATACAATACAGATTTAAGTACTGTACTAAATTATCTGGGAAGAAATACCTTGGGAAATCTGAAATATTGGTTAATGAAGAATTATTTAGGAAATAATCAAACCTATGCAGATTTATCATGGTGTAAAGAACAATCTCATCTGTGCTAAGGGCCCAGTTTTTACCTCATGGTAGAGTCAGACCTTGGAATTACAATTCTCTGATTCCTTCTCCATTACAAGTTTTCCTGCATGTCTTTGAGCCACTTTTCTATCCTTCAGGGAATATCACTAATTGACCAGAAAGGGCAGAACCTTCCATTTTAAACTGTACTATGCTTTTTTTAAGTGGCTTGACCAATGATATGCTAATAAAAATATTAATTCATTATACACCTTTCCTTTTTTGCCTTTCATCCCAAAGGATCCCCTAGCACTTCATAAACTACATACATGCAGTATTGGCAGAATTTAGCCACCTCTGGAGCAGTAGGAGGCATCCAAGAGTACGTCTAAACTAGACTTTTTTGCTTCTGTTTTAACTCAAGTATACTGCTTGCCAGGTAATATGATTGGAAATGCTTGTCTATACATGCCCAAAAGTTTGTGGCTTTCCTTAGGGTCCAGCCTAAAGCCCAATCCTGTTCCCACTTCCAGAGAAGAGAGGTATAATGGGGCCTCAGGGTAAACTAACTAAATAAATCAAACACAAACTCCCTCAAACCACCTGCTGTACCACCATGTACCTCCACCACATTGCCACACATTGTTGTTTGTGTTGTAATGGTTATCTGTACCACTTTTTCTTGGCAGTATTCAGAGACATACCACAGCAAGACAGTTAGTTAAAGGCGAACAAGTCAAAGTTATCTGACGGGTTTTCTATTACCATGTGTTGCAGTTATGGATGATGTAGCTAACTAGCATGTAATTTCTATCTTGGTGCTAGATGAGTTAGTGACCCAACACCTTGCAACTTCTCCATGACTTTAGTTGGGTGGAAATAGTCTCCTTCTCTGCCAGATCTGATGGTTTCATTTATGAGGCTGGACCATGTCTTGTACATGTCAAAGTAGTTGCTGCAGCAGAATCTTGTTTGCTGATTGGTTTTTTGGTGGTATTCCTCCCACCAAAGAGTCCATTTCCACATACAATCGTGTGTCAGAAGTCACTGGCACTTTCCCGGTTTGACAGTGTGCAAGCTAACTCGTTGTTACATGGTGTTGTCACAGCCTTGTTAGTTTTAACAGGCTAAACAATGTGAGCCCAGAGGGTTACATCTCAGTATAGGAGATGAATATTTTGTGCATTGTGATCTATTATATTCCATATTTTGTAACAGGCATAGAATGCCATAAAAGACTTCACAGTTGTAGAGCTGAAATCTTAGATCTGACTGATTCTTTTAATATATATATATATATATATATATATATATATATATATATATATATATTCTAGAGTCCCTGTGGGATCCAAAAGATGTCTGAATTGAGAAGGCTGTTGGGAGTAGTACATTCATACCAACATTTATGACTGTACCACCTAGTTCATTGTTTTTAGTTTAGTGACTGAATTTGTTCCTGATTTCTACAGCTCTTTGATCCCCTTGTAGAGATGGATGAGTGGGCAGAATGGGGTTGATTATAATTGGTTTAATAACCAAAAAGAAATTTTTTCCATTGTTTGTTCAGCATTTTACTAAACATGTGGTGTAATTACAGTTACATTGCTTGTCAAAACAATGATCTTTTGTCTTATTTTCAATCAGATATTGCTTATTTTGTTGAGCTGCACTGATTTAAGCAAAATATTAATTGAAATAGAAAACAGATTTTCTTAACATCCATGAAAACACCAGTAATTTATATTTGGTGTTCAATGCATTTAACTTCTCTTGGAAATCACTGTTCACAACTCAACTTGGTACCTCACAAACCCTCTCTTTTTTGTGACAGTAGTAGCACATGTGCCACATGCTGCAGTAATGGGTCAGACAAACGCTAGTTTTTCCACCAAAGGAATTCCTTTGAGTTCTACATTCAGTCTTAAAAATATGCTGAGGTAGTCGCTTAGTATCAGTGTGATTCCAATAATTGTATGCAACTGTCTCATTAAAAACAATTCAACTTTATATAGCCATAAATAAGCTACTGTACAGCTGTAATTTGTTCCCAGGCCATTAAGTAGTATAATACAGATACTTTTGATAGGGTAGGTAATAATAAAAAAAAAAAAATCTACCAACTATATATGTAGGCATCCTATTTTATTTTCAGAGTCATGTTTATATTTAAGATCTGTGGTGAATTATTTAATCCAAATGTAAACTGAAAATAATGTGCATTCAGAGAAAATATAACAATATATCCAGGACAAATGTCTATCTCATTTTCTCTTCATGATTTTAATTCAATGCATTGAATTTCAGTCGTTCATAAATAAATTGTACAATCAGCTTTATGACCAGATATACAGTATGCTGAATTAAATGATTTTGCACAGAAACACATAAAATCTATCCACTATCTTTAGGAAACAGTAGGAAACTTGCAACCTTCACTACCCACTAATATGATTCAGACATCAACTGTGAAATAATCCAAATGTTTTCTGGGTAACAGCTTCTGCAGTTATCACAGTAAGGTTTTAAAAACAATAATTGTATGTTAGAAACATTGTACAATGGGGTCTATTCTCTAAGGGATGCTTGGAGGTCTCCAGCCACTTAAATCTCAGAGGAAGGTTTGCAATGAAATGCAAATCTCCAGATTTCAGGTTTCCGTACAACCTTGAAACCAGGTTCAAAAGTCTTGGTAAGGTTCTTCTAAGTGATCCTGAGCCAATTTATAACTTTGCATTGAAAGCATGTACGTAGTTTCTTATGGCTTGACACAAAAGCAGGTCACAGAAGCCAAAGAAAAAACAAGATGTGAAGGAAGCAGGAGTGATCCACAGTATCAAATGAAGCAGAAATGGCAAGGAGGATAAGAATGGATTACTGGCCTTGAGACACAGTGAGGAAGAAGCTGTTTAAGATTTTGGTGAGAGCTGTTTCAGAAGAATGGAGAAAGCAGAAACTGGACTAAAGTGGGTCCAAAAGTGATCTTAAGGTGAGGAAGATGACACAATGATTGTGAACAACCCAATCAGTGAGCTAAGAGAAGGGAGATAGAGTTATAGTTGGAGAGACTGTTAGAGTCAGGAATAGAGGTCTGATTCTTATTGACTTTGCTTTGGTAGTAAAGTGGCCTTAAAATGGGTCCATGTAACTTTCACTTTGGTATAAATGAAAACCAGGCCATAGATTTTTAAGGATGGGAGAAGCAATGACATATTTGTATGCAGTGGGAAAGAAACCAGAGGAGGTGGACAGGTTCGCAGTGAGGGAAGGGAAGGAGGGCTGTGGTTGGGACAAGAGAGGTTAATAGCTTAGAGGGAGTAGGGTGAAGGACAGGTGGAAGGATCACAAGTGGGAAGTTAGTGAGAGATCTCACAGTCATTAACAGGTGAGAAGTATGGGAGGTGAGGAGAGGAAGAAAAAAGCTGGGGGAAGGGGAAAGTTATGACAGATCTTGTCAGTCTTCTCCTTAAAGCTATCTAGTATGGGAAATAGTTGTCAAATGTTCACTTTTTAATGATAACCACTACACATTTTCTGATACCCTAATTTAAAAATACTTTGGGAGAGAAAGGGGATAGAAGTAAATAAAAGTACAAGATTGTACTTCTCAATGCTTGACTATCTTCAATGGTAATTTTAGTAGAAATCTGGAGGAAAGTGAATCCAGAATTGTAGGATGGTTGAAAGAACCCTGGAGGCTAATTATGGGTTCCTCATCTATTTTGTAACCACTGAGCCTTATGGTTTGGGGTTTGAAGCTGCATTAAAAAAACCCAACAGACCTTGACATCTAAATGTGCTCTATGTTTTATTATACATCATGAGCTATATTTAAACTATTTTTCTGTTTATATCAAAATGTATAGTAATTAAAATGCAACTATAGCCATGAATGAACTGTGCTGCTCTTTCTGAAATCATAAATGCAATTTTAAACAAATAGATAATGTCCTAGAGTTTAAAGTGAATGTTTATGTCCTTATAAACTTCTTAGTGGCAATACTCCTGCTGTGAAAACAGCAGCTGAAGGAGGGTAGATTAAATTATTTTGGCCAGATACTGTTCCTTGTTGTTTTTATTAGAAAAACTCCCACTGATTTTAATGGGAGATGGATCAGATTCTGACTTTAATGGTATGTAAGTCTCAGATGTATACATAATATCACCTATATATGTATACACACTAATTTTAATGTCAGCATTCCCTCATCAAGATTTACCACACAGAAAATGCTGATCGTGTGACGTATACTCACTACTTTAAAATGAGTACAGTGTGATATTTTCAAAATATTATTTGGGATGGGGGAAAAGGCCAATGTACAGATTCTAATGATATTTAGACTCTAAGGTGTTCATATTTGGATGATATTGAGACTCCTGTATATTGATCTCTGAACCTGATTGTATTCAACTCCTCCTCCAGAAGACCTTAACATGCATCTTAAGAGGGTTTATTTGGGAAGGTGTGTTGGTGGTTATTTAGTAGCCAGCAAAATACTTCTTCCATACAGTCCCCATCATTTCAGAATTTTCAGAGGGTCCTGAGCAACCTAGTAAGCTAACTATCTTCTTCACCTAATCTTGAAAGGTATTTTGGAGGACAGGAGTGAAGAGGACAAAATCATCCACTCCCCTATCCTGCAGCAATGAAAACAGGAAACCTATTAGGACATATTAACGGACTAGGGTCACTGGCTTCACTAATGTGTTTACATCTGTAAATATTTGTGGGAATTATAAAATCAGTAAGTTTTTTTCCTCCTGAATATCTCTAAGGCATTCAATGCTTCAGTGTTTGGACCTCTTCATGTGGACACTGTCTGATGTTCAGCTTCCTGACTGGATACAAATAGCTAGCTTTCATATTCAGAGACAAATTTTTAAAGGGGCTTCACCTGGGCAAATGTATTTGCTTCTGAAAATTGAAACCAATAGGAGTTACAGATACAGAGTAGTGTTCAGAATTAGGCCCGACTTTGCAAACTCCAAAAGCCTACATAGTAAAGCATGTGAACGTTGGGGTATTTATCCAAAACAAATCCTCCAGCTCCTTGAGGCTTCATCCATGACTATTAATAACCCATCTTTGTTTCACCTTTTGGAAGAGAAATGTTGCACTAAAATGACAACTTAATATCCTGTGCAGAGGCTGTTTCTCTGTGTGACTCATCAATGTATTGTATTCCAGAGCACAAGTATGAATCATAGAGCACTGACAGAGGAATACAAATGAATCTATTAAGGTATATTTCCTTCCTCACTTTTGTTTACTTTAAAAAATGAACACTTTTTTTCTCCTAGCTATGAAACTTTCCAGAATAAAATGCCTCTGGGATGAAAGCAAAGTGAGCTAGCTGGCAGTGTTAGGGAAGACCCCGTTTTTCTTGTGATTGAACCTAGCCAGAGACAGAGATTTAAGGCAAATTATTCAGCAGCATTTCTTCTGTGCTAAAAGGGAAAAAACTAATTTCTTGGGCTGTGATCATCACAATATGCAATATCTCTGCTATTAGGTATCACAGTAATGGGCATTCTATAAGAACCTAGATAAATTAAACGTTGTTCCCAAGATTAATAGCTGCTGTGTAATAAATAAATACATCTTATGAGAGTCATTGCTGATAAATTTTTAAAGAGAATATCTGGCATTCGTTAAAGTTGGTATGAGCATAGCCATTGACTTTAATGGGTGCAGGCTCAGGCTTATGATTGTAATGAAAGGTGTCAGAGTAACAATACTGACTATAGAAACTAAGGCCTCCTCATTTCCTTTATTGGAATAGTACCATAGCTTTACCTTGCTGCCCACAATACATTAACCAATTGAAACTATGTGGATATTTAACTTTCTTATTTAGTCTTAATCCATTTTTAGTCTTCAGTCTACTCTATTATGCATGTGTATCATCGGGGTGTTGTGTGTAAAGGGGGATTGCCCCTGTTTAGGGCACTGAATCTGTTCTTTTTGCAGAGTTGTCAAATCTCATCGCAAAAAGTCCTCAGCCGCACCCTTGCTCGCTGGGTAGTACTACCCCTGTCTCCAGAGCCGGCTCCAGCATTTCTGCCACCCCAAGCCAAAAAAAAAAAAAAAAAAAGCCACAATCGCGATCACCGGCTGCAATTGGAAAAAAAATAAAATAAAAAAAAGCCGCGATCGGCGGCTGCAGTTCAGTGGCAGGTCCTTCGCTCTTAGAGGGAGTGAGGGACCTGCTGCCCCCGAATTGCCACAGGTGCTGCCCCTCTCCCTTGGCCACCCCAAGCACCTGCTTGTTAAGCTGGTGCTTGGAGCCGGCCCTGCCTGTCTCTAGCCCTATCGGTGGGACAGAGCAAACTAATAGTCTGCAGCTACTAGCCTCCTGGCAAGGCCTGACAATAGCAGCCTGGGACTCTAGCTCTTTGGACAGGGCGGGGAAAACAAACAGCCCACAGCCTTCTGGCTGGGGCAAACAATAGCAACCTGGGGCCCTGATCTTCTGGGTGGGGCGGAGCAAAACAACACTTTAGCAATGACTCCCAGTGGTAATGCCTAGTGGCAAGCACAGGGTCAGGGTTGGCAAACCTGGGTTCTGACCCAGGACCGTATGAAGTGAGTAATCTCCTTATTAAGGATTCAGGTGCCAGCTCCTAACACTTTCCCTGGGTTATATCTTACCCTTGAGTCCCCTGTGGGCTTATCCTCCCTGGGCAGTGGCTTGGCGTCTCCATCAGCCTCTGCAGTCAGGGGATACTCCATAGTGTAGTCTGGGGTACCCACCTGTGCAGTCTAGAGAGCTGATGTTTCTTCCACAGGAGCAGGCAGTGGTCATTCATCCTCCAACCCCAACTGAACTGACTAAATGCCTTTTATCTGTTCCCTCCCCCAGAAGCATGCACAGCAGGGGTGAGGGGGGCGTGGCCACCTCTGCCAAAAGTGATTGGTTAACCCCACCTGACCAGTGTAGGGTTTATACACAATTTCAACTTTTTTAACAGAAGGCCCTGAAGATAGTCATTCCTTTTGATTAAATTGAACTGACAGAGCCATCTTAATATTCACCTATAGATAGATTTTAGGGTAGCTTGTATTTAACAGTATTGAGTTGAAATGAATGTCTCCGCATCACACCATTTTTCTTCTGAGAAAAATATTTCATGTTATGTTTAATTCTTTACTAGTGGAAAGAGTTTTAAAAAGTAATTGCAAACTATAAGAGAACTTTAAAAATGCAAGGCTAGTGCTAATATTTACTTTATGCTGTTTCTTTGCTGCACAATTATGTATTCAAGACATGAAAAATAATACGTAAGCCTTCACAAACCTCAATCTATAATTAACAACATCTGACAAGATTATTTGTCCAGCTGATAAAAAATGTCACTTTTAAAGGCATAGTACACAGATTGATAAAAACAGGCAAAGGGAGCAAAAATTGTTCTGTGTGTCTTCACTGGTAGAATACGCGCAGGGTTTTTTTTTCCTTTTTATAACTACTTATAGTGACTACATTGACTTGGCATGCAGATCAAAAGACTGACAGACTTTATTCGTGTTTGTGCTCTACAAACAGTGACATGTACAAGCCAATCTGTGCAGCTTTCACTACCTAATTGAAGGTAGTGCAAACAGAGACTTTAAAAATGAGTAGTGTACAACTCGATTGTTAGTAATAGATAGCTAACAGACGCTATTGCTATTTCATCGAGTTTCTTACACCTCTACCTCTCATTTTTAACAAGCATCTTTGACATCTTGCCAGTAGACAGGAACAGTCATTAACTGTACAAATATATAAATTCAGAGACTGTACAAGAATAATATGAAGTACTCTGACTTCTTGTAGTTAGCTTATATAGAAATGGGAAGTTAATATCACTAGATTGAGATCTTTTGCATTCTATCACAGATATTGGTCGCTAAGTGAAGTTGCAACTGCAAATGAATAAAAATGGCCCTGTTCATTTACAGGCAACACATTTCTTCTATATCTGGCTGAGTTGGAACTTAGCTATAGTATTTCTCTTTAGTAATTTGTGTTGTTGGTGTATTATTCCAAACATTATAGTACAAGCAATTCTGTTTTTAAATACAGTACTCTTTTGACTAGTACTGAAGCAAATGAATAAGAAATCACTAACATGGCAAATTATGCTAGGTCAACATTAATGCTTTCATTTTCCAGATGTCTGAATTCAAGGCATTTCCTCTAAAGATGTTCATGAGTATTCCGAGTTAATGCATTTTCCTGTTATGTCTATCAAATTGTCACTATATCCATGTTGAAGTCAGAGGCGCTATATGGATTTAAAAACAGTATATCCAGAAACCTTCCTTTCCTCAGCGTTTCTTTTAAAGATTTTACAGGAGATCAGTTAGATTAGTACGTTATTCAAAATTCTTTGTCTTCCATTTATGGCTACGGATAGTCTCAAGAGTAAGATTAGTTATGTCCTCATCCCCTTTATGATGCTATTCCAAATTTGTCCTAATTTTAAATTGTTTAGGTCAATTCTGCCCGTATAAGAACAGTGTGTTTGCCTATTTACTTGAAATTGAAGACCTCACTAATTGGGAATAAAAAAAATTACAGCTTCCTAGAATTTAAATATACATCCCAGACTTAGAGTGAAAGCCATTGAAGAAACACAGATAGTAATGGTGGTCAAATTTTGGTCTATTCTGTTTTTGATGGCAAATTGGGTGTTTTGATTCAGCAAAATTTGGGGAGGGAAAGTGTCTCTTTTCCATAGAAAATGTAAACTTCATTGAAAAACCAAACACCTGGAAACCCAAAGTGTTTTCACTTTTTGATCAAAATCTAAAATATTTTGATTTGGATATACTACCACGTTGCCTCATATCACCATTCTTCGCCAGTTGGATTTCATCTCACCTGGTGCATTTTTGCCATGCAAATCCCATGATGCACTTTTACAGTTCAGAGAGTGGAAACCAGGTGCATCATGGGGGACACACATGGCCTGAATAGGGAGCCCAGCCTAGAGAGGAGTATGGGAGCATGAGGCACCACAGGAGCATTTCTGATTTGAAACATTGTTAGTTGGGCAAACTATTTCATTTTTCAGTCAAAATATTCTTGGTTTAGATTTTTTATTTTTATTTTTACTGAAAAAGCACAATTTTCTATGGCAATTTTTTTCAAACAGTTGTCATGGAAATAAGATGAAATAAGTTCCCTGGTTTGGAGACTGCAGAAATTTTAACGAGTGTAGACCTGAGTCATATAGTCCATCCAGGAAGGCACTGCATGAATAGTTTGGAAGCAAATAAAGCATAAATCACCATGTTGGCATTTGACCAAGACAGTAGAGGACAAAGTCTAGAAATATTATTGAAATGGCAGAATAGTCTAACCACATGCTGTTAAAAAAAACACAAAACTGGGCTATTATTTAATTTTCTAATTTCCTAGGTTATAAATTCTTTGTGGCAGGGACCACGACTCTTTCTGTTTCCGTACAGCATTTAACACCATACGGCTCCGAGCAACATTGCGGCTACTTGGTGCTGCCATAATGTAAAAAAAATAAATAATGTAACAAGTTTCTACTTGAAACGTGAATTGTCTGTATCTTTAATTGCTGTTCACTTCTGAGTCTATGTATTTGATTTTTGATTGTCCCTCTTGTGTTTATGATTTCAAACTTTTCCTAGTATTACCTCTTAATTCTCTTTTGACTGGTTTGGTGTCACTGTGCAAAATTCAGAAATTTAATGTTAAATTTATTTTAAACATCAGATGTTGATAATTCAGCTCTTCATAATTGGAATTTCTGGACCAAATTTACTCCTGCTGTATGCATCTCAGCCAGGCTCCTCATGATATTGAGAACCAGATTTAAATCCAGATAAGTCTAAAAGTACGCCCTACTATTGGTTATATGTTGTGCATCACTACAAGTCTTGGAAAAAATGTGAACATGCTCTGCTTGTGTGAACATACACAGAGGTTGATTTTCTGAAAGATGCTACATATGCTGCACATCAGATAGCAGAAGGCAGGATTGGAAGTGACTAAGTGACTAGTTCAAGAATGATCCTGCAACAAAATATTAACTCCTGAATTTTAGAAGGGTCATCTCAATAATTTAAAGCCTGATGAATGGAAGTGACAAGCAACAGGCTATTGGGTGCAACTGCCATATCACCTCCATTATGTGAGAATAATAATCAATTAGAAGTAAAAACAGACTGACGTAAAAAAATGGAACTTTTTACATTTATCCAAAATTAAGGGAGATTAAGCTTTGTTTCATGGCCATACTATTCAAAGTGCTCAAACCTACTTTGATTGTTTTAAGTTACTGAAAAAGACTTTTTATTATGAGATTATGTGCATTTTATTCTTTTGCCATACACATCCCACTCAAAACCAATTTCTCATTGGACAAGGGGCAGGTGACTCAGAAATAAATCAAAGCCAGAAAAGTTTAAGAAGTTCAAGAGAAAAGGATGAAAAAGGTCCTTATCAACGAGACATTTTATTTCTACATTTGTCTGTTTAAAGGAATTACTGCAAGATGCAAGTACATACATTGGGCAAAGGAAACATGCAATTAAATATCTGATGTGAAAAAGGAGCAAAGAACTAATAGATTACATCCCTTTTTATGTTAGCCAAAGGATGGCTGTGATAGACTAGTTTAATCTCGCATTTGGTAAGAGGTAAAATTCAGTGGAATTTGTCTTGACTATTCCTGTCCCATCCCTTTGGGAATAGTTGAGCACTGAAGTCTCCTCCTTTTCCTTTCCTTTTTCTTCTCTGCATATAACTCTAAGCTGGCAAGAGAGCAAAGGATAGAGTAACTTCCTCTGTCAGCTTGAATAAATAATGTTGAACTCCCAGACTCTGGGTCGAAGGAAGTGTTTCTGACACAATTAAGTCAAAAACTAGGATTTTAAAAAAGGAAGCTTGATCTTATAGATTTCACCTTTTCGTATACAAGGGAACTGTGACTTTAAGATATTTTCATTGCTAACAGCATCTTAGAAATGTACAGTAAAAACTGTTTTCATTTTGAAACTGAATCTGTCTTTCATCATTTCTGTAGCATTTCTATCAATTTCCCCTTCCAGCCCATTGTCTTTATTAACCTGCCAAATCACACACAATTACTTCTAGATCTGTATCTTCTAGCTAGTACTCAACAATGATATGCTAGCTAACTGACCACTTCTGTGATATGAGGCTCGTGACCACCCTCCTTATTTTTATGGTCAATAGGAAGGGGATTGCTTTCTTCTGTTGCAAAATGGGATCACAGGACAGAGGAGGAGAAGAACCACAGCTCTAGGAATAATGAAAGTCACTCTGTTTATTTTCACTGAAAAAATAAAGGTTGAGTTAAAAAAATGTAACCAGCACCTTCTACTTTGATTCAATTATTTCAGTACATTATGAAGTTACAAGTATGGATTTGAGATTGAGGACAAAACTACTGTTTGGGTTTTTCCCCCCTTCTCTTTGGGCTCAGACCTCAGCTGCTCACACTTAACACAGTAGAGGAGGGGGGACACTAACCACCTCCCCTGGTCATAAAGCTGCTGTATGCTGAGTCCATGAAGAGAGTTAAATCAACCTTGTACCAGCAGGAACTGTCAGCCATCTGGGAATTCCACCAGGAGCCATACCACCAGCTGGGGATGGCTGGAGCCAGCCAGCTTTGGCCACACCCCTCCAGCCATGCTCCAAAATGTCTCCTTTGTGGAGGGGGCAAAGAGAAGATGAGCTGTGCTGGTTTTAGATAAACCCCTGGTAGTGTATGACAGGGGAATCCCCAGCTGTCCCAGACAGCTTTTAGTCCCTTTTGTCACATCTGGAATAGGGACAAAGGGACATAACCTGGTTAGGAATTTGACCCCTAATGTTTAAATTTGAGGATATAAATTTAAACACTAAATAAAATAAAAAACATTACAAATTCAATTACACCTGACCATACTGTCCTACTGATTATAGACTACATGAAATTAGTCAAATTTCATCACTGTGATCTGCATTTAGTACCTGATTCTGATCTCACTGACACTAGTTTTATACAGGTAAAACTGTATTGACTTCAGTGCAGTTAATCCAGATATACACCAAGAAGAGATCAGAATTAGACCCTTATATATTTATTATTTTTTGCAACATGTTCCAGAGGGAAGCTTGCCCATCTCCAACAGCTGCTTGTTTGCTATGTCTGTCTGACTTTTTTCTTTTAAATGCCAATTTTTCTAAGTTTCTAATGCTAACAAGTGTAACATAACATCAGTTTTCCCTTTTGCAATCAGGTTTTAACAATCAAAGCCAGATGTTGTTTTCATTTACAACCTTGATCCTCATTCAAGAAGATTTCAGTGTTTTACTATCAAAAGCCGTCTTCGCTTTCCTTTCAATGTGGCAGGCTCTTAATGCTTCCATAATCTATTTCACCTTGGCATTCAGTATTGTCACAAATACAGCATGCCTGATCAACCCTGAATGTTTGCCTTTGTGTTCTTTTCACTTTCTTTTCCTGTTTCTTCTATACAGCATCCTTTTTAAAAACCAGGTCAGCCCAATATACATCAGGGCATTTCTCTGTATTGAGATATTTAGAGATAATTAAGCACAGGGTGGGACTGGGGAAGGAGAGGTAGGAGCAGATGAAAATTTATCGATTTCAAGATCTGAACTTTAAAGAATTGCTTGATCCTTTTCTTTCAGAGATTCTGCTCATATTGAGGAAAGATACAATTGATGTATTCTGTACTGTCTGTGGGGACTTTTTTCTTTGTTTCATTGTATGTGATAAAATACAGACAATTCTGCATTTAAGAAAATGTTTCTGCAGAGGATGTAAAATGAAATCTTGTAAACAACAAAGTCTCCACATCCTATGCTGCTCACGGACACACAGTACAGCTACATCGTTGTGTTAGTAAGATTAAAAATAATCTTATTCATGGGGGAAAGTAGGAACAGTGGGCCAGATCCTATTCTAGGTATCGTTTTCTACATATGTCTCAGGGCATAATTTGGATCAAAGTGAGCCCCAAACCAGTCATGTTAAAGACCAAGCATAATAAAATTTATTCAAATGAGTCTTCAAAATATATGATAGTTTCTCTGTTTTGAATACATTCCATTTTGATTTCACCTGTTCTGAAACAAGGAATGCTGAGGCCAACTAATAACAATTGAATAACTATTTTTTTCCTGAGGGAGTCTCCTGGGTCATTGTGTTTTAATATAATAAGTATCAGATATAACAAAATGGGGATTTCAAAGCCAATTCAGCATTCAATGTAGTTACTGGACTCCTTCCAGAATGGTGCTATTGTATGGACAAATACACATTATTGATACATCCTCTTTGCTGTCTAGTGTCTTTATTATTTAGGCCCCAATCTTGCAATCTGATCCATGTGCGCAGTACCTTATGCCCAATGAGATCCTTCCACAATCCCACTGAGTCAATTATGCTTCACATGGGCAAAAGGGTCCATCCGTCAGTACCAGACTGCAGGATTGGGGCCCAACAGTCCAACTTATTCAGTAGAAGCCTTATATTCATGACATGTAATTTAAAAAGAAGGCTGTATAGTCAAACTGACAGTCAGTGATCAGCATTGACCTGAGCCTATAGTGGTGTAAAGATCTGGCATGTGAATTGACAGGACATTTGACAATGATGAGACCTCATTTCTCATCAGGTATCATGCCAACTGCTGAAAGGAATACAGTACTGTACATCAGTTGTTAGACAAAACACAGGCTGTTGTGTGGATTATATTCTTTATGCCAGAGATTCCTTAGTTTATTAAAAAAAAGTTATTTGCAAGTAAAAGATTATGAATGCATGTTAGTGAACATGACTCTGCATAGTTGAGTAATTTACCCAAATCTCTGTCTCAAAATTCCATTCCATTTTAACATCTACAATTTCTTTGCGAAGAAGGCTGACATTTAACAAGATTCTTTAGATTGTTGCTGTAATGTGATATCCCTAATGAAAGTCAGCCCACCAACCACTTTATCTTTACAGGTAGCCTGCTAACTTTAATTTGATTTTCTTTTTAGTTGGCAAAGCTTTTAAGTTGCAGATATAGATAGAGGCAGGTTGGGAAGTTGCTTAAATTAGAATCATAGAATATCAGGGTTGGAAGGGACCTCAGGAGGTCATCTAGTCCAACCCCCTGCTCAAAGCAGGACCAATCCCCAGACAAATTTTTGCCCCAGATCCCTAAATGGCCCCCTCAAGGATTGAACTCACAACCCTGGGTTTAGCAGGTTAATGCTCAAACCACTGAGCTATCCCTCTCCCCAATTAATCTATCTTTAAGATGCCAAAGCTGTGTGTGTAGAAAAAAAATCTTCTGTTTAAAAAAAAAAGTGAATTAAATTGTTGTTAATACAGTTGCTTAAATTGTATTATCCATTTTTCATGGCTTTTGGGTGTCTGACTGGCACCACTGCAGAGTTGGGTACAGAGACTAACACTATTATTTGGTGTACTACTCATCACACCTCTTATTTAGAGAAGATGTCATTGAAAGTGTGAAGGATCCGATGTCAAATTGTTCCAGTCCATTGGCAGCGAGGTGGAGCAAACTACTGTTAGTGAGCCATATCTGGAATTGAGCTGCTTAGAATCAAAGTCTGGCAGCCAAACGCTTCCCTACTGAAGACAAAAGTAGTGAAACTGAACATTTCAGTGGACTGCAGAACACATTATATTTGCAGATGTGTCCTTGGGTGCAGTTCCCATGTCTGCATTTTTGCTGACAATCAGGGTTTAGCACTTACCAATGTCCATTTGAGTATTTTGTGTAATTGCCATGCAGCCAGAATGCATGATACTTGCTTGGTGGCTTTGAGGACTGAATCTTACCTGTAGTGTCAGAAGTTCAGGATTCAAATACCAGGAAAGACCTGATGGTGGATGTGAAAATTAAAGCACCTTACATTTGAGGGGGAGAAAGACTGCCCTAGTTTAAAAGGCTCTTGCTGTGACTCAGGAGAGCTGGTTTCAATTTCCTGTTTAGCCACAGGCTTCCTGTATAGCCTTGGACAAATCACCTGTACCCTCACTTCCCCATCTGTTCAGAAGGTTTAATAATTCCCTACCTCACAGTAGTATTGTAAGGATAAAATCTGTTATTAATGTTTGTGAGGGGCTCGGGTACTAGATTGATGAACACACCTTAGGTACATAGCTTTGTAGTTTAAATCAAATAATCTCATATAGAGTCCAGACAACTACTTCAGTTAAGATAAAGACGTAGTATAAGATAATTTCCCCAAGTCTAGTGTCATAATTGTGAGTTACATTTAAAGAGTCCGGAAATACTATACCACAGCTGACATGCAGTACACCATTTTCTGCATAAACAGTTTCCATTCTCTTGTATCCATTCTCTCTCCTTTGCAGTAAATAGGAAACTTGCAGGACTTGGCTCTTCATAACAACAAGAAATGATTAAGCAGAATGCAGAGTAGTTTTTAATCTACATGATGAACCTTCCCTACTCCCCGCTGGTCTAATTTAAATTAGAGGATGATCAGGCACTATATTAAAAATTGATATGAATTTCTAATGTAGTGAGACAATCCTGCACTGGAAGAGCAGTGGTGGATGAAGTAAATTGCAGGAGGAGGCCTTTTCCAATTCTAACTTCTATAATCCCGTGTTACTAAATTTGAGTGGTAAGTGAAGAACAACAGTGTAATCCAGTCATTAATTTATGGACCTAAAGATCTCCAGAAACTGTCACAAATCTACATGATGTCCATGCTCCTGAGTGATAGATTTTGTATTTATGTCTCCAGTGACATTAAAGATGCAACCAGAAAGGTCCTATTGGCTACACATCTGAGGAGGGTCAAGAGTCTAAGTTATTCTAGCTAAACTTGGAAGTAATTTATGCTTAATAAATTGGCTCGAGCTCTGCTAAATCTAGCAGTTGTTGGCTAAATCACTTTGCACAGTGTCAGAGGCCAAACAAAAAAAGGTACATCTTCGGAATTTTTAAACAGAAGCTAGATCTACTACCATAGCTGACATGGTGCCTACATTTCCCAGCCTGCCAGAGAGAACTAGAGAGATTGTGACCGAGACTAAGGAGACGGGAGTTTGAGCCCTATTGACTCATAGAACTCTTGCTTTTCACTCTAAAACTGCTCATCAGCATGGAGTTCTTTATAAATCCTAGACTATGTCCTCTCCACTCTGTGACAATGTTCACTGTCCATAGGTATTGTTACTAATCTAGAATGAGGAAAATCTGGTTCATTAGGGTTCTCCTCAAAAATCTCAAAGGGCCTGCATCCTCACCATCTTCACACAGAAGTATCAATCAATGTATTGCATGCAAATCAGCAGGGAACCAGGCCCACAATGAGGCCTTTGGAGAATAAAATCTTCTGAGATAATCATTGTACATTCTTTTTGATCTTTTGTTCCCTAACTAGTCAGAAAACAAATGAGGTATCCTGGAATGTACAAGATGTAAAACATATACTCCTGTAAGGGAGTCCATCTTCTTTAATGGTATTAACACACTGTAATGGCATTGGCACCAACCTCTCACAAGCACCCCCTCTCTGGCCAATACATGGCTGCAAGCACTCAGTTTTGAAAAGGGCGGCACCCACTTCTCACAAGCAGCCCCTTTTCTGGTTAGGTGT
Organism: Malaclemys terrapin pileata; assembly: GCF_027887155.1. Classification (NCBI taxonomy): domain Eukaryota; kingdom Metazoa; phylum Chordata; order Testudines; family Emydidae; genus Malaclemys; species Malaclemys terrapin. The sequence continues at coordinate 79,578,491 of NC_071511.1, read as the reverse complement.
GAGCTTGCTTTCCCTTCAGTTCTGACAACTGGGTGGGATCCACCTCTTATGAGTGCCCCCCAACCAATGGTTGTTTGGTGGGTCTTCAGTGACTCAACCCTCTGGCTGAGTCACACACACTGTCCCCCTTTTCTGGTCTCTAGTTTTTTCTCACTGCCCTGGTATGGGGCCAAAGCACAAAGGCTTCTTTCCCGGAGGCACTGCCTTTAACAGCCCAACAGGGACCCATCTCGGTACCCTCAGTTGGTGATCTTTAGGCAGCTCTCCCTGGGCTCAGTCTTCAACCAGACCAGCAGGGCCCATCACAGTACCCTCACCTGGTCTGGCCAGGTTCTGGGCTCAGTCTCCCTGGGCTTCAGCCTGCCCACACTGGCCTATCCATGGTCCTGCTGCTACTCTATCCAGCCAGCCAGGCATCTGGTCTTCAGCAGCCTTCCCTGAGCTCAGTCCTGCCTGCAGTGAGTTGTCCACGGTCCTGCTACTCTTCCAGGCAGTCAGACACCCGATCCTCCCTCTTCAAGCTCCAGGCAGCAACTGACTGCTCTGCTTCTGCAGCTTCCTTTTATATGGCCCTTCTGGACCCTGATTGGTTGCTCCAGCAGCCCCTGTGATTAGCTGCTCCCCTGCAGCCACTCTAGGCTGCCTCAAAGACTTCTCTGCTCTTTTCTGGGGTGGGGTAAGGCAGGGCCATGAGGCCTCCAGCAGGGGCCTCCAGACCTAGCCCACCCCATCACACACACCCTAACCAATGTAATTTTACTAACTATGCTGACTCAATTTTCTTTTTAGATATCAGAGGTAAGGCATTAATTCTAAAGGATATTCTCTAAATGAGCAGTCAGATTTATGCCAACATATTCAAAGTGATTTTTGTTTGTCTTTGACTGTCCAAAGGAGCAGTGATGCAGAATGAAAACACAAACATAGAGAAATTAATTTAGGATTGTGATACCTCACCAACCATAAGTCCCATTGCATTGAAGTGGCTAAAGAGATACCATTACTTGAAAAATCACAGATCCATCTGAATAGTTTTTTTTTTTAACCTTCAATTGATGTAAGTATCAGCAAGAGTATTATAGAAGAGATTTTGTTGCTCTTTAATTTTTCCAGTTTGTTCACTCTGTACATTAGATTGTACTTTGGTATCATCAGTTTCATTGGTTTGTTGAAGGCCAGATACAGATTTTGTCTCCCATGCTGGCATGACACCATTGATATCCTCTGCACCTTCTCTTGCAAGGGGCTAAGGTCTGTTGGTTTAACATTTAAAGTGGAGGACAACAACAACAAGAATCCTACACAATGGTTGGAAGGTCTCCTTCTACTATTGGATTGTCCCCTCCATATCTGTGCTGTATCACCTTCTGCAGAGAGCAGCAGGCATGCAAGCTGCTTCTAGGGACATTCACTTCCAGGCAGTCACAGGTGGAGTACATAGAGTGCATGCGCCCTAGCTCCATTTCCTAATTCCGTGAGCACACAGATTTAGGAATGAAGGGCTCTCTGTTGCTTGCTCTATTGATTGAGCATTAGTTATATGATTAATTAGAAAAGTCAATTAACACTATAGTTTGTCAGGGCTCTGTCCTGTGACCAGAGCCAGAGGTATTAGTTATTATGAGGAATTCAGTGTGTGCTTGAGAGGCACTTACACTTAGGAAAGGTGTTTTGTCTTTGTAATATTTTTATTAGCACAGTAAGCAAAAATCCCAAACACTCCAGCCAAGCAAAGCATATAGATAATATAAGATGGTCAAAACATCCCACATCTGAGAATCTATATAATCACACCATCTCTTGCAGAATAACCCAAAGTGCTAGTCATCATCCTCGTCATCATCACCACCACCAAGTCATTCTGACATCTCCCAAGGCCATTTATAATATGGTACTAATTCTTAATGCATATAATGCCTACTATGCCTAATGCATATTCAATAGGGACTTCAGCCCCTTTTCCTTATCTGTATTACCTCACCCTACTAATGCTGGGGTGTCCTTCTCCCATAGGTTACTAGGCCTTCTACCATAGCATTCTTATAGTTGAATGTCTACTGATGCTGGTATAAACTGGCATTTTGTGGTTACCTGTCATCAGTTTAATCATATGTATTTCAGCATTCTATCTTGTGATATCTTATGATCCAGGGTTACTCCTGGTTAGCTGCTTATGTAAGGTTTTTGGGCCATAGGCCTTGATGAGTTTAGCTAATCTATTGCCTGACAGGCCTTGAGGTTCATTGCATTACTGCCTTAACTTATACCCATACCTTACCTACCTATACCTTCAGATTACATCTCACAGGATCCTGGCCTCAGGTGGATGGTCATGCAGCTGAACCTCTGCTGTCCCTACCTTCCATATTCACTATCTTGTGCCTGCTTTGGCTACCCTCACTCCATGGATAGGAAGAAGATCACTGGGACCTATACTAATGGTGTTTGCCTTATTTCGTTTTTCAAAAAACATTCTCTTCAACAGTTTGATAAGAAATAATACTTTTTTTTTAGAAAATAAGATATTAACTGTCTCCCACAAGCAAGTCCTTTGAGTTTTAAGGTTTTGTGTTTTTATTCCAATTCTCTGATTAAGGTTTCAAGGCATTCATTTTGGTCTAACTTTTTCCCTGGTTGAAACTAGACTTATAAAATCATCCCCGTAATATGACTTTGGCAGCATTCCACCTTGGGCTCTAGAGGTGATCCTGGGAATTACAGGCCTGTAAGCCTGACTTCAGTACTGGGCAAACTGGCTTAAACTATAATAAAGAAAAATATTGTCAGACATATAGATGAATATAATTTGTTGAGGAAGAGTCAACATGGTTTTAGTAAAGGGAAATCATGCCTCATCAATCTACTAGAATTCTTTGAGGGGGTCAACAAGCACAAGGATCAAGGGGATCCAGTGGATATAGTGTACTTAGATTTTCAGAAAGCCTTTGACAAGGTCCCTCACCAAAGGCTCTTACGCAAAGTAAGCTGCCATGGGATAAGAAGGAAGGTACTCTCATGGATTGGTAACTGGTTAAAAGATAGGAAACAAAGGGTAGGTATAAATGGTCAGTGTTCAGAATGGAGAGAGGTAAATAGTGGTGTCCCCCAGGGGTCTGTTCTGGGACCAGTCCTTTTCAATATATTCATAAATGATCTGGCAAAAGGGGTAAATAGTGAGGTGGCAAAATTTGCAGATGATACAAAATTACTAAAGATAGTTAAGACCCAGGCAGACTGCGAAGAGCTATAAAAGGATTTCTCAAAACTGGGTGACTGGGCAACAAAATGGCAGATGAAATTTAATGTTGATAAATGCAAAGTAATGCACATTGGAAAGCATAATCCCAACCATACATATAAAATGATGGGGTCTAAATTAGCTGTTACCACTCAAGAAAGAGATCTTGGAGTCATTGTGGATAGTCCTCTGAAAACATCCACTCAGAGTGCAGCAGCAGTCAAAAAAGCAAACAGAATGCTGGGAATAATTAAGAAAGGGATAGATAATAGGACAGAAAATATCATGTTGCCTCTATATAAATCCATCTTGAATACCGTGTGCAGATGTGGTCGCACCATCTCAAAAAAGATATATTGGAATTGGAAAAGGTTCAGAAAATGGGAATACTAATTGCCACTGTCAAAGAAACGCTGTAAGGCTTAATTCACTATGTGTACTGTCTGTGAAGAGTTTTCAGACCCTTGGATTGAAGGCAATATGAAAATGCAAAGTATTTTATATATATGCACATACACACACTGTAATAAATAGCTTATGTTATTTCTTCTATTATACCACTGTATACAGTATAGTGTGTACTAGTATTACTAATGTATTATTACAAGTTAACATGGTTAGATATACATGTTAATAACTTTATATAAAGTACAACATTTTACAGTGACTTCAATTCTAGGATCTCAAATCCTTGCTTCCTTCTTCCCTGTAGGCCTTCTTCCAGAACCGAATGGAAGAGGTCTCAAGGGAACCCCAACATCCCTTACCATCTCAACCACCTCTGACTCAGAGTCTCTGCACTCAGCCTTTCTCTGTGGTTTCCCAGCCCTGCATTCTCCACCAGTGAGCCAGAGATCTTTCCTCAAACACCACTGACCTGATCCGTGTCAAATCACAGAGACCCTAGGAAGGGGCCATTGCTGCTGCTCGAGAACAAACAAACTGTGCTCACTTTGTTTCCCAACCTTTTGGTTGGATTGCTCTGAGCTTCCCTGGTCAGTTCCCAGACTGCACTGGCAGAGTGTCCTTAGCCCACAGTTTCTCCTGCACTGAATTGCAATATTTCTCTTTCAAAAAAAGTGATCACAGTAGCAGTTCTCCCATGACAGCGTAATAAATGCACATGTAGCTGTAGAGTAGCCTCATTTATAACTACCTTCCACATACAGAATGAAGACAGGAACACACAAAACAGAACACGTGAATTCTGAGGGAAATTTGAAACAAAAAATTTGAAATGTTTCTTTTCTGTAAATGCCAAGCACCCCCAACCCCCACCAACACATTTTCATTTCAGGCTCACTTTCATATTTCAGACTTTCTATATAATATTAAAAATGGAAACTTTCACTGTACAGTACTATGATTTAGCTAGCATCACAGCCAGGTGCATTGCTCACTGATTGTTTGGTATGTAATATCAGCTTCTTTTTTTACCCTTCTGGCTGGAGGATTCTTCTGGTATAGAATATTAGAAGTGAGATTTCTCAGGCACACCAGGAAACCAGAAACCACTGGAACATAAGCAGAGGTGACATTTGTTAGGCAAAGCTGCCATCCTAAGCTTCAAGGGCTGGATTTGTTCTCCATCAGGGAAATGTCCATCTTTCTTTATTAATATACTGGAAGCATTTCATGCTAAGCTGATTCTTTCAATTGGCTTTACCACAAGCAGCTCTTATGCATTTTCATTTTTATGATGAAAGAGCTTTGTGCTTATAGAAAGGTTTTGATTTCTTTTTAATCGTAACAACTTAGCAAGTTTCTTTTGAGTGCCCGCCCCTTTAAAATGTAATTTTTTTTTAAGACCTTCCCTGCTGGAGTTCCCTGGGGTACTTCTGTACTGCTGTTTTTAAATGGACATCTCACTGATATCAATGGTTCATGAGAAATAGTAAAGTTAAATCTTAATACATACATACATATATATATATATATATATATATAAGACAGCATTTTCAACTTATTTGTCAAGGTTGTCTTCATAAATTGTTTCAAACAGATCCAAGACATAGACATTTTAGTTTTGGAGACAGAGATTTATTATCTTGATTTTTGCAGCTATGTGAGGTATGTGTGTGTGATTTTTTTAAAATGTGCTATTGTTGGTTCTTGATATTTTAACACCAATATTACCTTTAAAATGGCGCTATCCCAATAAACATTCAGCACTTTATTTATTGAGAATTATTTTATTTCCTGGTGTCTCTTTTAGGCCCTGATCCTGAAAACACTTACGTACATGTTAAAATGTAAAGCCAAAGGGATTATTTACATACTGAAAGTAAAGCATACATGTAAATGTTTGCAAGATTGGGGCCTTAGTTTCCATCCTACCCCTTGCTGGGAAAGTTTCTGCATTTCACATTTCTTTTTCTCTTAGCTACACAAAAATTCTCCTCTTCCCCCTGTCCCCCCGCCCAATTATTTCCTTACTACTTTCTGGTCCATATGAGATATTTTTCCTTTACGTGAAAAGGTTAATTTATTTTTCAGTTTTGTGTTTTGTTAGCAGTCCAAAGAATATTCACCCCTACATTCCTCACTGCTATTCACTGGCTAAACTGAAAGGATTTTTTCTCCTCTCACCAGAACAGGCACTTAGTCATTTATGCTGCAGATGAGTAATGGGCCAAACCACCCATTCACAGCAATATTCCCAAATAGCTCAGGGCAAAGTCCCTGAGTCTGTTTTCAGTTTATAGATACTGAAAGCTACACTCACTCCATTTATGGTCCCTTTCAAGCCAAGATAACAGATTCATATTTACCAACCCTAAAGGTAGATAACTATCAGTCTTTGAAAATACTTAATTCAAAACAGTTAAAGTTGCTAAGGGCAAATAACCCCCAGGAACACAGGACATTCAAAATAAAGTTTCACAACTACATATATCACTTTCTCATAGATACATATCTATACTTCTCAGAAAACACACACCATCCCTACCCTAAGCAAATAAACATTCAAGTAACTACAGACACACATAACCTTAACTCTGTCCCCAATAGGATGGTTCTGCATTTTCTACTTGGTATGAGTTTGATTTGGGCATTATTCGTCATTAAGAAATTAACCATTTTAAGGGTTTTTCTTCTTCAAATTGTTAATATTGGTTTGGGATCTATATGATGTTGCCATAACTAAGGAGGGTAGATATGTTAAGGCTGCCTGCTTACATACAGCAACATACTTTTCTATAATTGTTTGCCATAGTAGTACTCACTAGCCAATTTGGATAACACCAAGTTTTATTGAAAAATGAACTATATGAGGCAATTGTGCTTTACTGCAGATTCAGTTAATGCAACACTGTATGCCATTGCCAAAAAGTCGATGACATTCTGTAGTATCTGTTCAGACAATCTAATCTAATTTCTCGATGGTATTTCCAAGGCATGTATCACCATGGCATACATCATTGGGTTTCTGTTATTCCCCACATCCAAAGACAGTAGTTTATGACCATAAAGGTGTCCTTTTGGAAACAGAAAGGCCAATACTGCTAAATCCAAAGTTTGAAGATAATTAATGTAGTTTAAATTTATTCACTGAGTCATACACTTTATCCTCTGCTGAATCAACCATTGTGGAAGGTTCTGAATAGCATCATTGTGGTCAGACATATGCCCCACACTGGCAGAAGAGGGTTTAAAGCAGCCTCGGGGAGGCTGCACAGAACACAGTCAATTAGAAAAACGGCTTGTAGAGACAGCCAATTGGGAGACGTTTTAGAGAGACAGCCAATCAGGGCCAGGCTGAGCCACATAAGAAGGGCTGGTGAACAGAGCCACTTCAGTCACTCACTGGAGTTTGAGGAGGGAGGACTGGCTGTCCTGAAGGAGGCAGAAGAGACAGCACCATGATCAGAGCAGTGCTGGGTGGGGACAGGGGAGCATGAGTGAGCTCCTGGCTGACTGCTGCCAGATTGAGGCCCTGATATAAAGGTGGAAAAGTTGCTAGGGCTGCAGGGAAGTGGCCCAGGGAAACAGATGGTGGGGGTTGGAGGTGACTCAGCATGGGGCTGCCAGCTAGAGGGTCCTTGGGCCAGAAGCCGGAGTAGTGGGTGGGCCTTGGTTCCCCCCCGTTGGCCCCAGTTGCCACTGATGGAGGTGGCTGGACCATGGACTGCAGCATGCCACTGAGGCAAGTGGCAGTGCAGAGGATGCTGAAAGTGTGGGAGAGAACCAAGTGGGGCACAGCTGAAGGGCTGCCTCCAGAAGAGGACTCTGCGGCCCTGAGAGCAACACGGGTCCTGACGACAGAAGCAACGGCAGCGAGACACCACTAGATGAGGGCGCACTGGTGAACCAGAGCTAATTCCCAGAATGGCCAGCAGGAGGTGCTGCAGTGGTGAGTCATGCCTCATCACAATCATAAATAACTAAAATGTTGTCTAGAAAGCAGTACAATATTTGATTATTAACTTTTTTCCTCAAGCTTTTAAACAGACTTACACTAAACATCATCTTCAAGCTGTTCTGTGTGCAGGGAAAACATGCTTTAAACAGTTTATTACAGAATTTATTGCACATCTTAGCTCATGCATAGAAACTCAGAAAAATCCTAATATTTTATACAACTCAAAGCCTGATTAATTTATAAAGAATGTTCCACATATCATTGTAATATTTTGAAAGAATTGTGTAGCATAGACTCAATTAATTTTAGCATTTATGTAATCAAATTCAGGGAATCACATGCATGGGATCTAATCAACAAATGATTTACACACAATGTCCCAGATTCTCCTGTATGTTGACATCCACTCAAACCAAACAGGCAGGCTGAGTCAGGGAACCACTTTCAGCTCCTTGATCTCTAGACCAACCTACACCAGCCCTTCATTAGGTTACAGCAGCCTAAAGGCTGCTCTAACCTATGACAATTAGCTCCAGCCCCAAGGGAGTATATGACAGTAGAGGATTGCTAAAGCACACTGCATTCTGGTTATACTCCTTACAAGCCTTGTACACCAATAGCTGATGAAGAAGCTGACTATACCAGCTCTAGATCTGCTGGGGAGATACAGGGACTTTCTGCTCCCTTTGCACTCTGGGATCGGTGCAAAGGGAGTAGAGTTGGGCCAGAAAATGTGGGTCATAACTCACTCTCATGTAAAGCAGATTTTTGTGTAAGTGCATAACAAAGTTCATGACGAGCTCTTCCCCTGTAGCACACAGACAAAATGCCAGACTCTGCACTCAGCTACAAAGGTGTGTAAAACTGAACACTTTTGATGGCAATTTAATTATTCCACATTAATACAGGCATACCCCAGATCAAAATCTGGCCTCATGGTTTAGAAACAACTGTCCATCACTATTGGGGCTGGAAGAACTGGTTCAGATAAAATAAGAATAGACCCATACTTTGGCCCACAATTCAAAATGAATTTACTGTGAGGTGTGAAAAAAGTTTGATAAATATTTTTTATTAAGGTGCCCTTTCACTTCCTGGTTTTGGCAATATTAGTTGAAATACTGTTTTTCTAGCAGTATGTCTAACTAAATTGGGAAGTGCTGCAAATCTCAAGAGAGCCTATTGTCAGATTTCCTGCCCTATGTTTGCACTGAATAGGGACCGGATAAACATCTAAAATTAATCACTGGGTGTTCACTCATCACTGCAGAAAGGTAGACAGTTTTAGGGCATGTCTTCACTACTCGCTGGATCGGCGGGTAGCGAGCGATCTATTTGGGATCGATTTATTGCGTCTAGTGTAGACGTGATAAAATCGATCCCCGATCGCTCTGCTGTCGACTCCAGAACTCCACCGCAGCGAGAGGCGGAAGCGGAGTCGACGGGGGAGCGGCAGTGGTCGACTCGCTGCCGTCCTCACAGCCAGGTAAGTCGACCTAAAATACGCAACTTCAGCTACACTATTCGTGTAGCTGAAGTTGCATATCTTAGGTCGACCCCCTCCCCACCGTAGTGTAGATCTAGCCTTAGAGAGCTGCTGTACAGTGTAGTCTTTCCCTGCTCTGTCTGTACTACTGTTACTCTCTCTTTCAAACAGATTGAGCACCAAAAGGAGAGTGCACATAACGGATGTTTGAAACTTCAAACTGGTGAATTTTTCATTTCTGGGATTATATCCTCAGCTACTGTAATTGATGTAGCCCCACTAAAGGCAATGGAGTTTTGCTGATTTACATCAGCTGCGGATCTGGCTCTTGAATTTCAGCTAAACTGTTTCAGATTCATTCTCTTTGGATTACTGTGCCCATTCCTCCCTCTGGACTGGAGTACCACTATATGCTGATGGGCCCCCGTCATCATTGCCAATATTTATTAATGATGTATATGAGCAAAGCCCATTGAAGAGAATAGAAAGCCTCTCATTGGCTTCAACTAGCTTTGGGTCACCACTCAGCATCATGTATAAAATGGAGTCGCAGTCCCTAAGCACTTAGAGAATAACAGGTGCAGTACAGTTAATACAAAGACTGAGTTTGGAAGGTAGTGCATGTCTCATGGAACAGATGGGTCTTTAGAAAGCATCTAAGCAGGAGAGGGAAAGAGTGTAACCATTTTCTGCAAATGAATAATTTAAAATGCTAACTCAAGATTTCTTGCATTTGATAGGGGGAAGAGGGTTAACCTGTTTAAAATCCTTAGCCCCTAAGGAGGGGAGAGGTTAGGAAGAGCCAGTAAGAGGCAGTGAAAGTCTTCAAACCTTTGACTACAATGATCATTATATGCTCTGCAATTTTCATTGCAGTTTGTTGAAACTATACATTTGGTCACCTTATCAATCGCAAAGTGGGGATTCAAGTGAGCTCTCTGATTAATATTACATTTTATTAAGCAGATATTTTCTTCTTGATGTGTTACTAGAGGATGCCATTAGTGGCTCCCTCATTACAACCATGTATTATATGGCTACCTTTAACGATTTCACAATTCCCCTTTGACTCCAAACACTCACTGAATAACGTATCATTTGTGTGGTTTACATGCCTTGAATCCAAGCCCTGGAGGAAAATATTTAATTTAGATTAATTTCGATAATTGTGTTATGAAATGTAATTGAAATGAATGCATATATGGTAGTGGAGTATGGTATACATTGTATGCTAGAGTCATATAAATACTCAAACATTCACTAGATACATTAAAGAATTTAATTATGAAAGCAAGTTAATTCCAGTGCACCTGCTCTACTAGATACTTTCAGACATGAAAGATATTGGAGCTGGTAGCAGTGTGTGTGTGCGCAAGAGAGTGTGCGTGTGTGTGTGATACAGTAGAAGGTTAATAGAGCTGGGAATGAACTAGAGGGTAGTGTGGTATATTGGGGACTGTGTTGGAATTGCAAGTCATCGCTCTGGGGAGGGGACGGAGCGGGGAGGCGGAATTCCTGATCCTGTTTTCAGGCTAGGGGGCTCTGTAGGGAAGCATGGGATCTGGGCCTCAGCAGTCAGTCTTACAAAGAACCATCTTAGAACACAGTGGAGTGAGTTGTGCGTCTCTGCCTTAGGGAGCTGCCTGCTTTGTATGTCCCTGTTTTTGGTTCTTCTGTGTTATCATTCTGCATTCTAAGAATAACAGTAGTGTTATGTTGTGGCCTTAGCAAAAGAGTCATTTATATTGTTTTATTTTTTAAAATCTAACTTCCTTGTTTGTATGCCATGAACATAAAATGTAACATGGCAATTTAAGAATAATGGTAATCACTGAAGTGACGCAAGTTTACACCACTTGAATTTGCCCCTAAGATTCAAAGAGTGGGGGCCTAATAGCATCCTCGCAGCACCCTTCATTACCCTTGCTTTTCTGATCAAACAACCTATCCAGCATATGGTTCTAAAAGAGATACAACATACTTCAAAATTTCATTTATTAGCTAAAAATGGCCTGATCCAATTAACTTCCTGATCCAATTCTTCACCTCAGCTGATGACCTGTGTTGTATTTATCTGATCTAACTTAGCCGTATTTGCAGGAGTAAAACCAAAACATAGTGCTTGAAGTCAATGGAACCATTCACAGTAAGTTAGCACTGTGCTTGTTAGCAAGAACTGGCAATAGGGAACTTTCCATTGACTTTAATGGGCATTGATCAGACTTCTGGCTACAACTTTTGGGACAAGGATTGTCTCAGTCTATGACAGCACTGTATAGCATTTGTACAACATTTGTACAGCATTGCACACATTTATGATGCTACATATATTACTTAATTGCAGTAAGCAGTGTAGTTGTAGTTCACCTGAAGAAGAGCTGTGCATGGCTCAAAAGCTTGTCTCTCTCACCAAAAGAAGATGGTCCAATAAAAGATATGACCTCCCCCACCTTGTCTCTTTAATTGCAGTAAGTTATTCACTGTTCTCCCAGATGCTGTGTTGTAATCACTATTAAGAAGGACCTGGTACTCTTAGTAGTGTAGTATGCTGAGCAACAGCGGTTAACATGATATTGAGCGTAGGGAGCATTAGAAATTGTTGGCAAAGATATATCTTCATATGAAATCTGTTTGGGTGAGGGAACCTCAGGGACACTGATTTTCAAAAAAATTCTCTAGAAAGGGGATCTCTATTATAGCAGTAGTATTTTGGCAGTGGGGAACAAGGGAGGTACCTCTGATTGCTAAAACACCCTTCCTTAATTTTTTCCCTGTGTTATTTAGCCCTTTGTCTTTCAGCTATGTAAAATCTTAACTATTCCATGGGGATTTTCAGAATATATTTCAGAGTTGTTCCATGTGCAGTGATGACTTCATCTCAGATTAGCCAAGATAAACACTTCTAGCAATTTCATGCATTTAAAATCACATTTCTTGATAGTTTCCAGATTTTCAGGGGCTGTCCTATATCCCAGTGTGAATCTGGTAATAAGCATTATAGAAAATACTACCTTTCTGCTCTGCTATTGTCTCACTGAGTTAGCTGAGAGATACATTTTTCTAATTTGAATTTTTATTAAGACAATTCAGCTGAAATGGCTTCATGACACAGTGCTTGAAAACCTAAGAATACTCAGGTATTAACAGAATTTGGAGCCTGATCCGATTCCTGTTTAAAGTCAAGGAAAAATTCCCTTCCACTGACTGCAATGAATAGCGGATCAGGCCCTTAGTTAGCATTCTGTAAGACTGGAATTTTCAAAGAACCTAAACCCCATTGAAATGTAGCCTGCTTTGAAAACTGTAGTCTGAGCATTTATTGCAGTTGTAGATTGATTGCATAGCCTCGCCCTCCCCCTCACCCCACCAAAAAAAACCTATTAAAAACACACATTTCAGAATAGAGCAAACACATTTTGTTTCATGGGCACAGTACTAAAAAAGGTGATTGGCTATATTTAGGAATATAGGAATAATAAATGCTAAATATTTTGAATAATGTAAAAGGCCAAGATTTTAATAGACTGCTATAGTGAAAGGGATTTGCTGGTACCAGCACTTTTGAAAATTAAGCCAGATAAACGTTTAAATAAGGACTCAGAAGCCTAAATTGTAGGGTCCCATTTTTGACAACTGTGACCAGAATGATATCCCATGCACTGTAAATCTTTTTGTGTAATTTTGAGAACAATTGCTACTGAATAAGTAGGATGAAAAATCCATCTGATACTGAGCACATTAGTGTAATTTATGTATTCATAAAACTGATAAGACACTTTCTCTAAAAATCTTTAAAGTAAAGGTAATAATGGAGCCAGTCAGCAATTTGCCACTTACAATTAATCACTCTCCCCATATCACAATATTCAATTTTGTTCTTACTAGTCAAGAGAGTAATGATTAATTGATAAAAGTTTAGCAAGTGCACTAATAGGTGGCTCCTAATTGCAAAGTCTCTGGGATAATTCTGTCTGAACTACTTTATGCTAATTCGTACAGCATTAGTCATAACAATCTGTGATTTTACTTTTAAAACTACTTTTTCCCACAGTCACCATAATCTAATTAAGAATTTTAACTAGTTACTTGTATGCAGGACAAGTTACTTCTATGCAGCGAATTATAAATTTGTTAGCCTGATTAACATACAAGATTAAAGAGATGATGCTTAAAAACACAGTTGACAATTAAAAGCATTGGTTCTTTATAAAGATCCTGTTAATTGGCTTACAAGGGTAGAGGTCCATTTAAAAAAGTTGTTAAAAAAAACACTTTTCATATACTTCCAAATCCATCTTTAGTTTGGATTCCTTTGTTCCTATTTTCTAAAATGACAATTTCCTTAGTATTAAATCAACAAGGAGTCCAGTGGCACCTTAAAGACTAACAGATTTATTTTGGCATAAGCTTTCTCTTGGTATTGACACCTCCTCCTCAATTATTGGGAGTGGACTACATCCACCCTGACTGAATTGGCCCTGTGAACACTGGTTCTCCACTTGTAAGGTAGAACTCCCTTCTCTTCATGTATAATATTCATGCATCTATAATTTTCACTCAATGCATCTGAAGAAGTGGGTTTTTTACTCACGAAAGCTTATGCCCAAATAAATCTGTTAGTCTTTAAGGTGCCACTGGACTCCTTGACATTTTTGTGCATACAGACTAACATAGCTACCCCCTGATACTTAGTATTAAATGTTTCCATAGATATTTCTCAATTAGAACTTTATCCAAAGCACACTGAAGTCAATAGAAAGTCTTCTACTGACTTTAATTGGCCATTGGGTCTGGCCATTATTGTATATGAGGATTTTAAATATTTATTCTCCAACAAAGACCCAATCCTGCAGTCCTTGTGCACATAAATGTCCAAATGAATGTTGAAGGTATGTCAGATTTGTCATGTCCACCTGTCAGTAGCCTTTATGCCTTCTCATCTGCAAATTCCATACCCTGTCCACTTTTAAGTCCCTCCTAAAATCCTACTTCTGCAGAACTGCCTATAGTGAAGCTTGCTGAGCTACTCAAAAAATCCCTTTTATAGAACCCTTTCCCTGACCTCTGTCTACTTGTCAGTTTGTCATAAGCTCCTCGGGGCAGAGACTATCCCTCTTTCCACACGAAGTACCTAGCACATTACAGGTGCTATCACAAACAACAACAGACTTTTAATTTTATTTTTAAAGGAAGGAAGTAGACCTGATTACAAAGAACCAATAGTAATAACCACAACAACATCGCAGTATCATTACACCTGGAAAAGAGAGAATTTTCTACAAGACAATTAAATGCCTGATCCAATGCCCATTGAAATTAATGGAAATCTTTTTATTGACTTCCACGGGCATTGGATCAGGCCCTATCTTGCTGAAAGATGAGTCTGAACAGTTTGTAAGTCAAATCTATTTAGATGTTTTCTTTCTGCACTTCCTAATTCATGGTGTCACTGCTTTTCCTTCATAGACTTTTTGTGGTTGCATGCTATAGATTGACAGCAAGAAGTGTTGGGGACCTGAGCCCTGTGAGAGTTGTCCATGCAGCTGTGAGCCCCAGAACTGAGGCCTAGCTGGTCGGATAATCCAGAGGTAGAATTAGAACTGAGCCAAAGATGACTCTCTCATCCTTAGTTCATAACAGGTGAGAGACCATCTCAGTTGTGATCAGTGGAGACACCTGAGCTGGAACTCCCTCAGTTTAATGAGAAGCCGCCACCATCAAGGAGTTCTTGGTGCGGGGCCTTCAACTTTGCACTTCTCTGCTATTGTTTCTTCTGGTGCATGACTTCTGACAGCACAAACAATTAATTACACTGCTCTACAGCCAAAATGCTTCTGAAATAAATGTAGTCAAACTTTACTAATTCTGGGTCACTGAGAACGAAAATGATGCTTAAAATTGTTGATTGGCTCTAGTTTTCAAGATATGCTATTGGGTCAGTATATACGACCCTTGACTTGGGAATGGCAGAGGATAAGTGAGTTATAAAAGGAAAGGGATCTCAATTTAAACCAGAAATGACTAAAATACATCTTTGACTGGATCTATGAATAAATCTATGACTGGGTTTGGACAGTATTTGCTTTTTAGGCAAAACAATGAATGATGCAATCTGAAGCTGGTATTGCGTCATACATGATATGAATTGCATCATGTTATTCCTAGAAGTCATGGATGATGCAATCATAATGAAACTTACATCACTCTGCTGAACAAATTGCCCTATATCAGCTCTAGAAATCATACAGTGTCATGCTCTCTTATTTGTCAGTGTTTGATTTTGCAAAGGGACACATTTCTGTTTAGCCAAAGTGAGCAGAGATGCCTCGTACTTGTGTGAACAGTGCAGATAACTTCTGCTATGTTTGTGGTGAAGTGACTTTTGCATCACAAAAGCGCAGTATAACCACTATGGTTAAGAAAGCCTATCACCTTTATTTTGGCTGCAAAACTGGAGATCAGGACAAGAGGTGGGCCCCACACATATGCTGCAACAGTTATGCAACAAATCTTCGCCAGTGGTTGAACAGGAAAAGGAAATCTATGCCTTTTGCAGTGCCAATGATTTGGAGAGAGCCAACAGATCATACCAGCAATTGTTACTTCTGCATAGTGCCTCCAGTTGGGAAAGGTGTGTCAAAGAAGAAAAAGCGGACTGTGCATTATCCAAACATTCCATCAGCTATACGCTCAGTACCCCACGGAGAAGGACTGCTGGTTCCTGATGCACCAGAATCATTCTCACTTGAGTCAGATGAGGAAGAGGAAGAGGAAGACGATGAAACTTCTGGTCCTGAACCATCAATGTCACAGGACCCACATTTTCTCCCATCCTCCTCCTCTGAACCACACCTCATAACACAAGGTAAACTGAATGACCTTGTCAGGGATTTGGAACTACCCAAGAGTAAGGCAGAGCTGTTGGGCTCCAGACTACAGCAGTGGAATCTCCTGGCAGGTGATGTTAGGGTTTCCATGTTCCGTGACCGTCAAAAGGATCTTGTCCCATTCTTCTTCATGGAAGGTGATCTTGTAGCCTGCAACAACATCCATGGTGTGATGGCATCCCTCAACATCGTTCACGATCCAGATGAGTGGAGACTGTTCGTTGATTCATCGAAGACGAGTCTTAAAGCTGTTTTACTGCATAATGGTAATGTTTTGCCATCAATTCCAGTTGGTCATGCAGTCCATATGAAGGAAACCTATGACAACATGAAACAACTTTTGAGGTGCATAAACTATGACCAACATCAGTGGCAGCTTTGTGGCGATTTGAAAGTTGTTGCTCTCTTGCTTGGTCTGCAGACTGGATACACAAAGTACTGCTGTTTTCTCTGCGAATGGGATAGTCGTGCAAGAGATTCCCACTATATCAAGAAAGATTGGCCACTCCGACAGTCATTGGAGCCTGGGAGGAAAAGTGTTCAGCATCCACCACTTGTTGAATCAAGGAAGATTTTGTTACCACCCTTACACATCAAGCTGGGTCTGATGAAGAACTTTGTCATAGCCATTGACAAAACACAAGCAGCTTTCAAGTACCTCTGTGGAAAATTTCCAAGGTTAAGTGAAGCTAAGATAAAGGAAGGTGTCTTTGTTGCTCCTCAGATTCGTGAACTTCTTCGAGATGATGCATTTGACCATGCACTGCGTGGCAAGGAAAAGATGGCATGGAAAGCCTTCCAGTTAGTGGCAATACATTTTCTCGGAAACAACAAGGCAGACAACTACAGGTTGGTGGTGGAAAACCTCCTCAAGGCATACAAAAGCCTTGGTTGCAACATGTCACTAAAGATACATTTTTTGCACTCTCATCTAGATTTTTTTCCACCGAACTGCAGAGCAGTGAGCGACGAGCACGGCGAGCAATTTCACCAGGACATTGCAACAATGGAGAAACTCTATCAAGGCAAATGGAGCCCATCAATGCTTGCAGACTATTGCTGGACAGTGACAAGAGATGCTCCATTTAATGAATACAAGAGACAAGCCAAGAAGCGCCGAGTACACACTGAATAGGACTAAACTATGTACATAATAGTTTTTTGCCTTTTGTTTCATAATACATTTTATTTATATAACCCTTTTGCTGATTTTTAAAGTGTTACATAAACAGGACGGGTGAAATATTATCATGTAAAGCAACCATAAACACATGAAAAGACCTAGGTTTACAATTTATGATTAAAACTCTACTATCCACACAATATACATAGACATAAAATGTAAAAACTTAAATATCTTAGAAACAGTAGCCAATCAGTTATTTTAATTGTCATATTTGAATTCAGCACATCAAAATACAGAATAAATAGCACATTTTATCTCTGAAGCAGACGACTTCTCAAAAATTGTAGACCAGTGTTATATGTTGGGTAAGTGATCTAGCCACAGTCACAGCATGTTCATCTGGAGACATCAAACGCATCAATCCCCATCAATGTAATAAAGAGGGCAGTCCATAACCACATGGCATCCTGTTTGTTCTGGAGCTCCCCGGGGGCTGGACAGATCACTCAAGAAGCCCCAACAGTTAAGATGTAAATTAAACTGCCTGTAATCACAACCTATCCAGTTGTAACAAAGAAGGATCTTTATTCATATGATGGTTCTGAGGTGCATATGAGGACAGATCTGGGAATAATAGGAGATGCAGTTGTCTATGTGCCAAAAAATGCACTATTGATCCAAAATATAGTCCTGCATTGCCTGTTGCTGCTGTTCTTTAGAAAAGTCATATTTGATGTACTGTCTGAGAGGCTCAACTATGTCAGAAAAGGAGCATCTTGACTTTAGCCAGCATTTTTGATGTTGCTTTGAGACGAAATTGTAAAGTAAGCTGTCTTGATAGTTGGCTGCACACAGTAATGTGGCCAGGGGCCCACCTTCATGCCTAATTGCAGGGGGAGTAATGCCAGCCAGGACTAGAAGGTTGGAGAAAGGAGCTGTCCGGGTCACACCAATGATGACAGGGTTGATCATTGAGCCCAACTTGCTACATGACTGCAAGCCCTTGCCGCCGCTCTATATCAGGCAGGTGCAATAATTAGGGCATTGGTAGGTATCCATAAAGTTGCGGCACTAGCACCCCATCAGTTGCCGGCAAGTCTCGGGAGGATTTCGACTAATGATTGTATTTTGGCCTGTGGCATCTCAATTTTATCTTTGGCTGAAATTGCCCAATTCTATTGACTCTAAGGGAACACTGCAAAGCCTCTCCCCTTTCCCAGGTTTCGGGACAGGAGTGGTACACTGTGGACTGAATTCTGTATGCCAATAGTTGGTATTTGTGATTTTGGTAAAATCTTCCCGATCTGGTTTTAGTGAGGTTGCTGGGCTTGCTTGTGTTTGTACTAGTGTGTAGTGGGGCAGCTGCCCCACTCCGGCAGAACAGGGGTTAAAAGCAGCCCTGGAGAGGGTTGCGGCATGGGAAAACCTAGGCTGATTGGGAAAGCAGCCACAGTTGGGGCCACGCCCAATCAGGCCACAGCTGGCCCTATAAAATGGCTGTGAGCCAGGAGCTCAAGAGGCGTCTCTCTCTAGCTTTGGAGAGAGATGGACCTAGGTGTCTGAAGGAGCAAAGGGTACCGTGGACAGAGCAGTGCTGGGGAAGGTGCAGGCTGAGCTGGGGAGCTCAGGTCTGGCGACCTCCCAGGCTGCAGCCTGACAGGAAGGCCTAGGGAAGTACTGAGCTGCAGGTAAAGGCAGCAGGTCCGAACCCCCCTTGCCAATGATGAGTGGCCGATACACTGCAGTCTGCCCTAGTGAACAGGGGCTAGATGATGACTGGCAGTAGCCACTGAGGTGAAGGGGGCTTAGAGGGTTGGGCATTCCCCTGGGAGGGGAGATCCAGAAAGTGGGGGTCCTGATGGGTCAAAATCCCAGGGTAAGGGGCACTGGGGTCCAGGAGGGACATGGGGCCTGAGGCAGGTGAGACACCTGCCGGCAGAGGGCGCTCCAAAGGCTGGAAAGAGCTAATTCCCGAGATGACCAGCAGGAGGCCCGTGCCGGTGAGTCTCGCAATGCTACATAGTGCGATATACAACAAACTAATCTGAAGCCCAGGTCTGACAGTTTGAGAATCTGACTATGTGAACTTATGTATTCCATTTTGATTTTTATGAACTCTCGGTATATTTATATTCTTATGGTCATCCTTCACTGCATCATACCTCTTATGTTAAGCGGAGGGGAACTGGCACAGATATTGACCATCAGTCATTGGTGAAACTTGCCTTAGCAGGGCACTGAAGACTCCCTGGAAGGACTAATGATTTGCTAATGACTCTTATCAGCTCCATCTCCGCTCTGAGACAAAGGGGGTTATGCACCTGAATGCAGCATGGCTACTGACTGCTCACACTGGAACTCATAACCAAAAGTATACTTATAAGCAGGAAGGCTTCTATGGCTAGGTCTACACTACCCGCCTGAATCGGCGGGTAGAAATCGACCTCTCGGGGATCGATTTATCGCATCCCATCGGGACGCGACAATCAATCCCCAAATCGGCGCTCTTACTCCACCAGCGGAGGTGGTAGTAAGCGCCGCCGACAGAAAGCCGCAAAAGTCGATTTTGCCGCCGTCCTCACAGCGGGGTAAGTCAGCTGCGATACGTCGAATTCAGCTACGCTATTCACGTAGCTGAATTTGCGTATCTTAAATCGACTCCCCCCTGTAGTGTAGATGTACCCTATGTGTGGGGTAGCAGAAAGAGACCAGAACCAGAAAAAAAGATGGGGCAGGAGAAGAGGGGGTGCAGAAGAAACCTGGACTTCCTGCAAAACAGTAAGACACAAAGGACTCTCAGGAGGGTGAGGAAACAGAGGCAGTATCTTGCATGCCTGTGTTTATTTTTCTATAGATCTGTAGATCTCTTGTGCTTTCGCTGAGTAAAGCATGTGAGTGTTTAGAATTTCCTTTACAGAGTCAGTGTGTTACTTATTTACACAGTCCTGTAGCCACCCCCCACCCCCACCCCCAAAGGGAAGTACTAAATCTGAGGGTCCACAGCTTCCATGGAACTCTGGGAGCCTGCAGCAGCTACTAGGGTGGCTCAGGAGAGCCAGTGCTAGCTTCAGGGCCTAAGCAATTGGACTATGACACCCCTCTGCAGTGGGGACCCTCAGACACTGGGTCTGTATGTGGAGTGTGTGCCTAAAGGCTTGGAGCCAGAGAGACCGTGCCTAAACACTGCCCAGTTTGAATATGGAACAGCAGCCTTGTGAGTATCCAGGGGAGAGGGAACTCATCAGACTTGTATCACCACAATACACCTCTACACAGAGACTACAATGTTGAGAACAACTTTTTAAAAATACTAATTTAAGGTCCAATTGCTCTATTCTATGTAGGTTCTTATGCCACACATATCACTGCAGTATCTGAGCACTGTTCAGTACTACATTATGCAATGTGACTAACATCCGTATTAGTTCTCTGGTCTCAACCTCTCCGCAAGGGGAGAAACACATGCAGTGGAATGTTTTGTTTTGGTAGGGATTTTTTAAAAAAAAATGTATATGCTACGATTTGTTTTTTGGAGAAGACCAGGTTAAAGAAGTTTGCCTTACACTTGGAGCAGAAGGTGGTGAGGTTTGGGATGGTCTTTACTTCCTGGGGGAGTTCTTTCCACAGCCTCAGACTGGCCCACAGACAGCTGGGTCTTCTGTGTATTTTAGCTATATCCTTATGGTAGAAAGCTCCACTGTTCCTCAAGTGCAAAGCTGTTGACCATGATCTTCATCCCAGTGCTTTATGCAATCTTTTACTTATCCTGAGCCCAGGCCATTGAGTGCTTAGCAGATAAGGACCAAGACCTTGAGCTTGATTAAGTGTTCTGTGGGAAGGCAGCATAAAGAATAGAAGATAGTTTGATGTGCTCACAGTAGCCCATGTTGCCGAGGAGAGTTGCCGCAACATTCTATTGTAGTTGCAGTTTCCTAAGCAATGAAGGCTGCATGTCTATGTATATTATGTTGCTCTAGTCCAGCTGAGAGGTGACGGAGGTGAGAATAAGTGAGACTGGGTCACTGTCTTCCAGGACAGATGGAGTTTCCTACTCAGCCAGAGAGAGGTGGTAGAAAGCATTACTCACAGATTCATCTATGTGAGAGCTTAGCACCAGAGAGGGATCCGGGAGCACTCCTAAATTGTGGACTGAATAGAGTAATCATGGGTGTGCACGTTCAACCAAAGGAGACTCCATCATGGCTGCAAACTCTTCAAAAAGCTTTTCTCTACCTACCAGCATCACCATTCTTCATCCATGAGCTGATCTTGCCCAAACACAGGACCATGTTGGTGGCAGTAGTTTAGTCATATGTGGTGAAGTAGAGCTGTGTCTTATCTGCATATTTCTGGCACTTAAGTCCATGTCATCTGGCCAGTTCACCTGGTGGCTGCATGTAGATGCTGAAAAAGACGAGAGAGGGCATGGTCTTTGCGGGACTCCACAAGGGGTTTGGTGGTGCAGGTGCAGTTTCCCATTACTAGTCATTGGGTACATCCCTCCAAAAAGGACTCAAACAATTTTAACACATTATCCTGGACCCCTGTCACCTCTCTAGTGATCTCATGATGAGTATTCTATGATTCTATGATAGTGTCAAATGCTGCAAAGTTGCAGGAGGAGGAGATTGGATGTCTGTCATCTATCCATAGCAGGAGATCATTTATCAGTGCCACTAAAGCAGTTTCAGTCCCATGTCCCAGCACAATCTGGATCCAGGCCAGGTCTAGAATATTAGCCTCAATTAGATGGCTGCAAGTTAGCTTCTCTATAAGCTTGCTCGGCAATGGGAGGTTCAACACTAGGCTCAGGCTGAGTTATGCAGGCTGAGTTCTCTGGGACTACTCATGTGAGTGTGGGTCATATGATCATGTCAACATAATTATTCATTATGCTGCATTATCATGAGATCTCATTGCTATAAAGTGTCATGTCATAACAGGATATCCATGTCAAAACCAGAAAAGATATCTGGTTTGATATCCAAAAGATAACTGCCAGTGGCACAGTATTGTTCTTGAAAATCTGGGCTGCTCTAATATCTGTTGAGCTAACAGATGTTAAAGCTGTATCCTGACACTTTTCTGCCGTTTTCTGCCCATGCTAGATGGATATAAAGGATTTCCTGGCCTACAGCTGTTCATGGTGGTTTGTGAGGTTTGTACGTCAATTTGTGTTTGGCATAAACTTTAGTTTCCTTCCTTGATTGTGCACCAGCTCTGAAACCATGTCGTATTAAATATGGATGCCTGTGTTTCACTTTATTGAATATGCCAGGTTTTGTTTTACCAGCATGTCAATATTTGAAATGCCAACGTTTCAGAACATGTCCTCCATTATGCAGCTTTGCACATACAAATGTTTGAGCATTTTTTAGCACTGTCATCTACATGTGCAGATGACTGATTCCATCACTTGTGCAAACAAGTAATAGATTTGGTTGATGTAAAGATTATACCATGTCCAAGCTTGGGATGCTGCTCAAAAAGTCTGCATGCCAGTGTTGCGTTCACTCAGAGCTGTGCATGCACAAATGCAAGGTATGTTGAGGCTCCACTGAAAACTTAGTCCTTGATGTCAATGAACAATAAGTTAGACACCAGTTCTGAAGTCACTATAGGTGTGTCAGTAACACAGCCTTTATTAAGAAATGTTCATTTTCTGATACTATTAATTCTTGGCAAAAGAAAAAAATAGACATATAAACTATACTTGGCTTGTTCTTGTAGCTAATATGTATTTCATATTTTGCTCTTTTCCATATGCACATGAACCCTCTTTTATAGCTGCATCCATTACATGCAAACTCAATAGTGAAAGAAGTACTAAAATACCTTTAAGCACCCTCATTGAAACATTTTTTCTAACCTCTCTGGCACAACCATATTTATAGCAATAGTAGTTGCCAGTTTTCACATCTAATTATTTTGAATTATGATATTATCCATATTCCATAAAGTGTCCCTTACTTAATCTGCTTTACTGGGACATCCCTACTCTTAATAAACATAATAAACATTTATTTTATTTTATATATAAATATATATGCTAAATAGAGCCAAGAGTAGTGCAAGCAGGTATAGAAGAAGATTCCCCACCTCGTTCCACTGGTGAGAGATGGGCAAAGGGAAATGTCATGTGTGGTAGTGAGGAAAATATCAAAAAAATGCTAGTAATTTAGGGAGAGAGGCTTCTTCATGGCAAGGTGGGGTAGTGGGAAAGGGTAGACTTGAGGGATGATGGAAATCTGAAGCACGTCAAACAAGTAAGAAACAGGAAAAGACCTGCAAACCCTCTCTGCCCTCTCTGAACTGTAAGCTTATCACTTCCTATTGACTTCCTTGAGCTGAATGTCTACAAAAAACAAAAACAAAACAAAACAAAAAAACAGAAGAGA
Source organism: Malaclemys terrapin pileata (assembly GCF_027887155.1). NCBI lineage: Eukaryota > Metazoa > Chordata > Testudines > Emydidae > Malaclemys > Malaclemys terrapin. The sequence goes on along the minus strand of NC_071511.1, from coordinate 79,554,993 downwards.
TTTTCTTAAGAGAAACCTCTCTGCTTCTATCTTCTTGACTCTGTCCTATCTGCCTCTGTCTGTAACCTATTTAAGGTCTTGTCTACACAGAAGTTTTAAACTGGATCAAATCAAGTTAATCTGGTTTAAAAATTCTTGCATACACATGACACAATCTATCACTGCACACTAATGCCACATTTATATCAAACTCTGGAGAACTCTTGCAAAGTGGACTAGTTTGGCTGCAAATTGAATTAGTTTGTTCTATTATTCATGTGGACACAATTCTGTGTACCAGTTCTTGCACGCTTCCAAGGACTATCCCACAGTGCTTTGCGAGTCAAACTGACCTCCTCTGTTCTGGTGTCAAGTTCCCAGAATGACATCTCTGACCTTTAAAAGATGGCACTGTGCTAGCTTTTGCCAATTTACTCCTAGATCCCAGTTAATCGTTCTTATGAGACAGTTGTGAATAGCACATCAGAAGCCCCACAACATGCCTAGAGTGGCCACTTGGAACCACACTAGGACCCTGGATCTTATTGCCATCTGGGGAGAAGTGTTGATTCAGGAAGTTCTTGTGGCCAGCCACTAGAATAAAGACCTTTTTGTGGATATTGCAAAGCAGATTTCTGCAAGGGGTCACCAAGCAATACCAGATAAAGAGCAAGCAGCCTATAGCAGTGTGGCTTGCCCCAAAGGGCTGGAAGGCCTGGGGCCAGCCATCCCTGATTACTGAGGAACCACTCTGGAGAGGAACCAGGTGATTTCCATTATAAGAGCAACAGAAATCTGCAGAGAAGCCAAGAAGCTCAGGTAGCCGTGGCAGAGACGGCAAAGAGTGAGGAAAGGCTCTTGCAGTGCATTAAAGTTTCAGGGTAATTGCACTTATATCCCCCCTTCTGCAGTCCCTTCATGGTACCCACTTAAAGGTTTCCAGCTCCCAGCTGGCACTTCTCTTGGGCAGAGACCTGCATCCCTCCTCCTCCTGACTGGGGGCTTTAAGGGATCCCCACTCCCTGGAATATACTGTGATATCTCCAGCAAGCCAAACTGCCTAAGCAGGCAGCATCTGTACTTTGCTTTATCTCCAAAGGCTCTGACTTGTGTATTGCCCACAGTTATAAGTTACTATACAGCTTCTTCTCAGAATAAATGTGCGTGCTTAAGGCAGAAGCATTACACAGAAAACATAAAAATAAAAGAACCTACTCACATGCTAAAAGCTTACTAAAGATCACTCATCTGTCTATGGCGCCCTAGCAGATCAAGTCCTTTCAACCCTTCTGGAGTGATTGGGGGCCCCCCTTGAAGGTCCTGTCCATTTGGGCCTGAGTCAGTTTAAACTCAGGCTATTTATCCAAAAATCCTTTCTTTGTCTATTGGTCTCTGGAGAATCTAGTTTGAAATAGTCTGAGACTCTCCAGGTGGTAGTACTTCTCTGGAGGTGTTACAACCTGCCTGAATTTGCCTAATTACCCCACACTGTTCTTAATTCCTGGAGGAACTGTGCTTAGCCCTCCCCCATGGAGGAGAACAATCCTACATAAACCATTCACTTAAATCAATGTACCCCAAACAGACTGCATGGGGTTGTAATATCTTTCACATCTCCCCACTAGAGAGGTTACATACAACCCCAGAGCACAATGGTACATAAATGTAGTACTATTAAGGTCTTTCAATGATATTGCAGGAAATTCCTGTATCTGTCACACAGGGTAATTGCCCCAGCTAGGAGGACTGGGAGTAGCCTGCTAAGGCAGGAGGAAGACCCTGACACCAGTGGAGTTTGAAAGTCAGACCTGAAAGCTGAGCTCCAGCCAGGTAAAGTCTGGGAGTGGTGACTGAAGCGGGACCCAGCTCTGAGAAGGAGAGCTAGGGGCTCTGTACCTAAGAGTGAGACACTGAACTGGGGCCAGGGCCTGGAGGACCAGACTGTGTAGAGACTAACTAAACTGGACTCCAGGAGGGGGATGTTTTTATTACCTAGCGGACTGTTGCGGTGTTATTCAGCAACCAAGGAGAAAAACAGAGACAGGGTGCTGCAACTGTTTTGTCAACAGTTTTCAGGACCACGCCATGAAGCGCATTTTCCTTTCCCACTCCCCTCATCTGTCCTAACCAGCGAACCCTCCCCCACCCACTCTGCTGTCTCAAAATGGCAGCTGTCAGCATGGCACAGCTGCAGGCTCTACCACACCTCCCCTCCCATAGCAGATTCAAAGAACAAAAGCATTCATTTGTGCAAAATTCAGCCCTTTGAGCCAATGGGAAAAGAAGTTTGGTTAGTGTTCGTGGTTTACATGAGGTATAAATGGACACTTGCATGGCTGGTAAAGGTACAAACAATACTGCTCCCTGCAAATACCCTGTATCATGCATTGTAGCTGACAATCATTGCAGGACCCTGTCTATTTTTCTCTGCAAGAGAGATATAGCAGAACTGGAGACTGAGAAATTGCTGTATTTCATTTCACACATTATAGGGAATAGCTGCACACCCATTCCCCCCAGCATAGCTTGCAAATCCCTTGCAGTCCTGCAGCATTTCTGGGAGGACCATCCTGGAGAATAACTTACTGGTGCATCTGACTGGTCTGCCCTTTGCGTTTTTGAATAAGTCCGTTCTCTGCTCCTAGCCACCTGCATCAGCAGAACGTCATCGAAAGTCACGACAGCCTGAACAGGATGTAGAGGGGATTATCCACCAGGTCACTCTACCCCCACCCCCACCTCCAACTCCTCTGACACTCTAGAAGCTCCTCCAGTGCACAAACAAAATTGCAAAACCAAAACAGGAACATAATTCCACCCCTAGCAACCCCCCCCAACTTTCCTAAGTGCAGACAAATCCCAGTGAATCCAGTACCTCCTGACATGCAGACTGCTTCTCTTTGAGGTTTCCCCAGGACTGAGAAGAACCTGAAGGAGGTAAAAATCACATTCATATTTAAAACAATGCTATTATGGCCTGTCTGGCATAGGAACAATAAGTGATTTTGTTTGCCATATTCCCACAGCCATAGCACCTGCAATAGCCAGATTGTCAAGGACAGGGCCTCTATCTCCTGCTGAGAGCTGGCCAACCTGAGGGCATGAAAAAGTGATAGGCACATGAGTTCCATTAATTGCACTAATATCATTTGGGAACCCATATATGCAAAGCCATAGATAGTTTCCTGAGCATTTCCAGCATTATGACTAGTTAGACAGCACCTTATCAATGGCATAGCAATCTGCATGAGAACTGCCCCAACAACCCTTGCTAAATTGGTTGGCTACAGACCAGTAGCATTCTGGGATGGCCAGCTTTCAAATGGCAATGGTAATCTATCCCTCCAGAAGGTATGGGACACCTCGTGTTCATACACTGTGACTTCAGCTCTGGGGTCAGTTCTGCACAGGTCTCAAAAGAGGTGGCTCTCCCCATCCTGAAGTTATCTCACCACTGCTGATCATCCCAGCTTTGCAAAACAATCCCCTCTCACTAATCCACGCTGGTTTCCCAGGCCCAAAAATGGCACAAAAAGCTGTGTAGCTGATCTAGGAACTGGTCCTCTAGTTCCAACAGCTTGACATAGTCCTCTTCTTCCTCCTCATCTGCTGCTACTGCTTCAGAGTGTTCTCCTGCTGCCAGAGGAACTGCTGCTGTTGCTCTAGAACATTCTTCTGCTTCATCTGCTTAGTGGTGCAATGCGTAAATTCCAGTTCTGCAGTCGTCCAGCTGTAATACAACCCAAGCAACCTCTGTATATTCACACTTGTCACCATAATGGTGCAGAGCATTGTTGGGCCAATGCTGGCCAACAGCAATTCTGGAGAGGGAGGATAATGCATTAATATGCTACTCTGAAGTTATAGTTCATAAAATTAGAAATACATTCATAATCAAAGCATGAGATACATTTATCAGAAGTACCAATATACTTCTTATAGTGTCAAATATAACAACATAACTAAGAATATAAATAATGAATAATTAGGATAACCTCTGCAACAAAAGTTTACCATCTTTTCACTGTAATCATACCCTTTCTAGAAATGTATGGGGTAACTATCCCCTTCACTTGTACATGAACTGTCACAGACTTGTTGCTAATTATTGCTATCAAACATGCAGAAGACTAAGTTAAGAGGAAAGACGTCATGAAATAAAGATGAGTGAAAGACTAAACATTAAGTAATATAGAAACTGGAGTGGTCCAAAACTCTGTTGCCATGATGCCATCTATTAATACTGCAGTATCTCTATCTCAAAATATGAGTATCCGTTGTTTATTTAATAGTCTCTAAAATGTATTATATTTCCTTTGCCATGTCAACTTGCAGTTTATGTAGGAAACGTTCATGCACTACTATTTCTCTCATATCTGTAAACCATTCTTTGTCTGAAGTACTGATTTAGATTTCCAGTTCCTTAACAGCATTCGTTTTGTATTGAATAATGGAAAGCCATGATTTAAATATCCTACAGTAGTTGCTTTGGTTATTAGAGAAAAGTTACATCTGTGGGCAAATTACACTTAGTTTTACCAGTAGTCTCCTTTTTAAAAATGAGAGCTCACTTATTTTGTGGAATCTACAGATCCAAAGAGGAAATTATCCAGCAAAAACTTGGCCTCTTTCCCTTCTCTCATTCCCCTGCCCTTCTACCACTAATTTATCACCTCGGTAAACGGGGAAAATATGGTACATGCCCTGGCAGCATGGTAATTTCTTCATTTGCCAAGTTTTTCAGCCTGTCTCCATTTAGATCTTTCTCATTTTAAGAGAAACTAATATAGCAACTATGTCGACCCTAGTATACAAAGTCTATGGTACAGTGAGCTGTGCTTTACCTCACCTAACACCCTGTTACATCATGAAAAGGCTACAGAAACAGAACAGACTGTATCAGCACCAACAGGTAGGATTTCATCTTGTGGATGCTGCTTGAGTCTGACTTTGGAAACACCTTTCCTGTGAGTTTTGGCAGTTTTTTAATATATATTTTAAAGATAGCTATCTTTTTAGTTTTATTGCTGTAGTCTATATATATGTCTACACTGCACCTGGAAGTAGGCCTTGCGGCCTGAGTAGATAGAGTTGTGTCAGTGGGGCTCACACTAGTATGCTAACAGTAGTGTGGACATTGCAGCACTGGCTTGGGTTAGCCATCCAAGCTCAAGCCCACCCTACCCGCTGGGTCTGAGCCTGGGTGGCTAGTCTGGGCCTCCACTGGTGCTGCAATGTCCACACAGCTATTTTTAGAGTCCCACTAATGTGAATCTCACTCCCAGTGGCAGTGCAGACATACCTTTTGTGGCATGTACAGCTCTCTGTATTTGAAGCTACAGTCACTCTCTGAGGTCTTTGCAGAATTGCCAGCCACAAACATTCAAAAACATCATTCATGAGTCACGACACAAAAAAATCCTCAGACTGGCTTAAAAATCATGAAGTTTTTTTTCTTTTTTTTTTAAGTTTGGGGTTCTTTTTATTTGCTTTCTGGTTTTCAACCCTTTATGGTATTCTTGGGTCACATTTTCAATCTTTTCTCTGCAATCATGAGGGCTAAAAACTTTCTAAAAAAAAAAAAAAAAAGCACATAAACATTTGTCTCCAGCAGCTGTTGCTCTGAGAAAAAACACCAAATATCGTAGGAGTTGCAATAAAGTTTTGGAAAGTTGGCAATACTGTCTTTGTAGAGTTTGATGTACTGTATTTGTCTGAAGGCCGGGGTTCTGAGCATTTTAGGCTTAAACTCAGCCCTAGGTACCCTTCCATACTACCTATGCTGTCTTTGTACAGCGAACATTTTTTAATGTAATTCAATTAGGCCTCAATCACTGAGGAAGGTGGTAGTCCTAAGTCAGTGAGACATTTTATCTGGGAGCTTTGGAACTCTGTCCCCAGAAGGCTTGTGGAGGCAGTAGCTGATGTTGTGGGTCACGTTGGGGGAATGCACCAAAGGCTACTGGGGGAAAAGAGATGAGGCCTTCCTCACCCTTCCTCTTTCCCCAATTGCTGTAGCTATTGATTTGCTGATGTTATTTTTAGATAATATGTAACAGTTTTATTTATATCCTAGGAGCAAAGACCATGCTTTTATCTAGTATAACTGTAATTAAGCTCTGTTTTAATAGTATTTCAATGGGCATTTACCAAAACTTCTGAAAATGGCACCTACTCTCTTGAAATTAAGAATGTTAGGCTTACCAGCAATTACAGGCTGGTAAGCCTAACTTCAGTGCCAGGCAAACTGGTTGAAATTATAGTAAAGAACAGAATTATCAGACACATGGATAAACATAATTTATTGGGGAAGAGTCAACATGGTTTTTTTAAAGGGAAATCATGCCTCACCAATCTACTAGACTTTTTTGAGGGGGTCAACAAGCATGTGGGTTAGGATATAGTGTACTTAGATTTTCAGAAAGCCTTTGACAAGGTCCCTCACAAAAGGCTATTAAGCAAAGTAAGCTGTCATGGGATAAGAGGGAAGGTCCTCTCATGGATCCGTAACTGGTTAAAAGATAGGAAACAAATGGTCAGTTTTCAGAATGGAGAGAGGTAAATAGTGGTTTCCCCTAGGAGTCTGTACTGGAACCAGTGCTGTTCAACATATTCATAAACAATCTGAAAAAGGGGTAAACAGTGAGGTGGCAAAATTTGCAGATGATACAAAACTACTCAAGATAGTTACTTCAAAAGCAAATTGTAAAGAGATACAAAGGGATCTCAGAAAACTGGGTGACTGAGCAACAAAATGACAGATGAAATTCAGTGTTCATAAATGCAAAGTAAAGCACATTGGAAAACATAATCCCAACTATACATACAAAATGAGGAGGTCTAAATTAGCTGTTACCACTCAAGAAAGAGATTTTAGAATCATTCTGGATAGTTCTCTGAAAACATCCACTCAATGTACAGCAGCGGTCAAAAAAGCTAACAGAATGTTGGGAATCAGTAGGAAAGGGATAGATAAGAAGACAGAAAATATCATATTGCCTGTATATAAATCCATGGTATGCCCACATGTTGAATACTGTGTGCAGATGTGGTCCCGCCATCTCAAAAAAGAGATATTGGAATTGGAAAAGGTACAGAAAAGGGAAACAAAAATGATTAGAGGTATGGAACAGCTTCCATTTGAGGAGAGATTAATAAAACTGGGATTTTTCAGTTTAGAAATGAGATAACTAAGGGAGAATATGATAGAGGCCTATAAAATCATGACTGGTGTGGAGAAAATAGATAAGGAAGCGTTATTTACTCCTTCTCATAACACAAGAACTAGGAGTCACTACATGAAATTAAAAGGCAGCAGGTTTAAAACAAACAAAAGGAAGTATTTCTTCACACAACACACAGTCAACCTGTGGAACTCTTTGCCAGAGGATGTTATGAAGTCCAAGACAATAACAGAGTTCATAAAAGAACTAGATAAATTAATGGAAGATTAGCCAGGATGGACAGAGATGGTGTCCCTAGCCTGTTTGCCAGAAGCTGGGAATGGGCAACAGGGGATGGATCACTTGAGGGTTACCTGTTCTGTTCATTCCCTCTGGGGCATCTGGCATTGGCCACTGTGGAAGACAGGATACTGGGCTAGATGGGCCATTGGTCTGACCTAGTATGGCCGTTCTTATGTTCTAATGTTCACACAGTCTGCAGCCTAGTACCTTTATTCCAAAGGTGTTTTTTTTCACCTGATGACTTCAAAGTTATTGAACCTTCTAGGAGCCAGTGTACAGTTCATCTACCACCTTCCAGAGTATAGCTTTTGACATGTTGTATGTCTCTTTAGCATCTTGAATCATAAATCCCACCCATACATTTTATATTCTGCATTTGAAACAGGAAATGATAACTGTCCTCAAAGATGACATACAAGATTCCCCATCGGTGGGTGTATTGGAGGGTGCTAATAATTTAGGATGCTAAAGAAAATGATGAAGCTTTTTGTTCACTGTCCAAAAGTTAACAGAAGCAGTCATATGGAACTTGTCAAAAGAAATAGCTTTATTAATAAAACAAAACAAAAAATTATTTGGTGAGGAGAGATTGTGGTTTTGTTCACTCCTAGTCATTTTGTACAATCCTAAAGCCAGTGTCATTCTAAAATTTCTTTCCTATGTAGTTTAGGGGTAAAGGTGCTAATCTGCCTTCATCATAATGCAATACCATAGCAGCAGAATCCTGGATGTGCTCTTTTGCCTCCCCCATCACTCTATTTGTATAGTCTTGGCGCTGGCATTTATATTACAAATGAAAAAGTCAGCAAGTAATTACAAAAGTTCAGTCCATAGAATTGCATTATTTTTTGCTCAAGTGTTGGAGGTTTCCTTTTCCAAATAAGAATTTAGTGTCCAATTCAAATGTTTATTGGACTCAGCAAATTCCATAAGAATTAATAGCCAATTCATTGGGATAATTAATCCCTTTCTTACCGACTTTTCCTTAATGTGACTCTTTCTTCAGAAACACATATCCTTGACATCTGATTTCAAGAAGTTTAAAGACCATTAGAAACATATTGTGGCATTTTCAAGTCAACCTCTGGAGGGTATTTATAGGGGCCTATTACACCATATAGTCTTCTTTATTAGTATCGCTTCAGTCATCTTCTACACCAGGAACAACATAGACAGGCAACTGTAGGCAATGAGATAAAGTACTCAAGAGGAGAAACAAATGAAATTAAGTATGAACAAGCTGGCATTATTAGCCACTTGGAGGGAGTTATCAAACCCAGAATTTGTAACAAGCACTCAGTTTTTGGTATTGCCAGACAACTGGACATTATTTTATGCAGTAAGATAAAAAAAAAAAGGTTCGAAATCTCTGTGGATGTTAGTTAGATCAGGTATTAATAACTTGGGTGTAGAGCATCCAGAAATTATTTCTGGCTCTCAGCCTCTCTTTTTTCTGGGAAAGAAAATGATATAGCAGATGGTTTGTTGAGAAATTACAGCCTTCGGGAGGAAGCTTCTTTGCAAAATTGCATATATTTTGCAACCAACAAAGATATGGGGATATCTGTTATTGGAAAAGTTTACAACATTATAAGAAGGCAGAATAGAAACTAGTGTGCTTAGATTCAAAGAGGATATGACAAACCATATTCTCTCTTCCATTTATCAGGTCAGTGGCAGCAAAAATGAAATCGGAGAAAGTAATTAAGCACCTTGACAGAGGCCTGGCTTTCAGACAATAATACCATGTTAATATTATATTTCTGCTGCAAATGATGAAGAATATCATTAGCAGACTCACTCTTGGATTTTTAAAATTCTGCATTCATGCAATGAGGGAAAGGACTTAAGAAAGCCAGTTTAATTCTCCAGCTGTGGATGCACCTAGTTTGTGGAAATCCCTGAGTGGCATAGAGCGAACACAGGAAGCAGCTATACACTTTCCTCCCTAGCCCCGGTGTACAGATGCACACTAGGGGTATGTCTACACTACGAAATTAGTTCGAATTTATAGAAGCCGGTTTTATTGAAACCGGTTGTATACAGCCGATTGTGTGTGTCCACACATAAAATGCTCTAGGTGCTCTAGTCGGCGGACCGCGTCCACAGTACAAGGCTAGCGTCGACTTCCGGAGCCTTGCACTATGGGTAGCTATCCCACAGCTATCCCACAGTTCCCGCAGTCTCCGCCGCCCCTTGGAATTCTGGGTTGAGATCCCAATGCCCGGATGATGCAAAACAGTGTCGCGGGCGGTTCTGGGTACATGTCGTCAGGCCCCTCCCTCCCCCATCACAGCAACGGCAGACAATAGATTCGCGCCTTTTTACCTGGGTTACCTGTGCAGACAACATGGAGCCCGCTCAGCTCAGCTGAGCTCACCGTCACCATATGTCCTCTGGGTGCCGGCAGAAGTGGGACTGCATTGCTACACAGCAGCAGCTGCTAACTGCCTTTTGGCAGTAGACGGTGCAGTAGACTGGTAGCCTTCATCGGCGATCTGGGTGCTGGCAGCCGTGGGGCTTGCCTTTTGGCAGTAAATGGTGTATTACGACTGTTAGCCGTCCTATTACAAGTCAGGTCATCGTACGTTAGCAGAGTCTTCCCTGAGCAGCCGATTGTGCAATAGGCCTGAAGACCATCGTCATACACCGCCCCGTATTTGCTGCCAAGCACCCAGAAAGATGCCGAGGGCTATCAGTCACGCTGCACCGTCGTCTTAAGATGTAAAAAATAGATTTGCTCTGTATTCATTTGCTTCCCTCTCCCTCCGTCAAATCAACGGCTTGCTAAACCCAGGGTTTTCAGTTTAATCTTTGGGGGGACCATTCTGTGTGACAGTTGTTTGTGTCTCTCCCTGATGCACAGCCACCGTTCTTGATTTTAATTCCCTGTGCCTGTACGCCATGTCGTCACTCGGCCCGCCCTCCCTCCTTCCCCTAGTCCGTCAGATACTACGTTTGCGCCACAGCTCAGAGAGCCGAGAAGCAGTTCGCGCCTTTTCTTTGAATTCTGGGTTGAGATCCCAATGCCCGGATGATGCAAAACAGTGTCGCGGGCGGTTCTGGGTACATGTCGTCAGGCCCCTCCCCCCTCGTCACAGCAACGGCAGACAATAGATTCGCGCCTTTTTACCTGGGTTACCTGTGCAGACAACATACCACGGCAAGCATGGAGCCCGCTCAGCTCAGCTGAGCTCACCGTCACCATATGTCCTCTGGGTGCCGGCAGACGTGGGACTGCATTGCTACACAGCAGCAGCTGCTAACTGCCTTTTGGCGGTAGACGGTGTAGCATGAGTGATCGCCATGGGGCTGGCAGCCGTAGGGCTGCATTGCACCAGCCCCTTGCCAGGAGATGGTATATTGTGACTGGTATCCATCATCGTCGTACTGGAGTGGCTGTCAATCATGGCCACCTGGTCAGACATGCTACTGTTTCGATGATGATGGCTACCAGTCGTAATATACTATTTTCTGCCAATTGCCCAATATTGTCTGCTAAGCACCCAGAAGAGGCCGAGGGCGATGCTGGGTGCTGGCGGACGTGGGGCTGGCAGACGTGGGGCTGCATTGCTACACAGCAGCAGCCCCTTGCCTTTTGGCAGACGATGGTATATTATGACTGGTAACCGTCGTCATCATACTGGAGAGGCTATCACTCATGCTGCACCGTCGGCTGCCAGCTTAAGATGTAAAAAATAGATTTGTTCTGTATTCATTTGCTTCCCCTTCCTCCGTGAAATCAACGGCCTGCTAAGCCCAGGGTTTTCAGTTTAATCTTTGGGGGGACCATTCTGTGTGACAGTTGTTTGTGTTTCTCCCTGATGCACAGCCACCTTTCTTGATTTTAATTCCCTGTTCCTGTACCTGTACGCCATGTCGTCACTCGGCCCTCCCTCCCTCCCGCCCTCCCTCCTTCTCCTGGTCCATCAGATACTACTTTCGCGCCTTTTTTCTGACCAGGCGCCATAGCTAGCACTGGGATCATGGAGCCCGCTCAGATCACCGCGGCAATTATGAGCACTATGAACACCACGCGCATTGTCCTGGAGTATATGCAGAGCCAGGACATGCCAAGGCGAAACCCGGACCAGGTGAGGAGGCGATTGCAGCGTGGCGACGAGAGTGAAGAGGAAATTGACATGGACATAGACCTCTCACAAGGCACAGGCCCCAGCAATGTGGAAATCATGGTGTCACTGGGGCAGGTTCATGCAGTGGAACGCCGATTCTGGGCCCGGGAAACAAGCACAGACTGGTAGGACCGCATCATGTTGCAGGTGTGGGATGATTCCCAGTGGCTGCGGAACTTTCGCATGCGTAAAGGCACTTTCATGGAACTTTGTGACTTGCTGTCCCCTGCCCTGAAACGCCAGAATACCAGGATGAGAGCAGCCCTCACAGTTGAGAAGCGAGTGGCGATAGCCCTGTGGAAGCTTGCAACGCCAGACAGCTACCGGTCAGTCGGGAATCAATTTGGAGTGGGCAAATCTACGGTGGGGGCTGCTGTGATCCAATTTGCCAGGGCAATGAAAGACCTGGTGATAGCAAGGGTAGTGACTCTGGGCAACGTGCAGTCAATAGTGGATGGTTTTGCTGAAATGGGATTCCCAAACTGTGGCAGGGCCATAGACGGAACCCATATCCCTATCTTGTCACCGGAGCACCAAGCCACCGACTACGTAAACCACAAGGGGTACTTTTCAATGCTGCTGCAAGCCCTGGTGGATCACAAGGGACGTTTCACCAACATCAACGTGGGATGGCCGGGAAAGGTACATGATGCTCGCGTCTTCAGGAACTCTGCTCTGTTTCGAAAGCTGGAGGAAGGGACTTTCTTCCCGGACCAGAAAGTGACCATTGGGGATGTTGAAATGCCTATCGTGATCCTTGGGGACCCAGCCTACCCCTTAATGCCATGGCTCATGAAGCCGTACACAGGCAGCCTGGACAGTAGTCAGGACCTGTTCAACTACAGGCTGAGCAAGTGCCAAATGGTGGTGGAATGTGCATTTGGACGTTTAAAAGCGCGCTGGCGCAGCTTACTGACTCGCTCAGACCTCAGCGAAAAGAATATCCCCATTGTTATTGCTGCTTGCTGTGCGCTCCACAATATCTGTGAGAGTAAGGGGGAGACCTTTATGGCGGGGTGGGAGGTTGAGGCAACTCGCCTGGCCGCTGATTACGCGCAGCCAGACACCAGGGCGGTTAGAGGAGCACAGCAGGGCGCGGTGCGCATCAGAGAAGCTTTGAAAACGAGTTTTGTGACTGGCCAGGCTACTGTGTGAAACTTCTGTTTGTTTCTCCTTGATGAACCCTCCAAACCCCCCCCCGACCCAGTTCACTCTACTTCCCTGTAAACCAACCACCCCACCCCACCCTCCCCTCCCGCTTGCAGAGGCAATAAAGTCATTGTTTTTTCACATTCATGCATTCTTTATTAGTTCCTCACAGAAGTAGGGGGATAATTGCCAAGGTAGCCTGGGATGGGTGGGGGAGGAGGGATGGAAAAGGACACACTGCATTTTAAAACTTTCACTCTTATTGAAGGCCAGCCTTCTGATGCTTGGGCGATCATCTGGGGTGGAGTGACTGGGTGGACGGAGGCCCCCCCACCGTGTTCTTGGGCGTCTTGGTGAGGACGCTATGGAACTTGGGGAGGAGGGCTGTTGGTTACACAGGGACTGTAGCGGCGGTCTCTGCTCCTGCTGCCTTTCCTGCAACCCAATATACGCTCGAGCATATCAGTTTGATGCTCCAGCAGACGGAGCATTGCCTCTTGCCGTCTGTCTGCAAGCTGACGCCACCTATCGTCTTCAGCCCGCCACTTGCTCTGTTCATCCCGCGATTCAGCCCGCCACCTCTCCTCTCGTTCATATTGGGCTTTTCTCATCTCCGACATTGACTGCCTCCACGCATTCTGCTGTGCTCTATCAGAGGACATCTGCAGCTCCGTGAACATATCGTCCCTCGTCCTACGTTTTCTCTTTCTAATGTTCACGAGCCTCTGCGAAGGAGAAACATTTGCAGCTGGTGGAGGAGAAGGGAGAGGTGGTTAAAAAAGACACATTTTAGAGAACAATGGGTACACTCTTTCATTACAAGGTCGCATATTTCGGCTTGCAGGCAGCCATGGTAGGCCACAGTGTTTTGGCTTTTTTAACCTTCTTAACATGCGGGAAAGGTTGCAAACAGCAGCGCATTTCCCATATCAAGGATGAATTGGGTTGTCCATTTAAAATGGGGTTTCAATGTAAAAGGAGGGGCTGCGGTTTCCCGGTTAACATGCGGCACAAACACAAGTAAACCACCCCCCCCACACACACACACGATTCTCTGGGATGATCACTTCACCCCTCCCCCCACCGCGTGGTTAACAGCGGGGAACATTTCTGGTCAGAAGAGCAGGAACGGGCGCCTCTGAATGTCCCCTTAATAAAATCACCCCATTTCAACCAGGAGAGCTTTCTGGAGATGTCCCTGGAGGATTTCCGCTCCATCCCCATACACGTTAACAGACTTTTCCAGTAGATGTACTGGCCGCGATTGCCAGGGCAAATTAATCATTAAACACGCTTGCTTTTTTTTTTGTAATGTTTACAAATATTTACAAAGTTACACTCACCAGAGGTCTCCTGTGTGCCCTGAGGGTCTTGGGTGAGTTCGGGGGTTACTGGTTCCAGGTCCAGGGTCACAAACATATCCTGGCTGTTGGGGAAACCGGTTTCTCCGCTTCCTTGCTGCTGTGAGCTACCTACAGTACCTCCATCGTCATCTTCCTCGTTCCCCGAACCGTCTTCCCTGTGTGTTTCTCCAGTGAGAGAGTCATAGCACACGATTGGGGTAGTGGTGGCTGCACCCCCTAGGATCGCATGCAGCTCCGCGTAGTAGCGGCAAGTTTGCGGCTCTGCCCCGGACCTTCCGTTTGCTTCTCTGGCTTTGTGGTAAGCTTGCCGTAGCTCCTTAATTTTCACGCAGCACTGCTGTGTGTCCCTGTTATGGCCTCGGTCCTTCATGGCCTTGGAGATCTTTTCTAATACTTTTCCATTTCTTTTACTGCTACGGAGTTCAGCTATCACTGCTTCATCTCCCCATATGGCGAGCAGATCTCGTACCTCCCGTTCGGTCCATGCTGGAGCTCTTTTGCGATCCTGGGACTCCATCACGGTTACCTGTGCTGATGAGCTCTGCGTGGTCACCTGTGCTCTCCACACTGGGCAAACAGGAAATGAAATTCAAACATTCGTGGGTCTTTTCCTGTCTACCTGGTCAGTGCATCTGAGTTGAGAGTGCTGTCCAGAGCGGTCACAATGAAGCACTGTGGGATAGCTCCCAGAGGCCAATAACGTCGAATTCCGTCCACACTACCCCAATTCCGACCCGCAAAGGCCGGTTTTATCGCTAATCCCCTCGTCGGAGGTGGTGTAAAGAAACCGGTTTAAAGGACCCTTTAAGTCGAAAGAAAGGGCTTCGTTGTGTGGACGTGTCCAGGCTTAATTCGGTTTAACGCTGCTAAAGTCGACCTAAACCCGTAGTGTAGACCAGGCCTAGGGCATAAATGAAAGAAAGAGCAGGGGTGGCCCTAGACTACTGGCACCCTAGGCAAACTATGCAATCGGTGCACCCCCCACCAAAGGCAGATCTAGGCTGAGGTTTTTGGTAAACTGGGAAACATTTTGCCCCTTTTTTCCTTTTAATGTTTTTTAAGTTTTTTTTTTTTTAAACAGAGACTTAATTATTCGGTTTGTCCATCAGTCCGTCTGTCCAACCAATGTTTCTGAGATCAGATAAAATAGAGACACGAAATTTTCAGAATAGATTTGTACACAACAGCTAGATGATATTTCAATCTGATTTCAAATAAAAATGCATTAAAAATATTAATTATAGTTTTTCTTATTACAAATCCAAAATCATCCATTATACTATCCTGCGTTAACTGCCATTACCACCACATCCAATATAAAAAGAAATAAGAAAACTCTTCAATGAACTTTAACCTGTATTTACAAAACTCAGAATAAAAAACACTCTGTGCTCTTAAAACATGACTTTTCTTGCTTTAAGGTTTGAAAATTCAGTCACTAGTTCTTTTAGATCCAGTTTTCCAGCTATTTCATGCTGTATTGACATTGTGGCAGGTCTAACGAGACTCTCTTGCACCATTGTTGAATGCAGATATGTTTTTATCAATTTTAACTTTGAGAAGCTACATTCCCCACTAGCTACTGGCTAGTAGCTGGAAACTGGCAAAGTTAAAAGAATGCGTAGAGCTATACAAATGTTTGGAAAACTGTCTGTGAGTTTAGTTTCACAAACAAACTTCAGTACTTCTTCAGGAGTTGAATGTTTCTTAAGTCATCTTGAAAAAGCCTGAAACTCACTACACAAATATGTAGCATCAATGTCTTTTGAATTTTCATGAGTCAATGCCGACTCCAGTTTTATACAAAATTCTCTTATCTGTTTTGATATTTTCTTTTGCAAGCTGTGGATATCATATAGAAAGCCAAATACTGACTCTAGCTGCTGCATCTGTTGAAATCTTTCGTCAACTGACTGAATAGCCATATCAAGGACTGCAAAGTAGAAATTCACTTTGAACCTTTGTTTTGGGTTCTGAATGGGTGTGACTCGTCCTTCATCTGAAAACTGCTGTTTCTTTTGCCAAATGCGAACTGGCTCAGGTTCAAATTCTGTCGGAAAGTCTATTTCTTCAGCAAGCTCGAGAGAATCTACCAGTGTTCTTTCAAACCCTTCATCACTTCTGAATTCCTCCAAAATATTTTTAGTTTGCTGCAGTTTTTGAATTGCAGAATGTACGTTCAAGTTCTTTTTCTGAAGCTGCTTACTAGTGAGGTTAATCTCGAAAAGGATATTATACCACAAAATGAGTGAATCACAAATTTGAACTTGGAAAGGCCATTTGCAAGAGCTGCACTTAACGTGCTGTATTGCCAGATGATCCAGTAAAGGTAGTATCATCAGAAATTTCAATTAGGGCATCATAAATGTTTCCAGGTTCATAGCAAAGAGGCTTCAAAGCATCAATGCGACTTTCCCATCTTGTCTGACTAAGTGGTTTCACAGTTAGAGAATTCACATTGTGAGTCAGAATCTCCCAACGGTGTGTTGAGCCTGAGAAAAATACATAAACACGTTCCAAAGAAACTGCTTGCCTCCAAACAGCATCTAGCAGCATCATTGACAACCAAATTCAGAGAATGCGGACTGCAAGGAATGAAAAAGGCTCTAGGATTGATTTCCATCATTCTCCTTTGCACACTATTGTCTTTACCCTTCATATTACTCCCATTATAGCCTTGGCCACATTAGTTTTCAACAGATGACATTGTTTCAAGCTCTTGTAGAATAGTTTCAGTCATAAATGCTCCAGTCGTCTCCTTCGGTGGTACGAAACCCAAAAAATGTTCCTTTATGAGCATTTCAACATTATTTTCACCTGCACACTTTTCCATATCCACAAAATGAATGATCATCGTCATTTGTTCAACATGACTCATATCTGGTGTACAGTATTATTGAAAAGTATTTTGCAGAATGGGCAGCTTCTACAATTGTCTTTTTAATGGCATTTGCTAGGATTTGAATCAGTTCATTCTTCATATTTTTTCCAAAGTAATGAACCTGTGTTTCATGATCAGTTATTTTACGTTGCTGCTCCTTAAATACTTGATCAAACAAAGCTAGGTATTCAACAAATTTTAAAACGTTTCCATAATCTGGAGTGCATAATTTTTCATTTCTACTGCGGCTGCGGAATGCTAAATTTTGCCCACCAAGAATTCTCACTAAAGCAATCAGACATTCTAATATTTGTTGCCAATATTCTTCTTTTTCCTTGATCACATGTACATTTTCTTCATCGATAGTTTTTCCTTTTTTCAATCGTAATTCAAGTTTTTTCCAATTTTGAAAACATTCCAAATGTTCTTTACTTCTTTCATGTGAAGAGAGAATTGTTTTTCCAGTCCTTCGAACCATTTTCAATAAGTGATGTACCAATTGCTTGATTTCTATACAACTTGCAGCAAAAGCAAAACAGAGTCCTTCGATACTGAATATTGTAACCAGTTTCAATGAATTTCTTCCCCATTAATGAGTTTCCTCTTGTAATGCTGAGCAGAGAATTTTCTTTTATTTCCATCCTTAGGGAAGGGAAATTCATGAACTTGTTCGGGTCCATGTTCCAAGAGAATTTGCCGCACACTGTCATCACATCTGGGCCATGAAGCTGAGTCCCCATACTGTA
Organism: Malaclemys terrapin pileata; assembly: GCF_027887155.1. Classification (NCBI taxonomy): domain Eukaryota; kingdom Metazoa; phylum Chordata; order Testudines; family Emydidae; genus Malaclemys; species Malaclemys terrapin. The sequence continues at coordinate 79,537,275 of NC_071511.1, read as the reverse complement.
ACTTGTTTGTAACTTCCTCATCCTTTCTTCCTTCTACTTCATTTACTTCAATTTCTGTATGTCTCTCTGAAGGTGAATAAATTTTCTCCACTTCTATATCAATCTGATGCTGTGAGCTGCCTTCCTCTAGAACAGTGGTTCCCAAACTTTTTCCGCTGCTTGTGCAGGGAAAGCCTCTGGTGGGCCGGGCCGTTTTGTTTATCTACCACGTCCACAGGTTCAGCCAATCGTGGCTCCCAGTGGCCGAGATTCGCTGCCCCAGGCCAGTGTGAACTGCTGGAAGAGGCGCGGGCAGAGGGACTTATTGGCCTCTGTTTCCAGCAGCTCCCATTGGCCTGGAGCAGCCAACCATGGCCACTGGGAGCCGTGATCGGCCGAACCTGCGGGTGCAGCAGGTAAACAAACCACCCCGGCCCACCAGGGGCTTTCTCTGCACAAGCGGCGGAACAAGTTTGGGAACCACTGCTCTAGAAGTAAGTTTCCAACGTCTTGAGTTTCCAAACTGCTTTTTTGTGGATGTGAGCTACTCTTATCTCAAAGTAATTTTGATGTTCCAAACTGCTTCCATGCAGATGTGAGCTAACCTCATCTCCAAGTAGAATTCCTTCATCTGGATGCTGTGAACTGCTTCCATCTTTATTTGGATTAAAGGGAAGATATTTCAGGAAGGATCCCTGCTGTTTTGCTTGGTCCTTTTCCTTTTCAGCCTTTCATTTATGATATTCAGCTCCTGAGGGTTTTCTTTTTCCTCTTTCTGCCAGGGGGCATTTGAGTATTGTTATGTACTGTGCTCCCAACTGCAAGTATTATAGCGTTAAGGATGGCTGACACACCACATGGTTGGTGATTTAAACCACATTGCAGTCATCCCAACATGTGTTTCCACTGCTTAAAGTGATTACTAACATACACTCACTTACCTATTAAAACAGTTAGTTACAGGATTTACATGGAAACAAAATGACCTTTTTCGATGTTATAACCCGACACCGGTTGTTTGGAAAGTAATCCCCTTCCTCACAGTTACTCACTTGTAGTGTGATGTCATCACTTTCATAGTCTATTAAGCGTTAACGCTGTTACTTTTCTTTTATGGACCTTATTTATTGCATGTGAACCAGTTATAACAAAAGAAAAGTTCATAATATACAGCCCGATAATAACGCTAAGGTTTAATAATGCTTAAAGATACTCACATTTTGGATTTATAATGTTGAAAAACATTATTCTTTATTCTTTGGCACTAAGAAACACAATTTTCCATAGTGTCAAGTATCAGAGGGGTAGCCGAGTTAGTCTGAATCTGCAAAAAGCAACAGAGGGTCCTGTGGCACCTTTGAGACTAACAGAAGTATAGGGAGCATAAGCTTTCGTGGGTAAGAACCTCACTTCTTCAGATGCAAGTAATGGAAATCTCCAGAGGCAGGTATAAATCAGTATGGAGATAACGAGGTTAGTTCAATCAGGGAGGTTGAGGTGCTCTGCTAGCAGTTGAGGTGTGAACACCAAGGGAGGAGAAACTGCTTCTGTAGTTGAATAGCCATTCACAGTCTTTGTTTAATCCTGATCTGATGGTGTCAAATTTGCAAATGAACTGGAGCTCAGCAGTTTCTCTTTGGAGTCTGGTCCTGAAGTTTTTTTGCTGTAAGATGGCTACCTTTACATCTGCTATTGTGTGGCCAGGGAGGTTGAAGTGTTCTCCTACAGGTTTTTGTATATTGCCATTCCTGATATCTGACTTGTGTCCATTTATCCTCTTGCGTAGTGACTGTCCAGTTTGGCCAATGTACATAGCAGAGGGGCATTGCTGGCATATGATGGCATATATAACATTGGTGGACGTGCAGGTGAATGAGCCGGTGATGTTGTAGCTGATCTGGTTAGGTCCTGTGATGGTGTTGCTTGTGTAGATATGTGGGCAGAGTTGGCATCGAGGTTTGTTGCATGGGTTGGTTCCTGAGTTAGAGTTGTTATGGTGCGGTGCGTGGTTGCTGGTGAGAATATGCTTAAGGTTGGCAGGTTGTCTGTGGGCGAGGACCTGCCTGCCTCCCAAGGTCTGTGAAAGTGAGGGATCATTGTCCAGGATGGGTTGTAGATCACTGATGATGCGTTGGAGAGGTTTAAGCTGAGGACTGTAGGTATGGCCAGTGGAGTTCTGTTGGTTTCTCTTCTGGGCCTGTCTTGTAGCAGGAGGCTTCTGGGTACACGTCTGGCTCTGTTGATTTGTTTCTTTATTTCCTTGTGTGGGTATCGTAGTTTTGAGAATGCTTGGTGAAGATCTTGTAGGTGTTGGTCTCTGTCTGAGGGGTGGGAGCAGATGTGATTGTACCTCAGTGCTTGGTTGTAGACGATGGATTGTGTGGTGTGACCGGGGTGGAAGCTGGAGGCATGAAGGTAGGCGTAGCGGTCGGTGGGTTTTCGGTATAGGGTGGTGTTAATGTGGCCATCGCTTATTTGTACGGTGGTGTCCAGGAAGTGGACCTCCCGTGTAGATTGGTCCAGGCTGAGGTTGATGGTGGGGTGGAAGCCGTTGAAAGCATGGTGGAATTCTTCCAGGGTCTCCTTCCCATGGGTCCAGATGATGAAGATGTCATCAATATAGCGTAGGTAGAGAAGGGGCATGAGTGGACGAGAGCTGAGGAAGCGTTGTTCCAGGTCAGCCATAAAAATGTTGGCATATTGTGGGGCCATGCGGGTGCCCATAGCGGTGCCACTGGTCTGGAGGTATATATTGTCACCAAATTTGAAATAATTGTGCGTCAGGATAAAGTCACAGAGCTCAGCAATAAGTTGTGCTGTGTCATCATCAGGGATACTGTTCCTGACAGCTTGTATTCCATATGTGTGTGGGATGTTTGTGTAGAGAGCCTCTACATCCATGGTGGCTAGGATGGTGTTTTCTGGGAGGTCACCAATGCATTGTAGTTTTCCATAATATTCGCTTGATTCTTAACCATCTACCTGAGACGTGTGTTAAAATGACTGTTTGACATGTATAAACTCGCGATATCTCCACTCTGCATGAATTTTCGGCTATGCGACCTTGATATGTATATTTGAGTTAGGTGTTACTAGCATTGCAGCTCTTGCCACTGGTGGATGTGTTTCATTGTTGCTGAGTTATTGGTTATCAAAATTGCAGAGTGGGTCATCTTGACCCTACGTTGCAAATTGAATTTTTTTTTCTAAAATATTTTTTATTTTTGCAGCAAATAAAAGATTTGACATATTAATAAATTCTCAGAAATGTAGATAAATGAATTATAATTCATATTCTCTCCATATATGCACAGGAATTGAAATAATGACATCTTCATTATTTTATTTGTATTTTTTTTCATCTTTTTCATTTATTTTTTCATTTTTTTCCCACCTCAAATTTGCCGCCCCATTTAACTTGGCACCCTAAGCGACCACCTAGTTCACCTATATGGACGGGCGGCCCCTGAGAAAGAGCATCACTGAACTCCATTGATCCCAGACAGGAACATGGCCTGTTGGGAGCACAGGTTTAGAATAACCCAGAGGATTCTCTAGAACTATCTTGGGGATGGGGATGGCATAGAACCAGCCCCAGTATTAGAAGACAAATGGATCCCTTGGCCTGATCTGCAATCAGTGTATATTGGGCACAGCCATAGACAGAGCCCAGTGTGTGCATGTAACATTAATGGCAGATATTCTTTAGTATTGAGAGAGATTTATATTCGTTAAGGCTTTATTCTCTTTTACACTAAGGCTTCTTTCAACTGCTCTGGCAATGTAAAGGGACTGTGGTGTAAATGAGAATTTTGACCCTTAGTTTTTAGTTTACTAACTTTTTGTGGCTAATTATAATCGATAACTGTCTATATGAATCCAGTGTCTGATATATTAGGAGAGCCAACCTTTGAATCAGAATAGTTGCTACACATCTCAGGAGCTACAATCACACTTTCAACCCCTATTATTTTATCGCCACACAATACCAAACAAAACTTTGAGTTAGAAACAATGCAATGTACCAATCCAAGGGACTTTGAGATTTATAAAATAGGATGAAGAAAGATACATATATCAGGACCAGATGACCCTTTGATGACTTAGAAAAATTAAATGGCATTCCTAACCAAAGGGGATGTAAAATATGGCCAGACTGGTAGTACCGGGAGTGTACCAAAACCCCATTAAGATGGCGCAACCTCATCTTTAAAGAGCTGTGCCATTGTTTAGCTTCTACTCAGTCAGTGGTTACAGGAATGCCCAAAGAAGGGGTCAGGGAGTTCAGGAGCAGAGTTATGACTCCAGGCTGCTCCCACCCATGATAGAAACTCTGTTTGCTCCAGGATTACTAATATTATTATTCAATTTTGTATGAATCTAGCTCTGAAATGAAGTGGGGGAGGGGAGAGGAACTCAAAATCTTGGTAAAATTCTGGGCTTCCAGGGAAAAATGACAGTGTCTCTGGAGGGTTTTCCTGTTACAGATATAAAGCAGAAAGAGGAAGGATGTGTTTCATTACAGAGATTTAAACTACCCACGTGCTTCTGTCACACTTTCTGGAATAGCTCACAACCATGAGTGCCTACCTCAGGGTAAACTGTCAGAAAACAGAACAGACAGCCCAAACTGGTGGTATGTTCTATAATTAGATTTCACGAAGCAAGTAATAAATGTGAACTCCTGGATCACTATACCAGTTTAACCATGGAGTCACAGACAGTCTTGCCACCCAGCCAAACTGGATTTAGTGATAATGGTCACTGTCACAAGGCAGAGGTATAAAACCTTTGCGTGCCCTGCTAAAGAGCCGGCTTCCCCCTGTTTCCCTGTAGGGTGACCGGGTGTATGGGCCAAGACCCTTAGCACGGAGCCCAGCTGCAGGCCCTAATGAGGGAAGGCTCAGGGTGAACTGCTGAACCAAGTGGAACCAGCTGGGTTGATGACTGGGAAGGCATATAAACCCAGGGAAAAGCTCAGGAGAGGAGGAGGGAGCCAGACAAGAAGATAGGAGGGTTGAGGCTCTGTCTCTGCTGGCTGACACAAGCCTCAAAGGACAGAAGACCCAGTGAGGGGTCAGAGCGGGGACAGGTGTTGGGGGAATTGGGATGTACAGCCACTGTAAATAAAAGAACACGGGCAAAGCACCTGTGAGAGGCATTTGAGACCCTTTCTTTGGCCAGCCCAAGCACAGGGTGCAGGGACAAGGAGAAGGAAACTTGTGCCGCCCTGTGACAGTCACTTAAACCAACAATCACACCACATCAGGTTGCTCCTAGTCCCAAGAGACTAGTCACTTACCCCAGATCAATTGGTACTCCAGATCTCACACCAAAGACAACACTGGCAATAAATTTTATAGTAAACTAACTATAGGCTTATTAGCTAAGAAAAGGAAATGAGAGTTATTGAATGGTTAAAGCAGGTAAAATACACTAACAGGCGAGTCACCATTTGTAATTCCAAATAATGGCAGTGATGTAATAAACTTCCAGTCTCCCAAAAGTCTTTTCAAGGAAACCAGATTGTCCCTGGGGATCTTGGCTTTGCATCTGGTACACTTCCCTATAAGTCCAAACAGAGATTCAGGATCATTCTGTGATATATATATTCTTCACACAGAAAGCAAGCTGACAGTGCCTCTACCCATGTGGGCTTTTCTTTTGATGATGGTGAGTAAGGAATCCACTTAGTCTTTTGACCTCTGACCATCCTACATAATGGCCACTTGCTTTGAAATTAGAATTTTCTGTTAAGGTCCTTCATTCCTTCATTAGCATTTCACATGATTTCTTTGATGGGTTATTTAGTTACAAGGTATATACAATGTAAATGTTTGCTGTTATAATGTAACAGGAACAGATAAGAGAAAACAATAAAAGTAACATTCCACTAGTTTTCATAAAGTCTAAACATCCGAATACACACTTAAACAACACTCACTTTGATATACACTAATACACAAGTGAATTGGCCTATGGCCCTGATCTGACCTGTTCTGCCAGCATCACAGCTTCCCCCAACTTTCTTCTTCTTCTTCAATGTTTAGCCAAACGGCTGGCTATAGCAATCGTTCATCATTTGGTCCATTCCCCTGCAGCTGAAAGGGCTTAACAGGCTGAAAGTCCAATGTTGGAACAGACTTGATGCACCCATATAATTGAGGGTCTGCCTCTGGGCCGCCTCCACCCCTCAGTTGGTGGAATTTTGTCCTGGGTTTTACAAGCCACGTGGAGAACAGCATTTGCTGGAATATCTTGCGGCATTCTGGCAATGCATCCAAAAAACGTGAGACGCCAATGGTGGACAATGACCCCCACAATCTGTAGACCAGAGCAATCGTAAATGTCTGCATTATTAATAAAGTCATTCCACTTTATGCCCAACATATGATGTTGGCATTTTGTATGGAAGGCCTCACTCTTTGCCCAGTCTGAGTGGCATAGTGTCCATGTTTCACAATCATACAGCAGTATGGAGAAGATGCAGCTTGAATAGATCCTGAACTTGGTTCTCATGCCGAGATTATGTTGATTCCATATTTGTCATAAATGACCCATAGCAGGTGCTGCAATGCCAATCTGGTGAAAAACTCTCATATGGGAGTTGGAGAAACTGATGAGTATAGAACCCAAATAGCAAAAGCTGGAGACTGATTTGACAGTTTCATTATTCAAACAAATTAGAGTTGTGGGTGGACCTGATCCTAGGTTTTACAGCTTTGTCTTTCACCACGAAACATGGAGGACGATCTTGACTGACTCCTCCTCCATTTGCTGGAGTGCCTCACGAAACCTGTCGGGGCTCTGTACTAGAAGAGCAACGTCATCAGCATAGTCAAGGTCTGAGAATGAGAGATCACCAATCTTAATGTTGATGGACCTGATGGAATGTTGCATTAGGAGATCCATTGCCTGACAAAAGAGTGCAGGGGTGAAGACACAGCCTGCCTAACACCAAATACTGATATGAAAGGTGCCGACATCCGATTCCCCAGATGTATACAGGCAGTGGTTCCATTATGCAGCTCACTAATCACGTCCAGCAGAGTGGTTGGGATACCTTCATCCTTTAAGGCCTTCCATAGCGCAACTTGGTCAACTGAATCAAACACAGCCTTAAGATCGACATACACTATGTGCAGGGGTTTCTTGAACTCGCAGTGTATCTCTGATAACCAGCAGAGGGCCAAAATGGCATCTAATGTGGAGCTGTTCCTCGTAAAGCCTTACTGTTGGGGGCAAAACTTCCGATGCAGCAGGGGCTCCAAATGCACCAGCAGAACACATGCAAATACCTTCCCAGGCACGGACAAGATGATCAGTCTGTACGTCTTACATTTGCTGCGCAGTCCTTTGCCCTTATAAAGTGAGATCACAATACTGTCCTTCCATGTGGTTGGCAAGGTTCCAGTTCTCCAAACCAGGTGAAAGATGGCCAGAAGTGTTTCCACCACAGGGTCAAAAGTGCATTTTTGCAGTTGTGCGGGGATGCTATCAGCATCAGCTGCATGTCCATTTTTCAGTTTGCAAATGGTCTGTTTTTCAGTTTCACTCATCCAGTCTTGATGCGTCAGTACAAGTATCTGGGTCCGAAACCAGAGTGGCTGCCAAATTATTTTGGGCAAGCAGCAGCTGGAGGGTGTTTCAGGATGCTGTGATAATGTCCCACCCAGTGTGAGAGGATGTCGTCATCTGATTTACATGGATGACTCTGTCGTTCAAGATTCCGTTCATAGCAACTACCACTTGACTGCTGAGCTTGCAGATCAAACAGAATGCCAGTTTTAAGTCTTCCCTGGCTAAGCTGAGTTCAACTTCATCTACCACTTGGTTACAATATGCCTCATGATTGTGAAGTACCAGGATGTTGAACTTTTCCTTCAGCTGATTATGAGAGCACTTATCACTGTGCTGGCAGGCTGTGGCCTTCAATTTAAATGTCTGGAAGGCCTCCTCTGATAGCCATGGTTGACATGCAGGGTGCTTATAGACAATCATGTGCACAGGCAATTGGCAGAGGATGGACATCAACAGAGACCAGGTAACCTCGACATCATCTGGCAGGTCGGTTAGAGCTGAGAATCTATTGCGGTCGTTGATACAAAACCTGTTAACAAAATCCAGTGCTCAGAGAAGTGTATTGTTGTCAAATTTCTTCATCACAGAGGGCTTACTTGCTTGTCAAAACATCAGTGCCATGAGGGCAACCACTACGTGGTGATCCGTGTTTGTGGCGCATTCCATGCCACAATATACTCAACACGAGGTGAGGAGATGATTGTCACATGTGATGATGTGGTCCAATTCCTTCTGAGTGATGCCATCATGAGAGATCCAAGGCATCCGGTGTATGTGTCGTCTCTTGAATCATGACCTGAGAATGGAGAATTCTGAGCAGTGCAGAATGTGAGCAAGAGGCAGGAGTTATTGTTGGGTATACCTGAACCATAATGGCCAATTCTCAGTGAGCCAATAACTGCATTTAGAGCACCCAAAATCACAAGATTATCATGTGGAGGAACAGTGCATATCAGCAGGCCCGATGACATGGGAGGCCAAAGGGGGCAATTGCCCAGGGGCTCGAGTGATTTAAAAGGGCCCGGGGGCCCCTTGCTGCTGCCGCCGGTAGAGCAGCAGGGCTAAGGCAGGCTTTCTGCCCGCCCTCGCTCCACGCTGCTCCCAGAAGAAGCCGGCACGTCCCTGCAGCCCCTGGGGAAGGAGTCTCTGCGCACTGCCTCTGCCCTGAGCGCCGACTCTGCAGGTCCCATTGGCTGGGAACTGCGGCCAATGGGGCTGTGAGGGCAGTGCCTGTGGGCAGCGGCACACAAAGACCCCATGTCGTCGTTGTCCCCCCCCAGAGCCACTGCCAGAGGGGTGCACCTGTCGCTTTCGGGAGCCACCCTAGGTAAGCACCTACCCCCTGACCTCCTCCTTCACCCCAACCCCCTGCCCCAGCCTAGAGGCCTCACCCAAACTCCCTCCCGGAGCCCGCACCCCTCCTGCACCCAAACTCCCTCCCAGAGCCTGCACCCCTCACCCCTCCTGCACCCAAACTCCCTCCCAGAGCCTGCACCCCTCACCCCTCCTGCACCCAAACTCCCTTCCAGAGCCCACACCCCTCGCCCCCTCCTGCACCCAAACTCCCTCCCAGAGCCCGCACCCCTCACCCCTCCCGCACCCAAACTCCCTCCCAGAGCCCGATCCCTCCCCCCTCCCACAGCCAAAGTCCCTCCCAGAGCCTGCATCCCTCAGCCCCTCTCACACCCAAACTCTCTCCCAGAGCCCGACCCCTCACCCCCCCACCCAAACTCCCTCCCAGAGCCTGCACCCGTCACCCCCTCCCACACCCCAATCTCCTGCCCCAGCCTGGTGAAAGTGAGTGAGGGTGGGCGAAAGCGAGCGACCGGGGGGGGAGGGGGGTGGACTGAGCAGGAGGCAGTGCCTCAGAGAAGGGGATGTGGAAGCTCTGCCCATGTTGGAAGAGCGCGCCCAGCAGCGCAGCTGGCAGCTCGCTGGGCACCAGCCAGCACAGTCACAGCACTGCCCAATTGTCAGGCGGACCGCGCCCATGCAGGCACGGCTTGTGTGTACATAGGGGCCCATTGACTGTTCTGCCTTGGGGCCCGGAATTGCTGTTGGTGGATCTGCGTACTAGAGATTCCAATTGATCGCAGAAATTATCTTTGACTAAATCAGCTGATTCCTCTGTTGGCACATAGTCTACGATGACAGCGAGGTGACGATGTTGATGTATACAATGTGTAATAAGTAGTCAAGAAGACACGGTCATCCAAATTATCAAGGAGGACTTGGCCTTGCCTCGCAGTAATAATGCTACCCCATATAAAAGGGGTTGGGCCCGCCGGAATACAGAAGTAATGAATCTTCCACCTCGTGGTGTCCATGATCTGTCAACCTTGCTTCTGTTAGGCCAGCAACTGATATGCCAAGACAATCCATTTAGTGTGAGACAGCAACTTGATGACCACGCCTGTAAAAAGTTGCAACATTCCAGGTTGCAACTTTGATGGTTTGGCAGAGATCCCAGCTACGACTGGATACATTGTCACAGTATACTGCAGATGCGCCTAGCAACATCAGAGGATACGCGTTCCCAGGGGGCTTTGGCACAAACCCATCACATTTGCGCCAGGGGAAGACAGCACCAGCAGGGCATCTGCAGCTGAGAGTAGGACAGAGCCTTTAATCATGGTGCTGAGCACTAACTTATCGAAAATGTTTCTTCTCATTGGGGGCTGCATGGGCTTTGAAGCCAATGGAACTATGCCAATCTACCTAAGGATCTGGCTGGGTGCCTATAGCTGGCACCGGACCCATGGCCACTAATAACTGAAAACATTCTATGATAAGCAGTTTTGCCCTCCAAAGCTGCAAACAATTTTACAATGTGTATTAGAGCCAGGGCCAAGACAACCCCACTCCTCTCAGCTTAGTCTGTATTTCAAGAAGCTCTGTCCAGTGGGAGGCAATGGTTTCCTAAAGTCACACACCATTTTGAGGGGAACAGTGCTGGAAACTGCAGGTGACAGATACAGACATGAGGGAGAAAAAGGCATAGTGTTGACAACAAAGGATGACGTGAAACAGAGACAAAGGTATGGAAAGGGGAGGAGAAGGTGAGGGAAGATAATAGGGAAGGGGAGGGCAAAGAAAGAGGGAAGTGAGTGGCAGGAAGGTGAATAGATAAGAATGGTGAATTAGAGAATTGGAGAGGAAAGAACAAGAGAGGAAGATCTATGAGAAAGATGGGGGAGAATTTCTAATGCTGATGAAGGAAACAGCCACTTGCTCAGAAATTAAAGGAAGGAAAACAATATATCAGTGGTGCCTCACTGAAGTAACTGTTTACTGCAGCTGAGAATGAAGAATTTCTCTCAAGTGAATTAGGAGTAACAGGTATAGAAAGCTTCTCCCCCCTCCACCTCTAGCCTGTCAAACTGCATTGGTTTTATCAGAAAGCTCCTGTTGAGCCCATCTGGTTGATGAACATTCTTATCAACTAGCAAATATAAATGACTTATGGGGATAATATTTCAATGTACAATGACATGGCTACATCTAGGATTCTTTGAAGATCTGTGTTATTAAATATTAAATATCAAAGCTGTAAATTATTGTAGCAGCTTTATATAACTAAATTAAATTCAAACAAAACCTAATTTCCTTAATCATTGACTATAATCCCCAGGAACATATGCTATTAACTCAGTTACAAATGGCACAGAAATTGTATGACTTCAGTTAAGTTATTTTATATCAAATTCTAATCCAGGGCAGAGTCTTCAGTAAATCTCCTACAGGGATTTTAATGCTTCTGCAATCATATTGGCTCTTTACTGGAGAGCTAATCTTTTTATACTCTGTTTTTTCACTCCTGTAGCCATTTCCTTCACTCTCTTACTATGCAGGTATATTCTACCGTATACCATGTTTACAGAGTTTTGGCTTTTTCCACACTCATATTTGATCAGTGAGAGTCAAGATTTTTCTTACTTGAAAACTGGATTGATTATTGTTTTTTTAACACAAAATTGAATAATTCTGCATTAATCTGAAGATATACTTTAACTACCACATGTTGGGTTTGTTTAGTTTTAATTTTTCATTAGGACTGTCATAATTATTTACTTTGTAGCTAAATATTTGGTAAACAGGCTGATTTCCTCTTCAAGCATCCTCTTGGGGGAAAAAAAATCACAGACTTCATGTAAACGGACAGCTTCCAGACTGGCTAAAGAATGTTGGTCAGATCATAAACCGCAACTAATTCAATGATGCAGGAAGAGTCATTAGAATTTCTGGAAGCCTATTGGCTTCTCTAGTACTCTTTATTCCAGATCAGAAGGATCGACATATTTTTAAATCGACGATAGTATATCAAGTTACAGTTGCTGATATTTACATATTGCCCAGGACAGATAATTTACTGGGCAATATGGGGCCAGACAAGAAGTTGTTCACCATTTACCTCATTATGGGGTGTTGATGGGGTCCTTTGGCAGAAAGGTGACTGAAAAAGGGAAAGAACAACCTACGTTATACATCAGTCTGAAAGTACTGACTTGAGAGAGAGCCTATGTCATGGTGGAGAAAGTGTGCCTTACTGTTATATGGAAGAGATTTTGAGGTAGCAGTTGACCAAAATCCCTTAGCGTGAATGGGGCTAATGCCAAATAACTGTAGTGAAGTATTGCCTTACAGTGATACTCTTTCAGGATATTTCAATCTAGTGGGACATGAAATGCTAATATCAATGGGCTTTTGAAAAATAGGCACTGGAATGCTTCAACTTCATGTAATATTTTTATTTGACTGTGTGGGTACCCTGTACACAGCAAAACATTGACTCCAGTTACAGGGGCATGCAGAGCGAACCAATGTTTTTGGTGATATTCTTACCTTGTAAAACAAAATTGCACCACAACTAACAAAAAGCATTTCTCCAAGATCTACCTACCTAGACATTCAGTTAAGCAAAACTTGAAAGTCGATATGGTAACTACTACTAATACTACAGACACTGGACAACATGACCTTTGGATGCAAGACAAACAAAAGTATAACGATATGTGAGCTTAGCTCTGGAAAGTGTTGTGGGATGTTTGGTTGGCTGCATGGCCTCACCATGGTGACCAGGCATGCAAGTATGGTATTCAAAGCTAGTGAGGTCAATCTAGAGTTGAAATCTGTCTGATAAAGGAAAAAATGTCAGCTAAAAATTAGAATCCCATTATAAACAGGCTTCTTTCCCAGCTCACTCTAAAGCAAAGTCCATATACTGTGTAAAGTCAAAACTTGCCCCTTTCTGGGCTTTTGTTAAGAAAGAAATTACAATAAGATACAGTTCTAGCTCAAACCTTCTCCTCAGGCCTGGTAGTTTCCAGGATTCCTATTTCAGGACTACACAACAGATCCTCTCTTACCTCCCTTATATCAATGGGTCCGCAGAACCCAGTTAAATCATTCTGAGCAGGATCAACACCTGTTAACGGTTTCATGCACACACTGCCAGCCTGTTACATTCATACAGTGTCCTTGTATGGCTTCACCATTGGCTATTTTAGAGGTTAAACATCTTGTTAAACATCAGCTTGAGTGCATGAACTGACACCCTCCAGATTCAAAGTGGGAGTGGGACTATACACTAGAGCATTACAGTGGTGGGCTCTTGATTGCAATTAATTTCCCGCTCAGTTGTTTTTGTTGACCTCAAAGGCACACTGCAAAGCCCATCTATTTACCCAGGCGTTTCCTGAATGGGTGCTTTAAGTGGTGGAAGTGGCTTCTTTGTTTTTCTTTAGGCAGGAGAATTTTAGTACTATTGACATTTCCTCCCCCTTCTTCCCCCAATTCTAGATATTTGCTCTTTCCAGCTGACATTTTTGTAAGGGCACCTAGCGACTGGGATGGGCATACACTATACAACTATCTAAAATAACAGGATTAACCTTTAAGAGACTTCAAGTAGCTTTTGTAAACTATAAAGCTGTTTCTAACCAAATTGTGTTCTGCCTCTCAAAACCAGATCATCTGGAGAGTCCATAAAAGACTTTTTTTCTGCCACAGTAAAATCTAAGAGAAAAAGTATCCTTCAGAACTACAAATTCCAGGGTCCTTATTTGTTGTCTCCTTGTGATTCATATGGAAAAGGTGTGTTTTGGTTGGGGGGTTTTTGTGGGGGGAGGTGTAATCAGTGCATGTTCTGATTTCTTACGCTGAAAGAATCCAATGCACTGAATTAAACATACACACACCCATCACTGCTCTGGTAAGAATCACAAACTGTTGCAAAAATGTTTGCTTACATCTAGAGGAACACAGGATATGTAAAATCATCAGATAAGCTAAAGAGTCAGACCATTAGGGAGTCAAAACAAACCACAAGGGACCTGAGTCTCTGCTTCGATGCTACAGTTTTATGCCCATGTGTCTCTGTTGAAATCACTGGAGTCACATGGGTGTAAAACTGGAACACCACAATGTTTCAGTCTAATGTTTAGCTTTCATTTGGGAAACTTTCCTTGTGTGTTATGCAGTGTAAATAAAATTATTCTCTATAACTACATTAAAGCCACTTCACTTTACAGTTTCCATGGAAGTTCAAGGAATATGCAACAGCAAGGAAATTCAGAGTTAATTGGAACAACATTCAGATTTTTGTGTATTTTTCTATTTCTCCCTAATGGCATGAGGTAAGGCTAGAAAGTCAGCCCAGATTTTTGCTTAAGTTCTGTATATTCTTCCTTTCGCTGCTTTGTCAGACTGAGTGCTGAAATTATTTTGCTAAAGCAACGTTTATCAGGAAAGGGGAGTTGTACAACTCCAACTATAGAAGCTGATTCAACTGGTAGTTTTTCTAACATCTTTTGCCCTTTGATATAAATGAAACAACAGCAGCAAATGGAGAAAAGGGATGAAAGCAAAGGGATGAAAAAAACTCATCAGACACAAATCTCCAACTAGTCTAGTCACTGACTGGAGGATTGGGGCAGGGGGGGAAGAGAAAGGAATCCTTTATGTGCCTGTGATTCAATGAGATCAGCCAGTACTGCGTGGAGTCATGCATTGGACACCACTATAATTTAAAAGCCTGGTTTTGATTTTTTTTAAAGAGTTTTCAGGAAGTCTGGGGGAGGGGCAATGCAGTTTTTTTTGTTAAACTGGGCCCCTTTGTCGAGATGGAACAAGAGGAAAGATCTATCTGCTTGTGGTGCATACACACATCAGTCATTCTCAGGGAAACTTCCCATCGCCTGTAAAAGGCACTGGGCCACCGCAGTACTTGGAGAGGGGGTGGGGGGCCAGCTGAGAATGGAGCTGCTAGTGCTGCTCAATGCCCTGGTTACACGGCTGCTCTTTGTTCTACACTCTCTGATCGGGGTTTGGAGGGTGACTGAAGTGAAGAAGGAACGCAAGTACTGGCTGCTGGCATTGCTCAACCTCCTCCTGTGCCTGGAAACTGGGCTCACCCTCAAGTTTAAGCAAGGCAGAGGCTACAAATGGTGAGCATATCCCCTTGGCTCCTTCAGGGTGTCTTTTGGCTCTTTGCATGTACACTTATTGACGATCTGAGGCTCAATCTAGCTGGGTTGCTATTTTATTTCAGAGCTGAGACTGACTTTAGCTCTGCTACATAAGCTGCTCTTGCTTTGTCTTTGTCGAGATTTCAGGAATTTTTGCATCAACTGCTACAACAGGTTTGCAGATGGGATTTTGGGGGGCAGTAGAGTTCTGGACAAGCCACTGCAAAATCCAGAAGAACTTTTTAAAAGGGTAGTTTTGCATCAGGCTCTTTGGAAATCAAACTTTTGTCAGGGAAAGCATTGGAAACTGTGAGAGTTTCATGCAAGGCATTTTTGTTCTAGTGCTGAAATAGCTAGGAAGAAAAACTACATGACTCCTTTTTGCTTTCTCTGGGCTCTTTTTGAGCAACAGCTTGTCAGCTAGCAACTGTGCATGGGCAAAAATCCTGGAGAAAGCAGGCTGCTCCATGCCATAATTCCAGCAACCTCCTCCTTCTGCTAGTCTCACTGATATCCACAGTTTTTCTGGAATATTGTTCCTCAGTGCTGGCTGCAACAAGATTACCCTGAACTGACAATCAACAAATAAAGATGTGTACAAGCCATTGGCATGGTATGATGTAGATTCTGCTCAGTATTTCAGTTTCTAATCGGTCTGAAGTTAAATATGGGAGCTACTACATTGAAAATGTTTCAATATAAATGAATGTGGGCGAGAGACAAAGATTCCTTAAAAACATACCACAGTTTTCCCGAGCACAAGGGTTTGACATGTGTCTAGAAAGTGCTCATACAACCAGGATGACTTTGCTTCTGTCCACATCCCATGTGATTCATTACTCTAAAGAGTGAGCCAAAGCAACAGCTCTGTGTAAGCAGAGGTAAATGTTTGCATCTGCCAATATTATTATGGATCTTCCATTTGTAGAAACTCAAGCCACATGTCCCTGAAAGTAAATAAACAGATAAAAAATGAAAGATAGTTTTATGATAATAAACGCTGATACCATTGTGTGAAATATATTATAAAAGTCCAAAGTATTATTGTGAAGCAAGCCACAAACTTTTCACAGTCTAAACTCACATACCCTCATAGCACTTCCATCAGTCTTCTACCTGAATCTATACCAGGGATGTACTTTTTAAATAATGCAGTAACTGTTTAGTGATTATAGGGATCAAAATACATGTTTATTATATAGAAGCAGTGTAAGAACATCCCATTTTTGTCAACATCAGCAGTTATGCAAAGGAATATTTCACACACCTGTTTTCAGAAAATTAAAAGAATAGTATTAGCTGTGCAAATAAGTTTGCATTCAACAGCAATCAGTGAAATGTCTTGGGGGAAAAAAATTGACTCGGGAGCTAGAGCAATTCTGCAGAAATGTTTTTAAAAAACTGGACCCAATCCTGCACCCTGTGACTTCACTGGGAGTAAGATCAGGCCTGATAACAAGGTGTCTAGACATTTGCGGATAATGGGTAAAATTTGTATGAGCACCTAAGTGAACTCAAAGCCTAAGCCCCACTGATGTTTTTCCCTGTAAAGTTCAGTTCCCTTGTGACTTGCAAATGGGCTAAACTCCTATATCACTAAGGCACTTTTGAAATTTTTACCCAACATCTTAGTCTGAAGCATATCTACAGGGAGTTGAACTGCTACTTAAAATAGATTAATGATTCTGCAAGAAGTTTAAGGAGAACGTTTTTTTAAAAAAAATGCTTGAGATGGATTTTTACAAGTTTGCTATTGTTAAAATCCCACATGACACAAACTGATATCTTCACTGGCATTTTCAACAGAGAACAGATGGAATAGACACAGAGACTGAACTACTCTCACCACTAGAAGGAGTCCTTCCAGATGAAAGTCAAGGCATAATAGAGAGTTTACTGGAGGAAGCTTGCACTACCACTAGTCATGCCCTACCTGGTCAGCGAATAAAAAAGGGGCGTTTGCCTCCAGTGCTGTCAATCTTTTAGACCTTTCCACAAGGCACTCAATTCAGCATAAACATTTTTTTTAAATCAACTCCCATAGAATATTGGGAACAACTAGCCCACCATGTTTAATGGGTATATACAAAGTATCTACTCAGTCTTTTTTTAATTCCATATAAATTCTAATATCCTCTGTCTTCTTGGCGGGGTTTCCTCTGGGATGATCACAGGAGGTCTTTGAAACAAGAAAGATACTCTTGGCAAAATGTTCATTTTGACTGTGGCTCTTTTTCCCAACCAAAAAATTGTATACTTCCCCCTGCACTCCAGACCTCTTCATTTGCTCAAACACAAAGAGATCTTCAAGATCTCTTTTGAAATTTGAATTCCCAGGTATCTTATAAAATGTTGCCCGTTTGTACCCAAATGTTTTCTGGAGGCATGACTTTTCAGTCTGGCTAATTTAAAGCAAGCGTTTTTCTCAACTTTCTAGAAAAGCTGTTTTATATAGAATCGTAGAATATTAGGGTTAGAAGAGACCTCAGGATGTTATCTTGTCCAACCCCTGCTCAATGCAGGACCAACACCAACTAAATCATCCCAGCCACGGCTTTGCCAAGCTGGGCCTTAAAAACCTCTAAGGATGAAGATTCTACCACCTCCCTAAGTAACCCATTCCTGTGCTTCACCACTCTCCTAGTGAAATAGTGTTTCCTAATATCCAACATAAACCTCCCCCACTGCAACTTGAGACCATTGCTTCTTGTTCTGCCATCTGCCACCACTGAGAACGGCTTAGCTCCATCTTCTATGGAACCCCCATTCAGGTAGCTGTAGGCTGCTATCAAATCCCCCCTCACTCTTCTCTTCTGGAGACTAAATAACCCCAGTTCCCTCAGAATGCTCCACTAATAGAAGTGATGGTGTTTGGTCAATTAGGAAACTATATATAACATTTATATCAATCTTTGGAGACATCTTTCCTAACAAAAAGCTGGTCCATATATGGCACACTGCGAAAAGCACCTGGATAGAGAAATGACCCTAGAGAAATGAGGTTTGATTTGGAAAAGAGGACCAGTAGCTTCAGTCTTTAAGATACTGTTTCAGTGCTACTTGACACCAGTCAGATTAAAAAATAGAGAGATTGAATGGGGATGAATGTTGGAGAAATTGTTGGTGAAAGAGGAGATCTTATGGAATATGGTGGAATGTCCACTCATTGGTAAGTATTGGTATGCAGTCCATAACCATATATCACAAATTGCTGGATATTTATTACCAAGTGATCATTTGGTGATCCTTCCTAGCAGAAATGGTCACACAAAAAGAGATGAACAATTAATCTCTCTCATCTGCTAGTAGTTGCTCACCTACTGATAGTGTCTCACTGGAAAAACAAAAAATATTCCAACCATAGAGGGATGGTTCAAAAAAATATGGGAGGTGATTGTTATTGAAAAAATTAGCACACCAATTATATACCCAGCAAAATAGACAGAGGACAAATAGATATTTGGCTACCTTTTATTCAACAGTCAGACAAAGTACACTCACCTCCAAAAAAGCCTAGCATTCCTGTCCAATAACATTTGATAGACATGCCATGTCTGTTAAATATGTGTAGTCAGAGATTTCAGTCAATTTAATACAACCATTAGAAATGACATGCCATGGGTATTAATGATCACTGTGTAATATGGTAACACTTAAATAGAGAGATCTGGTGGCTATATTCCTCTATAATGTCTCTTTAAACAAAAGCTCAGAGTCCTAATGATTGTTTTGAGAAGGAGGTATTAATACTGCCTAAGTAAATTAATTCCATTACACTGGATATTTTCCTTCATAGTATTTCACAGAAACATAAAAATTAGATGAGGAAAAGAATATTTGCTTATTTATTTGGATTTTTAAGAATGTAAAGAAGGATCTATCCCAGCCTCTAGATACCCCCGACATTTCTTTAAAAATCAAAATAAAAAACAACTGGTGCTAGCTGTACCATAAACTAGCAATAACCAGCTAATCTAGTCTACCCCCTGGCCATTATAGGATCGTTTCCTAACTGGGATTCATGGAATTAGCTTTATTCTGAAAATGGAATAAGAAAAACCCTACTGATGCCTCTCTATTCATATTCTTTATGGATATTTCCATGTCAACTAGCAGGCAGCCACTAATCCCAATTGAATAATGGAGTTGAACAAACAGTTCATGCACAAGTTTAGGTGCTGATCCTACAATGTATTGCACATGGAAAGAACTCTGGGCCCATGAAGAGCTCCTCTGAAATCAGTACAAATTGCAAGGCTTGGGTATGTAAAATCACCACAAGCTGCTCCTGAGGAGGAAACCAGATACAAAGAATTTCAAGTTAGTTTAACAACAAATACATCCAAGAATTTTGCTATCAAGAACATTCTGCAAACGGGAAAAGGGAAAATTTGATGAATTGGGGCCCAACTCTGCAATACACTGCACTCTGGATAACCCCTATGCCTGCACAGAGCCCTACTTGTACTATGCTGAGCAGCTACATAAATGTCACAACATTGTCTGCTCTTGGACTGGATATCCCATCCCAAAAATGAGAGTCCTGCTACATGACTTTATCCTTCTAGATTAATACAATGCAATCAAACCTACAAAAATAGTCTAGAAAAGCCAACATTTGCCATCCATTATCCTATAGTTATTTCCTATAAGGTAAGGAAAATACCTAACAAGTTCATACATCACCATGATTTAGCAGTTGGTAAACACTCCATTCTTACTGGTGCTCATTGATTATTCTGTGTAAGGAAATTGCTAATACCTTGTGACTTTCTGGCAATGGGATAGATTAGTGATGTTCCTGTAAATCTGGGGAAAATGTAAGAGGTTTGGTACAATTCTTAATCATTGTTTAGGAGGCATTCAAGGCTGACTGTTCATATATAGGTAAACTCCAGTTATTCAAGTAAGTCAGGGGACATCCAGAACATCTTTGGATACTTAGAGTTTTAGATAAATTATATTTGGATTTGAGGGATAAAAATGAATTTCAGATCAATCCGTTTAGATAACTGGGTTTACCTGTAGTCAAAAGTATAAAAATAAAATCTAGATATCAGGATTTAAGTTTATGTATATACATATATGATCACTGCACATTTGGGCAGAGGTCTGTGTGACTGAACAGTTTGCATCAGTGCTTAATTTGTAATGAAAGAGGTGCCAGGGCTCAAGCAATTTTTTTTTACTTTCATAACTGACACAGCAAGCCTAGAGGTACCAGGGCTATGAATTGCCAAGCCTAAGATGCCTGGCAAGCCCTGGCACAAATTAAGCACTGGTTTGCAGCATATCTGAGATTGTTTCTACAGAATAGCCATCAAATTGCTTGTTGCATTAGCACAGGCAATTTTAACAGCACACATGGAGATTAAATAATACGAAGAAGCTGGCCAAGGAATGTTTTCTCTAGGTTGCTCCTTCTAAAAAGAAAGGCAAGGCTAAAACCCCTGAGCTCAGCGGGCTAGAGACAGCATCATTAGATCAGCGGCATTAATCTGCCAACTGGAGAAAAATTTCCTGTGCTAAAATCCTACAAGAAAGATATGCAGTGTAGCTGTAGCCACGCTGGTTCCAGGATAGTAGAGAGATGAGGTGGGTGAGGTAACATCTTTTATTGAACCAACTTCTGTTGACGAGAAAGACAAGCTTTCGAGTCACATAGAGCTCTTCTTCAGGTCTGGGAAAGGTACTCTGAAAGTCACAGCTAAATGCAAGGTGGAGCAGATTGTTTAGCTCCTACCCCCACCTTACCTCCTCCCACCCCGGCCCTGCCCCCAATCCACCCCTTCCCCCAAGTCCCCACCCCTTCCCCCCCCCTCCCATGAGCGCACCCTGTCCCCACCCTCTCCCTCCCAGTGCCTCCTGCACGCTGTGAAACAACTGATTGTGGTGGGCAGGAGGTGCTGGGAGGGATGGGGAAGAGTTAATCAGTGGGGCCGCCAGCAGGCACTGCAGGAGAGGGGAAGCTTGGCTGCGGATAGGCGCTAAGCACCCGCTAATTTTTTTCAGAGTTGGTGCCTATGTCACTATCACTCTCTTTTTGTCCTATGACTGCAGAGGTGTTAATGGACCACTCTACCTTGAATGGTCCCTTAAAATATCTGCTAACTGCCTAAGCTAAACACTCTGCTCCACCTTGCATTTAGCTGTGTCACTGGGAGCACCTTTCCCAGATCTGAAGAAGAGCTCTATGTGGCTCGAAAGCTTGTTTCTCTCACCAACAGGAATTGGGCCAATAAAAGATATCACCTCACCCACCTTGTCTTACAGGAAAATTGTCTCTAGATAAGATTGTCAAATATACTAGTTGCTTTCCATTTTACACCTGCTTCATGTCTCTAGGGTGGAAATTAGAACTACTTCACACTCAAGATATGACTACACTTCCATCAGTCTTCTAGCTGCATCTATACCAGGGATTAGGTCAACCTAATGACAGTGCTTGGGGCACAACATTTTTCACAGCCCTGAGGGATGTAGCTATGTTTATCTAATTTTTTTAAGTGTAGACCAGGCCTTATTTTGTTCTCTTCTGAAATGATCTAACTTTAAAAAAAAATGGAATCAATGACATCAGGGTGGATTTGATTTAAATCAAATTGATTTAAATCATGATTTAAATCAGATTGATTTAAATCATGATTTAAATCACTAGTCAGGAAGACTCAATTTAATCATGGATTTCTACATAAAAGTGCATTCTTGTTGGTTGTTATAACCTTAATACATATTCTTCACAACTCAGAGATAGATGTAGGTTTCATTTTAGAAGGTACACACTATACATTTTTAAAGTGATTTATTTTGAAAACTTTTCAGATTAGTTTCAGGATTTAGTGATCAGGAGTAATGACAACCAAGTAAGTTTCCTCAGGCTTGCTCCTGCACCCGTGAAGTCAAGGGGAGTTTTGTCATTGATTTTAATGGGAGTAGGATTAGATTCTTAGGGTTTGAACCAGAGCCCACTGAAGTCAATGAAAAGACTCCCATTATGTCAAGAGGCGCTGGATCAGGCTCATTCAAAACGAGATATTAGATGGAATACTAACAACATCGGACCTAACTCCTGATCCAAAAAATGAAGATGAAGAAAGTGTTGACTTGCATTTTATTGGGAAACCTGAGCAACAAACACAAGAACCAAAAATGGGGGAAATGTGCATAGACAATATGATAAAATTCCTGAGCGTTCTTGGAAAACGTGGCCAGCTCAAGAAGCTGAATGCCACAGGTGTCAGAAAGTGACACTATGAAGATCATCAAAGCAACCAGAGGTGACACAAAGTGAAAGAGAAAGCAGAGAGATCCACAACAAACAAGGTTACAGAACTTCCAGTGTAAGTGACATGCATATCTGGCCAGTATCTTTATAAACAGTTTTAGTCCATGTTGAAGGATTCTTTGGGGAGGAAACATTTGTTTTGGTTCAGGATATTTCTACGCTTGTACTTACACATGGACTCTGATCTCAAACTCCTTTTACACCTGTGTAACTCAGTGGAGTGACTCCTGATTTACACCAATGTTAGATCAGAAAGAGGGCCTTCAGCAAGAGATTTTTATATACCCATTTCCACACAGAATCGAGTGGGCAAAATACATGAATTAAAAGAGAAACCTTCGTTTTGTTTTTGAAAAAGGTTTTTAAACAAACCTAATCTTTGATAAGTTGACTAGTAAACCCGTGTTAAGATATACATGTATTGATTGTATTAGGAATTCAGTGAGAATGGCAGCTGTTAAAGTGTTAGTTGCAGTTACCCCTCTCCTTTATATTCCATATGGCAGAACTCACAAACACTTATTAAATACAGTTCACGCTGAAAAGTAACATTCTGAATGTTCCACTCAGAAAATGGTAGGATATATGTGGTGCTCATACAGTGTTGTAAACTAAGCCATCTTTTCTTTTTCTTCACAGGTTTTCTCCAGCAATATTTTTATATCTGATTAGCACAGTACCATCATTATGGCTACTAGAAACTCATCGTGAAACTCAGGTATTTCTTGTGGTATTTGAAAGAAATATCTGGAAACTGATTCCATTATTCATAGTCTGCCAGGTCTTATTCCTATTCTTCATTCCATTCTCTGGTGACATTCAAGGCCGGCTCCAGGCACCAGTGAAGAAAGCAGGTGCTTGGGGCGGCCAATGGAAAGGGGTGGTACGTCTGGGTCTTTGGCGGCAATTCGGCAGCAGGTCCCTCAGTCCCTCTCTTCCTCTTTGAGCTGCCGCCAAAGTGCTGCTGAAGAGGAGGAGAGAGAGCGGAGGACCCGCCACCGAATTGCTACTGAAGAATAAAGCGGCACAGTTGAGCTGCCGCCGAATTGCTGCTGATTGGCTTTATCTTCTCCCTCCCCGCCCCCCGCTTCACCACTTGGGGTGGCAAAAAAGCTGGAGTCGGCCCTGGTGACACTACCACTACAGCTCCAGCTATAGTAACATCTTTTGATAATGTTGGATTGGCAGCACTTCATTAAATTTGAGACCAAACTCTTTGGTATTCTGCTGATGTGGGTGGAACTGGAAGTCTCAAGATAAATGATATACAGCCTTGCACTTCTAGGTTACTGGTCTGAACCCAACTTAGGCTGGCAATGGCATTACCATCAGATAGCTGCTTGGGTGGCTTAGGTAAAATACAATACTGGTTCCGGTCCAGTTCTTAGCAGACAAGTACCATGGTCCCACCTAAGTCAAGGTCGAGGCATATTTGCCTACTATTGTTAGGAAGATTACACAGACACAGTCACTGCCAACCCTGTACTCCTGATGGATGAAATTCATCCCCTATGTCCCACTTTATCCCTATTTTGAGGGTTTAAGTAGAGTTAAGTGATGCACAGGCCTCCTACTGGCCCTCTGACCAGAGATGAACTGACTTCTATGCTCTCTGATTAAATAATGGAGCCAGTCTCCAGAGCTACTACACATGTGATGAAGCAGACAGGGACAGGGCCTGCCTGCAGGAAAGCTGGATTCTAGTCCTAGCTCTGCTGTTGATTCCCTCTGTGACTTTTGGAAAGCCACTTTTATCTATGCCTTATTTTCTCTTTAAAAAAAAGTATACTTACTCCTTTTTGGGAAACATTTTGAGATCCCTGGATTAAAGGTGTTCTGTTAAGGCTAAATCCTCTTGTTATTCATGAGGATTATGACAACTTTACATTTCAAGAGTGGACTCCTCAGCTGCACCAAGGAAAAGCTAAGGGTAGTTGTGAGTGGGTATGGGAAGCTGCAAATGAGTCAGCTGCAGCTTCCCAATCACCAAGCCAATTCTATGCCAGCTCCAGCCCTAGTCAATATAGTTCAGAGCAGCATTAAGGTTCTGTCCTATCCTTGGTGCACCCCATATGCAGGTGGTGGGGGACCAACAGAGCATAGAACAGGACTAAATACGCCAGCTCTTAATCAGCTAATGATTCCTCAGTGCTGGATGATTGTCATCTCCCCAATTAGGACATCTTTAAGTCCTCTTAGCTCTGGCAGAGTGGCACAAAGGGGTTTAGCATGGATCAGGATTTAGCCCCAAGAGTTGCATTAGAACTTCCTGAAGAGCCTGAGAGGATTGTTAACAGAAAGCAATAGAAAGAAAATGCATACATTTGATTAATCAAACACAGAGCCTCATTTTCTCCTTTGAAACATTGTTAGATCACAGAGGAGCGTTATCAAATATTCAAAATTGCATTTGCAGTGAGATTGCCTGAGGCTCTTTCTAAACACAGGAGCAAGAATTTATTGTCTTCATGTTTGGCACATCTTCCTAAACATTTGTGAACAGGTAAACTGGATATTGAGAACATTTGTAATCGTTAACTCTGGGCTAAGAAACAGGCTAATTTTATAGTGAAAGGCAGTAGATTATTTCCCAGAATGATGTTACAACATGGCATACTTTGTATTTTATTGATATACTGCTCCTCTGAATTAAAGTGGTACTGTATCAAGTAAATAGTTTAGCTTATTCCTGGAGAGGGATAGAAGATTCTGAAAGTACATATGACCTAATGGATTCAAACCAAGACCTCAGGGAAGGACATCAGTCCCGTTAATAATTAAGCAAAAATGTAGCACCCAGTCACAAGTGCTACTCTTTATAATAAAATATCTTGTGCCTTTTCTTAATAACAGGATCAAGACCAGGCAATTGTGCAACAACTACAGCACATTTATTGAATACACAATAAAAAGGTTTTGCAGTAACTGAGGCAATAAATACTATTAAAGATTTTGCTCTCAGATTGAATCCCTAAAAGTAAACATTAGCCCTCTCACCCCCCCAAAATAGTAATTATTTAGGGCATAATTTCATATGTACTCCCCTACCACTGAAGAGCATGGAAGTTTTGCTTCCATAAATATCACAGCAGTGGGCACAAGTAATAACATATATATCAGAAATGTGAAATATTGACAGTGCCTTGTATTATTTAAAGCAGTGGTTCTCAAACTTTTTTTTTCCACAGACCACTTGAAAATTGCTGATGATCTCGGAATGATCTTTCCAAATGTTGTTTGTACCGTTAGCTAATTATTGTAAAGAGCTTTGGACAAAAGTGCTATATAAAAAAACCTTAATAATAATTAACTTTTGTTCTATAAATAAAAGCCCACAACTCATATTTAATATCAGTAGTCTTAACCTTTCTAATGGGATGGATGTGCCCTCTCTCCCCCGCCGTGGCAGCCACAGAGCTGGGGCTGGGAAGGAGGGGGGTCTCTCACCGGCAGCTGCAGTCCTGGAACTGAGGGAAAAGTCGCCTCTTTCTCTGCGCCGCAGCCCTGCACATCCCAAATTCCCCCCACTCCCTCTTCTCACCCCACTACCCCCTCCCACCTACCCTCTAGTCCTCTAGTCCCCCCAAGGCCACCACCTCACCGCACCTGTGCATCTTCTCCAGGGTCCACTAATTAGGTGGGTGGCCCTTCATTCTTTTGTGTGCAGCCGCCCAGTCACGCACCTTAGAGGGAACTATCCGCGGACCACCTGAATGGAGCTCGTGGATTGCAGTTTGAGAACCTCTGATTTAAAGCATGTTGGGATGCACTTTTTAAATAGAGGGTTATGGTATAAAGTCAGATTGAACTGTGTTAAGTAAAAAAAAATTACTGTCAGTAAAATCAGTGAATTAAATAGCAAGGTAGAAAAATGACAAATATTATAATCTGTAAAAACACAGATTTGAGACATTCCTGTTTTCTTCCTAAAGCTTAAGGTCCCAATTGAGCAAGCCACATTAGAATGTGTTTAAGTGCGCTGCTGAATAGAGAATGACTTAAGTATATGCTTAACTTTATGCACATGCTTAAATGCTTTGAATCAGGCTCACAAAGAGCTCACATGTACTCAAGCAACAGCCCAGTTAAAGGTAAATTTCCATTGAGTACAAAAGAAATTACAAGTTGTGCCAACCAAATATTTATTTTAAGCAACCCTAAACAATTTAAGAAGAAACCAAAATCCATCCCACGGACAGAACTGGTGCTTTGTACTACATCTGGGCAAAGTTTTGTGGATGAATAGTTTGTTTATTGAAAAACACAGCCTTGGGTTGACAAACTATTTGCACATTTGGGTAGAATATGGAAAATAGTTTCAGCTGAAAAAAATGAAGAGATTGTCAAAACATTTTGTTTTAGCCTGTATGGTATGAAACGTTTTCACTTTTCATTTTGAAGTGATATTTCAATAGAAGTTTAGCTAGATTTATCTTTAAGAAGGGGGAAAAAAACATCCAAAATCTAAACAAAAGAAAAACGTAATTGGGGTTTTTGTTGTGGCAAGAAAAAAAAATTAAAAGTTCCATTTTGAGTTAACATGAAATGAATTTTTTATTTTGGATTTTTCAGTTTGCCCACCAAACTAAGAAAACCATTATTTGCTCAGCTTTACTCTGTACATTTTAAGTATGATTTTCATGCCAGATCCAACTTAATATATCATCCTACTAATAAATTAAATGTTTGTTTTTTGTCACTTGCCCTGACATTTTTGCGAGAGACAAAAGACTATATTTAAACAAGTGTCCTCTCCTTATGTCATGGGTAGGGCCCTATCAAATTCACGGCCATGAAAAATGCATCATGGACCATGAAATCTGGTCTTTTGTGTAGATTTACCCTGTACTATACGATTTCATAGGGGCAGGGGAGACCAGCATTACTCAAATTGGGATCCCGATCCAAAAGGGGTTGCAGGGTAGGGGGAGTTGCATGATTATCATAGGGCGGTCTTGGTATTGCCATCCTTACTTCTGCACTAGTGCATTGCCTTCAGCGCTGGGCGGCCGGAGAGTGGCGGCTGCTAGCCAGGCACCCAGCGTTGAAGGCAGCACAGAAGTAATGGTGGCAATACCACGACCGCCCCCTACAATAACTTTGCGACCCCCACCACCTCTTTTGGGTCGGGACGCCTACAGTTACAACATCGTGAAATTTCAGATTTAAATATTGGAAATCATGAAATTTACGATTTTCAAAATCCTATGACCGTGAAATTGACCAAAATGTACTATGAATTTGGTAGGGCCCTAGTCATGGGCCAGCTTCTCTTCACGTTTAATTTTGCAGGAAAGTCATAGTGCAGAATTGGCAGCATCACGTGCATTTCCATAGCAGCAGACTATGAAGGTCTCCAGCATCAATTTCATTCTTTGCAGTACAGCACCATAGGTGTGCCTGTTACTTCAGAAGGCACAATCCTGCAAGGTACTGAGCGCTCCCATGGAGTTTTCAAAATTCTCAACTCCCACAGAAGTCAATGGCAATTGAGGGTGCTTTGCCCCTTGTAGCAGTGGGTCCAGAATAGAGTTGGTCATATGACTCTTTGTGAAAAGTGTATTAGTTGGCCCTTAATTCCATTTGCAGACTGTTCGCAATCCCAAATGGAATTTTCTGAATTAGTCTACAGGGTTTTCACAAGCTGTAGCAATTGCTCTTTGAAGTATTAGAATCTAGAATATAACTGATCATGATATGGTTTCTGTTCCTTGATTGGATCACTTAATGTTTATAAATACAGTAGAACCTCAGAGTTACAGACACCAGAGTTACGAACTGACCAGTCAACCACACATCTCATTTGGAACTGGAAATACATAATCGGGCAGCAGCAGAGACCAAAAAAAGAAGCATCAGCAAATATAGTACACTACTCTGTTAAATGTAAACTACTAAAATAATAAAGGGAAAGCAGCATTTTTCTTCTGCATAGTAAACTTTCAAAGCTGCATTAATTCAATGTTCACTTGTAAACTTTTGAAAGAACAACCATAATGTTTTGTTCAGAGTTACGAACAACCTCCATTCTCGAGGTGTTCGTAACTCTGAGGTTCAACTGTAGGAACAACATGTGAAGAAATCATAGGGATGTTGAATCTCATTTTAGGAAGAAAAAAAAGTAGGAAATAAGGTAGCCCAGGAAGTTTGAGGATTTTTAAAATGTCTTCCTTTTTTGCACAATAAAGAGAATTACGTGTAGCTACATATATAGACCCAATATTTAAAAATAGTTGAATTCCTTCCTGACAGAGAAAGAAAGATGTAAGCCAGATTTATTCATTGCCTGCCAGGCTTTACGTTCAATTTTCTCTTGTCATATTCCCACTAAATAATTGCATGTATATAGTGGATAGATGGGCTGGGCGAATAGCTCTGGCGCCAATGCTCCCATTTACACTCATATGTACTTTGTAAAATGAACAGCTCTTCCCCAAACTTTCATGTGAACAAACACCAGTTTCATAAATATTCACAGAGAACTGAACCAGAACAAGACATGAATGTAATTGGATCAAATCAGGACTCAGATTAAATGAACATGTTAACAAATATAGTTGTCCACTATTTGCTCACATCTAGTCCAGAATAAGATATAGTCCCCACCCTAAGGAGCGCAAGTCAGGGCAGAATTCTTCAGAAGGAGAAGCCTAGCACTGAGGGAGAAAAGCTCACATTAAAACACAAATAGCTTTAGAAACAGAAAGAGGAACTGAGACAGATACTGACAGAGTAAGTTGCTTTTGCATGTATGTTCTCTGTTTCCTCACCCCTACGCCAATATGACAGTCCTCAGCTTGCTCACCAGGCTGCAGCTTTGATGGTGCCAGGAGGAGCCACATGTTCCCTCTCCTTTTCCTCCCCACTTTCCTTCACTGTGTTGGGGCTGCTACTGCTTCTTATCCTCCTGTCACTTCCTTACTCCTTCTGCGTCTGAGCCTGGGTTCTGGGCCTGTCCCACCTACTGCGCTGCGTGTCATGTACATAGCAGGTTGGTGGGCTGCTACTAGCAGCCCAGGCTCCTGTACCTGATATGGACTGCGCTTCCTTCTCAGAGCTACACACCAGATGCATTCAGTATGAAGTCCTTTAATGTTCTGCCAGGTATGGCTGAGGTTAGCTTAAAGAAGATATGTTACACACTGTGCCACCAAGCAGCTGAACAGTGTATTATAGTTCAGTATTCCACTACAATTCAGGGTGGTGCTATGACTCTGTGATTGGCTCCCATTTGGTGACGATGCAGGGTGAAGGGATTGATACAGCTTTCTGTCCAGATGGGGCAGCCATTGTGGGCTTCCTGTTTCAGCCCGGCCCTTAATCTACGTGGTGGATCTCTGGTGATGCTGGGGGATGATTATCAGTTTTGGAGTCTGGCAAGGATTTTTCCCACATGGCAAAACTGGCAAAGTGCTGGGTGGGTTTTTCACCCTCCACCTGGCACCCAAGAGGTCTAGGCTGGGGGGTTACATTACACTTGGTGCAACTTTGGCAGTTCTAGTGCCATAGATAAATTTAAAAATAGTCTAATTTGAGCTCCCTGTCACCCAGTGGGTTGCCTGGGCATTGGCCCTGAGCACAGTCATGCATAGTGGGGTTTGCCTCTATGTCTTGCATAGTTTATGGCTCCTACCCCGAGTGGGAAGAAGGAAGTGTGTTGTGACTCTGGTTTTTAGTCAGCGTTCCTTGGTAAGCTTGAGGGTATAGAGAGGTCATGGCCTTCACACTCACCCTCGGGTTTATAGTCCCACTCAGGCCAGTGGTGCTTATTGAGATGTGTACTGAAACAACCCTCCCGGGTATTTTGGGGTCATTAACCCAATTAGACAATAGCTTTAAATAAAATTGCAGCCTCCTCATTTAACCACATTATGTTCATGTCTCATTGTTTTCATGTCCACAGTAATACCTGTCTACCTTCCTTCCCATAAGATACAAAACCTTCATGGTTCTTTTCCATCTCTCCCTGTGAAAAAAAACCTCCCCCACCACAACCCCCATAAAAATAACCCAACCAGCTAACCTAAGAGCTTTTTTCTAAATTTCCAGGTTATTGGGGAAGGGGCTCTGTTTACAGTATTGTTCACAATTGTTCACAATTACTGCACAGTGGTACCTGAGGTGCTTCACTTATGCTCCATTTTAAGTAAAGGGGAAAAGTGGAATCTCAAATACAGATATTTGTTGGAAGATGTTGCCTTTATACTAGCATATAGCTCCCTAGCACTCCCTGGAAAACAGTCTGTTTGGTGCAGAAAAAGTTAGGGTGGGATTCTTACTTAGGCACCTAACTTCCATTAAAATCAATGGGAGTTAGGTGCCTACTGTACATACCTTTGTGAATCCCACTCTTAACTCCTACACTGATGCGATGAGCATGCTAGAAAACAATCATCCAGGCCTGTCTGGCAGAAATAGGACGGGATGAAAGTCTTCAATAACTGAGGAGTTTGATTTTCTAATTAGCTTTGTTTTTGAGTAAAATGAAATGCTTAGGGATTGTTAGGAAGACAGATTTTTAAAATCATATCCAATCTGCTCCAGGGACAATAATAAGAGTCACTGAATATCTGCTCCCTGCACCATAGTAGTTTCTTTAGTCACCGCAGCTCCATGCAATGAGGATTTGTTTACTGAAGTTCAGTAACTTCATGGTTTTTTTGTCTTCGTTACATTCTCTCAGAGCTGTATGTACTCAAAGAGTGGAAATAGGTGCTTTTCTGCTCTAAAAGGATACACAGCGGCACATGCCTTTCTTTCTTAATTAGTCCTGACATTTCACCAATCACACCAGGAGTTTCCTTGAAAGATAGAAATAAATAGCCTCTTGCCAGAAAAAATGGTCTATCTTTTCTTCCTCTGAGGGATCTTATGGAAGGAGAAATGAAACAACCAGAATAATTACAGACAGGTCCTCTGGATAAGAGAAAGTTGCCTTGAAAATAGTCCCCTCCCCCTTAAAAAGCATAGGCCACGCCTGTCTTCAGATTAGAATGCAGCTGTCAGCCTTTACCCTGATTTACCTTTTAATCAGAGGGAGCCTGACGGGATATTTGTGGAACCATTGGTGGCATATTAGAGAGAGCTGCAGCATACTGCATTTATGAAGTGAAATCAAAACTCTACAAAAGTTTCCCTACCACATCAACCATTGGTGTAGAGTCCCGTTCCAGAGTGAAATTCACCCCAGCACTAGACCCATGCACCACTTAAGTCTTCAAAATGGGGAATGCTGTATTAGCCCCCTGAACAATGGGAGAATTTCACCATTAGTAGACAGATATTTTTCTACATACCCAATGATTTGGGGGTAAATAAAAAATTCCTAATTCAGTAAAACTCTTTTTTCTACCCACTGCAGACACCAGAAATCATCTATCCCTCTAAGATAACACTGGGTTTTGCACCCATGCATGGAAGGTGACTATATGTTGTATCGAACTAGGTTGTAAGGTGTCATTTTTGCAGTATTTGAATGCTCTCCTGCACAATGAAACTACAGAGAATGAGGCCAAATTCTGCTTACACTGATATCAATCTGGAGTAACACCACTGACATTAATTACATTACTCCAGATATAAAGTGGTGCAAATGAGCAGAACTGGACCAATAGCCGTAGGCACACAAACCCACTAAGATCATACAAATCCTATATCGGCCATATTTGATTCTGCTAAAATATACTGGCAGTTACTAGAAAATTCAACAACACACACAATATAGAAAATCTACAATATTCTGCTTTACAAAACTGGGTAGTAATTTATGGGCTCCCTAGCCGGTCCCTGCAAACTTATGTGAATTATGAAATAAATGAACTAATAGGATGGCACTATCGATAATCACAGAGAAAGCCATAGAACTCATAGCCCTAAGGGAAAATGACAATTGTACTGAAACCCCTTCCCTTTCTAAATGATATTGCATTGAAATTTTCTGATGCAGAAAGAGAAAATGGTCAGGCTTATGGTAGTCGGGGGGAGGAGTGGTGCTACCAGTGGTTGTGGCGGTAAATGGATACCTGTCATTTTTTTCTTGTTTCTAATATGTGCTTATTAAAATAGGTCACTAAAAAGACAGTTGAATAGATTCTGAACGAAAAATGTTTACTGTACTACTAGAACTCTGCTGCAGTGTCTGGATCCTACACTCATACTGCATTTACTAATCCAGCAAGTCAGAGTCAAACTTCAGAAGTAAAACTAAGTGCAGTACAGTGTTGGCATTACATAGTATTTTAATACATGAATAGGTAGAACCACAGGCTCTCTCAGAGCTAGTTGGCTTGGAATTCACAGCACACCCTCACAGGGCGTTGGGCTTCAGGAGTGACATCCATTGTGGGCTTGTTGAGACTGGGATCAACATGCAAATGAGGCTCAAGTTCTACAAAGGAGGTTAGCAAGTGGCATATTACAGTTTGCTGCCAGAGCATAATGCAAGTACGGCTAAGGCAACAGGAATGGAAAACTGGGGGATTAAATGTTGGAAGGGAAGAAAGGAGATGTCTCTAGGATGAAGTTGTTGGGTGAAAATTCAAGAATTCTTCTCCAGCTCCATGATGTTTTCTGAGTGTATGATGTTTTTGTTTATTGTAGTTTTGCAGTGATGAAACTGAACAAACATGGGGAAATATCAACAACAGAGAAGACTTCAATCAATTAACAGAGAGCACTCCCAAAAATGAGGGAGCAGATCATCACATAATTGAGTTGGTGGGATACCTTTCTCTACTCAGTGCATAGACTTTATAATAAATAGGGGCACAGAGATAAGACATCACTATTTGGGTCTATGTGGTGAACCTCCCTTGCACAGGACAGTTTTGCAAAGCGGTGTGATGGAAATCATCATTTATAAAAAGCCATTGGTGTAGATGGTGCTTGTGCTCTTAATGTTGTTTCTAGGATTGGTCTGAGTCTGAAGGGATTTCTTTCCTCCCCCAAGAATGACAAAATTCAGTTCAAAAATTTTGGAGTTACAGTGGAGCAAAGTATAACAGTTAAGTGAACAATGAGAGAAGGGGAGAAAAAGAAAGAGATAAATCAACTTGGTCTGGCAGTCCATTTAGTGAGTCACACCAGCAGCATGAAATGGTTTAATTCTGCCTGAAGAAAGAACTAGCATGATCAGTGGAATTGAAGGTGCATTCAGTGGAGATAAGTTTTTATAGCTAGACCATCTCATTTTCCTATAGTTACAGTATTTTTCTTGTTGTTTTGGTCTTTGCAATAGGCTAGAGATTTGGTCTCCCAGCTCTCCACAGTGGGTGAGACTGCATGGACACTAGGACTCCACCAGACTTTTCTGCTGCTACTAATAATAGGGAGATGGCTTCTTCCCATTGGTGCTGAAATCACTCGTGATCAGTTGTCACAGCTGCTACTTATGTTTGTGGGAACTGCAGCAGACATACTTGAATTCACTAGCGAGACTTTGGAAGTAGAAAATGTAAGGTAAGTAATATTTCCTGAAGTACGTCATTTGTATCCAAGGTTATACTGAAGACTTTCTTGTTCCATTTCAAGTTTTGTAATCTGTGTGAATGTGGGGTTGCTGCAACTGTATTATTCAGAGATATCAAGAGATGGCTACTGTCTAGGTCTTCTTTTTATCCTCTTCTGCGCCTCCATGGAGGTCACAAGTAGCTCCCATCTGCTTCATAGGAGGTTATTCATAATGAAACATGTCACATTCATCAAAAGGAAAGGACTCAAAGAACCAGGAAAATGGAGTAACTAACACACAGTGTTTATAATATATACAATTAGAGCTACTCCAACTATTTATTACAAAGAGAGCCTCTCCTTTGGTTAGTGATTTGTGCACAAGCTAATCTTGATTATCTTGTAGAGCAGATGCTTTTCAGACTGTGTGTTGTTTGCAAACAGTTTGCTGTGGCTATTCATTATCCAAGTTGCATGTTCGGTTACCTGATATGGTTTCTGCTCCCTGAGTGGGTGATGACAAGGTTTTAAAATAAGAGAGGAGAGAGTAATCTGCTTCCAATGTGAATTTTCAGATTAATAATCATTAGAGTGATTTAGAAATGTCTTCAGAAATACTCAGTTATCGAATTATCATAAAGAATGTGACCTCACAAATAATGGGAAACAACTTGGCACTTTTGTCCCTGAAAATATCCATATATTATTATTTTTTCACTATTCAACTCAGCTGTACCTGTAACAGAACTTATTTAACAGCAGGGAAGGCTCTCCCTACATAACAAAGATGGTTCAAGCTCAACAAAGGTGTGAAATCAGGGTAGGGTAGGGCATCTTCTCCTCGTTGAACCTCAGAATTTATTTCCATACTCTGATCACTCTTGAGTATTAACTCTGAGGTTTGGTCTAAATCACACAGCTCAAGCAGGAGGAAAATGCAGACCAACTGTAGGTATTCCCACCAGGAGCTGCCCCAAATTTCTGCAGAATTCTGCTGGAATGACACATGAGCCCACTAGGTGTACTGTTGGGCTCCACATCCTTTTAAAAGTGACAGTGTTCTAAATAGTTTGGGGTTCATTTCATTAGTTACTCATTTTTTGTTTGTTTTTAGGCATAACCATGCTCTTGTTTATGCAATTCTTTGTCTATGGACTTGGAGTATGTTGCAGTTTCCACTTGATCTGGCAGGTTAGTATCAGCAAAACACCTTTTTCAGAGATGAGCATGTCTCAGGGCTGTGCACACTTAGGGCTTGTCTATACTTACCGCGCTGGTTCGGCGGCAGGCAATCGAACTTCTGGGTTCGATTTATTGCATCTAGTCTGGACGCGATAAATCGAACTCAGAAGTGCTCCCCGTCGACTCCGGTAATCCTGCTCGCCGCGAGGAGTACGCGGAGTCGACGGGGGAGCCTGCCTGCCGGGTCTGGACGGGGGTAAGTTCGAACTAAGGTATGTCGACTTCAGCTACGTTATTCACGTAGCTGAAGTTGCGTACCTTAGTTCGATTTGGGGGTTTAGTGTAGACCAAGCCTTAGGCCTTGGCTACACTTACCAGCTAGTTCGACGGCTGGAAATCGAAGTTCTGGGTTCGACTTATCGCGTCTAGTCTGGACGCGATAAGTCGAACCCGGAAGTGCTTGCCGTCGACTGCGGTACTCCAGCTCGGCGAGAGGAGTACCGCGGAGTCGACGGGGGAGCCTGCCTGCCGCGTGTGGACCAAGGTAAGTTCGAACTAAGGTACTTCGACTTCAGCTACGTTATTCACGTAGCTGAAGTTGCGTACCTTAGTTCGAATTAGGGGGGTAGTGTAGACCAAGCCTTACAGCACTCTGTGAATGAAAATAAATACCCCCGCCAAAGACTATGCTGAGGGCTTTTGGACAGCAATTCACATCACAGAGACAATGATGCGTTATTCGAAGGAAGCTCAGCGTCAGCATAGAAAAATAAGCATGCTTTCTTTTGAAGGAAGATTTATTTCAAGCTGAACTGTGATCTCTTTAATATACACTGTTTGTTTCCAGGCAAACTGGAATTACTGCTGACATGTGTCAAATAGGACCACCTGCTGTGATTGTGTCATTATAATGGAAAAATTGACAGAACCTTAACTATAAACCCTGGGGCTAGAGCCACTCTTGGAACTAGGCCGGCTCCCACTGGGATAAACGATAGCAAAGAGCCCCTGAGTTGGGATGTCTCTCCTTAACATGAGGCCAGCCTAG
Organism: Malaclemys terrapin pileata; assembly: GCF_027887155.1. Taxonomy (NCBI): domain Eukaryota; kingdom Metazoa; phylum Chordata; order Testudines; family Emydidae; genus Malaclemys; species Malaclemys terrapin. The sequence continues at coordinate 79,501,286 of NC_071511.1, read as the reverse complement.
CCCATAAAGTGGATATGGCTGGCTGAGAAAAGGGTGTGGCCAGATACTCCCCCACTCAGTAGCTTTGGTCCATAGAGCTTCTCTGGAGACCATAAAAGTATTAAACTGCTCATCCTTGGCTTGAACCCCAAGGAAAGCAGGTAGTGGAACCATCACAAGTCCTACCTCCGGGTGATTTTATCCTCTTGCAGAGGGGGCTTTTCTGGTGCAGGGAGGCATAATGAACATCTCCCTATATCACAGTCTATTATTCTGACCCCTCTTTTCGGGGAGTGTACAATTCAGCTGCATCTCATGTATACAATCAGCTCAAGCAGGAATTATTTTCAACAGGTTTTTATATAAAATTGATAAAATGGCCCAATCAGTTTTTTCTTATGGGACTTTTTCTTGAGTCATTTTCTTACAAAAGATATTAGGCTTTTTTAAATATTAAGGTTGAGGAAATATTTCCATGTTTTAATGTTTCATTTTAACAGCTCGATGCTACAAATTGATGCAGGAGCTTTTAAGATGTGTCACATTAAGATTTACAGATATATGGACTGCTAACAATATATTCTTTTAAAAATACATACCACTGTAGTTCAAGAAAACATTCAAATACCCTTAAAGGATCATAGCATTAATTTAAATGAAGCAATGTGTATGCCACATTTTTCCTTGTCATTGCTATTCTGTTTTTTTCCCTACATTTCACAGTTGAAAATTAAAGGAAAGAGTATATGTATGATCTTTAAAATATTTATCATATGTGACAATTCTATTTAAGAAGGTAAGTTTGTAACGATCACACCTCTGTGCAGCTGTTTTCGTGAGACACAAAAATGTTATTTATTACTGATGCACCACTGTGCTGTGTAACAAAGGGCTGTGTCAGTGCTGCACATGACATTCAGCTGCATCAAGGCAGGGTATTTCAAGATGATGATGCACAAGTGCACAGAAAATTCAGCAACTGCATGCAGAAACTTTTGTTTCTCTAATGAATTCAAATGAAATGCTCCGCTGTTCTAAGAAGTTTGCTTTCCATTCTTGACCGAATTATTTACATCCAAAGAGACAAACAATACAGTACTTCTACTGAATGTGTCATGATTTGTGATAAAAAAACAAACAAACAAACCTGTGATTATATCCAAGTATCTACATCTTCTTTTTACCAATTAAATCTAAAAATTATGCAGTCTAAACAAAATAAAAAATTTACAACAGAAATGAGGTTATGTTAGACAACCATATTTATCATGAATGAACCCTAGATATTACCTTGCAGGTGCAATATCACTGCAAGCATTTTAAGTTAGCTAGTGGGACATTATCATCAGGTTAAGGGAGACTCATGCATACAAGTTATATTTCCATGTGATTTAGTACCCATAAAACCGGAAATAGATAGCAATGACTAGAGTCATGCATACTGTTTGTAAGCACTGTACATACCTCCCATCAGTATATCCCAACCCTAACCTGCAAGGCCTGCTGTGTGAGCTATGTACCATCACTGAAAGGAGGCTACTGGTCATACCAAATTTGTATGGTGGGTGTGTGATGTGGACAAGTGTCCAACAAGGACGGAATGAGACCAAACTGTTTTCAGGCCCTGTTCAGCAAAGCACGTAAGCATATACTTAACTGTAAGCACATTCTTAAGAGTGAAATGCATGCTTTGCTGAATCAAGCCCTGGACATACTTAATTTTGAACCTTGACCTGCAGGGTTGATAGTTTAATGCACTAAATAATCCACTCTACCTCAGAGCTGCCCTTTCAGCCTCTTATGTCTAGGTTTCAGAGTGCTACATTAACACAAAATGTCTTTTCTTTACAGTGCAACATATTGGCTATAAACTATCTGTGTCATCTACGAGAGTCCCCATTTTACTGCTGTGCAGACACAGCGCAGATCTGTGGAACATTGGAATCAGCCTTTTCATACAAGATGGCCCTTTCCTTGTTTTACGTTTGATACTGATGAGCTATTATAAAGTAATTAATCAGATGCTGGTGTTTTTCACAGCGAAGAATATCTTAGTTGTGATGTTACAACTATACCGTCTAATAGTGCTATCATTAGATTTCCGTGCTTCCCTGCAGTATCTACCAAGCCGCCGGATAGAAGGAGTCAGCTGCTGCCCATGTGAGCCTAATGATACCACACTCCCACCCAGAGACCGGGATACTGATATGAGAGAATGCACTGCTATTCCTCTGGAGGATTCGCCAGTCCCATCAGAATATCAGTGAACTCAGCTGTTTATTTGCTAAAACACGGTCTGTTTCCTGTGGCCTTTTGGAAGGGTTTGGCCTGTTCGTATTATCATGGTTCTTACTCATCTCCCTTCCACCACAAAATGAAATGTTGTTCTAAAAACCAGGAGAAGACTTTGAAGCGATGTCACAGAAAGGAGAACTTTTTGATCCTATTGAATTTGGGGGTGGGGGGAGGGGTGTTTCCACTACATCCGTATTATATTTATCCAATGGGATTAGGTAGGTGTAGTTTATAGAACTACAAGGTTTGAAATTGTATGTGATGCATTAACAAACTTGGTTACTGTCTTTGGAGGCATTATGTTAAAGAATGTGCTCAGATGTATTTGTGCAGAAGGACAGACATATCAGGACAGTTACCTGAAATTGGGGAGCCTGTAACTTTGCTTCAGTTGACAGGCTGTAAAAACAGTGTGCTGAATGATACATTTGCCTATCACAGAATTACTTCAGCAATGGCAATTGAATAAGAGTGTAAGTGAATGGAGATAATGTGTTTCTGCTGTCACTATGACATCAAAACACTGTCCTTTCAGTGAATGCAAGAACTGTTTTAGAAGATGCCTCACTATTGATTTGATTCAGTGAAAGCACCAATGACATGGAGTAGCACACAGAACCATGAAAGTCCTTTCTCAGTGTTTTTTTGGGGCTTGCCTGGTACCAAATCTAAAACATTTTTAATCTGGCCTTACAGTTCACTGTAGTGAAGGATATTTCTGCCACGAGCCATATTCTACAGAGGTGCTTATCTTTCTGTTACAATTAGAGATGGTCAAAATAATGAAAAAATGTCACAAAATACTTTGAAGCTTTTTTCCATTTCAGTGTTTGAAAGTGAGCTAATTCACGAAATGTCTTTTTTTAATTGCAATTGTTATGACTTTACTCAAGCATGTAGTCCCATTGAAGGCAATGGGATTGTTTGTATAAGAAAAGCAAAAGGACTTTGGCTCTCAGTTTGCATTTTATAAAGTGCCTAAATTCTGATGTATTCAATTCAGAGGCTGTCTGGTCTATTGAGTATCTGAGCGTCGTTTAAAAAAAGTCTGAAAAAAATATATGTTCACCAGTGCAGGGGCTTCTGCAGAAGTTCAATAGTGAATAACAAGGTCACTTCTCACCTAAAGATATATTACACCAATGTAACTCCACTGATTTGATTGGATTGATTCCTGATTTACACAGGTGTAATGTGATTTGAGAATTAGAGCAGTGATTCCAAAAACCTGGATAAATAACTATAATTTTTACACAAATGGCAGGTGCTTTTACAACTTGCCATATTTTGAAAAGTTAATTACATTTAAAAACATTAACAAAACCTATGAAATTTTAACATGATCCAACAGATGTAGTTTTCTCAACTGAAAATTCCCAGTTAAATCTTCTCATTTACTCTTTTGTGGTATGAAAGATTAATCTGTTTATAGAAGTTAGGAATACATGAAAATTTTAGAAAAAACAACAACAACATTTCCCCTTCATAGCAGGGATACACTGGCTTATTATTATAGGGTCACTTAGGAGTGCTGACATGATTTTAATTCTTTTTAAAGGGAAAAAAAGATTTGAATAATTTGTTTGTTTTTAAAAACTGCAAAACATATCTTTGTTTATATTTGTGAGGTTTGTAGTGCTCATGACGATGAGGACCTGATGTTACAATGATATTTGCTCAATGCGGAATCAGGACTTTAGGTTATCAAAGAAGAGCGTGCCCAGGCATACTGCAAGCAGGAAGTTTTTCACAGGTCCTTTCCATTCAGGACAGTGCACTTCAATAATAACCTGCAGCACCTCCTGCTCTTTTAATCTTGGGCCTCTTTTCAGTAGAAAGTGCCAATCATTAATTGCAGTGTTTTCACGATGTTGACATATGGAGACTAGGCCGCAGCTTGCTCTGGGATTTTAATTCAGGTTTAATGGTAAAAAGCTAGAGCTCTGCTGCTGCTAACCAGCTGTTCTCTCTAAAATCTTCAGCACTGAGGTGAATTTAGAATCAGTTGCTTAGACAGTATTTTGCCCTTTTGACTTAAGACTACACTGTTCACATTCCTTTTGAATTTTTTTCCAGTTCATTGTTATACACAGGAATTAAAATATCAATGTTAAATGCATTTGTTAATTAATCTGTAATGTACAAATTTTACAACGGCATCATCCCAGATTCATTAGTGCAATGACAAACAGCATGACTTGTGTTTTTAACTCATGATCTACTTAAAGGTTCAGTTAGCAACAAATTATCTACTGGGCTACTGGCCTGTAGCAGATCCCAGGGCCTCCAGGGGTCAGCCACAGAGCCTAGTTAATATCAGGATTATTCTATGGCAGTATTAATCTTTCTGCTCATTAATTGTCTCTTTCAAGTCCTGGCAAAACTCACATTGACTTAAAAAGGATTTGGGCCTTTCGAGCTACTCTCTTATGGCCTGATCCCAACCCTGTTGACTTTACCTGACTCACAGGTCCATTTCTCACACTGGCCTCGGGCTATAGTAGAGATGTGTCCTCTAATGCCACCTCTCCTCTCAGCAAGGCAAAAAGAAAGTCTAAAAAGACAAACAAGGCACTTAAAAGATGAGCTGTCTATCTCCCCATTTGCGGTTGAACATGGTTAGCAGCAGAATAGTTACATTGGCTTGTACAATTCAATAAGGGACCATGGAGAGAGAGATTTAAAATTTATATTATCTGAGTATTTGGCCATGGCAATACATCTCATTTGCAAGAATCCTCCATTTCCCTCTGCAAATTTCTTATTAGACAAATGAGAGGTTTTTCCAGCAGCCTTTATGAGTCAGCTGATCTCTCTCTGAATCTGCCAGCTGGGTGGGGAGAAATACTGCATCATACTGCAGCCTTGCACAGATTTTTGCATCATGGAAGCGGTAGACTATATTTTCTTGAAGATAAGCCAGTCTCTGTGGCATATCTGAAGAACAGTAGGTGTAATGTTTTCTATTCAGGAAAAGCTACAGATATCCTTTCATACTTGGAAAATGAGCCATTTAAAATGGCAAGGGTTCAGAAAATTCTCCCTAGCTACTGTTCTTTCCTGAGTCAGCAGCATTTTATTACATTGTCTCTTAGAATATGTATCTAACCATTTATAATTATTTATCTAGTTGTTGCCAGTACTGTCCTTTGTTGGTTATTCTACATACTAAGCTTTACTGCCTACTTCTTCCTTTGCTGAAATATATTCCTCTTTCTTTTGACACTGGCTCAAATAAGTTGGTAGCTCCTGAGCCTTTAAAAAGTCATGATTGTAGAGTGTATTGAAACCTGGTTCTACTTGTTTCTGTTGGTATGTGTAAAGTACTGTTCTCTGGAAATCGGTGGAAATGGAATAAAATGTGTAATTACTTTAAAGAAAATTCCCAACTGCAAATAAAATGCAGTTACCTCAGCGAGAGCTGCCAGTTTATTATTTGAGAGCCAATGACATATGTATTTCCATTAATTATATTGTCCCTGTGCTGCTTTTCTTTTCCACTCATGCTAAATTAATTATTTAGGCCAGATTCTGATCTCAATCATATCCGTGTAAATCATGTGCAATAATAGTGAATTCTGTTCTGTGTAGGTTCTTGTACCACCCTCATCATTGTAGCATCTGAGCACTTAAGTGAAGTCACTGACGTTATTCCAGGTTTACACCAATGTATCTGAAGAGAATTTGGCCTTTAATATTTATGAAGCAAGATATCTGTGTAAGCAAATGTGTGTACATATGCACATGCACACATAGTAATGTATTAAAGATACAGCTTTTATTTTATTTTACTATGACATGTGAACTTGCTGTTGAAAACTCCAGATCTCTCCAGAACAGTTACAGAAAAGCCTAGAGGTCACAGATATGTTAAGATGAGAACCTTAAACACTATGCAAAGTGTATGCAAATCTACTCTATGTAGTAACTCCCATTAAACAATTAAATGCTCAAATGTTTGGTAAACTCTCTGGAATTCATCACTTCGGTGTGGGTTTGCTTAGTTTAACAAGACCTCCTCTTAATCAGCTCTTTCCCCGAAAACAAAACAAACTCCCCCTGAATTGTTTCTCTGTACTTTTGAAATAACTAATTACTAAGATTATTGCATCTCCGGCGTCTTTGTCTTTACTTTAAATTTACAAAAGATTGGTCAGTTAACAACATTATGAAAAGAGTTGCTCTGTTTACCTTCCAGAAGGCAGCCCTCCCTTTGCACATACAAAGTAAGTTGTTTGGGACACAGATTTTTTCCCCCCCACACAGGACTGTATTTGGAGTTTTGTGCCATCATTTACACATTTATTTTTATCTCACCTGAACATTTACATAGTATTGTTTGCATAACAGTACGACATAAAAAAAAAGCGACGCTTTCAGCCCCAAACGACTTGACCAGAGGCTAGCAGGTAAAAGGTGTTTTGCCAAATCTGATCAATGGACTTCAAATATGGCAATAGAGATAAGCAGGCTTGTTGGGAATTATCCAGACTGGATGGCTTCTTCACCAGCCCATCTTATCTGAACAAATCCTGACGCTCACATTAATTCAGCTGAGAAAGCCATCTAAAAGCCCGCCTTCCTGTCTCTCAGCTTTCCTTTTCAGCTGTGTAAACCAGGCCCTAGTTTCTCCAGGAAGGTCCCTACATTCCTACCACCAGCTGCTCCAGTTCATGATACCATTTTATTCAAATTTGATTCTGCAAACTGCAGTCTTGATGTTGCATTTCCTAATGTCTCCCTCCAGCGAGCAACACGTTCTGGGGCATGTCGGAGCAGTGGCTGCACTATGCATACACAGTGCTGGAGTCCAGGCAGATATAAAAGCAGTGGAAAACTAGAGAAACTGGTCCTGGAGGATGCAGGAGTTTTTTCAGTGACAGAGGTTAGGCGAGGATCTAAAAAAAATCTAAATGTCACCTGAGATGGGAAAGAAGAGAAATATCAGGATCAGTTTCTCTTTTCGTGAAGAACTGATGCCATGAAAGGAGAAAGATGCTCGCTACTGATATTACTGCAAAAGGACTAGGCATTTATATGGATGAGACCACTCACAGTTACATTATATGGCATCAATAAATATAAACGAGATTTTAACCCTTGTGCCTCAGTGCATGAACCAACCTCTCGCTGATGGGTTAGGAAGAAAACTTCCCCTGTGGGCAGGTTACTTCATAAATGTCCACTAAGGAGTTTCTTGCACCTTCCTCGGAAGCAGCTGGTAGTGGCCACTGTCAAAGACAGGATATTGAATGGAATGGCTCACTAGTGTGGTCCAGTATGACAATTCCTGGAACCTGTCATGAGCTTTGATAGAACATTCTCCACATGTGGGTAGGAAATGCACCATCATTTACCCTCAACAGACTCAGATTTCAATATATGCATAAATTACAAATTAAAGGTGGCTACAAAAAGGAACCTCTCTCTTGCCAGCGAGCTTTTTTCTTTTTTGGATAGAAGTTCATGATGCAACCTTGTAAAATCTGAAGCAGGCTGGGGCAGCCTGTTCGCATGTGCTGTTGACTCCACTGGGTGATGCTAAGTGAATCTTCCTAACTCACAGTTACAGAAGTGTAATTTAATGAGTGGCATATTAAACTCCACCATGAATATAAGGGAGGTGGGAGTGGCCCTCTGGCAGAAGGGATCTAGAATGCAAGACAGAGGGGAGTGCAGATATGGACTAAGAAGTTCTGCTGTAGGACCCCTAGGAGAAGCCAAGCCTGGGGAGAAAGTTTAGACTGAACTTTATAATTACTATCATAAAGCCAAAAGCCAGAAGGGAATGAGTGTAGGCTCTATACAGTATGCAGACTGCTTTTCACCAGGGTGGGAAAGGCTCCTACTTACAGCCTCCAGAAGGTATTTGTAACAGCACTAGGATAACTAACTTCCATGAAATTTAACACTTTGGGAATCTCCCACTTTGGGAAAAAACCACAAGTGGCCTTTTTCTTGAACACAACTTGCAAGAAAGCACCTTGTGTTCTAATACACTGCATGACGTCTCTCTGAGGGCTATTTTATAAGCCACTGCTGCATGCTTTTAAGGCAACTTTTAATGGAAAGTACAGGAATCAATAATGCTTTTATTTCTGCCTCACTTAGAACTTTGTTGATGGGGACGTACATACAAAATCTATGGGTTAGACAGAGATTTTCTTTTCTGGTTCTGCCATTTTTGCAGGCTTGTATGTCCTGTGACTGTTGTCCAGTTTCATAATAACTTACATTTATAGTGTCCTTCATGCAGACGGAACCCAAAGTACCTTACAAATAGCAAAACAACAGCAAAACATCCTCGTAACGCTGTACTAGGTAATTCCTTCAGAGGGAAAAAGATGGCCTTGTTTGGAGAATCCAGGGAAAGACACTCCTTGACTTAATTTTCCCTCCCCCTAGACCCGGGCAACATTCAGCCACCCAAGAATAATTTAGTGCAAGCAAATGAGATCAAAAAAGTTTACTATCTGGTGATGAAGAACCAACTTACACACATAATAAGTAAAGATCATAAAAAAGCAGCCGTGACGGGGAGCTGTAGTGTGGAAATAGACACAAAACTGGTCAATGTAACGGTGATAGATAAAGTGAATACAGACACCTATCTAAAGGAGTGGTGAATTAATGACTAAGGCAACCAAACATCCTCCCTCTGCTGGTACAATGAATGCAATTATACTTTAGAGCTTACACAAGAAAGATTCTTGCTGGCAGGGTCCCACCAGACCCAGGCCCCAATGAGCTGATAGTTTAGGACGAGCACACTGTGTTGCCAGTCTCACTTTCAGGCTGTAGTAATCCCAGAGCAGAAGCCTAAAGAATGAATACACACATCAATCCCTTTATCTCAACTCACTGGGCCCCTTCCACTAAACTCGCTATGTCTCCTCATTCTGGATCAGCTCCCCCTTCTCTCTCTCTTTCTCCTATTGGATCTGTTTTAAGAAACTATATCCACTCATTTAGACTCTCTTCTGGCCTCTTGGTATACAAGCGGGCAGGTAAAAAAGACACTTTGTATGGCCTCCCCTTCATTAGTCCTTAACTCTGATTCTCCCCTGTAGTGAAGAGTCTCAAACTCAGGCCAGTCTTGGGCTAGGTCTACACTACCCGCTGATTCAGGTGGGTAGAAATCGATCTCTCGGGGATCGAATTATCGCGTCTCGTCGGGATGTGACAATCAATCCCCGAATCGACGTTCTTACTCCACCAGCGGAGGTGGGAGTAAGTGCCGTTGACGGGGAGCCGCGGAGGTCGATTTTGCCACCGTCCTCACAGCGGGGTAAGTCGGCTCCGATAGGTCGAATTCAGCTACGCTATTTGCGTAGCTGAATTTGCGTATCTTAAATCGACCCCTCCTCCCCCTGTAGTGAAGACCTGCCCTTAGAGAAGAGCTGTGCCCATTTCCTCCAGCTAAGTGTTTAGGTATCTCCAGCTGCCAAAGAAACTTCTTCAGTCACCTGTCCTGAGATAAAGTTATATACCACTTCTCTCTATAGAGGATTGGCCTTCCGAATTATCCACATCACTTCCTGCAGGGCCCTGCATTATCATTGGTGATCTTCCCTTCCAATTACTGACCAGGCTCAACTTTTAAGACCGATGAGCTTTCAGAATGAGGCTGTAAGGCTGCAGGTTAAATAAAAGAACAAGTGAATGGCACAATGCTCAGTATATGGTATCTTTCTAAACAGCACTCTTCTTTTTTCAGCCACAGGGTTCAGAGTAAAGAAAGGTGACAAGAGGGTGGAAGGCAAGTCTGACTGAAATTGACTCTGACCAAAATCTTCAGTCTTCTACATGAGTGTCCAATAGTGTTCTGCAATACTTGGCCAGGATAGTATGATGATAAAATAGTAGAAACAATGGATGAAATCCTGTCCCCACTGAAGCCAATGGGATAGCTTTAAAATCAGGCTTTTACATTCTGTGCTGGTCTGAATAAATGGATGCTCCTTGTTCCAGAGATGTGCTATACAGCATTCTGCCTATGTGTAAAGACAACTTCCATTCCCTGGCAAAACTCTCAGAAAACTTGTCTCCCCAAATTATCTTACAGAAAGGCTTGTTGGAGTATCTCTCCGACTTGTGTGAGAGAGCAAACAATAGAAGGCTGATCCATGAACCAAGTCAGCTGTCATTGACTATAAGTCACCAAAGGCCTAGGAGTGTCTTCACTGAGCACCCAGCAAATCGCCTCTGAAGTCAAGGGAACCTTTTGAGTGCCCAACGATTGGAACACCAGGCTCTTTAGAGAGAAATGCAAAACCTGAATGTACATCCAATAAAACCTGGCACAGGAGGGAGTTTCATCCAGGGATCATTAAGACCCCTGCCATCACCACTAAACCAGAAGATTCTTCTTGTTTTTAATTAGAAGCCAACAGTGCAAAATAGCTGGCCTTGTTACAAAACCAGCAACAATCTCTCTTCCTGCAGATTTCATTTCATGCGTGCAGTCCATTTGCCCTGGTCCAATAACGAACCACTATAAGAAAGTAAGGACTTCTTCTTGTGTGTCGCATAATGAACTTAACGTAAAATTAGGATACATTGTGGTGTAAGCAGCAGAAAAGGCTATTTCCTCGTCTAATTCACTGAACAATCATTCATTAAAAAAATATCTTTTACATATTGCAAAAGTGGAGAATGCATAAGTAAAGGCTGCCACAGGGGTAGCCTGAAGCCATGTGCCAGCAAGTTAATGTGCTTGTGTATTATGAGAATTTTTATCCATCTAATCAATAAGAAATGAGTCGTTACTATGGCAATTTCTATATTAGAAGGCAGTTGTGCTGCAGTACAACGTCTTAGAAAGAAAGATACACTCACTCTGTCATGTAATTTTTTGTGCTTTTTGCAGAGTTACAGTATAGTTCGTAGGCTTGAGGAAAGGTGAAAGAATAAAGTGGGTCAGAAATTAGTTGTGGTTACAAAGGGCAGACTGAACTGTTTTTAGAATTCTTAATGGTTAATAGCTGTCAGGTTATAATAATTCACAAGTCAGATCCACAATGTTAACATAAATCAAGTGGTAGTTTTGGAGGTCCGTTTTACTTAAATACAAAGTATAATTGTATGAAAATTTGCTTTAAATATACAGTTCAAAATTTATGCTGACAGGGCCAGAGTCTGGTTTCTGTTATGCCAGAGTAAATTCAGACTAACTTCACAGATGTCAATGGAAATCAATACTTTCTTCAGCACCCAGGATTGAGTCCAATGGAATTACCAGTAGTTTGGATTTACCCTAGTGTGGTTGAGATCAGATCCTGGCCCATAATCTGTGTATATACTGTAACTCCTGGTGGGATTACTGGGAGTTCCTCATGCAGAATGAGGACAGACCATGGCCCTTAGCCTTATATCATCATTATGCTTCTACTGGAAACGTTTTTCTGTCTTAAAATCACTGCTTAATTAATAGTCTTTATGAAATATATGCACAACATGTGTATACACTGAATACCAAGGAGGAAATCCTCAACACATGTCTATTAAAATATAAATCCATGAAAAATAGTAATTACCCTTTAAGCAGTGATCAGCTATTATTAGATTAGAGAGAGGTGCAACAAATCAATGCACCTAATTTAGGCCCAGATTTTGATGCTCTTACCCTAATTGATCAATTGTGAGAAACAAGATATTACACTCAATCACATGTCTCAAAGAATAAGGTACTACTTAACATGATTCACTGTAACAAATTGCAGCTGTTAGGTGTTATAGACCACTGTATGTTTTATTTTAGATATCTGTTCTAAAAAGTCATGTTGTAAAGAAGCTGCACATTTCCTAGACCAGTAGGCTTAATGGAACAGAGAATTCATTGAAATACTAAAGGATCAGGTGTCTAGCAAAGGTCTAACCTCAAAAACTCAGAGGGGGAGGGGATAGCCTTTGAAAAGGTAACAAAAACAAAAATTATACTTCAGTTCAAAAGAACTCCTTGAAATGCTCGTAGAACTGGGGAAGAAAAGTATGATAGATTTAGACAAAATCTTTTGGAGAGTGGGAAATAAAACAGTAATTATATATTATGCTTCAACTGAAGAAAGAGGAAATGTCTAAACATACTAACAAATCTCCACAGCCAAGAAGTCTAGAAACAGAGAGACTCATTGGCAAAAGAGGCTACTGACACCCTATTTTGAGCTAATGGAATGTGATGAGCTACATTATCTCTAGAGAAGAAAATAGGTCGTGTGTGGGAGTTCTATGAATTCACACACCAAAAGGCCAGCTTCTGACATGTAAATCTGCTGCCACCAGTACCTAATCTACTGCAATTAAGACTCATAATCTGTACTACTACAGTTTTTCAGAGTCCACAGTTAGACAAGTGTACAGATTAAATGGTTTTCTTTGGTTCTTTTCTCTATTTTCTTAATTAACAATTTGTGTAAAGGTGCCACATTTGGATTGAGCTCTTGATTTTGGGTCCCTGTCCTGACTGAATATCCCAAGAGACAAGTGAATCTCAACCATTAAAGGGGAAAAAAAAGAAAAAACACAAGGGGTAAACTGGTCCAGAGATACCCAAGGTCATAAAACAAGGTTTGGAAAAGGCTTCAGTCTCAGCCGATAGAGGTGTCTAAGGAGGTGGATTGGGGTCCCTATTGGCACATAGCAAGTCCTCAGACATTAGCAGGGTCAGCACAGTTATCCACCACCACAAGACATATTGAATATTATTTGTGACTTAGAGCCGGATTAACCTTTTGTGGGCCCCGGTGCCAAACATATTTGTGGGCCCCTATTTAGTCACTGTGGGCTCCAAGTGTGGGTCTGGTGTGGCAGGTGCCATAGTATACCCGGTACTGAATCTCAAAGACATTTTTCATTTTGATCACACACCTCTACATAACTATATGCATTGCCATACATAGCTCCCTCAGCCCCCAGTTTTTCTCATTGAGCTGTACACCCATGTGGGTTTACCAGTATCCACAGTGAGCAGAACTTTCATAGTGATCAGGGAAACTCCCCACAGATTTATCTCCTTCCTCATTCAGACCTTCTATAGCCATGTCTCCAGTACCACCCTATTTCACCAGTCACAGTATGTGGTCCTAGTCTCAGCTCAAAGTTCCAAAGCCAGCAAATACCTGATCAATTGTGACAAATCCCTCCCTCAGCACTCATCCTGCCATTTGAGCAAGCCACTTGCAAACAGCATTTCCCCAAAGTGAGGACTTAGCCCTTGGGAATCTGAAGATACCAGCCTTTCTCCCTTGGCTCCCATCTACATGCTAGACTACTATCTGATCACCACCACCTCTCCCCACGCTTGTTTCCTTTCTACTTTGGACATGCTCCCCAACCAGCTGGGGCTATTCTCCCACTGCAAGCCTGACCTGCTTCCTCTTTCCCTGCTTCCCTTGACATTCCTTTCCTACTGGTGACCTCTGTTCCTTGAGGTTAATTCCAGTTTCATTATCTGTTCTAGCTCTAGGCCTCCCTTAGTTAAGGAGCCACTTGCAGCTTCTCTGGCTATAGCCATGGGGCCAATTGCCAGAGGCCATCCTTAGATAGCTGCAGCTACTAGTCAAGGGAGGGGTGGCAATTCCAAGGCTGAGCATGCTTGAACCTTGCAACGGCGGCAGTGGGGACTGTAAATCCTCAGCACTTGCCCTAGGCAGCTGCAGACTCTGCAGTTAAGCACTTCCCTCATCTAGGCCATGGCTTTAAGTACCTGAGATGCCCATCACCTGCAGCAGAGGCCACTAATTCCCACAGACCCCTCAGCTAGCACATAGTTGTGCAGAAAGTGAAGCCTGAATGATTTTGAAGGCTGGGGTGCCAGGAGGTTCCCATCCCTGAGCAGCAGCTCTGCAACAAGCTCACATGGCCCCCCTCCGCTGTGGGACCAGGATCCTGTGAAGACAGTGGAGTTACCCTGCGTATAATCAGTTCTGTCCAAAGCCTGTTGAAGTGAGTGGAAGTCTTTTTATAATCTTTAATGGACTGTGTATAGAAGCAAAGGACCCCATTCTAGACTCTAGGAGCAAAGTGCATTCTATGCTGCACTGGTTTATTATTGTAACAGGAAGGGTCTCACATTACCTAGTGAACAACACCACCTAACTTTTTCTGAGAGGCTTCCCACCCAATTACTAAATGTAAACCTGCATTGCTTACAAGAGCTGAAAATATCAAGTAGTGTGGTCACAAAAGCAAGGCACTTCTGAATTCAGTAGGAATTTTGGATGTGCACAGAACACAAACAGGACTAGTTCCCGCATGGTTACAGAACTGCAGTAAAGTGGAACAATTTCCAGCTTGCGTGATTGGAGGATATCTGGATCCATATTATAAGACTGTCCTACATAAATGAGGAAAAGTTGAGATGCCTTTGTTATTCTTTTGTGCCACTTTTCGTTTCTATGGGGAATTTGCCAATGCAATATTATTGTCTTCCTTTTGAACAAAGGAAACTAAAAAAAAAAATGGTAATGGCCATTGAAAATACCCATTCCAGTTCTTGTTAGCACTGGGGAGATGCCAGCATTTGTTGCTCAATTTTATCCTACTTTTTCTACAGCAAGTTACAGTGGATCAGCATATTTGATTTGGGAGAATTGAAGTAACAGCATAGAATCATAGAATATCAGAGTTGGAAGGGACCTCAAGAGGTCATCTAGTCCAACCCCCTACTCAAAGCAGGACCAATTCCCAGCTAAATCATCCCAGCCAGGGCTTTGTCAAGCCGGGCCTTAAAAACCTCCAAGGAAGGAGACTCCACCACCTCCCTAGGTAACGCATTCCAGTGTTTCACCACCCTCCTAGTGAAATAGTTTTTCCTAATATCCAACCTGGACCCCCCCCCCCACTGCAACTTGAGACCATTGCTCCTTGTTCTGTCATCTGCCACCACTGAGAACAGCCGAGCTCCATCCTCTTTGGAACCCCCCTTCAGGTAGTTGAAGGCTGCTATCAAATCCCCCCTCATTCTTCTCTTCTGGAGACTAAACAATCCCAGTTCCCTCAGCCTCTCCTCATAAGTCATGTGCTCCAGACCCCTAATCATTTTTGTTGCCCTCCGCTGGACTCTTTCTAATGTTTCCACATCCTTCTTGTAGTGTGGGGCCTAAATTGAGCTTGAGCACTCCTGAATTTTGCAAGTGTTCAAATCTTGAAGGCAGGTGCTAGATTCTCTTTCTGAATATTAGATAAATCTGGAAAGGAAAAGCCAATTTCTGCTTCCATGGCTCAGACATGGAAATCCTCCTATGTGCCTGGTACTGTATCTAAAGCTGCCCAGGTCCTCTAGTAGAGCCTTCCCTCCCTTACTTATCATTTTCACTTCTGGGGGGATCCACATACCTCCCCTGCTAGGCTTCAGATAGAGAGGTGCACTGTCCATTTAGTCCACCCAATTCCTTCTTTGGGGGCGGCCAGGCGAGGTCACACCAGCATCCCTAATCAGTCTGGGGAAGTCTTCTGAGGGTGATATCTGGGCCAAAGCCTTCTACTACTTGGGCATACTTGTTCCCCATTCACAGTGTCATAGACTTTCATAGAGTGCCACCTCCTTCTAGCAGCCAGCTCTCCATTCACAGCAAGCACCAGCGTATGGGGGCTCAGCTTCCCCACTCCCTTCCCTGTTGATAGCTGCCAAGGGAATGCTGGGAAATGTAGTTCCTTCCCTGCTCCAGGGTCGGCTCCATAGGCATGGAGCTGACCAAGGAACTACAGCTCCCAGGGCCCTTTGGGTTCTCAGCTCCCATGCTGGATCCCTGCTGCTCCCGAGCCTCTGCTTCTGCAGTTCTGTGAGCAGGGAGGAAGTGAGTTTTATGGGGCCTCTTCTGAGCTTGGGCCCGACGCTATGGAGCCATTGGCGCCATGTTAAATCCGTTACTGGTGACTCTGAAATTGGGAATATTCTTTAATCCTGTTGATACTGAAGAGAAACAAGGGGAGAGGACTGAGAATTTCTTCAACTTTTTTTTTAAATAGGATTGTTGATTATTCTTGGGGAATCTCTAGGGTAATACACCATTCTATTAAAGGTTTAGTCCTTAGATTGGATAGCCTGCCTTAATACGTCTTGATCTACTTGTATCCATACTTTTCATGTGGTACATCCAACTAGTTATTCTCTCCTAGATTCTGTGCTACAGTTCTGAGGAGCAGCATAGTATGGCACAGGATTAACATTTAAAGAGACAAACAATTTTAATTATATATATTAGCATTAGTCCTGTTTCTAATAACACCTTAGAAACCCTGAGAAAGTTGTTTTCAAATTGTGTTTGCAATTCTCCAGTTTCACAGCTTGTTCGCATATGCTAGTTCCTATGGGTCTGCTGATGCGTTCCTGGTGCTTGTTCTTCATATGCACCAACACTGTGATATCATCAGGCCCATGCACCACTCTGGAAGCCACGTGGCTTCCATCCCAAGAAGATGAGAACAATCTCTGAGATCAGAGACATGAGTGAGGGGCAAGTAGATGTATTAGATGGATATTATATCACTGTTCATAAAACGTTGAAGTGTATTTCCTATTTATTCCTGCACTGTCTGACCTTTTCCAACCTGCCCCCTCCAAAATCAGCAAAAACCAGAAGCAAGCTACTTGTGCATTTCTCTTCACTCAGCATGCCCAAATACCCCCAACTCGATGCCATTAGCAACACACACACACACACACACACAGGCTGTCCCACCCATCACATAGAAGTTTTGCTAGGAAGAGAGAATGGGCTATCTTTAGACAGGAAGGTCTTGTTGCTTGTTGTTTCCCCACAGGGTTCTTTTGTTGTTCTCTTGAAGCTCTGCAGGTGTCAGCAACCCAGGCCCAGCTCGTACCTGGGAAGTGCTCCTGTGGGCCATGTTCCAGCAGGCAATATTTATAAATTATTTGGAAAAGGGAGTAAACAGTGAAGTGGCAAAGTTTGCAGATAATATAAAATTACTCAGGATAGTTATATCCAAAGCTGACTTCAAAGAGTTACAAAGGGATCTCACAAAACTGTGTGACTGGGCAAGATAAAATTCAATGTTGATAAGTGCAAAATAATGGAAAACATAATCCCAATGATACATACAAAGCGATGGGGTCCAAATTAGCTCTTACCACTCAAGAAAGATCTTGGAGTCATTGTGGATAAAAAGACATCCACTCCATATGCAGGTTTCAGAGTAGCAGCCGTGTTAGTCTGTATCCGCAAAAAGAACAGGAGTACTTGTGGCACTTTAGAGACTAACAGATTTATTAGAGCATAAGCTTTTATGCATCCGAAGAAGTGGGCTGTAGTCCATGAAAGCTTATGCTGTAATAAATCTGTTAGTCTCTAAGGTGCCACAAGTACTCCTGTTCTTTTTACTCCATATGCAGTGGCAGTTGAAAATTAGGAACTATTAGGAAAGGAATAAATAATAAAACAGAAAATATCACAGTGGCATTATATAAATCCATGGTATAACCATACTTTGAATACTGCATGGAGTTTTTGTTGCCCCATCTAAATATATATATTTGAATTGGAAAAGGTACAGAGAAGGGTAACAAAAATTATTAAGAGTATAGAAGATCTTTCATATGAGGAGAGATTAAAAAGACTGGAACTGTTCCTCTTAGAAAAGAGACAAAGGGGATATGAGAGGTCTATAAAAAAAAAAAAAAAAAAAAAAAAAAAAAAAATAATGGAGATATCCCATCTCCTAGAACTGGAAGGGACCTTGAAAGGTCATCGAGTCCAGCCCCCTGCCTTCACTAGCAGGACCAAGTACTGATTTTGCCCCAGATCCCCAAGTGGCCCCCTCAAGGATTGAACTCACAACCCTGGGTTTAGCAGGCCAATGCTCAAACCACTGAGCTATCCCTCCCCCCAATCATGAATGATATGGCGAATGGTAAGGAAGTGCTATTTACCCCTTCACATAACACAAGAGCCAGGGTCACCCACTAAATTAATAGGCAGCAGGTTTAAAATAAACATAAAAGTATTTCTTTACACAATGCACTGTCAACTTGTGGAACTCATTGCCAGAGGATGTTGTGAAAGCCAAAAGTAAAACTGGGTTCCAAAAAGAATTAGATAATTTCATGGAGGATAGGTCCATCAACGGCTATTAGCTAAGATGGTCAGGGACGCAACCCCATACTCTGAGTGTACCTAAACCTCTGACAGCTAGAAGCTGGGACTGGACAACAGGGGATGGATCATTTGATAATTGCTCTGTTTTGTTCATTCCCTCTGAAGCATCTGGCACTGGCCACTGTCGGAAGACAGGATACTGGGCTAGATGGAACATTGGTCTGCCCCAATATGGCCATTCTTATGTTTTATGTTCCACATACATGCATTCACGAGGTCTTTCAAAACTCCAGCCTGGGATGTTTAACTCAACCAAAAAAGTGTATATATTATCAAATTTTAGTTTGCACCAAAGTGTGGTTTGGAGTGCATATTACTCCTGGACAGGGATTCTATCCATAAGTCCTAACGCTTTAAATTGTTTAAGACTTAGTTTGGAAGCCGACCCCCCCCCCGCCCCCGCCAAGATGGATAAGCAAAAATGGAAAAAATTTATGACCCGTTCATAAACTGACCCTATAATTCGGGGATCAGCAAACTATGGCTCCCAGGCCATCAAGATAAGCCGCTGGCGGGCCAAGATGGTTTGTTTACCTCGAGTGCCCGCAGGCACAGAGGTAAACCTAAGCAAACCAGCTGCTTACCCTGATGGGCCGGGACAGCAACTGGTGGGGAAATTTTTTGAGGGGGAGAAGCTGGGGATCAGGGGAGTAACCCCTGTGACCACCCGCCACATGATCCCACCCCTAGCCCGGGACCACATTCTCCCCATCCCATTCCTTCCCACCTTATCTGGGGAGGGTCAGGCGAGGCTGTCTCTGGCCTGGTTGGAGCTGCTCTGGCAGGCTGGGCAGCGTGGCCACAGCCTGATCCGGTAGGCCAAACCGGGTGGCGCAGCCGCAGCATGTTCCAGCGGGCTGGGCCAGGTGGCACAGCCACAGCCTGCTCTGGGGGCTGAGGCAAAGCGGCACGGCTGCAGCCTGCCAGCCCTGGAGCTTCAGCTGCTTCGGAGGCTGGGGGGGAGAGCAGCGTGGCCAGAAGCGGAGAGACTCTGGCCCCGCCTCTTCCCTTCTGTCTCTGCTGGCTGTGCTGCCTCTCCTTGCTCCCTTTGTTGGGGGGAGGGGCTGCCCCCCTCTCCCTCTCTATACTCATTCATAAGCCAACCCCCTTCTCTGATGCTTCCCTTTTTTACTAAAAAAATTCAACTTATGAACAAGTATATACGGTAGTTACTAGATGATATTACAGACTAGATGTAGGTACAGGACATGATTCAGGGCCACAGATAGCTGTATACCACCTTTAGGCCCCCAGTTCTGGGTAAGCTGGAGGCCAGCTTGGCCTTTGCAGCTGCTGAACTTTGCACTTGGCTGGAGTGGCTCCCAATGGACCATTCCAGCAGCCAGAGAATGCCTGTGCAGCAGCACTCTAGCTATGCCCCCTTCTCCTTACCCATGCTCCTAGCACACTCCTGTGCCAGGGACTGAGAGGGTCTGATAGGGTAGGTTCAGCTACACTGGTTAAATGCCAGTGGATGATTCTCCAATGAAAGGAAAATCCTCAACTAATGTGAAGACAGATTTCAGCAGCACCACGCCGACTTAGGAGGACAAACATAGCCGTATGCATTTCAGTACGTTTTTGTAAAAGGTCTTATAAACATTATTTGAATGGCAGGAAGTGTGAAGGCTCAGCTGCATGTATAACATTGATTCCTCTTTTCTTTTGAGACCTTATAGACTGTGATTTGTACATTATGACCAAACTCATTCTAGGTTAGGGTAGAAAGTGTGAAAAATTGGAACACTTTTTTTGGAGGGTGGAATTGGAGTATAGTTTTGTCTATTAGACTAAGCCTCTAATATCGGAACATCTGGTCATCCTAATATAGGACTGTCCCAATATTTGATCCAAAGTGATCTAAAACCCAGCAAAAACTCTTCAAAAAACAAGCTTTCTCCACTTCCCAACCTCAGCATCAAAAATAAAAAAAAAAAGGAAGCCAGCAGCTGCTAGTACGTGAACCACGCACTCCTTCTAACATCCACCATTCCAGGAACTGACTGATAACAATCACTTAACTCAGTGGCAAAAAGGCCAATCAGGAATCTTTCTGCAATTAATGCCAAACTTGAATAACTGGGCTGGCACTTAACTGCGAATGATGGGAAGATTACACCTAAGTGAAACTCTCAAGTCACACCAACTGACTCCCAATTTTAAATAATTCTCATGTCACATTTTAACTCTGTTCTGTATTGTACTAGAGGCCAAACTAGATTTGACATAGGAGGAAAACAGTGGAAAGTTTCTGACTCTCAATATTTCTAATTTGAGTCTACTTGGAAGGTGGACACTAAATTCTGGAGGGTGCATGATTTACAATTCTCTCAGAATAAAAACATCTCAAGCCCCCCTTCCTCCTCAACCTTCCTATCCCACAGGCACAGAGTTCTACTCTGCGATACATCTGTCTGAGACTGGAGCAAGAGCCTGCTTGCTATGAGACAAGTCAGTAAGATAAACTGAACTTCAGGCCTCAATTGCAAGAGACCGGTGGGGTATGGAGGGAGCAGATTTGGAAGTCAGTTGTTTTCCTTGCACTTAACTACTAAAGGAGGGTCATGTTCTAGGTCCACTATGATATTGACTCCGAGGCCCTGTCTGTATTAGTCTCTGAACCACAGTTAAAAATTGTGTTTAAACATGACTGGAACAAGAGTGGTTAACAATACTGGCTGGCTGGGGGTACAGCAGCCAAACTATTAAATCACTGTTTAAAAAGGCATGGGGTAAAGACTTGAGGTAAACATTTCAAAAGTGCTTATGGGTATGTCAACACTGCAGCAGGGAGCAAGCCTCCGAGCCCAGGTAGATAGATTGGCACTAACTTGGTGTGAGCTACCATGCTAAAAATAAAATGTGGATATTGCAGCACGGGGGGAGGGGGGCAGCTCGGGCTAGCCACCTGAGCTTGTATCGTACCCACCCGACCCCCTGGGTCTGAGGCTGGGTGGCTAGTCCAAGCTGCCCTCGGTGCTGCAACATCCAGACTGCTATTTTTAGTGTGCTAGTTTGCGCCAAATTAGTGTGAGTGTGTCTATCTGATCTGGGAGGCACCTGTCCAGCTGCAGTGTAGACATACCCTACGTAACTTAGAAGTCCCATTTTCAAAAAAGTGAATCTTACATAGAGATTTAATACTACCCAGACAGGCCAAGAAATCTGTGTTATAAACCAGATTTGCTGCAACTGTTTGAAGCCTATTCAGGAAACACAGTTCCACAGATAATACAGACAATGCCCTCATTTGATTTGTCTGGCTACTATCAGATTTTGCTCCTCTCAACTCTCTGAGAATAAGCCTTTTTCACTTGCTCTCTTGTTTTCCCAAAACTTAGTAAACTTTGTTAAATCTGGCAAATTTTTCTTTTTGCAATATTAAAAACTGATTTTTATCAGGTTTTGCTTATTTTTGTGCAAGCTTCAACTTGATATTTATCCTTTTTCACTGAATTTTTCTGCTCTTATCTGTTTATCAAGCCCTTAATTGTTCTTACACATTGTACATGATCAACAACCATGGGTTGACAACCATGGATGACAATAGAGAGAGACTAGATACGAACAATACATGTGCAACACAGCATACATTAGGGATCCCCTTACATCAGCTCAAACAGCAGTCTAATTGAAGATTGATGGTACATTTTTTTATTAAAGTAGTTAAAAGATGGCGCGCTGTGCTGCTGTTTGTTGGCCCATATGCCTGGTTGACCTTGGTGGCCACAAACTGCTCAGTTTTAGATTGAACCTGGTTTTAAAATGATCTTCCTATCCAGTGTCACTATCTTGGATCCTCCTGTCCACTGCTATTTTTTTTAAATACCTGTGGTTAATAAAGAACCATCTGTGTCTGTGGACTGAGTTTAATCCATCCAAAAGAAGTTGCTGCAATTGCATGCATCACTTTGGCAAACAGCTACAATCTTATCAATGTAACGGATGGGTAGGCTGGCTTGTTTAATGCTCATCATGAGAAGTGCTGGAATGACAGCACTTGAGACTGAGTTCTTTCCTAGTTCTAACTCCTGGTTCTATAAATGCTGAGGGACATGGGGAAATCTAGTTCCACAAGTGACAGTTCAATTTCTTGTTACATACAAGGCTCCCAGACACACACACACACATAGCATGAATTAAGTTTGATTAGAAAGTTGATGCCTCTCAGCACAGAAGGATCCTGGTTCCAGGGATGAAACAGCTGTGAGGTTTCTAGACAGAATTCTGGCACCGAAGGACCTTTTTCAGCTCAGATACAGTTGTGTTTTAAAGGAACTGTTTAGGAAAGGTAGAAATGCCCTTCTGATGAACACCTGGAATAGGCCTACTTCAAAGACTCCTTTTATGAGAAGTAGGACAGTGGACATTTAGGGGAGAAAACAGCTAAACCCTACAAAGCCTAGAATTTTGGAAATCAAATTAGAGGGATTAACTGAGGTTTAAGGCACATTAATAGGCCTGCTCTTGAAGATATTCTGGTAATCTTTTCTTCAGATTCTTGGGACAAGAGAAATGGGGGTCCTCAGAATAGCACTGTCAATTAGACAAAGTATCTTCTTAGAACATCCGCAAACAATTTCTTGAGGTTTCAGAGTGGTAGCTGTGTTAGTCTGTATCAGCAAAAAAACGAGGATTCCTTGTGGCACCTTAGAGACTAACAAATGTATTTGGGCATAAGCTTTCGTGGGCTAGAGCCACTTCATCAGATGCATGGAGTGGAAAATACAGGAGCAGGTATAAATACATGAAAAGATGGGATGCCACTCCCAGACACCACTAGCCATCACCTACAGACCCCAACTAAAACCTCTTCAGCGCATCATCAAGGATCTACAACCTATCCTGAAGGATGATCCTATCCCTCACTCTCACAGACCTTGGGAGACAGGCCAGTCCTCACTTACAGACAGCCCCCCAACCTGAAACAAATACTCACCAGCAACTACACACCACACAATAAAAACACCAACCCAGGAACCAAACCCTGCAACAAACCTTGGTGCCAACTCTGTCCACATATCTATTCAAGGAACATCATCACAGGATCTAACCACATCAGCCATACCATCAGGGGCTTGTTCACCTGCACATCTACCAATGTGATATATGTCATCATGTGCCAGTAATGCCCCTTTGCCATGTACATTGGCCAAACCGGACAGTCTCTACGCGAAAGAATAAATGGACACAAATCTGACATCAGGAATTATAACATTCAAAAACCCGCAGGAGAACACTTTAATCTCCCTGGTCACTCAATAACAGACCTAAAAATGGCAATTCTTCAACAAAAAACTTCAAAAACAGACTCCAACGTGAAACTGAAGAACT
This sequence comes from Malaclemys terrapin pileata, assembly GCF_027887155.1. Classification (NCBI taxonomy): domain Eukaryota; kingdom Metazoa; phylum Chordata; order Testudines; family Emydidae; genus Malaclemys; species Malaclemys terrapin. The sequence goes on along the minus strand of NC_071511.1, from coordinate 79,477,563 downwards.
GGAATTAATTTGCAAACTGGATACCATCAGATTAGGCCTGAATAGAGACTGGGAGTGGTTGGGTCATTACAAAACCTAAACCTAATTTTCCCCTACTGTTACTCACATCTTCTTGTCAACAGTTTGAAATGGGCCACTCTCATTACCACTACAAGAGTTCTCTTTCCTCCCTTGGTATCCTGCTGTTAACTGAATGTCTCGTTAGACTGACCTCACACTTGGTAAAGCAACTCCCAACTTTTCATGTATTTATACCTGCTCCTGTATTTTCCACTCCATGCATCTGATGAAGTGGAGAGCTTATGCCCAAATAAATGTGTTAGTCTCTAAGGTGCCACAAGGACTCCTTGTTGTAATTTCTGGAGGCTTAGCATTAGGAAGGAAGAGAGTCATCAGAACAAAGGATGATCCATACATCTTTTCCTAAGACAGCTTGAAATTTAGTTTGTCCAGAAGGCATAAAGTACCAGTGGGCCAACTCTAACTAATCCATGGAAATTGCTCCTCATTTTGATTATTACAGTGGACTTAGTTTCAGAGCATCATGATAAGAATTTTCAGAGCATCAGACAAAAAAAAACAGCAGTGAGATTTTTTATTTCTTTTATATAAGGCCCAGGTGGACCATCCTAAATTAGACATCAGTTGAACTACTCAAAATTAAGTGAGTTCACTTCACAAGATGCTCACTGGCTCAGGCAAGCCTGTGGCAGGGACTATTTAATATTTTTCAAATATTTGGTTTCCTCCCCCCCCAGTAAAAAAATATTGGTTTAGTCTGAGATAATCTCTTAGAAAGCATTGAAATATTCAAGAGAGAAAGGAGTGGATAAGGGCAGGGAGAACAACAAACAAGTCAAAGACTTCCTAAGACAGTTGTGACAGCGGGTTGCAAAATAACTACATCCAGTTGCAGGGTATTTTATCTACTTAGAGAGATGCAGGTGTAGGACACTGGAAATGAGGGGCCAAATCCATGGGTGATGTAACTCCATGAAATTCAGTGGAGCTACCCCAGGTTTGAATCTGACTCAGTAAGAAGTCAAACAAAAGTCTGCAGAATAACATAGTCTTTTTTTAACATACTGCTTTAGGAAAGAACATATGAAGTTAGAGGATGGAATACACTATTGTGGCACAAAGCATGACACACGTCAATTATACCAAACTAAAGTGTATTGTGACAGATCCCCAGATGATGTAAATGAGCACAGCATCATTGGTTTCAGTATAGAGCCAGGCCCAATTACACCAGCTGAGGATGTTGTCCAGTGTACAGAAATATATGGATTAGGGACTCAGTTATGCTTCATGTGAGGCTAGGGCAATACAGATGGTTCTTAGGGATAGAGGCAAAACAGTGGAGCACTGCTGTCAGAAAACAGGCATTAATGGTTTACAAGGCATAATGCCTCTTGAGCACGTGCCTATGTCTGGAAGGAGATAGGCTTCGAGCAATGGTAAACAATGCTCCCAATAGCATGGGCATCCCACCCATCCCTAACCTAGACATGTCCCTATGACAGTGACAGCAGTACTAGCAGCCATTGCTTCCTTCCCTGTGTTCCACAGCAGCAAGAAAATGATTTCCCTTCCCTTTGTGGGTGGAGTAAAGGTTGAGTAGGAAAGAAGGTCCCCACACTCTCCCCTCACTATAGCATACCCACACAGGGGAAGGTATAATTTAACCCCTTATGTATTAATCATATGCTGTAGGGCCAAAAAGAAAGACCAGATCCCATCAAAAGTCCTTTACACTAGTGTAGAGATTTCTAGATTTAGCAGTGCTGGGTCTTACCAGGTGTCTGAGGAAAGTGGCCTTACGCATCTTCAAGATGCTTTTTACAGGTGAAGATCACAAAGGAAGGAGACTAAACTGGGATGGGTTCTGTTTTGCCCAGAGATGAGATCCTGCCAAAGATGGTCAAAGGGGACCAGTGATGAGGGCTGGGTGGTGCAGCAGCACAGTTGTTGTCTTTTCAAGGAAGCTTGCAAATTGAAGGAAGTGGAAGATCCTCAGGGCTTATCCAGCAGGCCAGTAGCCTACCAGGTAAAATACAGTGAAAGATTCGCTCTTCAGAGAGGCCCAGCATACGAAATGAGCACCAGTGGAATGCATCCATTCATAATGAAGCTGCAGCCTGATTTATCCAAAGATTTCTTGCTGGATTGTTTATGAGGGAGAGAGGAGGTAGTGGCAGCCTGCCATTGTTATGCGATATCTTGGCAGGAAAATCTCTCATGTTATATCTCAAACATATGGTGCTGGTAAGGATTTTTTCCTATTATATTCCTATAAATACTCCCTTCCTATTTTTAATAGATCCCCTCATGGCCAAAAGTAATGTGTTTCCTTGTCAGCCTACCACATGAACTCTTAGCACATGTCTTTGCTTTTACAGCTAATAATAGCAAAAAGTTACAATTTCAAACCCACTTTAATAATAAACTTTAGTACTGTAGGGAGGCAGTTGGGCTCCCTTCTGGAATGCAGTTTGTTTGGATTATTTTGAGTTCTAGACTTTATTCCCCATAAACAGACTTTCCTGCTCTTTTCAGTGGGTGAAAGTCATATGTGATCAATGAGGAGTAACAATTTTAGAGCAAGGAGATAACCTTGGGTGCGGCCAGCCATTTCATCAATGCTTCCCTCATCAGGAAGTCCCCAGTCTTCTCTAGGAGGCTCTCTATCTTCATCTATTTTTAAATGTACTTTATTATCACGGCTCCTATCCCAGCACTTTGGCTCTTGAGGAAGAGACCACCATCAAGAGGATGCTACAGGAAATTGAACTATTCATACTTCCCTAGGAAAGGCTCTGGCTGTAATCCAGATGACTTTTTCCTCTACAAGAGTCTGCAATATGATGATACAAGCAACATCTACTAATGTAACCAAATATGAATGGTTTAACTTAGAAATTCTGTAGTCAGTGTCTTTCATTCAGGGATGTATCTGTTGTTGTTAATGTGACATAAGCTTATGAGGATAGGAGTCACTCAGAGCCCAATACCTGCCTTGTCACGCTGCTCCGGCATGAAGCTGTTGTCCACTACTGTGATCGTTTTGTGTCTCTGGAAAATGGCAATTAATTATATGTAGGATTTCTTCTCTGTAAAGAGCATTCCAATTACAGCAACACCAAAGCAAGCATCTCAAGGAGTAAGTCATGCAGACAGGTGAATTTTGCCAAAATGGCTTAAGAATATGGAACAGCAGGGCAAAGAGGAACATACCTGACAAAGCCTTCAGCAACATAGCAAAGAAAGAGCTGCCACAGACAAAATATTACCTGTCCTCCACACCAACCTCAGTATCCTTTCTACAAGCTCCTTTCCAAAATTTAGTGAAGTCATGAATTGGAACTGTCGCTCTCTTACAGGCAACACTGTTTGCACCCCAGGCGCGTGCTCTTGTCAGCACATGGACTGCAGTGACCCCTCTATCCCTGGCACAGGGTATTCCAAGGGTTGGGGACGGTACTTGTGTTTTTCCCCATCCATATACAAGAGCAATGGACAAATGTTGCCCATAGAAGACATCCTGTTTCTTTTAGAAAATGCAGTTTCTTCCTACTTGATTAGGCTGAATGTGGGTCTATTATGGCTGGTTAAGTGCCCTTCATACTTCCAATGAAATCTGAACCTAAACTCTTCAAAAAGAAACATGTCATTACCTTGTTGTTCTGCCATTGATTCACTACTACAGTAACCTGTAGTAAGGAAGAAGAAAGAAAGCCAATGACCTGCCAGAGGGCTAACAACAATATTATCATGCAGGGCTTGAATTCAACTGAAGCCATCAGGTGCAGACCTCAGGTAAATATTTTCCGAGCCCCGAATGGGTGGGGGGGAGTGTCTCCGGGAAATAATCTCTGAGCATTTAAGCCTTGCTATCACAGGACCAGATTCTGCCACAATGAGTACTACCGTAGTCCCTGAGCAGTCCCATTGATTTTAATGGGGCTATTTATCAAGTAAGTCCAGAGCTTCCAAGACATTTAGGCACCTCACTCCAAATGACTGAAATGCCTAATCGCTTTGGAGGATCTGGGCTTAAGGCAGTCCTCATTGTGAGTAAGGGTAGCAAAATCTGGCCCATAGTTAATTTTATCCCAGGTCCATCATAATAATCGTTGTAGTCTAGCCTCTTATCAGAACAGATAAGGAAAGGAAATCTGGTTCTGGGGGAAGGGTCCCATAATAGAAGGGGAAGTTATTAAACTATATAGGAAGACAGTCAATAGAGAGATGAGCCCTGGTTTATGTTGTTTTGTGGTAATACTTAAATTCCTGTTGCCCCCTGAGTTACTCCTGAGTCAGAGCAGGAAAAGATAGTTGATGACTTCAACTAATTTCTATAATTTGTCTGCTTATTAGAATTCCATTTTCTCTACTGTCTGTAGATTATTGCACTTCTCAGAGCATAGCAACCCAGTACGTAAATGGTTACTGTTTGAGGCTTGTAGCATATGAATGTTGTAACAGTCACTCTGGCAAAACAGCCTCCATAAATATTTACATCATTGCCTGCTCTTTTGAGACATTTACCCCAAATACGTCTTTAGGGACTTTCCTCTTTGAAACCAGACAATACCTCTCAATAGGACCATGAACACTTTAACCAGAGAAATAACAGTTTGCTCATATGATTTGTTTTTGGCTGACAACATGGTTTGCAGCCTTTAAATATATCCATATGCAGTAGTCAAAACATAACATGCTCACAGTCCTTTGGAATCTTAATGCTGAAACTGTCTTACTGTCAAAACTTAGAGCAAGCAGTAATCAGAAAGATCTATGACTAAGAAAAGCTGTGTTTTACAGGGCCCAATGAGGGAAAAAAATATTTTTATGTTCTGAAGCTCTAGAGAAGAATTGCAGGAACAATGCATCCTCAGCACAGCAAATTTAAATCTAACATCACAGTTCTATGGAGAACAGTTATTCTCTGGTAAGAAAATGATGCAGGACTTGCCAGTAATTTACTTTTGTTAATACAGAAAGTATGAAAAGAAATGGATGCCTAAAAAAACCACATTAGTAGATGTGTACAGATGCAGCTTGAATATACAGAGCGAACTGGACACCATAATCAGCTCCTACAATGTGATCCTGCAAGACTCACACTACCTGAAAAGCACCATAGTTTCAATTACTAGGGAAGTTTACTATGCCTGCTCATGAATCTTAACTCGGCAATTGGCCTACCATTCATCTGCATTTGGGTCAAGAACTGAAAGAAAGCAGAGACTTCATCTACATTAGCCAGTAGTTTCCACTTTCAAGTGTGTCTCCCTTGAGTAGTGAAGACCAAAACCTGGAACTCTGTAGCCAACATTATGTAACTCATTAGAAACCTCAGATTATATTTAGAGCCTTTATTTGTGGAGGTAGCCCCATAACATAGCATTACTAATTTACGGTTTGAGCCTTTTCCCACTGAAGTAAATAGTAAAGTTTATGCAGACTTGACTGAATGCAGGATTGGGCCTGTACTTGGGAGATAACTCTAAACAGAACAGAGTGATACAGTGGATTATTGCACCAGACATTCACTTCTGCAGATGTGAATTTAAGTCCTATGTTAGTCTACAGACACAAAATGGAAAACGAGTTTGTCTCATTCTAGGCATCACAAAACCACCACACAATTCCAAACACGCAGTCTTAGAAGATGGCTAGGCCTGGGACAGCAGTGGTATTCAGGTCAGGATGAGGTTCATTGACAAAAAAATAATGGGAAAGCTTGCGTGGTGCATGCTTTCATCATGCCTAAAGTAAGTTCATTCTACCTGCATGTGCACTCATTAAAGCAAAAAAGAGTGTGAATCTAAATGATAATTTTGATCTTAAGAAGAAAGTTCAATTATTATTCGATTTTTCGGTTACAGCATTTAAGTTTTTTCAGAATATTTTAAAAGCAGAGAACAAAAAATTGTTACCCAAGAACCTATTGAAATTCTATATCTTTCTGGGTATGCATTATGTATTCATCAAGTTTGCTTCTGGTGATGTAAGTTAGAAATTCTCCTGCTGGTTTTGATTACAGCTGCAGAGTCACAGATTTGAACAGCAGTAGACAATCGCTCTTCTGAGCCTGCACATAAATATAAAACATTTCCTTTTTCCTTATCACATAAACCTTCAAAGTGAATTACTGTTTTTTCAGATTTTCTCGACTTATCATTTTACAATTAACAAAATGTATTCCATCCAACAACGCTCTGCTATTTGCATATTAAAAGGTCACTGTACAGGTTAAAGTTATTTAACTATGAAAGAGATGCTAATTTCACAATCTTTTTACATCCAGATAAAATACAAAATTACCTCTGGGTTTTTAATTTGCACATTTACAGCCAGACGATAAAAAGTTTTAGGATAATGGTATAAGCAGTATAATGAACTTTCAATTAGGCTGTGACAGCTCTCCCCTGTAGTCTTCACATTGTCATTTTATTATTTCAAACACTGTCGTCCCTTTAAGGATGTGATATAAAGAATTCTACTTTCTAAAACTAATTTATATTTCTGAGTCAAAATGGCAGCTCCCACCCCAAGACACATGCAGCCTCCGTGCTCCCAAGCATCCCCATTCTGCGTGTACAAGTGTTCATTTGCAACAGAGATTGTGAAATGTTGACCCTAACTAATCACTTACACATACAATTAACAAAACTACACACTCGAGTGCCTTTTTTGTGTGCAAATGTGGGATTTTATGGGCACACCCATCTCTGAACAATTTGGATCTTCAAGATCAGACATTTACAACAATGATAAATGATGTGGTCTGTTGGCATATCATGTGTGACTTTACAGAGAGGAGGACTGTGTTTTGCCATAGCCCTCCTGTGGTTTCCTGGTTTATTTTCTTATTTCCTTTATGCAAACCCTACATGTAGAATATCTACGGTACATGAATCTTGTAGTATAGTGTCAAATCTGAATTATTCTTGGCAAACACAAAGCTCATGAAATTTCCTATGTAATTATAATAGTAACAAAATTAGATTCCCCATTTCACCTATCAACATTCCAAAGAGGGGGAAGGATAGCTCAGTGGTTTGAGTATTAGTCTGCTAAACCCAGGGTTGTGAGTTCAATCTCTGAGGGCCATTTAGGGATCTGGGGAGAGGGGAAAAACTGTCAGGGCCAGTACTTGGCCCTGCTAGTGAAGGCAGGGGCCTGGACTCAATGTTCCTTCCAGTTCTATGAGATAGATATATTTCCATATATTAAAGTGCTTTATAGATTATTAGAAGTCTCAGTATAATACTTTACCCATCATGGAAATCAATATTGGTTGAGCTGTTAATTATTAATATCATTATTGTGAATGTAGCCTCCTTTTCAGTTACCACATTGATCACAAACCAATTCTGAACTTCTTAAAAGTAAGTTTTCACCAATAGTTTGGATGAATAATTTTCATACCTTGGGCAATTCAAGAACAGCTAATTTTGACTATTTGCTATTTAATTTGTATTTTTGGCCACCTAAATCATATTTTTGTTTTTCTCGCTGATTGGCTGACATTTTTAACCAAAGAGTCATTAATAGCAACTAATACGCTTCCAGTTTCAATTTTCAGGGGTTTAATCATGCATACTACTACATTTTGAGAGGCTTTCGGGAATCAGACCATTTTGGGGAATACAGGGGAAGAATCTGAATTCTCACTAATAATGATCCTGTGAATCACAGAAAACTGAATCACGAGCAGATCTGTCATTTAAAAAAAAATAAATCCTCCACCTGCTTTCACCAAAAAGGCAGATACCGCTGGGGTGCATCTGATGCTGTCATTCTGCACCAACAATATTACACATCAGTGCAGAGTTCTTTGCACACCCAAAACTCTTTGCACACTCACTTCAACAGAAGTAAGCAGTGGGTTACACGAGGAATGTAGGATTGGGCCTCAAGGCAAGGAGCCTAGTGCAAGTGAGTGTTGCATTCTGAACAGAAGGGATATACAGGTACAGAAATGCTCTTTGGAGAAGCTGGACAAAGTAATATTGCAATCTGACTAAAATAGTCACAAAGAGCAGCTGCTCCTGGTGCCTATTAAACTTCCCTGGCTAGGGCTCTTCACCACTTTGATTTTCCCTCAACCCCATTTGGCCTAGACCTCTGACTGTCTGACAGTTTACCCAATAAAGGGGGGGGAGGGAGGGAAAACAGGCATGATGGAAGACAACTAGGGCCAACCACCCCCCCGTTAGCTTATGAATTTCACTCTTTTTCTTCCCACATCAGTCTTCCAGGCCCCCAACCACTATCCCACGTCTCAGAAGGGAACACTCCTCCTAATGGTCCAATTTAGAATTACACCTCCCACCTCTGAACAAAATACTTGATTAAAGACTATATAGCAATCTGAAACATACTCCAACAGGAATGTCACCGATACTGGAAATTGGCCTTATTCTTCTGTGGTCCTATACAGGCATAGATGCTTTGACATCAATGGAGTTGCAAACACTTACAGAAGCCATACATTTAGCTCAGAAGACAGAAGACGATCACATCCAACTGAAGTTACAGGAAGAAGTTAGGAATCCTGCTGTGGATTAAATAAGAAATGACTCATTGCTAAAGACTCAAACTGAACAAAAACTTTTTGGAAGTTCACAAAAAACTATATATATTTTTTTAAAAAATGCATTTCTTCATTTCCTCGTTTCAGTGGGAAATAGAAGTAAAAAAACCACTTCGATAAAACCCCACTCTTATCACATCTGCTCAGACCACCACACATCAGGTAGTGCAGAATTGAGACTCATAGGACTGGAAGGGACTTTGAGAGGTCATCTAGTCCAGTCCCCTGCACTCATAGCAGGACTAAGTATTATCTAGACCAGTGGTGGACAACCTGCAGCCGATCAGGATAATCCGCTGGTGGACTGCAAGACAGTTTGTTTACATTGACCTATATTGACATTTCCTAATGTCCAACCTAAACCGCCCTTGCAGCAATTGTGACAAAGCCTGACCAAATGAAGCTATCCACCTTATTCACAGACCAAGAAAGGTTTGAGTATGGCTGAATTTTGGTAGGATTATCTGAACTGAACCTTTTGAGCTTGGCCCATCATTGAGGCTGTGCTCTAAATTTGTCAAATGTTAAAATGCCTATAATTAAAACAACCTACCTTTGTCTGTTGTTACTATTTCCTAGTAGAGAACAAAAGCCATAACCTTTTTAATTACACTCCTGCTAAGCCATTAAACCAAAAACCACATACCACATCTATAGGGACATAGGAATTGCCAAGCTGCACTCAATCATTTATCCATCTAGACTGGTGACTTTGGCCAATATTTTTCAGTAGAAGGCACCCTGAAGCCCAAATATAATGCACCTAGCCAGTGGTGTAATCCTGTCTGGCAAAGGGTAGAGGCATTTCCTATCAGCTTGTGCCTTGAGCATGAGATTTGTTATCTTACCTTAAAGAGTTAGAAATGTTATTGGCAGTAAAATTATTCAGCCCCTAAAGATCCAGCCACAGTATTCATCTTGGTAATGTCTCTTGGAACTGAATTAAACAAGTTTGCTAGATTCTAAGGATAGTACTATTTCCTTTTATTGATTTAATGTCAAATTCCTATATTGAGAGAGCAAAGAAGAAGGGTTTTGTCTATTTTCACTGTGCCCTTTAATTTTGGATAATTCAACAATTCCCCCTCTTTTCCTTTTCAATTTAAGCTTATATAGGTTTGTAATAATCTCAAAAGCAAATGAGTATTGGACATTGTTGTATTTTCTTGCACACATGCCCTCCAGTGCCATCAGCATCTCTCCTTTACTTGTCATCCTGTTGATGTGACTGAAAATTTTTGGCTGTGACAAGGAGCATGTTTTATAGATTTCCACTCAAATACAATCACTTTTGTGGAGATCTTCAACTCTGGATCCTGTCTGTGTCCTGACATACATTCCCAAGTTAACAAATGTGGCATTCTTCTAACTAGACTAGGACTTGGACTACATATTCACACAGGGAAGTAGGAACCCCCCTTACACACCTGTTTGACCAACTCAGACTTGGGCCAGGTCAGGCCTCAGTAAGCAGGGCTACTCAGTCACTTGTTCCATTCCTGGAACCTGTTGCATGGAGAATGGGCAGAGTCGTGGCTTCACCGCCCTGCTCATTGGCCAGAGTAGCTGGGCCAGTAGATGTGGGTGGATTTAGGTGTTGGTGGTGGGGTTTATTATACAGTTTAGTGTAGGCCAGAAGTAAATAACCACACCACCACCACTCCCACCAAAGGTAAGGAGGGGAGGAACTGTGACACAGAAGTGTGTCTTTTGTCATAATGCCTCCTGGGGAGCTGCAACTTATGCACTACCCCTTGCTCAGGGCTGTGCTTAGAGTCACAATCTAGCCCTCAGTAACTGTACTGTATTGAATTTGACCTGAACATTTCAATCTATTCGTATATACACGTACTTTTCCCAGGATCAATTTTTTTTTTATAACTAACTCTGAATGAGCGCTATTTTCACATTTATTTTAGCTCCCTGCCTTCAGTTCATCTCATGAATCTCAGGCAGAGGCTTTGAACAACACTACAATCTTATTTCTCTTTTAATAGAGCCACTCTTCTTTATCACACCTTCACTTGAGCATTTTTATGAGTACAATAAAAAAGATGGAGGGACTCTGCATTCAAATGCTCTGCTTTGTGGCAGAACTGTACTCTCCCACCCTTGCTAGCTGGACTGCATACCCCTGTCACAGACCGCATGTAGGAGTATGTGTGACATTGGCTTACCACAGACTTACTTAGCTAAACCTTGAAGTCAATGGAGTGGGAAAATGGAGTCCTTGGTAGAAACATGAAAATACATGTTCAAGAACAGGATGCTCTAGTCAACTTTTTACATGGATTATCCCTTGTAGAGCAAAAGGATGATTTTGTAGGTATGACTCAGCCAATTGGGGTTCAATTCCTGGATTCACTATAGTCTTTCTATGTGACCTAGGAAAAAGTCACCCCGTGTCTCTTCTCCCCATTTGTACAATGGGGATAAAAGTTCCTTACCTCAACAGAGTTAGACGATAAACCCATTATTGTTTGTCGGGTGATCAAGTACGATAGTGGGGCGGGTGTCTTATAAGTAATTGGAAATCTAGAAAGATATAGGCCACCACCTGGTTGTGAGGTCATTAATCATTCCTGCTACACAGCATCAACCCTGATTTGTCCCTTTGTGGCTATTGCTGCTCGCAAAGGGAGAAGATTGTCAAGAGAGTCATGCTGCCATGAGAGCAAGAGAGAGTGGAAGGGCTGGAGAGCAGTGTGGCAGATCTGTGAGTAATGGGTTTGGAATAAAGGTCCTCATGGATTCTCATGCTCTACAGGTAGAAACCCTTAGATTAGCCGCATGGAAATCCTGGGTCTTTTGTCCCCGTTTTGTGTCTTTTCTGCAGAAAAGTACAGAGTGGCTCAGAGCCAAATGCAAGTAAAGTCCATGAGAATTTTGCCATATGCTTTAATGGGATTGGGTCATAGGTCAGCACAGCTGAAGTGAAATCCAGTTTCCTGGAAAGCTGCTATAGATTTTAGACTCCTATGCAGTCCCAAAGCAGCTAAAATATGGTTCCAATCAAATAAGCTGAACTAAATGGAAAACATAAACAGGTGATACAATATAAGGGAATACATTTTTAAAACTCCAGTGTTTCATGCAAAAAAAAAAAAAAAAAGTCTAAAAGTAAGAGTAAAATCTTTCCAACATATTCCAGGATTCTTTGTTTACGTGCTCTAGGATGTGTTTCCAGTTTCAAACTTTGGCAGTATTTATCACGATGCTCTTGAGCCACATGTTTATCAAATTCTAACCCACACCCTGTCGAGCGTTATTGCTTACTTATGTTGCAGACAGGAAATAAATTAATAACAGAGCAACACTAACATGAATGGCCGAATTTGAAACAGCAGCAAGCCATCCTTGTTCTCTAATTTTTAATAGATTGATATATTTGACACATACAAAACAACATTAGAAATTGTACTTCTAGTTCTAATTGTATTGTCCAGTGTTCTCTGCTCCTTAGTGGTCTTAAACTACAGTACGAGATCTGGAAAAGCAAAGCTGCCAGGAAGTAATAAGTCAAGAATAGTTTGGCAGTTTTGGATCACACAATATGTATCTTTATTGCCACTTCTATCTAGAGAAATATATTCTTCCTCTCTGCTTCTAGAATGGTGATTTTTTTTTTTTTTGCTTAACCCAAAAGATAGAGTTAACACCACCATTCATTATCCACATTTAAAGTTCCCCAAAAGTATCACCTATGTGAAAGTCCCGCCTCTTCTTTGAGCACCCATTTATCAAAACAAATTGTAAGCCACCTCTTCCATTCAGATAAATGGGATACATATATGCATACAGGAGAATATTCATAGACTCATAGACTTTAAGGCCAGAAGGGACCATCATGATCATCTAGTCTGACCTTCTGCACATTGCAAGCCACAGAATCTCTCCCACCCACTCTTGTAATAGACCCCTACCCTCTGGCTGAGTTACATCCTCAAATCATGATTTATAGATTTCAAGTTTCAGAGAACCCTCCATTTACACTAGTTTAAACCTGCAAGTGACGTGCCCCATGCTGCAGAGGAGGGCGAAAAACCAGAGGGTTTTTGCCAATCTGACCCAGGCGAAAATTCCTTCCCAACCCCAAATGTGGCGATCAGTTAAACCCTGAGCATGCAGGCAAGACCCACTAGCCAGACACCAGGGAAAGAATTCTCTGTAGTGACTCAGAGCCCTCCCCATCTAGCGTCCCATCACCGGCCATTGAAGATATTTGCTGGTAGCAGTCAGAGATTGGCTACATGCCATTGTGGGCAGTCTCGTCATACCATCCGCTCCATAAACTTATCAAACTCAGTCTTTTAAATAAGTTAGGGTTTTTGCCTCCACTGCTCCCATTGGAAGGCTGTTTCAGAACTTGACTCCTCTGATGGTTAGAAACCTTTGTCTAATTTCAAGCCTAAACTTGTTGATGGCCAGTTTTTATCCGTTTGTTCTTGTGTCCACATTGGCGCTTGCCTTAAATAACTCCTCTCCCTCCCTGGTATCTATCCCTCTGATGTATTTGTAGAGAGCAATCATATCTCCCCTGAGCCTTCTTTTGGTTAGGCTAAACAATCCAAACTCTTTGGGTCTCCTCTCATAAGGTAGGTTTTCCATTCCTTGGATCATCCTAGTAGCCCTTCTCTGCTGTTCCAGTATGAGTTCATCTTTCTTAAATGTGGGAGACCAGAACTCCACACAGTATTCCAGATGAGGTCTCACCAGTGTCTTGTATAATGGTACTAACACTTCCCTGTCTCTACTGGAAATACCTTGTCTGATGCATCCTAGGTCTACATTAGCCTTTTTCACGACTACATCACATAGTCATCCTGTGATCAACCAATACACACAGGTCTTTCTCCTCCGCTCTCACTTCCAACTGATAAATCCACAGTTTATAGCAAAAATTCTTGTTGTTAATCCCAAAAGTGCATGACTTGGCACTTTGCACTATTAACTCATAATGAAAACAAACTCTGCAAACTCAGATGGCTAGTATTAATCTCTGAATTAATTTACTGTAGTTTTTCCTAAGAAAATAAGTAGGGGGAGAGGTTAGTTGTAGATCTGAAACTGATAATATCTTGTAATATTGTCAGCAAAAGGCACTAACTAACACATCCTTTGCTGTGATTTACACTCTACAGAATAAACTTCCTTCCCAGAAGAGAAAAAATGACTAAAGCATACCATTTCTATTTTAATAAATCAGTGTGTACTACATGAAAAATGAGACGAGCATTTTTCAAGTTTTTGCTTTCAGATGATATGTCTTACCATGAAGATTGATCCATCTGAAGGGAAATTTCTGGAGCATACTTCTCTGAAACTAGCAAAGTCAAATGAATGCATGAAACCTTCTCTTTCCCCCCAAGGGAGTCATATCCCAGAGACTCCTGCTGCAGTCACCTGCTGTGATCTATTCGTTAGAAGTAGAAGAACCCTAACTTTAGCAAAAAAGCATCTCCCAGAGCTGGCCTCCTGAAAAGTTATTCCTCCTCTACATTTGGATTGTTATGCCTGAAGGTGCAGATATCCTCACAGGGGTGGAAATATCTTCCTATTTCCACAGAATTCTGTTTTCCTTCTGCAGCTGACTCAGTAAATATTTTCTTAGGCTGGAGTAACTCTATTGCCGGTGGCCACTCTGGCTATAGGCCAATGGGGCAGCAGCCTAGAGCAGCAGATTCCTGTCATGACAGAGGGGTGGCCAGATGAAATCTTCCACCCTAGGCCTATGGGGGTGACACCGAACTTCTGCCTAGGGCAGCAGATTGTCTTGAGTAGCCTCTCTCTAATGCACAGCTGTGCAAGGTGAAGGACACTTAGTAGCCTGTATCCACATTAAACCTTTAAAAAAAAAACACACACACACACATGTATTGGCCTCTTGGGGAATTCTCTTACATTTGGAGCATCTTGAGCCATTTGCTCCTTTAAAATAATCAGCTGACAGGCAGGGCTGGAGCAATAATCCTTATTTCCAGCAGAGTTGCTTCATGGGTTGTTCTTTCTGGCACGCTTTGTTCCTTTAGTTTCATCTTTTTAGCTGGAGGACAGTTCCATCAGATGAATGTTACTACTGTAAATTTAAACTCCCAGAGGCTAGATTTTGACTTCAGACACAGCCATGAGCAAAGGGTGGTCCAAAAACTACACTACTCCAGCAATAGCAAGAGATTGTGACTGTACATTCAACTATTCACTTCTACACAGTAGTCCAGAGCACCACTACCAGGCCATAAGGTTGCCATTTCTTAAGTGCACTTAAACGTTAACAGTACTTTGTTCCATACCCCTTGAGTCAAAGACACGCTGTGGCATGTGTAAAAGGCCACTGATATCCATCTCAGATCTGATACAGGCACTCAAAATGGAAAAATGAGGCAGAAGAGGGTTGGAAAACAAAGGCTAAGAGGGAACCAGGAAAAACAACTATTAGAGGGAACCAGGAAAAAGCAACTGTTAATCAGAAGCAAGAAAGATAACCACACAGACAGGACCGGATTAATCTTTTGTGGGCCCTGGCACCTGGACCATGGCCCCAGTCCCTGCTCTGCCCATACTCTGCCCTGAGGCTCCACCTCCCCTCAGCCTCTTCCCTCCGAGGCCCCGACAATGCTCTGACCCAAGGCCCCACCCCCACTCAGCCTCTTCCCCAAGGCCCCACCTGCTGCTCTCACAGGGGAGAGAAGGGGGAAGAGGGCAAGAAAGGAGTGAGCGCCAGGGGAGAAGAGATCAAGTGGGGGAGGGGCTTGGGGCACAGCATGGGCGGAGCCATGGACCAATCGCCGGGGCCCCTTCTGAATGTGGGCCTGGTTCCATTGGCACCATTGTAAACCCAGTAATGCACACAGCCAGTTTCTAAAAGGTGAACTTTCTGCTTGTCCCAATCTTTAGGAAAATGAATTGTTTCTTTCACCATAATACGTGCACCAAGGATCAAGGGTTACAGCCTTGGATAAAAACCTGTCTTGGCAAAAGGAATCAATTCATAGCTAAACATGCTGTCCTATCCCCACTTTCCCCTTCCTGCTGCTCTTTTTATAAGGAGTCATGCCCTCATCACCCAGTTTATTAAGGTCCCACACATGTCCTCTCAGTGTGTCAGGCAGGGCTAATTGGACAGGCTGGCTCTGAAAGGAGTAGGCTACCCATTTACAATCTGGAATACACACTCGGGGGGAAAAACTTCATTCTCTTCTTTCTTCTTCAATTTAAGACAATCCCTCCCTCCACAAACAAAAAACAAAAACAAAAAACAACCCTAGGTTTTAAATCCATATGCCCAAAAGCCTTAGGCTAGGTCTACACTACCCGCCGATTCAGGCGGGTAGAAATCGATCTCTCGGGGATGGAATTATCGCATCTCGTCGGGACGTGACAATCGATCCCCGAATAGACGCTCTTACTCCACCAGCGGAGGTGGGAGTAAGCGCTGTCGACGGGGAGCCGCAGAGTCGATTTTGCCGCTGTCCTCACAGCGGGGTAAGTTGGCTCCGATAGGTCGAATTCAGCAGTGTAGCTGAATTTGCGTATCTTAAATCAACCCCCCCCCGTAGTGAAGACCTGCCCTTAGTGAAGAAGTGTCTAGGGAATAGGGGTGGAGGGTACAAATAAACTGGAAAAGTGGAAGTCCCTAATGTGAAACAAACTTATTAAAAATAAAAGAAGCCACTAGATGGCATAGAAGTCTGTTAACTGCAGTCTGTCGCGCTTCCACTGTAGCTAGTTGTTTGCAGTCACTGTCAGCATGACTGTCACAACAATTAAGAATCAAAGTCTGTTACTTGATTAATTTGCGATCATGATTTAAGCAAGTTTTTCCTACATCATTTGCTGTTTTGCTTATTTAAGTCCCATTATACACATCCAAAGCCTGAGGTTTGCCATTCTTTATATTTGAGCAAATGCATTGTCAGTATTCAGTATTATACAGTACTTTAAATCACACTGAAATATTTAGCAACCTAATGGTATAATGGCTCCCTGGGTTATTGAAATAATGATAAAATAATGAAAAAAACAATATTTATGTTAGCATCACTTACATTGTTTTCAGTTTCTCTAGAGTTTTTTTTGTGGGAGGAATGGTTGAAGGTAAATTAAAATTATTGTTTTATAAGGGGAAAAACACTATAGCAGACTTGGCTAAAATATACAACCACTTGATAAGGAATGAATATTGATATCTTGGGTTTAACCCTCTCAGAAATACTTATTCTCACCTATCATAAAATCAGTCAATGAAAAACATGTTATCTTAAGTGGCTAGTGTATGAGATAGTAGGAGAAGTTATGTATGTGTGACTGTAATACATTTATAGCTAACAGCAACTATGAAGCTTGTGATGGTGTCTCAAGAGTCAACGTACAGATTTTTGACAGGTAATCTGGTAGATTTCAAATATCACATGATCTTGAATATAAAATAACATCTAATACACATAAAAGGGTACATTTTCCTTTAGCTTCATATCTCATAAGACAGTATATAAAACATATACTACTTGTATAGCATTCAAATATGTTACCTAAACTTTTCCCATGTGGGAAATTGGAGACATCATTGTCCCTAAGCAGAAGGACACTATATGATAAAACTGATATCATTTAAGACCCCAACCCTGCAACTGATTCCACATTGGTGGAGCCCCGCTAACTTCAGTGGGGATTTGTGTGAGCAGAGTCATTTGCAGAATCAGGGCTTACACTCTTAAAATGGCTGGTTTTGTGGTGTAATGCAACTCTAGTCATACTGGTGCTAAGGTCTAGAAGGAGTGTAACCCAACTAACTCAGCTTAGCTTCCCAAACCCTGGAGCCTTTAATGTTGTGGGAACAGGGTCTCAGATGCAGAACTGGAGCCTTGAAAAGAATCCAAAGAAGAAAGGCATACATGGAGATTAGAAAACTGAAAAGTGGGGCAGGAAATGTGTCCAAGGTGCAGATGAGAGAGAAATATTTGTTCCTAACTGTGGATATCCAAGTCTGAACTAGCACACTTTGCTATTAAAAATCCATTTTTTGTTTATAGCTTAAAGAATTACTAGAGGAACTGAATGAGTGTATGTAAAACTCGCATCTGCAAAGATTGTCCTTGTGACAACCCTGCTTGTTTACATTTTATATTCCTTTTATTCCGGCAAATAAGTACAACACACCATAACTCCCAACCCAATGAGTCCCACATATTTCTTCAGTTTCCTTCCAATAACTTCCTTGTTCTCCTCCTGTCCCCAGTTAGGTCTCTGACTTGGCCATCTCTATTTAAAATCAAGGCTCTTCCTCAGTGGGAAACACCAACTGAAAATAAAACCCACACTTTATTTTAAATTGATTTCCTAATGTCCCTGGAGAACATATTGCTAGTGCAAGAGAGAGGTAGAAATGGGACTCTTCACTCAGAAATTTAGTGCAAAATAACTACGACTTTTTATGTATTTTAGGTCCAAAGGAATGACTTCTATTGATTTCAAATGTCATTGGATCGGTTCTTTGTTCTGCTTACCCGTGACACTTTCTATAAATGACATAACAATCCGAGCCCTTCCTTTTGGTAAAGGGAAATCAGAGGCCACTGAGCTCCCTTAAGGTAGTCAGCATGAGCAAGTAATATAATTTCAGGGTCCATTTTCCCACCAACATATGCACCTAGCTCCCATTATTGTCAGAGCTACATGCAGATCAGAGATGAGAGTCTGTAGTTCATTGCTTTCTTTAGAGAGAGGAAAATGCTGAACAAATATTGATTTTCCCCCTTTAGAACATTAAATATTAATGTCAACAATACATTAATGGTTTAAACTTTCATACAGAGCAGTAGTTTAAATAATTTATCTGGAAAATGAGAAGATAAATGTGTAATGTGTTAATTGCTTGACTGAGTGGAGCAGATGGCAGGATTTAGTGTTACATTGGGTGGAGGGCATGGGGAAGCATTACGGGACTTGGAGCCTGGCCCAGGCTGAAGACAAGGTTACATACATGATTTCTGCTCCTTCCCATTAATAGGGCCCCAGTTTTATAATTTGTAAAGCATTTCAGTTCAGATTCTAGGTAGACGAAAAACCATGTGGCCAAAATGTTTGTCATCTCTCCATCGCTTTATGCTGGCAGTGAGTGAGGAAAGAAAGAAAACACAACTAGCTTTACTGCCCATTAGAGGTGCCTCTAACTCTGGACAGTAATCCAGGTGGACAAGGAAAAGAGAACATATATATATATAATTCTTAGCTGAGGTGTAACATAACCGCACCGCATTTCAGTGATGGGATGGAAACCACTGTGAAACCACATCTTGACAATTCTTTGACTGAACTACCAGGTCTAACTGAGGATTTATTTTTAGAGAGAACAGAGAACTGTCAGCTTTTCTACAGATTTTCAAAAGACTGCAGCCAAGTTATAATACTAATGCTATTTTCCTACAACTTAGGTGCAGATGTTTTTAATATTGGAACATTAACACGCTGCCTTTCTAATTATAGAGGTAGAAGAGGTTACAAACCTGGTGTAATAAATCTCAGCTAAAACATTTAATTCAAAATATGTGTACAACTACTTTCAAAATTACTTATAAATTCCATAACATTAGCAGGGCTCTCGTGTTTCCAGAAGGTTTTGCCAACCTCAGATTCCTCTCCTCTGTATTGTAACTTATTATACATGGAGAATACTCTACCAAAAGTGCTGAGGTGAATGCTCAAAGCATACTAGAGAATTATATGTTTGGCATAGTGGCCTCTCCTTTTCTATCCAGGGAAGAGGGGCAAAGTGCCCCCCCTCCCAGAGTGGGCTGTGAGAGGGGCAGGGAACCCATGGAATAGAGCCTATTCAAAGAGAAACTCCATATGTGGGGTGAAAAGGGAGATGCAGATGTTTCCATTGTCTTTATCAACCTTGTTCATCAGCTGGTGCAACTCTTCAGAAGGTGAGGAGCAGTGAAATGAAGGGAGAATTATCCAAAAGGCAAACACAGCCCTAGGACACACCTAGAAATTTAAGTTTTATTGAGCCAGATTGTTAGGCAGAGATTTGAAAAAAAGGTTGGCACAAAGGCTGGCTACAACTGGACAGGAATTTTTCAACAAAATGTTTTATAACTGGAAAATACTAATTCATCAAAACCAAACATTTTCATGGGAAAGACTTGGTTTTGACAAAACTTTTGTCAAGAAGGTTTCTCAAGTTCAGAATGGAACCTCTGGTCACAAACAAAAGATGTCCTCACCCCAGAATACCCAGTACCTGGGGCGCTCTCCTGGAATATGGGAGGTCCGGGTTCAAGCCCCTCCTCCAGAACAGGGATTTGAACCTGGGTCTTCCACATCCCAGGCTATTGGGGGTGGTAGTGGATAACTTTCTTTTTCTGGTATTTCACAAAAAAGTCAAAAGGTCTCAGTTTTATTTCAGTGTGGAGTGGATTTTTTTTTTTTTTTATTTCAAAACATTTTATAGGACAGGAAAACTGTTTTCCACCAAGCTGTATTGTCCACGCTTTCCTTAAGGAAATTTGGTACACTAAAAAATTTGTCAACACCATTGTTTAGTTGGCTCAGAATACATCTATACTTACCTCCGGGTTCGGCGGCAAGCAATCGATCTTCTGGGATTGATGTATCGCGTCTAGACAAGACTTGTCTAGACGCAATAAATCGATCCCGGAAGTGCTCGCCATCGACGCCGGTACTCCTGCTCCGCGAGAGGAGTACGCGGAGTCGATGGTGGAGCCTGCCTGCTGCGTGTGGACCCGCAGTAAGTACCTTGTAGTTCAAACTAAGGTACTTCGACTTCAGTTACGTTATTCACATAGCTGAAGTTGTGTATCTTAGTTGGAACTGGGGGGTTAACGTGGACCAGCCCTCAGTTATCATGGTGTCACTAGATCAGGTGGCTGGGGGTAAACTGCCAGATTATGACAATCTCCTCCAAAGGCTAAAGAGGAATTTTTCCATAGCCAAGCCAGAACCCCTTCAGCTCCAAGCAGAAGTAAACCCAGAAGTACCATAGAGGATACTGTTTCCAGTGTTTCAAATAGCAGTAGAATCCTCTTTCCTTCCATTCCTCTTAGCTGTTGAATGCTGACCTCAAGTTCTTTAACTAATGCTGGGCTGGGCTGAGGCCTAGTGACAACTCCTGTCAAGTTGTTGACAAAGGTTCTGAATCTTTCTAGAACAAGCTAGGGAGGATAACATTGACTCCTTTGTCTCATCAGATAAAATACCCCTTTAAAAAGGGGAAAAGTGATGGCAAAAAATATTATTTTCAAATGAGAATTACAACATGAGAGCCCTGCTCCAATCACCTGAAATCTTAAAGTATTAAAGGGGGTGGAGAGAAACCCAGAAGATTCATGCACAAGGATAAGCCACCATGTCACACAAGAGTCACTGATTCCATAATTCATGTAAATACAGATGACATTTGAGGTTCTAAGTGAGTAGATGGGATAGAACCTTGGAGATCTATAAAGCTGAACAGAGGGTTGCTTGGGAAGCTAAAGGGTAGCAGGAACTCAATGACAACTCTTTGTTGAGACAGAGAACCAAAACAGAGAAATCTCAAGGGGGTTATGATCCCCAAAGAGGTCATCAGGTTCCCAAAAATGTTAACAAATTAATTTTTGGCATTTGCAGTGTCATGTTGAGTTTATGAAGATGAACTCTGGCATGGCAATTTCTGTGTTCTAATTTGCTAACACAGTATATCCGCTGTTTGTATTTATACAGCAAATATGTTATTTGTGGTGTTAAACAAACCATGTGACTTTTGTTCCTTAATATCTAGGGTTTTTTGCCCTCTTCAACATGACCGTGCTATGACTTAGGGCTATGGATCAGCTTCCATATGAGAAAAGATTAAAAATACCAATTATACCAATTAAAAAAAAAGATAGAGATAACTAAGGGGAGATATGGTAGAGGTCCATAAAATCTTGACTGGTGTGGAGAAAGTGAATAGGGAAGTGCTATTTACCCCTTCCCATAACACAAGAACTAGGGGGTCACTCAATGAAATTAATAGGCAGCAGGTTTAAAACAACAAGAGGAAGTACTTCTTCACACAATGTACAGTCAACCTATGGAACTCGTTACCCAGGGATTTTGTGAAAGTCAAAAGTATAACTGGGTTCAAAAAAAGAACTAGATAAGTTCATGGAGGATAGTCCATCAATGGCTGTTAGCCAAGATGTTAAGAGGTGTAATTCCATGCTTTGGGTGTCCCTACACCACCAACTGCCAGAAGCTGGGGGATGGATCATAATAAATTGCCCTGTTCTGTTCATTCTCTTTGAAGCATCTGGCATTGGCCACTGTCGGAAGACAGGATACTGGGCTAGATGGACCATTGTTCTGACCCAGTATGGCCGTTCTTACGCTCTTATGACTTTTTGCAAAATTTGATTTGATAAAGTCAGAATAGTCCTGCTTAGCAGAGAAGGCCAGAGGCTACTGACCCAATAATGAACAAATGTAATTTGCAGGAATTCATTCTCTTAGCACAGTGTGCACGTAATCCCCATCCCTGGTAGAATGATGGGCACATATAAGAAGGACAGTTGTCAATTGTTGTCAAAACGTTGGACTAAACTCCAATCCCTGTAGCAACTGATCTGGGAATATGAATGTAGGCAAGAAACACTCCAAAAACACATTCTGTCAAATGACTGGGTGCCTCTGAGAACTGAGTGGAACAATTAACTTAAAGACAATTAGCAGATAAAAGGAGAAGAATAAAAAATATTTTTCCAAGCTCAAGTACTCTACATCACCTTCCTTCTGTAGACTTTAAACCACCTCTGAGCTATATTCACGTCTGTCTAATTAGCCATGTTTTTACCTGGTTTGTTTAGACTGAGCAACAAAATAATTAGAGTCTTGAAATGATGAATAAGGACTGTATGATTTTTCTGAATTTCTCATAACAATGCTCCACATCACATTTATACTGACGTGCTGTATTTTTGAATTTGACATGTGACAGGAATGATTTTTTCATGAAAACAACATCCTGACAATGCCTAAGATACCAGCAGTACATCTTCTGAGCATACCAGTAGATTGATGGATGAAAAAATATTGTTTAGTGATTCATTCTTCTGCATTAACAGGAAGATTTATAGATTCTTCCCTGGCAATATTGAAAATTTACAATGACACTGACTGAGTAGTGAACATGAAGACAGCAAATAGGTCAGTTACTGAGTGAATTATTCCCAAGGGTTTCCAGAAGCAACTATAGGTTCTGTACTATGAATCGCTGTAAAAAATTGCTGATTGGTTGGTGAGCTGAATGTTTACATCTCATAGATGCACCATTTAAATAGCTTTGGTTTGCAATCTCTGTCCCAGGAATCACATTAGAAGCCCCACTAGTTGTGTCATGTAAAACTAGACTGGACAAAACACTCAAAGTACTGGAGGGAACATTCCTACATTGGCAGAAAGAGCGAGGATGAACAAAATGATCCAGTAGGTCCCTTTTCACCTCTATTACCCCATGTTCAATGGGGAAAAGTATCAAACATAAATGAAGGAAGCACCAGCTCCACTGCATCTTTCCCTTCTGTCCCATTCCCTCTGACCCTGCAGAAATACTCAATGGGTGCACCAAAGAGGTTGAGCTAGTGAAGAGGGCAACTCTGAACAGCATCATCCTCCTCAGCCCCAAAGGCAATGTGCCATGTAAGGCAGTATAGTCTCAAAGCACTTTTGGAAGGGCTTCTATAGAACTGGGAGACAATATCAAAAAGCCAGCATTCAGCTTGCTCAACACTATCTTATTCTGGTGCCCATATGTACCCTGAAACCTGCAGCTCTCTGCCCCGTGCACGCTTTTCCATCTTTCTTTGTTTTCAGTGTCCTGTGCTTGTCTTCATGTTTACTTCAAGGGCCTAACAATTTATTCCATTTTTTAAAAACTATGGTTTCTTTAAAGTTTTTCACCCAAAATCATTATGAGATTTCTCTGTATGCGACTATGTAAATAACTTCAAATAACTATTTCAAATAGCATTTTTAAGATCTTTGGGGGCTCAGGCACATGCATCCTCACTTTCATGAGATTCTTGCTGTAGCTTTCTGAATATTGCAGCAAGTTGGCTAAAGGGCTGGCAGCAGCTTCCATCCTAAACTCTTGATCTACCCTCCATGTTTGTGATGGCAAATCTCCAGAAACAAGGAAGACATGGTGGCGGCAAAATGAATCTATTATTCCTATTCGACAATCTGAAAAAACCCAATCTGGAGATACCTGAGTGAGATTACATTTTTTTTTCCAAAGTAAAAATTAATTTACACTCTGTGGCCTCAGCAGACGTGAAGTTAACAAAGATGAGTGGCTATATGGGATTTCACACATCTTTCAGCTAAACTGGCACTGCAAATACAAATTCAAGTACATTGAGATGTTGTGTGGGTTTGTGCCACTCCCTGGAGGACTTCAGGCCCATAAATCAATGAATGAAAGAAAGCAAAATTAGAATCCTCTTTCTGATGTACATTTTCCTTGAGAAATAAAAAAAGCTTAAATTCTGCCTGAAGGATTTTACTCTCCTGAGACCTGACTGTGAACATATTTGCCGCATTCCCCCCGTCCCTCCCTGTTCTTATAAGCATGCTGCTGTAACTCATTGCTCTCTGTGCAATGTTAATGGATACCCACATTCCACGTAACTCTTTAACTCCATTTCATACCATACTTGTAAATTGCTTGGGCTTATTAGGACATCAGAAAATGCTCTGGAGCCAGGAAATGCTTCTTACATAGAGGAGTGCTATGCAAAATGAAGGGCCTGGATAAGATCAGGCCTCAGTGCTCTCTCTTTTAGGCAGCTGGGTTATCTAATTACTCTGAGGGCAGGTCTACACTACCATTTATGTTGATCTAACTTACATCACTCAGGTGTGCAAAAAAGACACACACATACACGCACACACGAGTGATGCAAGTTACAGTGACCTAAGTGCTGTCCACACCAGCACTATGTTGGCAGGAGACGCTCTCTCACCAACATAGCTTCCACCTCTCGTGGAGGTGGAGTAATTATGCTGACGGGACAGCACTCTCCTGTTGGCATAGAGCGTCTTCACCAGACATGCTGCAGCTGCGCCAATGTAGCGCTTCTAGTGTAGAACTTCCCTGAGTCTCATGATAATTACACCTGAAAGGTAGGTGTAATAATTTTCACATCGTAGGAAATGTTGTTATTTAATGAACATTTGATCAGCCAGGGAAAAAAAAAAAAAAACAGTACTTCCAGAACACTTATTTAGAGAGCATTCTTTAAGTATAAAAGGTATCCTGAGAAATGGTGCTAGAGAATAGGATGAGTCAAGCAAATATTTCTGTTGCAGGAGAGACTCAACATTACAACTAGTGCAAACAAATGTCTTTCACTTACCAGAATGCATAGACAGAAGAATTGAAACTGTAAGCCAGACTTGACTACAACATTGACTGCAACACTCATTTGCTGCAGCATCACATCAGGGAACTTTTTTGTTGCGGTTTATTTTAATCTTTTCCACTGCACTGGAACTTTTCTAAGATAGTAACAAGAACAACAGTGCCCTCCAACTGTGGAAATGCACTGAAGCAGCTGAACACAAGAGAAGCACATTCCATTTATGCCTTTAACTTATGATTGAACATGTACAAAGCATAACTGTGTAAAACAGAGTCCCTGTGATAATATTGTCTAATTCCAACTGCTCTGTGAATCTATTCAAACCCCAATCCCCTGCCAGCTCGCTGCTGAGGGGACTCATGCTTTTATGGAACTTTCTCCTCTTGAAAACGATGAATCCATTTCAAGAACCAATGGATAATCTGAAGGGAAATATAGGCTATTTCTTTGTGCTCTGTGAAATGACAGCTTGCAATTATTACTCCAAAATTTTCCTTTTTGACTGAAAAACTAAAAATGTATGTGTGTGTGAGTGAGAGAGAGAGACAGAAAAAAAATCAGGATCATTTTTGAAAATTCACAATGTGAAAATTTCAATGTAAAGTTTTCACATTTTGCTCTGAATCTTTCTCACCCCTCTAGTGTTTAAGGGTGGGATCCATGAAGGCACTTAAACCGAGGGTTTAGACACTGAAACCCCAGGTTTGGCTCTACTGCAACATTTCCACCAAACCATATAGGTGCTTAATTCATTTGGCACATAAGTTTTCAGGGTAAGAGTTCCCTTGGCGTCTATGTTCCTGCCTCTGGGCATTCACACTGCTACTTCCCTGTAGGTGTCTGGATGTCTATCTCCTGCCTCCACCCCAGAGTGATTCATGAACCAGGGAAAGATGTGTTCAGCCACCTAAGTCACATTTTCAGAGGCCACCTACTGGATCAGGTACCGTTCAAAATCTGGGTACCATCTCCTCCTCTGGCCATTTTGTGTGAAGCAAGGTAGGTGCCTAACTCATTCCATCATGAAACTTCTCTAGGTGCCTAACTTGCCTGAGTAAAGGTGGTGGGTTCCTGTTAATGGATCACTAAACAAAGCTAGGCAATTTATTCCAGTGCTTAACTACCCTGACAGTTAGAAAGTTTTTCCTAATGTCCAACCTAAACCTCCTTTGCTGTAATTTAACCCCATTGCTTCTTGTACTATCTTCAGAGATTAAACATTAAGTTAGATGTCCAATTGCTACTAAACTTTTTGGTGAAAACTGAAACAAAAGTCATTTAGCACTTCTACCAGTTCCACATTTTCTGTAATTTATTTTCCCACCTCATCGAGTAACAGGCCGACCCTGTCCTTGGTCTTCCTCTTGCTTCTAAGGTATTTGTAAAATATTTTCTTGTTACCCTTTATGTCTCTAGTTAGTTTAATCTCGTGTTGTGCCTTGACCTTTCTAATTTTGTCCCTACATACTTGTGTTATTTGTTTATATTCATCTTTTGTAATTTGACCTAGTTTCCACTTTTCGTAGGACTCTTTTTTTGAGTTTCAGATAATTGAAGATCTCCTGGTTAAGCCAGGGTGGTCTCTTGCCATACTTCCTATCTTTCCTATTCAGTGGGATAGTTTGCTCTTGTTCCCTTAATACTGTCTTTTTGAAAAACTGCTAACTCTCTTGAACTGTTTTTCCCCTTAGACTAGCTTTCCCTGGGATCTTACCTACCAACTCCCTGAGTTGCTAACGTCTGCCTTCTTGAAATCCATTGTCTTTATTGTGCTGTTTTCCCTCCTACCATTCCTTAGAACCATGAACTCTATCATTTCATGATCACTTTCACCCAAGCTGCCTTCTGCTTTCAAATTCTCAACCTGTTTCTCCCTATTTGTCAAAATCAAAACTAGAACAGCCTCTCCCCTAGTAGCTTTCTTCACCTTCGGAAATAAAAAATTGTCTCCAGTACATTCCAAGAAGTTGTTGGATAATCTGTGCCCTGCAGTATCATTTTCCCAACAGATGTCTGGGTAGCTGAAATTCCCCATTACTGTGAATTTGATGAATTTGTTAGTTGTTTATAAAAAGCCTCATCCACCTCTTCTTCTGGTTAGGTGGTCTGTGGTTGACCCCTTACTGTGACATCGCCCTTGTTTTTTTACCCCTTTTATCCTTACCCAGTCTTTCAACAAGTCTGTCTCCTATTTCCATCTCAACCTCAGTCCAAGTGTATATATTTTTGATATATAAGGCAACACCTCCTCCCTTTTTCCCTGCCTGTCCATCCTGAGCAAGCTATATTCTATTATATCAATATTCCAGTCATGTACACAGTCATATTATACACACTTCTCCCCCAGAAAGTAGTAGACACCTTTCCCTAGATAGAAACACCAGTAGATTTTTTGAGGGATTATCCTAGAAAACAACTTTGTTCTACTTGTCTAAAATAATCAAGTACAGCTATAGGGCATTTGCCAAACTGCTAGTGTTTATGCCAGTGCTAACTACAAATTTAACAATGTTGCAATCTGATCTGTATTAATTCTGGGACAGAAAAGCACTTTAAACTTGGCTCAAAAGAGCTGAATCTCACACTCAAATGTAATAATTATTCTCGCTCCTATGCAAACAACAGGAGTAAGCACTTTTTTAATTTGAAAAAAAAAGATATGCTTTCATGAGCTACACTCTGAATAGTTCAAAAGCCAAACCCTTAAACCCTGCAGATTGTTTAAGAATGAATGCTCGTTACCTCTGACACATGTATATTGACATGCATTCCCTAGTGTCATGTGCCCAATTTCAAAAACACCATTATAAAGTCACAAGGTATGTGCACTTGAGTGTGACCATACAAATTACCAAGAAATTACACATTCATCTTTGTGAAAACATGGCTTTGGAACTTCACATTTTGTTCCTTCTTGCTCATCATAAACTTGCTAAAGAGACAGACTTCTCGATATTTTTTTCCCAGACACAACATTGAACAGATTTGGACTTAAGCAAATTTTTAGTGACTGTTGGTTAATAGCATAGCATTCAGGAAGCTTTCCAACACCCATGTAGGGATGAGTCTCATCCTGGCAGACTTTTCATCATACATCTGGGAATATGGGGCTAAATTCAGCTCTGCGGCTTATCAGGAATGCTGGCTAATAATGGGCAAATCTAACAATGCATCTACTGAATAGCAGGAATACTAGTTGCTATCCAGGAATTTCTGAATATGAATCCAAAAGCTATTCAACGAATGGATATTTGCTTCACCCATACAGCAGAGACAAGCTAGGAGTGCTGATCAACTCCCCTAACTCTCTGCCAGCAAATCACCCTTTGGGCTGATGGCCAGGGTCAGCATCAATCCTCACCTTGAATAAGCAGGGCAATGCTGAGCAAAGATTCCTAGAGCATGGCAACTCTCTTTTCCTTGTCCTCTACAGGAAGGAGCAGAAAAAGCCTCATGACCACCACACACCTGGGCCTGTGTGAGGATGAGGAGAAAAATTGCAGGCTTCCACAGGGAGGTGAACAAATACTAGCCCTCTCCCCTCCACAAGACAGAGAAGGTTTCAATTAGGCCAGGCAGGAGAGAGCATGGGACTTTCTTGTCAGTAAAGAAGGTCTGTTTTTCCTGCATATGAAGGCTGAGGGCTCCATGCTGCTGCTCTGTCTCCTTTTCTTGCAAAAGGGCATGAGATGAGGTGTACAGAACCCACACTGGGCAGACATACAGGTGAAAGGTTGATAGTCTGGCCTGTCCAAAGGGGCTATAGTTCTTCAGTGCAATACCTGCCAGAAGCATCAAGCCTGGAAGGAGGGGAAGATTGAGAAGGGAACATAAGAGAGACGAAAGGAAACTGGCTGCAGGGATTTGACAGCCCTGGTCAGCAGAGGATCTTTCTTGTAGGTTTGGAAGGAGGTCCAGGGGCCTGAGAACTGCAGCCCGCCTAGAAGAAAGAGGAAGAGCAGCAAGAAGGCTTCCCTGAGGAGAAGAGAATCCCAGGCTGTTCATGCTGGCTTCTGTAATGGCCAGTCATCCCTCTCTTGACATAACACTGTTCCA
This sequence comes from Malaclemys terrapin pileata, assembly GCF_027887155.1. Lineage (NCBI taxonomy): Eukaryota > Metazoa > Chordata > Testudines > Emydidae > Malaclemys > Malaclemys terrapin. The sequence continues at coordinate 79,448,496 of NC_071511.1, read as the reverse complement.
GAGTATATGTGGCTTGTCCTGCGTAGCTACCACAATTGGGCAGCACACATGTGCTGTTGTTTCACATACTGTACATGGTATATACAATATCCATTACAAGAAGTTAAACCAGGCTAAAATCTTTGGTCTTTAAAACCACATGGCAAAACTTATCTGTAATGGAGTTTAAGGCATTGCATTAGCTGCATTTCTTTACCTATTAGGACTAAGTCATCTGAGTGATGGACCCTCCTTACCTTTTCTGAATTTGATCATGAATAAATTTGGCTGTGCAAGTGAATCTACTTTTTAGTCTAATTGCACTTACAGTATAATGAAAATGTGTATATTTTCTGATTGATGTGATATGTAACTAAATGTGTGTGCAAATTATTTCATAAATAACCCTGTCCTCAAAATGGTGTTCTGCCAAGGGGGAAGGGAGTCTCCCAGGAGAAAAAAACAAAACAAAAAACAAACTAAAAACTATCTTTATATTCCCAGGGGTTTTTTTTGGTTTGTTTTTGTATTTGTTTGTTTGTTTTGTTCCTGTAAAATTTTGCATAAAGTTTTGTTACTTTCAATTGTTTACACTTTCCCCTGATTATTTTGGCATCCATGATTCACTGATTTTTTTCAATCCATAGCTGGTTCTAAAATTTATCCAAACTCTCCAGCCCTAAAGCAGCCTAATCAAATCAAATACCTAAAACAACTTGTCCCAATGTTACTTTCTCAGTTTATTACAACTAATTTGATGGTACCCAGTAGGGTAATATCTGCCCTATCTGTGAAATATCACAGCTATTTGCAAGTAGATCGCAAAACGCTACACAGAGTCTTTGTAAATTTGAGAAAACTCTAGTTTCCCTGCAAACAAGTAAAAGTTCACATTTTCAGGCACCTTTGCATTTGAAGTTGAAAGTTCAAGGATTAACAAACTGCTTCAATAAACTCCTCCCAGTACTAGATTCATCTACATTAAAAAGACTACTTGTTTGAGTCTCTGAATTACAGCTCTTAGAACAAGACCACCTGAGGATAATGATCAGCTGATTTAATTTTTAATCAGCCTTTAACAGCCTTTATATTCTTCTAAATTAAGCCCATTTTCATTAGTTTAATGACAGAACACCTCTGAAAAGTGAAAAGGTCATTGAACCTTTGGAAGTATATGTATGCCAAAACTTCAACTAAACCTAGGCGGCCTTTTTACTGCTTGTCAAGGGATTTATTTAATATAAATATGAACAATTGCTCATTTCTATAGTCAAATAAAATAGACTATAAAGGGTTTATCATCTCATCAATATGTGTCAACTTCCATGTGAGACTTCCATAAGTACTGTATTCTGAGTATACTTTGGAGGGACAGTATAAGCATCTCTTCACACAGGACCCAACATGCAAGGTGCTGAGAACCCATTGACTTCAATAGATTTTGGGAGTACTCTACATCTCACAGGGTTGGGTCTATGGTACATAATGTCATGGTAATAGAAGAACTGAACCTTCCTTGTCATATGAAGGGCTGAAGGATTTGGCTCCTAGGCAGTACTGTATGAGATTTCTGTATTCGGTTCTGATGTGTATTGGTCACTATTCCAATATCAAATTATGGAACTGTACACACTCCCACAGTATATTGTGTATCCCACACATTGAAATAGACCATGCTATTGATTTTTAATGTCTTTTTAATCCATTTTCACCAATTTTGTTTTTAAAACTGGATTAGTCTGGTAGCTTGTAGAACAGATTTTAGACTAAAAGGATGATTTACACACCTTTCAGGTGTTTTTATAATGGAATATAATATGAACAAACAGAGCTACCACCAAGGCTTGAAAAATCCACTTGGAGAATGGGAAGCGTACCTCAATGAGGGAGGAAACCACTACCTTCAGGATTTCAGCTATTTTTTGTTCAGCTTCCACCCAGTTGTAAAGATAAGTATCCAAACATAAATAGATTGTAAACTAATTCAGTGTTATCTTCCTAAATCTGCAATCCCAGTGTCTCTGCTGCTGCTCATAGCTTTGCAAATGTAGGGTGAAATTAATGAGACTCTAGCCAATTTCACTGACACCCAAGGTGTTCTGACTAGCAGCAGTGCAAATGACCAACTTTATGTGGCTGCTAATCCAGGAGAAAGAAGGCTCAGTGGAGAGGACAGAGGTGTACTGTGTGATGTGGAGCCTACTTCCTTTTCCTACACATCACATCTCTGGGTGGGGTCCACTGACTCCTCCACAGAGCAGCAGTTGATATCCAAGGATCTCGGTTGAGTGTCCCAATCCAAATTTGTGACCCTCACTGTGGTCCTGGTTTTTTCATTATTTGCCTAAAGGAATGAGTTGTTTTCTGGGTTCTGTGGCCCACTCCCCTCATTTGAGGCAGCAGGCATGTAGCTTTGAGTGGGCTGTGGAGTCAAATAGGCTTGTGCAGCTGCTGCTGTTTGGGGAAGCTCAGAGGAGAAACAAAGGCAGACACCAGGATTTATTCACAGGGGGAAGAAAACGGTGAGCAGTTGCAATTTTCACCATGTTAAAGTACAAGCACATTGTAGAAGGACAAATTCACCCTTTTCTGGAATCTTGTTTGACTGGTAATTCAAATAAGAAGAACACAAACACAAGCCTTACCCTATGTTTTCTCCCCAGACACAATTGCTCCCAGGGCTTCCTGTACGACCTTCCCCTGACTGTCCTCAGTTATTTCTAAGCAGGGTGTAATACTATGCTCAAGCCCCAGCTCCGCCCCTTAGAATCTTGTGAAGCTGACACTCTGCATGCACCTGCCATAGGGAGTCAGCAGAATTTACTCAGCAGCTGTGTGCAGGGTATAACTCCTGCTAAGACGGTGAGCCAATAGAAGAGTGCTACATCCCCCTGTAGGGACAGAACTTGCTACCCCATTACAAGACTCAAAAAGAGTAGGCTGAAATTAGGGGCAGAGTAACCAGAAACCACCCCACAAGCCTTTTCCCAGCCAGCAGGCTTGGAGTGCGGGGGGAGGATGTACAGTAGTAGAGATCACTCACAGCATCTGGGGAAAAGCAGAACAGGAGACAGAACAGAAAGCCCCTTTTCTCTTCAGCAGCTAGAAGAAAAGGTAGCTTCAACTGCATAGCTCTAGACAGAGAAGAAATAAGTACTTCCAGGCAGAACCCAGGGGCAGCACCCTCTCTCCCTTTTCCCAGCAGCTGGAGGTGGTTGTGGGATAAGAGTTCTCATCAGGGTACTAGCCTGACCTTCACTGATCAGAGTGGGCTCATCCTCTGTACTTCTGTCTGGCTAATATGTATAGTCCTCCAGCTAAGGCATTGGTAACTATCACTTTACACTGCTCTATAGTGTGTTCATCAAGTATTAAGGGCCCAATATTGAAGAGGTGATGAGCACCTTCTGCTCCCATGGACCTCATTGCATGTGGAGGATAATAAGCACCTGCTAAGACTGAGCTCTAACTATTCTTAGATATGCTTCCACTTCCCCTTGTATTCAATGGGCATTGAACACTCATATCAAAAGGACAGCATTTGACCCATGTTCACAAATTCCATTTAACCAGAGCAGTTCTTTGGACTTCAGTTGTTTCTCTGAGTCTCTTGTGTATATTTACATATGCAAAGTGAGCTTATGAATCCTCCCTAATTTACATACCATGCCAAATAAAAAATTCTCTATGCCCAAATTTTATTGGCAGCAACATGTACTTTACTTTCCTATCAAATCAATATAATTATATGGCTAAAATGCATCCTTATGCACAAATCACTTCTATGAAAAATAAGTTCCCTGAACAATGAGGAATTTTGATCATAGATTTGTGAAATCAAAATGAGTTTGATATTTCTTTCAAAATTGCTTTAAAACTTCCTCACAGTGAGAAGGAAAATATTCTTTTTCAAGTACAAGGGAAAGTCAAAGCTACATATGTATGTGTATCAAGAATACTGGAAATATACTATATTGTTAGCTGTTACAGAAACTGGTAGTTATCCTGAATGAATCAAGCAATTAGCTTATTTTTGTCCAGTAAAAACAGTTTTTTAATATAAACATATAAACTAGCAAACTTCCCCTTTTTACATTCTCAGAGGAATCATTGACAGCAGTTCTCTTTCCAGTCCAAAAAATATAGCCCTATTGAGATATACTAAAAAAAAAAAAAAAAAAAATAAGGGGGAAGGGGAGGTTTCACTATTTAGCATTAGCAACACTGATTTATAAGTTGAAAGTCTGAATATTTTACTATTTAAAATATTTGTTAGCCTTCATCTATTTTGGAAGAAGCTGCCATCTATCTATTTCCACCCCATAAATCACAACAAAATGATTAAATATATTATACATAGCAATTAACATAGGACTTTGATCTTTTCCAGAATTTATTCAGGAACTGCTATAGCATGAAGATAACACACAGTTGACTGCTTCCAAATAGGAAAAACTCCCAGAAATAAAGAACTTCTGGTTTAAATTAAAACAAGGACTAGGTTTCCAAGGGCATGTGATCATTAATTTATAAAGGCCCTGACGTACTTATCAGGTGACATTAATGGAATCACTGACCTGTATCAAAAGCTGTGGAAAGAAACCCTTGTGTTCTTTGTAACTAATAGATTGGTGCCGTATCTTAGACACAGAGACTACACTAACTTGCTTTAGCCTACTAAATAGCTATACCTAGTATGATAAAATGAGGTGTTTGATGGAATCCCCAGAAACCTCTGACTGCAAATGATGTAAGCAAGTGAAACTAGGTAACTAATAATAATCATAAAAATTCCCATCATAAGTGTAAAATAGGTAGCTCTGACTCCACCTTGTGTTGCCTAAGCCTGAACTATCTCTTCTAAGCTCTGAAGAAATGGCCCAATTTCTCCACCTACTGCTTTAGCATAGAAGTTCAAACTATATTTCACCAGTGGGAAGAGACCAAATATTATGATGCCAAAAGAGTCTGCCATCTATGCACTAGGGAGTCCTCTGGTTTCATTACAAGGGAAGTCTCCCTCAGACTGAAATCTATTCCTCTGTATCTGCCAGTGAAAGATAATGATAAACTGAGAAGCAGTTAAAAAAAAATCATGTGCTCTTGATTAGGCAGGAAAAATGCTTCCAAGACAGAAAACAAGGGAACTAGGGGCCTGATTTTCAGAGGTGTTGATCATCTGCAGTTCCAGTGGCCTTCAGCTGGAGGTGTGGATATTCAGCCCTTCTGAAAATAGCACAGGGAGTTATACAAAGAAATCCATAATGGTCAGTTACACTGGAAGTAGATAAGGGATGAAGCCAAACAGGATGTTGAAATTAGATTAGAAACTGCCTTAAATTAGACATTAAAATATATTTTAGAAAGCTGCACCAAACTGTCCATTGGAGTTCTTATGAATAATTACCTATTGTTTCAAACAGCAGTGTTGTATTAAAGCTCCAGTGGTGTCACGAGAACTTTACAGAGCTCGTAACTCCATGAGTGGCCCTCAAAAAATATTGTCACTTTTGAATTTAAAAATAAATAGATAATGTTTCTTCCCCTGTCTGCAGTCAGCTTCTGAATGCGGCAGACATTGAGGTCATCCAACTGCAAATATGTAGTCATCAAAGGCCAGTAGAAAGTTTTTAAGGGCACCACTTTATACTTGCAGTCACATGTTCCAAGGAGATGTTAGCAGCCAAATTGCAAAAGGAGAAGCGCCCAAGTTGTTAAAGAGATGATCAGGGGCAGCCCTAGACTAGCTGCCAGCTACTGTCACCCTAGGTGAACCATGCAATCGGTGCCCCCCACCCCCAAACCACAAGGGCAGATATAGGCTGAGGTTTTTGGTAAACTGGGAAACATTTTGCCCCTTTTTTCCTTTTAATGTTTTTTAAGCCTTTTTTTAAAACAGGGGCTTAATTATTTGGTTTGTCCGTCAGTCCATCTGTCCAACCAATGTTTCTGAGATCAGATAAAATAGAGACAAGAAATTTTCAGAATAGATTTGTACACGACAGCTAGATGATATTTCAGTCCGATTTCAAATAAAAATGCATTAAAAATGTTAATTATAATTTTTATTATTACAAATCCAAAATCATCCATTATGCTATCCTGCTTTAACTGCCATTACCACCACATCCAATAAAGAAAGAAATAAGAAAACTCTTCAATTAACTTTAACCTGTATTTACAAAACACTCCGAATAAAAAACACACTGTACTCTTAAAACATGACCTTTCTTGCTTTAAATTTTGAAAATTCAGTCACTAGTTCTTTTAGATTCAGTTTACCAGCTATTTCATGCTCTATTGACATGGTGGCAAGTCCAACAAGTCTCTCTTGCACCACTGTTGAACGCAGATATGTTTTTATCAATTTTAACTTTGAGAAGCTACGTTCCCCACTAGCTACGGAAACTGGCAAAGTTAAAAGAATGCGTAGAGCTATACAAATGTTTGGCAATTTGTCTGTGAGTTTATTTTCACAAACAAACTTCAGTACTTCTTCAGGAGTTGAATGTTTCTTAAGTCGTCTTGAAAAAGCCTGAAGCTCACTACACAAATCTGTAGCATCAATGTCTTTTGAATTTTCATGAGTCAATGCCGACTCCAGTTTTATACAAAATTCTCTTACCTGTTTTGCTGTTTTCTTTTGCAAGCTGTGGATATCATATAGAAAGCCAAATATTGACTCTAGCTGCTGCATCTGTTGAAATCTTTGTCAACCGAGTGAATAGCCATATCAAGGACTGCAAAGTAAAAATTCACTTTGAACCTTTGTTTTGGGTTCTGAATGGGTGTGTCTTGTCCTTCATACAAAAACTGCTGTTTCTTTTGCCAAATGCAAACTGGCTCTGGTTCAAATTCTGTAGGAAAGCTATTTCTTCAGCAAGCTTCAGCAAACAGTGTTCTTTCAAACCCTTCATCACTTCTGAATTCCTCCAGAATATTTTTAGTTTGCTGCAGTTTTTGAATAGCAGAATGTATGTTCAAGTTCTTTTCCTGAAGTTGCTTACTAGTGAGGTTAATCTCGAAAAGGATATTATGCCACAAAATGAGTGAAGTCACAAATTTGAACTTGGAAAGGCTATTTGCAAGAGCTTCTGCATCTGAACGTGCCGTATTGCCAGTAAAGGTAGTATCATCAGAAATTTAAATTAGGGCATCATAAATGTTTCCAAGTTCATAGCAAAGAGGCTTCAAAGCATCAGTGCGACTCTCCAATCTTCTCTGACTAAGTGGTTTCACAGTTAGAAAATTCACAAGACAAGTCAGAATCTCCCAACGGTGTGTTGAGCCTGTGAAAAATACATAAACACGTTGCAAAGAAACTGCTTGCCTCCAAACTGCATCTAGCAGCATCATTCACAACAAAATTCAGAGAATGCGGACTGCAAGGAACGAAAAAGGCCCTAGGATTGATTTCCATCATTCTCCATTGCACCATTGTTTTTACCCTTCATATTACTCCCATTATTATAGACTTGGCCACGTAAGTTTTCAACAGATGACATTGTTTCAAGCTCTTGTAGAATAGTTTCAGTCATAAATGCTCCAGTCTCCTTCTTCAGTGGTACGAAACCCAAAAAATGTTCCTTTATGAGCATTTCAACATTATCTTCATCTGCAGACTTTCCATATCCACAAAATGAATGATCATTGTCATTTGCTTAATATGACTCACATCTGGTGTACAGTCCAGTATTATTGAAAAGTATTTTGCAGAATGGGCAGCTTCTACAATTTTCTTTTTAATGGCATTTGCTAGGATTGGAATCAGTTCATTCTGCATATTTTTTCCTAAGTAATGAACCTGTGTTTCATTATCAGTTATTTTACGTTGATGCTCCTTCATGACTGGATCAAACAAAGCTAGGTATTCAACAAATTTTAAAAAGTTTCCATTATCTGGAGTGTATAAATTTTCATTTCTACCGTGGCCGCGGAATGCTACATTTTGCCCACTGAGAACTCTCACTAAAGCAATCAAATGCTCTAATATTTGTTGCCAATATTCTTCTTTTTCCTTGATCACACGTAAATTTTCTTTGATAGTTTTTCTTCTTTTCAATTGTAACTCAAGTTCTTTCCAATTTTGAAAACATTCCAAATGTTCTTTACTTCTTTCATGTGAAGAGAGAATTGAAGATATGTTTTTTCCAGTCCTTTGAACCATTTTCAGTAAGTGATGTACCAATTGCTTGATTTCTATACAACTTGCAGCAAAAGCAAAACACAAGGTCCTTTGACACTGAATATTGTAACCAGTTTTGATTAATTTCTTCCCCATTAATGAGTTTCCTCTTGTAATGCTGAGGAGAGAATTTTCTTTTATTTCCATCCTTAGGGAAGGGAAACTCATGAACTTGTTCGGGTCCATGTTCCATGATAATTTGCTGCACACAGTCATCACATCTGGGCCATGAAGCTGGGTCCCCATACTATAACTTGTTTGTAACTTCCTCATCCTTTCTTCCTTCTACTTCATTTACTTCAATTTCTGCATGTGTCTCTGAAGGTGAGTACATTTTCTCCACTTCCATATCAGTCTGATGCTGTGAGCTGCCTTCCTCTAGAAGTAAGTTTCCAACATCTTCAGTTTCCAAACTACTTTTTTGTGGATGTGAGCTACCCTCATTTCGAAGTAATATACCTTCATCGTGATGTTCCAAACTGCTTCCATGTGGATGTGAGCTAACCTCCTCTCCTTCATCTGGATGCTGTGAACTGCTTCCATCTTTATTTGGATTAAAGAGAATATTTCAGGAAGGATCCCTGCTGTTTTGCTTGGTCCTTTTCCTTCTCAGCCTTTCGTTTATGATACTCAGCTCCTGAGGGTTTTCTTTTTCCTCTTTCTGCCATGGGGCATTTGAATATTGTTATGTACTGTGCTCCCTACAGCAAACATTATAGCGTTAAGGATGGCTGACACAACACATGGTTGGCGATTTAAACCACATTGCAGCCATCCCAACACGTCTTTTCACTGCTTAAAGGTTCAATGATTAGTAACATACACTCACTTACCTATTAAAATAGTTAGTTACAGCACTTACATGGAAACAAAATGACCTTTTTCGATGTTATAACCCGACGCCGGTTGTTTGGAAAGTAATCCCCTTCCTCACGGTTACCCACTTGGAGTGTGATGTCATCACTTTCATAGTCTATTAAGCGTTAACACTGTTACTTTTCTTTTATGGACCTTATTTATTACATGTGAACCAGTTATAATAAAAAAAAGTTCATAATTATACAGCCCGATAATAACACTAAGGTTTACTAATGCTTAAAGATACTCACATTTTGTATTTATAATGCTGAAAGATTTCAGAGTGGTAGCCTATTAGTCTGTATCAGCAAAAAGAACAAGGAGTACTTGTGGCACCTTAGAGACTAACAAATTTATTTGAGCATAAGCTTTCGTGGACTAAAACCCACTTCATCGGATGCATGCAGTGGAAAATACATTAGGAAGATATATATACACAGAGGACATGAAAAAATGGGTGTTGCCATACTAACTATAACGAGAGTAATCAGTTGAGGTGGGCTATTATCAGCAGGAGAAAAAAAACTTTTGTGGTGATAATCAGGATGGCCCATTTCCAACAGTTGACAAGAAGGTGTGAGTAACAGTGGGGGGGAGGAATTATTATAATACTGAAAGATGTTATTCTTTATTCTTTGGCACCAAGAAACACAATTTTCCACAGTATTCGCTCGATTCTTAACCCTCTACCTGTGACGTGTGTTAAAATGACCGTTTGACATGTATCAACTCACAATATCGCCGCTCTACATGAATTTCCAGCTATGCAACCTTGATGTATATTTGAGTTAGGTGTCCCTAGCATTGCAGCTCTTGCCGCTGGCAGATGTGTTTCATTGTAGCTGAGTTATTGCTTATTAAAAATTGCAGCGTGGGTCATCTTCGCAAATTGAAATTTTTTTTTGCTAAAATATTATTTATTTTTGAAGTAAATAAATGATTTGACATATTAATAAATTCTCAGAAATGTAGAGAAATGACTTATAATTCATATTCCTTCTGTACATGCACAGGAATTGAAATAATGACATCTTCATTATTTTATTTGTAATTTTTTCATCTTTTTCATTTTTTTTTTCATTTTTTCCCCCAAATTTTATTTTTTTCCTTGAATTTGGCATCCCATTTAACTTGGCACTCTAAGCGACCGCCTAGTTCACCTATATGGACAGGTCACCCCTGGAGATGATTTAGTTTTGGGGGGCCTCCCCATGTCATTTCATGTGTATGTGTGTAGTACTAATCTTTACTAATGATATCAGTCTGGAGAAAATGACTCTAATACCAGAAATTGGAGACTCTTTTCTCCCCCTTTGATGTTGGGGATCCTCTAGGTATCTGCTGATGCTGGAAAGTGTATCTGCAATTTGAGTTATGCTGTAGGGATCCAGTGCTAGAGGATTATTATAAAATCTGATTGCTCAGTAGCTAATTAAATACTGAATTCTGGGGAACCCCCTTTATATTTGGGTGTCAACCAAAATCGGCTGCATTTCCAGCACAGGGCAGCATGGACAGCGAGTTAGGGAGACTTAGATGAGGGATTTCTGAAATCATCAGAAAGCTTTTCCATTGTCATTAAAGTGGGTCCTTGAACTTTGGTGCAGTAGGTCTGAGTTAAGCAGGACCTGAGGGGAAGAAGTGTAATAACATGCCCAGACTTGTAAGGGGAATGGTCTAAACTGAAGACTAACTGAACACATTACCCCTAGCTACCGAGTCCACAGATGCATTCAGCAGCATTGAGAGTGATCACAGGTGCCACCAGACTCCTTGTTGTTTTTGTAGATACAGACTAACACGGCTACCCCCTGATACTTGACACCATGCAAGGCACTAAATTTAGCCGTATGGAGTGGAAATCCATCAACCTCTACAAAAAACTTGCACAGATACAGACAGACATCATCTTCCTCTCCAACTGTTAGTCTTTAAGGTGCCACCAGACTCCTTGTTGTTTTCACAGAAATACCTGCATCCTTTTCCCACCCCAGTCCAGCCACCCTGAAGGTCCCCAAAGCATACTCTGCTAAGTAAATAAATACAAACTTGAATGAACAGATATCAAAGAAAAATTTCCAGGAGAAAATTAATTGCTTCTCTTCTAATAATTATTGCCATATGTTTATTGCTTATTTTACTGAGGCTTTTTTTTTCAACTAGTTATATTCATAAGAACATGGCAAAATGATATCTAATGTGTGCATGTTGCATACTAAAAATAAATTATGTGAATGTATTAATTGCCCTTGTGTTATTTTACTCTTACAGTGAAATCTAACAAACTCCAAAGTGCACATACTCCAAAGCCGATAAATGCATGATTATATGATGTCTGGTGGGGGGCAGAGATTTTATTCCTGTTCTTTATGGAGAGCAAAGTACAGATGGCCCGGTTTTAACTGAAATGGGGCTGTCATTTTATCTCAGCAGGAAGGCCTCTGTATTCTTACAGGTCAAACAGTTATTTTTAGCAGTGTGGAGCTGTGAAAACGAGTGACATCACTGCTTCATTCATCTGCATTCTTCCTGCAAGATAAATTGTCTGTCACTACTAATCCAGACAACCAGTAACAGGAAATAGTTTCTAATTAGACACATATCACATTTATTTATTAGAAGAGCGGTATTGCTGCAATGTATTTTATTATGTGTTTAGTAGACATAGAGAAAAACCTAATATTTGGGGGAGATAAAATTTCAGTTCTTAGAATGTAATCTACTGTAAAATCATGCTATATCTTGTAGGCACCTTTCAAGGAAATGTACTAATTACTGAACCTCACTGGCCATTTAATTGATTTTATTGATTCCATTTATTTTAGTTTATTAAAATGCACATATCCATAACTGTATTGATATGCAGCATCTTAAGAAAGGCCATTCAAAGAATTGCACTGTGGCTGAATATAATGTTACAAGGCTCCAGGGACAATAGGCAGGTAATTATTTTAACTCATTGAACAGTGTTCTAGGCAGAGCTGGTATTGCCATCTATTAAGGTTGCCTTACACATCCCATTATAATAATCTGTTTTCAGATGCTTATAACTTTGCCAAACTATAATTTTGAGGTCTAAAATTTTCCATGGCAGATGTCTGATTCAGGCTGAATTATTTTGGAAAATAGAGCCAGAATTGTTTCTGTGAAAGAGGCTAGGGAAAAATATATTTCCATTCTGAAAACTGACCATTTATTCCTACCCTTTGTTTCCTATCTTTTAACCAGTTACCAGTGGAGGGAACAGGGGGAGCAATAAAAAAAAAAGGTGCCACCCACTGCGGCGCTTTTACTCACCCGGTGGCGCTCTGGTAGTGGGCCCTTCACTCGCTCCGGATGTCTTCGGCGGCACTGAAGGTCCCGCTGCCGAAATGCCGCCGAAGGCCTAGAGCGAGTGAAGATCCCGCTGCTGAAGTGCCGCCAAAGACCCGGAGCGCCACCGGGTGAGTAAAATAAAAGCGCTGCAGCGGGTGGTGCCTTTTTTTTTAAATCATTCCCCTGGGTGAGTACAAAGGCGCCAGGAAATTGACAAAGTGCCACTAGTGCTCAGTGGGGGAGTGGTCGCTCCCCCCGCTCCCTCCCTAGCTACGCTACTGCCAGTTATTGATCCATGAGAGGACCTTCCCTCTTATCCCATCACAGCTTACGTTGCTTAAAAGCCTTTGGTGAGGGATCTTGTCAAGGGTTTTCTGAAAATCTAAGTATACTATATCCACTGGATCCTCCTTGTTCACATGCTTGTTAACCCCCTCAAATAATTCTAGTAGATTGGTGAGGCATGATTTCCCTTTACAAAAACCATGTTGACTCTTCCCCATTAAATTATGATCATCTATGTGTCTGACAATTTTGTTCTTTACTATAGTTTCAACCAGTTTGCCTGGTACTGAAGTCAGGCTTACAGGTCTGTAATTGCTGTGATCACCTCTGGAGCCCTTCTTAAAATTGGCATCACATTAGCTGAAACTGATTTAAATTACAGGTAACAGACTACAGTTAGTGGGAGTACATTAGGATTGGGATGAGGGAGGGTAGAAACTGGGACTGGGAGTTAGTGGTGGGGGAGAGAAGACTGGAACTATCTGGACAAGGAGACTGGGAGCTGTCAGGAGAGTCAGACTGGGATTCAGACTGCAAGAAGTCTGAGACTGGGATTCATGGAACTACGGGATTTCTTCACAGGTGAAGCAAGCATGACTGACTCTGACCATTGTCACACGCAAGAAAGATTTGCAGGAGAAAGAGGGGCTAGAAGAACTCTGCCTCACCTGAAATATGACCACTGTCCAACTCAGAGAAGGGATAAGATAAGACATGGGGACTTCTGTTGTTTTCAAAGATCTGTAATATCTGAGTGCTTAAGAGTAATGTTTCTGTGATTAAGAAATTCCTTTACTAAGCCTGTATTCTTTGACTCCCCACCCAAAAGGGTAAATCTAGTAGCCAGAGTGCCTGCAGCTTAGGTAGAACTCTGGGCGACCACGTACAAGCAACTGAGAGTGGGCTCAAGGGATCTCAGACGCTGATTTTGGAGTCTAGGAAAGCTGGAATGTGTACCACATCCCAACGAAGGGCATCAGACAAATGGTCTAAGGCCTGGTCTACACTAGGTATGAAAAATCCAAACCCCTGAGAGATGTAGCTATACTGGCCTAATGCCCGGTGTAGACAGTACCAGGTCAATATTTCCCTTAAAGTTAAAAGAAAGAAGACTTTAGCATGTTTATAAAAGAAATAGTTTTCAATGGGAATATCTCTAGAACTCTTTGTCTGGATTTAAAATTGAGGTATTTCTTTTTTAAGAGAGGAGGATAGAGAAAGGTGGGAAGAGACTCCTGGCTCAGCTTTCATGGCCTTGATATACTCGGTGAGAGACATCACTTCTCTTGAAATTTCCTAGAAAAACAAATTCTCTTCGCATCCTTTCCAAGAGGGAAGAATCCTGCCCTACGAGAAGACACTTCTGTTGCTGGTTTGTTGGAACTAAGCAATTCCCAAGATTGCAATCTATAGTAGCTTCATCCACAATTCCCAGTTAACGACTCTTACCAAACACTATTCAAGGCAAAAATCACAACTAACAGTAGCTACTCTTTCTAACATAATATATAATAGCACATTATACAATATTAGCACAAAATAGTAGTTATAAATTCCAGGCTTCTGTGCAATCAGACCTGGAAATGATCAGTACAACTTTATGACCAAGGAGCTATTATTCTCCTTCTTGCCTCACCCTGACTGACAGAAAGCAGAGATTTCCTTGCATCTTCTTGAATTAGCCTGGATGTTTCATATAAGCAACCAGAAAATAAGCATGTGTTCGCCAAACATCTCCTAGAATCCAGTAAAAGTAAGTTTGTAATAACCTAAAGTCATCCTAATATATGACAAGACATTCATAATTATTTTGCAGATTATTGAGGATTGTCCCTATAAATGGCTGCTGTAGAGCTCTTGTAATGGACTTGTGGGGCCTCTATGCCAGAAAGGATGGCCAGGGCATGCTGCACTCCAGCCCCTCTCTGGGAATGCCCTCTGCTCTGACATGCTCCATGTATGGGGGGGAGGGGAGCCAGAGAGGCTGGTGTAGAGTTAGCTACTTCCCCCGCCACCCATACACATGCATGCTGAGAGAATCCTCAATTGCCCATTTTGGCTGAACGTCCCTTCCTGCTACTTCAACAGCACAAAAGGCTCAGCAGGGCCAGGGATCTGGTTCAGTGTGGTCTGAAGACTCAGTGGATCTGAGTGTATGTCATCAGCACTTTGTCAGATAAAGTTCCATTTTCAAATGTCCAGGTGTCTCACACAACAAAAATGTAGCCCACACAGGATGCCAGGTCATGTATCAAATGATATCCTGGAGCCACCTTGTTTGTTTTTTCTAAAAACTTGAACAAGAGCACTTAAAAATGTGGAAAAACAGGTCTTGAGGAAGTTGACAGGTAACCGCACACAGCTCACAGCACACCTCAACAGCAGCGTGAACATCCCCCTAACAGACTGGAATGGAAAACCTGTCTTGTAAAAGGAGACTCAAAGAGCTTGACTTTTTTAGCCTAACCAAAAGAACGGTGAGGGGAGATATGATTGCTCTCTATAAATATATCAGATGAATAAATACCACGGAGGGAGAGGAATTATTTAAGCTCAGTACCAATGTGGACACAAGAACAAATGGATATAAACTGGCCATCAGGAAGTTTAGACTTGAAATTAGACGAAGGTTTCTAACCACCAGAGGAGTGAAGTTCTAGAACAGCCTTCCAAGGGGAGCAGTGGGGGCAAAAGACATATCTAGCTTCAAGACTAAGCTTGATAAGTTTATGGAGGGGATGGTATGATGGGATAGCCTAATTTTGGCAATTAATTGATCTTTGACTATTAGCAGTAAATATGCCCAATGGCCTGTGATGGGATGTTAGATGGGATGGGATCTGAGTTACTACAGAGAATTCTTTCCTGGGTGTCTGGTTGGTGAGTCTTGCCCATAGATCGGGGTCGGGAAGGAATTTTCCTCCAGGGCAGATTGGTGGAGGCCCTGGAGGGTTTTCGCCTTCCTCTGCAGCGTGGGGCCCAGGTCACTTGATGGAGGATTCTCTGCACCTTGAAGTCTTTAAACCACAATTTGAGGACTTCAATAGCTCAGACATAGGTTAGGGATTTGACACAGGAGTGGGTGGGTGCGATTCTGTGGCCTGCGTTGTGCAGGAGGTCAGACTAGACAATCATAATGGTCCCTTCTGACCTTAAAGTCTATGATTCTATGAGACTGTCTCTCCATACACAGCAGGTGGTGGTGTTATGTCAATAAGCGGAATGTGAACATGACTTATCTGGCTTCTTCAAGTACAATCTCACACTCGCTACATATAGAAGATAGGATCAAGACAACAGTATATTGTGGAAGGAAAATCCTCTGAACCAATTAGCTGACAATGCTCTGTGGTCACTAATAACTCAGGGAAGAATGGTGGTCTTGCGGTAAGGCTCTGTACTGGGACTCAGGATATCTGGATCAAATTCCTGGTTCTGCCACAGATTTCCTGTGTGACTTTGGGCAAGTCACTCAGTCTGTGTGCTTTCATTTCCCATCTGTAAAATGGGAATAATGATGCTTCCTTTTGCCTGTTTGCAGCCAAATTCTCAGAAACAGCTCATGAGAGGATGGCACCATTACACGTGAACCTTAGCCCTGTTTCACTCTTGAAACCTGAATTCCAGAACATAGCCCTAAACTAATTTGGGTCCAAGTGAAAGGAAGCATTTTTGTGGCCCATCAATTCCATGAGAACATTCATTTCAGTGAGTTCTTATGGAGAGGTATGGGGGAGCAATTTTTGATGCAGACTCTGTACCATGTCCCCATTATTTATTTTTAAGTTACCAGGCAGAACAGTTTATCTGACTACTAAAGACCACAGTCTTTACCCACAAGTAGCCAGATGTGGGGGTGGAATTTTAATTGCAGCCCATCTCTCACTACTTTGTATTATTTATTTGATTCCATTAGTGCCCAGGATGCATGAGGCACTTACAGTCATAAAGGTACACCTGGCCCTTGTCTTAAGAGTTTAAATGTAAGAAGGCCAAAATAGAAAATATGGTTCTTATTAGATACATGCTTCTCAGCTAACAAACCATTTCCTCTCAGTGCACACAAAACTACATGAGCAATGGATACACACAAGGACTATAGAGCCTTTAATGGTCCCTCAACTGAAGGCAATGGAGCTCTTACAGGAATACCTTCCTTAAAGCACTGGATGCACCTGTTAAAAGAATAAATTCTTAATAATAACATGCAGTAATAAGATTCCATTGTCTCTTCCTATTATTACTCCAGTCTGCTCTAAAATACATTACAGCTGCTCTCTGCTCAAATTACTTCCTGTCTGACAAAAACGTGATTTGGCACTTCAGCCTCAGAGTAAAGGTGATGGAAAACCTGAATAAAATTAGACAAGGAAGTGCAGAGAAAGTACAATGCCACCTGCTGAGGCTGTTCTGTGCTACCAAGGTACAGTCCCCAACTTTCCCAATTAGCTAAGTAGGAAACAGCTGGTTACCCTTGAGCTACAACCTGCATCATCACCAACAAACTCAGTTGCTGGCATTACAATTGGTCGACCTTTCAGATGCTAACAACTTCTACCAAGTGATTAAGTATGCTGGGCAGAGCAGAAGTGATGAGAGAGAGAGAGAGAGAGAGACTGACTGACTGACTGACTGCAGAAAGAAAATCAGTAAAGCCAGGGGACAGAAAATACTCAGAGTCCATTTTAAGAAAGATTGCAGAATTCATTAGATTTTAAATCACATAATTCTTTGATTCTGCAAGTATGCTGAAGCTGTGTCAACTACTATACAGTTTGCTTTAACTCACTCCTGTTTGTAATAACCTCTTAAAAGCTTGAAAAAAGAAAATTCACTTCCTTACCTGTGTGTCCATCTACTTACTAGTCAGGGCTCTATTCATGAATTACCTGCTCACTCCATAATCACAGGGGCAACTTATGCATTTTCCCCTCTCCTCCCATCATCCTTCTGTGAGTTCAGTCTGCCTCTGCTGAACTGCTACAGCACCACAGTCTCAAGAGACAACTTCCAAACTTGAAACTCAGTGGAGAACATTATCTTCAGCACCAGTGTAGAAGATTGGGTTAATAGAATTGAAAATGTAATAGCTACTGCTGTCATTTTATCAAGAGCACTTATATATATATATATATAGAGAGAGAGAGAGAGAGAGAGAGGGTCTATCTAGACCAATGCAGGCCCCCCTCCACTAGGAGAAATAAAAACTACAGGTCAAACAAATTCTCTCATACATTGGCATCCACTGTTTTAGATGTGGAGAGCAGTGAGCCATAAGGGCTGATTCTTAGGGAAGGAAGAAATATTAAATGCAAAGTAAGACAAATCCCAGTAGGTGAAACAAGAAATGAAAAACGTACTTTATTGTGGTGACGACGCAGGAAAGGAAACAGAACGCCAGGTCTGTGGTAGCTAGAGAGCTTTACAAGCCTCTTGCAAAAAGCCTCCCAGGAAAACTTTTCCTGGGGTTTTTATTTCTCTCCTTACTTTGTTTACAACTCTTCTTAGTGGTTACATTCTTGCGCATAGAAGAGCCAGGCAGTATACATGCACATAAGATAACGAACCCATCTCTTGAGCGCGTGAACACCAGCTGCGAGGGTACAATCAAATCAGCCAAATAAGTTTCCCAAACACAAACGCTGGATTGAAGGTCACTCCTGCCTCGTAGCCATGGGAGCAGTTTGCCGCGCCTGTGGACTGGCGATTCGGGAGCTATGCATCTCTACATCTCCCCCTGTTTTATTTTATAAATGCGGTGTTTAAACAAAACACTCTCGCAGGGTAGCATACACAATGCCACTAGATTGGGTATACATTAAACAAAGCAGCAAAGTAAAACGTCAAACATCAAAACTAGGACCCCATACTATAAAAGGGTCTTCATCCACTCTAAGGGTGGCTATAACTAAATATAATCCTACCAAGGAAGAAAAACGTCTTGGCGGATGACTTAAGCATAGCATTTCAGCATATCAATTTGCTATTGCATACAAAACTATTATCAGCAAGCTTAAAACAGCACATTTCTTTCACTGTCTCACACCCCAGATGTTGCTGGGTGGTTTACAGACAGGAACAAGGCAGGTACTTAACAGACCTTGCATTTCCGGGGCAACGGCCAGGCAGAAATCAGATTGATTTAATACTTCTGCCAGGTGGACCCAGGTGTTAAACTGCAGCCGCTGCTCCATCTGGGGTTCGCCTTGGCAGCTAGGGGCCAACAGGAAACTCCCCAATACACACAAAATAAGGAGTGAATTAGCATTAAGGCAAGCTAACAATGTCACAAGGTAATTTTCTGCGGTAGGTTCTAGCTGCTGCTGCACTCGCAGCTGCTCGGCCTGCAATGAAAGGACTTTAACCTGTCCCCAGGTTATGCGCTGCGGGGGCCCCCGCGGGGGGCGCTGGCGAGGACGCTCGGGATCCTGCAGATGTAGGTTGAACTGTGGAATGGGGTTCGATAGTCCCTGGTGCCAGGCCATCGCCGTGCCACGGGCGGACGTTACGCGCCGGGACCCACAACGGACCTGTAGGAAGAGAAACGGCAGCATGCCCTCGTCCCCACGTTATAAGGGGCACTGGGCCATGCCACTGAGGGTCTGGGGCCTTGCGATATTTAACAAAGGGGCGGGGCAAGGCCTGGTAGCTGCGAAAATGACATTCTGCTGCAGAGTAGTTGTCAGTCAAATTCAAATGATTCAGGGTAAAAAGCACTGCAGCCAGCCATTCCTGGCGGGGAGGAAGGCCTACGGGAATCCCCCCTTTCTGTTTTTGGCGGACCAGGGCTTGTTTGAGCGCACGATTGGCTCGTTCCACAATGGCCTGGCCTGTGGGGTTATACGGGATACCAAACGTGTGGACAATGTCCCACGTGGTACAGAAGGAGGCAAAGGCCGAGCTACAGTAGGCGGGGCCGTTGTCGGTCTTAAGATGGGATGGGTGACCCATGATTGCCATAGCGCGAATCATGTGATTAATAACATGACGAGAGGCCTCACCCTTCTGGGGGGTGACCCACACATAATGGGAAAAGGTATCTACACACACGTGAAGATACTGCCAGGGGGCAAAGGGAGGGAAATGTGTAACATCCATTTGCCAGAGCTGGTTGGCCGAGGTTCCACGAGGGTTAACCCCTACCTCCGGGCTATTGGAGAGAGAAGCGCAAAGGTCACACTGGCGAACAATGGCCTGCGCCTGATACAATGGGAGAGTGAACTGCTTGGCAAGGGCCTTGGCGGATTGATGAAAAAAGGCGTGGCTTTCGATTGGGGAGGAAAAAATTGAGGCCACCGATTTGACCGCCTGGTCGGCCACCGTGTTGCCTTCTGTTAATAGGCCCGGTAGTGTGGTGTGACTGCGAATGTGTGCCACAAACAGTGGGCTAGAGCGGGAGGAAAGGAGCTGTTGCAGGGTAAGAAAAAGGGCCAACAAATTGTCATCACAGGAGGGCGACACATAGGAACCTGGAAGAGACTTAAGAACATTAGTAACATAAAGACTGTCAGTAATCAAATTAAAAGGGTCATCCTGGAAGCATCGGCAGGCCAGGATGACAGCAGCCAACTCTGCGCGCTGTGGGGAGCGCTGAGGCAGGGTAAAGCGGACTTGCCAAGTGCCTTGCACCTGCCAGCTGACCGCACCTCGTGTTGGGCCGCCGTCCGTAAAAAGGGTAAGTGCATCCTTAATGGGGACGGTTGACAAGGACGGCCGGAGGTGAAGGCAACGTTGTTGTAGGAATGAAAGACGGGGGTCAGGGGGAATGTGATATTTAACTTCCCCAACATAGTCAGCAAGAGACAATTGGAGGGTGGCACTGCAAGAGACAGTGCGTTCCCAGTCTTTAGCCGGGATGGGGACAATAATGGCAACGGGGTCCCAACCCAAGAGGGTACGGGACCGTTCTCGCACTTTAAAAATCAGCTCTGCGGCCTGTTGAGGGAGTGTCTGAATGGTATGCGGAGGGGAGTGGGTCAAATAAATCCATTCAATTAAACGAAGACGCGCTGCCGCCCCCTCCTGGGCGAGGACAGCTGTCGGTTGTGAGAGTGTGGGAAGCAAAATGGCAAAAAGGGGCTGTTCCCTTTCTCGGCGGTCGACCCACACCTGGGCCAGGGTCTGGTTAATGAGGGTGACCGCTTGGCGCTGTTCCTGGGAAACGGGAATGATATCTCCGGGGAGACGGCCCTGCCGAAGGCCAGAAAAAAGAGGGGACAGCATGGAGGTAGTCAGAGGGCAAAAAGGACGAATCCAATTAAGGGACCCCAATAACTGTTGAAGCTGTACAAACGTAAGAGGGTTGGGCAATACCAACTCGGGACAAACTGGACGGGCATATGACTGGAGCATGCGGTGACCAAGATACAAAAAGGGTGGCTGACGCTGGATCTTGTCCGGTGCCACAACCAGGCCACACGCCGCAAGCTGGTGGCGCAGTTCGTCCAGCCAGTCATCAGGGAGGACGGGGTGAGCCACCAGGATGTCATCCATGTAGTGGTAAATTAAGGCATCTGGGTGTGCTGCGTGGAAGGGCCGTAGGGCCTGCGCAACAAAATGCTGACACAAGGTGGGGCTATTCAACATGCCTTGAGGGAGCACATTCCACTGATAGCGTGGAGTGGGCTGGGAGTGATTCAAAACCGGAACAGTGAAGGCAAAGTGCACCCGGTCCTCAGGGTGCAAGGGGATGGTAAAAAAACAATCCTTTAAATCTATTACAAATAACCGGTAATCACAGGGAATAAGGTTGGGATTAGGGGTACCACACTGCAGGGGACCCATAGGCTGTATAATTTTGTTAATGGCGCGAAGGTCCTGCAGGAGGCGCCACTTGCCAGATTTCTTTTTAATCACAAGTTTCAGAGTAACAGCCGTGTTAGTCTGTATCCGCAAAAAGAAGAACAGGAGTACTTGTGGCACCTTAGAGACTAACAAATTTATTAGAGCATAAGCTTTCGTGGACTACAGCCCACTTCTTCGGATGCATATAGAATGGAACATATAATGAGGAGATATATATACACACATACAGAGAGCATAAACAGGTGGGAGTTGTCTTACTAACTCTGAGAGGCCAATTAATTAAGAGAAAAAAAAAAAACTTTTGAAGTGATAATCAAGCTAGCCGAGTACAGACAGTGTGATAAGAAGTGTGAGAGTACTTACAAGGGGAGATAGTCAACGTTTGTAATGGCTCAGCCATTCCCAGTCCTTATTCAAACCGGAGTTGATTGTGTCTAGTTTGCATATCAATTCTAGCTCTGCAGTCTCTCTTTGGAGTCTGTTTTTGAAGTTTTTCTGTTGTAATATAGCCACCCGCAGGTCTGTCACTGAATGACCAGACAGGTTAAAGTGTTCTCCCACTGGTTTTTGAGTATTTTGATTCCTGATGTCAGATTTGTGTCCATTAATTCTTTTGCGTAGAGACTGTCCGGTTTGGCCAATGTACATGGCAGAGGGGCATTGCTGGCACATGATGGCATAGATCACATTGGTAGATGTGCAGGTGAACGAGCCCCTGATGGTATGGCTGATGTGATTAGGTCCTATGATGATGTCACTTGAATAGATATGTGGACAGAGTTGGCATCGGGGTTTGTTACAAGGATAGGTTCCTGGGTTAGTGGTTTTGTTCAGTGATGTGTGGTTGCTGGTGAGTATTTGCTTTAGGTTGGGGGGTTGTCTGTAAGCGAGGACAGGTCTGTCTCCCAAGATCTGTGAGAGTAAAGGATCATCTTTCAGGATAGGTTGTAGATCTCTGATGATGCGCTGGAGAGGTTTTAGTTGGGGGCTGAAGGTGACAGCTAGTGGTGTTCTGTTATTTTCTTTGTTGGGCCTGTCTTGTAGGAGGTGACTTCTGGGTACTCGTCTGGCTCTGTCAATCTGTTTTTTCACTTCAGCAGGTGGGTATTGTAGTTTTAAGAATGCTTGATAGAGATCTTGTAGGTGCTTGTCTCTATCCGAGGGATTGGAGCAAATGCGGTTATATCTTAGAGCTTGGCTGTAGACAATGGATCGTGTGGTGTGTCCTGGATGGAAGCTGGAGGCATGTAGGTAAGTGTAGCGGTCAGTAGGTTTCCGGTATAGGGTGGTATTGATGTGACCATCGCTTATTAGCACAGTAGTGTCCAGGAAATGGACCGCTTGTGTGGATTGATCTAGGCTGAGGTTGATGGTGGGATGGAAATTATTGAAATCATGGTGAAATTCCTCAAGGGCTTCTTTTCCATGGGTCCAGATGATGAAGATGTCATCAATGTAGCGCAAGTAGAGTAGGGGCGTTAGGGGACGAGAGCTAAGGAAGCGTTGTTCTAAGTCAGCCATAAAAATGTTGGCATATTGTGGGGCCATGCGGGTACCCATAGCAGTGCCGCTGACTTGAAGGTATATATTGTCCCCAAATGTGAAATAGTTGTGGGTGAGGACAAAATCACAAAGTTCAGCCACCAGGTTAGCTGTGACATTATCAGGGATACTGTTCCTGATAGCTTGTAGTCCATCTTTGTGTGGAATATTGGTGTAGAGGGCTTCTACGTCCATAGTGGCCAGGATGGTGTTTTCTGGAAGATCACCGATGGATTGTAGTTTCCTCAGGAAGTCAGTGGTGTCTCGAAGATAGCTGGGAGTGCTGGTAGCGTAGGGTCTTAGGACAGAGTCTACATAACCAGACAAGCCTGATGTTAGGGTGCCAATGCCTGAGATGATGGGGCGTCCAGGATATCCAGGTTTATGGATCTTGGGTAGCAAATAGAATACCCCTGGTCGGGGTTCTAGGCATGTGTCTGTACGGATTTGTTCCTGTGCTTTGTCAGGGAGTTTTTTTAGCAGATGGTGTAGTTTCTTTAGGTAATCCTCAGTGGGATCAGAGGATAATGGCCTGTAGAATGTGGTGTTAGAGAGCTGTCTAGCAGCCTCCTGGTCATATTCCAATTTATTCATGATGACGACAGCACCTCCTTTGTCAGCCTTTTTGATTATGATGTCAGGGTTGTTTCTGAGGCTGTAGATGGCGTTGTGTTCAGCATGGCTGAGGTTATGTGGCAAGTGATGTTGCTTTTCCACAATTTCAGCCTTTGCACGTCGACGGAAGCAATCTATGTAGAAATCCAGTCTGTTGTTTCGACCGTCCGGAGGAGTCCATGCAGAATCCTTTTTTTTGTAGTGCTGGTAGGGAGGATTCTGTGGGTTAGTATGCTGTTCAGAGGTATGTTGGAAATATTCTTTGAGTCGGAGACGTCGAAAGTAGGATTCTAGGTCACCGCAGAACTGTATCATATTCATGGGTCTGGAGGGACAAAAGGAGAGGCCCCGAGATAGGACAGACTCTTCTGCTGGGCTAAGAGTATAGCTGGAAAGATTAACAATATTGCTGGGTGGGTTAAGGGAACTACTGTTCTGGCTGCTTGTGGCATGTAGCAGTTTAGATAGTTTAGTGTCCTTTTTCCTTTGTAGAGAGGCAAAGTTTGTCTTGTAAATGGCTTGTCTAGTTTTTGTAAAGTCTATCCATGAGGAAGTTTGTGTGGAAGGTTGGTTTCTTATGAGAGTATCCAGTTCTGAGAGCTCATTCTTAATCTTTCCCTGTTTGCTGTATAGGATGCTGATCAGGTGGTTTCGCAGTTTCTTTGAGAGTGTGTGACACAGTCTCTCAGCATAGTCTGTGTGATATGTAGATTGTAATGGATTTTTTACCTTTAGTCCTTTTGGTATGATGTCCATCTGCTTGCATTTGGAAAGGAAGATGATGTCTGTCTGTATCTGTACGAGTTTTTTCATGAGGTTGATGGATTTCCATTCCATACGGCTAAATGCAGTGCCTTGCATAATGACAAGTTTCAGAGTAACAGCCGTGTTAGTCTGTATCCGCAAAAAGAAGAACAGGAGTACTTGTGGCACCTTAGAGACTAACAAATTTATTAGAGCATAAGCTTTCGTGGACTACAGCCCACTTCTTCGGATGCATATAGAATGGAACATATAATGAGGAGATATATATACACACATACAGAGAGCATAAACAGGTGGGAGTTGTCTTACTAACTCTGAGAGGCCAATTAATTAAGAGAAAAAAAAAAAACTTTTGAAGTGATAATCAAGCTAGCCGAGTACAGACAGTGTGATAAGAAGTGTGAGAGTACTTACAAGGGGAGATAGTCAACGTTTGTAATGGCTCAGCCATTCCCAGTCCTTATTCAAACCGGAGTTGATTGTGTCTAGTTTGCATATCAATTCTAGCTCTGCAGTCTCTCTTTGGAGTCTGTTTTTGAAGTTTTTCTGTTGTAATATAGCCACCCGCAGGTCTGTCACTGAATGACCAGACAGGTTAAAGTGTTCTCCCACTGGTTTTTGAGTATTTTGATTCCTGATGTCAGATTTGTGTCCATTAATTCTTTTGCGTAGAGACTGTCCGGTTTGGCCAATGTACATGGCAGAGGGGCATTGCTGGCACATGATGGCATAGATCACATTGGTAGATGTGCAGGTGAACGAGCCCCTGATGGTATGGCTGATGTGATTAGGTCCTATGATGATGTCACTTGAATAGATATGTGGACAGAGTTGGCATCGGGGTTTGTTACAAGGATAGGTTCCTGGGTTAGTGGTTTTGTTCAGTGATGTGTGGTTGCTGGTGAGTATTTGCTTTAGGTTGGGGGGTTGTCTGTAAGCGAGGACAGGTCTGTCTCCCAAGATCTGTGAGAGTAAAGGATCATCTTTCAGGATAGGTTGTAGATCTCTGATGATGCGCTGGAGAGGTTTTAGTTGGGGGCTGAAGGTGACAGCTAGTGGTGTTCTGTTATTTTCTGTTATTTGTTCAGTGATGTGTTAACCACACATCACTGAACAAAACCACTAACCCAGGAACCTATCCTTGTAACAAACCCCGATGCCAACTCTGTCCACATATCTATTCAAGTGACATCATCATAGGACCTAATCACATCAGCCATACCATCAGGGGCTCGTTCACCTGCACATCTACCAATGTGATCTATGCCATCATGTGCCAGCAATGCCCCTCTGCCATGTACATTGGCCAAACCGGACAGTCTCTACGCAAAAGAATTAATGGACACAAATCTGACATCAGGAATCAAAATACTCAAAAACCAGTGGGAGAACACTTTAACCTGTCTGGTCATTCAGTGACAGACCTGCGGGTGGCTATATTACAACAGAAAAACTTCAAAAACAGACTCCAAAGAGAGACTGCAGAGCTAGAATTGATATGCAAACTAGACACAATCAACTCCGGTTTGAATAAGGACTGGGAATGGCTGAGCCATTACAAACGTTGACTATCTCCCCTTGTAAGTACTCTCACACTTCTTATCACACTGTCTGTACTCGGCTAGCTTGATTATCACTTCAAAAGTTTTTTTTTTTTTTCTCTTAATTAATTGGCCTCTCAGAGTTAGTAAGACAACTCCCACCTGTTTATGCTCTCTGTATGTGTGTATATATATCTCCTCATTATATGTTCCATTCTATATGCATCCGAAGAAGTGGGCTGTAGTCCACGAAAGCTTATGCTCTAATAAATTTGTTAGTCTCTAAGGTGCCACAAGTACTCCTGTTCTTCTTTTTAATCACAAACACGGGGGTATTAAAGGGGCTAGTGGACTCCTCCAAACGTCCTGCCTTCAGCTGGTCATTAACCAAGTGCTGGAGGGCCTCCAGCTTTTCTAAAGGAAGCGGCCACTGCGCAACCCATACGGGTTCGTCAGTGAGCCAACGGAGGGGGAGGGCCGTATGCCTAATCATTGATATGGATGGTGGCAGTGAACTGTGTCAATAAATCACGGCCCCACAGGTTGAGGTGGACGGGGAGAATGATAGGCCGGATACGGGCGCGGCGGATGCCTTGGGGCGCCCTAACCTCCAACCATCGGGCACTTCGTTGTGAGTCCTGTGCCCCGCCCACACCCCAAACTGCCGGAGCCTGCTCTGTGGGCCAATGGGCGGGCCACTGCGCAGCGGCAATGACGGTAATGTCTGCCCCAGAGTCGATAACACCCTCGAACGGCTGATCGTTGAGGCAGTAAATGCGTTTGGGTTGGGGTGCTCCAATGTCTTTAACAACTGCTGCCACTTGTGGGTGAATAGTGCGCTGGTTGGTGGACCCGAAGCCTCCGGTTCGGGGAACGTTTCTTCCCCCTGCCGGAAGGGAGTAGGGCACAAGTATGAGTTGCGCCCAGGCATCTCCCTGAAACAGCCGTTTCGGGAGATGACTCCACAGTTGAACATGGATAATTCCACCATAGTCCGAATCCACCACCCCAGGCACCACAAACAGGCCCTGCTTGCTGGCGGATGAGCGGGGTAGGACAAGGCCCACCATGCCCTCCGGCAGCGGGCCCTGAATCTGGGACGGCATGAGGAGGACCTCCCCGGGGAGAGTGATATCCATATTTTCCTGATTAACAAGGTCAATCCCCGCACTGCCCCTTGTGGCGGCGGGGGCGTCGTGCACGGAGAGGGGCGCGGCCTTGGGTCTCGGGCTGGTCGCAGGCCCGCCTACTAGTTTCCCGGGGGGTTGTCTCGGTTAGCAGCCAAGACCCGGCTGTCACCCCCGGCCAAGCGACACTGCGCAGCCCAATGGTAGCCCTTTTTGCATTTCGGACACAGCGTGCGGGGCCTCTGGTCTGTCCGGGGCTTGGGTTTGTTTTTACACATGCCCCCCGCAGGGGCCCGACACTCCCGCCAAAAATGTCCGGGCTTCTGGCAGTTAAAGCAGTTCCCCTGAGGCTTCTGCCCCTTGTGCAGGGCAGCTGCCAGCAGGGCCATCTGATGGGTCTGAGTGCCTACGTCAGCACACGCCTGCAGCAATTCTGCCAGGGTATACCCGGGGCGCCCGACCACTGCCTGCATGGCACGGCGGCAGTCTGCATTGGCATTTTCGTAAGCCAATTTTATCATTAGTTCAGTCTGGGCTTGCGGGTTATCAATCTGCCTCTGGACTGCCTCTTGGAGGCGGTCAATAAACTGGTGGAATGGTTCGGTGGCACCCTGCCGAGTAACCGCAAAGGACTTAGAGGACTCGCCTGCAGCGGGGACCCTGCGGAACGCGCGACGGACACACTGGCCAATGATGGGAAAAGCTACCCGGGGCGTGCCCGCCGCCTGCTCGGGGATGCTCGAAAACTGCCCTGTGCCATATAACTGCTCAGCAAGATAAGCCCCCCCACCTTGCGCTGCTGCTGCAAGCGCCTCTCGCTGGTACTCGCTATCCCACACAACGTATTGCGCGGGAGACAGCACCATGCGACACATGTCTTTCCAATCTTGGGGGAGCAAGAAGTAACCGTTTGACACACCTTCCAAGATCCCCAGGGTGAAAGTGGACCGCACCCCGGTCTCACGAACTGCCTTGCGGAGCTCGCGCAGAACTGAGTAGGGGAGAGCCTCCCAGTCCACTATCTGCCCCCCATTTCCATTATCCCGCCAAGAGACGGGAAACGCCTCGAACCCACACTTGGATTCCTCATCGGTCAAGAGACCGGCCTCACGCGCTTGCCGCACCGCCGCGGCGACAGCGCCCCCCTGCCC
Organism: Malaclemys terrapin pileata; assembly: GCF_027887155.1. Lineage (NCBI taxonomy): Eukaryota > Metazoa > Chordata > Testudines > Emydidae > Malaclemys > Malaclemys terrapin. The sequence continues at coordinate 79,420,328 of NC_071511.1, read as the reverse complement.
GACCGGTAGGCAGGGGGGCGCCGCCACGGGCGGCGGCGCAGGGAGGGTCAGCTGTGGGCAGGAGGGGGGTGGCCCATCACCTGGGGGCAAAAGGGGGACCGGCTTGGGGCTGTTGGGGCCGATCCCCTCCAGTGCCTCCTTACAACGCTGCCAGAGCAGCAGGCACTGAACTGGGGCACGGGGTTTACTATACAAGGTGATCCCAATCTGTATCCAATCAAAAAGCTGCAATGACCCGCAGTCTGGATACCAGGGGCACTGGCGATCTATTTCCCTTAGGAGGTCCTCAATATGAGCGACCGGGACAGCGACACATGATCGCTGTCGTATAATCTCTTGTAACTCTCTTGCGTGCTCCTTCTGGGCACTGGAAAGTTTCCCCCCCATACTCACGAATAAGGGGCGGCAAACAGCCGCGGGCGCGCTCGGCGTATCCAGCCGGTGAGTAGAGGGGTATCACGTCGGGGTCACCAGCTGTGGTGACGACGCAGGAAAGGAAACAGAACGCCAGGTCTGTGGTAGCTAGAGAGCTTTACAAGCCTCTTGCAAAAAGCCTCCCAGGAAAACTTTTCCTGGGGTTTTTATTTCTCTCCTTACTTTGTTTACAACTCTTCTTAGTGGTTACATTCTTGCGCATAGAAGAGCCAGGCAGTATACATGCACATAAGATAACGAACCCATCTCTTGAGCGCGTGAACACCAGCTGCGAGGGTACAATCAAATCAGCCAAATAAGTTTCCCAAACACAAACGCTGGATTGAAGGTCACTCCTGCCTCGTAGCCATGGGAGCAGTTTGCCGCGCCTGTGGACTGGCAATTCGGGAGCTATGCATCTCTACACTTTATTTTCTTATTCTCTCTGTGATTTCAAATTGTTTGCTAGCTTACTTTAGATTAAGGGTGGCTGGAAATAGCAAAAGCTGCATCAGCCAAGGAGTCAATGTCAATCTAATGGCATTTGGTGAAGGAATTGCATGTCTCAAGTGGCCACACTGCAAATCTTATTGTATAAAGCTCTATGTTCTTCTTCAAGTGGATGCAGATATGTATTCCACTTAGGAGTGTGCATGCCCAGAGCACTGGAGCAGGAAAAGTTTTCCGCAACTGTTGAGGTTGGCGCATGTGCCCTGTGCCTCTTTGTGGCCTCTCCCAATGCTATATAAGAACAACGCTGCCCCAACCTACCTCATTTCCTTCTGATTACTCATGGCCTGAGTTATAATTCCCTGTGTGGCTTTCCTCATGTTTCTCTCTCTCTCTCTCTCTCTCTCACACACACACACACACACACACACACAGAGCTAGATCCAAGCTTCATTAATTCTGTAAATAGTTTAGCAGTTAGTACCCTTTAGATAGGTTCTCTTTACTGTTTTCATTTCTAGTTAGTTGATAGAGCTGAGCACCGGGGACATGCAGTGCTCTCAGGGCTTCAAGCACTGCCCTTTGGGGGATATCTATTCCTCAAAGTGACCCCCACACCCTACATTGTGTCTTGGTGAAGGACATGTCTAGGAGAGGTGTAGCATCTGCTGCTCCTTTAAATAACATACTCAAATTTCCAGGGAAGCACCTCCTGGAATAGGCCACAAGGCCTACTTTGGCACTGGTGCCAGAGTGCTCTGTCTGCGCAGTCAACCACTACTATGGCAGAGACTTTGGGCAGGCCCTTGTTCTCAGGCTCCTCTCCAAGGAGGAGAGGTTTATCTTCCCTTCCTGGGGTTCCTCACCTAAAAGGACCCATAAGACTGATAGGAGCCACTCAAGCTTCAAGGGAGGCTTGTCTTTCCCCTCAAAGAGGGGACTGGAGCAACATCGAGATTCACTGGCTACCCAGGGTAGTGCTGGACCATCAGCCCTTGTCTCCCCAGTACTGAAGCAAGAGACCCCTGATACTGTACTATTGTCTCTGGATCCATTCTCACGGAGGCCATCAAGTCTGGTACCAAGAGACACAGTTTTCGTGCAACTCATTTTGGAGCCTACAACCCCACAGTTATATGAGGTGGCAAAGGACCTGCTCTTCCTCTCTGTCCTTGGTTCACTGGTCATGCAGGAATACACATGGCTATTACCTCTTGTGCTTCCTGGGCCCTCAACCTCTTCAGCCACATTTTCTGCCCTGGTGCCTGCCCCACTGTTTAGGAGACAATCTAAGACTGCCTCATCTGTGCCATCCGGTGCCCAGGTGCACTCTTCATTGGAACCAGGATGTTCTTCAGTGTCAGCACCAACTGCACCCTCAACTTTGGCTCCAATACCAGAGCCTTCACTGGCCTGGCTGTTGACACCAGGCTATACACTGCCTCCTGTGGCCCCTGCTTTGGTACCAGATATAAAGGTAAGACTTACTACATCCCGAGAGACATTGAAGGTACTGTCCACAGTACCACCACCAGTAGCAACTTTACCTCTGCCCTGCTGAGAGTTGGACACATTGGACCATTCAGTAGCCTCACCTGACTCTGTGCTTCCTGTGCTGATTGATTATTTGGGTCTGGGTCAGACTCATCTAACTCCTCTCCGTCCCCACCAAGGCATGCAATAAATCATCCAGGCCACCTCAAGAGGGGGACTCTTGGTACTGGGATCAGTACCAGTCACATAGCAAGCAGAAGCCAGTTGGCCTTCCACCTTAATCATATTTTGGCCTCCAATGCTCTATTTGGCCTATACGGAACCCTTGGGGGACTCCTAGCTCCCATAGATCTCAATCTCCACCCTTTTCCAGGAGAAGGTCCCCAAAACCATCCACATCAGGGCCTCATGTACTAGAAGCAGCTCTCCCTGCAAAACAACTAGCCCAACAAGATGAGTAATTGTTGGAGGAATGAGCTGTCTCAGAAGACCACTTCTGCTCCAGACAATTTGTCCTCAGAGGACTCAGTAATCTTAGGCTCCTCCTCACCAGTCCCAAAGGATTTTAAATTCTATCCTATTAGAAGAATGGCCTCTGCACTTGGTGTACAAGCTGAGTTTTTGCAGGAGAATATCCACAAGTTGTTGGACATTCTTCAAGGTGCAACCCTGGGAAGGGCAGCCCTCCCAATTTATGAAGCAGTTTTAGAGCCAACAAAAGTCTAATGGTATACACTTGCTTCACAGGCTCCCAAAGCTCAATACACTGACAAACACTACCATGTGCCCACCTAGGGATTCAAGTGTTTTTACTCTCCTCCAGCCCCAAATTCCGTGGTAGTCACTGCACATGAGAGGTCAAGGAAAGGAAAGTTTCAGTCAGCCCCCAAAGAAAGAACCAAAAACTGGTTGCATTGAGGAGAAAAAATTATTCTACATCCTCTCTCTAAATGCAAATAGAGAATCAGTAGCTGCTGTTAGCTAAGTATGATTTCCTTAACTGGGAGGCTTTGTCAAAATTTACAGATAAACTCCCTGAGGACTCCAGGGAAGAGTTCAAAGCCTTTAGGCAGCTGGCCATCTGGTTGTGAAGATATCTCTTCAATCTGACTTGAATGTCTTGCTAGTTCCTCTAGGATTATGGCCTCTACAATCATAATGAAAATAGTATCATGGCTACATAACTCTGGTATAGTCTCTGATCTTTCCTTTGATGGGGCATTTTCTATTTTTAGAAATAACTGATAAAATATTGCATTTGTTTAAAGACTTCTGAGTGACCCTCGGCTCCCAGGGGTTTATGCCCCAGTCTCCAAGAAGAGACATCCAATGATGCATGCCCAGTACTCCCAGCAGTACTATCAACACTCTTTCTTCCTGCCCAAGAAAGCCAGTATAGACCTCAGAGGAGGTCCTCTAGATCAGACTCCGATGAGCAGGCCCATTGCTCAGACATATGTAGGAAAATCTGCCTTTTGATTCTTCCCACGAGGACAGCACCCCAGTTATTCATGATCCACACACTATTGTCTCTCCATTTGAAAGTAGACTGTCTCACTTTCTGGATACTTGGGAGGCCATAATGATGGACAACTGGGTCTTAAGTATCTTGAGACTGGGATATTCAATCCAATTCCTCTCCATTCCCCCTTCCCCATTATCCCTCCCTGTCTCTTTTCAGGGACCCATCTCATGAGCCTCTGATGGTTCAAGAGGTCCAGAAGTTGCATGCCCAAGGGGCCATGGAAGAAGTTCTCATGAAGTTTCAAGGAAAGCAGCTTATTCAAGATATCTTCTAAATTCCCAAGTCAGAGGGTGGTCTAAAAGACTTCAAAACTGATTCCTCATTCACAGTATGCATGGACCACACCTCTGACCCAAGGCCAACTCCTGGACTATCCCCTCTCGAGCCCTGGCCAAAGAGGACCTGCTGAATCTGACCTTGGTTGTTTTTCTTCCTCCTGTGACAATTTGAGTTTGTGACTATTCAAGCATGAGTCATAATTCAGGCACATTTAAATGTAGCTTTAATATTTATTTATTTTCTAATTATCTATTTTCAGTGAATACATAAACAATAAAGGAAAATGCACAGATGAAAATCCAAAGAGTATAAGAAATAGGGTATTGAATATGACTAATAAACAAATATATGTTGATATATTTATTTGAGCATATCACTTGCTATGATGGTATCAAAGTTACAGGCCAACAACCAAGTTATCTACTGAGATGTGTCCAAGTGAGCTGAAAGGTTGGAGTGTGGCATGTATTTTCCATTTTTATCTGCTGCTTTCCTTTTATATTTAACTACCTGATAGGCCATGTTCATCCAGTTATGGAAATCCAGCTGTTGAAAGAGCTTCTACTTTTTTTTTTTAAGATGGCTTCAAGTACTGTAGTTATTGTCCTTATGGCTTTTTTAAATCACACTAGATAAAGTGAGATTATCACTGAGAAACATTTCTAAGGACTGGACTGAAGTTCAATCTCATGCAAACTTCCAGCAGAGAAAATGTACTGCGAGAACACTGTGCATTCATTTTGTTATCCTCTAATAACTTTTTTATATTAAATGCTTTTAAAAACCATTTTAAGCAGGACCAGATGTTTACAGAAACTCTCTCTGATTGCTGTCCAAATGAAACAAACCCCCTCTATCATTGTAGAACTGTCTGAAAGGGAAAAACAGAACCAACAATAGCTGCCAGGATTAAACAAGGTGCAGATGGAAAGAAAACATAACTTTCTGGATTTCTTACAGCTTTTGTTGTTTGGTTGCCACTAAGGGCACCTCTTCCTGGCCACTCTGGGGATTAGCTCTTTCAGACTGATGCCCTCTGCTTATGGTTTCTCGGCCCGTTAACTCACTCTGCGGCCCTCTCTTACTTCTCGGGAGCTGCAGCGCCTCATCCTTGTGGCTTAGCCCTCTGACCAAGTCACAATAGTCCTCCCCTTCCAGGGTTTTATCAAAGTCCTCCACAGCATCCCAGGCTGTCCATAAGTCCACTGCCCTGACTAAGTCACTCCCTCAGTAACTGGGACAAACGGTCCCAGACAGACTTCAATAGTTGTACTACCCTAAACCTTCCTGCCTCTCCCCCTGACTACTTCTTACCTTGCCTATCCCAGGCTCACATTGTCCACCCTAGCTAAACCCCCTACCTCCTAGGTCTGCTAGACACATCCTGCCTCTTCAGTCCAAAATCCCTTTTTCTCCCTTATCCCAGGGAGAGTAATTGCAGCCCTCTTTCCATTGCCAGCTCCCTGGTTTTATAGAAGCTCCTCCTGTTCCTCCACAGGTGAGCTTCCCTCAATATAAATATCCCCTGTTTGAAGTCTAATAGGTTACTTGTCCTAGCTGGCCTATTTTAACCCCTTCAGGGGGAGTATGGGGTGTATACCCCATCATACTTGGTATTACAGTAGAGTGTTCAGTGTATAAGGGGCTGGTCAACTGGCATACACCAACTGCTAATCAGCTAGGCAAAGTAAGGGCTGGCGTAGCTCAGATGAGATTTTTTTGGGTGATTAACAGGCTGAAGGTGTGTTAAGCACAAGCAAGTCTCCCTCTTGCTGGAGGTAGTGATGTAAGAAGGTGACTCCCAGCCATGGGCACCCCGAGAACCATGACAAGTTCTTGACTTCTTGCCTTTCACATGGTCTGCTGGGGGTATGTGCACTACTTGCAGGGTGACCCCAACACACTCCTAGTCCTGAATTTTCCCCCAAAATGTGTGTTCTGCACTGTCCAGCCCTCTCCTGGGCAGTTCAGATATTAAAGGTCCATTGCATCTGTAAAGGGTCAATATTCTACCGTTTGCTACTTTAAGTGGAGTTACCAAACAGTTCAGTTTAAATACAGCACTGGATTGGTTTAGTTTAAAACATAAAAAGTTTATTAACAAAAGAAGACAGGATTTTAAGTGAATTCAAGTATCAGGTATTAAAGTCAGAAATTATTACAAGAGAAATAAAGATAAAACAATTTCTAGTAGCTAAAATTTAACAAGCAAGACTTGGCTGAAGATAATATTCTTACCACATGTTCCCAGCAACATGGCTGACCAAACTCTCAGGTCAGGATCTCCACCCAAAGTAAATGGGTTGTTTTCCTTTGTCTTCTTAGATGAAAGAGTGACAGATAGTTTGAGGTTTTCTGCCCCTTTTTTAATAGTCCAGTTAATCTTTGAAATAGATTCTTGTGAGGGTTGTCCCTCAAAGCAAATTTTATTCAAACAGTAAAGAAGGCAACATGGAGTCTGGTGATGAAGGAAGCTCTATGTTCTGTCTTCTCACCTGTGGTTGCTGAAATGCAAATTTGCTTATTCTCCTGTGATCTCTTCTCCCCAAGGGACTCGTGGTCCCTGTTTACTGTTTATATGTAAACTGAGGTAAAACACACATTCCTCTGTTTAGGAAAGACCAGTTTAACAACTTGTGCCTGGATAAGGCTAATGGTTTTGAACATATGCTAAAAACATCATACAGGAGGATTTAATAAATTTACATACAACGTTTCTACACTAACTTCATGATATTATTGGCCAGTGAATTATTAGTTTTCAAATGATACCTCACAAGGCATATTGTGTACAAGGATTACTACAATAGTGTGTAGGGTGTGAATACAGGGGTCCTTTTGGTCACAGTGGCACAGGCTGGAGATGCTGTGTTGCTTCCATCTTCAACCCCACATACAGTGAATTACAGAAATCCAACCTGGTGTTGATGAACATATGAATCACTGTGGCCAGGGTCCTGATTCAAGAGGGAGGGGTCATGCCTCCTAGACACTAAAGGTGGAAGAAGGTTTTCATGACACTGATGGTGTCTAGGGTTAGCTATCACATCAGCAAAACCCATGACTTTGTACCACCCTAATAAATGCCTTTGAGTATTCTTTTAGATATTCAGCAGAGATCTGGAGTTAAGGACTTGCTTCAGCAAAACTTAAGCACGTTTAAGTGCCTTGCTGAACTGGGGTCTAAACTAAGAGAATAATTTCAGTGTTAACTTCAAGGGTTCAAATGTTGTGGTAAAGTATAATGTATTAGGAAAAGAGTATATGGGGGGAAATAAAAAAAGTGCATGCTTTCAAAAGTCTAATAAATACAAGCAATGCTCTGAATAGGACATTTAACAGGTTTTGCTCCAGTGACTCCATCCAGATTATCTTCAGAAAATATCTGCACAGATTTTTGAGCCCTCTTTGGTTAGCCAGACCCTAAGGTTTTAACAAGATGGAAATCCAGGCCACAAGTAGGCTTCTGACAGGTGATCCTGACTTCATTAATTGTGGAAGTCAGAAAGACATTGAGGTGAAGTCACACTATTTAATGTGGACTGGCATGGCTTCTGCAGTAGCAGAATTTTCATAATAAACTATGGTGCACGTGACCACAACTTACATTATTTGAGCAGGAGTAAGACTCATTAGAAGCAATAGCACAGCTCCATACTTCAGAAGAGCAGAGGTGGGCTGATAACGATAGATAACGAAATCCCAGGCAGAAACCAAGCTCTCTTTTTCCATGGCTTCCGGGTTCCTAGTTCTGAATGTATCTCCCCTGCATTAGATTTTTGTTGTCCTTTATTCCCATAAAATTCCCATGGGCAGCAACATGGGTTCCCCATGCAGACTGATGGCAAGATGAAACCTTGAGACAGGAGTGGCTGGAAATTTTCCAAATGTCCATTTTCAACACATTTTTACAGAAATGTCGACACACATCTTGACACAATTTTTCAAAGACTGTTCTCAATTTTTTTTTACCAGTACTCAGTGATGCTTTGGTCTTAGATAAGAAGATACTATAGAACCACGTAAGCCTTCCAGGGTACAGATTATCTATGAATGAGGCCTGTAGCTCAATGGGGCCCCAATTTTGACTACGGCCTTTGCGTGACACTGTAATATATATATTCAATAATAATTGATTAAATATTTAATTATAGTAATTAGTAGAGAGTCAGAGAAATGCTATAAACACTGATTCTTAGACTAAGTCTGGACAAATGGACGATTAAGTGCCATATCCATCTAAAAGAGGTACATAAATATGCTACTAAATCAGCATTATTGCTTTCTACCTGTACACCATCCCCAGGTCCTATCCTGCTCCCATTGAAATAAATGGAAGTTTAGCCTTCAGTTTCAATGAGAACAGGATCAGGCCCAACTGTTAACACTGAGGCCTGGTCTACTCTAAAAAGTTAGGTCGAAGGAAGCCGCCTTAAGTCGACCTGTTAATGTACGTGTCTACACTACCGGGTCCTTTACACTGACCTAAGTCGCCACTAATGTCGACTTTTGTAATCCACCTCTGCGAGAGGCATAGCGCTTAATTCCATTCCAATTCATGTGTTGACTGCGAAGTAGTGCAGTCACAGTTTTGTATAAATTGACTTAATTGGCCTCCAGATGGTATCCCACGATGCTCATCTGTGAACACTCTGGAGTTCACAGGAAACAGCCCATCCCTGCTAAAGCCCCAGGAATTTTTGATTTCCCATTTCCTGTTTGCTCAGCACTGGGAGCATGACAGCTTGAGCACAGCTGATCATGGAGACTACATGCCCCAAACGTGCTCCATCCTCATCTGCACAGGAGGTGGTGGATCTCATTGTTGTGTGGGGAGAAGAGTCTATGCAGGCAGAGCTCCGATCCAGCAGAAGAAATGCTGATATCTATGCAAAGATTGCTCGTGGAATGGGGGAGAAGGGCTACATGAGGGACACACAGCAGTGCCGTGTGAAAATAAAAGAACTTCACCAAGCATACCAGAAGGCAAGGGAGGCGAACAGTCGTTCTGGTGCTGTACCCCACACATGCAGGTTCTACAATGAGCTTCATGCAATTCTCGGGAGCGACCCTACCAGCACTCCCACAAGCAACATGGACACCTCACAGGTGTGTGAGTCAAGGGACAGTGAGGAGGATGATATGATGGATGAGGAAGAGGAGAAGGAGGAGAATGGGAGACAGGCGAGCTGTGGATCCATTTTCCCCGATAGCTAGGAAATATTTTTAACCCTGGAGCCCTGAAGGGTGCAGGACATCAAGGTGGCCAACTGTGATGCCAGGGAATGAAAGTCCAGTTAAACTTTAGCGGGGACACACATTCGGTGGTATTGCATTTTTACTGTGAAGAAAAAGCAAAGTGCTGTGGTTCTCTGCTTACAAGAGGCTGCTCCAGCTACGCAGAGGGTGACCCCAGAAAAGACCGTTTATGTGGACTGGGATAACCCATGAATCCTCCATGGATATCTCTAGAAAACTTTCATGGAGATACTCTGCAATCTTCCATCCTTTGCAGAAGATTTCTGAGCAGGGCAGTCTTATTTCTTCCACCATGGTAAGACACTTTCCCACGCAACTCCTGAATTAATTCTGCTGGTATCATTGTGTTACACAGCATAGTAGCATCAGGACCAGGTCTATACCCAGACGCTTGCAGCATCTCCTTCCTTTCCGCCTCTGTTACCCTCAGGAAACTGATATCACATAGGGTTGCCTAGGGGAGCATAAAAATGCTCTTACAAGAAAAAAAAGGGCACGTAGACTCACCTCACCCCACCCCACATTTCGATCGCCAAATCACATGGCCGTTAATGTGCCTTTACTGTGCTCGGCATGGGTTGGCAAGTAGTTTAAAGTGGCTGATAGAGGACTGGGGCCCCACATGAGAGATTCTGCAATTTGGGAGTGAAAATGTTCCCCCCGCCAACCCCGTTCGTAAACAGTTTCCCGTGGTGCTGTGGGGAAGGGCAATTGTTCGACTAGCTACCTCTGCTCCCGACATGAGCCTGCCATAAACTTCATTAAAAATGCGGTCACCCATGACCTGGGGATGGTGCGGGGGACTACTCACCATGGCTGGAGCAGCAAAATGGCACAGTGAATGGTTACAGATTCTGATCATGTTATGGCTTGCACCTAGTGTAATGAGGGTATTTTAATGAAAACGGTCTTGCTATGGAAACTTTTTATTCATGTACAATGGCTCCTTTATTTTTTCCTATGACTGACAGCTGGAAATGCTTCCTTTGGTGTGTCATTAACACCTGAAAGCAGACTTGCACTGATTAGAAGAAGGAGAAAGAGAACACGGGAGGACATGTTCACCAAGATAATGAATGCCTCCAGGACAGCTGACACAGAGCTGAGAGCGTGGAGGATTTCACTGTCCAAGAAGTTAGACATGAACACGGAGAGCAGGAAAGCTTCCAATGAGCAAGAGTGTGCGGCGCAGGATGAGATGCTTCGGATTATGGGCGACCAAGCAGGCATGTTGAGGCATCTGGTTGAACTGCAGGAACAGAAGCAGGAGGGTAGAGTCCCTCTGCAGACCCTGGTGGACAGCCAGCCAGCATCGCCTGGTGCAGAATCACCCTCCCCCAAGTGTTCCATGAGGCATGGGAGAAAAGTCCATTATCCCTTTCACTTAACTCAGGGGGAGGGTACAAGGACAGAAGATGCCCATTCACAGAACTCTGATGGTCTGGAATGCGGTGTTATGTTATGTTACACAGCTGAAAATGTTTCTCCCATTCCAACTTTACAACCCCTTTTCCCCAAGGTTACCTTTTTTTTTCTGTTCTCCCTCTTTACTTATGCTTCTTAAATAAAGTAAATGGATTCTTTATTGAGTAGAAGCAGTGGGCTTGGGCTGGGGGTTGGCTTTACAGGGACAGTGATACAAGCCAGGTGAAGGTTTGGGAAAGCACAATGCAGACAAGCAGCTCACGTTACTGTGACTCATTACTGAATCGGCTTTTCAAAGCCTCGCGGATATGCAGCGCCCCTTGCTGTGCTCTTCGTATTGCCCTGTGGTCTGGCTGCTCAAAAATGGCTGCCATGCGACCTGTCTCAACTGCCTACATCTGTGGAAAATTCCCCCCCCCCCTTTTTTTTCCACAGATACTATGGAGCACACAGCAGGCAGCTATAGCCATGGGGATGTTCTCCTCTCTAAGGTCCAACCTTGTTAGTAAACTTCTCCAGCACCCTTCCAAATGACCAAAGGCACATTCAACTACCATTCTGCACTTGCTGAGCCTATAGTTGAATGGTTCCTTACTGCTGTCCAGACAGCCTGTGTATGGCTTCATGAGCCATGGGGGCAAGGGGTAGGCTGGGTCCCCCAGGATAACTGTAGGCATCTCAAGATCATCAATCTTCATTTTGTGGTCTGGAAAGAAAGTCCTGGATTGCAGCTTTTTGAACAGACCCGAGTTCCTAAAGATGCACGTGTCATGAACCTTTCCTGACCATCCTACGTTGATGTCAGTGAAATGCTCCCTGTGATCCACCAGTGCTTGCAACACCATTGAAAAGTATCCCTTGTGGTTTATGTACTCTTTGGCAAGGTGGTCTGGTGCCAAGATGGGGATATGCGTGCCATCTATCGCCCCACCGCAATTAGGGAACCCCATCGTGGCAAAACCATCCACTATGTCCTGCACATTTCCCAGACTCACAATTCCTTCGTAGCAGAAGTCAATTAGTGGCCCTGCACACTTGGAGCACAGCAGCTCCCATGGTTGATTTACCTACTCCAAATAGATTCCCCACTGACTGGTAACTGTCTGGCGTTGCAAGCTTCCAAATAGCGATCACCACTTGCTTCTCCACTGTCAGAGCAGCTCTCATTTTTGTGTTGCTGAACTGCAGGGCTGGGGAAGGTGGCCTTCGGCATTTGAAAGTTCTGCAGCCACTGCTCGTAATCCCATACCTGCAAAACGATGCAGTCCCACCAGTCAGTGCTTGTTTCACGGGACCAGAAACGGCGCTCAACAGAGTGCAGCTGCTCTGTGACTGCCAGCAGCAACTGTGAATTGTTTTTTTCAATGGCTTGCAGCAGGGCTGCTTGCAGGACATCACTATGTTCCATGCAGCAGACCCTACTTCAGCTCTGGAAATGCTGCAGATGAAGGCGTGAGGTGTTTGAGATGCTCACAGCAAGAGTACACAACTGAGCATGTTCCATGCTTTTGGGGCTATGGCATCTGCGTGGTGGTTTTAATGCACGAAAACCACTGGGTTATTTGCTGTTGATATGCGGGAGGAAGCACAGTGCATCATGGGATGCCGACGCAAAATCAGATGTGCAGGGACTATGCATAGCAATTGCACCTTTTGCCCCTTGGGCATACTCCATTGCCCTCATTAAGATTACAGATCACAGAAGGCAAGTAACACTTGCAACTGTAAGATGCTGAGATACTACAGTGAGGGGTGCAGTAGAAGAACAGTGTTTTCTTGAACCAAGCTCTGCTACAGCAGTTTCAGGAATATTACTTCACAAAGCAGTGAACCAGGTACCTCTTTTTCTCTCTGCTTTTACATCTGCTGATAGGCGTTCCGTTGGAATTAATGGGTGTATATAAATTGCATGGTGAGCAGTTCGGGCCAGATTTACAAATGTATTTTGGTGCCTAAAGATGCAAAATGTCAATGCAGTTAGGTGCCTAACACACTTAGGTGATTTTGTACATTCCAGTAGGTGCCTAAATACCTTTGTAAATCTGGCTCTTAGCCCATGAAGTTCACTCCTCTATGAGGTCAGAGTCAAATATTGTAGCTGATTATTTTTTTAAAGGCTGTCATGTATTTATATGTACTAGGAAAAGCTTGATGAAGTCTCATACTTTAAGGCATATGTAGATCACTACAAGGCTCAAAAGGGATAGGGGAGGGATAGCTCAGTGGTTTGAGCATTGGTCTGCTAAACCCAGGGTTGTGAGCTCAATCCTTGAGGGGACCATTTAGGGATCTGGGGCAAAAATCTGTCTGGGGATTGGTTCTGCTTTAAGCAGGGGGTTGGATTAGATGACCTGCTAAGGTCCCTTCAAACCCTCATATTCTATGAAGAGATGTAAGATGCATTATGAGATTTCCTCCTACATCTGAAATATTAAGTGTTAGCCCAGCTACTTTCTTTCTTTCCTTGAGCGCTCTCTTTGCTAATTTGCAGCATTTTTCTCTGCTTCCCAACCCTTCTAACTTTTGAATTCATAGGATGGGAAGGTACAATCTGAGATAGCCAATTCCAGTTTGTGTGTTCTGATAAATCCAAAGAACACACAAATTTCCCAAGAATACAGTGGGCCTTACACTACAGTGACCTTAGATTTTTCCAACATCAACAACTGAACATACTGTGGTTGACCCTACTTCATAATAATAAGCAGAACTTTTAATGTGGTCTGATTTGGGACCCAGCCCTGTACCCCTTATTGAGATGAATGCTTTCCTCTAACTTTCAGTGGGCCCAGATACTCATGTAAAGGCACCAGGATTAGGCTGTAATTAGAGCTAGGGGAACATTAGGGAAAAGGAGAGAGACACTTTTGTGAATTCTGAATGGACCTTGGATTTTGTTCATGTTTGCAATTGCTTGACCATTGGTATGGATAGGATTTTTTGCTCATGGGAACCTTGGAAAAGAGCTGTTCTTCATATGGATACTAGGATGAACATACAAAGGAGGGCATTTAGCTTAAATATGGGGACTCCTATTATCTAAGGATTTGGATGTACAGACTTGGATAGTTCAAGCTCTCTCTAACAGATGATAAATATTGTTTTAAAAACAAAGTTTATTTGTAAGTACTTTGAGAGAAATAATGTTAGAAGACATGATGAGACTTGGATAAATTAAAACTACCTACTGTAGAATCCTATGGAACAACTTGTGGTCCCCTTACACTACTATCACTTCAATTTCAATAGGACCACTTGTGGAGTAAGCTGGTACTATTCAGTGTCAGGCTATGAACTTTTTGAAGAAATTGAATTTTCCAATTAACAATAGACATGATAAAAAAACAACCTTCTTCTAAACAAAAAGATTTTATATATCCTGGGGACAAAGCCTTTTACGTACCAAGTCCCAAAATTCCCAGCGAAGTCAATGGGAGTTTAAATTCTCAGCACCTCTTTGGCTTTGAGCCATTCTAATGGGACTTTTTTAAAAACATTTTCCTTTCAGGAACTGCAGCTGCCATAAAAACTGCATTTTAAAGCAATTGCTTTTCAGCCAATTGTGGTTTTAAGGAGTTACTTTTTCCCCTTCTTCTGAAAACACTCACATTCTTAATGGGCAGAACATCTGGAACAATTTACCTAAAATGGCAATGTAATCTCTAATGGCAACAATTCTCCTCTTACTGAATAATCTGATAAAGAGCCTTGTAATATTCTCATAAGGTTTGATTTTGCTCTCACTTAAACTGTTGTAAATCAGGAGTCTACCCCAAAAGTAGAATTGCACTGGTGTTAAGCAGGGGCGGAAGCAGGCCCGTTGTACATTTCTAACATGAAATTTTATAAATGGTTAGAAAATGACTCTGGTGAATTTGTATGTACTTGAGTCATGAGTCAGACAGAGTAGCTGCTGCTTATCCAAATGGTCAATCAAAAAGACCTGCTTAATTCTCAAGGTATTTTGCAAGTATTTCATTTTTCAAAACCTGTTACTGGAGATTACACTGCTCTTCTCCACCTCCGAGCAGCAATATATAAAACAAATTAGTCTTTGGAAGACAGTAATGCTGAAACTATAACTGAGAATAATTTCCCTTGGGGGTAAAAATATTTGTGTTAAATGAAATGAAAAATCAACTTAAATGTTGGTATGAATGCCTAAGGGAAAGATATTTAGTAATTGTGATAAGCTCCTACCAAAGTTTTTTCTCTTGCCAAGGAATAAAGGAAAAGATTTCCATTAAAATTATGTTATATATGAATTATGCTTTGCCCAGAGGGACTACAGAAAATTACAGCCTTTATATGCTGTAATTTAGAGGGACATGACACCTACTTTGGGATGTACTAGACATACTACTAGATTGATGAGTATTAAGTGTTTTCATAGTAAAAAAAAATCCCATGCTGAAAAGACAATCTTTGTGTGGAACATACACACAAAATAATTCTACTGTTTGCCTTTTAAGAGCTTGATTCTGTTTTGTTCTTCAATAATGCACAGAAAATTTGGATCTTTATATAGCTGATTAGCCTTATTTAATGCACACGCAACATTCTAACTAATGAAGTGATCAGTTATGATACGTTAAGATCTTCCTAAGTATCGGATAATACTTGGCTTAGGACAGGCTTGTCTAGTGGTTCTTGCCAGCAGTTAAAAGGCCAGGTCTTCAGCTGGTATAAATAACTGTAGTTCCACTGAAGCCAATTGCGCTATTCGGATTGACACTAACCCAGAAAAATCTAACATTAATGAAACAGAGATTAAGGTTATAAAACCCTCATAGCCTCTACTTTGTCAACAAGGAATAATCCTTCATGGCTGTGGGTGGGGGGAGACAGAGCAGGGACTCAGGGGACAAAGAGCAGCCCCCTGTGAAAGCTCAGCACTTCCAATTGCAATTTAATATTCTGACCTGCAAAGCTGTCTGCAATGCATCCTAACATTTACTGTCAGCAACAGTGGCCTTACTTCTGTGAGATTTATCAAGTGGCACAGGGATCATGTCGTTTCAGGGGGGCTACGTCTCCATCTCTTGTACACACCCAGACCAGAAGCCATACTGTTATTTCCCTTTTGTAGTTTTTTCTAACTCTAGAAGCTGCAGCAGAGACTAAAGTCCTCTGCTTGGCAAGCTATACTACAGTCACATCTCCTGTCTTTCTGTTCTTCTTTGGGTAAGAGAGATCACCAAAAACTATGGAGCCTCACAAACTTGGGGAACTACTTGAGCAAAACCTCAGAGGAGACTTCATGCAGGCAAGAGGTGATTGAGCATGGTGAGGAAGACAGCATCACCAATGTCTGGAGAAGAGAGACCCGTCAGAGTTAGTAAAGGACCTGGTTGGAGCTTGACATAACTTACAATGCTCATGGCTCTTACTAGGTTTGAGAGTGAGCCATTTCTGGGTGTAGAACCATGTGCTACGGTAATACAAATTATTATACTAAAGTCAAGCACTCAAAAATTAGGAAGTGTCAGAATTAAGGTTTCCTGTGCTACTTTAATTCAGTCTCCTTGTGTGCATACATTATGATACACTCTTATAAGTCATATACTAGTTTTTACACAAGGCCTTTGCTTCATTCAGTGCACAGGATAGATGATTCTCTGGGAATGAATCAGGATTGTGTGGTGAAGGAGACTGCTCTCTGTAGGACCTTTGCCTTGTTGGTTGCAGAAATTGGAAGGCATGTAGTGAACATGGCAAGGGATGGCAGGAAGACAAAGGATGGTCTCATTTCCAGGGCAGCATTCAACTGCCCTAACAAACTGGATTCTATCCCTGCCTTTGCCACAGTATGTCACATGGGGCAAGTCACTTAAAACAACCTTCTTCCAGGTGGTCACTAATTGTGGGCTGCTCATTTTCTGGGTCCCTCACTTGAGGCCCCAAGGTCTGATTTGCAGAAGTGCTGAGCACCCACAGCTGCAACAGAACTCTATATATTCAAAGCACAGCTTCTAGTCAGTGCTAGATAATGCTAAGTACTCTGAAAAATCAGGTCCTAGGTATCTCAAAATTGAGCATCCAAATTTAGTGGATAGTTTTGAACTTAATCTCTGTGCCTCACCCCTCCTCACCTCACACAGGTGTTGTGAAAATGAATTCATTAATGTTTGTGAAGCACTCGGATACTGTAGTGATGGTTCAGCCTGCCTGGCTGAATTACATATTACAAATAAACACTAGTACAGTAACAGTACTTTTTGCAAGATACTATCCGAAAACCTACCATATCACTGGTGAGCTGAGCTGCAAAAATTACACATCTATGAAATGGTCTGTACTTTGAAGCATCCAAAATGTTGATTCATAGACAAGGTCTATCTTATAGAATAAGCTATAATCATGTGTGGTATGGCAGTCAGTGAAACGCCATTTTACCTCAGATACCCAAATTAGTATTAAGAGTGGGTGACTTAAATTTTGGAACCTCCGTCTTCTTCTCAGCCAGCGGTCCCCGCTTGAGCATATGTTGCAGAATGGCTTACAGCGCTGTGCAGAAAAGGGGTGTCCCAAGATGGGCAGGGTTGGGAGTCAGTGTGACCTAGTTCCACAACCCTTCTTCCACCTGTTGTTCCCACAAGAAGGTCAGTGCCTAACTAATGGAAGAGGACATTTGAAGAAGAGTTTTCCTCCACTTTAGGCTTTTAAATGGGAAGGGACAATCTGGTCATAAACGTCTTGTGAAATCACTTCTGGAATGGGATTGCTTATCCAGTAGCATAAAATGGTTGTTAGCTCCATTAATTTTCAGTCTTGCATTTTTAGGTCAGTTCAGCTTGGTCCCAACTCCTAGCAATGAAGATATTGAAAGGAAACTTTTTCATATACTTTCTCTGCATTGGCTTGTAATTGTCTTTTGTGTCTTTAAACTGGGATTTCATTTTAGCTTGAAAGAGTCTGTTGGCCCTCTTTTGAACTGTCCCTGAATAAAATATTTTTCCTTTGGTATATAGAAATGTTTACTGCCAATCATATGCTGAGCTTGAGAATGAGAAAGAAGCGAAATAGATCAGATGTGTACTTCCTCAGTTATATTAATAGCAATGGAACCTAGTTTTCATTCAGTGAGGGAAGCACCTTTCACTAGTAGACTGCTGGGACTGATGAAAAGAAATCAGATTTACAGTGAAGGGAAAAAAGTCTATCGTATGTTTTTGGGGTTGACCAACTCTAAATCGAACTGTTAAGAGTGGACTAAGCAGAGCTAGGCCATTAGTGACCAGGAACCAACAGTTAGAGAGTTAAGAATGTATAATGCTGCTTTCAGGTGTTCCAGACAATAATAGGGCTGTGTTCAGGTGACACAAATATTTCCTTTTTGTCACAATTTTGGGGACACAAGAAAAAAATATATGTCCAGAAGAGTTAATGACAATGAGTTTTTTCAATATAGTAGGAACAAAAAGAATCCTGACAATAGTATTGTTCCATTACTAGATGGAAATGGTAGAATTATCAATAATTCAGAAAAGACAGAAATGTTCAATAAATATTTCGTTTCTGTTTTTTCCTCAAAATATATGACCTAGTCTCATTATATGGTGATGATAACACTATTTCCATTTCACTAGTAGCTTTGGAGGATGTTAAACAAATCTACTAAAGTTAGACATTTTTAAAACAGCAGGTCCAGATAAAACTCTTGGATGCAAGTTAAAACAGCAGGCTAAGACGCTTGCTGGACCATTACTGTCAATTTTTAGTAAGTCTTGGAAAACTGGGAAAGTTCCAAAAGACTGAAAAAGCAAATGTTGTGCCAATTTTTAGAAAGAGTAAACAGGATGACCCAGGTAATTACAAGGCCTCTCAGATTGACATTGATCCCAGGCCAGATAATGGAGTGGCTAATAAGGGACTCTATTAATAAAGAATTAAAGGAGGGTAATGTAATTAATACAAGTCAATATGAGTTTATGGGAAATAGATTCCTGTCAAATTAACTTGATATCTCTTTTAATGTGATTACAAGTTTGGTTGAGAAAGGTAATAGTGAGAATGTAATAGACTTCTCAAAGGCATTTAGATCCATTAACTAAACCAATGTAAAATTAACATGGCATACATTGTATGGATTAAAAATTGGCTAACCAATAGGTCTTAAAAGGTAACTAAACAGGGAATCATCATCAACAGTGTGGATTTTCAGTGGTGTCCTGAAGGAATCAATCCTTGGCCATATGCAATTTAACATTTTTAATCAACAAAGTGAAAGAAAACAAAACAAAATCACCACTGATAAAGTTTGCAGATGATACAAAAAACGAGGGGGTGATAAATAATGAAGAGGACAAGTCACTGATTCAGTGCGATCTGTATTGCTTTGTAAACTGGGTGCAAGCAAATAATATGCATTTTAATATGGCTAACTAGAACTGTATATTTCTAGGAACAAAGAAAGTAGGCCATATGTATAGAATGGCAGGTCTCTATCCTGGGAAGCTGTAACTTTGGGGGTTGTGGTGGATAATCAGCAGAACTTGAGTTCCCAATGTGATGCTGTGGCCAAAAAAAACTTCTGCTATTCTGGGATGCATAAGTAGGTGCATCTTTAGTAGGGGTAGACAGATTATTTTACCTCTGTACTTGGCATTAGTGTGACCACTGCTGGAATACAGTCTCCAATTCTGATGCCCACAATTCAAGAAGAAAGTTGATAAATTGGAGAGGGTTCAGATAAGAGTCACAGGAATGATTAAGGGATTAGAAAAAGTGACTTATGCTGATAGACTTGAAGAGCTCAATCTGTTTAGTTTAGCAAAAAGAGAAGACTAATGGGTGACTTGATTACAGTCTATATCTACATCGGGAACAAATAAGGGGTTCTTTAATCTAGCTGAGAAAGGTTAACATAATCCAGTGACTGGAAGCTGAAGCTAGAAAAGATCCATCTGGTAATAAGGTGCAAGTTTTTAATAGTGAGGATAATTAACCATTGAAACAATTTATCGAGGATCGTGGTGGATTCTCCATCACTGACAATTTTTTTTAAATCAAAATTGGATATCTTTCTAAAAAATCTGCTCTAGGAATATTTTTGGGGAAGTTTTATGGCCCAGACTAGATGATCACAATGGTCCCTTCTGGCCTTGAAATATATTTATCTATTCACTGCAGTGGGTGGCTATAGTTGTTTGGGGGTGGGGAACAAGGCATCTGCCCCTTTCAGTAAGAGTAGCAGCTTCTTTGTGGAAAGTTGCCAGTGTCTTTTCCTTCTCTCTCCTTTCTTTCACCCACATTCCTGCCAATATAAAAATTCAGCTCCTAGAATTGCAGCAAGGTGGCTGACCTCTGACAGGATTAGTGAAAACTGGGCAGGCAGAGGATGGAAGAACTCTGAATCTAGCTCTCAGGAGGAGCAGAAGACTGATTCTGTGAAATACTTTACAGGGGCTCTAGTAACTGCATATATTGAGCAAGACTTCAAGGATTCAATAAACCTGGCATCAATATGAATTGACCAGCCTGTCCCATTTAAGACAAAAAGAACTAGCCAGTGCCAAGTGCTACAAAAATAGACACTTTAATTCAACTGAAAAAGTCCTCTTTTGCTTAGTGCACCCACAGCTCAACCACCTGCATCCATCAATTAACCTCAGATCACTTCTGCTCTAAACAGAACCATTGGCACCAACCAAGAGTTATAATTAATCAATTGGAACCAAGTGAAAACACAAGTCACAACCCGTTTCCACAATTTGCTCAACTTGCTACGTGTCTCTTACACTGCAGCCTCATCCATGTTCTGGGGTTAAGTGTACTACTGTAAGTTTAAGACTTGTTTTTTCTCTGATAATGCGACAAGGTACAATGTGGACTGTTGAACAGCTGTGTCCCCTCAAGTCGCCATTCTAGGGTGCCTTTTACTCTGCTTTGCTGTGAGACCAACCACTCCTGGGCAGACTTGTCCCCAGAAATGTGTGTCTTGTATTGCCCCGCACCCTCCTGGACAATACAAGCTCATAGAAATTCTGTCATTTCACCAACGGAAAATGATATGCACAAACCCTGTTATCTCAAGTGAAGGTTCCCAAACATACTGGTTTAGATAAAACAATAAAACAAGTTTATTAACTACAGAAAGATAGATTTTAAGTGATTACAAGTAATGAGGCATAAAAGTCAGAATTGGTTACAAAGAAAACAAAAATTAAAATGTAAAAAAACCCCTACTTTATCAAGCTAAATGAATTTAGAGCAAAGGTTTTTCTCACCACATGCTCTTTGCAGTCTTTATTGGCTGGAAACTTCCAAGACAGGGCCCCTCCCCAATTCAGTTTTCTTTCAGGTACTGTTGCTGCTGTGAGCAGAGAGAAAGGAAGGAGAGAGAGGGGTAATTTGTGTTGTGTGTTCTCTGTTCTGATACCTTTCTCTCCTCTTTGAGGATTATCTCCAGCTGGGGTTCAGATTACAGGAGGTCTGTGGGATGGGACCTCCAGCTGTTTCTTTGCCAATATGTAAATTTATCACTTACACCCTTATTCCTGGCAAAGAACAGCCACTTTAACTAGGTCATAGTCCACTTGATTTTGTTGACCCCTGGCTTAGCTGTTGGTTTGTCTTTTATTTCTGAGGAACTGATCTGTGCCTGCTTTTCTAAACTTGGAGCATGTTACAGAAATGTTGTACAGTAGAATCATATAACTTTACATACAATGTTGATACTCGTTTTGCCAAGACAATAATGTTCAGCGTATTATGTGTTTTCAGATGAACCTCAGAAGGCATATTTTTGTAAAAAAAATTATCTCATTTTGTAAAAAAGGTGAACATAATGGTACAGGCTGTCACACATAAGTAGGCAGGCATTATTGTGGCATGATTCTGGCTGACCAAAGATGCTTCATTAAGATGGGTTATAGTATAGGCTGATTTTTAGCATCTGAAAAGTATTTTGGCTTTAATTTTTTGCTGTATTCAGGTTTTTTTATGTTATTTGGGTTTTGCAGATTAATTGATTTGGACAGACTCCAGGTGTTCCATATCCATTTTCAATCCAGACCTAATATATAATTATTTTGTATATAACTCTGCCTCTAAATTGGTTGAATTGGTGTTATTGAAATGAAATACATATAAATGCTTCCTAAGAAATACTTGAGATTTATTTACATCTTTTTAAAATTCTAATTCAAAAAAGTTAACACTGGGGTCATACAAAATGTCACATTTACATTTAGTAACAGTATCCTGAATAAATATTTAGAAAAACTGCAGAGGTTTATTTTAATTAAACCTGTTGTAAATGAAAGATCGGATAAATAATGCAAATACTAATAAATTTTCCTGATTCAATTCACACTGTTGGCAGCAGCAGAGTTAGTTTCTAAACATTTTTAAATAGTCAACATCTGAGCATGATCATTTTCATTTTTTCCATTATTTGTTGCCTGTGTATATACACTTTGGCTGATTCTCAATCTGTTCATTTCTGCCTGCAAAAGGATGCTTGATATTTTGTTAATCCTGAAAGAATCATAACATAAACAGCTCAAACCCAGACAGGACCAGTCTGAAGGCAGAGTAACCACTCTATTCCCAGAGGAGCTGACCGAAGCTATCTGACATGGTGATCGAAGTCCACAAGACTCATCATCTTGAGACTTCAAAGTCCATATGGATGTCATCTCTGATCAGATAACCTAAAATATCCCCTATCCACATTAGACGTCTTGCAGGTAAACTCTACACTCTGTCACATGGCTGGCCACACCGTGACCTGATTCTTCAGGCTGGATGTGGACAAAAGTAATCAAGGAACTAGCTCCACACCCAACTTTGGGGAGAACACATCCTCCAGGTGAAAATGGGAATACACCCCCCTCTCCACTCAAAAAGAAGCTACTGTCATGGTCTGTCACTAAATTCCAAAAAAAAAAAAAAAAAAAAAAACTTACCCTACAAAGAGGCCCAGGAGCAAAAGACTTAGTGAGGAGCTCTACCCCCCTGACTACTGAAGCACCTTTTCCGATTCCACTGCTCACTCCATTGTTCAGATCTCCAAGGTTCTCTGATAACCTTCACCAAAACATGCTGGAAGGAAGGAGACAAGTATTATTGGTGGGAAATGTTATTTGATATGAGTAAATTCCAGTACAAAGATATGTTTCAAATCTATGTCATGACAGGGAAGGAGGCAAAGAAAATCAGCTTGTCCTCTGCCAAAGCTGCAGGAAAGTCATGCCAGATACAGTATCAGAGGAGTAGCCGTGTTAGTCTGGATCTGTAAAAGCAGCAAAGAGTCCTGTGGCACCTTATAGACTAACAGACATATTGGAGCATGAGCTTTCATGGGTGAAAACCCACTTCGTCGGATGCATGTAGTGGAAATTCCCACTACATGCATCCGATGAACTGGGTATTCACCCATGAAAGCTCATGCTCCAATACGTCTGTTAGTCTATAAAGTGCCACAGGACTCTTTGCTGCATGCCATATACAGTGTCTCCAGACCAAAAATCAGTCAGTAAACCCAGACTGCAAGAAATGTGTTTGAGGCTGGCTTTACATCAGACATAAATAGCACCATCTCCCAGCTTTGTTAGTGCCTAGTTATGGAAAGTGAAAATGAAAGCAATATTGGTGGGAAGAGGAAAGGGTTTTGAAGATCTTATCAACCAGAACACCTCTATCTCACCCTCTTTTAAGTGAATTTGCCCTCAGATTTGTCAATCAACCTGAATCTTTTGAGTTCTTTTTTAAACTTCTCACTAATAATGGATACCCAAATAGGCATGCCAACCAAAAGTGTCATCTTTCTATGGGTGGCTAGAAGACTGTGCCCTATCGTATATGACTGAGACCTGACCACATTGGCACACATCCCTGCTCTCCAGTTTATCAGTCTACCTAGGAATGAAACCACACACTCTAAAAGACTGTGACCTGGTACAGAAAGAAACAGCCCATATCCTAAGCGACACAGATCACTGTTCGTCTGTTACTCCAATTTCTAAACCAGCCTCTCAATGAGTAGAGTCAAGTTAAAAAGGTTCCATTTTCATATTTAAAGCCCTCCATCAGATTGTCTCTGGCTACTTCATTCTGCAACCATGACCTCCTGCAACAATTCTGTTCTGCTAAAACAATTAAACAGTTGATCAATAGGGGAACACAAGAGACAGAACTTCCTCTACTACCAAACCAAAAACTGGTGTTCGCTGCCAAAAGAGATAAGAATTCAGAGAAATTAGTTTTGCATTTAGTTCTTAAACTAACTTAACATTCCCTGTTTATTTTAACAAATTATATTTCCAAAATAAGCTATTTACTTGTACCTATGAGGAAAGGAAATGAGAGAAATGATTTCAATTTTTAAAAATTTGAGGCACACTGGTACTGTGGTGAAGAGTGCAGAATAACAGATTTGTAAATATATTACCCTACAACATTCTCATAAGAACTAGAGAGCAGGATTCCAAAAAGAGAACTATATGGTAAAATTTGTGATATGATGTAAGGAAAAAGTAAGTGCTACACTGGTGGCTATAATAAGAATATTACATTTGTTTTTAGATACAGGAAACTATAATATATGTAACACCATGAAAAATTGTGTGACCCATAAAATGAATAATTTGTTCAACCACATAAAAAGTTGGCAAAATCTTATGGTTAGACTTTCTTAAAACACACAAACATTTGAGATTTTGGGATTAGTCCTCCCAAAGGGTCTTATACATAGCTCATCGAAGTTAAAAAGATGAAATGTATGTAATTAATCAAGTAACAGGAAAAAATTGAAATAACTAAATTGAAATAACCACACTGTGTAGTTAATAAAGAATCAATGCATACAGAGCTTATAGGATCAGGCACTTTATTTGATTATCAGTTCATGGAGGCTCCATATACACATTTAGAATTTTGTATAAAAATGGATCGCCATATTTTTCACTCCAGCCTATTGATTTTTTTCTCTGTATATGGATATCTGCCAGTTACCAATATGAGAGCCTCTATATATCCTCAGAGCCCTAATGCGTCTACATCTTTGTTCCGCCAGTCTCTGCAGTTCCATTTTTCCTTTCTCATGAGTACACTGGAACCTTGCCCAATCTCCATTTTTCTAGTGGAATGGCTTGAAGCTTACAAATGAAAGTGTATTTATCAATGTGTCTTTTTTTCCCCTGAAATGATTTTTGCCCTTAAAGTTTTGAATTTAATCAAAATGTATGGGCAAAAAATTGTGCCTTCCCCCCAGTCCCACCCCGCCCAAAAATGTTTATCTTTTTTTCCCCTTTACTAAAAATTGGAGTTTGGTATATGAAAAATTGATAGCCAATTTGATAATGTTTCAACACGGCTGGTGATCAGAATCAGCTCCGGAGAGAACTGAAACTTGTCTAACACACACAACCACAACAGCAGCAGAACTTGCTAAGGATCTTATGTTGCTGTTACTGCCTCCTTGCCTTCACCCTGGTCCCCACTCCATCAGATTCTACACCCTGACCCTCCTCTTACATCTTGTCCCTATTCAGATTGTAACATCTTTGGGGCAGGGATTATGTTTGTTTTGCACCTAGCACAATGTGGCCTGGTCCTCAGCATGGCCTCTAAACTCTGCTCATTTGTACCCATGCTTAAATACTGAAAGGGTTTAATGGGTGTAATTGAGAGTAAGAATTTAATCCTTAAACAGCAAGAAGGGATAGTTAAAAAGGCATTATGTAAATTCAGTGAATAGGTGTGTCACGCCCTGGGAAGTTCTCTCAAAGCTTCACACAGACACAGCAAAGGATGAACATAGAGGGTGAAATTCTGGCACTGTTGAAATCAATTGAAAAAATTCTGTTAACTCAATGGGGCCAAGATTTCAACCAAGCTACCTATTGTCTCTTCAGATTGTCATTTTGACTATTCCTATTATTGACATTGCAAAAATTCCTATGCACACCCTTCTCCGTGGCTCAAAGCTTTTCAGTCCTACACCTTTCACCTTCATCAGGTCAGCTCATAAATAGTTGTAAGGTTGGTTGTGTTTTTTCCCCTTCTGTCTCTTAAAACAATGGAATAGTTATTAAATATTTTTACTCCATCTCAGTTAAGTTTTCCCTGTCTAGTACTAGTAACAGCTCCTAAATTCTCATTAGTAACTGTCTGTTTAACACTTCAGTATCTGAAGCAATTTATATCTGGGGATTTGATTCATTCCATTATAAAGACTGGAACTACTTTCTAAATCTGAATTTAGATACCAGTACAGATTATAAATCCCCTCCTCATGCTAGCACCTTGCCTTCCCCTAAAGCAACTGATTAACTATTATAGCAGTTATAAAAAAAGAGATAAAAATAATAGTGAAATTGCATGTTGTTGCTGTTTAATTTTTGCTGCTGTGGTTTTCCGTTTGTGTTTAGCTGTACATTATAGAATACTATTTTCTGTTTGTTTACACCAGATAATAATCACTCTTTGCAGAAGTTTATGCTGCAGTATCTGGAACTATATTGCATGACTGGTTCTATTTGCCTTTCAAGTCACTGGAGGGAGCTAGGTAAACATCTACAATTACAGTGGAACTAGAGCTGTTGGAGCAAAAGATAACAAAATTTCAAACCAGGTTAAAAATAATAATCTGGAGATACTGTAAAACCATGAATGTTTAAAACCCCATAAAAACTAAACTTAACTATGTAAAGACAGGTTTCAGAGTAGCAACCGTGTTAGTCTGTATCCGCAAAAAGAAGAACAGGAGTACTTGTGGCACCTTAGAGACTAACAAATTTATTAGAGCATAAGCTTTCGTGGACTACAGCCCACTTCTTCGGATGCATATAGAGTGCTAGATGCATCCAAAGAAGTGGGCTGTAGTCCACGAAAGCTTATGCTCTAATAAATTTGTTAGTCTCTAAGGTGCCACAAGTACTCCTGTTCTTTTTATGTAAAGACAAGGACACAGACTGTTCATCTAGTTGGTTGGAGAATCCTTTACTGAAGTAATTTGCCTGCTCAATAAAAACAACAAAAAAGCACAGTAGATATGCAGATTCAGAACGTCTGTTTTTAGGGCTGTCAATTAAATCGCAGTTAACTCATGTGATTAACTCAAAACAATTAATCGTGATTTAAAAAATTAATTGTGATTAATTGCACTGTTAAACAATAGCATAACAATAGAAATTTATTAAATATTTTTGGATGTTTTTCTACATTTTCAAATATATTGATTTTTATTGCAACACAGAATACAAAATGTACAGTGCTCACTTTATATTATTTTTATTACAAATATTTGCACTGTAAAAATGATAAAAGAAATAGTATTTTTTAATTCACCTCATACAAGTACTGTAGTGCAATCTCTTTATCGTGAAAGTGTAGCTTACATAACCAAAAAAAAAAAAAAAAAAAAGTAACTGCACTCAAAAACAAAACCATGTAAAACTTTAGAACCTACAAGTCCACTCAGTCCTACTTTGTTCAGTGATTGATCAGCCAATCGCTAAGACAAACAAGTTTGTTTACATTTACTGGAGATACTGCTGCCTGCTTCTTATTTACAATGTCACCTGAAAGTGAAAATAGGCGTTCCCATGGCACTTTCGTAGCCAGCGTTGCAAGGTATTTACGTGCCAGATATGCTAAACATTCATATGCCCCTTCATACTTCGGCCACCATTCCAGAGGATGTGCTTCCATGCTGATGATGCTTGTTAAAAAAATAATGCGTTAATTAAATTTATGACTGAACTCCTTGGGGGAGAATTGTATGTCTCCTATTCTGTTTTACCCACATTGTGCCACATATTTTGTATTATAGCAGTCTCGGCAGATGACCCAGCACATGTTGTTCATTTTAAGAACACTTTCACGGCAGATTTGACAAAACACAAAGAAGTTACCAATGTGAGATTTCTAAAAATAGCTACAGCATTCGACCCAAGTTTTAAGAATCCAAAGTGCCATCCAAAATCTGAGAGGGATGAGGTGTGGAGCATGCTTTCAGAGGTCTTAAAAAAGCAACACTCCGATGCCGAAACTACAGAACCCAAACCACCAAAAGAGAAAATCAACTTTCTGTTGGTGGCATGTGACTCAGATGATGAAAATGAACATGCATTGGTCAAGCTTTGCTTTGGATTGTTATCAAGCAGAACCCATCATCAGCACGGATGATGTCCTCTGTAATGGTGGCTGAAACATGAAGAGACATATGAATCTTTAGTGCATCTGGCACGTAAATATCTTACGACGCCGGCTTCAACAGTGCCAGGCAAATACCTATTCTCACTTTCAGGTGACATTGTAAACAAGAAGCGGGCAGCATTATCTCCTGCAAATTGTAACCAAACTTGTTTGTCTGAATGATTGGCTGACCAAGAACTAGGACTGAGTGGACTTGTATGGCCTAAAGTTTTACATAGTTTGATTTTTGAATGCGGTTATTTTTTTATACATAATTCTACATTTGGAAGTTCAACTTTCATGATAAAGAGATTGCACTACACTACTTGTACTAGGTGAATTGAAAAATACTATTTCTTTTGTTTTTTTACAGTGCAAATATTTGTAATAAAATACATAAAGTGAGCACTGTACACCTTGTATTTTGTGCTGTAATTGAAATCAATATATTTGAAAATGTAGAAAACATCCAAAAATATTTAAATAAATGGTATTCCATTATTGTTTAACAGTGCGATTAATTGCTTGACAGCCCTATTATTTTTATTTATGCAGTGCTATTATAGACAATAGATTGGTTACTAATACCTAAATATTTGTGTGTAATTGACATCTGACAAAACTTTTTGAAGTTATTGCATGTCCCCATGAAGTGTACACTTACTTATATATCAAGTATTTATAACACCAGATACTGGGTATTTTCCTTTTTATACATAAAATCTAAGATAGTGCTTACATAAGTCTATTGGTAAAGTATCTTCCCTCCTTAACTTACTTCTAAGAGACTTCAGATTGATATAATTACAAAAACCCTTGCCTTTTATTTTTGTTTAACCCACCAAAACAAGAAAATCCTCTGAAATCATTTTCCAGACTTTTCAGTAAATCATATTTGTGATAAGATCACTTATAGGAAGAGATGTTAATATTATGTTTCTAATTCTATATAGCCCAATATTTGCTGACTCTCCCCCTGCCTCAGATAAAGGGCTGCAGGACTGGACTCCAAGTCAGTGCTCTAGTCCAAATGAGAAACTTGCTGGATGCAATACAGTAGATTGCAGTTTTGCCTCTGACTTCTCTATTAAGTAAAGTTTAGTTGACCTGTCAACCATAGGGAAAATGTCATATGGATAGGGTGGAAAGAAGCACTTTTGGTCTTCTTGGAGTGGATAGAGCATAGCAGTTGGTGAAAGCATCTGAAGAGTCTCTGGGCACAGGTTTGGGGTGGAGAAAGATAAGGGCCTTGGCAAAGGGTTAAGATAGCAGAAGGGGCATGTAGATGAGTCCTCCTTGGGCTTTTCCCACTTTGGGTTGGAGCCTCTGGACACTGGGTGGACCCAGCGCAGTTCTCCTTTCTTAGTCCTTACAGTGAGCTCTGCCCTTTTTGAGCCTTCTCTAATTTCTTTACTGCTGTGAACCAAAAGGGAAATAAATGTTCCAATGAAACCAAGAATAAACTTTACTTGAAGCCAGCTCAAAAAAGAGACAATCAGCAAGCGGTTCTCCTGTTCTTTGGAGGTGCCTGCCTGCGTTGTGGTTTTACAGGTAGCCAAGTAGCTGAATCAAGCTCTCCCTGTCAGGCTTACCTTGGGAGTTCACTGTACTCCTCATAGGGCTATGAGTGAGGATCGCCGGTATAGGAGTTCCTCCTGCCGCTTCAGGAGCCACTCTAGCCGCTTCTGGCTCAAGGTGTCCTTCTCCACCTGCTTCCTGCTTTTTAAAGGCCTCCTCTCTACCGCATGATAGGCAGGGGTGGGGTTACCTCTGCACACAGAGCTTCTCTAGCCTCTTCCCCATCAGAGTGGGATTTATACACCCCCATCACAGAGCCCCTGCGGAAGAGAAAGCTGGGACATACTTAAGTATCTTTTATTCATATAGGGACAGATCCTATTTACTTCAGCTGGAGTTAGGGTACTCAGTGGCTCTGAAAATCAGGAGCAGAGGTTTCAAGGGTTTTTTTAATAGATTGTTCCAAATACAGATCGAGCAAAATGACTGGGTTTGTGTCCAAATCCATCCTGAGTCAGGGATTTTTGTTACTTCACCTCTAGTATAATCTGGAAAGAGCTGTACCTGCAGAGACAGGCAAATAATTTAGCTCAGGTAAAAGGTTGTTAAGTAAAATTCCTAATGCTTTGGCCAGTCTGGGCTTCTTGGTTAACACGATAGACACACACACACGTGGGAACCACAAGGTTCCTGGTCCTGGTTTGGTTTGCAGTAACATACTAAAGAGATACGTTCATCGAGTCCAGGCAGTAGCTAGGGACACCACTAACTGGCTGTCTAGTTACCACCAGCCAGACAAAAAAAATATCTACTGCTTAGCAAAGGTGATGCCCATCAGGATGCTTGTGCTGAAGACTGACTTACTGATTTCTTTTCTTGCTGTGCTGCTGGTAGTAATAGCCATGAGCTGCTCGATTCATGCTGCTGAAAGTTTCCATTCTGAAAAACAGCAGACTGTAATAAGAAACTTACATATGGGAAAATAACAGAGTGCCATGCCGGGCTCCATTATGGCAGTTTAAAGTGAACTACATTGAATTTGATCTAGAAAAGAGGTTATGAGTACAGTATTAGACTCTGACCGCTTGAAATAACGAAGTGGACTGTAACAGCCTTTATTCTCTGGACACATAGGGCCAAATGCCATGCTGTAAGATATCCAATAAGACAGTGAGATTGCCCAGAGAGTACATTTGTTGCTTTTCACACAAGGCTAGGTGAATTTTGACTTAAACTGGCTTTGTTTGTTCTTTCATTTTTGGGTGGAAAAGAGACAGATTTAGTGAGAGCAAAACATTTTGTAAATCCATGTCAATATCAACTTGTTTTGCTCAAAACTCTAAAAATATTCCCCAAAAAGTCTGAATGTTTCATTGACATTTTTGAAATGAAACATTGATTTTTTTAATTCCAAATAACTTTAAAAATTTCTTTTGTTTTGTTTGAAAAACTAAAAAGTGCTCAAAATTAATCATTTTGAGTCCAATAAAATGTTTTATTCAATTTAAAATAAATGTTTAGTTATCTTTTAATTCACCACAATTTTTTTTTAAGTTTTCGGTTCAACCTAAAATGACTTGCCTCCCATCCCTCAATTTTTCAGAATGGCTAAGGAACCAAAAAAAAAAAAAAAAAGGGAGAAAGAAAAAAAGAAAATCTGTTGTTCGCCTTGCTCTATTTAAAAATTTAAGAAGTTAGGATTAATGATGTAATATTAATGCCAAAATTTCCAATGTTTTGCAAAGGATAATGCACAGCAAGCAGGTGCTAGCAAAGTCTAAGGCCCACAGTATTAGCTTGCCAACTGTCCTCCCATTTAGATTGTTAAGCCAAACTGATATCCACATCTGGTTTTTCTACCCCAAAGGAAAAAGTATCTAGATATTTGTCTTCACACACCATGAATACTTTGGTCTTTTTGAGATCTTTTTCTTCTATCAAATTTATTTTGTCTCCTGTTCACAAGTGTTTGATAGACAGCCCCGATCTTACCAACACTTACGCACATGTCTAACTTTTCTCCTGGGAGTGAAGTTTGTATAAGTGTTTTCAAGACTGGGACTAAGTCTCCAAAATCCTGTGTAGTTCCTCTATCAGTTTTTCCAGCTTTTATATGGTTACCATAAGAAGAAAACTCACCTTCAGATGAACATCAAGATATACTAAGCCAGATTCACTGCTGACATAAGATGGTGTCAATCTGACTCCAGTGGCATTACTCAACTTTACTCTAGCAGTGAACCTGGCCCATTGATCCAATAGGTAAAAATATTAATGGAGGAGATGCAGAAGGAAAACCTATTACCAGAGAGGCAAGTGTGCTTTAAGCATTCTAAGCATCTTGGACCAATACAAGTCCAACAACCGTCAGAGGACAAGAAACTTGTCACTACTGATTTGACCTAGGTGATAGGGAATTGGTGATGGGTAACACTGAGTCAGCTGTTTCCCTTAATGCCAGTCATTAATTATACAGATTTACTTCACTGTATAATAGTCATGAAGGAAGGAAAAAGCCCTCAGATTTGATAATCTTAAACACAGGTATCACCCTAAGATTGAATAACATTATTTAGAGTTAACTGTAAACAAAGACAGGACTCGTTCTTGCAGTATTAGTGCAAGATAAGAAGCATCTAATCTAGAGAAAACAATTACTTAGGGCTAGCTATGTGCTTAGCAACATGTTCCCTGCCACACTGCTAAATGTCAAAGCTACAGCCATGCTTCCCCGCTATCCTTTAAGTTGGAAATCAGCTTTGCCATTTATAACACATAGCATTTTACTGAGGCTCCTGATTGGGTGATATTTTTAGACGACGGATGAAAGATTTGTAGGTTAATAACTGTGCAGCATTCCTGTATTATGTTGGCTTTGGAGAGGCATTGACAATATAACAATATTGAACACTATTTATTTGTTCTACTCTGTGCTTTACTGAATTCATCATCTTATTCTGGCAACTTTTAATCAACTGAAGCAAAGTTCAGAAGAACTCTCATTAACACCAAAAGCCTATGTGCAACATCTCGAATAAAATTCAATTAAAGATCACAAGGTTGGTAATTGACAAAGCAAGAGTTCTTACAGTGGAATTAACCAAGATTTAACAATGCTTGCATGTATGATCTCTTATGTAGACATATATACTTAAACAGTTTTATTATCTATTGGTATATTACCCTGCTAGCTTTCAAACTCTCAGTAAAGCATTTGAATAAAATAAATACAATTTAGACTGGATCGTGCACTGTTTACTCCCTGCATTCAGTGGGCATTTTGCTTGAGTGAGGAGTACAGGATCTTGGCCCATACAGCTCAGTCATGTAATCACTACTCACATAAGTTATTTACCTGTATTTGCAGGATTGGGCCTATAGTTTCCAGAACATAAACTTGCCTTTTTTTAAAAGGCTCAAATAATGTATATAGAAATGCAATAAAAAATTGTCAGGTATCTTTGGCACCATTTTGTATTACAAGACGCTTGTCATATTAAGAGTAGGAAATAAACACTGCACACTATCTTCCAGTTGAAACATAATGAATATTACTAATACTAGTTTCATCATTCGTGCGGTTTATATTTCATGGTGTGTGAATACGTCATGCCTCTTTCATTAGCTGAAGCAAATATACTTCTAAGTATAATCTTTTAATCTTTTCTCCTTGTGCAATGGAGATAATTTTTCACTGAAATTGACACAGTTTAAAGAAAAATATTATGGAACTATGACCAAGATTCATAAATACTTATGAGTTGGTTCTTTGTTTTACACAATAGTTCTACAGATGATCAAAAGGGACTCCTGAGGTGATGCTCTTAAAAGGAAAGAGGCAGACAGACATTTTACCTTATCTGAAAAGAGGTGGAACAAGGAGAGATCAGGAGATTAAAATAAATACACTGTTTTTCCTCTTACTCTCCCCCTATTGCTATCTATGCTTATATAGACATAGATAGATCCAGAATAGTCAACAAGGAACAGTACACATCCAGTATAAGCCTCTTTAATCGGCTGTGATTGAGAATTTATAAGACGCTGTATTCCAGACAGACTTCTGGGGATCAGAATAGTGAACAGACCTGATATACCTCCTTAATTCTCTTAGGCTAAATCCTGCAGTCTTTACTCAGGCAAAAAACTGTCATTGAAAGTTTTTCACAGGTTAGCACTGCAGGTTTTGACCTATTGATCTTAACCTCTTACTTCTGTGACACCTTCATCCATATCTTCCCTCCCCTTTTAAACCAAATATCAGCTTTACGCAATATATCTCTCCTAAAAGGTTTCACTAACTTTACAGAACAAATTGCCTATATTATGATACCACTAGGGAACACCACTCATGGAAACTGTGAAAAAATATCAATATTCATATTGCAAATAACTGCATGTGAAATGTAATATTTACACAGCTCATCACAAATCTGATCCAAAGCCAAGTTTCACCTTTTTCACCAGCAATTTGATTTTTAATAATTCAGTCAAAACTTTTATTTGCAGTGTACTGGACATTGGTTGACTGCTGCTGGAGGCCCCATCCAAAGAAAGTTGTACTTTAGGGGAAAAGAACAGTGGCCTCCAAAAGATGCCTACAGAAAGCACCAATGATCAGCTACTGGAGGAACCAATATCAATTAGTCTTCCACGGGCTTGATGGTCCAGGAGCAGGCAGAAGCTAATCAGGGCCCAACAGGCAGGATAAAAAGGTGTGGCTGCTGAGACAGATATTAGAACCTCATGCAGTATCTTTGGGGAAACATATTGTATTAAGGCTATGAATGGTTAATCTATCATCATGGGTCAGGGATTGTATGCAACTCCAGGGAGAAGAGATGATAGGAAGGGTTGCCACACCTCCACCAAGAACAGTGCAGGGTGATTAGGGTGAGTCAGTCAAGTTGTAAACACCTCCAGAGAGGCACCATCCCTGGGAAGTTTTGCATATACTGATACAGTCTGGGTTTTCCAGAGACCAGACAGAGAACGGTCTTTTGGCATAAAACCGATGCATTTAAACTGAACCAAGGCCTTTTTTCTGATCCAGAAAATGGACAGAACCTTCTGTCAAAGGGGGCCCTCAACTCTTACAGAAGGGATGGGCCTGCTGGGTCCCCATAAGACTGAGGGGTGATCTCCGATAAGCTTTAAGCATCCATATAGGAACCTTTATTGTTTTCATACATTTTCTTGTAATGTTTTTACCTTAAGAATAAATGTGCTTGCTTAGAGAGATGTGTGGTGAGTTGTAACTGCTGGCAATACACTGTTCATAGCACTTGAAGAGAAAGCAAAGCACAGGCACTGGCCTTTAGGCAGACTGGCTTGCTGGGGATATCACAGTGTAAGGCAGGGAGCTGTGCAGTCTTAAAGCCCCCAGTCAGGAGGGAGAGAGAGACAGGACTCCATCTAAGAGAGGTGTCAGCTGGTAGCCAGAAACCTTAAGTGAGTGCTCTCAAGGGACCACAGAGGGGGAAAACAGGCACAGTTACCCTGAAACTGATGGCTGCTTCCTCCAGTGGGCTGTTCTAAGCATAGATGACTTATGCCTCCTGATACAGGGGGTGGGGAGTACAATCTAAAAGGGAGGACACTTGACCACCCTATGTGTCTCCTCAGCCCAGAGACCTCCCTGCCCTGCCCACAGTCTGGGGCCACTGCACTCCCCCCACCCTACCAGAGTTACCTGCAGGCAGGCGAGGGCCTCCACCCTTTTCCAGCTGTGCCTCCCTGTTGGCATATTCGGCCGCTCTCCCTAACAGTCGGGCCTGGATGGGAAGTGGGAGGGAGCCACTTCTCCCACTGACAATTACCTGCATTGCTGATCTGTTAGCTGGATTATGCCAGTGTTCAGAGCCACATCAGAAAGCTTCCAAAATTCTTCAGTGCAAGGTTGTAGAGCATTAAACTATTGTCAGCATGGAAGCTACTGGTGACTAAGCAGCATGTTTTGTATAGTGTGAAGGAGAATACTAAATATTCCAATTCCTGCAAAAGGAGAAGGGAATTGTTCATCATCTGAGGCCTGTGATGAAATGGTCTCTACAGTTATTCTTCAGTAATTCAGCCAAACATACTCAGGTGTCTTAGTACCAAGAAGTAAAAGTCAGCCGTCTCCAATAAATGCTGTTATAGTCAACTGAAGTCAAGAATGCCTGAATCAGAAAGGAAATACATGCACCTACTTTCACTCTTATGTTCTATGAAAAGAAATACACATTCTGACGTAGTGTACATTAGAAAAGGTTTGCTGGGATGGCTATACAGGTATAGCTATCCTGGCAGGCCCTTCTAGTGTAGATATACTAGCAGCAAAGGCCTGCTTTCACTGGCATAGCTTATACCAGTTACCCAGACAAAATAGGATACCAGCAAAAACATTTTCCCCATTATAACTGCATTTACATTGGGTCTTTTGCTGGTATAAGAAATGCCTTTAAAAAGCCAGCATCCCTAATAACATTGTGATATCAGCAAAAGTTTTAGTTGTAGACCTGGCTTCAGAAGTCCCTCCAAGGTCTGAGGCAAAGTCCATTGAAGTCAACAGAATGAACTCAATGGAAGTCTATGAGCTTTGGATCAGAACCCAGGCCTCATTTGCTACCTGGAGCCCTACTGACCACTGAAACAAGTTAATTTGAGTTAGTTTTTCCTAAGAGAACATTTTAATTGTCTATTCTATTCTTTAGTACTAATATCAAAAAACACTTATGTAAGTGAGGTTGCAAAGCCTAAATTAAAGACCCTTGTAATGTCTAAAGATTTAGTAATATTCAAATGCTTAAAAGGAATAAGATCACCCTAGTTCAGAGAGACAGTGCAGAACCTTTCTGTTTGAAGTCTGACTGATGTAGATGCTAATTATGCATCCAGCTAGGTGGGCCAGTAACAGAGCTGGGAGAACTGCTTGATAAAAGAAATCAACCCTTCATACATTTAGGGTTTAGAGGCAAACCTAAATGAAAAGCTACAAATAATTCTGATTTCTGTTACTTTAGTTTATGATCATTTATTGCCAATACGCCATAGTGTTAGACATCAGTTCATAAAGAAGCTCCTTTGGGTAGTATATAACATAAAATACTTCCTTTCCCTAGGAGAAGAGGGGCGGGTTGCAGTACTTGCTGGAGCCCAAAATAGATTTGGGGTTATTAGTCTGTCCCTTAGCAAATTGATTAGGATTTCAAAGCAAAACACTCAGATGATTCTGAAGGTGTTCATAAGAAACCATTTTAGTGAGCCATGAGTGTAGTGGCAAAGTGCTAAGAATTTCTCATGTCCCTTTAGAATGGAAATACAGGGACACCCTAAAGGATTATGGAGGAACAGCTTCATCTCTCTAATATCTTTACTATTCTCCCTCAGACACGGCCTTTTCTTTCTCACCATACCCATATGCATCCCAGGCTCGGAACCCTTCTCCCATCACATGCATGTACACTAGGACTTGTTGCTCCACTTGAAGAAGCAAGAGAAGAGGCAGTAGCAAGGGACTGTGGCTTCAAAGAGCATGAGAGACACCACTCTGCTCCTGGCCCAATAGCAACCCCCCAGGTGCCACAGTCCAAATCTAAATTCAGAGTATACTCAACTTTAGGATAAAAATTCCTGCACTTAGCAGAAATATTAGTGAGCAATAAACCAATGACAAGATGTAAATTATGGCATCATGCGCTTCTCTCCCACTCTCAACTTTGAATCTTCCACCATTCCACTACTACAGATACAATAACCTCTCAAAGCCTGTGCTCCCAGCCACTACCCTCACCTCATTCCAATCCCTCCTAGAAACTCATTTCTGCCATGTTATCTACAAGAAATGAGTTAACAACAGAACAGGAGGATCAGCAGAGGCACATACCTAAACTGAGGAGTTGCCTGATTTTATTATTGTCTTACCACACCCACTGCCACTTTATTAACTGCCTTTGTTAACTCTTTGGGGTAGGGATCTTGAGCCTAATTCTGCCCTCAGGTGCACCTAGGCAAACCATTGATGTCTATGAGGTTTAAGTCAGTGGGTATAGCATTGTGTTGAGTTGGTAAAAACAAAACAAAAACATACACCAGTGTTCTTCTAATAAAAATAGGCTTTGAATAAAACTTTTGCCAAAAATTTCATATAATGTAATTTGATATTTTTCAACAAAATGATTCAAAACAAACTGTTTCCCCCCCCCCCAACCCATTTCTTTCTCTTCCCCCCCATTTCCCTTCATTCCCCCTCCCCAGAAGAGGGACATAGCTCTGGAAGGGAACTCAAAACCCTCCCAAAATATTTACATTTCACCCTCTTTTGTGGGGGGAAAAAAAAAAAAAAAACAGCTTTCATTTCATTCAGCATTTTTGGTAAGAAATAATCCCAGCTTTTTGACCAGCCCTAACTCGGTGCAAAAATGGTGGCATTCTACCCCTCCTGTCACCTACTTGGTACACTTTTAGCTGCCATAAAAAAAATATATTTTGCTTCACAAGGAGAGGAAGGACGACTTTGTGGTGAAGGCTCTAGACTGGAACTTGAGAGAACTCACTTTAATACCTGCCTTTGCCACTAACTTCCTGTGTGACCTTGGGTAATTTACTTACACTTCTGTGCCTCAGTAACCATTCTGTAAAATGGGGTTGAGCCACTTCCTTCCTCCCATCCTTTGTTTTGCTTGTCCATTTAAGCTTCACTTCTGGCAAGACATATACCCATGCTTAATGAACTCAAGGCAAATCCTCAGCCAGTGTAAATGATCATAGCTCCATGGACTTAAGTAGAACTATAACAATTCACACCAGAAAAGAATCTGCTCCAATGGAACCACTTACAAACTTAAGCACAGGTACAAGTTTTTGCAGGATCTGGGCCTTAATATTGTAAGCACTACAGGGCAGGGACTGTCTTATTATGTACAACACTTAGCACAATGGGATCTTCATCTCAGTCAAGAGTCCCTAGATGCTTCCCTAATACAAATAAATAAAAAGCATTGTTAAATATAACTAACTATAACCATATCATTACTATTTAGATGTTCTCTTTTGTAAAAGAAAGTTCCAGGCCTTACTTTCAATTTAGTATAAGGAATGTAAAAAATCTAAACTTATTTATTACCGGTTATTTTTAGTATTTTCCTTTTCAAAGACATGCTGCAGAGTTCAGCAACAAAGCCAGCTTAAAGCTTCTGCTGTCTGCATTTTCTTTCTTCCCCTGGGCCTTCGCCTAAGCCCCTGCTGTGTGGCACAGTGTTTCAGAGATGGCGAGTCTTCTGAAGTTTTATTTTCACTTTAAAAAGCTAAATTTGGAGGTGCTCCCAATTTAGCTTTTTCAAGGAAAACCAGAACTTGAAAGCAGCACAGTTGTCTCTGAAGTGCTGGAACAGGCAACTACTGAGCTTGAGAAGAATCGTGGTGCTTGTCTTTGAAGTCCATCCTGGTGTTTGTGGGTGGCCAAAGTTAAAATGAAAATGCCACACTCCTTCCCCACCTGGCTGCTGCATGCTACAGAAGTGACATGCTTAGTTATTTTCTATTGTAAAATTAGCATTTGAGATATAAGCTTCCCTCTCTATAGCCCAGCAATGGTCCTGCTCATCTCTTCTTGCAGCTTCTCTTTTAGACATAGTTTAGACTAAACAGAAACTAAAATCTAATCTGACATTTTCCCCACAGAAAATTTAAATCCTGAAGAAGGCACAAGCCAAATTCACCCCAGTGGAAGTCTATTAAAGTCAGCGGTGAATTTAGCCCAGATGTGTGTGCACAGCTGCTGGTTCTCCTGTATTTAAAAAGGAAAGCACTTTGGATAGAAAATTCAGGATAGTGATTTGTTCATGTGACTAAGTTAATGGGCTTCAGCAGCTAGCTAGGTCTTATTACCTGGAACTGCTAGTAGGCAGTTTGAGTACTCCAACATTCCTCCTCCTTTTCTCATTAAACTAAACCTGTTATAAGACATTTTGTCAGAATGAAAAGTGACCTGTACAAATGCATTGATTCTAAGAAATCATTTCATATGATGTAAAGATGAAAGTATTCAGAGTTTACAGAGGAAAAAAGATAAATTCGTACAACTAACAATTCTCCTTAATTTAAAAAATAAAAACTAGCATTTCCAGAAATGTTTACCATAACATTCAACAGGCTCCCTACCAGCATTTGACAAATAAGCAAAAATGGATTTAATTAATTAAGAACAATTTAAGACTGTATTTCTTTCCTTAATATCTAGAGCAAGCCTGAAACTCAAAAGATCTTTGTGTTGTTACCATGATGAGTTACCATTGAGAGTCCAACAAAGTACCACACCAACTTTTCACCTTGGAGACACAGTGTGTCAAGTTTTAAAGAAAATGTGATCACTAATTTAAAAGGGGAGTGTGGCAGAATGAATTATCCCTCAGCCACCTGGGCCAGTGGGGAATATGGGGAAGGTAGAGAGCCATGGGGATGCTGATGGGAAAGCAAGAGTTAACTGGGGAAGCTTAGAGACATGTGGGGCTTGTTAGCCTCCAGAGCATGATATAACAAGAAAGTCTGCTGCTAGCTATGGTTTATCAGCCCAGGTTCTTGGTAAGGCAAAGGCAGTTTTCTGGGAGTTTTAGTTGGGTTTCCTGCTAGGGCAGGGAGCACCTATAGTGCTAGTTTACTTTCCTTTCTAGCACTGAAAGGGCTTTCCAGGACTCCTTGGTGGGCTCCTTCTGGAGCCTAGAGAACCTTGTCTGCCCCCTTGGACCCCAAAAGGTCTTTCTAAACATGGGCTATTTGGGAACTTCCTCTGCAGCAAGAAGGGACCTTGTGTATTTTTGCCTATGAAGGCTCTAGTCTATCTCAGCAGAGAAAGGATCCAGGAACAAGGACTGTCCCAAAGTGCTAAGCCAGGGGTTCTCAAACTGGGGGTTGGGACTTCTCAGGGGGTTGTGAGGTTATTACACGAGCGGTCAGCCTCCACCCCAAACCTTGCTTTGCCTCCAGCATTTATAATGGTGTTAAATATATAAAAAAGTTTTTTTTAATTTATAAGGGTGGTTGCACTCAGAGACTTGCTATGTGAAAGGGGTCGCCAGCAAAAAAGTTTGAGAGCCACTGTGCTAGGCACTTAGCTATACGTTTGCCACAAGGGAACTAGCTTGTGTCTTCCTGAGGAAACAAGGAATGCATTAGTTACAGGGAACAGGAAGTTGTCTTGGGAGGGCAAGAAATTTGGCAGAACAATTCAGCCTAGTGCTAAGTTTCAGGGCCTAGTTACAGTGGGGTGGAGTCCCTTCTTTCTCCATACTAAGGAACTACAGTAACTCCTCGCTTAACTTTGTAGTTATGTTCCTGAAAAATGCGACTTTAAGCGAAATGATGTTAAGCAAATCCGATTTCCCCATAAGAATTAATGTAAATGGGGGGATTAGGTTCCAGGGAAATTTTTTTCACCAGACAAACGACATTATATACACACACACACACACACACACAGTATACGTTTTAAACAAACAATTTAATACTGTACACAGCAATAATGATTGTGAAGCTTGGTTGAGGTGATGAAGTCAGAGGGTGGGATATTTCCCAGGGAATGCCTTACTGCTAAGTGATGAACTAGAAATTGGCTGAGCCCTCAAGGGTTAACTCATTGTTGTTAATGTAGCCTCACACTCTATAAGGCAGCACAAATGGAGGGAGGGGAGACAGCATGGCAGACAGAGACAGAGACACACATCCTGTGTGTGTGAGCAAGAGATGTGCATTGCCCCTTTAAGTACACTGCCTTTTTAAGTAGATCAGCAAGTTGAGACAGCAGCTGCTGCCAGCACACTCGCTCTGTCCTGAGCCCTGTCATGTCCACAATGGCACTTGTTTTCCACTTAACCCTCAATCCTAATTTCCTCCAGAAGCTTCTAGGCAATATAATCAAGACTGTGTCCTGCAGTTGCCAACACTAATACAAAAATTCTCTTGCAGTAATTATTCTGTAACAGATTTTCAAATGTTGAGTGACAACGAAAGGCCAGGAGGAGCTATCCGATCCAGTGGAAAAATCTAATAAGCTGACAATAGATACAGAAAGCTTCACAGCCTTCAAGCAGCAGAGTTTCCATGGCATCATGTGGACCATGGGGGTTGATTTGACCCTATTTTATTTATGGATTTTCTGTATAGACAGTTGGCAATGATGCTTTGCCAAACAGGAGAAAATATGCTTTTAGGCAATATAGAGGAGGCAGCTGCTAGGAGGTGGTGTGGCCTCATTGACATTCACCTGATTCTATTTTCCAAGAGTGCATTTAACTTCTGAAATGTTGCCCAGTAATAAATTAAAATGTACTGCTTCAACCATGTAACTTTCCTTTCTCCACTTGGCAGTATATTCATTTCTAGAGACTTTTTCTACAAAAGATTAGTTGGTGCTGCCATTGAGAGGTCAAGGAATAAAGACTACGAATGGATTCTGGTCTCGGAATGGCTGAAGCTTTATTATGTAAAGCACCAGCAATCTCAACACCTATCACCCCACAATCAAAATCAGGAGCATCCCTAGCCCTTTCGCTGGACAGGGAGGAAAACGCCTTTGGCACCCACCCAGTGGCCAAGCACAAAAGAGGCCAGCCAATAAGAAGCAGAGCAAAAAAAAAAAAAAAAAAAAAAAAAACTGATCAGAAAAGCAGATCAGCACTCAGAACAACTGCCCTGCTCACCCGCCCCTAGAGCCAGCCCTTGTCAAATTAATGCAATGGGGCTGATTCACTGTGCAATGGCCTTAAACAGTTCATCTACACTGCATCTGGGAGCATATCTCCCAGCCTGGATCCACAGACTTGGGATGGCAGGGCTCATGCTAGTGTGCTAAAAATAGCTATGGAGATGCTGCAGCTTGGCCTAGAACTTGGCCCTCTCAAGCCTGGGGGATGGGGGCTCGAGCTTGAGCCACAACATTAAAGCAATGTCCACACAGCAAATCCCTTTACAAGGCTGCCCTTTTCTTGCATTTTTTTTTCAATGCCTTCTGCGCAGACATGTTTTTCTTAAACATCCATCAGGGCTGTTCTCTTTATCTTGACTCTGTAATCATTTCACAAAAGCCAATAATCGCAAGAAGGCAGAGAGTGTATCTAGATCCTTAGGTGCTGTGAATTTATGACTGTGTATGTACAAGAATGTTTTTCGAGACCGGGCTTAAATGCATTGAGGAAAACTCTTGAGACATGTAAAATACATACTGTTCTTAAACCAAAATAGCCATCCCTCATTTGCCAGTGCATTTGTTACCAGGACATCCCCCTCTCTTTTTTGAGAGGTCAGTGTAAACAATTAGGTGTTCAGCCATAGAAATGGAGTTGAAGTATTCTGGAAAAAAAGGTCTGTAGGACTGTCTGGTGAGGGTCTTCAGTGACCACCAAGATTTTTTTTTTTTAATTTCCCTCCATGGTTTTTCCCCAGGCTCCTGCGGTCTCCATGGTGAATTAGCCACAGAGCTGTGACCACCCAAGAGTTAATAGAAAATTCACAGAGTTTATTGTTAAAGAATTTTGAAGATAGTTAAACTTCAATAGGGTGGAGCATTGCTCAAATTTTTAAAAATATGTCAATATTTTGCAGTTTCATTCAAAACAAATCTGAAAGTAGCAAGGCTATCTCCAAGAGAAAGTGTTCCTCTATTGACATCATTAGCAACAGTAAAAACTGCTCATGCTTGTGAATTGGAATGTACAGCAAGTCTGATTTTCAGCAATGTTCATGTGCAACTTGCAAACAGTTTGCATGCACAGTTACTTAGGTACAAGCATTTGCACCTAGAGTTGCAGTCAATGGAAGATGTCAGTGCTCAGCCCCTCTGAAAATCAGGCCCTAGGTGTTTAAAACCGGGCACCCCAAAAAAACTGCCACTTTTCCTCTCTCTCCCCCGCAAATTTTTTCAAGAG
This sequence comes from Malaclemys terrapin pileata, assembly GCF_027887155.1. Lineage (NCBI taxonomy): Eukaryota > Metazoa > Chordata > Testudines > Emydidae > Malaclemys > Malaclemys terrapin. Next base: position 79,376,918 of record NC_071511.1, on the reverse strand, counting down.
AGGATAGTGCATCAGACAGCATATCCTGGGAAAGGGGAAAGTCAGCCTCTGTAGGAGTTGAAAGCCAAATTTGCACCTGCCTATCTTCTTTGAAGTCAGTTGTACTGTACCCATTTATGCCTGCGTCATATTTTGCTCCTATATCTCATTTCTGTGATAGGGCAGTGGAGGAGTTCTGCAGTGGCATCTCTAGAATCTCAAGTTTCCAGTCTAGGAGAAATGGACACCTGATATTTCCTCAGCAATGTTTTAGTCCCTACTGAACTGTGGAGGGAGTACAAAGTGGTTCTGACTAGCGATTCAGAGCTCAGCAGCTATTCTGGCTTCCTATGAACTGCTAGTCCACTTCTCCAAGGTCTGCAACTCTCTCTTCTTTATCTTGGCCCCAGAGGAGCAGAGAGGCGGTTGGCTGGATTTAGCAACTTGAAGTGTGGTAATGCACTGAAGCATGCCTACGTGAAACTGACATTGCGAGCTGGTAGACTGGTGCAGCAGATTTAACAATCAAAACAAAATAATATTTCAAGCCAGTCATGTTCTTCCTTGAGGCTTCTATTTCTGGAAGGTCTTTGGAGAGCAAGATTTACAACAAACAACAAAACAAATACAGCCTGCATTGCCAGAAAACAAAATAGAAAACCCCAATATGGCTCACACCTCCACTCTATAACAACAGGGCATGGATTCTCTCTGCTTGAAGGCACAGCCCCCTTCTGTAGCCTACCATGTTCTGTGATCTTGATTGCCTTTCAGTCTCCAGCCTTGCCTCCACACTTCCCATTAGCACCTATGCCAAAGGGGAACATGAGCTGCAGTTAACCCTCGGCTTGCTGGTGGTGGAGTAGATCCTGTGCATTTTACAAACACACCACCTTCCTCCCCACCCTCTGTGTGCACTCAGTCATATATGCCTCCTTTAGCTTTCACTCCCGTTAGCACTGCAGAGCCAGCACATATGGGGCAGTTCATCAATCAAAATAGTTAAGTAAGGCCCTGATCCTGCAAGCACTTATATACATGATTTACTTTACACTTGTGAGCTGTTCTGTGGGACTACTCATATGTGTAAAGCTATACATGTGCTTATGTACTTACCAGAGTGGAGCCTAAATCCCAATTGTAGATTTTTATTTTATTTTTTATCTCTGGTAACAATATATCAAATAGAAAGAATGCACATTGGCTTTCAGATTCCAGGCTGACCTTTCAAGGCTGACAGCTCAACAAAAACAACAGTCATTTTACTATTAAACTGAATACATTTTATATTTATTTGGATTTCTACAAAACACAAAAAGGCCCCTCTCCCAAAGCTATGCAGACACTAATAGTAAAAACCTATACAACAAAAGTAAACAAAGCAGCTGCCCTATAACAGAGAGGAAGAAAAAGGCCTTTCTCCAGTCAATGATCTCAGCCAGAAATGCACCCAATAGACATGGAATCCCATTAGGCCATGTTGAGTCAAAGTTTAGATGACATTTTTAGTTAACCTGGGGATCCTCCTGCAGAGACTGATGAGATCTGTTGTGAGATCTCTGAGGAACAGAAATATTTAAAGGGAGATTAACATTTTAAATGTGGCTTTCATTTTGGCAAGGTGGGGGAAGGAAAGGCCACCCACCCTCTTCAATGGGGGGAGAACATAATGGAACTAGTCATGACTGGGAGACTGCCCTTGGAGGGGATGGGGGGTTTACACACTGCGGGAATGTAGGCATGGCCCCGCCTCCCCGGAGGCTCCTTCTACTCATTGGCCAGCCAGAGGAGGACAGGAACTGATTGGTCTCTCCCTCTCCTCTTTCATTAATTTAATCCTTAGCCTGGGTTGTTTAGGGAGCCTCTTCCTGCTCCATTTCAGCAGCCCCCCTCAACCCCACCCTTAACTGTAGTATCAGAGCTATGTTTTGCAGATGCTGAGGGTCTGATGGATTGCTTGTTTTAGGGGGTCAGGAAGGCATTTTTTCTTCCCACTGGGGCCAAATTGGCAGAGGCCTGGTGGGGTCTTCCCCCTTTTTGCAGCATCCTAGAGGCACAGTTAGGTTAAATTGGAGTAGGATTTAGTAATTTGTGGTACTTGGTATGGATATCAGTTTATCACAACTTGCAGCTGGTTTCCAGTGCAGTTAGAAGGCTAAAAGGGCCAGTTCCCAGAAGTCAGAGACCTGGGATTGTGCTGATGGCCCTTGTGCCATGGGATAGAGGAAATCTGGTGGCCTTCACCTGCCAAGTTCCCCCTTTTTAGTACACTCTGTCCTCTTCATTGGGGGAGGGGAAAGGAATGAAAGGATTCAGAAAAACAAGCTGAAGCCTGAGGTTAGGCTGAGGAGAGTCAATCCTGGGCTATATGGTAGGAACCCTATAATCCCCACCCTAATATGTGAGAGTCTGGGTGACAAGGTAGGTAGAGCCCTTGCCCAATTTAAGTTTAATAAAGTGGTGGGCTGCTGCTGCTTAAAATCCCTCCATATGTCTGTCCTCATTCACTGACTGTCTGCATCAATGATTCTTCAGTCTGTAGAGAACATTCTCCCCTGCTCAACATTGCCACTGTATTTGTTTCTTCCATCGCTCCCTTGTGTTCTTAATCCTCCTAGCATGTCTCATTTCCATCCCACTGCACCCTGGTGGTAGTTTTTTTTACTTTTAACACTGTCCTGAAGCCTCTTAGCTTGTCTGCCTGTTACTTCAGTCAGCAGACTGACATGTCTGGCTGAGGCAGTGTCCCAGAAACAGGCATCTCAGCGGCGGTAATGGAGGAGACCTGAGCTAAGAGTCTGTAATACAGACTCTGTATGGGGGAAACAGACCACAGGCACATTGGGGAGATTATTCAATGTCAATATTCACCTTTGTTCCAGAGGCAAGAGGGATGAGAGACGGTCCCCCTTTCTAATTCAGGAGGAGCCTTGAGCAATCCACCTTTCTTTCCTAGTAAGAACCTAAAAGATGAGACGACAACAGTCAACCAACCTGAAGAATTCATGGAACAACTAGGTGAAGGTCATGGAGTGACTATCGTTACTTCTGTTATCATGACAGATTGACTGTCTGCAATAATCTTACTGACCTAAGTGAGTCTCTGCTGCCAAAACTGATGTGACAATAATTCTAGGTACTGTCAAGAGCCTCAGAACTAGGACAGGCAGTAAAAAAAAAATGCCACCTCCCTGTCCCCCTCACACCACAGGGTGACCAGCGTAAATCAAAGATTTGCTATAGCACAGCTGAGCTAGTGATTTTAATGAGAAATCTGGTCCTTATGGATTATTGTTCCCTTGCCACATCTTGTCAGCAGTTCCTCAGAAAATTATTCTACCATTCCCAATTGCAAAGAAACAGATGGTGCATTGAAGGAACCTCTCTGATCTGTTTTCGCTGATAAAACAAGATTAAATAAATGAAAGACCAAAGGCCAACACTAATATTGTTTTCTTCCAAAACACACTGCTAGCTAAGACACATTTGTTTTCCCTTTAGCTGATACCTGAGCCCAGTCATCCTTTGATCTGTTCGAAATAATTCCAGCAGCAGCAGCCACCTAATTACTACACACCATTTTCATAATATGGGATATTGGCAATACAATAATCTATTTTATGACACAAAAAGTTATAATGTAGCCATGATTTTCTTTAGCATTTCTAAGTTCTTAAATGATATGGTAAACATTTTTAGTCATAATCTACACAAATGAAATACAAAGAGAACATTTTGAAAATTGAATAAAGTGTGATAATTGCATTGTAGTGAATTCTAAGCTTTAGGAATTCATAATGCTAAGCAAAAGCTTGGTTGGCAACCGGTGGGTTTTTAATATATTTATCGGGTATTTTCTTGGATCTTAGCTATTTAACAGGAAAAGGGGGAAAGCCTTTTATAACACAAATGTGTAAATATTATCCCTAATACCTTACTGTAGAAGAAAAATCAGAGAAATAAAATACATTTTACACTCTGGCCTGTTATAGGAAAGTCAGTTTCAAGTGCTGTATACAAATAAAGGGCTGGATCCCTCAGATAGAATAATTCTCTCAAGTATACTTGGCATAGCGCTCAACTAATGCCTGCTTCTACAACCTATAGCCAAGTTAGCTAGGTTGCGCAGCAACGATATAGATTGGCACTTTGTGGAAATGCTATTAAAGTAATAGGAAATTTGCCTCAGGGACTCCATTATTAGCATTTCCCTTGGGCTGTTTAAAAACTAGTGCAGGATTTGTTTAGTCTTCAACACAGTCTGTTGCAGGCAGCCTGACTATTATTTGCAAGGAAATTAAAAATAAAAAGGATGGGGAAACCTGCACTTTTTGAGTATTAGGCCTCACTCTGGTTTCTGCCAAGGAAAACCACATATGCAAGCAATCAAGTCAGGTAATAATGCACTCCCATAAGCTCTTCACTCCAGCTCCAAGCCTTCCCTCCAGAGGAGAATTAAATAAAGGTACCGGTAAGTGTTTGGACTCACAGTTAGTGAACATTTATTTTAAGACATTGGGAAGATTTTATTATTATACAAATCTTGAACTCATAATTCCACCCATACAACCATCATGGGTAGATGCAACCACCAAGCTTCCATGCAACACAACAGACCAGATTTTGTGGTGTGGTACTTCCCCATTATTACCATCACTTTAAGACCTCAGGTCCCCCAGCCCACTGACAAGATCTAGACTGGGACACAAAACCAGCTGACCTTTCACCTGTATTCAGAACCACCTCCTTGGCCGTAGAGAGGGAGGAAGGTCAATACAAAAATCTCCTCATGTCACTGTTGAAATGGAACCACTCTGAAAAAAATTAGATATAACATGCAAAGACATAATATACCCTTACAGGAATGAAACCAGCATCTACTACATTTAATGTAAGTATGTAAGCATGTGAAAGCCTTGATGAAGACAAACAGAGGACATATGTAATGCTGTTGTGTATTGTGTAGCATGAAACGAGTGGCCTAGAGATGATCATTTGTATAGACGAGTTTGTTTCTATTCCTGATGTCTGCATGGTGTTTAAGAAGCTAAATTTGCTTTTTGTGTGCGTGTGTGCTGTCTGTATGGGGGCTGCATTTAAAGGACAACTCAGTTGTTTATCTCTCAGACAGAGCTGAAAGGAGGGTATGATTCATATGTTCTGCTAGTCATAGCAGGCAGTTTTATTTGTCATTACCAGAAGGCCATGCTTTTGTGCTGTGACAGGTTTTTGTTACTCCCGCTAATCCCATCTCTATTGTGTGCAGCAGCATCTGGTGGCACCAGACTGGAACACTCCATTGTGAATGAGTATAGAGTGCCCACTGCTACCACATTGCCTGTTACAGACAGTGTGTGGTTTTTATAGCTGATGTTGGCTTTCTAGAAGCATCTAAGCAGACAACCCAATCAGATTTGTTATTTGCTTCCCTAGTTCTAAACCACACAAGATTACTTGAGTGTAGATTTCAGTATCCCTGATCAGGGCTAGAGGGATGGTCTGGCGCTTCATAACTATATCAGAATGCTTTAAACCATATATTCCTTAAACACAGACATCCCCAATGAAAATGTAGGCCTGATAGGTGGCTGGGTAGACTTGTGAACATTTAAGGAATCATTGTGAACACCAAGGTCCAAGACTTTGCCAATGAGGGTTTACCATTGCCTGTACTCTCCAGAACCTACAGAACTCACAGAGGTTAAGGCCAGATGGGATCATTCGATCATCTAGACTGACATTCTGTATATCACAGGCTACTGAATTTCACCCCTTGTATTGAACCCAGTAGCTCATGTTTGACTAAAGCATAGCTTCCAGAAAGCCATCCATAGCCTTGATTAGAAGATCTCAAGAGACAGAGAATCCATCACTTTCCTTGGGTAGGTTGTTCCAATGGTTAATCACCCTCACTGTTAAAAATGTGTGCTTTATTTCTAGTTTTGAACTTGTCTGGCTTCAGTTTCCAGCCATTGATTCCCATTATGCCTTTCTCCACTAAATTAAAAAGCCCTTTGTTACCCAATATTTCCCCCCCCAAATGGAGGACTGTATTTTGGAAAACACTCAGAAAAGGATTTAGGAGTTATAGTGAACAAGCAACTGAACACAAGCTCCCAGCATGGTGGCGTGGCAAACACAGCTAATGCTATCCATGCATGTATAAATAGGAGTAGTGTATGCAGGACCAGCTGTGCCTGCAGGATGATTCCACCCAGCTGCCGAACATGCATGGAGGACACCATTTTGTAGAAAAAATGCATCTTAAGTGTGAGGTCATGCCACATGAAGAACAAGATTTTGCATGTAAGTGTAGAATCGCATGCCTGATTAAAAAGTGTCTCAGCCCGCCACTGATAAATAGTGGAGCAGTGAGTAGGAGAGTAGGGAGGTGATTTTACTTCCGCATCCGGCATTGGTGAGACTGATGCTGGAATACTGCATAAAGTTCTGGTGTCCACATTTTTAAAAGAATATTGAAAAACTGGAGGTTGTGCACAGTGTCTGAGTATCTTCACTGAGAGAAAACACCAGTTATTAAAGGGCTCTTTTATCAAGCTGAGAAAGGCATAACAAGAACCTGTGACTGGAAGTTAAAGCCAAACACATTCAAATTAGAAGTAAGGCACAATTTTTTTACAATTAATTATCAGAAAAGACTACTAGGGGAAGTGGTGGATTCTCCATGCCTTGTGTCTTCAAATCAAGGCTGGATACCTTTGTGGAAGCTATACTTCAGTCAAACACAAGTTATTAGGCTCAATACAGTGGTAATTGGATGACATTCTACACAGGTCAAACTAGACCATCTAATGGTCCCTTCTTGTCTTGAACTCTATGAATGGTTAAATCCTGCTGCTGAACACACTTGCACAAGGACTTACTACACCTTGGGACCTAGAGTAACCCTTCTAAGCCAAACTGACTGTCTAGAGCCACATTTAAATATCTGACTTGTATCTCCTCCTGAGGTCTGCCACACCAGAACATCCATACCGGCTGCTGAGCAATCCCAACTTAGGTGGGTGCAGCAGCAGATGTGCCACATACACATTGTCAAGGTCTGTCACGCATACCGGTAAAACATGTGTGTGAGAGAAAGACTTCCCCACACCGTATCCTAGGGGTAGGTGCTCAGAGCTACAAGTCATAAGTTGGAATCCCAGTTCTTCCAGGGCCGGTGCAACCACTAGGCAAACCAGGCAGCCGCTTAGGGCGCCAAGATTTGAGGGCACCAAAAAGCGGTGCCCAGAATGTCTGCGATGCTCACCCGGCACCGGCTAAACATGTAACCCTCTTCCCGCCGTTGTGCAAGGGGGTGCTGCAACTTTGATCAGCTCCAGCCTGCCGGGAAGTGATGTCATTCCTCCTCCGGCCGCAGGGGGCGCTGCGCTGCTCCCTGATGCTCTGGCTCCTCCCCAGGGCCCCGCCCCTGCTCAGCCCCGCCCTGCCCCCTCTCCCCTGAGCTCTGCAGCAGGGCCAGGCCTGCACTCTCCGGCGGCAGGAAGTACAGAGACCCGGCCCCAGCCGTGCCGCCCGTGAGTGCTGGGGGGTGGTTCCCCCTGCCCCCCAAGTCAGCCCCACCCCCTGGAGGCCTGCCCCCCCACGGAAGCCTGGGGCCCCCCCGTTCCTGCCCCCCCACGGAGGCTTGGGGCACCCCCCCCCGTGGGGGAGCTGCATGGGTCCTCAGAATATCTAGGGACGGCCCTGGTACCCACCACCCTGCCAGCAGCCAGCCCCGCACCCCTTGTCCTGTCTGCAGCCAGCCCCGCATCCCATCTCCAACCAGCTCCGCATCCCCTGCCCTGCCCGAAGCCAAACAGCCCCACACCCCCCGTCTCCAGCCAACCCCTGCCACACCCTCCTGCCGGAAGCCAGCCAGCCCCACACCCTGTCAAGTTATTCATTTATTTTCATTAAATATGTAGGTTAAATAATTAAATTAATAAATTTTCAAGCCAAATGTGTATTAATTCTAATGAACAATGCCACATTATGCAGTATTCATTTTTGAAAGTTTATAATAAGCGATACTCTGGGGGGTGCAAGGTGGAAGTTTTGCCTAGGGTGCAATATATCCTTGCACTGGCCCTGAGTTCTTCTATTGACTGCTCTTAATATTTCAGTGTACTTCACAACCCTTATTAACCAAAGATTCATACTCTTACCTTACGGGAGGCAACTGTTGACTCACCCTTTTTACAGATAAGATAACTGAATAGTTGGACAATAGTACTGCAAGAATGGAACCCAGGTTTCACATATGACTGACTTTACACTCATCCACTATGTCACCCTGCTTGTCAGAAGAAATTATTCAATTTATGTGCCTGTTTAACCCATAGTGATACAGTGTGAATATGTGTCTCCTTCTAGTGGCAAGACAACATATGGAGGTTTATAATTCTGAAGCTGCCTCCATGCTAATATACCTAGTCTTTTAGCTCAAATGGTAGAACCTTTTGCTTTGAGATCCCAATGCTCAAGTTCCTTAGATAGATAAGGGGAAATCTCTTAGTGTTGTAAATATCAGTACACCTTCTTCCACCCCAAAGAATTAAATATATTTAAAGTTATATCTAGAGCCCCACTGAGTTCCTGTAATGTTGGTTTGGGATCTACATTCCAACTGTGAAAGGAAAATCAGTAGAGCAGCATGCATATTTTAGAAAACTGTTTTACTAGCATACATTCTATGGACTGTAGAAAAGCCTGTGTACCTTCAGCTATTATTTAGATGACACATATGTTAACAGAAAAATCTCAATGAGAGATAAATATCTAATTTCTACCAGCATCCCAGAGAGGTAATATACAACACAGAAGATGTTACAGTGATTGCAATATTCATACAAGTCAATAGATATTGAGTTAGAAATTTAAAACATTTTAAAAATTCCTACATGTTTCAAATATGTTCATAGTAGTGCAATATTAGTTATGTGGTTTAGGCCCTGATCCTGCAAAGACTTACACATGTGCTTAACTTTATACATTGTGAATAGTCCCATTGACTTAAGTGGGACTACTCACAGTGCATCGGTTAAATAGCAGAGTAATTCTTTGCAGCGCTAGGGCCCGATTGTGTAAGTGTTAAAATCATCTGAAATCAGTTCTAATTTATTACTTTCTCCCAACGAAAGTAAATTTCAATTACTTCCACAATATATCATCCATGTGGACTATGGGAACCTCACAATTGCTTGATTGGTGTAATTGTAGGAGCATTAACAATTAAAATATGATAAATGTTAATAGATATGAAGTAAAATTCCAGTTGCCAGTTGTGTTTAACCTGCCTGAATAGCTGATTTAATATATTTAGACATGAGTGTCAGATATTTTAGGGTTATGCCACTTTGGGTCATATACAACAACAACAACCCGCTGCCTGCAGTCATATCACCTCAGGCTGAAAGCTTATCACCATCTCATAAACTAAGCAGTATCTGGTGTAGTCCCTACTCAGCTCAGAGACCTCTCAGGGAAACCCAAATGCCAGCAGCTGAAGGAGGAATAGGAAGGCTGCATAGTGTCAGTTCCCATGAATGGTATGTGGAGAGATTTTTCCTGGGAAGCCTTGTTTGAGTGGCTGCGTATAAACTCAGATCCAAACTTTCCCAGAGTCAGGAGTATTCCAAAGGGGGTGGGGGAGGGCGCGGGTGCTCTAGTTTGAGCCCATCTCTAGTTGTTTGTCAGGTAAATTACACTGACTAAAGAGAAAACAAATGTATAAAATATCAGTAATCTAAAGTGCCATCTCTCAACTACAGAAAAATGGGAATGATGTTCTGCTGCCCTGACAACAGGTCTGGAATGTTTCCTTTAGCACGTGATTTATAATCTGGGATAGAGGTGTTTGTAGCCACTGTTCTGTTCCCACCCCACTCGCATGCACAGGCTTCTTGGTGCCTTTGGAGAAGTACAAGTAGCAAGTGGTGCTTACGAACTAGCTCCCCTCCTCCAGATAGCTTGCCTGCTGTTGGCCTCCCCAGCTCTTCATCTACCTCCTCTCAGGCTGTGCACTTCTTCCCTTCCACCTCTAACCTGGAGCTGGCTATGTAAAGGCGGAGAGACTTCATCAGGAAGAGGTCTATGGGTTCAAATTCCCCACCTTCCTGTAAAAGTGTGTCATCCGTCCCTTGGATCCCACAAAGGGCTTTTCATGGGTCTGGTGTTCCTGTGGGGACAGGGAAGGAGGAATGGCCAAGCCAGAGAATGCATATCAGAGGCACTAAGCTGAAATGGAAACAAAACATACCTCCTGGGGCTCTGCCATCTTTTCCAAGTCTTTTCTACAACAGGGATCCTTCTGTAAGCAAGGTCCCCAGAGCAGCCCATTGAATGCTCAGAGATTCAGGATACCAAGTGAGTAAATTCAGCATCTATGATTTTCCAGTAGAAATGAGTGAAATCTTTTAAATGTTGATTTTTGACAAAAACTCAAATGTCTACAAGACAACCAAATACATACATATATTTTACAAAATCTTTGGTCAACATTTTGTTTTTTACTGATTTTTTGGGGGGGATTGGGGAAGGGGTTAGCCAACTGTATTCTCCAGTCTTCCCTGAGCATGCATGTGGTCTGGTCATGAGGTCTGCACTAATGTATGTATCAGCAGGGCCGACGAGAGGGAGGGGAAGCTGGTACAAATTACCGGGGCCCGGCAGTCCGGAAGGGGGCCCGGGGCCCAGCTTCCCCAGTTTCCCCCCTGCCCCTCGTCACCTTACCAGGGCCCGGTGGTCCAGAAGGAGGTCCGGGGCCCGGCTTTCCCCCCCACCTCGTCGGCCATGTTTAGCCGGTCCGCCCTTGCTGGGGGGCCCGAAAAAAAATTTTCACTGGGGCCCGAACCCGCTCTCAGCGGCCCTGTGTATCAGTTGATTTAAAGTTTTTGCTCTAAGTGAGACCCCTGCAAATTATTAATAATTATTAGGGCTGTCAAGTGATTAAAAAAATTAATCGCGATTAATTGTGCTGTTTAACAGTAATGGAACACCATTTATTTAAATATTTTTGGATGTTTTCTACATTTTCAAATATATTGATTTCAATTACAACACAGAATACAAAGTGTACAGTGCTCACTTTATATTATTATTTTAGTACAAATATTTGCACTGTAAAAATGATAAACAAAATAAATAGTATTTTTCAATTCACCTCATACAAGTACTAGAGTACAATCTTTTTATTGTGAAAGTGTAACTTACAAATGTAGAATTATATGCAAAAAGAACCTGCATTCAAAAATAAAACAATGTAAAACTTTAGAGCCTACAAGTTCACTCAGTCCTACTCAGCCAATCGCTCAGGCAAATAAGTTTGGTTACAATTTGCAGGAGATATTTACGTGCCAAATGCACTAAAGATTCATATGTCCCTTGATGCTTCAACCACGATTCCAGAGGACATGCGTCCATGCTGATGACAGGTTCTGCTCAATAACAATCCAAAGCAGAGAGGACCGATGCGTGTTCATTTTCATCATCTAAGTCAGATGCCACTGGTAGAAGGTTGATTTTCTTTTTTGGTGGTTCGGGTTCTGTAGTTTCTGCATCAGAGTGTTGCTCTTTTAAAACTTCTGAAAGCATGCTCCACATCTCGTCCCTCTCAGATTTTGGACGGCACTTCAGATTCTTAAATCTTGGGTCAAGTGCCATAGCTATTTTTAGAAATATCACATTGGTACCTTCTTTGCATTTTGTCAAATCTGCTGTGAAAGTGTTCTTAAAATGAACATGTGCTGGGTCATCATCCGAGACTGCTATAACATGAAATATATGGCAGAATGCGGGTAAAACAGAACAGGAGACATACAATTCTCTCTCAAGGAGTTCACTCACAAATTTAATTAAGGCATTATTTTTTTAATGAGCATCATCAGCATGGAAGCATAACCTCTGGAATGGTGGCCGGAGCATGAAGAGGCATACGAATGTTTAGCATATCTGGCACGTAAATACCTTGCAATGCTGGCTACAAAAGTGCCATGCGAACGCCTGTTCTTACTTTCAGGTGACATTGTAAATAAGAAGTAGGCAGCAGTATCTCCAGTAAATGTAAACAAACTTGTTCGTCTTAGTGATTGGCTGAACAAGAAGTAGGACTGAGTGGACTTGTAGGCGCTAAAGTTTTACATGGTTTTGTTTTTGAGTGCAGTTATGTAACAAAAAAAATCAACGTTTGTAAGTTACATTTTCACAATAAAGAGATTGTACTCCAGTACTTGTATGAGGTGAATTGAAAAACACTATTTTGTTTATCATTTTTACAGTGCAAATATTTGTAATCAAAAATAATAATATAAAGTGAGCACTATACACTTTTTATTCTGTGTTGTAATAGAAATCAATATATTTGAAAATGTAGAAAAACAACCCACGATATTTAATAAATTTCAATTGGTATTCTATTGTTTAACAGTGCAGTTAATCGCAATACATTTTTTATTGTGATTTTTTTTAGTTAATCACATGAGTTAACTGCAATTAATAGACAGCCCTAATAATTATTAAGTAAGTAACCAAGTTACTGCATATATTTAAAATACCAATGTGCAAAGTGACTAACAGAGTGAAAATCATCCTGGCTTACAGAGTTTACACAAGACCTTCTGCGCCACCTAAACTCTGTCTTTCGGGCATAAGTGGCGCAAAGGGCTTTGCGAGGGCTCTTTGCACTGAATTCAGCCATGACAAATAGCACGCTCATTGACTTCAGTGGTGCAGGATAAGGCCCTTTGTGGCAGAACTAGTCCCCAGAGCTGGTGACTCGGCTGCCTGTTGAAATTTAAAAATCTGACTCTAAAGTGGATTTTAAATCAGTCAAGAAATATATATGTTTGCTTCTAAATGATAAATTGCCCCAGAAATATTGCAAACTTAAAACGGAATCAATGGATTCTGTAACAATAATAGAGAAAATTGTAATTGATGAGAGTAATAAGATTCTTAAAATATTTTATGTTTTTAATAGCCTTAGTTTTCCAGACTGCATCGCTGTAAGACCACTGGGGATCTAATTATTCTTTTCCACAAGTCAGCCATTAGATTATTTATTTTGACTGCTTATTATAGTGACTGTGTATAGACATACTTTGAGATTTTTTTAATAAATGCCAGACTGCAATAAAAATGTGGTACTCTCTAGATAAGTTTTCATTTTTAGCCGTAAATATTTAAAAGGGCAAACAGAGGTAATATAAAACCGCACCCCACAGATGAATATTCATATAAAAGGGGAAAAGTGTATGCATATTCATATGAAAGGGGAATGCTGTGGACGTTGTTTTTCTCTGTTCTTTTAGGGTACGTCTACATATTGGCCCATGGTCCTTTTTGCCCAAATCCCCCTTCTCTCCACACTCAAGAATGTGCTTACTTGTGCTTTGAACCTGTGCTTACTTGTACGACTGTATTTTAGGTTGGACTGGAAAACACCCATTTCCAGAGATGATGCAGACAAGATCACTTGAGCACTGATAGTCCTCCAGTGCCCTTCCCACACTTTCCTCTGAGGTGCAAGTTCTCACACAGTTAACAGAATTGACAGGGAAAGACTCCGATAGTGTGTCAGCACAGAAGCATGAAATGGGTCCCCAGACACACACAGCCAAGTGCAGAAACAGTGAGGACACTCAAAAGTGGGTAGGCTTTGCTGTGGGAAGGCTTGTACTCTAGCTAAGCTAACCAGGGTGCTCAAATCTGGGTGCCAAACACCTGGGTTAGCTGTGCATTGTAGACATGCTCTCAGTATTAAACTTTCTGCAATGAACACTGGCTTGGGTTGGCACCACGTGATGGGTGGTCACTGCCTTGTATGGGACATATGTGTGCATTCTGTGCTTTGTGACAGTCTGTGGGGATTATAATGGAGCATAATGATTTCCCATTTTGGGACTTGTGCTGAGCACAACTCAACCAGACCAGATTGGGCCCTCGAATTTCAACATGGGACCACACCAAAATATATTGCTACCAGCCTTGTTGCTTTTAAAAGTCAATTAAATAGTTTGATTATTATTTTGCATCTATTGGAGAGAGAGAAATTGTCCTAAAGGTTATACATTGTGTTCTAATCTTTTGCAGTCATCTCTTGCCTGTCTTATTTCATCCCTAATAGTTCTGCATTCTTGTAGACAGATGACAGACAGTAATTTTCCATCTCACAACTTCTGAGTCACATTTTAAAACTGAGGGCGATCTTCTGGGCAATACTGAGTAACATAGTTCATCTGCCTTAGTAGCTGATTAAGCAGTGTTGAAATGCACTAGAAGCCTCTAAAATCAAAAGCTTTTCCATTACACCTTAATCACTTTTTTCATACACTGGGGAAATAATATGTTAGAGTTCTGATTTTCATTTCTACCGTTAATTTATATGATGATTTATTCAGCTCCATCTCCAGTGCTTCCTAAAGTGCATCTAAAAATGACTATTTGAACTTAATTATAAAATGGGACAATTTAAATTATCATGTAATTACTGTAATGCTTTGTTTACAGATATCATTAACCAGTGTTTGTAGGGTTTTTCAGATTTCCAGTAAGAATTGTATAAACAGGGGTCAGTGTCAAGGGTAGAATGAGGATGGGAGCAAAGCTCACTAATAGCAAAGGGAGACTTCCCTCACCCCTATGCTCCCTGGATTGAGGGAGCAGTACCCCAAAAAACTCCCCTCTCCAACTATTGGCAGTGCCCCTTTCTGTTTCATTCTGCTTTAACCACTCAGTGGTTCTCAAACTTCATTGCACCATGACCCCCTTCTGACAACAAAAAATACTACATGACCCCAGGAGGGGGGACCAAAGCCTGAGCCTGCCTGAGCTCTGCTGCCCCTTGTGGAGGGAGGGGCAAAGCCCAAAGATTTCAGCCCCTGGCAGGGGGCCTGTAACCAGGACCGGCCCACAGCATTTTGGCACCTGAGGCGGGGAGCTCAAATGACGCCCCCATGCCCCCTCGCTTGGGCCAAAACTTTGAAAGGTCTCAATTCTGCCTTCTTCCTGTTCTACTCCTCTCATGGTACTGCTTTGTTACCTACCCCAATAAAGGAGAACTTACAACTTAAAATGCCTTGTTCAAAAATTTTAAGTAACACTTAACTTTCAAATGCCTGAACAGCAAATGTAACTTTTCTTGTCTGCATAGTAAACACTGGCATTTTTATCTGTTTGAATAATCAAAGTGGTGCTTACCGTGCCTTCTTGGTTGCAAGGATTTGAACTGCTTCCTGAAGGTCAACAGTCTGGGCCAGCTCATGCTCTATTGAGATGGTTGCGAGGTCGACCAGCTTCTCCTGTGTCATTGTGGAGCGTAGATGTGTTTTTATTAACTTCAGCTTGGAGAAGCTGCGTTCTCCACTTGCAACTGTTACAGGAAGTGTTAGAAGTATGTGCAGAGCAACAAAGGCATTTGGAAAGAGAGTGGTCATTTTATTTGTGCACATATATTCCAGAACAGCCTTTGGAGTTGATCCTGCTGAAATGCATCTTGAAAGGGCTTTCAGTTCATCACCTAAATCACTCTCATCAATATTGTGCATGTCATCATGTGTCAACACTGTCTCTAGTGCCCTGCATTGCTGGTGTAGGTCTTCTTCAGGTATAGTGAGGAGTTTTGGAATATCATACAACATCCCAAATATACTGCTGTGTTCCTTGAGCTGCATGAAATGTTCTTCAACTGACTATATTGCACAATCTAGCACCTGGTTACAGAATTCAACTTTGAATTGTTGTTTGGGGTTTCTTATGGGATTATCCTGTGCCTCGTAATCAAAATGTCTTCTTCTTCGGTGACTCTTGTATTCTTGAATGGGTGGGGAAATAGCTTCAGTGTGAAGTTCCTCTGCCAACTTCTGTGCACTCTTCAGAACGTTTTGAAATCCCTCATCTGACCGGTAAGACTGTAGGCATGACTTTGCTTTGTCCATTTGTTCCATTGCTCCAGATATATCAAGGTCAACACCTTGGAGTCTTTTGCTTACAACATTTATTCCAAACAGTATGTCATGCCACAACACTAAGCCACACAGAAATTTGAAGTTTCTGTTTCTGGTGTTTCCATTTTGCTCTTCCATTGTTCTCCCACGAACAGTTCCTGTCATAGCATTATCCTCCGTAATGGCAACTATGGCATCATCTATCTTCCCAATTTGGTGTTTCATAGGCTTTATCACCTCCACTCGACTTTCCCATTGTGTGGCACTCAGTGGTTTCAGTGTCAGAGAGGATGTTCCCAGATGTTGCTTCAAAATTTGCCATCGATGAATTGATGCAGAGAAAAATACATAGATGCTTTGAATTACATTAAAAAATTCAGCAGCCTCACTAGAAGCTGATGCTGCATCACTGACCACCAAGTTCAATGAATGAGAACTGCATGGGACAAAAAAAGCTCAAGGGTTTGACTCTCAGATCTGTGTCTGCATTCCTCTGTTCTTTCCTCTCATGTTGGCACCATTATCGTAGCCCTGACCTCTCATGTCAGCTATCGCAATTCACATATCTTCCAGCTTTTTAAGAAGCACATTTGTCATACCAGTTCCTGTAGTGTCATCAATGTCAATAAATTCTTGAAAATACTCTCTGACAGTCACCATTGCAGGGACATTTTCACTAGATTCTGTTGTTGTAACAAAACGCACCTTAAAGTCATTTGTTCTGTATGGCTGATGTCAGGTGTGCAGTCCAGAATAACAGAGTAATATCTTGCTGACTTCAGATCTGCCACAATCTTCTGTTTGACTTTTGTTGCCAGTAACTGTCTGATCTCATTTTGAATTGTTTTTCCAAGGTAGTGGTGTGTGTACATTTCTTGGGTGGTGACTCTTCTTAGATGCTCCTGGAGTACAGCATCAAACTCAGCCATCGGCTCCACAATTTTAAGGACATTTCCATTGTTTGGCATATACAGCTGATCTGAAGTGCCACACAGTGCTAGGTTTTGGGTAGCAAGCATTCTTACAATGGCAATGAGCCTTTTCAGAACATGTTGCCAGTAAAGAGACTCTGTGCAATCTTCTCTTGATGCTGATCACCTATGGTGGCCTTTAACCTTAGTCTCATCTCAAGCTCTTTCCACCTATGGAATGCTCTCTGGTGATTTGCTGCCTTCTCATGGCATGCCAGATTTCTATACAGATTTTTCCAGTCCTTTGTTCCTGTAGAACCCAATGTGGCTGGAACATTAGACTGGAAGAGTTTGCAACAAAAACAGTATGCAGCATTCTGGGTTTTTGAGTACATAAGCCATGGCCTCTCCACTTCGTCACCATTGGGGATTTCACGCTGGTAATGTGTTGGATGGAAACTTCTGTTTTCATTGTCTTTGGGGAACATGAAGTTTTTCACTTGCTGTGGCCCATGCAGTACAAGGAAGTCCCTCAGGCTACTGCTCAAGTGGGTCCAAAG
Organism: Malaclemys terrapin pileata; assembly: GCF_027887155.1. Lineage (NCBI taxonomy): Eukaryota > Metazoa > Chordata > Testudines > Emydidae > Malaclemys > Malaclemys terrapin. The sequence goes on along the minus strand of NC_071511.1, from coordinate 79,359,524 downwards.
TCCTGGATCATCTAGACTTAAGGAACTAAACTCAGCAGCAGCTGTTTCTTGCACCTCCACCACACTCTTCTCTGATCACACTTTTCTTCAGGAATGTGCATGGTTACATCCATTTGAGATGGAGATATGGATGCAGCAGTAGCTGCCAGGTCACCTGCACTCTGACTAACTGGAAGATCAGGCATCGCCTCACTACTCACATCCTCACTGGGGCCGGAAGGCTCACCATGAACATTTGGGTCTATGCATTGGGGGGGAGGGACAGCTCAGAGGTTTGAGCATTGGCCTGCTAAACCCAGGGTTGTAAGCTCAATCCTTGAGGGGGCCACTTAGGGATCTGGGGGTAAAAAAAAATAATCTGTACTTGGTCCTGCTAGTGAAGACAGGGGGCTGGACTCAATGACCTTTCAGGGTCTCTTTCCAGCTCTATTAAATAGGTGTATATCTCCATATATGTTTATTATCTCAGGAGAGCTCTTTTCTGCTTAGATAGAAAAGCTTCCTTTGCTTTCTTTCTTTTTCTGAATGCTGCCCCAGAGAGGCATTTTCTTCTTTCACTCATGACTGCTGTTCTGTCCCAGCTATAGTGGCTCTCAACACTCAATTGAAGGGGACAAATAAGCAGGTTGGTAGCAGGGCCTGAGTGAGGGAAGATATCAGCATCTCAAGGGCCTAACTGGCTCCTACTACTTCAGTCAGGGCCGATGCAAGGAAATTTCACGCCCTAGGCAAAACTTCCACCTTGTGCCCCGCCCCAGCCCTGCGGCAGCTCCCCGCCCCCCCCCTGCCCTGAGGCGCCCCCCCTGTGCAGTTTCCCCTCTCCCCCCCCACCCGGGGAGCCGTGCGGCAGCTCCCCACCCCAGCTCACCTCACCTCTGCTCCGCCTCCTCCCCAAGCACGCCGCCCCCGCTCTAATTCTCCTCCCCTCCCAGGCTTGCAGCGCCAAACAGCTGATTGGCGCCGCAAGCCTGGGAGGCGGGAGAAGTGGAGCAGCAACGCCATGCTCAGGGAGGGGGCGTAGCAGAGGTGAGCTGGGGTGGATAGCCCTACGGCAGCTCCCCCCCATCCTGAGGCACCCCCCCCCCCCCGCGGCAGCTCCCCACCCCCCCAGCCCAGGGAGCCATGCGGCAGCTCCCCACCCCAGCTCACCTCTGCTCTGCCTCCTCCCCGAGCACGCCGCCCCCGCTCTTTGGCGCTGCAAGCCTGGGAGGGGAGGAGAATTGCAACCGCCTAGTTCGCCTTAATGGTAGCACCGGCCCTGACTTCAGTTGACTGCCTGTTCTCCTCAAGTGGGTTCAGGGAAGCAGCAGGAAACAGGAAGCTCCCTGAGAAGCTGGTGTTAATCAGTCCAGGCTCCTGGGGGTGCTAGAGAGGTACATACGAGGCTCCTCCTCCTCTCTCTCCCCCTGCAACTCCTGCTGCTTTCTGTTATTCCCTCTCACCTTTTCTCCTGCCTGCCTGTTATGTCTCTTGTGCCCTCCTTCCTCCAGCACAGCACTCCACCATATCTCTGCATCTTGAGCAGAGAGAATACATATGCATCAGCAGCAGACACAATTTTCTACACTCTGGGTCCTAGTGGCGCCCCTCACCCCCCCACAGTCTAGCACCTGAGGCAGTCACCTCAGTTCACCTCATGGTAAGCCCAGCCCTGCCTGTAACCTCAGCCCTGCTGCCCAGGGTTGAAGCTGTAGCCTGAGCCCCGCGACCCAGGGCTGAAGCCCTTGGGCTTCGGCTTTGGCCCCGGGCCCCAGCAAGTCTAAAGCCAGCTCTGGTGACCCCATTAAAATGGTCATGACCCGTTTTGGGGTCCCAACCCACAGTTTGGGGAGCTGCCTTCATGAGGCCCAGCTTTCTGCCATAGAGGAGAAAATGTTTATAATTATTCTTAATCAGTTAACTTTACTCGAGATTAATATTTAATAAGACACTTACCTCTTCACTTGCAATTCCTTCCAAAGCTATTTTCTTAATGTGGGATTCTACAGAATCATGACATCCATCCATTGTTTGAACCTTAAGCATCCAAAATCCCCTCTGGCCTCTAATAGTAAGACATTAGATTCCCTTTTTGAAAAATTCATGAATGTACCAGTCATGAATGCAGAGATTTAATTTCAGCAGACAAACTGAGCAACAGAGCTTACATTTTGTACTTCAGCAGTGTATCCTGTTGAAATTATGTCTCCATCTAAACTCAAAAAAGGTTAAAAAGTCAGATTTCTAAGACTAGCTTATGTCATATGGAAGGGATGCTTAGAATTTTAATTTGCCTCATTCGGTATATTTTATTGGAACAGTTGAGAACTTTTTATTCATGTCTGTTTATATTTACTGTCTGTTGGATTTCCTGCTATCTTGTCAATTATTAGAAAGAAACAAATATCTTACAATCGGTGTGTGGTTTTTCAAATAGGGTTATAATTCCAAGGCCTTTTTCACCTGGATTTTTCAAAGAGGTTTATATTCCAGACTGACACTTCAGAGGTAGGCCTTGGAGTGGTCCTATCACAAGAACATGAGGGGGAGGAGCACCCGGTGCGCTATCTGAGTAGAAAGTTATTCCCCCGCGAGACAAGGTATTCAACAATAGAAAAAGAGGCACTGGCTGTGAAGTGGGCCATTGAAGCCCTACAGTACTATCTGCAGGGGAATCATTTCCAGCTTATCACAGATCATGCACCCCTTTGATGGCTCTATTCCATGAAGGACATTAATGCCAGGATTATGAGATAGTACCTTGCCCTCCAGCCCTATGAATTTGAGGTACTTCACCGCCCAGGCCGAGTCCACACGAATGCGGACTTCTTTTCCCAGGTAGCAGGGGAGAGGGACCAGGGGTGACCACCATCCGGTCCTGACTTGAGAGGGAGGGTGTGTGACAGGCTGTACCAACCCCACATTGGGCCAACTGGGATGGACCAATCACTGTGGTCCTGGAGGCCACGCCCCCTTTCCTCTGCTGTGCATGTTCTAGGTGGAAGAACCTTATAAAAGGAGGCAGCTCCACTCAGTCGAGGCTGGCTGCAGAGGAGGAAAGACGTGTACTGCAGGCTCCTCCAGAGGTGTTGGTGACATTCCAAGCAGCAGAGCCTGTGGACCCAGACTACACTGCAGGCGACTCACCAACCGTGGAGATGGACAGGGATGCCAAGGCATCGCCAGCTGAAAAGATGCCTGGGGCGCAATTTGTGGAAGGAAGTGATCCAGGGGATGTAGTAGATGCTGATGCCTAAACTCTTAGCGGGGAAGTTCACAGCTTCAGAGGGCCCTGGCCCTGGGTCAGAACCTGGTGGAGAGGGAGGGGCCGGGTTCCCCTACCATGCCCTACGGACCATTAAGCGTGACTGCTGTTTGCTCTTGGTCCCACCCTGGAGGCTCAGGGACCAAAGACGGTTTGTTCTGCCCCACCCAGGGACTACAGACTGATTGCTGTTCTGTTCTGCCTAAGGGGCTGATTCCCCAACTGCTACTGCCTACCTCAGCCAAGAGGCTCGGCGGCTATAGACTAATTTTTTGCCCTGCCCCGCCCAGAGGCTATAGACTGATTGCTGTTCTGTCCCACCCAGACAGCCAGAACCCCAACTGCTACTGCCTGCCCCCAGCCAGGAGGCTTAGGGGCCATAGACTATTTGTTTGCCCAGCCCCTCACTGGGGCTACAGGCTGACCATTATTCCATCCAACCCAGAGGGCCAGAACTCCAACTGTTGTTGTCAATCCCAGCCCAGAGACTATAGGGCTACTGACTGTTTGTTTGCTCGGCCCTACCAGGGATCTGGAGCCCACCTTACTGCAATTACCTGATCTAACAGGGAATCCCAATGACTGGGTGACAGGGTGTACCAACCCCGCACTGGGCCAACAGGGGCAGCTGGCTCCCCAGACAGGGGGCCCCATCACACCATCACCTTAATTTATGGTAATTACTGGCAATAAATAGCAACACATGGACAGTTGTGCCCCTCACAATATTTTAAACATACTTGCTGAATTTTAAATGGCTTGTATCTAACATTAAATAACTAGTTCAACTGTCAGCAACAACTGCGTATAATCCCCCAAGAGTAATCCAACATCATCATCACAAAGGAGCCACCTCTGCATTGCAGAGAGGCAGCAGACGTGCACAAATACCTGCCAAATATGTCTGGGAAATGCAGAATGACTCTGCAGCATGCTCCCCCAGTCCATCCATCTCTGAGCCAGCAGCAGTAGTTCTTCTATCTTCGTAGACAATCAACGTTCAGGCATGTGCTTGATATCTAGGGACTGTGGTCAGCTGAAGCAGGCAGAACTGAGATGGTAGCATGTTTCCTTATTGAACATGGTTAATTTTTTACGGAAAACTCCATGTAACTTAATGCTGCTCCTATTTTAATTGATATTTAAATCACTTATTCCCTGAAGCTTTTTAATAGTAACTCACCAAATAATGAATATGCATTTTAGGAAAAATCACAGGTTGCATGAAATTTTGTCCTGCAGTCTGTGTCTCATGTAAGTGTAATGGAATAGTTTGGGGGTATAGAATCTGCGTCTAATACAGTAAAAACTCCAAGGGACAAGGTGTGCATTTTTGCCTATTTTGTATGGCACTGAGCGCAGTCAGTGCTTAGTAAATAATCATTAAGTGTTTAAGTTCAATTTTACTCCTTCACTTTCCAACCACTAACAGGGTTTAATAAGAAACCTCCCTTAATGGCACAATTGTTCATCATGAAGTGTCTTGCACCTTCTTTTGAAACATTGGGGACTGGCCATGGTAAGTAAGCAGAATAGGTGGACCATTGGTCTAATCCAGAACCACTTTTCCTGTGTTCACAAAAAGATAGTGAAACCTACAGCAACTCTGCTATTGCACAGGGCACAGTGTTTACTTGCAGCATATTACTCAGCTACTAGATATCTGAGCTTTGTATGGAGCTCCCAGCAGGGCGTGATCCCTGGTAAACAAGCAGGGAACAAAGCAGGAATTCAAGCTGTGTGGAACCTTATTGCATCTATTAATTTTTTTTGTTTAATAAATGCCTCCTGTTTAAGATGGATTGTGATTCTATAAATCATGGCAAAGGGCATGCTGAGGCAAAAGGGATGGAGATGCAAGAGACACAACCAGCGAGCAGGTTTATTGGAAACAATAGGTCAGCAACTTACACTCGTGCCAAGGGACACACAAATGGCAGAAAAAATATTTTTGTTTCAGGTATTCTGCTTATTGCTCTCTATATAACTTGATATTTTTTCAGTAGAGTATAAGAGATGCTCTGCCCTAGGGCTTGATGGTGACACCATTCATATGCTGGTACAAAGAAAAATAAATGTGCTATCATACTAGTAATAATAAACTTTATTCTGGTCACTTTTTAATGAGGGCTAGATTGTGAGTAGCCTTAACCAACACACAGGGGAATAATGGAAACTAAGGACTGTCCTGTCCCTTCCTTCCCACCATTTGCATGGCAGCATTAGGGCTACCTGGATCTTAATCCCAAGTGCTGGGGGAAATTCAGGGACTGCACATTGCCAGATACTCCCTGCAGGGAGTAAGCAGACGGGGTGCATTATGATAATTGGGCCTACAAATTTACCCTATTTCTGAGCTCAACTATGCAAAGTATGTGTAAATTCATAAGATGTCACAATATCTATAATAAATGTATATGGGAAAAGGTGCAAAAGCAAGACAGACTGAATTAGTCCAACAGAAACGCTTCCTGATATAACTCAAGGACTGTATTAAGATCATGCTTGGTAAACAAGAAAAGTGTGGAACCAGAAATCCGTGAACCAAAATTGGTGTGTCAAAAACTAGGCCTAATTGGGGGACAAAATAAAGAGGGGATGAGGTCTTAAGAATATAAGAATGACCATACTGGGTCAGACCAAAGGTCCATCCAGCCCAGAATCCTGTCTACCAACAGTGGCCAATGCCAGGTGCCCCAGAGGGAGTGAAACTAACCGGTAATGATCAAGTGATCTCTCTCCTGCCATCCATCTCCACCCTCTGACAAACAGAGGCTAGGGACACTATTCTTTACCCATCCTGGCTAGTAGACATTAATGGACTTAACCTCCATGAATTTATCTAGTTCTCTTTTAAACCTGTTATAGTCCTAGCCTTCACAACCTCCTCAGGCAAGGAGTTCCACAGGTTGACTGTGTGCTGTGTGAAGAAGAACGTCCTTTTTATTTGTTTTAAACCTGCTGCCCATTAATTTCATTTGATGACCCCTAGTTCTTATATTATGGGAACCAGTAAATAACTTTTCCTTATTCACTTTCTCCACACCACTCATGATTTTATATACCTCTATCCTATTCCCCCTTAGTCTCCTCTTTTCCAAGCTGAAAAGTCCTAGCCTCTTTAATCTCTCCTCATATGGGACCCCGTTCCAAACCCCTAATAATTTTAGTTGCCCTTTTCTGAACTTTTTCTAATGCCTGTATAACTTTTTTGAGATGAGGAGACCACATCTGAATGCAGTATTCAAGATGTGGGCGTACCATGGATTTATATAAGGGCAATAAGATATTCACCGTCTTATTCTCTATCCCCTTTTTAATGATTCCTAACATTCTGTTTGCTTTTTTGACTGCCGCCACACACTGCATGGACGTCTTCAGAGAACTATCCACGATGACTCCAAGATCTCTTTCCTGATTAGTTGTAGCTAAATGAGCCCCCCATCATATTGTATGTATAGTTGGGGTTATTTTTTCCAATGTGCATTACTTTACATTTATCCACATTAAATTTCATTTGTCATTTTGTTGCCCAATCACTTAGTTTTGTGAAATCTTTTTGAAGTTTTTCACAGTCTGCTTTGGTCTAAACTATCTTGAGCAGTTTAATATCATCTGCAAACTTTGCGACCTCCTGGATTACCCCTTTCTCCAGATCATTTATGAATAAGTTGAATAGGATTGGTCCTAGAACTGACCCTTGGGGACAGGGCCGGCTCTAGTGTTTTTTCCGCCCCAAGCAGAAGAAAAAAAAAAGCCGCTATCGCAAGTGGCGGCAGCCCTACCGCCGCTTCATTCTATGGCGGCAATTCGGCGGCACATCCTTCTCTCCGAGAGGGAGTGATGGCCCCGGCGCCGAACAGCCGGCGTGCTGCCCCCCCTCTTCATTGGCCGCCCCAGGCACCTGCTTGCTAGGCTGGTGCCTTGAGCCGGCCCTGCATGGGGAACACCACTAGTGACCCCTCTCCATTCTGAAAATTTACCATTTATTCCTACCCTTTGTTCACTGTCTTTTAACCAGTTCTCAATCCATGAAAGGATCTTCCCTCTTATCCCATGACAACTTAATTTACGTAAAAGCGTTTGGTGAGGGACCTTGTCAAAGGCTTTCTGGAAATCTAAGTACACTGTGTCCACTGGATCCCCCTTGTCCACATGTTTGTTGACCCCCTTCAAAGAACTCTACTAGATTAGTAAGACATGATTTCCCTTCACAGAAACCATGTTGACTTTTGCCCAACAATTTATGTTCTTCTATGTGTCTGACAATTTTATTCTTTACTATTGTTTCAACTAATTTGCCCGGTACTGATGTTAGACTTACTGGTCTGTAATTGCTGGGATCACCTCTAGAGCCCTTTTAAAATATTGGCATTACATTAGCTATCTTCCAGTCATTGGGTACAGAAGCCGATTTAAAGGACAGGTTACAAACCATAGTTAATAGTTCCACAATTTCACAACCACCACGCCCTTTGTGGGTGCTTCAAGAGAAGCTTTGGGGAGAAAAATTGGCTACTGAAGCAGGCTTCACTATTATGGCCACTACCCCCACCATCTCCTGGACATTTGTCATCTTGATCATGAAAGATGTCCTGACCAGACCAGAGACAGGGACCCAGATGACACCACTACCTCTACTGGCTCCAGTTGAATCCCAATCATCATCTGGGATGAAATAGGATTGGATTTTAACAACAACAACAATTCCAGCCCAACTCAACTAACTTCTTCTCAATTCCCCACAAGGATAGTGATTCCCATCTAAGAGACAGTCAAACAAGGGCTTTTTCTTTTTAAAAACTCTCTCCCTTTAAAGGGAAAGGGAACTAGGCTGTTGTTAAAATGAAAGCTTTACTTAACACTTTACACTTCAAATGCTTTAACTGTTTTCCCTTCTTCCCTGTATCTTTAATAAAAGGATTTCTAATGGTGAGCTTGCCATGGCACTACACAGGCTGAGGTCTCCATATACCAAACTCTGTTTAGCACTATTTAATGCTGGACAGCAACGAGGTTACTTTAACACCTTTGGCCATTTATTCCATCTAAATTACTACAATAGGTGTGACTAGGCAGAGCTATGACTCCCTGACTTCTGCCCTCACCCACACACTCTAATCAGCCATGGAGGCAAGTGTGCTACATCCCAAAAGTGACTGTCCCCACCATCCACACACAGCAACAGGCAAGTCTTGGGCAGTATTGTGCCTCAGAGATGTCCCTAAAACTGCTGGTGCCATCCTACACACTTTACCTGGCTCAGTACCTAACAGAACAATCTAGCCCATGCTTAGTTTTTGTTTTCTTTTAGCAATTTTATTTTTTCTGTGTAATATTGTTGATTGTCTTCTTCTTTCCTCATTTTATTATTGTGTTGTGTAAAACAAGAAAGTGCTCTCTTGTATGCTTCACTGTAGAGGAGCGTGAATATTTGGCTGAATTGTGCTGAGTCTAGCCTTCTTGTCTGGCATTTCTCACAGAAGCATATGAACAACAAGAAAAAAATCAAGGAACAAATAGTAGGTCAGAAATATCAATGCACTTTCTCAAGTGGGCTGGGGAGCTGGGAGGTGATTTTTTCAAACTTCTATCAGATTCACATCTGATAGCCCTCACTATTTTGTTGTTGTTTTGTAGTTCTGCCAACATGTTAATAAATGTCTCTCTCTCACTATGCCAGGGTAGTCACTTTATTCAGAAGTTACATGGTCAATAACTTCTATCAGACACTTGTTCCCAAACGTAATGAGTTTGCTCCTGGAAGGACAAGTGGAAGTAAGTATAAAGATAGGATACAAGTCTTCAAATCAAGCTGGTCACAAGCAGGGGCACTAGAAATTTTTGGGTGTAGAAGATATACAGAAATTATGATGTTAGATAGGGTTACCATATTTTGTGCCTCCAAATGGAGGACACTCCACAGCCCCCGGCCCCGCCCCCAGCCCCGCCCACACCCCCGCCCCAACCCCGGCCCCTCCCCAAAGTCTCCGCCCCCTCCCCTGCTTCCCGCGAATATTTGATTCGCGGGAAGCCTGTAGCAGGTAAGGGGCGGTGTGGGGGGAGGAGGCGCGGCCCAGGCTGGCCCCCCGGCGTTTCCAGCCTGGGTCGGCTCGGGCCCTGGGGTGCCGGCCCCGGCCGACCACCCCCGGCCCGCCCAGCACTGCCGGCCCCCGGCGGCCCGGCGCACCCTCCCGGCTCCCGGCTCCCCGCCCCGCGGGCTCGGCTCCCCGGCTCCCGGCTCCCCGCCTCGCGGGCTCGGCTCCCCGGCTCCCGGCTCCCCGCCCCGCGGGCTCGGCTCCCCGCCCAGTTCCCCGGCTCCCCGCCCGGCTCCCCGGCTCCCCGCCCCGCGGGCTCGGCTCCCCGGCTCCCCGGCTCCCCGCCCCGCGGGCTCGGCTCCCGGCCCGGCTCACCGCCCCGCGGGCTCGGCTCCCCGGCTCCCCGCCCGGCTCACCGCCCCGCGGGCTCGGCTCCCCGGCTCCCCGCCCGGCTCCCCGGCTCCCCGCCCCGCGGGCTCGGCTCCCGGCCCGGCTCACCGCCCCGCGGGCTCGGCTCCCCGGCTCCCCGCCCGGCTCCCCGGCTCCCCGCCCGGCTCCCCGCCCCGCGGGCTCGGCTCCCCGGCTCCCCGCCCGGCGGGCTCGGCTCCCCGGCTGACCGGCTCCCCGGACCCCGGCCCCGCGCCCGGCCGGGCACTGTGACCCTGGCCCGGCACTGCCCCACTGGTTCCCGGCCCGGCACCATGCCCCCGGCCCCGCACCGGCGCCGGCACCGGCCGAGCACCACCGGAGCCCTCCTGATTTTCCCGGACATGCCCGGCTTTTGGGGATTTCCCCCCGGACGGGGATTTGAGCCCCCAAAAGCTGGACATGTCCGGGAAAATCCGGACGTATGGTAACCCTATGTTAGAGATTCATTCACTCAGTGGGAAAATCCCTTTATGGGTAATGAGAAACGGTGCTCAGAAATGATGATAGATGCCCCAGAAATACCACTGATAGATAGATGGGTAAACAGATGATAAAAAAATGTAGGAACATATGCTGCTATCCTTTCATGCACACAACTCCTTCTAACATCAGTGTGATTCAATGCATGGATTAAGAGCAGAACATGGTCCATAGTGTTATCCTTAAAAACAATTACAACCTTTAAAATTAAAAGATACTGCGCCTGATTTCACCTTTATCTGACAGAGCTCTAACTATGCGGATTGAATGCAGTGTTCATTTATCCATTCTATAATCTTCTCATATTTCACGGATTTTCTTTCCTTACTTGCATCACTTACAAATATGCTTGTAATACAATGTTAACAATGTCTTTCTTTAAAAGCAGGAGCTGCTGGCTTGCCCCCTGGCTTAGTATCAGTGCTTAGGTCTGCATGTAGTCTCAAACTGTTTAGTCCTAGGCTGGGAGGGGTTGGGACCATGCACAGTCATTGTGGAGCAGAAGGGTGTGTGTTGCATCATTCTTTAGTGATAAGGAACAGCCCTGATGGGGTTTGGAATAAGCCAGAACATGTTTAAGTGTTTGGTATTAAGATATGGTCCAGTGAATAAGTTCAGAAAGAACTGCCCAGAAACTCATTAATAAATCTTAAAGTAAACTGAAGCCAAAGCTCTGAGTCAGATTCAAAATAAATAGTTTGTATGAGCAGCTGATCCACAGAGAAAGGGAGGGAATTGGGTTGGGAAGAGGAAAAGAGAGCAATAAGATGTAGACAAAGTAGTTAGGGAAAAGAGAGACTGCCGAAAGCTTGGGATACTGGTCAAATAAAGTTCAGATTGGCATGTAAACTCCTTGGAGACTAGTTTAAACCACTCCTTTGAAACTGTTGTTCACATCTTCCAATATTGGTAATATATACAGTATTAATTTACAGCAGTACAGTTTGGTTAGTGTGTCTTTATAAAACACAACACAGTATACCTGCTGGAGGACAAAAATACACATGATTAAAACAGCAGAAAAAATATGGCATAATAAATTGGACTCTTAAGATGAAACGGTCAAACTTATTTGACAAGCCTAAATACTTAAAGAGCAGAAGGTAAAGGCAGCACAGTAGCATGATGGGAAGCATAGACGGTGCAGTGAAATGGAGCATTGAGTGTTATGTAGGAGTTGAAGATTGCTTACACCATAGGAAATGGTCAGACTCAGTTGTTTACACAGTATAAGAAATATCAACTTAGAAGTTTATTATAGCACTTGACTGTCATCCTAGAGAAGATACATGAAAGCTGAGATTCACGAAAGGGGAGGAGGAATTTTGTAAAATGTAATCTGTTGCAATAAATGTGGAAGATTAACAGCCTCTAACCATTTCTGTTTTGATCACTTTGTGAGGCGTTTACAAACTGCTCTTAAATTGACTTGGCAAACAAACTCTGTCAGAGTAATACAATAGACCACCATCCCCCAGCCTTATTTCACTTTGATTTAAACTGTTTTACTGTTCAGCAGAGAACAAAAACACCCCACCCCATAAAATAAACTAGTTTTTTAAAATCCTGGGTACGCCCCACAACACTCACACAAACAAACCCTTTATTTTTAAAACAACACTTTTGCAGGCTCTAACACTCAGTTTCTGTGTGGACTTTGACCCTGTAACTTTCATTAAAGTCAATGAAAGCTGAGCAGATTCACCAGACTTTTCAACTTGTACTTCCCCTGGCTGCATTTCAGCTCTGTATCCTATTACATGAGGAGGAGGCAAAGGTTCATGATTAACAATTTAATGCAAGTTACATCATGAGAGAGGCATATTGTGCAATCTTCTTACATAATTTACTGTACATGGTAATTGCTCCAGTCTGAGTCATAAGTCATTCATGAATAGGGCCGCAAGAATTAGAGAACCTGCAAGCCATATATGGGTGCAGTTCTGACAACAATGAACAGTTGTGAATAACTAGATGTTAATCTTCATTTTCCAACTTTCCATTTGTTAAATGTAATCATCTGGAACTTGTAGATGTATAACATTTTGTATATACCTATGATGCAGTCCAAGTCTTTCTGGCAAACCTCGTCCAAACTGCTTTAGTGAGTATTGCAGAAAATAATACCCATTCTTAACCCTTTACAGTGGGACTTGTGAACTTTTTGGCAAAGCTGGGAGTGGGGCTTGTGAGCCTGATCATACAAACAGACACATGAGTAACTTTTCACATGTGAGTAACCCTATTAGGCAGGAGGGAATCCTTATTACCCGCCTCCCAGTTGGAATACTTGTGTGCATATGGTTACTCAAGTGTTTGAAGGATTAAGGTTTCTATTGATACTTGTTTTCAGCAGCACCTATGATGGGAGACGGGAGAGATTCCAGAAGACTGGAAAAGGGCAAATATAGTGCCCATCTATAAAAAGGGAAATAAAAACAACCCAGGAAACTACAGACCAGTTAGTTTAACTTCTGTGCCAGGGAAGATAATGGAGCAAGTAATTAAGGAAATCATCTGCAAACACTTGGAAGGTGGTAGGTGATAGGGAATAGCCAGCATGGATTTGTAAAGGACAAATCGTGTCAAACCAATCTGATAGCTTTCTTTGACAGATTCATAGACTCATAGGATAACGAGTCTTGTGGATAAGGGAGAAGCGGTGGATGTGGTATACCTAGACATTAGTAAGGCATTTGACATGGTCTCGCATGATATTCTTATCGATAAACTAGGCAAATACAATTTAGATGGGACTACTATAAGGTGGGTGCATAACTGGCTGGATAACCTTACTCAGAGAGTAGTTATTAATGGTTCCCAATCCTGCTGGAAAGGCATAACAAGTGGGGTTCTGCAGGGGTCTGTTTTGGAACCGGCTCTGTTCAATATCTTCATTAACGACTTAGATATTGGCATAGAAAGTACGCTTATTAAGTTTGCGGATGATACCAAACTGGGAGGGATTGCAACTGCTTTGGAGGACAGGGTCATAATTCAAAATTATCTGGACAAATTGGAGAACTGGTCTGAGGTAAACAGGATGAAGTTTAACAAAGACAAATGCAAAGTGCTCCACTTAGGAAGGAAAAATCAGTTTCACACATACAGAATGGGAAGAGACTGTCTAGGAAGGAGTACGGCAGAAAGGGATCTAGGGGTTATAGTGGACCACAAGCTAAATATGAGTCAACAGTGTGATGCTGTTGCAAAAAAAGCAAACGTGATTCTGGGATGTATTAACAGGTGTGTTGTGAGCAAGACATGAGAAGTCATTCTTCCGCTCACTCTGCTCTGGTTAGGCCTCAGCTGGAGTATTGTGTCCAGTTCTGGGCACCGCATTTCAAGAAAGATGTGGAGAAATTGAAGAGGGTTCAGAGAAGAGCAACAAGAATGATTAAAGGTCTTGAGAACATGACCTATGAAGGAAGGCTGAAAGAACTGGGTTTGTTTAGTTTGGAAAAGAGAAGACAGTGGTGACATGATAGCAGTTTTCAGGTATCTAAAAGGGTGTCATAAGGAGGAGGGAGAAAACTTGTTCACCTTAGCCTCTAAGGATAGAACAAGAAGCAATGGGCTTAAACTGCAGCAAGGGAGTTTAGGTTGGACATTAGGAAAAAGTTCCTAACTGTCAGGGTGGTTAAACACTGGAATAAATTGCCTAGGGAGGTTGTGGAATCTCCATCTCTGGAGATATTTATGAGTAGGTTAGATAAATGTCTACCAGGGATGGTCTAGACAGTATTTGGTCCTGCCATGCGGGCAGGGGACTAGACTCGATAACCTCTCGAGGTCCCTTCCAGTCCTAGAATCTATGAATCTATGTGCTAAGTGCGCTCAAGATGTACAAAAATGGACGGTCCCTGCGCTGAGGATGTTACAGTCTAAGGATGGAGGAATAAACAGGCAGAGAAATGGGTCAGGGAACGAGAACGAGATTCACTATGCACAGCACAGCTGAAAATGACTAAGATAAATTTAACAGTAGGGAGGGTAGGGGCCCCATGAGAATGAACCGTGCATAAGGGCTAATGAGAAAGAAGTCACATATATATAGCCCTACCAAATTCATGGCCAGGAAAAACACATCACGGACCATGAAATCTGGTCTCCTCCTGTGAAATCTGGTCTTTTAGGTTCTTTTACCCTATACTCTACAGATTTCATGGGGGAGATCAGTGTTTCTCAAATTGGGGGGCCTGCCCAAAAGGGAGTTGCAGGGGGATCAGAAAGTTTTGGGGGGGGGGGTTGCGTATTGCCACCCTTACGTCTGCGCTGCCTTCAGACTCGGCGACTGGAGAGCGGCGACTGTTGGCCAGGTGCCCAGCTCTGAAAACAACATCCCGCCAGCAGCAGCGCAGAAGTAACGGTTGCAATACCATACATGCCATCCTTAATTCTATGCTGCTGCTGGGGGCGGCGCTGCCTTCAGAGCTGGACTCCCAGCCAGCAACCGCCGCTCTCCAGCTGCCAAGCTCTAAAGGCAGCGCCGCCGCCAGCAGTAGCGCAGAAGTAAGGGTAGCAGTATCACAACCCTTCCCCCAATAACATTGTAACCCCTCCCCCCACAACTCCTTTTTGGGTCAGGACCCCTACAATTACAACACTGTGAAATTTCAGATTCAAATAGCTGAAATCATGAAATTTACTATTTTTAAAATCCTATGACTGTGAAATTGACCAGAATGGACCATGAATTTGGTAGGGCCCTACACATGTGCAAAGCTCCCTTGGGCACCTTGTTTGAAAAAAACAAACCCTTTATGCTCACCTGTTGAAAGATGCCCTCCAGCAACGGTGTCCTCTCACTGATCCGTTTGTGGATTGTTTTCTGCTATTTGTTTTGGACTGTTCCAGAATTATATGTTTACACCTGTTAGGACAGGGAACATGTTATTTATCTAGCAGAGTCCCCTTATTGTTCACATACATAGCAGGCTTTGAATATAATAATCCACTCTATGTACTTTACTTCATATTAGAGCACTTAAATAAGATTTTTCCATTTAAAATGTGAAGACCAAATATTATCTTTATTTCAAGCTTATTATGGGAAACAGAGTTAGGCAGAATGGTGTCAAGCATTTCTCATTACTTAGCACTACATTTAAAGTTTTTAAGTCAAATATTACGATTTCACCTCTGCTATATCCGATTCCATTGACTCTTTGGCATCAGTGATTCTTGCTTGTTTAACCAAGGAATAGAAGACAGAGTCTATGTAATGGAATACCCTGGGTCACAGATCATCTGGTATGCTGGGGCTGCTTTGTGTCCCTGTGACACAAAGCAGCTTTAAGCTTGCTTAATTTGACTACTTGAAGATTTCCCCTCTATGCACAAAATCCTCAGCTGCCACAGTATCTCCTACGCCACTCCCTCACTGGCATAGCTAGGGAAAGAGGACATGCCCTGCCAGCTGCTATGGTCCCTTGGGGCCATGGGCAGCATTCATAAAATAAAGCTTATATCATTTACTCCAGAGAGCAACCTGAGCTCGAACAATTCCAAGACTGCAACCACACAGCACAGCTTTGAACCACCCCAGACTTCTCAGCTGGGCCAAGCACTATTCAGCTGGAGCTGTGGATCTTGTCTTTTGGGAACTCCGAAGATATTTGTATATGTTGACAACAGACCAGTTCTCCTTTGATGTTTGCACTAAACTGACTTTATCAACTAGGTGAGAGTGTCAGGAGTTATTTTTTACTGCTTGATTGCACAGCAAAGATGTAGTGATATAAATCTGCATCTGAACACCGGCACAAGGCTGATGGTTTTTCCCAGGAAGCAATTGGTACTCAGCATGAGCACCATTTTTTTAAACTTAACTGCTTTTAAATGGAGCATGGGGCTGAAGTGGCTATCCATAGTTACATACCGTATGCATACATGAATGCATATTAGCATAGAATCCTAATTATGAACTGACAGAATCTCTCACTCTTCTACTCCCTTTTTATTGGCCCATGACCATCTAGATATGTATGATTTCTCCCAAGGGCTTCCATGTCTTTGTGACTGTCCTGTGTGTCTGTGCATGCACACACAAATCTGTGTATATAGCAATACCATAAGTGCATAAAGCATGTGATCCCAAACAAGTGTCAATAAAACTTATCCCTCTATGCCATTGTTCATTCTGCATATCACCCACATTATGTAGGCAAACTATTTTTAAAACGTTTGAAAGAGTTTTATGACATTGTACTGGTACTACTTTAGGATCCCTCTGCCAATCAAGCCACAATAGCATGAATCATACCACCAGGCCTTGCAGGAAAGGAGAATTATAATTATTACATTTTAGTAACCTCTAAACATTACCTACAATAGCAGTTCCTGTGCACAATAATGCGGTGGATAAAAGATCCAACATTTCTGGACTTACCAAAAGTTGGGAGTCTTGCCTTCTTGGTTTAATACTCCTGCTCTTAGTCCTGATGGGTCACATCAGATCAGTCCTTATGTGACACTGGATCAGAGGTGAATTTTGCTCACTTGGAATCAATTTTGGATTCAATTTAGTAATTGAGAATTGAGTAATTTGGGACAAGAAATTCCACATGGTGTGGGTTGGGGGAAGAAACATTTTTTTGGGAGGGTGGAATTTTAAAAATTATGTCGGGGGAGCAGCTCAAGGGGTTGAGATTGCATTGATCAATTAAGTTAAGGAAGAGGCATGTAAGGCAGCTAAAGGTGCCTCATAAATGCAAGTTATCAGATGGATATCCCCATCCCATATATGGTATGTAAATAGTTTTATCTAAATAATCTATTGGGATTAAATGAAGTTCAGTTTAGATACTGTACTCTCATCAGAACTGAATGTGCCTTCTGACCCTTCACTGAAAAGAGCTTCCTTTAATGATAATGATTCTATTATTGCCTCATTCCATGTACCATTAATTTTGCACAAGACCATAATGTACAAAATATTACAAATATGGAATAATGAAATTACACACAGTTTCATAAAGTGCTATTTGGGGGAGGAAAAAAAGGCTTCGGATTGTAATTTCATCTTTGTTACAAAGGCTTCTGTCTGATTTTCCTGTTCCTCTTCTTCTCGGAGCAGACAGGATACTGCACCCTCTGAAGTGGTGGGCGTTTTGCCATTGAATTTAGTGATTGCAAGAGTAAGCCCATAATGTTCATACTGGATCCATGAGCATTGCATTGAGCTGGCCTATGTGGGCTCCAGTCTTTGAATATGTCACAGGATGTAATGATACTGATATCCCTGCCTGACAGTGTTTAAGTAGAAAGTCCAAAATATTAACTGGGGATTCATCATCTCTCCATCGTAAATACACTTCCCATCCAATCACTCTCAGAGCTATAAATTAACATAAAAACAATAGCTGAGATTTTCATAGAATCAGAAGTGTAGGACTGGAAGGGACCTCAATAGATCATCTAATCCATTCCCCTGCACTCAAGGCAGGACTAAGTAATAACTAGACCATCCCTGACAGGTGTTTGTCTAACCTGCTCTTAAAAAACTCCAATGATGGAGATTCCACAACCTTCCTAGGCAATTTGTTCCAGTGCTTAACTACACTGACAGTTAGGAAGTTTTTCCTAATGTCCAACCAAAACCGCCCTTCCTGCAATTTAAGCCCATTGCTTCTTGTCCTATCCTCAGAGGTAAACAAGAACAATTTTTCACCCTCCTCCTTGTAACAACCTTTTGACTAGTGATTTGGGATGCCTCCATTTTTGGATGCCTGACTTAAGGGACTTTAAAGAGACCTGATTTTCATAGGGTGGCTGCTCAGCACTTTCTAAAAATCGGGCTAGTTTTAGGGCACCCAAAATTACTCATCATTTTTGTAAATCTTGGCCAACTGCCCTTGAAGAAAGTGCTATAGACTGAAAGTGGTGTTTGTTTAAAATGGGCTAAATTGTTCTCATTCTTTTCACATTAGGCATTTGAGGACCCTGCCAATATCTGAAGTACATCTGCTTTTCACTGAATCATTGGGAAGAGGCAGCTGTATTGGAATTGGGGGCTGTTCAGACCTGGCTTATGTTCAACATGAGGGTTCTTCATTACTGGCACTGGGATCCTATACTCAGAGGAAAAGGCCTTCCTCCTTATGAGGCTGAACACAGAGCACCCTTCTTGTAAGGGACTATAACACCAAATACCTTTCTGTTTCTGAATGTAATTCCCAGTTGGGTATGTTTCTCTCCTACGTAGGCTAAGGCTGCCTTCTGGCAAGCTGGACCCAATTATTATGTATAGCCAGATAATGAATGTATTTGAAGGCCTTCAGATTTTTACTTGGTATTTAAAGGCTACAGCTTTATTTACAAGGCAGTTTGTGTGTGGTTTATTGGAGTCATGGAGGGCAGGAAGGGGGAGGTGGAATGGGTGGATGCAAACCATTGTTAATCTGTTTCTAAGATGAGTTTCTATTTACATGGTCCAGGCCTTTCAAATTGCATGACCTTGGAGCCACACAGTTCTGTCAGTAAGCATTCATTGGCTCTGCTCTACAATAGCATAGGCACACAGATTGCTATGCTCTCAGCTGCAGCTATGTCTCCACTGACCAATAGTGCCACCTTATTTTTCACCTTCACTTTTAAGATGACATTATATCAGAGACAGAGATCCTGTCCCCCAAATGTTTGCATTCCCTCTTCTTACAAAGGGTCTCCCAATAACCAACCACGGTTTGGGCGGGGGGGAGGGGAGTAGTTTCACGTGTGATCATCCAGCTGGCTGGAGGAGCACCTCCTCCTAAATGTGGCCCCATAGCAACATCACCAGCCAGATCAACCTAGAGATGCTTTTGCTGGCATGGTGGAGGAACCCACCTTTGAGGACTTTGCATTTGACTCATTGTCATGAGTCAGCTATGGAGTTACTCATGGATGAGTTATACTCCACAATACTGCCTCAGTGCCTTTGGATCAGCAACTCTGAACCCCAGCAGAGGCATATGGAGACAGGGATAAAGAGTACTGCATGCCCAAAGACTCCCTTGACTTTCTCCTCTTTTCCCAGGAGGATTTCTTTTATTGGTACAAGGTCTGAAGGCAAGCAAATCTTGCAGAAGCATATTAGACATGAATAACCAATCAATTCTATTTTCCCAGGCCATCCTTCCTGAAGGGTGGTCCTTCCTGCTAGCCAGTCTCCCCGAAAAAAGCCTTAGTACCTAGACACTGTGGTGATAGATTCCTTATAATTAATTAAGAGACCTATAGTCCCTGCCTGTAGATCTACCAGACATTCCCCTCCCAGGTGAAGAAAGTTGGATATGCAAGAACTTCTACATCGCTATGTTCTCTGAAACAGAATTAAGCATTCCACTGAGTGTCTTGATTGTGTAGGGTTGTAAAGAGGACTCTGTCCCAACATCAGACAAAATATTGTTCCCCACTATTATATTAAGGGTAGAAGGCATGTGCAGAGATCAAACTTCTAATCTATCACTTGCAGAAAACCAGTGCTTCAGTACCACAAGAACAAATTGTCAGGATGGTCGGCACCCAAATCTGGGTTGATTAGGAACTCATCGTTTGGAGGAGGCTTTCATAAAGAACATTTCAGGACAATCATTCCCAACAGAAAGGAAATTTATTTCAAATACTGGGGGCAGGACCCCATCTTTTGGGAAAGCCAGTGGACGATGACTGATGTCTGTAGAACCCAGCCTGAGAGTGTTTCATTGACTGAAATTTGAACAGAAGATAGGCACATAGGATTCCTTGGCTGTCAGCTAGTTAATGGGGAAATTAATTTCTTCTGGTTATTGTGCAATGATATCTATATTGACAGTGGGATGAACCCAATGGACTTTAGAGCTCTAAATAGCAAGGATTGTCAAAATTGCCTTTGCAGCACCTTTGGACTTTCCAAATCTTAGTGATCTCTGACCTTGTTTATTCCCCAAGGAACAAATCTTGGACACATTAACCCCAACAGGCCTCAAATGACAAAAACAAAAGGCCAACACATTTCAGGGTTTCATATCACATAAAAGCCAACATATCTAGCTATAGTATGATCACCCCAGTAGAGGGGCGTCATCGGGTAGCATACAGGCAATGTAATGGCTCTTACACCACCCACCTTCTTGTGGTCAGCACAGAACTGTGACAGATGAGAAAGGGGGACTTTCCTGTGCTCCAATGTCTTATTGCGTGCTGAGATGATTCCTCGGGCTGCTCTAATTTATGCTGGGGGACTGGCTGCAGCCAAGCACCAAGCTTAAAGTGTTTCTCTTCCTTGTATGTTTTCTAATATAAGGTTAAATTCACTGAACACTCCAGAAGCCATGCCTTCTCCTCTTCACTTTGACCCTTTCCACCCTTCTCACGTCCCCCGCCTCCCTTCATTCTGCCTACAGCATATCATCTCCTTGGGATTGATTGTATAATTGTAGATTTACCTCAAATCCAGTAAAAATGTCTAACCCCTCATTCATATTTATGCACCTACATGCTGTGAGACAAATGATCTTCTTTCAAACAGTGATCTAGTGATTTTTAGTTAGTTAAGAAATAAAGTAAACAACCAACAAGCAAAGTAAATGCTGAGCATAAAATATGCTGAGTTGAAAAGTTCACTAAATACACCCACTGCCACTTGTTAAACAGCAAAGTCCTTGTTTATGATGAGAACTTATTTTCCCTTCAACCCCCAAGGACTTGATTTTACCTCACCACTCTGGAATGTCTCATTTGTAAATCTTTTGAGGTGAATTCTTAGAGCCAAAACAGGTCGCATTTATTCACAATGGCATGGCTTTAGTCCTGAGAGTAGTCCCAGTGAATCACTTTTGAAGGTTTGGGCTACTGCTGTAAGTGCTCTCCAACATGACCAAAGGCCTATAAGGTGGGAATTCAAAAGTGCTCAGCATTAGCCTCATCCTGTGGCTCCAATTAAGTCAATGGTAAAACATACAGGTGGTCCCTGCTCTGTTAATTCCTCTTCATGTAGTTTAAGAGTCAGACAAATGACAAGATGCACTCAGACCCAGCAGAGTGCTAATTTCATTCTTTGTTTTCTAGTTTTCTGGCTGCCAAAATGATAGCACTGCTCTCTAAGGGGCTGGTCCAATGCCCACTGAAGCCAGTGGAAAATGGCAGAGATACTTAATGACTTCTTTGTTTCGGTCTTCACCAAGAAGTCTGAAGGAATGCCTAACATAGTGAATGCTAATGGGAAGGGGGTAGGTTTAGAAGATAAAATAAAAAAAGAATAAGTTAAAAATCACTTAGAAACGTTAGATGCCTGCAAGTCACCAGGGCCTGATGAAATGCATCCTAGAACTCAAGGAGCTAATAGAGGAGGTATCTGAGTCTCTAGCTATTATCTTTGGAAAATCATGGGAGACAGGAGAGATTCTAGAAGACTGGAAAAGGGCAAATATAGTGCCTATCTATAAAAAAGGGAAATAAAAACAACCCAGGATATGAGTGTGTATGAGTGAGAGAGAGAGACGGGGGCGGAGAGAAGGGGGATTACATTCACTTACTACTGACAAGTAAATCCCAGTATACAAATAATAATGAATTGGTTTGTAAATATTATTCCACATTTTCAGAATACTGAAATATTTTGGAGGCTTTTTCTCTGTCTTCTATCAAAATGACTTGTTTTCAAATCTCAGGTTACTGAGACAGTACAGCACATTTCTAAACTGTATATGTCAGTCAAATTACATAATTTGCATTTTGAGACTCAGATCAGGGCATGGAGCATTACACTGTTAGCATTGCATCAGGAGAAATTAGAACATTTACTTTTTGCTATAAACTATGATTAAAGTGACAAAAAATGTTCCCACCAACTTGCCACTAAATTTCTGAAACATTTTAAAGCAAACCAAAATAGGTAACACTTAATACATAAAGGGTACCTTGTTATGTAGTTTATAAAGGGTCAGTGAATGATTAACAGATGTTTAAAGCATGTTACAGACCTAAGTACAGAGTTGTGGTTGTAACCATCCCTATCAGTTGCAGATAGTTGATTATAAGCAGCCTATTAATCTATTGGACCCTAACAATTGGTTAACCATTTCTTAAAACATGTATGAACTCTTTATAAACTGTTTATAAATGTACCTTAATATGAAGTGTAACCTCTTGGGCATTTGGTATATTTTATCCGGTGCAGAATCCAAGCAGATAAAGCATTATCTGTGCCACTCATGTTTATGCCTTTTGAATGGGGTGTACCAACCGCACACTGGTGAGGAGAGGGTTAAGGAGCTGCTCTGGACACAGGAAGCCATGCCCCCTCACCTCTGCTGTTATACTCCCAGAGAAGGGAGCATTCAAAACAGGGAAGCTCAGCTCAATCTGGGAGGATGGAGCAGGAGAGCAGTTGGGTGCAGTGGCTTCCTGCAGAGAAGCTGCTGGGACTTCAAATAGCTGGGACTGGGCCTCACAGCCAAGCTGCTGAAGACCCTTCAACCATGGGAGTGAGGGTGATGAGTTGTCACTGGCAGGGGAGGATGCTCCAGAGACTAACCTCAGAGGACACCAAGAGGGATCCGCTGGCAGACCTGTGGTGCTGACGGAGGAAGAGAAGCAGGTGTAAGAAGTGACCCAGGGAGCTGGAGTAAGGGTGCCAGTCCCTAAGTCACAAGTATGGACTATTGTTTTGAAGGACCCAGGATCCAGTGGAGCAGGATGGGCCTGGAGTCCCCTATCCCCCTCCCTTCAGACTGTAGCCACTAGGCAAGGCAGCCTTTGACTCTTGCCATTGGGCAACACTGCCTTGAACTGTAGCAACTATTCAAGGCGGCCCTTGACTCTTGCCACTAGGTGACATAGTCCAAGGTCAGCAGTACTGCCTAGTGGTGATATGATGAGACAACCCCCCCCGACAGTCTCTCCTAGTTTTTTAGGATCTGAATTTTCCAGGTATATTTCAAAATACCTTCATCTGAATGTGAACTTAAAAAAAAAATTCCAAGTAATTTACACTCCCTTAACTTCCAAATCTCTTGTGCTACCTAAAAATTCTAAAGGAACAGTAACTGCTTGGCAGACATTTAGAAAGACTAATGGATTCTTGATTTGGAAGTTGATGGCAAAACTTCCCTTTACTTCAATAGGCGCAGGACTGGATTCTGAAAGTGTAATTCAGTGGACTATGAAGAAGAGAGATGTATCCAACCAGCAGAAACAGTTATCTATAATAGAAACAACTTCATGTACTATTTTTTTTAAATCAACAACTATTCCTTATGCTGTCTTCAGTAGCCAGACAGGAAGTTCAGACGTGGGCATTTCTACAGCTATCACAACATGCAAGGCTCTAACATAAGTGTAAGTGCCTTTTTTATTTTCCATTTTATGTTAGATTCACAAGGGGGACCTAGGTGTTGCAATGCTCATTGAAGCAGGAACTGGAATCCTGGTCTCTCAGGTTAATGTGTTAGCCACTAGTCTACAGAGTCACTGTCTCTGTTTATACGAAGTAGAACAGCTTCAACAGGATAGCATATCCCATAAACCTGTGGCAAGGACACTCACCTGGCAGGTAGGAGACCTAGGTTCAAGTCCCTGCTCCAAATCAATCAGAGTGGGGATTTTAACCTGGCTCTTTTAGCCTGACTGTGCCCTAACCACTGGGATATGAAGTATAAGTGGGGTACCTTTTGTGTGGGATAAGCATGCTCAGAGCACACCTATCAGAATAGGCCTCATAAGCAAGTTAGGCAGGGAAATGCCTAGCTTGTGAGTCCCACGGGGGCATAGGTCCTAAACAGCTTTGTGGCATGAGGATTTAGGTGGCTTTGCATATACCCACCAGCACATATTTAGGTGCTATGGGGACTTTACTATCAAGGGGTTCAGGCTCCTATGGGACTTCAGGCACTGTCAAGGCAAGACAGCAGCTGAGCAGTGGGTTGTGAATGCCAGTGGCACCTAAATGTTGAGCTCAGACACTTAAATTCCCCTTATGAATCTAGCCCTTTGATATTTTTTTCCATTAAACATAAATCTGTAAATTTAAAAGTCAAACTCAGTTTTCTTTTCTTCATATGTTTGTTATTTATTCATATTTCTCTGGCATCTGTAGGTCTCTAGGTGCTTTTTATTTTAACACACAAGTAGAAAATTTAAACATTTCATAGAATATCAGAGTTGGAAGGGACCTCAGGAGATCATCTAGTCCAACCCCCAAACAGATTTTTTTACCCCAATTCCCTAAATGGCCCCCTCAAGGATTGAACTCACAACCCTAGGGGTAGCAGGCCAATGCTCAAACCACTGAGCTATCCCTTCCCCCCAAACATTTAGCTACTACAGTACCTTGAATCATCAAATCTCATCCTTCAATTAATAATCTGACTCATAAGACCCACCACAACCACCCAGTACCCAAAGACCCTTACTGCATCCTCCATTGGTCTCCTGCTCCACCACATAGTAACACCCACCTACATGTGTGTGGGTGCCTAGATGTTTATCAACTTCAAACTTCAACCTACTCAGAACAAAGGGATTGGGGGTAAGGAATCAAATTCCAGACTCAAGGACCTCACCCTGAGACTGGCATGCTAGCAGCTCTCTATCTTGTTTATAGTGAGGCAACGCCAGTTTATTCGCTGATCCTAATCTGACTGCATAGGGAGAGGTGGCTTCCGAAATAAGTGCATCTCAAATCATTTAGAGCTTCATGGGTTGGACCAACACTTGCAATTCCACCTGTACATTTAATGGAATCCAATGGGCTTATCTGCTTCCTGTGTGCGCCACTGCTCAAAGGGTATCAGCTGCATTTTGCACTGGCTTTGGCTTCTGAGTAGTTCCAGCCTGCCGCCCCATGCAGGGACTTGTGTTTATATCTTTTCTAATTAAAATATTGTAATAAGTTTCCCTGTATTTCTAATTTTACCTCACCAAAAAAATGGGAGACAGAATGAACAAGTGAAAACAGCCAGTAAGAAGATTACATAGCATCAAGGAATACTATTTATAGTGCTTTTCCTGTCAGGAGACTAGCCGATTATCAAGTCTGGGAAGGTACGTACATAGACTTGGCAACCAACATTCAGTTTGAATAACATATCCCATCCTATCCTGAGCAGTATTGAGAAAGAGACACTGCTCTTTCCAATATGTTGGTTAAGTGTGTAGTTTCATGTTCTAAGATAGTAAAAATTGTTTCTCCTATAATTATACAGACTGGCTTATTTTGGCCAACTGCCTACGGTATTGTGGGCTCTGCTTGCCAGATAAGGAACAAAGTCATGTTCAATATCCTAAACTGTTTGTTCTACAGCATGAATGCGCTGCATGCCTGGATATACAACAGGTCTGAGATGCATTAAAGTGTTGGTTTGTAGTGAGCAGCATTTAAAGAAAACAAAGAGGTGAGACTTATACAAGATTCCTGTATCTAAACTACATTAAAGCCCTTGTTAAAGTATTGCTGCTTGAGCACAGTGAATGGAGGAACTGTGCTCTAGCAGCAACACATTTATGGATTGAGGAAGGTCCATTCATCCTGCATTTCAAGGTAAGGTGTGAAGATTCATAAAATCATCACTGAGATTTTCAATGTACTTTACCTGGAATTGAAGGAAAATAAAAGAATGTAGGTGTTTGTCCTGGAACATTACATTGGAAAGAGTGGTGAGTTCATGAGCAGGGCTAGTGTTTTCCAGGCACATGGACTGAGGATATAAAATAAGAGACAGTGGCATCATGCTTTTACCTTTCTCCTCCCCCACTTATCCTGGAAGCAACAAAAATACTGGGAAGACAAAGATTTGAACTGAGGAGACTGGTCCCAGATTTAAAGGGAAAGCCTGTGTATTAAAGATTGTAACTCACCTGCAACATCCAGTGGGGTGAGGAAAAACTGCTTGATCCAAATACTGCTTAGTCTAAATAAGGTTTAGATTGCTTAGTTTCATTTTCTCTGGTAACTATCTCTGACCTTTTGTGCCTGCCACTTACAATCACTTAAAATCTATCTTTCTTTAGTTAATACATCTGTTTTATATTTGATCTATATATTTGGTTGAAGTACTTGGGAAATCTCAGCTTAGTTTACAAAGGCTAGTGTGTGTCCTTTCCATATTGAGGGAGGGGTGGACTGGGTAATAAACTTACACTGATCAGGCTTCTGACCAAGACAGTACAGTTCTGGAGTGCAAGGCTTGAGGCTTGGGAGATTTGCTGGTGCCTTTTTCTGTGTGATTCATGAGTGTTCAGGTAGCATTCATGCAATCTAGCTCAGAGTGGGGTTCCATATGCAGTTGTGCTGTGTGATAACTGCACCTGGAGGGGCTTGCTGCTTGTCACTAGCAAAGCATTGTGAGACACAGCCCAGGCTGGAGAGTTAAAGGTGCACAGGAGTACCCCAGTTCCATGTTGTACCCTGGGGATCCTGTCAAAGATGTATATCAAATTATAATACAATAACCCTACTCTGAGATGGCTGTTTACACAAGACTGTGGAGAAGAAGGCCCAAGTTGTATATAACGGACTGCATCACAGGCCTTGGCTGGCTAGTTATGCAGGGGATTTCCCAGTATAAGCAGAGCAAACAACTGTAAGCTGAACTCTAAACTGTGCATTTCATGCTGGTTTCAAGGTGTATTTAACTCCAGTGCTCTTGGGATGCTTTGGAGTGCTACTATCAGACTGGACCTATGTTTGTACAGGTCTAATTCTCTTATTGACACCGAGAAATAGTGTGAGGTCAGCACTTCCTGGCAGACAGTGGAAGATTGTGTTTTACTTGTGTGTGACTGGATTTAGTTTTGTAATAAAATAATTTAAGAAGTCCTTGCCTGATGCTAATTTTTGGACTCTTAGAAAAGTCTATTTAACTGTTGCATGACATATTCACTGACTGCATTTCATAAAGCCATAGAAGTTAGCAAAGAAAAAGACTACAGGTCATCTTCTTTACCCCTTGTCAATGCAGAGAATACTCTGCACCATATTCTTAATTAGTTTATCCAGTCTAGTTATAACTACATAGAATAAGAAGGAGCTGTGTAAGGACACAACTTAGAATGGTGTGGAATAAGTAGAAGTTCTCTGTCTATAGTGCATGCCATACAAGTTTATCCACTAAAACTATTAAATCTCATGCACTCTGCTGTACAGTAGAAGCTCAAAGTTATGAACACCTCAGGAATGGAGGTTGTTCGTAACTCTCAAATGTTCACAACTGAACAAAATGTTATGGTTGTTCTTTCAAAAGTTTACAACTGAACTTTGTCTTAATATAGCTTTGAAATGTTACTATGCAAAAGAAAAATGCTACTTTCCCTTTATTTTTTTAGTAGTTTACATTTAATGCAATACTCTACTGTATTTGAGGTTTTGGATCTTTGCTGCTGCCTGATTGTGTACTTCCAGTTCCAAATGAGAGGTGTGTGGTTGACTGGCCAGTTTGTAACTCTGAAGTTCTATTGTAATTACAATCTTACCATTTTTTTAGTTAAACCAACTATCAGTGGCAGTTCTGGTGAATTCAATTAACTGTTAGTTATGTCCTAAATCAGGAATAGAATCCCTTCTGGATTATGTTTAGTGTGTATCACTGAAGATTACACATTTGCGCAAGCTACATGAAACCTTTGGCCTTTCTAAAACCACACACTACACAGTAATGTCATGAGATTGTCACAGTCCCACTTAACAGGTTTGGGTCACAATCTAAGTCCTACTCCAGCTCTAAATGGGGAGGACACAACCACAGTGACTGTTGTAACAATGAGACTGCAGTAGTGGTCACAGAGGGTAAAATTTCAAAGAGCACTTCATGATGGGTCATACAAGCCCCACACAGGCAAAGAGGGGTTAATGAGGATATGTGGACCTAATTGGCCTTGGCCAGCTACACTTGTAGCAGATACGGAGAGAAGAGTTAAAAAGGAGGAGACCTGGCTCAGTTTAGGGTTAACCAGGAAGAGAAGCACAGCTCTACTTCTCTGTTGATGAGGGAAGCTGGTTTCAGCCAAGAGTCTGGAGCTTTGATGAGTCTCCCAGTGGATAGAACACTGGCTGTGTGAAAACAAGCCCCAGGTAGAAGAATGGAGTCCTGCTAAACCCTCTTTAGAAAACACTGGTTTTTAAATCATAGTATTCCCTTATTTTTAGTCTTTAATACCCCAGAAGGGGTGAACTTAAATCCTGACCTGGCTGGAGGGCTGAGTCACGGGAAGAGGTGGATCACAGGAGAACTAGAGCAGCTGTTGACAGGAGAGCACTCATGGCAAGGTCATCTGCTGACATACTTAAATATTTTAGGTGCTGAAGTCTCCTTTTCAAAAATGACTTAGGACTGAAGTGGTTTTGAGCACTTTGGCTCCTCTGTTTGTAGTTTCTGAGTGGAGGAAGAGGATGAATCTGAGAAAGACCCCATGCCCACAGAACAGTGCTTACTAGGCTATTGTATAGAGCCAAATTCTCTCTCTCAGAAATAATACACGTATACACCTTTAACAACTGAGATTTATAATGGAAGACCTGAGTCATCCTGAATTAATGCGGCCACTATAACATAAATGCATCTCATTTACAATAGTATAACAATGAAAAGCCTTGTGACCATAAATATCTTGTCAACACAGCATCTCCTGTGAATGGGGGTAAATAATATAAGCACAATCTTGGCATCATGACTGGTGCCACTCTGTCGTCACACCAAATCCATAGCATAACTAAGAAAACATAAATAATTGCACAGCCATTAGACAATCATTATTAGTAACAATAAAATACTGAGCAACTAGGACTCACACCATTTATATTCAGCTGTCCCCTGCTTGTTTTGTAAGATATCACATTGACTCATAGTTAAAGAAATCTATAGACTACTTTGATCAATATTTTTCATTTACACCTTCAATATCTAATAACCTTAGGCAAAAAAGTTTGCTTCTTAGAATTGTTTTAAATGGTTTGGGAAATCAGTAAATAAAATAAATTAAAGTTGGGAAAACAATTTTTATGTAAGAGTCCCAACTTTTCATACAGTTATTTAATGGTTAAGGATTGAAACAGAAGAATCTTTTACAATAAAATAAAAAATACAATTCACAAAGTAATTTGTTTGTCTGATTTAAAGTTGAATTTCTCTGAGGGGTCCAACATAAGTTTCTCATGTATCAAAAGTCTTCTATATCAAACTATCAGGCAGTGGAAAAGCAACGTGCTTGTTGAATAATACCAACACCACTAAAAAAGCAACACTATTTTCTGATCACTTACAAAAGGCTTTTCCTGTTAATTGACAGAAAGGTAAAGATTTCAATGCTTAAAACTTACTTTACTTACTGTTTTCACTTCCTTTATTGCTTCCAGTAGCAACATGGGGCATAACCACAGTCCTCTTTCTCTAGGGTTTTTCTGATTGCCTGAAAGAATAAGGAAATTTAGTAAACTTTAATTTTTGTAATCTTGCTTTATGAACGATCTTCAGGTTTTCCTGTTGATAAATCAACAATCAGCCTAACATTCAAAAAAGATGTATGAAAGAAAGCAAATTATATTAACTTGAAAAAAATAAGAGATGATGGGTGTGCGTGTACATTACTGTTTCTATTATTCATAAAATCCTGATCTACACTGAAAATATAGTTCTCTAGAAAACAGAGATTAATAGTTATAGTGAAACCTATGAGGGCTATTCTTCTCAAGGCAATTTCCAGTCTGACCAGACTGACCCAAAGTATTCTAAAACATGCTGAGTGAATGGTTCTGCTCCTAGACTGCTACTACTATGAAACAACAAGCTTTTTGTTGAGCTCTTCAGATAGGTCTCAATATTGTTGAATAATTCATTACATCCAGTCTGGCCCAGCTGTGTTTGTGGCAGATGTGAAATAGGTTGGTGATGTCAGTCCAGATTCAAATATACTAGTAATCACATCCCAAAAAAAAACACCACTCCTGCTGTGCTGGAACTAATGACAATCTCAGCAAAGAGGCAAATGAGCATGGAGATTGGATGGGCCTTCTAGCTAGCCATGCTTCTTCCAGGGATGAGGTATACTGATGGGGTAGCAAGGAGAAGTTTGCACTGCTACTGCTTGACTTGTACCTTGTGTGTGTAAACACAGGAGTTCAGTTTCTAGGTGTCAGTCAAGCATCTTTCACATGCACTAAATTCATTTTAAAGTGCTAAAGGAATTAAATGAAAAATAAGTCATTAAATGTTCATAAAGCTGCTGGTTTAAAGTACAGCACATGACCTGCTTAGTGGGTTGATTTTTATCTCACACAGGTTTAACTTAGCAAACCTGAAAACATTAGACCAATGAAAGGTTTTAGTATGCCTTCTAAACAGACAGCAAAGATAACCTTGTGAACTCAGCTGTCTGTCTAGAATTGCCTCACTAATGATAATTAGCAACACATTTACAGCACAAGGTAGGGGAATTTGGACACTGTTTATTTATGCTAATTGGAATGGCACAATGCTGGAAGTGTATGGGTCAAAGTGGGAGCTCCCCACCTCAAAGGTACAAGTAACCTACACCCAAACAAGACAAATCTCTCATTCATAGGGTATAACCAACCATCCAATAAGAAAGGCCTGTCTTTTTCTGGGAATAGCAGATCCGATAAAGGTCATTGTCTTTTCAGGATTTATCCAAAGTCTCAACATGTAACTATGTTGCTACCCTGATTTTACTGAGAGTCTCATGCTGTTTGGAGGTTTTTCTTGAAGACCTGCTCCTGAAGTGCTATGATTATGTCCAATGCTAAATATTCAAAAATACAGAGCAAATCCAAAGAACCCCAAATGTATCATTATTTTAATCTCATGAATTTGGAGGGTCCTGACTCATGATTTTTGAACATTTGAGTTTAGCAATGCTGTAAAGGAAAAGTTCTCCTTTTCTGGGGTTCAAGGTGGAAATCAGCGTTAGTCAAGTCCAGGTTAACTTTAAATCATCCCTGTTACAGACTGATATGGCTTCCTTTCTCTGGCACCACATCACAACATCATCTTTCCTGTCTAGAAGCACTGGGACAGATTCCATACCGAGCCTGGAAGCGCCAGTCCTCATTCAACTTGAACTGTCACTGTTGAGTGAGGTGAAGCACAACCACCCTCCACCGGGTGCTGGGTGTACTAACTCCACAGTCCTCAAAGCTCCTGCAGAGCTGACAATCAAGAAACAGACCAGAAATCAAAGCCAGGTCTCCCTCATAGCAGTCAAGTCACCGTTCCACTCATTGCACCCATGCATTTCAGCAGATAACATGTTGTACAGCCCACACTTTCCATGCTCTTATTTGTGTAGTTACCAGGGTGCTTATATCTACACACAGATGGCCTTTTAAGAGAGGGTTTAACATGTTATAGATAAGCATATGTAAGATATCATCAAGAAAAGTGTAAATGACTTTAGTGGCCTGAAAAAAAAATTCACGGGTCTAGCATTGATTTTCAGATGTGATTCATTAGTGAAAAGGACAGACAAGGTAGGTGAAGTAATATCTTTTCTTGGACCAACTTCCGTTGGAAGAAGGTAGAAGCCTTTGAGCTCCAGAGCCTTCAGGGGAAGTCATGCAAAACCTCCTTAAAGCTACAGATTGAGATGAAGAGCATGATTTAGCAGATAATATCATTAAACACAGAAAAATATAGGCCCTGATCCTGCAATCAGATCTAGTAGTAAGGACCTTTGTGTGGAGCATAGGGCTCTGTCAGGTGCAAGTGTCCTTGGGAGGGAACCTTATAGGGGCAGAGAGGAACTTTCATTGCCTTAGGGCACTATCTGGCAAACACTTGCAGGTTTCACTTTTCTTACAAGCTTCTTAAAGTTTGGTCGTCTTTAAACCCCAGCTCCGGGAGTTAGGTGACTGTGAGCTCAGCTTTCCTTTTAAAAAAAAATTAAGTTCCTAGCCCAAATAGTTTCAATGAAAGTGAATCTTAAAGGATCACAAACAAAAGCAATAAAACAAACAAAAAGTAGAATTATTCTTCTAAATCTCTTCATTCCAACCCATTTTGGGGGCAGTCTGACTCCTGATTTTTAAACCTTTGGAGCTGGTGCCTGCACTGAAAGTTACTGAACATGGGAGGGGAGGAGATATTTTGGGGAAGGAAGTGGGGAGAAGTTTCCTTTGGCTTCTCCATTAGGAATAAATGGATTAGTTGAGGCTGAGCAAATCCCCTGAAACAATTACCCTAGTGACTGTTCTTGAATTAGTTGCAAGCAGCCTATTTAAAGAAGCAGAATAGGATTTTTCTGGCCTTTAAAATTAAGATCCATGTTAAATTCATGACAATTAGCTGACAGAAGGGGTGTAAAGCTCTTTGGTGCCTGGCACTTCCATGACACTCTCCAGCCAAGTATTAATTAGCGATCACAATTAACCTTCTCAGAGCTGCTGCTGGTGCAGACAGACAGTGAGATGGTTTTGTCTAGACGCTCGCCCCTCTCTCATGCCCCCAGGGGAAGGGATTGCCCCAAGCACCAGTCTTTCCCTCCCTCTCGGCAGGGCGGCGTGGCTAATGGGGGCAGGTCTGACCAGAACCCCACCAGCCCTGCAGAGCGATCGGGGACTGAATGCCGGAATAGCGGGGACAGGGAGAACTCAAGAACCGTCCTCAGCTCAGGAGCAAACTCAGCTACTGCAGCACCAACTGTTCTGCCAAGAGCAGCCCCGGGGCCAGGCGGCCGCCAGGGCACGTGACGGCTCCTCGCAGCCCGCCCCCGGGGCTGGTTGGCTGGGCCGCACCAGGCGCGCGGCGGTGGCGAATACTCCGGGCTCTGGCACTGGGAGGTGCTGC
The DNA here is from genome assembly GCF_027887155.1 of Malaclemys terrapin pileata. Classification (NCBI taxonomy): domain Eukaryota; kingdom Metazoa; phylum Chordata; order Testudines; family Emydidae; genus Malaclemys; species Malaclemys terrapin. The sequence goes on along the minus strand of NC_071511.1, from coordinate 79,326,576 downwards.
TGTGTTCGCAGCTTACAAAGGCGGCTGACAGCTCCCGCGCCCCGTGACTCGCCGCCGCCCTCTCCGCCTGCAGGTTGCATCCAGACGCCTCCTCGCAGGTGAGACGCGGGTTGCGGCAGCCTGCTTGGGACTGGGGCTCGGGTGCGGAGCTAAGCCAAGCAGGTGAAAGGCGGCAGGAAGCGAGCGAGCCCAGCGCTGAGTAGCAGATCCCTATATATTTCTGGAGTTTAGGGGGATGTGATGTGCACCTATGGAGGGACTTCCCGCTGATCCCCGTCCCCGGGCAAAGGGAACCCCGGGATAAGTGATCTCTTGAACTTTCCCTCCGCACAGCTCAGAAATATACTGATCTCTGGGAGCCCAGGCTGTCCGAGTGTATTCGTACTTGCACAAAGCCCCCTTGAGCCCTTCTAATTTGTTCCATTGTATCCTATATTCATCTGAAATAGACTGTGTATCTTAAAAACGGTTCAAAAATGTATTGAAGACAACTAGTAAGAATGGATGTAACCAGCTGTGATAGATAATAGCTAGGAATCTAGGAAATAACTTCTTGTCTTAAATGGGCAAAGAGAAAATATACAACAGACTTAAGGAATATTTTCAATTTATTTAGCCTATTAGTACGTATCTAGTATACAGTAGGTGGCCTGTCTTCGAAAAAGAAATTTATTATTTAGTTCCACTTTCGGACTGTTTTCTACTCTTCCTTAAAGCTTTCTGTTTTCTCTATTCTCTAGAAGTCAGTGGCTTCAGAACAGGTTGTTGTTTTTCAAACAGGAAAAGTTAAAGCATAAATCTGAAAAACACTTTTTGAAAGTATCAGATGCAGGCATAAGCAGACTCAGTATGAAATATGAAAAATGGAAAAAATGGTAACTTACATTTTTTGAACTAACCTTTAACAGTTTGTTTTGCAGTTTACTATTCTAAAACTGGCTTAAGCTAAATTAACTCTACTGAAGTAATGTATCTTGAGTTTGGAGTGAAACGTGTTTAGTAAAGAAGTATCCCTGCGCACTCGAGAGGTGGGGGCAGGAAACTTCGTCACAGTTTAACTTCTGGTTCTGGACAAAACTGTGCCAACTTTTCAATAATGTGAATAAACTTTGGTAACTCAGCTGAGAAAATCAATAAACATTATAGTAATTTAATGTAAATATACATCTTGCTTAAAAAACAAAGTATGCATTTTACTATGAGTTTGTGACTTAATGTCAAGGTTTCTTTCAGCGGTAAAGCCAACAAATCAAACAATGTGGCAGCATTGTAATATATACTAATAATTATTCCACTATAAAACAGCACATTTGAATTTGTCTTAAGTACTTTTAGTTATTCCAGTTAAACATTGTTTTAATTATACATTAACAATTATTAATGACACTGACCTCTGACTTGATTAGAAAAAGGGAATGGTTTGTGGCGGGCACTCCCATATTATATTTTTTTAGCTACTACAAATGTCTTGCAAACTCAATCATCAAAACTTAAACCTCTTCATATTTTGTTTCACCATATTAGTTAAGAGCCACCATAATGGAAACTAAACAATCTTCTAGGTCCTCACACACTTACAAATGTGTGAAACTCAGTAAATTGTTTTAACAGCATGCACAAAGATAATGCGAGTTTACACACTACTGGAGTAGGTTTCAGAGTAACAGCCGTGTTAGTCTGTATCATCCGAAGAAGTGGGCTGTAGTCCACGAAAGCTTATGCTCTAATAAATTTGTTAGTCTCTAAGGTGCCACAAGTACTCCTGTTCTTCTTACTACTGGAGTAGCATTCATTGCATAAACAAAAAGGGTCTGTTTCTGCTATTTTAGAAAAAAAAATGTTCAAAGCCTAAAAATGTTGATGGATCACTGCACTATTTGAATGAAAGATCCCACAGGAGTAGAGGGCTGGCTCAAAACTTTCAATAATACCACTCAAAGAATCTGGGGGAAAGGTGAGTACTTGACAGAGCAGGTGCACAAGGGATCTCTGTGCTGTCCCCAAATAGAATGCACGGATGAGTTAGTGGAGATCCAGGGTTACATCTATGAGTATAGAGTAGAAAGTTCATTTGCTCTGGATAAGGTGAAGCCTTGTCCTGGTGAGTAAAAGGATCTGTGCTATCAACTGCTACAGAATCGGAGTTTTCATTTTATACATACATACACACACACACCCTCTACCACTTACAGTTGTGACAATAATCTCCCAAACGCAAACTTTCTTCCTGAGTTTGCAAACAGACTGATCCAAATCAGCAGTTGCAGCTCACAGCTTTTCAGGGAACTGCAGCGTGAAATCCACAAGACTTTGGTCAGTTTCACCATTGCTGTGCTGAATCCTACTGGCAAAGAAACTATCCTGAATTATGTCAATTTAATGCTGCTGATTCTTAGGAAAGTTATGAGCTGCAGAGTTATTGACTAAGGAGGATCTCGCTCTCTCTCTCGATGGGGGACAGAGGAGTAGAGACCTTCTCTTCCCTCCCCTATTCTTAGGAAGCTATGAGGAAGAAGAAATGTAGTGTTTATTCTCTCCTCTTGCAGCTGTCAGTAGGTACAAGAATAAAGAGGCAAAGCTCCTTCTTACAGGAGCTATGGGGGGGGGGGGTGGAGCTTCAAATTTATAAAACATCTAATAGCCAGGTGTGGATATGAAAGACTGAGTCACTGTGCATGAACAGCATGTTGGTAGAAATCCCAACATGTTCCTGTTTCCAAGTAACTGGATGCAGGGGAGTTGGGCTTCTCACCAAATGATTGTTGTAGAACCTTGTTAGTGGGCATTAGGAACCTCTGTGTTACATGTAATCAAATATGTGGATTTGGGTATTCTTTTTATATTTTATTTGGAAAGGGATCCTCAGTTATGGGCACAAATTTTTAAAAATGAAATCCTGAGTGGCAAAGAGCCAAGTGGTTTTTTTTGCAGGAAGTAGTTATCCCCTTCTGGATCAGTATAATGAACTATTCTTTGAAATTGTAGGGGAGAAATACAGTAGATAACGATTAGATTAAGCACTACAGTGATAACCACAGATTTTAATTTGCCACAGGTCTGGAATATTAAAGCATAATTTTTGCATTTTTAAAGGAAATGCCAGAGGAAGGGGCTTCATTGACTTTAGTGGAGGATCACTTTTTCATTCAGTATACACAATTAGAAGATAACAATCTGTTGTCTGGTATGAAGAATTTAATAAGTGAGATCTTTATTAAGGATAGCTTGGGAGATAGTGATCACTTTTTAATAAGGTTCCACACTTCAACCATTGGAGGAATTTTAGGTTAAATTAACTTTAAAGGCAAAATTTGATTAAAAATAAAAGTATTAAGCAAAATTGATAATTGTTTATAATCAAGGGTTGCTATAGATGAAAATTGACTAAAGCTTATTGAAGAGGTATTACAGATGGCACAGGGAGCACATATAACGTTCCAGAAAACGTAACTTGTCACCTATACACATTGTGCGTTTTTTAAAATTTGGATTAAAAAGTAGATCCTATGGATTCATTGAGTAAAATTCTGCAGAATTGTTAGTTTGATAAGAGGAAAAACATAGGAAATGTAAACGGTATTTTGTGGATGAAAAATAAACCCTTTCAACACATCCAGCAGGGGGAGGAAAATTAGAGGAGAAAAATCACAGTGAGGCTTTCCTTGTGGAGTTACTATTCTTCCATCAAGGGAATAGTGCATAAGAGGCCAGGGGCCTGCCCACAAACCCAGCATGTCTCCCTTGTCTGAGGAATCTTCCAGAGGCCAGGCATTCCATACAGAAACCCTCTGCATCAGTTCTGGCCCTATTTCCCTTGGTAGTGGCTACCTCAACTTAGCTGGCACAAGATCCACAATTGAAAGAAGATTCCCCAGGGACAAATGGGCCACATAACACATCCCTAGCTGAATTATTTCCCATCATGAGCTCTACAGAGCCCGGGGGGTGGGCGGGGGAGAGGTAAGCCACATGCCTGCCTGGCTACCCACTCCGTTGTCCAGCCTACTTCTTTTCCTCATGCTGATTCCCAGACTGCAGAGCACCATCCACGGGTATTGCTACCACAGAAGGGCAGAGCCACTGCTTCCATACAAGAAGGGAATATCTGTGGATCTTGGAAGCAGCATGAGGTATAATATTAAGAGAAGAGTCTTTATGTGTAGGGCTGTAAATGAGAAAATCAGAGGACAACAATGTAAATAATTATTTATTTCCTGAAAAAGAAATTATGAATGAGCTAACTGTTTTAAGAGGGCAGGCTTTGCACTTCTATTTGGGTCAGTAGAACCTTGATAATGCTTCTATGAAGAATGTGTTTGTGGGTGCTAATGAGGTCAAACAGGAGAAAAGATTGCTGAAACAGTGATAAGCATGTATTTAGATAAGATAAAAGCAGATGACACACTGGGCCACATCTACAGGTGATATGCATTCAGGATTGAGCGGAATCAGTAACAATCCCTTCTTAAAAGGGAAGCTCTAAGAGACTGGAAATTAGACCTGCAAGTCTGACATCTATATTAAGGGGGGGAATATTCATAGCTTAAAGATGCATTTACAAAAGGGCAGTTGACTAGGTGTGACAACTGTCTGATAATTCAGTTGCTGAGGTACTGATGCATGCACAAGTGTTTTGTGCCTTGTTTTTGTTGTTGGTTGTTTTTGGTTGGTTTTTAAATAAGGGAAGCATGTTTGGAGAAGGAACTTAAAGAAACCTAGGATGAAGTGTAGTTGACAGAATATGGGGGTTCTGGGCAAATGCTGCCACCTGAAAGAAGGACAGGGGACTGGACTCGATGACCTCTCGAGGTCCCTTCCAGTCCTTGAATCTATGAAAGGCAGCTGTGGGAGAAGGATATAAAGAGCATGTCAAAGGAGTGTCCTGGGTGGTAGAGGAAGCAAAAGGAGATGAGTGCAGAAGAGTAGAAGAGAGCTAAGATATTACTCTTGGGGGGGATTCTGCAGGACTGCATGCCCGCAGAAAACGCCCACCCCCCCACCCCACAGTTTTCCTATGTTTCGCTGCAGAAAACGGCAGGGAAGCAAAGGGAAGCCGTGTGGGGGAACAGGACCATGGGTGCAGTATTTTGCCCCCCTCCAAACAGAGGCGAGGCATGGGGGCATATGGGGTTATATGCCATTCCCTCCCTCCTCCCCCATTTTGCAAGCAGAGAGCTGCACAGTTGATGGAGGCTCTGTCTCCACTACCCTGACTTTGTAGCTGAACGCCACCTCCCTGGTCCTAGTGCCAGTCGTGCTCCCCTTCTGTGTGCTGGGAGCCTTCCTGTTTTATATTCTGTGCAACAGTGAGTGCCCATGGTGGCGCTGAGTAGGTGGGGTGGGGGAATGAGGGAACTGTGGGTGGAAGAGGAGGGGGAGAGGAATGTGGGAGTGAGGGGAGAGGGGATGGAGAAGGAAAAAGGGAAATCACAGGGGGAAGTGGGAGCCCAGCATGCGGCATCCCCTTGGCAGCAACTGTGGCTCCTCCGTTAAGCAGGTCCATCAAACTCTCACCCTGGCAAACCCTACACCCGTAAACCTGGACCCCTCCAACGAGCCCCCCACACCCAGACCCCCACCCCACTAATCCCAACCAGCTGCACCTGGACCCCCACCCCTTCAAGCTCTATTCCCCTCTGCATCCGGACCCCCCCCCCCCCCCCGCTAGGCCCTCCACACCCAGAACCCCATCCCCCCCCCCCCCCCCCCCGAGCCCCAACCACCTTCACCTGGGTCCCCTGCTGAGTCCCATTGCCCCTGCACCTGGAACTTTCCAGTGAGCCCCTGTGCATCCAGATGTCCTGAACCGCCTGCCCCCACATTGCCCCACACCTGGATCCCCCTCACTAAACTCCTCCACACTTGGATCCTGCTAGGATAAACCTGCCCACCCACACCTGATTCAGAGGGGCAGAGTCCCAGGGTGTTTGTGGGGCAGGCCCAGCCCTTGCACTGTGTCAGGGTCAGGTGCAGCCTCACTGCCAAATCCCTGTACTGGGGGAGGTGGGGGCTTCAGGGTGATCTCCCACCTCAGTGCAGCCAGTGGCCTGTGCTCTTGACTGCCATGCTGGAGCCACATTTATTTATTGACAAATAAAATTTGCAGAATCTTAAAATATTGTGTGCATAATTTTTAATTTTTTGGCGCAGAATTTTAAAAATTTTGGAGCAGAATTCCCTCAGGAGTAAGATATGGAGGAACTTTATCTGTAGACAATAGGTATCAGTGAAGGGTTTAAGAGGGGCCAAATATGCACCTCAAAGAAGCAAATTTAGAGTAGAGCTTTGGAGAGATGGCAGGATTGAACATTAAAGTCAAGGAGTCATGAGAAGGAGAGGTTGCAGTACACTGCACAGTTGGTCTACATGAGATTATTTGGAGGAGTGGTGAGATGCCACTAATGCCACTGCCAATAATACACCAGTGACATCTAGCTATATACCTAACTTTCCATGGACACAACCTATGCCTTCGCAAGCATGTGACTTGCCTACAGAAGATGAGCACTTGGATCAGAAACAGCTGACTCAAACTTTACCTAGACTGAAATGTTGCAGATTAGATAGTTGAAATGATTAGAAATATTAAGCAAGCCTCTGTCCTTTCCTTCTATTAAAGAGGCCTGCCCTTTATATCCATTTGTCAAACTGGTACGAAGCCTCTGTTTGACCCATTGAACCTTCGTAACTGGGTAGCATTGGAGTGAAAGTGATGTCTTCTATATTTAGTCTGCTAACAGATTTTAATTCTTCTTCCTAGATGAGATTCTGGTGACAGTAATCCATATGTTTATCGCCTCTAGGCTGCATTTCTGTAATTCACTGCATCTAGGGCTAAAGATGGAAGAAACGCAGATGCTCTAAGAGCTTGTGTACAATCAGCAGCCTATCTCTTCAGAGCCAAATTCCAGAGAAGATGAGACTAATATGGTGCCTTGCCACCTTTGGGGCATGATGCCAAACCTCTTCTTTGAGTTAAATATATAGGCACCTTACAAAGATGTGGATAAAGCACAGAATACTCCATGAAGTCCACTAGAGATTGGCCTATAAAAATCTAATTACCTGTGCAGCACTTTGATGTTACAATGATGGATTCCATAGAAAATACTAACATGGAGTACATACATCTTTCTTTTGATTTGATTTAGAAATGCAATGTAATGTCACTAATTTACATTGTCTAGCCTCTTCTCAGTGCTGTTACATCAATAAATATTCCATAGGCAAATCCAGAGAAAAATATACTCCAGAGTCTAGATGCTCACTTCATTGCTTAGTTCCCACAGAAAGCAAATTTGTTCCAACAGAACTTGAGTGTGTTAACCTTCAGGTCGCATTCCAAAGCCCATCTGTTTACCACTGGTTTCTTCAGCGCAGATGGAATGAGTGGTTAAAGTGCTTTAACATTGACATTGGGTCAACCTGTAATACTGAATGTGTTTGAAAGACTGTTTATTCACCTAGAGGAGTGAACAGACATATTTTGCTAAGATAAAATTAACCATAAGAAAGGTCATTAGTATTGTATATGAATATTATTATTTTAGTGTGATCATGGTAAAAGTTATGGCATTCGTTTTTTCTTAGGAGAACTACAGTAAAGAAACGCAGGAAAAGTTGTCTAACACAAGTTCACTTTCGAACAAGCTGTTACAATGGATATGAACACTCTTTTCTCTTCTGGTGAGGTGAGTATAGACTTATTACCAGAAAAAAGTAACTTCTCATTTCATTTATCACTACGTCTGTTACAATTACCTTTAGGTCCAGCAAATCCTTGTTCAAATGTCTTAAACATAGATAGATCCTATGTTGGAAAGCTGCTTATACCAAAAAGTTTAACTGAAAGAAACAAACAAACCCCAGAATCAATCATTCTTGCATTTAAAAAAAAAAAATCAGAAACTGGTATATTCTAAATTCTTCATTAAATGAAAAAAAAAATAGATAAGGGTTCTGCATTTTTGTGAAGTTAGCACAATAAACAGCTTCCCAAGTTTAGTGGCTTTTGACCTAGGGTAAAATTTTCAAAAGCTCCTAAATCCCATTTTTGAAAGTAGGAGTGCAGGGTGGGATTGTCCACTGAAATACTTGCTTCCTTGCAAAAATCTGCAGAGGCATGTGATGGGCATGGCCCCAGGGTCAGGACAAGCCTGGTATCTAAATCCACACATGCTCTCTGATGCAGCCACACCTCCCTGTACAGATGTGTGTTCATGGCTAGAAGCAATCTGTCAGAGAGGTTGGGAGGGAGGGGAGCCAGCCAGCACACGGGAGCAGATTAATGCTGCAGAAGATACATTCCTGAATAGGGAGCATTTGCGCACTGAGTCAGTAGTTGGCACATTGTTCACACTGTGTTTATATAGTCTGAGCTAGTCAACCAAAAACACCCTCTTCTGTTCCTAAAAAATTAACAAAACAAGATCATTTTCAGTCCCTCAGTCTTCTCTATTTGTTATATGTTCAGAATGAATAAACAAATATATAGTATATAAAGAGATTTAAATCATATTCTATGTATATTTGAGCACAACAGATATGAATAGAACATTACTAAAACATGTCAGGAGGGAAAATATTTGAATTCATACAGGACTGTAAAAGAATTCTGTGCAATAGAACCAAGACAATTAACTTTTATATATTTATATCACTTCTTTTGTAAGTGAAAAACTTCCACAGGGCATCCAGCACAGGAATGTGTCTAGGGGTTATTACCTTCAGGGAATTTTACACAGACACACACAACACTTGATGTGTTCCCATGGCAAAGAAACTGCTCTTCAAGAGTATTTTTATAAGCCCTAGGAGTAAATAGTCTCTGGCAGAAATGATGAAGCAATATAGAGTTGTCAACTTGGTAATATTTAAAAACTGGACACTCCAGCAGGAGTGCCAGAATCTCTCCTACCCCGCCTTCCCCTCTGCAAGGCCCAGGCCCTGCCCCACCTCTTCCCCCAAGACTCCTCCCCCATCCTCCTCTATCCCCCTCCCCCACCCAGGTCAGGAGGGACTTGCCTGCTTTGCCAGGGCTAGGAGCTGCAGCCATCCGACGCAGGTAGGAGGCAGCCCCAGCTGAGTAGGAGCTGGGGCAGGTGCCTTCCCACCCGCAGTAACCAGACTTTGGGTGTCCGGTCAGTAGATCTGAGCAGACACTGTCAGGTCCCCTTTTCAACTAGATTTTCTGGCTGAAAACCGGGCACGGGGCCACCCTCAGGGTGCATTCTACCAGAAGCAGGGAAATCCAGCATTCAGGGCCTGATTCAAGGCCTACTGAAGTGAATGGAATTCTTTTCATTGTCATCAATATGCATTGGCTCAACCCTCAAATTGGTAGCTAAAATCTAACCTTAAAGCCCCAGAGAGCCCCTCCCAGCACATCCGTGGTGACATTTTTATAGTTAGAAAATATAAATTTGTAACAGAGTCTTCCTGTATGTTTTGAAATTCCTGCAAACAATATGTATTTTTATACATGTATAACATGACAGTATGAATTATTATTAAAATATCATAGGAGCCTTCTCAACATTATGGAATTAATTATCAAGGTAAATTAAGGCAAATGGTTCAATTAACAATATCAAGTTAGTTATTATGGTGCTGCAAGGGAGAAATTTGTAGTAATTTCTCCCTTCCTATAAAATTCTTTGCCAGCTCAAAGGATCCTACTAGATACATACTCATTGCTGGGTTCTCCACTCCATCCTCATTTTCTGTCTCAAAAGGACTTCTTGGTTAGCAGCGCAAAATGTAGAAAAATATTGCTTTTAAGCAGTTTATTTTCATGAACTGCTTGTCTCAGAGAGCAGAAATAGTCCATTTACTCATTCATATCTTTGGATTTTACTGTTTGTAGAGCATATATCAAAGATTACATTTTATACAGAACATTAGAGTTACAAATTCAAGCACTCAGGTCAGGAAATATCAGAACTATGTTTTTTTGTGCAACCTTATTTCTGGCCCTTTGCAGGCATGCATTACAATGTAGTCTTTAATTACATGATCACATTCTATGTTATATGGGACCTTTGCCTCCTTATGTGTACAGGACCAGTTGTGAAGTTGTTCAGTATTTCTCTTTATGCCCCATCATTCGATGGATAGCCCCAGGCCTTCCTTACTGCATGCTATCCAAACCCAGTACTGAATACAGAATTAACTTCTTCATGGGCTTTTCTATGACGCTTATAGTATCTGAGCTCACAAACAAGATTGAATTTTATCTTCACAACACCACTGATAGGTAGGGGAACAATACTAACCCCGTTTGACAGATGGGGTGTTACCAGATTTGCCCATTACTTTGGGGTATGCTCATTTATTCGGGTTACTCCTCTGGGGAAGGGGGTTCTGTAATCCTGTCAATGTACTGCTTGTGTCACTTGTGTTTACATATGGAGCTCTACTTCTCCCTTCTGCAAGTCCCCTCCCAATGGAGCTATCCTGCAGGACCTAGGGTCCCTAGGGGTGGGTTACTCCCACCCCAGAACCGGATGAACACCCACACGTACATTAACAGAGCAATTCTGAGCGGACCGGGTCAATCAGCACTGTCAAGCTGACCCCTTATATATCTCTGGACTCACTGGGCTGGAGGAAGCAGCACTTTCAAGCTGTTACCCTTATGCGTCCCAAATTTAGCACGTCCCTATCCCCACTCCCTCAACACAATTGTACTGGCAGTAACCTACTCGATGAGCAAACCCCACAGTATTTTGGGCGCTGCAGGGATCTTTAGCTTAGGTAAAAGAAGCGTTGCTGTAGAGTGAATGGGGGAAGCTAAAAACACAAAAGAGTAAAGTTCAGCAAGAGAGAGAGAAGCAACTAACTTAACCATAGAAGTTATTTTTTGAATAATAGTAGTAACTACACAAGGAGGACTAAACCAACATAACATACATAATTAAAGGTTAATACCTAAGGTAGAAAGGAAAACAGAGAGGGGGGGGTCTCACCCACTCCATGAGGCTTGAACTGGTCGGGGTTCCCAGATGATGGTGGTAGCTGAGGGTTCTGAATGCTGGAGACAGGCAGAGCTCCCAGCACGATCAGTCAGGAGATGGAGTTCCAGTGGAACTGATGCACAGTGTGCGTCTAAGCATCAGAACCCTGACTAGAGGGTGAGTAGGGATTTTTGTAAAGAAATTACAATGATTCAAGGGAGAACACTAGATTTGTTTATAGGTAAACTGATGACTCAAGGGTTTTCTTTAGACTAGACAATAGGAGCTGATCACTCTGGGTTATGGGTGGTGTTTTCTTCCAGGGAGCTCACAATGCAACTAGGCTGCTTCAGTATTTGGATATCAATTAAGGATTCATTACTAGAATTGGTCTGATAACTGCTGAGCTGGGTGTGTGTGCAGGCGTAGGTTCATTAGCATCTGGAGCAGAGATTTCCAGGATGCAGTGCTTCCCTGCTTTTTCTGGTCCCAGAATTCAGTGTGGTTCTCTGTTCTCCATTCTGTATGTAAATTGAGATGTCTTCCTGTCCCATCTTTCATGCAGATGAGGCTGGGGGAGTTGTCTTTGCTCTCCATTCTGTATGCTAATGGAGATGTCTTAATCTTGTCACCCTTGTCAGGAGGTGTCTAGGTGTGTCTCCCAACGCCCTTCACTGCTCTCTGCAAGTTTTCTTCTTCTGATGGGTTTTGGTTTAAGCAGAGGCTGGGGGGTGGTGGTGTCTTTCATGCGTCTGGCTGGATACTGCACTCTGGTTCCCCAGGAACACAGAGGTGTCTGGTATCAGGGGAACTAAGGCACTGAGAGACAATGGTCACAGGTTTTAAGTGTCCAACTAACTCTTGCATCCGAAGAAGTGAGGTTTTTACTCATGAAAGCTTATGCCCAAATAAATCTGTTAGTCTTTAAGGTGCCACCAGACTCCTTGTTGTTTTTGTAGATACAGACTAACACGGCTACCCCCTGATACTCAACTAACTCTGAGTATCTGAATAACTGGAAGCCCAACTCAAGACACCCAGCATCTGAGATTTTTTTCCCCAGAGGCACAGTATATCCAGAGCTCTCATTGATTTTAACTGGGATTGTTAGTACTCAACACTTCTAAAAATGAGACACTAGCAATCTCAAGTTTGGTATTCACAATAAGAGGAGCACACAGTTAATGGAGATCTCTGAAAGCCTGGGTTTAAATTGCTTGGCTGGCATGACACAGGACCCATTTCTCCTGGGTCCCAGACTTAACCATTTATTCGAGAGGCTGGGCATACCTCCAAAAGAGCCTAGAATCAGAGATGCTCATAGCTTTCACCTGGATGGCACTTCCTGAAAAGTCCAACTCAGACTTACGGCCACACATGCATGCTTGATTGCTTCCTTCAATTTCCCTTCAGTCTGAAAGGAAGATAGCTCACATTCTTTGCTGCAGTCCGGTGGCCCTCTCATACTGCCATTTGTTGCAGTTCTTGTGATTTCACAGGTTCCTTGCAATAGTGGCACACCCCAGGCTTGGGTCTTCAATCAGAGACACGTCTTCCTGGCTGTGTCACATGCATGCACATTTCTATGCAGAATTTGGCCCTAAATAACTAGGAATCCATGGAAACATTTCAACAAATCCTTTTCAGTCCTCTTTGGAAAGTGACACTGGTCCAAATTTATCTGTGGGGCAACAACACTATCTCCACTGGAAATACACCAGAGATGAATTTGACTCCTTTAATCCTCCTTTTTTTGTGTGTTTACAATAGTGGTTTCCACTAGCAACACTATAAAGTACTGTCAACATTTCTCTTACAATAACAGTACAATAGTGTTTCAGCCATAGACATGAATTGCAGCTAGAGACCTAATGTGAAAAATAAATGCATTTCAAGTATTTTAAGTCAGAGAGTGCTGGAGGGGTGGGGGAAAGTATTTGGTTTGCACTTGTAACTCAAATATAGCTTAGTAAATTTTTGCAGGCAATTACTGTTCCTAACTGTTTGTTTGCATTTTTTGTCCAAATCTATCTTTTTGTAAAGAAAAGCACCTAGTGATGTTTTTGAGATTTTTAAACACATCATAAAACATACCTGTTCTCTGGCATTTTTGCCTGCAGGGGTGGGGCAGATGGTGCTATTAAGAGTTTTTTTTTAATATTTTCAATGTAGCTAACTTATTTTCGGTTTACTTCTGGGGTTTTTTATACTGAATTTGGAGAGTACTGTAATGGGCTTATTTTTATAAATTCTGTAACTTTAGGAGTAAATAACTAGCATAATACAGAGTAATGTATCAGTGTGACTTCCAAGGACTGACTAGTAAAGGAGCAATGGTGCTAGAGCACTTATTATGATTTGGTTAAAGATCCCTAAGTACACAATTAAATAGGAGACCATAATTGCTGCAGTAATGCTTCATGCCTTAATGTGGAGCTAAGGATGGAGCTACCCAATTATGGATAACACTCTCTCCTTCCTCTGCCCCCACCCCCATCATCCACATGCAAAAGTAGCAGAGTACTTCTCAAACTCAATCCCTTGCCTAATCTGCATTTCCCCCACTTTGGAGATGATGATGAAGGCAGCACTGCAGAGCAGTGGGGTCTTCACCCAGCTGTCAATAAAATTTGGGGACTACATAGATGTGCACAGTGGAAGAGACATGCACTTGGCTGATGGCTACAAAATGGCAGCATCAATGTGGGAGAGAAACAGTACCCTTTCTGGTAATTATACCTACCCATAGTAATCAGAAGGGGGGGAGGATAGTGCCACCATGCATACACAAAAGTACATTCTTTGTGCACAAAACTTACAATCCCAGCCTCGCCTCCTCCTCTCTTCCTGCAGCAGATCCATGGGTATTACTGCAGCCCCAAGAGTGTAATAACCTCTACAGCTCATGACACAGGTGCAAGAATGGCTCGGAATAGAGAGAGTCATTTGCATGAGCTCCCCAACCATCTCCACAGCTCCCAGTTTTATTACAGGTACACAGCACTTCCACCACATTGGCTGTAAGTCAGATCCCTACTTCATAAGCTCAGGACTAAGTCCTGTATTTTAAGACCCTGATTTAAATGTGTATATATAGTAGCTGTAGAATAGCTGACCTGACAATACATTATAACCAGCTGCCTTAAATTAAAATCAGATCTAGACATCTAAAACTTGTCTGACCTTACCAATTGGCTTGAGCAGTTTTTCTTTCATACTGTTGTCCCTTTGGTCTGAGTGGTAAGCCACTATTTGGAGCCTTGGAGGAAAAGAAATTGGTACAAGTTAGGCATTTCTTAGGTGCAGTTGTTTTTATTTACAGTGAATATACACAAAGTTTTCTTGCTCACAACTTCCAAGTCTGCCTTTCCAGCGAGTCATGTGCCCCAAGGAGCTTATGATTGTTTCTCTTGCTGTCTTTTTCCTCTCACACACATACAGCTTGCCAAGCAATCTTAGTCCCTGCATTTGCAACCAGTCCCAGGGAAATCCCTTAGGGCTTAGGCCACACAGTTTAGCCCTGTCAATTGCCTTGGGCAGTAGCTTCAGTTGTCTCCTGCTATCTCTCCCCATTAAGAGGCTTAATTGCTTCTTCCATTTAGATTGAAAAGAAGGGTGGCTAGACTACCCATCTGCTTTAAGCAGGCCTATAGATCAATGACTCACTTGATGGCAGCCATGAACATTTTCCAGCATAACAATATGTTATGTTTGCCATAAAAGATGGCATCCTTGATTTTAAGTTAATATTTCCCCACATCAAACAATCTGGTATGCATTGTATACCTCTCATTTATCTCTGGCAGAAGCCATGAAAGAGCAATAGTGTTAGAAATCAAGCTCAAGAGACAAAGCAATAGTGTTACAAATGAACTCAAGACACTGAGCTACGCAAGAATACTTGCACAGTGCTTGCCAACAGTAAACTTAACAGGAGTACTGCTAGAAATTTACACAGAAAAATGTCTTAATTTAATACTAAAGTTACAGTGCAGCATTTAAAACTGCATCTCTGCATCAAAACTGGCTACTTCCACCTTTTCATGTTCTGTATGTATATATAATCTCTTACTATATGTTCCATTCTATGCATCTGAAGAAGTGGGCTGTAGCCCACGAAAGCTTATGCTCAAATAAATTTGTTAGTCTCTAAGGTGCCACAAGTACTCCTGTTCTTTTGGCGAATACAGACTAACAAGG
The DNA here is from genome assembly GCF_027887155.1 of Malaclemys terrapin pileata. NCBI lineage: Eukaryota > Metazoa > Chordata > Testudines > Emydidae > Malaclemys > Malaclemys terrapin. The sequence goes on along the minus strand of NC_071511.1, from coordinate 79,311,421 downwards.
CTGCTACTCTGAAATCTCTGTCCTTAAAATTCATATAAATGATTCAGTTTTGGAAGAACTTGTATAAGATCTTTCAGCTAAGGAAATGAATGCATGTTGTTGCAGGAGGTAACGTATGATTTTGTCTTTGGAAGTGTGTGATCTGAGGCTTTCACTACATAAGGGAAGTTGCCACTTGTGTGACTAGAGCACTGTAGATACACTGGGGCAAACTCCTACTACAGATAGGCTTTGCAAAGCAATGTAATTCAATGCAATAGCCTATCAAATTTAGCTCTAGTGCACTGTGTACATTAGGAGTTTGAACTGGTACACCGCTACCTCAATATAACGCGACCCGATATAACACAAATTCAGATATAATGCGGTAAAGCAGTGCTCTGGGAGGGCAGGGCTGCACACTCCAGTGGATCAAAGCAAGTTCAATATAACACGGTTTCACCTATAACACGGTAAGATTTTTTGGCTCCCAAGGACAGCGTTATATCGAGGTAGAGGTGTATAACCAAATCAATGGAATTAAACTGGTGTGAATCTCCTTAATACAGATTGGGTCTTCACTGGCTGTCTAATTTGGTGCTTTGAAACATCTTCACAAGTAAGATACCCAAAGGCTATGTCTACACTGGAATTGAATGACAAAACTTTTGTCTTTCAGAGGTGTTTAACCCCCTGCCCCCTGAAAAACAAAAGTTTTGCTGCGACAAGTGCCAGTGTGAACAGTGTGTTGTCAAAGCTAACCCCGCTCGTTGGGGGTGGAAGTTTTTTGTCGGCAGGAGAGCCAATAAACAGCGGCTACAGTGCACAACTTTTAGTGGCGCGGCAGTGGTGACAAAGCTGAAGTGTAGAGAGCAACATAGTAAGAGTTTCAGGCTTAATTCTAAATACAGAGACTCTTCAAAGGTTAAAGCCAAAATATTGCTTCTTGTCTATAACATATCAAGGGTGTACAGGAGATAAATAAGGCACTAGAGAAATACTTTCATTGTAAACAATTTAGATAAACAAATAAATGCAGCACTTCCATTAGGAAAACAAGTGAAAGGCACCAATGGAACACTGATACATTTCATTCATTAAATGTCATAATCTTGCTTATTTCATTCATTAACAAAATATTGTAAGAGTTGCATGGTGTGACTGATACCTCAGATTTTTTTAAAAATTAAATATTAGAGCCTGATCCAAAATCTATTTAAGTCTTTCTGTTCATTACAGCAGGCTTTGGGTCAGACCCTAAAACATGATGGGAAGCTTTTATTTCAGCATACTGTAGCCTATGATGCAGAGTTGCTGTAGAGTAAATCGTATTTGACTAGGCTGTTTCTCAAAGATTAACAAAGTTAGACTAAGCTGTCCTTGATTCTACCATTTAATCCAGCACTGCTAGTTTAGTATACTGAAAATAACAAGATATGGTTATCTGCCACTCTTCTTACCCTTAAACAATGATACAAAGCCCATAAAATTAGTTTTCACAGACCATTCATTCCCACCTCCCTCCCTTTCATATAAAGAGTTCTATGGGATATTTGTGCTAGTGATCTGTATACAGCATCAGAATACCAGCAAGTCCTGGGCAGCAATGGCATGCATATGTAGAGATTTCTATCTAGTTCCATGTGTGCATGCCTGTCAACACACTTTACCAGGAACACTCTTCAAGAAATATTTCAGTTTTAAAATCTTGTACTGACAATATTTCATATCCATCCCCCTGTAAAGCTAGGCTCTCTTAGTACAATGCATTCATTTATGCAGGTCTGAAGAAGAAAATGAGTGCATTTTAGGTATCTCTAAAAATTATCTGAAAGAGCTTTTCAAGTCATAATATTGTTGTTTTTAAAGCACAACATCTTGAATCAAGGGTTAGAAGAAGGACTGTGTTGCCCACTGGGAAGCTCCCCCTTTCCAGTAATATAAAAACTCCCAATTCCAGCCCAAAGTGATCCCAAAATATCAGCCCCTTAAATTTGCCACTGGTATGGAGTGAATTTTGACCTACCTGCACCTCTGGCTAGTGTAATTATGTGGGGACAGCCCACATCAAGGATGTCAAGGGAGAAGGAAGTGCTTCTCTAAGAGATTGTTCTTTGTTCTTTTCTTTAAGAAGACATCTATTAGAAATTGCTTAGAAGTTTGGAATGTTTAGAAGAGATCCTGACAGAGATGGATTAGTGAACAAAGTTCAGAATAGATGGTAAAAAAGTATATGATAAATGCTATTTCTTACCAGCACTACATATGGGATAGATGAATGGATAATAATCTAGATACAAAGTCAGTGGAAATTCTGCCCGAGTAAGAAAGTCACTGGGATCATAATTTCACATATATGTAGCCATTAGAAGTGCATGTTTTCCTGTGAAATGGTAATCCAGAATTATTATAATACATCAGTGCTGTACACATCATTCCCTGGACAAGAATAGTGCTGAAAGACAGACTGGGTAAAAGAAAAATTTTCTTCAAAATTAATTTAATTCTTCTCATGCTGGCAAGCTTTAATTATTGCATTAAGCATATTATTAGACTTATTTTTAGTTAATGTAACAAGGAATACAAGGAATACAGTATTCCAACAGTTTTTATTTCATAATACAGTAATAAAAATATTAACGCAATCCGACATTCTCATACAATGAAAAGTCACTGAAACTGTTGAAAACGTATACAATAGACATCCCTTCCAAAATTTAGAATGGCCTCCCTGTGCTTTGGTGGAACTGCTTTCAAAATTGCTCCTAGGCAAATGGCAAAATGACAAATGTTTTGAGTGGAAAACACTCAAACTAGCCTGATGCTTGTTACTCAGAACTTGAACTAACGTGATCCATCAACTAATAATGCTTGCGATCATCCAGTGTCTAAATGGCCACGGCATGAACACAAAAATTTCTAACTAGAGATTTTGTTTAATAATTACAAAATATAAAAGTGTGGTGCTATGCAGTTTAAAAACTGCAGATATTTGAATGAGCAAGTAATAGAGCAGTATAAAATACAGTATTTTATTATGATATACTGGCAGATGGACAATTGATTTGGTACAGCACGGCCTCCATCTTAATCTCTTAAAAATAATAGAAATCAAAGACCGTGCTCACCTGTTACCCAAAACACCCAGTACTAATGCAAGACTAGGCCATACAATGTATTTTCTCCAGTGCTTTATCCAGTCTAGTTTTTAAATGAGATGAGCAATGTCTCTTCCACTGCTTCTCTTGGGAGACTACTACATAATGCATTCAGCTGTTCCTCTTGCTGTTCCTGATATTCAGCCAAAAATGTTTTTTGCTTAATTCATTCCATTATTCCTAGTTTATACTCACTTGGACCACTTTAAACTACTTCTCTTCCTTCTCGGCACCAGGTTGTGCAATCCCCTCAGAAATAGATGGGACTGGGGCAAGTAAGAACTCCCCAATGTACAGATTGGACATTTGGGCCCTGGGTAAGTGGTTAAATCAGCCAATTCTGTATGAGGCGGACTTCCCGGGGCTAACTACTTGGCTCATGGCAAGCCCTACTCATAGTAAGACAGTCTCAGGCTTATTTGAATCCCAGTCTTTATTTAGAAATAAAACAGTAGGGGGTACTTAAGAATTGGAATGTAGAAGAGTAGATGGCAGGAGGAGTTTTGATGGCATAAAAGATGTGGGTAAGAGGAATTGGGATGTAGTGTCCCCCCCGCCCCTTTAAAGTTTGTTGATTAAATGAGAAAAAATTCGAAGTTGGCATGCTAGAGGTGATTAGACTAACATTTAGAGCTTTCTTAAAGCACAGCCCTTTGCTACAGGTTCAAAACTGCAGCATGCACATTCTAAGTATAAACTATAGCTCCAATAGTATCCTTTATCAAGACAATGTGGTGATCGGAATGGAAAACCAGTGGAAAGGAAATCGAAAGTCTCTTCAGAGGAAAACAGTGGCACTTTGTTTCATTGATACTACAGTTCCAGTATGAATCTGAGGAACTATTGAATTCTAAATCAAGTCATCACAATCTTGGACTCTATTTAGAATTTACTAAGTAATTCCTAAAAATAATATGGTAATTGTTAATCATAAATTGCAAAATGTACTATTCTTTCAGAATATCAGTAATGCAGCTGGGCATAAATGGAAAAGACGTATGTGTCACACATTTTGATGTCTCTGATAATTGAAGGAGAATTTCATGTTGTACTCGGAAAATTGATACATCTGTATCTAACCAGGTTACTTCGTTTTGTAATCAGTTGAAAATAGCTATTGACGTCACTGAATAAAAACAGCATACTTAGATCAAATGCTGAGCTCTGTCCTTAGGACTCCAATAAAGGAGAAAATTCAGACTGCCAGCAGACTGCATGCAATACAGAACTGTTTTGAAAAGAAGGCTAATTGTGAATGCGTAAGCATTTGCTGTAGGAAAGACAAAGTTCTGAATACAAACCAATTGATACAAAAGGTGTATTGGTAGGAAATGATTTGAAGGATCTATGTAAATACATATATTAAACACATTTAAACAAAATCCAGGACTTTCATTCTCTTTATAATTTTTTTTAGTGGATAAAGTCTAATGGAGAATGTATCAACCTATTACCTGAACATAGGAAGAAGAGATGTGATTAGTAATGATTTTGATCTATCCACATAGTTAAAGCCTCAATGCCAAATTGCAAAAAAGTATCATAAGTAAAATTACACCGCTCTGGATGCCAATTAAGTAATTTTGCTCATGTACTAAGACTTCCTGTTCATTCCCCATACACCTTGTATTTGTGAATAGACAGCTAAGATGTAGAACAGATTCCCCCACTGTTTTCCTGAGGGGGAGAAGGGATTTAGACAGGGCTCTGCCACCTCTCAGGTGAGTGCTCCTAGGCTTTGAGGGAGACCCACCTCATAATGTTCCAATCTGTCCTATTGAAGTTGTTTCACTTTAATATTTAATTATTCAATTATTGAAGTAACTGGGCCAGTGAAAGAGTTAGAATGACTAATCTAGTGATTAGAGCATTCACCTGAGAGATGGCACATCCCTGTTCAAATCCCTACTCTTCTTCAGGAGGCGGGATTTGAAGAGGGGGTCTCTCTCATCCTGGGTGAGTACCCTATCCAGTAGGCTAAAGGTTATAAGGGAGCTCTTCATTTTGGCCCCTACACACAACTTAGGTGGCCAAATGCCAATCTTCCCCAAGTTTGTGGATCACAAGCAGAGCTAGGCACCTATCTCTATGAGAGGGTTGGGGTTTAGCACATTCCCCTCTGGATGGCATCTCCTATTGGGTAGCTTAGGTGGTTCGGCACCTAATATACTGGCTTTGTAGATTGCTGTCTAAGGCATGTATCTCTTCCCCATTCATAGTTAGGCACCTCAGCTCCTATACCCAGACTTTGTGGATTGGAGTGTTTTTCCTGTGATTTTTCTAGACACCTGAAAGTTAGGTGCTGCAATACTCGGTGCTGCAACACCAAAGTCCCTTCATGGATTTGGGCCTCAGTGTTTTTTCTTCAAGTCCCAGCTACTGGAGTAGTGTGACTGTGATAATTTCAGATTTTATTTCAAACAAGTAACTGTCTAGCCCTTTGCAGAGAAAAGGTTGCAAATGTGAACCCTATAACTCAAAAAAACCCAAAGGCAAAAATTTAGTTTAAATCTCATTTTAAGGCAGTTTCATGATTTTTTTTATTATGACTCATGATTTACCATTTGGAGTTGACTGCAAGTCCTTTATATTTGTTTACACTTGTATGATGGTATGTAGGATTTAGGCCTCTTTTTAATTCAGGCTCTTTCTTTACCATTTGTGTCAGGTACCGAATTGGGGCTTGTCTACACTTTAAAGTTTTATTGTGAGAAAGTTAGTATGTGAAATTAAAGCACAGTAGCGATTCCTGAATAACTCCATGTGTAGACAAGTCTTTAGTAAAGTAACATCATTAATATTTGTAACATTTCATTCTAGTCTAGGACTACAGCTTCCTGTGGTATGAAATTGTAGACTATGAAGCTGCTTGACATAACTGTGCTCTGTCCAAAAGTATTATAGCCTGACTGGTTAATGTGAGTTTGGTTTCTGAGCATTTGAAAAATGTAGTTCACTAAAGCCAAACGCAAGTATTGTTAACCTATTAAAGTATAGAGTCTTTGTAAAAGGAGTTTAGAAGCTGTTCTCAAAAACGGATTGTATCATTATTAGAGGGCATTCCATTTCCATTAATCTCCAATTTGCCATAATAGATTGTCTCCTTTCCCCTAGTAAAATTTGCATCAGCATAGAGAAAGTGTCATTTTAGCTGTAACAGTTGTGCATATGCCTGTTACTAGGAGCAAGTGTTGGCTGCATGCTTGTGGAGGGCAAATAATCAGCTTTAAGGCATAAGGGCCACATGTTAGCATGGTGCCTTCTAGTTTTGTAACAACAATCATTTCCCATTAACAGGGTCTTCCTGAGCTCATTACGTTGTCTCGTTTAGAAGTGTACTTGGTCCTGCTTCTGGACTGGAAATGGACTAGATGACTTCAAGAGGTCACTTCCAGCCCTACATTTATATTATTAATTTTGATAGCCTCAAATTTAAACTAACCAATTTACTATAGAGACAAAGTGGGTGAGATAGTATCTTTCTTTGGACCAACTTCTGTCTAGTGAAAGAGACAAGCTTTCGCTACAGGGAGCTTGGTGTAGCTCAAAAGCTTTTTTGTTTTTAATCTCCTCTACCTTGCCTCTCTAATATGCTGGGACCAACACTGCGAACAGTTTACTATAGACTTTTAATGCAGGAGTGACATGTTGATTAAAAATTAAAGGGGAGAGGTGTAGCCAAAACATCACACCCGATACTGGTAAATTCAAATACGAAATGATCTGGTGAGGGCTAGGGCCCGTCCAAAGAGCACGGAGACTTGTACTCTATCTATCTATCTATTTATTTACGTGTTTGTGCCTTACTAATGCTTGACCTTTTCAACTCACGTGTGAGGAAAGGACATAGCGCGACCTCCCCTGGTTAGTAACGAACCGGGGCATAAAGCTACAAACAAGATCACCTCCTTGCATTTAAGACGGAGGGGCGTGTGCAGCGCTCCCAGGGGCGGTGTTACACAGAGCCCGCACAATAAGCGGTGCTGCAGGCTCACTAAGCTGGAACGGGCTGTGCGGTTGGCGTGCGCTGGTTGCGAGATGCGGCTGTACGACGATCCGTGCTTGCAGCACCCAGGCGAGCCTGGTGCCGGCCGGCTGTTGCTCCGCGGTGTGGGTGCATGCGCCCGGGAGTTGGAGGGGCTGCTGTGCACGGGGGTGGCCCTGGCGGCAGGTTGCAGGCGCTGGTCTCTGGAGCGCCTCCCTCCTCCCTTACGCACAGACACCCGGCCCTGTTTTCATGAATGAAATCCAATGCTCCGCTATAAATAGCACGGAGGGTACAGACGTCACCAGGACTAGAGTGGCGGCAGCTCCCGCCGCGGAGCGAGGAGCTTCGCTCCTGCCTCAGCCTCCGCGTGGGGCGGGCTGGGGAGGGAGGAGCGGGTCGGGAAGTGAAGCGGCGCGCGCCCAGGCCGGACAGCAGCAGCGGTACAAAGGGGCGCGACAGCGCCATGCTGCCTCCCTGCAACGCCGTGCTGGCCCCTAGCCCTGCGCGCCCCGCCTGAGGAGCAGCCGCCGCTGGGTCCGTCTGTCCCCCCCGCCCAGCCTGAGGGCGGCGAGGCAGCGCGGCCCCTCCCGGGTAGGTGCCGAGTCGCCCCGCGCGCGGTTGCCCTAAACTTCTCGGCACGCGGAGCCTCCCCACCCGCCCCAGCGTGTGCGAGCAGCGGGCTGTGGTCACAGCCTGGCTGGCTCGGCGTAACGGAGCCTCGGGCTGCAGGGCTGGCTCGCTCTTAGCCGCTCCCTGCGCCTGCCCACGGCGGCTGGCTGGGGCGGAGGCAGGCCGGCGCCGGGAGGGAGCCCCCTTCCCCCCCAGGTGCACGGCGCCCGGCGCCCTGGCAGCTTGGAGCGGAGACGGTGCCCCATATAGCAGAGGGTCCTGCCGCTGAGCACGAAGGGCTCGGCGGGGCTCTCTTTCCCGCCAGCGCTCCAGTGTACGTGCCAAGCACAGGCAGAGGGGTGCAGTGCGCGCAACACCTGCTTGCACTTGGCACATGCACTGTAGCTTGCTAAGTAGCCTAGGGAGTGAAGGGTGGTTTTGTTCTGCTGCGTCTATGGAGTCTGTTGTGGGTTGCTGTGACAACAGCTAGAGGCTGCCATGAGGGGCTTGCAACTCACAGAACAGATTATTTGGTGTCTGATCTGGGAGAGCCTGGTGGGGGGAGAGGTACCACTATAAACTGATTGTTAGGTTAACAGTACTGCAGTTTGTCTACAAAGTGTGGCAGCAAACATCCAGACTAAAGAAATGTCCAGTTATTGAACTGGTGCAAGGTAGTCACGCTGAGAGTTCACACTTGACTTTTGTTGGTCAAAACACCAGCTGTGTCTTTGGAGCTGGCCTTACACAACTACTTATTAAACAACAATATCCTTGAAGTTCTACATATGGTTACAGAGAGAACTACAAAGTGATGCCAAAATTTTTTCAATGACTCTGTTCATCCTCCGCTTGTGTACAATTCCAGGACATTCAGCTGAATCAAAGCCTACCGTTCAGCCTGAGGTGGAAATTACTTTGTTCAGTGAGCTCTCAGATATTTATCAGGTTCAGAACTCTTTCTAGGAAAAAGGCTTTTGGGGAGAATCCTGCCAAATAGTGTGAGGACTGGAAAACGAGCATGGACTATATTCAGTTAAAGATTAGTAGAACAGAGCATATTAAATGTGAGGGTGTGTGTGTGGGGGGGGGGGGGGGGGGGAATACAGTATTACCCATGGAAAGAGAATTGGTTAGTTTCTCCATTATATTTTTTGCACTTCCTGTATGCCTGGTTCTGCAGTCATTGTACATGCAAATTGCCAGTAACCTCATCAGGAATTACATTCGTGCTAGGGATGCAGATATGGGCCTATTAACTTTTTTTTAAATGCTTAATTGGTGAACTGAGTGAATTCATTCCCCATGAGCTTAAATATTTTGGGGGGGAAAAAACAACTTGGGCACCTCTACCAGCTCTGGTAAAGTTCCTTTTGCTGCTTCAGGATACTGTGTGTGGATCCCAGAATGGAAATGACTTATAGTCCAGTGCACATACTAGAGGGGGGGAGACCCTGGATCTAGTCTCCCTGCTCCAGTCACTCTTTCTTTATACAGAGTGCAACAGTTTCAGCTGGAGAGATTGAGGGCGCACCACATCAGAATATCGCATGGCTCAGTGGTTAGATCACTCTCATGAGATGTGGGAGACCACTATTCATATTCCTTCTCCACATCTGGCAGAGAGGGAGGGAACTGAACCTGCATTTCCCACATCCGATGTAAGAGCTCTAACCACAGGATTAAAGGTTATCAGGTGGACGGCATTCCTCCTCCAGCCATTTTGTGTGGAGTGAGGCAGGCGCCAAAATCTCTTCATGGATCCCATCTTTGGGTCTGTTACCCCTTCACAGAAGTAGGATTTGGTAGTGCAGCTGCTCTAGGCCCTCAGGACCAGTGCTGACACCTCAGGAGCTTAATCATATCCTTTCCCAGAGCTCCAGCCATGTGGGCACTCTGGTTTACAGTTTACCACGCCAGGGATATGTGATAGTCGAAGCATCTAACTCACAGATTTTGCAAAGGTTTCTACCACAACTACATTTTACTTAGCACAAGAAATAGACAGCTCTAGTTCAGAGGTGGGCAAACTATGGCCCACGGGCCACATCCAGCCCTTGAGTTCCAGGGCGGGGAGGCTAGCCCCCGGTCCCTCCCTTGCTGTTCCTCCTCCCCCATAGCCTCAGCTCACCGTGCCGCCAGTGCTCTGGCCTGCCGCTCTTGCATGTCTGTCTGAGAGACCCTTTCTTTTATAACCTATGCTCCATTTTGTCACATGATCCCCCAATCACCTCCTCAGGTGATCAGTTTTCCAGAAGTGATCTGTTGCTTAGGTACCAGCTCAGGTCGACTGACTGGTTCTTCTGGGTGGTAGCCAATTCTTTGTCCAAGGGTGCTTCTGTGTGAATAGAGGACCATCAAGGTTTAACAGCCCTCCATTGTTAGCACAGTGTCACTATCCCTTGTAGGTTTCAGAGTGGTAGCCGTGTTAGTCTTGTATCAGCAAAAACAACAAGGAGTCCTTGTGGTATGCCAACATTTTTATGGCTGACTTAGAACAATGTTTCCTCAGCTCTCGTCCCCTAGTGCCCTTACTCTGTTTGCACTACATTGATGACATCTTCATCATCTGGACCCATGGGAAGGAGGCCCTTGAGGAATTCCACCAGGATTTCAACAATTTCCACCCCACCATCAACCTCAGCCTAGACCAGTCCACACAAGAGATCCACTTCCTGGACACTACAGTGCAAATAAGCAATGGTCACATAAACACCACCCTATACTGGAAACCTACTGACCGCTATACTTACCTACATGCCTCCAGCTATCATCCAGACCACATCACACGATCCATTGTCTACAGCCAAGCTCTAAGATACATCCGGATTTGGTCCAATCCCTCAGACAAACACCTACAGGATCTCTATCAAGCGTTCTCAAAACTACGATACCCACCTGGTGAAGTGATGAAACAGATTGACAGAGCTAGAAGAGTACCCAGAAGTCACCTACTACAGGACAGGCCCAACAAAGAAAGTTAACAGAATGTCACTAGCCATCACCTATAGCCCCCAACTAAAACTTCTCCAGCGCATCATGAGGGATCTACAACCTGTCCTGAAAGATGATCCCTCACTGTCACAGACCTTGGGAGACAGGCCAGTCCTTACTTACAGACAGCCCCCCCAACCTGAAGCAAATACTCACCCAGCAACTACACACCACACAACAGAAACGCTAACCCAGGAACCAATGCCTGCAACAAATCCGATTGCCAACTCTGTCCGCATATCTATTCAAGGGACACCATCATAGGACCTAACTACATCAGCCACACCATCAGGGGCTCATTCAGCTGCACGTCTACTAATGTGATATATGCCATCATGTGCAGGAGCGGCTCTAGGCACTAGCAAAGCAAGCACATGCTTGGGGCAGCCCATTTGCAGGGGTGGCCGGGATCAAGCATGGGAGCTGAGAACCAACAGGGGGCCCTGGGAGCTGTAGTTCCTTTGTTAGCTCCCTGTAGGGTGACCAGACGTCCCGATTTTATCGGGACCGTCCCGATATTTCCTTGTTTGTCCCGCGTCCCGACCGACATGCGGTCGGGACAACCGGACAAACAAGGAAATGCCCCGGAGCCTAGAGCCCGGAAGTGCTCGCACCCCTTCCCCGCCCTGACTCCGCCCCCTCCTCCCCCGATTGGCTCCCTCCCCGAATCCCCGCCTCTTCCCCGGGCTCACCCTTCCTCCCCCCTCCGCAAGCGCTGGAGGGAGGCCCGGGAGACTCAGGAGGAGCGCGGGGCCGGGGTGAGTAAGAGTCCGGCCTGGCCCCGAGCAGGCAGGACTCAGTTGGGTGGTAGGGCGAGGAGGGGGGCGGCCCGCGGGGCCAGGCGGCGGCTGTTCTCCCCCCCCGGGCAGCGGGACTCGGGAGCAGCCGCTGCTGTAGCTCCCACTGCCGCGGGGGAGGAAGCGGCCATGGCGCTCCGCGGCTGCGGCGCCTCCGAACCCCCCGAGCCGGGGCCTGCTGCGGGGACCCAGCAGCGCGCACGCTGCGCCCAGCCCCTGGCCAGTCGCGTCTGGGCTCTGCCCAGCTGGTGCTATCCCGCGGCGGCCCCGGAGCGGAGGCATCGGCAGCCCAGCCCCGTTCGTTCCCCTGCGGGACCCGAGCGGGACGGGGGGGGGGGGCTGAGGCCTGCTGCCCCCACTCCGGGGCCGCCGCGGGATAGCACCAGCTGGGCAGCAGCCCAGACGCGACTGGCCAGGGGCTGGGCGCAGCGTGCGCGCTGCTGGGTCCCCGCAGCAGGCCCCGGCTCGGGGGGTTCGGAGGCGCCGCAGCCGCGGAGCGCCATGGCCGCTTCCTCCCCCGCGGCAGTGGGAGCTACAGCAGCGGCTGCTCCCGAGTCCCGCTGCCCGGGGGGGGAGAACAGCCGCCGCCTGGCCCCGCGGGCCGCCCCCCTCCTCGCCCTACCACCCAACTGAGTCCTGCCTGCTCGGGGCCAGGCCGGGCTCTCACTCACCCCGGCCCCGCGCTTCCCCTGAGTCTCCCGGGCCTCCCTCCAGCGCTTGCGGAGGAAGGGTTTTTTTTTTGGTTTTTTTGGCCCCGCCCCCCGCCACGCCCCCCCACGTCACCACCCCCCCCCCCCCCCCGCGTCCCGATATTTGTCTTTGGTGATCTGGTCACCCTAGCTCCCTGCCTATCGAGCCAGCCCTGGAGCAGGGAAAGAACTACATTTCCCAGCATTCCCTTGGCCACTACCAACAGGAAAGGGGGGGAGGGAGTGAGGAAGCTGGGACCTCATGCTGCAGCTTGCTTTGAATGGAGAGCTGCAGTGTGAGTAGGGATTCTATGTTTTAACATTCAAAAAATAGGACACTCCACGGGGGGGAGGGAGGGTAGCCCCACCCCGCCCCCGTCCACTCCCTCTGACTGCCCTCCACAGAAACCCCAACCCATCCAACCCACCTGCTCCCTGTCCCCTGATCACCCCCTCCCAGGACCCCTGCCCCAACTGCCCCCCCCGGACCCCACCCCCTATCTAATTCCCACTGGTCCTTGTCCCCTGATTGCACCCTCCTGGGACCCCACCCCCTATCTAATTCCCACTGGTCCTTGTCCCCTGATTGCACCCTCCTGGGACCCCACCCCCTATCTAAGCCTCCCTTCTCCTTGTCCCCAACTGCCCCTTCCTGAGACCCCTCCCAACTTCCCCACTAGGACCCCACCCCCTACCTGTCCCCTGACAAACCCCTGGGACTCCCATGCGTATCCAACTGCTGCCTGTCCCCTGACTGCCCTCCCGAACCCCTGACCCATCTAACCCCCCCTTCTCCCTGTCCCTTGACTGCCCCCCCGGAACCTCCTTCCCTTTCTCCCACCCCCCCCAGCCCCCTTACCATGCCACTCAGACCAGCGTGTCTGGCTTCGCACAGTGCCAGACACGCTGCTGCATACATGCTGCCGTGCTCCCCTGCGGAGCCACAGCCCCCCCTCCCCCAGCACTTGCCTTCCAGATTTGAACACCTCAAAATTCAGGAGTGCTCAAGCTCAGTTTGGGCAGCTGTTACTTCATTTCTCCCAAATCAAATATATTGATCCACTGTAACTTGCTGTAGAAAAAGTAGGATAAAATTGAGCAAGAAATGCTTCCCAGTGGTTATTAGGACTGGAATTGCTATTTTCAACAGCCATTGCCTTTTGTTTGTTTAAAAGGAAGACAGTGATATTGCATTGGCAAATTCCCCATAGAAAGAAAGAGTGGAACAAAAGAATAATAAAGGCACCTCAACTTTTCCTCATTTGTGTAGGACAGTCTTATAATATGCATCCAAATATCCTCCAATCACACAAGCTGAAAATTGTTCCACTTTACTGCAGTTCTGTAACCATATGGGAACCAATCCTGTCTGTGTTCTGTGCACACCCAAAATTCCTGCTGAATAACCCGCCCTGGGAGCGAGTTACCAGTGACCCAGGGCTGCGGCGGAAGGAGGGTGCAGGGCTGGGGGGGAGAGCCCAGGGCTGGGGTGGCAGGAGGTGTGGGGGGGCAATGGTGGGGGATTAGGGGGAGCCCAGGACTGGGGCAGCAGGAGAGTGCGGGTGGTGGGGGAGAGCCCAGGGTTGGGGCGGCAGGGGGGGTGCAGCAGGTTGCAAGTCTTGCATCTGAAGAAGTGAGGTTCTTACCCACGAAAGCTTATGCTCCCAATACTTCTGTTAGTCTCAAAGGTGCCACAGGACCCTCTGTTGCTTTTTACAGATTCAGACTAACATGGCTACCCCTCTGAGACTTAAAAGTGGCAATTCTTCAACAAAAAAACTTCAAAAACAGACTTCAATGAGAAACTGTAGAACTGGAATTAATTTGCAAACTGGACACCATCAAATTAGGCCTGAATAAAGACTGGGAGTGAATGGGTCACTACAAAAAGTAATTTTCCCTCTACTGATACTCATACCTTCTTGTCAGCTGTTGGAAATGGCCGACATCCACCTTGATTGCATTGCCCTCATTAACACTACAAAAGTAATTTTCCCTCTCTTGATATTCACACCTTCTTGTCAACTGTTGAGAATAGGCTACCTCCACCTTAATTGAATTGGCCTCGTTAGCACTGACCCCCTACTTGGTAAGGCAACTCCCATCTTTTCAAGTGCTGTGTGTGTGTGTGCGTATATCTGCTTGCTGTATTTTTCACTCCATGCATCTGATGAAGTGAATTTTAGCCCACGAAAGCTTATGCCCAAATAAATTTGTTAGTCTCGAAGGTGCCACAAGGACTCCTCATTGTTTTTACTATCCCTTCTAGTTTCAGTCAAACATGGAGGTAAAAAAGACAAGGCAGATAAGCTCCTCATTCAAAATTGAGTTTGTAATTAAGGAAATATGTATTCATGACCTCAAACTGGAATTCATAAATTGTCACAGGGCCCTATAGAGATACAGCAATATACTAATATAAAAAGAAATCAATATCTCAAGAGAAATTAGCCCCACCTCAGTGAGTTTTGTACAACTCCTGCCAGGTTAATACTCCAAGCTTCACTATAGTACAGTGGTTCTCAACTAGGGGTACACTACATGCCCCTGGGAGTACGCAGAGGTCTTCCAGGGGGTACAATCAACTCATCTAGATATTTGCCAAGTTTTACAACAGGCTACATAAAAATCACTAGCGAAGTCAGTACAAACTAAAATTTCATACTTGTTTATACTGCTCTAAGTACAATATCTATATTTCAGTTGGTTTATTTTTTAATTATATGGTTAAAAACTAGAAAGTAAGAATTTTTTCTGCAATAGTGTGCTGCGACACTTTTGTATATTTGTCTGATTTTGTAAGCAAGTAGTTTTTAAGTGAGATGAAACTTGAGGTTATGCAAGACAAATCAGACTCCTAAAAGGGGTACAGTAGTCTGGAAAGGTTGAGAGCCACCACTATAGTATATAGGTTGAAGAAAAATGTTGACCATTGGTCCATATATCCTGATAACTTCATAATTCCTGCTAATATGTATTTTCCCAGCAAACAAATTTAAGTGCTGGGGGAGCAAGAGGGCAGAGAAGCCCTGAAAATAGCAGAAGCAAAGGAGCAACTGGTTATTTAACCTGCTTTCTCCTGGCTTCTACCTCCACCCAAGCTGCCCAAAGCCTGTGTGAGGGCCACTGTACAAAGCATGCTTGGGGCTCAGGCATTCATTCCTGAGCATGGCCAGTTAATGGGGAAGAGGAGAGGCTGAGCAGCCAGTCTTTGCAGCTTGCATGCAGGAGAAGAGACTGAAAGCTCACATCAAGAAATCATAGAAATTACTGCTAGTGAGATCAGTGTAAAAAATCTCTCTGTTTCCTTGGCCCCCATGAAAAGAATCAGAATGCGCAGCCCTACTTAAGGAGCAAAAGTAGCATGCTGTGTGAGCGGGAAGGAGACAGAGCATGGAGGACATGTGACGAGACCTGGGCTCTTGGTTTCTGGATGCAGATTCACAGTGTTGGAACTTGGACTCTCCCTAGCCAGTGCTGTTCCAGTCTTTCATGAGGATACTAGGACTGATTCCTCTAGGTGGTAAGAAACAAGGGGGACCTCAGAGGTTTTTGTTTGGTTTGGCGTTTTTGTTGGTGGGGGGTGAGGGTGGTAATAAATCTTTCTCATTTGTTTTTGGCAGAAAGGAAGAATTATGGTACAAGACATTACAAGCAAAATTCTCCACTGACTTTTGTTGCTGGGTTTGCACAGGGTGTAAGTGCACAACATAGCCCTGAACCTGGTAACAACATTGACCTAAAGTCAACCATCACAAACCCTTCCAAGTGCTAAATATTCCAATGACTATGCAGGTCTATTAGGTTATTCCTGCCATCATTTAGGTGCATTGCTCATTATTTATATTTCTCTTATACACTCAAAAATAGAAGTGAATAAAACAGCAACTAACATTTCTCAAAAGCATAACTTATAAAACAAAAGGAAAAATATGAGAAATGTCCCTTAGAGCTCAGCAAACAAGGGTATGTTAGCTTTTGAGAACAGAATTTTGCTCAAAATCTGCTGAGGATCTTCAGAAATTCCATGCACTGGCTACTGCTATCCTCTGTTGTATTAAGAGGGGCCAGTTAGATAGGGTCGACAGTAGATAAAACATTCCATTATTAATCTAGCATATCTTCCCAACATCCTAACTTAATATCTTCTAACTTGTCTCTCCTTCAGTACAAAATGGATCAGATCCTACTTTGGTGTAAATTGGTATAACTCAATTGAAGCAGATGGAGCTATGCCAATTTATACCAACTGAGAATCCGCCCCAAAATTCCTGTATGCCTTACCTTGTCATGCAATTTAACCCTCATTACACTGATCCCTTGTTGTCTGGTACTGGCTGATTCATTGATGCTAACAATGTAAATTTGTTATTACTTCCCTTTTTGCCCTCTGCCATTTGATAATTTTCCTCATCTAGGTTACACCTTATGAAAAGGTTTTGTGACAGTCTTTCACCAGCTGCTGCCATCTGTCAGGTACTTGATACCCTGCTGTGGTTTCTTTCACCAATTTATTTGGCATAGTTCTGAATTCATTAACTGAAGTGTATCAGACTGCAGTTGGTCTTATGGCCCCTTCCTTTTCCCTCTTCAATCGAAGATGCCTGTGATTTCTGCCTTTTAAACAAAGGTACCATATCTGTAAGTTCTTTTTCTCCTTTCACATATGCTTATAAATCCATTTAGTTTCTAAAACAAAAAGGCTTTGTTTTATATTTCAAAATGGGAACAACTCTTTTTCTTCCCTGGCTCTATTGCATATCTGCTTTGGCTTTTGCCAGCCTTCTGATATCCTAACAGTTTTCAGTCTAATGCAGTGACTTCAGTTCCTATCGAATTTAGCACTTTTGCATCACTTCTAAATTTCCAGCTTTGTGTTTGCACCTTGGGTATGCATATATGCACTCTGCTGCACTTCCTAATCACCCTTTGTGGTACCAGGTTATATATTGTTTCTGTAAAGTACTCATAGTAAGAAAAGTACACCCTTAAAATAGATAGTACAGCCTTGCTGGGGGAGAAACCACAAATGCAGCCACGTCACATATTTCTAGGAGTCTATTTCTCAGTGAGTGCTCTTCAAGGTCTCATCAGTATGTTTTGTGGTTTTCTTTTTTTTTAATGCTAGGGTTTTCAAAGGTATCTGAGGGAGTGAAGCACCCATCTCCCATTGAATTACATGAATTCAGGTGCTGCTCTCCATTAGATTTCTTTGAAAATGCCAGCACTAGTCTCAGTAATGGAAGATCCGTTTGCTCAAGGGTCTCCCTGTCCCCCATGTCCAAAATTGTCATTTGAGACCGACAGGGTTGGAACTATTGACAGTTCAACATTGAGAGAGAGCATCTGAGGTTCTCAAATCCTCACTCGCAACCTTCAGCTCGTGGGCTCGATCCTGCAAGTCCATAGCTCTAAGCCTAGTAGTTACTATGCCATGAGGCATCCTGTTGAAGTCAATTTGACTCCTCACAATAATAAGTATGAACCCTGGTAGTAAGTGTTGCCAGGATCAGACCTAAATCTGATGCTCGAAACCAGAGGCTCTCAATTGAGGGGCCATAAGCAGATTTCAAGCAGGGCCAGCATTAGACTTGCTAGGGCCCAGGGCAGAAAGATCAAGCTAAAGCCCAAGCAACTTAGCTTTGTAGGCCCCCGCCCCCTCCCCCCGCCCAGTAATGTGCGGCCACGAACAATTGCCCTCTTGCTACCCCCTAATGCAGGTTCTGGCTTTTACATGCAGAAAAACAGTTGTGGCACAGATGAGCCGTGGAGTTTTTATAGTATGTTGGGGGTGGGGGGGCTCAGAAAGGAAAAGGTTCAGAACCCCTGTTCTAGATTGTTGGTGTGTATTCTATGCTGGTGGGGGGGAGGGTTCATATTTGGCTACTGCTATAAGAAAAATTGGGGTATGTTCTTTATTGGTTAACTTACGCTTTATAATCATCATAAGCTGGTCACCGATCTCAAAACATTTTACAAAGGAGAGCAGTATCATTACCACCATTTTACAGATGGGGGAAACTGAGGCACAGAGGCGGAAGTGGCTTTGCAAGGTCACTCAGCACAGCAGAGGCAGCGCCAGTTCTCTTGAGTCCCTGTCCAGTGCCTATCCAGCAGGCCACACTGCCTCCCCGTTAGTTAAAGAGATGCTATCAGCTTTAAAAACACACTGCAATCTGAATTGTTTTGTCCTGTTGATTCAAGTACGGTCTAAAATGACTATAAACTAAATTGCGTTGAGATTTTTTTCTCCCTTTCTTTCTTTTGTTTATCTATTTTGTGTACTTGATAGGGAAACTAATTATTATTTCTGGTTGAAAAATGGTAAATATTTTCTGTGAAAAGTTTCAAAAGAAATGAAAAAAATGGTTGCTTTTGGTTTCTGAAAACTGAAAATATGTTTTTTTTTAAAAAAGAGAAAATTTGGAAAGAAATGAAAATTTTCTACAAAAATATTCACTTTTAATAAAGGCCATTCTTGTTTTTTAGGAAAAAGTTTTGAAATGGGAAAAAATAACTAGCTCTATGGATTGTGTACAAAGTGCATTTCTTCCCATGAAGTTAGCCAAGCAACCCCTGATCCTATAGTGAGATCTATGGAGGCAAATTCCTGTGCCCATGTAATGCAGCAAATGGGAATAGGTGCACACCTGCCAGGATCTTCCTGCAGGATCATGACCTTAGTACATCTCTTCTGTTGTTTGTGTGGGTCTTTTACCTAGTGACAGGAGAGAGAGAATAATTTTTAAAAAGGAATTTCACTTGTAAAATCACAGCTGTTGGCAGGCAGGTTCATGGGTAGGAACTGGAACTGCTTAATTTTTTTTTTTTTAATATTTTTTTGTTGACTAGATTTTAAGATAATGTTTCTTTAACAGGCTTTTGGATAAAAGTGCTTTAGAAATGTAAAATTATATTATTATTAAGGCCAGTTGGTTGGAATAATCTGTGTGTTGTAGTAACAGCTCTGGTTTCCATGATAATAAAGGATACTCATTCAACAATGAAAAAAGTAAGAAAGACCCCCCATCAGTACATGGAGATAGAAGAGGAGAAAGAAACAGGTAGCTATAAGTATAGTGTAACCCATGAACTGGAGTTATAACCTTACACTTTATTGGACACTGCCTGCTTTACATGCCATACTTCATTCCTACAAATCAAATAGATTTATCTAGGAACTTGGCGCTCTCTGTCCTCTCCTGTTCTTCTTTGTGTTTGCCTGTCTGTTTACTCTTAGTTTTCCAATAATCCCAGATGATGATAATTTGAAAGTAAAAACATCCCAAGTGGTGTTTAAGATCCTTCCCAATATTTTCATCATTGATATCAGTGGCTTCATTGTCCTCAGAAATGTACTAGTCAGATGAATTCTAAATTGCGTCCTTTGCAAAGAGCTACAGTATCTTTATCCGGTCTGACACGGTATCTTACTTCTGGTAAATTTTTAAATGCTACTTGTTTGATCACAGTTACACTTTACCCTAGTTTTTCTGTCAAGTGATCTCTGTCCTTTGTCATTGCAACTAGGCACATTTCAACAATTTTTTTTGTTTTTGTTTTGTTCAACCCTGTTTTCTTTCTATATAGCATTGAAGTATGATTTATTTTTTGGTCCTGGAATTTTTTTGCTTGCCACTTTCTGCCATATTATTTGCTTTCTCATCTCGTCCTAACTAGTTTTCCTAACTCCAGTTTATATTACCAACCTTTCTACACTCAAATCTAGACACTTTCCTGTTTTGTTTTCTGTTTAGCATATCAATGGATACATAATTTAATTTACTATAATCTAACAGATGTATCAGAAGTTTAAACTGATGACAACTTTAGCTGAAACAGACTGTAGCTGTGACTATACAATTTCAAAATCTCATGTCTTGTACATACTCCTGGCTTTAGTCAGAGCTGTGCCTTAAGTTCTTTGGGTTGCATTTATAAGTAGTGAATCCACACCTTTTGGTAACTGTGGATGGTATAATTGAACACTGGAGCCTATTTTTATTGGAGGTTTCTAAGAGTTTGTTCAGGCTTCTGGTTGTTGAAAACTTTCCCATAATTAGGAACCTTTTAAAAATTACTTTTTAAAATCTAGAGAACAGCCATTATAGATGGCCTGCATTGCTTCATACATCTTGAGAGAAGTCTGAAGTGAATTTAAAAGAGCTGCAAACTTTTTTCTGGTTTGTTTTAATCTCAGTTTTGTATAGTATTGAGCGAAGCTAAAAATATCTTCACTAGGCTATTGTTGATCTACGTCATAGAATTCAGGCTTTCTGGGACCAATCTCTGATATCTTTGCTTTAATTAAGTTAGTAAAAATATCAAAAAATAAAAAGGACTTCTTATTTAATTTACGTTCTTCCCATATATTCCTTTTTAGGATTCTCAGATTTCTTTTGAGCTTTGTAGGTTTATTATTTTTTATCTAGACTTGCCTATTCATTTTAAACCTACATTGTAATGATTATTATTTTTTTAACACCATAGGCTCTTTTTTTACTTAACATCTATTTTGTGACAGGCTCTAGCTTATTCTCACCAAACCAATCATTTACATTTTTTAATAAATTATGTTAAAGTAAACTGATCCAAATAACAGTGATTGAGATAGAATTTTCAGTATGAGAAACATTGTTTTAGCACAGACCTCTGTTTGTAGTTTTAACCAACCAGACACACTGGCTAGATGTACTTCTTCAGTTTCCTTTCCAGCACTTTAAACATTTCTACATTTCATCTGTGATGCCATGCATGAATAAAATATGAAGTAATTTAATACTTTTGATGTCAGGAATTACTGCTTATACTGAGACCTGCAAGAAAAGGTATTTTTTAAAGATTTCCAAGTAAATCATATACTGCACTTTCTTTAACTTGCTTTTTCTCAACTCATTCAGTGCCCTGGGTCTGTCTTTCAGGCTGGGACACACAATTCCAAGAAAAAATGGCTTGTCTGTAATTTTGGGTAGATAACAAGGTGGTAGCCATTGGTTCCTTTGCCAGATAAGCCCTTCAGCTGGAGAGTGGGGCAGCTGAGGAACCGAATGACCCGTTGTTCCCAGTGCTATTCACTGTGGCCTTGATCCTACATTTAGATCCATTTGAGCAGACCCTAACAACTGGTGGAGCCCCTTTGCCTCACGCAAAGGATCAGAGTCTTGCATGAGATTTGCTCAATGGCCAAGCAGCCGATAGGCAAGCACTCTTTCAAGTATATGGGGCAACAGATGGGTAGTATGCCTTGCAGTTTTAACTTGGGGCAAAAGTGGCCAGCTAGCCAAAAGTCCCTGTCACTCTCCCTAAGATGGCTGCTTTCCTACTACTTGTGGAGGTGGAATGTATGTTCAGATTCAGATCACACTTGTTAGGACTTACTCTGATGGCTTCATTTTCTCTTATGTACAAACTGTGCACATGCTGTGTTATTTTCTTTCATTCCCTGGAGACCTGTTGTTTATGTTAAAGTTGTGCCAAGACACCCCATTGTGCTAGGTGCTGCACAAATACCTATAAAGGCATGTTCCTTGCCCCAAATAACTTATTGGACTCAGAGGCCCCAATCTTGCAACTGACTTTTCAGACAGATTCCTGACCACATATAGAAACCCTCGGCCAGTGACAGATTAGCCACTGGGCCAAAGGTGCCCTTGCACAGGGGCCCCAGCCAATTGGGGGCCCCAGGAAAAATGGGTACCCACGCGCCCTGGCCTGTTCCGACCACTCGGCACTCCTGCCAGGGAGTGGGGGAAGCCCCCGTGCCCTAACCCCGCTCCCCAGTAGGAGCACCAGGCAGGCAGGGGAAGCCCCCAACCCTGTCCCTGGCAGGAGCGCTGGGCAGGTGAGGCGGGCCAAGCCCCAGTTCCCCAGCAGGGGGGGCCGCAGGTGGAAGGGGTGGAGAGGGTCCCCACTTGCTCTGGCCCAGGGACCCACAGAAGCTTAATCCACCTCTGCCTGTGCACATTCTGGTGTGAGATTAGAGCCTAAATTGTGTCCTCACTGTGAGAAAACAATCTATATGGTGGTGCAATATCAAAATATTTTGACAAGTTATCCTATACTAAATGTCTTCCAAAGTGTAATAGCTACATCAGTAGATCAGTGGACAGAAGAGTGACACAGCTTCAGTCTATTCTGGTAATAAATGTCTGTACTTCAGAAGATCCCTTTATTCCTACCCCCCGACACACACGCACAAATATGGATAAAAATGTAACTTTGCCATTATTTAAATTCTGCTTCCACAGTGCACATCCAAAATCTTAATTGGTTGGGTAATATTTAGTCCCAACACTGACTTTTGTTGCTGTAGGTCATATCAGCTGAAGTAATGAAAAAGCACAATTAAAATTAGTCACAGTCCAATAGGTACTGAAAAGTTGTACTTAAGAGTCATAGAAAATAATGGATTTGAGACTGCAAAGAAAGAACAGCAAAATAGCATTTGTTTTTTTAAATTGGCATGATGATTTAATGTGTATTCTTTAATTATGTTGGATGAATGAAGCGTGGTTTAGAATAAAGAACATGTAAAGCAGAATCATTCACTATCTTAATTATATCTGTTCCTTAATTTTAAATGCTTTCTTGTAAGGAAAAAAAATCTCTTTAAAAGATTACCTGTATTTTGGCAATTAATGAAATCTGCATGTAGGTCTTTCTTTTGTTTGTTTGTTTGTTTAAATCTGTTAGGCAACCCCTACTAAATATGGTTGTGCCTTGTATTTTCTCTTATTCTCCTTCCTTATTGATATTCAGCAGCAGACACTGTGTCAGTAAGAAGATTACTAGAGATTAGGAGAGCAAAATCAGATATTCTGAACGATGATCCTTCATTTCTCTCAGAGGGAAAAATGGCAGATTTTCCAAGGGACTTAATGGACTTCATTTAAAAAAAAAAAACAACTCCCCTTCAGTGTCTCCCAACCCTCCCCCATATTTCCACCCACTCGCTGATTTAACACACATACAAATGTTTATTAAGGAAATCTGTCCATTTTCAACTTTCCACAAGGACAGTGTTTTTAAAAAACAAATCATATTTCTGTTTTTTAGCAAAACAATTCCAGTATCTTACAAACAGATTTTGCTAACGAGAAAACATTTTTATGTACAAGTTCTAATTAGACTGCTTGATTTTAATATAGGCTTTAATCTGGTTTGCTACCATTCTAAAATGTTTTTTTGTTGTTGTTTACTTTCATAACAGAAAAATTGTTGACTGTACAAACATATCTTATAAAAACAGAGAGAGGGTATATGATATATGCAGGATACAATAATCACTGAGTTGAATTAGATCAATATAAATTATGGGGTGCAGAAAGTCAGAGCTCTTCTGTCATTTTACAAGTAAGATATTTGCACATTTTTAATTGTAATTTGTATTATATTGTGTGTATATATCTGGGTGATTCCGTTTTCACCATGTTTTATATACTTAAGAATGTAGTTAGAACTTGTCTTTTTAGGTTGACTCTCATAATCCAAAACTTGAAAGGACAAAATCCGAGGCAAAACTTGTAGTACAAAAACAGGTTTATGCCAGAATTCCTAATGTTAAACCCACTGGTGTCTAGTCTCCACCGCTTCTCAACATAAAAAGTAGTTAGTGAGATGTAAGTCTGTGCTAGCAGACCTAGCTTCACAAAGATTTATCTACAGCAAGCCGGTTTGTGTTTACAGAAAACCAAGAAGACAATAACATGCTAACTGAAATAAGCCATTCAAGGTCAAAACTGTTTCAGTAACTGTGTGTGGTATATAAAGGAACTGTTCATCAACTTTAGTACAACTTACATAAGCTTTGTCTTAAGACTTCATTCTTGTCTTTAGCAAGTGGAAGGATCTGATTGTAAATAACACAACTTCTGTGATATTAGAAAACAAATGTAACTGTTGTGTTGCAGTTTTTGATAAATGGACACTGACATGGACTACGAAAGACCCAACGTTGAAACCATAAAATGTGTGGTGGTTGGCGATAATGCAGTGGGAAAGACTCGCTTAATTTGCGCAAGGGCATGCAATACTACTTTGACACAGTATCAGCTCCTGGCAACTCACGTACCAACTGTCTGGGCAATTGATCAGTATCGTGTCTGCCAAGAGGTAAGGATTTTCCAGTTTATTAAATGTGTAGTGCACACAATAAGTTTGTATTGTTATTGATCAGCTCTTTAATGGTCAAGATGTGGTAATGGGCAACTCAAAAATAAAATGATTTACAAGGACCCTAAGGCAGCTACCATCTAACACGCAAGGCATCCACTTTTTCTCTAAGCCCCACAATTACATTCTGAATATTTTGTGACAAGAACATATTTAAAATACTCATATTGTGCTTACATATTATAAAATTTAACAATGTGCTAATTTGGTGTAGCATGGCATCATATCTTTTTTACAAGGAGAGTAGCAATTTTGCCTGTAGTGAGATTTTTAATTGAGGGAGGAAAATATAATGTCTATTCTATTTTAGGTCCTTGAACGCTCCCGGGATGTTGTTGATGAAGTGAGCGTTTCTCTCAGACTCTGGGATACTTTTGGTGACCATCACAAAGACAGACGTTTTGCTTATGGAAGGTAAAATGAGCCAAGTCTAACTTTTAAATAATAGCTGCAGTAGTATTTAGCAGAGAGAAATTTGCAGCTCTGAATTTTGAAACACGAGGCCTTATAACAATCAAGGGTATTCATATTTCTGCCTATTACAAGGGGGATATCAACTGTAAGGATTAAAAAGATACACATATTTAAAAGGCAGTACAGTTTTACTGTTCTGCATTTACTTGAAGAAAATGTTAAGCCCTGCCCACAAATACTTAAATGTTTCAAGACTATAAAGAGTGTTCACAGAAATGAGGCTGTGGTTTTATGAAAATGAACACCAGTTTTCCTTGCTTGAGTAAACATCATGAAGGGTAATCAATTCACTTATTACTGAGCTAACAAACAGGTGGGTTGGGAAAACATAATCTGTGTTGCAGAAAACACATGTGCGCACACACACACACTATAATAAGAGGGTGATCTGCTGATGGATGGGTCATTCTCTTAGGGCCTGATCTAAATCCCAAATTACTAAAAGATAGGAATCTCTTTTCCTGCTTTCTTAATTAAAACAAAAGGGAAGGGTTCTCTTACATGAATACCAAAGTTTTCATTAATACATTAATCTTATAAATGTTGAGAATTTAGCAGTAGGCTTTTATCAAAGTGCAAAATATGGCCTAATTCTAACGTCAGTGACAGTCTTTCCATTTAATTCAGAGGGAGTTGGATTTTTATCAGTGCAAGCAGAAGCGCTACTGAGCAGCAAGAAATTCAGTATATCATAATGTGAATCAGCTACCTGAAATACAGGCATATAAAATTAAAAATGGATGTCATAAACATTTTTTAGGATTGACACACATACGAGGCCTTATTTTTTGCACGAAATGCCAGTATTTCTTTTCCTTCTGAAACTTTTTTCTTTTCCCTGTCACATCTGCTCCTATCTTATTTCAGCTGATATTTTTCAACAGACCCCTTTTCTCTAGTTAAAAATGTTATATGTATAGTATCTGCCCCAGTTTTGCACTTAATGTCTGTAAATAGTTCTTTCTTTGTGGCTCCATTTTCAATACACCTGAAGTATAGAGAGCCCAGAGTTGTGTGAGTCAGTGCTAGATAAAATGAGTAACTTCAAAGGGAGTTAGCCTATTCTGATCTCTGTCTCTCTCTAAAGATCACCGTAACAAGAGGGTCTATTAGCTGAATCCAGTAATGGTAACATCTCTTGACATTTTCACATTGTAAAACTCCATAGGCAAGTTTATAGTTTTATGTATGTAAATCCTTCTTTATATCCAGTGTCATGTTAAAGGAGTGTTTTATTAAGAGCAGTATAGTAAAAAGTGCTTTCTATTGCAGAGACGTTGTCCTTTGGCCAGCAGGGTAATTTTTGAAAGACAATTAAGTTCCCATTTCAACAAAGTACTTAAACATGTGTTTAAGTGCTCAGCTGAATCAGGACCTAAAGTACAGCATATCTTGATTATATAAGGTGCACATTTTAACAATAAGTTTCATGTATGGAAAAAGTTATTGATTTAAGATAAAACTGACCTTAATTTCCAAACTCATTCAAGTATTTATGAAGGTTTCAGGTGTAAACAATTTTTATTTTAATACTTAAAACTTTGTGATTGTAAATATGGCTGTACCTTGCGTTTCCTCTTACTCTTCCTCCCTGAAGTACCGACGTGATATTCTGTAGCAGACACTCTGTCACTGAACAGATTAATAGAGTCTAGGAGAACAAAATCAGGCATCTTCTGAACTCTGATCCAACATTTATGAGTGAATGAGAGCATGGGAAAACTGCATACTTAACTTCTAATCTTTCACACGTAAAGAGACTTGAGTACCTTGAGTTCAGTGGGACTAGTTACATGAGTAAAGTGACTCTCACATATGTTTGCAGGTTTGGGCCCGTAATGTGGGACACCTGGGAACAAGGTTTGCTAAAAAGAGTTTAGCTCAGAAAGAAACTGTTCTAGGGCTTGTCTACACTTACTGGGGGATCAATGCGCGGCGATCGATGCATTAGCGGTTGATTTAGCGGGTCTAGTGAAGACCCACTAAATCAACCGCAGGTTGCTCTCCCGTCGACTCCTGTACTCCACTGGATCAAGAAGAGTAAGGGGAGTAGATGGGAGAGCGTCTCCCATGGACCCCGCGGTAAGTAGAGCTAAGCTACGTCAACTTGAGTTATGCTATTCACTTAACTCAAATTGCGTAGCTTATATTGACTTTTCCCTCTAGTGTAGACAAGACCTTAGAAACCAATCATGCTGGCCGTAGCTTTCCTTCTGCCAAGTCTCTTAATGCATTTGTGTGTAGTAGCAAAACTAGTGTATCTTAAGGAAACCATTTGGGGTCCATTTTATTAATGGAATTTCATTGGTCAAATTTTATACTAGCAGGCTCTGGTTACCCTGTTCAATTCTATTCTGTTCTAAAATGATTTAATACAGTATTAACATATTTATAATGTTTCTTTTAACATTTTTTACAACTAGGAGCCTTTATAAATTGCAGGTGGGTTTATTGTTTATATACATTTACAGAATTTGTTTTCAAATTATCTTCTGTACTTTGAAGTGTGTTCTCATAATTAAGCCAAATCTTGCAGAACAGTGAAAAGCTGGCTAGTGCCAGAATGCTCAAGGCTAAACCTATAGGTGTCCAGTCTTCTCTGCCTGGAAGATTGTTTAACGAGATGTCCCTTCAAATACCCTTCAAAATTGTTGTTGTTCTATGCAAAGTAGATCCTGTTATGCTCGTGGTGCATGGAGAGGTCTGAGTCTGTCAGCCAAGACCTTTAATTGTCCGAGCTGTGGCATAACCAGAGCTAGCAAGTTATCAATGTATCTGCCTCTCTTTGGGGAAGACTGCTCCATTAATTTTGCAGAATTATATATAAATAGGTTATGTTTTAGGTGACATGATGAACAGGATTTATCTTGGGTAGAATTTCTTCCTGCTTCTCATTTTTCATTGAGATGAGTAACAAGATGGAACAATTAATGCTTTTATTTATTTTTTTAAAAAAGGTGGTGGGGCAGAGTATCAATCCTAGTCTTTATTTTACTGCATATTGTTTAATTACAGATCAGATTCATACAGGACATTGGGAGGGGAAAAGGGAAACTGACAGATTAAGAAAAAAAGATTGAGAACAAAACTTGGTTGGAAAGATTTCTAGAATGTTCATTTTTTTTCTTAACTCTGGATAGGTGGGTTTGCTCTGGAGTGGTTCTGTTCTTTCATTTCAAATAGGTTCCAGTTTGTGGTGATGAATACTCCTCAATTCATATTGTCCTGAAGGATTCAGTTTTATGCAAAATCCAGTGAAGAAATGGTAAAATGGTATGGTCTGAGATATAAGCAGTACTCTGATATCTAGATCTATGTCACCTTTTCATCCAATAACAATTCTGTCTCAGTACTGTACAGTCGCCTAAGATTGCAGCATGGATGGGAGAAATGGATAAAGCTCAAGCTGCCACCACGTACAAATGTCCCTAAAACATACCCAAGTCATTTGATATAGGCATAACAATAAAGTAATTTACACTATTTTTAATTTGGCATCATTCACAACTCTGTAGCATCTTATCTAGTCTAGTTTTGAATAAGAATATCAAGATCTCCTAGTGCTGGAAGCGAAAATGGAAAAAGAATTGGTTCACCAGATTTTTTTTTTTAAGTGAGAGAGCAACATATTTGACTAAAATTCAGTTAATTTCCTGCAGTTATTTCATGTAAACAACACTAAAGCGCGTGTGCGTGTGCACATCTGCAAGGAGTTAATTCCATTTGTCAGATACTTACTTTCATATGAATATGTGGTCTGTAAACTAGTTCAACCATGATAATTTATTTAATGAAACTTAAGTATAAGTTCTAGACCAAACAAAATCTGTTCAAACCATATGGTTGGAAATCCGCTTTTCCCACACCTCTTATTTATGAACATGTGGATGGGCCATTACAAGGCTGCTGACAGGGCCTTTTTAAACATATGTTGACAATATTGCCTCTTCTGTGACCTGATTTCATCAGTCTTCCAAGTCTGGTATGTAGTCAATCATAGGAGCACATTCACTCAACTCTTAGGTGATTAAGATTCCTTTTACCACTAAGTTCAACATAATTGAATCCATAGAAACATATCTCCTTGGCACTGTCAGTATGCATTCCTTGGCAGATGAATTCATCACCAACATTTCTCTTATTTTTACCAATCTCTTTAGCTCTGAGGGACCCACAATTTTTCACTCCCATGCAGTCGGCCAGGGTTCCTGCCATAAACACTCCAACACCTTCACAAAGTGTTGGTTCAGTGTGTTGTAGTTTGATCAGTGCCCTCTATTATATCCCATCCATGCTTAAACTCAGAGGGAGAGCAGCTCCATTGCCTCTGCTTCAAGGAGATGGAGGACTCAACATCCTCTCGATTTCCTTGTTTTAATATGTACTACTCTCTTACAGCATCCTCTCCACCTTGGCTGGTGAGGTGAGCAAGACCTGGTGACTGGCTGAGTTGCTTCTGGGGCCCTCTGCCAGCTGTAAACAGAGCAGTAGCAGCACCTGAGAAGAGTAGGTGACCCAGCTGGAAGTTCGCATCTTTCACCTCCTCTGAAGGAAGCTCTGTCCCACATCCTTCCTCTGGCTCCTTATCCTCCCAAAGGAAGGTGGAAGAGGGAAAGCTTGCCATCAGCTCCCTTTCAGAGGGAAGAAAGACAGATGCACAAATCGATACTTTGCTTAAAACTCTACTTTATGTTTTAAAATGTCTTAAAACTTCTCAGAATGTAGGATGTTGCATCAGGGTTTCTCAGATGCTCTGAGCTAAGGCCTCTTTCTGCACCTCAGACCAGCTATATTTATTTCTGTGTCAGTACAGATTCTCCTTCTGATCAAGTATAAATGTGAGAGACAAGGTGTGTGAGGTAATATCTTTTATTGGACCAACTTCTGTTGGTGAGAGAGAGAGAGAGAGAGAGAGGTTTTGAGCCACACAAAGCTCTTAAAGCTTGTCTCGCTCACCAACAGAGCTGGTACAATAAAAGATATTACCTCACACACCTTGTCTCTCGCATATCCTGGGACCAACACGGCTACAAGTACACTGCATACAGGTATAAATATGTCTTTTTAGAGGAATTGGGGACCGTCTCCACAGCAGTAAATGCTTCACACAGGCTTTTGCTTGTCTGGCAATGGGCCTGCTACTGGGGACATAAACTACTTTCAGATCTATTTCATCTCTTGTCCCCATTCTCTTCCTCTTACTATGTCTTGTCACCACAAATGATGCTGTTAAGATGTGATGACAGCCAACAAAATTGGTGAACTACCACTTCTACGCTAATCTATTTTAAAAACAAAGAACACCCAAATATAGAGGGCTGTGTTTTACAGGCCATTCGAGTTCTTCATCAGGTAGTCTTGGAGGAGACATACAGAGAAGTGTTTAACATTTAAGACAGTCATGCTTTTTTGTACTATTTTAATTGGGCTCAGGTTGGACCCAAGGAAGATTGCAGAGCAGGCAGATCAAGTTTAGTGGTGATGACGTTCAAATGAGCTTCTGAAACCTAATTTTATTTTTCATGATGTCTTTGTGTCTAATATTGTGTGTGTACATACAAGCACACACCCATTAGTCTTTTCTGTCATCACATGTATTAGAATTGGAAGCTCCCAACCCATCTCCTGAAATGTTTGAATACCTAGACCATTCAAATTGGTGAAGTCCAGTTATTTGTCCTCCCCACATTACACCTGTGTCTTATCTTACTGTAAGTAGTGAATTTTTATGAAAATCTGTTATGGAATTGCTATTAGGGATCAGCAATTCTTCCTCCTTTTAAAAGACCTGGTGCCAAATGAATGTCCATAGGGTATGATGTGGCTTATCTTGATGTCTGTATAACATAGCTAGAATAGAGAGGCTCTGTTGCAATAGTGCAGGGCTTCTTTGACTGCAATGAAAATGTTTATATACATATATACACACACACACACATCTTTCTTTGTTTATGCTATTACATAATTCTCTTCCATTCTTGCTCTCTTATAAAGGTGGTTTATTCTAAAAGCCTTCATTTATAGCAGAGGAAAAATATCTTTTGAATATGCTAAACCAGAGAAGGGACATCAAAGATGACTTTGGCCACCACAAGTAGTTCTGAATTGATCAGATTAGGATCTGTTGAACCCACTAGACATCTAAGACTCCAAGATTCTGGGTCTAGATTTCCTCATAGGTGTGTAGGGTAGTAGAAATATATATGGACACAACTATCCACCTCAGTCTGTGTGCCCTTGTCCATTGCTGTTTGACACCAGTGTACCATTTGAAATTTCATGGCTTCAGCTATCATAAATAATTCATAAAGTTGTCTGGGCTATTGCCAACAATAATCAGATTTTTCATGAATGAAGAAAGATAGAGTTCTGTGATACAGTCACACGAGGGTTTCTTAGCACTAAATTCATCAAATTTTGCTTTGCTTTGCTTTGCTTTCAAGTCTTCCCCAATTTCATTTATACTGGCTTCCTATACCTGTGTAAAAATCATACTCTTACATTTAGTGATTGTGCCTAAGCCAGTCATTATTCCCTTTAATCTCTAACATCCTGGACCCTTTGTCTTCTCACAATCTTCCTAGCTTCCTGTGACTAGCTGTGTAATTTGTTACTCTGTTACCATTTACAAAAATCATGCTTGACTCTGTTGTACTCCCAGATGTTTGGAACTCCCATTTCTCTTTGCTTCCCTGACTTTCCTCATCATTTCAGACCCTATCTTAAAATGTTCTTTTCCCTTTCTTAATACTGTTGCTTCAAATGATTTGACATTTAATCTCTTCATCTCTTGAAAAATGAATATTTTGTTTACTGTCGATCACTGTTTGTGGACTCCATTTTTTGGTGTATTTATTGCTGAGTCTTCCTGTTACTCTTCCTCCTGTGCATTTGAGTAAAGTCTATTAAATCTAGAGAGAGACTTTTTTGAAATATTGTCCCTATCCATGAATCAACTGCTTGCAAATGGTAACAAAATTAGTCTGAAAGTGCTCATTCTCCAGGCTGTCTGCCCTGTATTCTTTTGGGAGTTCCCCAGCTGCTGGTTTTTATCATGTTCAGGAAGTAGCGCCCAGACCAACACCTGGCTCCATTTCCAGGGTTGTCTGTTGCTCTCTGCAACACTTGTTTCCTTAAAAGGGATGTGTCATGGAACAGGGCTGGCCGTTCCAGGCTTTATGCCCCATTACAGTTTAAAGTGAACAGGCCATCCCATTACAATACATCTTTAAACAAATATTATCTGATTACTTACCAGACTCTTCCCACCACATCCTGAGTTTTGGAGTTTGCTCTAAGTTGGTCAGATGGTCTGTTGCAGCAACAGCTGAAACCACTGTCTTTCTGATTGCCATTTGTTCTTGCTTCCTCACCTTTTCATTCTGTGTGGAAACAGAAGGCCCAATCTTTCTTTCTGCATGTTGTACAGAACCTGTAAATATTCTTTAGTGTCAAAGCACGCATACTATATGGAATTATATTTAGCACAGCATCTCTGTTTGTGAATTAGGAACGGAACACACAAGCTCTGTGTTCCTTAAAAAGAAAGACAGATTGAGCCAAGTTCTGTGGAGCTGAATTGTGCAAAATGCCCACTGACTTCAGTGGGAGTTTTACTCAATTCAGAGCTGTAGAATTCGGCCCAAGAGAAAAGTTAAAGCAGTTTGCAGATAAATTGGTTCATTTCTATGTTCTGTGTTTGGTGCTAAGATGATCTCGTCCTTATGTAAATGACTAAGATGTAATAATTAGTAAACCTAATTCTTAGAGTCAGAAGTAAAATTAACCATATACCATGACTATGTAAGCAGTCTATTTAAACTTTAAAAATAGCTTTGCCTTGATATTTTGTTCCAGACAACTTTCCAGTTGCCATTAGTGCTGTATCTGGTTGGTTATTTGTACTGCAGGGAGAATAGATCTCCAGGCTTTTACAGTGGGAAATGAGATATTTTTGTCATTTTTATGATACCACTGTCATTTCTGGTTCTCTCTATATGCACCATGAGTACATCAGAAGAAACATAGAAAAGGCTTAAAACATGTAATTTCTGAAGTGGTGTTCATAGTGGGTAAGGAATGAGCAAAAAAGCACTTTCCACTTTTTAAACATAGTCTTGAAATATGTGATCATTATTATTTTTAAAAAGATAGTTGATAGTCTTTTGTTGGTGGTGTTTTGTACTAAACCTGAAGTTACAGAATTTTTAGAAATAGGTCTGCATGCTACTCACCACAAAATCTGCATATATTTCAGGGTATTTTGACAGTTTCGCACATAACACCTGTACTTAAGAAGCTTCACTGCTATCGGTAAAGTATAGAATTAATTGATTCTCCTGCTCATGTGTAAGGCATTGCATGGTCTTGCCTTGCCTTACTTGGAAACCTTTAGTTCTTCACATGTCAGGGCACTCCTTGCATTTTAGTTCATCAGGCCTTCCATCTGTTGTCTGTGTGCAAACAGGTCCTTCATCTTCTGGTCATTACTTACTCTTACTTGTCACTTATTAATTCCTTTCCATCTCATATGAAGGCTGCTATTGCATTTACTAAACTCTGAATTCACTTAAAACTCTCCCTTGCTTATATGTATCTGCAGTTCTTTTTCCAGCTCTGTGAGATTCATGCATGAAAGATGCCTTATAACTGAATGAAAATTTCTTTTACATAGTTGGGTTGATAGCAGTAGTGTTTTATGCTGCCACAAAGGAGATCTTGGGTTTAATTCTTGGATTCAGTCTTTGTCCCTGAACGAACTGACAAGGCTTGGGAGTCTTGTAGAGCTAGTGTGCTCAATCCAGGCTGAGGGAAAGACTTAATTCAAATTAAGAGTAGTCCCTTTCAGATGGTTAAGTGTTATGTGGATAATTCTCCTCCAGTCCCACCTCAGCCAGAAGAATTGCAGCTGAGATGCAGGTTTCAAAGGATGTGGTAAAGCTGAGGGGGAAATTTATTGTGAAATTTTTATATATGGCACAAAAATGATCCAGGGAATGGAAGGAAAACTATTGGTGATGAATGGACTTCACAGGGTTCAGTAGTTTAGATAAATTCTAAGGAATGTGAATGTTTGTCTGAAATTACTCAGAATTATCTGTTTCACAAAACTGGATTCTGAACATCCTCCCTCACTGTAATCTGGCATTTCTGTTTCTGCTTGCAGGGAATGCCCAGAAGTAGGGAAATTTAAAAAAAAAAAAAATTAAATTAAAAAAAAAATAAAAGGAGGGTAATTACCTGAACTTTTTGTCAAATGTATTCTAAAAAACAGTTGCTGTGGGTACAATAACTTTGTGCTAAACTGAAATGTTTCTGATTTAGTTCATCTACCCATAAAATTATTCTGTCAGATTTGGCTTTTGGATCTCTTTATTAGTCATCTAAAAACAATCGGTATTTCCGGCTTGTCCTTCTAAAAGGAAAGAAAATAACAGGACAGTAGTGCTAGACTTTTTCTCTTTTTTTCATCTGTGGGGTGTCAGCATTGATTTCCAGATCAGTGACTACCACGAGGCAGGACTTTTTCTCAGGCAAATCCTCTTTGTTTTACTGCCTTGCAGGTGCTCTGCCCCTTTCCTGCATCACAGCTCTGCCCTCTGCTTGAAAGGACTCCCTTCTAAACCCATCAATATTTCTTTTTGGTTGGCTGGCAGGTGACTAGAGAGCAATACAAAGCCCCCTTGCTTGGGGCTAAATCACCTGGTGAACAAGTCTTGCATGTACCACTTTCATTTATTTCCCCCAAAAATGTCTTGAGACCATAAATTAAATGCTGAAGTGATGAAGCAGAACTACTTCAACATGTTTTTCTTTTAATTTCTACAACAGGTATATTTCAAAATTCAGCCAGTCTTTTAGGTAGAAATCAACCCAAATCAAAGCATCTACCAACATTGGAAAAGGTCTGACCTACAGGGCCAGAGCCTGCAGTTGAGAGTCATTTACAGTTTTAGCCCTTTCATAAAGTCTCCATGAAGTGTGTCTAATGATAAGTTATTGAATGCCTCTGTTTTCTTGAAATTCTGCCTCAAATGGGGATATTGTTGCCTCTGTGCCAAGCCATAGCAGATGTCTGGGCCTTGCGGTTGGTTTCCCTTTGGAAGAGAAATCAGTGATGGGAAGTCCGGGTATATTTTTAGTACAACTTGTTATGCCAGTTCATGAACAGAGGTGGTCACAAACGGCATGCAAGCAAATGAATCTTTAAAAAATCTGAATCCCCAAAATAATGCCCAGTTTTACATAGGCAGCTGTTCTTCAGGGATGGACTCTAGTTAGATTAATGCAGAGAGGAAGCTCTCCTACTTGCAGTAGCTCCCCCTGAAATAATGCACATCACAGAACTAACAGTACAGTGTTTCTTTTGAGTGTAGTCCTGCACTGGAAGCAGGTAGCAAGCTAAAAATGCAGCGTAGAAGTGGCAGCACAAACAACAGGAGGGGCTAGGTGCCCTGAGTGTGTGCCAGTCTGAGACTCTAGGTACCTACTTGAGATGGCTAACTCTTACACTGCTGCGGCCACACTCTATTTTTATCACACTAGCTGAATGAGGGCTAGCACATGTATGTCTCCCTGAACTGGAAATCACACTCCCAGCTTGAACTGTAGATCTACCCTAAGACTGAACGTGGCTTGCATGCTGAGAACAACTTGTAAGACTGTGTAACAGCACCATCTGGCACCATAACAAGCTGCAGGACCTGTTTGAGTGTAGAAGGAAAAACTTCTTTATATTCTAGAACAGGGGTAGGCAACCTATGGCACGCGTGCTGAAGGCAGCACGTGAGCTGATTTTCAGTGGCGCTTTCACTGCGCGAGTCCTGGCCACCGGTCCGGGGGGCTCTGCATTTTAATTTAATTTTAAATGAAGCTTCTAAAACATTTTTAAAACCTTATTTACTTTACATACAATAGTTTAGTTATATATTATAGTCTTACAGAAAAAGACCTTCTAAAAATGTTAAAATGTATTACTGGCACGTGAAATCTTAAATTAGAGTGAATAAATGAAGACTCGGCACACCACTTCTGAAAGGTTGCCGACCCCTGTTCTAGAAAGAGCAAATTGTTCTCCAGAAATAATACTGTGCTTGTTCACTAAGCACACTGATATAATAACCACGTAAATTAGTGGATTTTTTTATTTTAAATGTTGAGTAAGTATATTCTTTGTCCATAGCAACATCTTGTGTGTCCATGATTGTGGTTAGGGTCAGAAAGACGTGCTAAGACATGCCCATTTTGCTCTTAAAAATTATTTTTCTCATTTCATAGCCAGTATTTGAAAAGCTCCTATCCAGAGCTCTAGTTGCCTCTGACACAATTAAAAGTACAGTAATTTAAACAAATAAAGCAGCAGCACTCACTAAAAACCAGAAAATCAAACCTAAACAGCAGCTTGTCTAATACATGGATAGTTCTTAGCATGCCCCTCTTTCCTCCCTTCTCCCCCCCACCCAAACGTCTGGGGAAGTAGATGGGCCTTTCAACATGCCCTGATGATCAAAAATTGGGATATTTCAGACTGAGGGGATTGGAGAAGAAGAGAGAATTTTAATGTGTTGCCTCATGTAGCATGCCTTGCAGTCATCCAGTGAAGAGGTGACATGTATGTGGGTAATGGTAGCTAGATCTCAATCTGAAAGAATGTTCATAATTACCATCTATCAAATTTTTCAGATTGATGTTCCATTCTCTCCTGTCCAACAGCCTGAGTGGGGGAAAATAAGCTGTTTTGCCTCTTTTGGAGGTGCAAAATCCTTCCTTCAACCATAGTATGTCAGTTATTTTGCAATTATTAGTGCCACCCATAGCCAGTGTGGATAGTTTGGGCTAATATTTAATGTGGTTGAGACATTCCAAACCATAAGGCAAATGAGGATTTCAGATCCATATTTAATATAGTTTTGGTTTTTATTAATAATTTATCTCTAACTTTTGATACAGCCACAGCACCAGAAAATAAGGATTTCATCTTTGAGTCAATGACATCACTTAACTTTGTATCCTGTGGTTTTTGCCACTGAATCTCAGTATATGTAATAAGTGTAATTATACACCATCATTAGTAGTTGACAAAATCTGTATACTTCTTACCTTACTTTGAAGAATGCTCCATAATAGAAGATTTAAACTAGCCTTTAATGCTAGAACCAGTAGAAATACTTCTATTGATTATTTTTAAATTAAAGTGGAAAGATTTTTCCCCTTATTTGTCTTAAATAAAATTTCACCTATAATGTTTAAAATCCACACACTGCGGCATCAATAGAAAGTAGAATAAAACTTGATTGTAAATAAAAGTGGAACTAACTACTCCTTTTTCTTTGTCCAAGCTGAGAGTGATGCCAAAGTACACCCAAACCACATAAAATCTAACTTCTCTTTGGAAATTTGTTTTTTTTCCATTTTAATTGTCTCAGGTGGTTTTAATAACTTTGGTAAGGATTTTAATGTTTGCGGGTGTTAATGCATGGCTTTCAATCAGTTTCCCTTTTAATGAACAAAAATTAAGCTGTCTGTTGTACTTCAGTGGATAAATAAAGGAGTAAATTTGTGTAGCCCCTATGTTACAAGAAAAGATACCCAGTTAAAATAAGTGCCCAAACAATGTTCTGCTTGTGTTGACAATTCCTCTTTCCTGCATTTTACCCCCACATATCTATTTTGGTGATCGAAATCCTCCCAGCCTTACTCACTGACTTCAGTGAAGCTGCTTGCATATGAGTATGGTAAGCAAGATTTGTCTGTCTACTTGGGAGCCAGCACACCTGGGTCCTATTCCCAGCTCTACCACCTGTGGCGTGAGCTACTCTCTTGTGCCTCTGTTTCTGTTCCCGTCCTTTATCTTGTCTGTTTAGCTTTTAAGCTCTTTATAACAAGGACTGGTTCTTACTATGTGTTTGTACAGCACCAAGCAAAACAGGGACCCAATCTTGGTGATGCTAGCCCATAAGGCAATATAAAGAATAAATCTATAACATATGTATTTTCCTTCATGCTCTTTTTTTCACTCCACTAGGAATACAACAGAAAATGTTAGATCCCATAATTCCCAACAAACCTAGTATCATACTGATATAGCTGGAGAATCCAACTTCCCCCACAACTCAACATTATGCTTGTACTACTTGGATGGTTCATCCAGCTATATATTAAGTTTTTAAATGGTAACTTCTAGGGCTGTCAAGTGACTTAAAAAGATTAATCGCGCGATTAATAATAGCATACAATTTATTTAAATATTTTTGTGTTTTCTACATTTTCAAATATATTGATTTCAACTACAACACAGAATACTAAGTGTACAGTGCTCACTTTATATTATTATTTTTATTACAATATTTGCACTATAAAAAAGAAACAAAAGAAATATTTTTCAATTCACTTAATAAAAGTACTGTAGTGCAATCTCTTTATCATGAAAGTTGAACTTACAAATGTAGATTTATTACTAAAAATAACTACACTCAAAAACAAAACAATGTAAAACTGTAGAGCCTACAAGTCCACTCAGTCCTACTTCTTGGTCAGTCAATCACTCAGACAAACAAGTTTGTTTACATTTGCAGGAAATAATGCTGCCCACTTCTTGTTTACAATATCACCTGAAAGTGAGAACAGGCATTCTCATGGCACTGTTGTAGCCAGCGTTGCAAGATATTTACGTGTCAGATGCGCTAAAGATTCATATGTCTCTTCATGTTTCAACCACCATTCCAGGGGACATGCATCCATGCTGATGACGGGTTCTGCTCAATAGCAATCCAAAGCAATGCGGACAAACGCATGTTCGTTTTCATCATCTGAGTCAGATTCCACCGGCAAAAGGTTGATTTTCTCTTTTGGTGGTTTGGATTCTATAGTTTCCACATCGGAGTGTTGCTCTTTCAAGACTTCTGGAAGCATGCTCCACACCTCGTCCCTCTCAGATTTTGGAAGGCACTTCAGATCCTTAAACCTTGGGTCGAATGCTGTAGCTATCTTTAGAAATATATTAAATTCTTTGTGTTTTGTCAAATCTGCAGTGAAAGTGTTTTTTTAAAATGAACAACATGTGCTGGATCATCATCCAAGACTGCTATAACATGAAAAATATGTCCGAATATGAGTAAAATCGAGTAGGAGACATATAGTTCTCCCCCAAGGAGTTCAGTCATAAATTTAATTAATGCATTATTTTTTTAACG
This sequence comes from Malaclemys terrapin pileata, assembly GCF_027887155.1. Taxonomy (NCBI): domain Eukaryota; kingdom Metazoa; phylum Chordata; order Testudines; family Emydidae; genus Malaclemys; species Malaclemys terrapin. Next base: position 79,272,370 of record NC_071511.1, on the reverse strand, counting down.
AGCATTATCAGCATGGAAGCATATCCACTGGAATGGTGGCCGAAGCATGAAGGGGCATACGAATGTTTAGCATAACTGGCACATAAATGCCTTGCAATGCCGGCTACAAATATGCCATGTGAACAACTCTTCTCACTTTCAGGTGACACTGTAAATAAGAAGAGGGCAGCATTATCTCCCGTAAATGTAAACAAACATATTTGTCTTAGCAATTGGCTGAACAAGAAGTAGGACTGAGTGGACTTGTAGGCTCTAAAGTTTTACATTGTTTTGTTTTTGAGTGCAGTTATGTAACAAAAAAAATCTACATTTGTGAGTTGCACTTACACAATAAAGAGATTGAACTACAGTACTTGTATGAGGTGAATTGAAAAATACTATTTCTTTTATCATTTTTACAGTGCAAATATTTGTAATCAAAAACAATAATATAAAGTGAGCACTGTCAACTTTGGATACTGTGTTGTAATTGAAATCAATATATTTGAAAATGTAGAAAAACATCCAAAATATTAATAAATTTCAATTGCTATTCTGTTGTTTAACAGTGAGATTAAAACTGTGATTAATTGTGATTCATATTCTTTAGTTAATGGCATGAGTTAACTGCGATTACTTGACAGCCCGAGTAACCTCTGATCATCAAGCCGAGACTGACTTTAAGTTCTGTCTTGTTTCACTATAAAATGTGTTCGATGTTTAGTTACAGTTAGCGTGAATTCAGCTGTCAAATATTCACACAGTAAGATACTCACACTTTTCTTTCTGGCAACACTAATGAAATTGAATTTAAACAGTAGTAGCAGAGATTGAGCCAGGTACTTCATGAGTACACACTACATAGTTTTCCCCCTTCCTCTCACTTTGTCAATGTTCCTCAGCCCCCATCACTTCACCTTACATTTTTTTTATTGTCAACTGCCAAACTGTGTGATGGTTTTGTGACCTGGACAAATGTCCACTAGGGTCTGGGTTGGCTCTATCAAACTTATTGCACTTGAGACCATCTGAATTTGGAGCAAGCGCCCAAAAGCATATGGAAAGTTAGTGTATATGCCACCTACCCCTTTTTGTTTAACTGATAATTTAAAAAAAAATTTAAAGTGCCTTTTCTCTAGATATTATGGATGTGCTGTAGTTTATATAAGGTCTAAATTCAGAGCAAGAGCACTTCTCTTGTATTAAATGTAAGCTCTCAGCAGTATCTGCATTGCATGTGGCTATTTTTAGAAACTGTAAGTCTTGCTAGATATGTGTCCTCAATGAAATGTAGAAAGCAGCAGTACTGAACAGTTTCATTAATGATTTAAAAGGCCAATGTTGAGATTCACAGGTCTTACTTTATCTATTCATTACACAAACTGCATACACAATAAATTTGTGCTAAATTAAAGCTTAATAGAAATGAGGTGGGCAGCTTATTGCTGAGTTTAGCTGCTGACTATTCTGTTGATGACTCTTTAGGGATAACTCTTGTTTAAAAAAAAAAAAAAACAAATCCCCTTTCTTTCAATTCTTCTTAAAGCTACTAGTCAGCACTTTCCTTTTCCTAACAGGGGTATGCAATTTATATTACATTCATGATGCTTCAAGCATCTATCAGCTGAGGGACCAAGAGCTGGGAGCCAGTTTCTAATAGCAGTCTCTCAAATAACGAACAATGATTTAGGCCCAATTCAAGAAAACCCTTAAGCGCATGCTTAAAATTTTGCTTTACGTGTTTTCCTGAGTTGGTCCCCTAGTTTTTGACAGAAGAATGGTACGTGAAACAAAACAGTTGTATAGAATTGTTTGCTACAAAAAATTATCTTGATCCTTACAATTGCGTATGCACGGACCCATACACACACAGTGTGACAATCTCTTATGATAAAACATTTTTTCCTAATAGCTACAAATGTCAGTGATTTTTTTTTCAGAATCTCATTTTAGTTGTTAATTGTTTACCTACACTGTTTTTTGTTTGTTTTGTTTTTTTTACCTGTTCCATTATATTGTTTTTTGGGGTGAGAGGTGTTTTGTCCATATTAAAGAAATGGTCAGTGCTGGAAATTCTTTGTCAATTACAATTTTGAAGACTTTATTAAAGATCTTGGAGGTACTGTCTTGCAGTCACTCCATACAACAAATATTTCATCATTCTATAGAGGTGTATGATAAATGTATTTCTTCATTACAGTTTCAGGAATGTGACCTGTGTGCTCATTTGGCTATCCTGAAGCCTTTCACATTTTTACTCAACTGCTAGGTGACGCGTTGGGGTTCAGCCCAGACCAGTGAGGGGCTGTGCCCTGTAGCCCTGATGTCTCTATGCTGTGCAGCTTTGTTTTAGAGCTTGACACCAGCAGCATGCTCTCACAGCATGATTTAACAGATTAGAGTCTTTTGTTCAAAGTGTTTTTCACCAAGTCTCTTTTCCAACATGGCTGATCAGACTCACTGGCCTGGGCCTTTCACAAAGCTCAAAGTGCTTGGTTCCTTTGTCTCTTTAGGTAAAGGATGCCAAAATGGCTTTTTCTTCTCTCTGCTTATATCTGCCAAAGTTTGCTGATCCTGCTTCAAGAGGCAGGAAGGCTTTCTGGGGATGCAGTCTCCATCGCCCAATCAAGATTTTTAAGCCACTTGCTCTCCTGGTGGCTTTGTTTACCTTGCATGTAAATGTGCTTTTCTTTGTTTTGGGTCATACCTTGCTTAATTTACACTGGAGACATATTCAAGCAGGTGGAGCAACATTCCTTTGTCTGGAACAAGCATGGCTTAGGCACTAGTTGCCAAATACATGTTAAGAACGTATTTCCAGCACATATCTGTGAAGTCTTTTGTGAAGTTTGGCTTACCATACATACATCACTCAAGAAAATTAATGATCAGTGAGTTATTAGTTTTCTAGTGATATATTACATGCCAGCTTTTGGGTATATATCATGACCACAGTATGCCAACTGGCACTGGGATGCTCTTAGGGTGACAATGACCTGATAATATGAAATTTTGGTGTCAGTGACCAGAAATGTTTTTGCAGGTGATGACAGTCCCGCAGAGTCAAAATAGAGAATAGCAAACTCTAGCTACTGTAAATTTCTACAGAATAGACCAACACTCTGCTTGTATACAACTTACATGGAATCTGGAATGAAGAAGCTTTCCATATCTGATATGTTGTGTTCACATGCTGTTGTGTTGGACTGTGTAGCTTTTATAAAGCTTCTGATGAATAAGATGTATTCTAATATCAGGGATTTAGTGTGTTTTTGAAAGTGTGGTTGAGCAGTGTCGGTGAGGATTAATGAAAATACATGAAGCTGCAATGGAAAGATGAATTTTGATTACGTGTGTGTGTGTGTGTGTGTATGTGTGTGTGTGTGTGTGTGTATATATATATATATATATATATATATGTAATATATATATTTTCTTCTCTTGATTTCATTTTAGGTCTGATGTAGTTGTTCTGTGTTTTTCAATTGCTAATCCTAATTCCTTGAATCATGTGAAAACAATGTGGTATCAAGAAATCAAGCACTTTTGTCCTCGCACACCTGTTGTTTTGGTTGGCTGCCAACTGGATCTTCGTTACGCTGATCTTGAAGCTGTTAATCGAGCCAGACGGCCTTTAGCAAGGTAAAGTTTAAAAAAAATTAACCTTTTAAAAGGTTCTGGGTTTTAATCAAATATACTATTTTTCTGAAAAAAAATTATATTATCACCCAGTATTGTCTGTTTGCCTTAGTTTCCCATCTTATAACATGAGGATAAATAACACTGTTTCACATCCTGTCTGTTCTCTTGTCTATTCATACTATAAGCTCTTAATTAGTGAAATGCTGTTTGACAATGCATTTTCTACAGTGCCTAATACAATAGGGTCTGATATTGGTTGAGCCATCTGGGTATTACAGTAATATTTAAATAGTGAGCAGCAGAGATCTTACATTATGGCATGATGCATATGTGTTTTGCCACTGGAATTTATGTATTATTCCTGCCAATTGCCACTTTAGCCAGACACACCATAACTTTGGCATTTGGGGGTCAGTCTGGTTTTTGAAAATGTAACTCTAGAGCACGGCACAGAGTAAAGTGGGTATATATTTTACATAGAAAAAAAACACATTAAAAGAAAGACATTTATATTGCGAAGTCAAGCATGCAAAAGTTAGGAACATACATATCTACTGTTGCCCTTACTACTTTAATTCTCTCCCTTTTGTGCATCCAATCTGTGCATTGAATTTTTTTCGGGACCTGTAGAAAAAATACTATATGATCATGTTACTTAAAGCGTGTCCCATAATGCATGGGGGTCTGAATTAAGGTTTCATGAGCACCTGTAAATCCTGGCATTCCCTAACTTTCAAATGCTTGACTGTCCAATCTAAACAATATCCTCTCCATATCTGTAATATTATTTCCTAATATTTTGGTTTTTTAAAAGGATTTAAAAAAAAAAAAGTATAACAGCCCTCCATCACCAGTGCATCTTCAACAGGATTTGAACCCTGAACCTTTAGCACAGACTTTTACTGCTTGAATTATGGGACTAACTAACTACATTAGCTGGCAACAGGAGAAGGCTCTTATCCCAAGAGGGAATGACCCACTTGGTCATTTGAGTGGTCCAACTCACTCCTGCCCCATGTGTCCACACGGGAATGGGAGTAACCTGTTAGTATTGTATGCTGAGTCTAGGGAAAGGGGATGTGGCCAGGCCTAGCAGACCCAAGCCCAACTTTCTTCTCTTTTTCCCTCCCCACCTTTCCTGTAGCTGCTCTGCCAGTTCTCAGCCAATCAGTGTATATGCTGATACTGCTGTTTTTGGCAGTGTCATGCGCCTGGCTCTTCAGAATGTCCACGTTCAGCTATTATTTTAGCAGGCTGCCAGCTTTTTTAATTTGGATAAGTGTGAATGGGATTTGAAGGCTTGCTTCATATTGTGAAATAATGCCTATCGATATTTAAGTAATAGGGTTATATTACAAAGTATCTACCAAATATAAACTTTCTTACCAGATTATCTATTAGGTAATATTTTTGAAGTGTCTAGTACAATGGTTGCAGATTTTCAAGGGTCTTCATGAGCCATGCCAGCTACCATTTTTATTTTTATGACCTGAACAATGTGGATAATACATGTTCTTCTTTGTGTCCTAGATTTTCTGGAATGTGGTTAATGACAGCCCTGCTTTCTGTGTGAATTTTTGGTTTTTTTGTTGTTTTTGTTTTAATTGTATTTTATTTCAATCCTAGGCCTATAAAAAGGGGAGATATTTTACCACCAGAAAGAGGCAGAGAGGTTGCCAAGGAGCTTGGGATACCATATTATGAAACTAGTGTATTTGACCAGTTTGGAATTAAGGATGTTTTTGATAATGCAATCAGAGCTGCACTAATATCCAGGAGACACCTGCAGTTCTGGAAATCACATTTAAAGAAGGTCCAAAAACCTTTACTTCAGGCTCCATTCCTACCTCCAAAGGCACCTCCTCCAGTTATTAAAATCCCAGAGTGTCCTGTAACCAGTATGAATGAGGCTGGATATTTGTTAGACAATCCATTGTGTGCAGATGTTATGTTTGTTCTTCAGGAGCAGAATCACATTTTTGCTCACAAGATTTACCTAGCTACCTCCTCTTCAAAGTTTTATGACCTTTTTTTAATGGAACGTGAAGAATCTCCAGACTTCAGTGAAATACAGTGTAGTACAGATAAGACCAGTAGGGACTTCCTGTCTAGAACTAGTCATCTTGAAACAGATGATGACAGTGATGAAGCAAATTTAAAAACTTTTGATTCCAAACTTCCAATACCAGAAATTGATGGGACTTTAAAGATGCTAGAACTTGAAACTGAAGAAACTAGTTCTACAAGGAGAGCTTTGTCCTCCTTGGGTAAAGGGTTTGTTAGTATGCATAAGGAAATACAAATCAACCCTGTATCTAATAGGAAATGTCCTGTAACTGTGGTCAAGATGGATTCCTCTGTTCAGCCTGGGCCTTTTAAAACTGTTTTACAATTTCTATATGCTGGGCAACTGGATGAAAGTGAAAAAGATCTGACAAGATTAGCACAGATTGCTGAAATCTTGGAAGTATTTGACTTGCGGATGATGGTGGAAAATATTATGAATAAAGAAGCCTTCATGAATCAAGAGATTACTAAAGCCTTTCATGTCAGGAAAGCTAACCGGATAAAAGAGTGTCTTTGCAAAGGTACATTTTCTGGTGAGTAAATAAACTCTCATAGAAAAGGCCACAATTCTCCTCTCCCTTATGCCAGTGTTACGCCATCTGCTTCAATAGTTATTCCTGACTTAAGTCAGTGTGAGAGGGGCAATGGGCCCAAAGTTTACTATATAACTGAAGGCCAACATTTTCAACAATGGGAATCTAAAGTTAGGCTCCTAAAATCCACATTTAGGCTGTTAAATAAGGGGCCAGATTCTCAAAAGTGCTGAGCTCCCATTGTCTCCTATTGAGGTCAAGGCTTTCATAATTGCTCTTCACTTACCTCTATAAAATCAAAGACTCTGAAAAACATTGAGGAAGCAATTCCTTACTAACAAGTGTGTGCTTCTTACTATGTCTTGAACTAGTAATAGGTTCCACTTCCAGCACTGACAATTGTAGTTATGATTGTTTCTTGATCCCATGACAGATGTTACATTTAAGTTGGATGATGGAAGCATAAATGCCCACAAGCCACTGCTGATTTGTAGCTGTGAATGGATGTCTGCTATGTTTGGAGGATCATTTGTTGAAAGTTCAAACAGTGAGGTATTTGTCCACTTTGATAATTGTATTTCATGTATTTTTTTAGGGTCGCTATTTTAAGCATTGTGGTATTCTGTGAAACAATTATTTATTTAAGACTTGGCAGACAATCTCTTTTGTGTATTTATGTGTAGACCCGAAGTGTCCTTTATTTATTGGGACATTAAGTTAGAATACGTTGAACAATAGCTTGCCTTCAGCAGTACGTTATGTTGCCACCACTGCTTGCTGTGTCAGCAAATTAAAAAATTAATTTTGAACTCCAAAGTTGTTTTCAGGTAACTGGTTATAAGTCAAGAAGTCTCAAGACAGGTTTTTACATGCCTAACTTTAAAAAAATAAGTTTTATTAAAAGTACAGATCCATAAAACATTTTGAAGTTATTTTTCCATAATATGATCTAATCACTTCTAGTATTTTTAAAAAGAGGGGGGGAAATCCACTTAGGTCAACTTATAAGAGAGGGAAATGATTTAAATATAAAACTTTATCCCCACTGTCCCCCCAATAAGCAAAAGTTCTATCTAGATGCCCTGTTTTAAATGGGTTTGCTCCATCTTTCCTTTAGTATCAAAAAACTGTTTCATTGCCAATTAAGGCACAATTCCTGGGCCCACATAACTGCTTTTCAGAAGGAATATTGTTCTCCAAACTGTGTAAGTATTTACATGACAGCATAACAGTTCCCAAGTAGTCTGTGTACTAGAATGTGTTGTGGGTTTCTTTAAAAGTGTTTCAAAAAGTTGGGTACATATATATTTGCATAATCAGGGCCATTACAAATTAAATCATTCTGCTAGCCCTTTGAGAGGGTTCGTGAAGTTGAGTTTAAAAAAAGGCAATATTCTTGTGACCGGGTTCCTGGATGGGCTACACTGAGAATGTCACAGTCAGGGCAGACTGCAAGAAATAGGGAGACAATTCCCAAAAACTGGAGGTTTCTTCTATAATGAGATTCACCAAGCCGGTAACAAAAGAGCTTCTGCAATACCACCCTGGTTAACAAGGAGCCAAGCACAGTCCCCTTTAGGCATTCCAGCCCTTGGCTTCCATCTAGACAGCCAAGTCTAATATAGTGAGAGGTCACTTAACCCCAGGTTAATATGAATCTTAGATCCTACCCAATAATCACACTGATGCCAATCCTTTAGTAACTAAAAACTAAAGGTTTAATAATATAGAAAAGAAGAGAGTTATTGAATAGTTAAAGGATCATCTACATACCAGTGATTTTCCGTGTTCATAGCTCAGGATCATAGCAGTGATAGAATAAACTGCTGGCTTATAAAAGTCGCTCTGGAATCTTCCCAACAAGTCAGAATCCAAAGGCAGCTTAGATGTAAAGTCTGATATAAAGCCTTTCCATGTATTTTCCAGATTATTCCAAATAACTATTTGGAAGATCACAATCTCAAGACATAAACTTTCCCTGTTCAAAGTTCAGCAGACTTGAGATGACAGGGTCTGGCCTGAGGCTTTTCTTTTATAGTTCTCTAGCAGGTTGACAAGCCTCCTCACAGAAATTGTCGTAGCAGGTAGGGATGTAAATATTGTTTTAAAAGTTAACCATTTAAACTAAAAATTTATTTAGTGTAAACGGTTAACCGATTAAAGGGCCGGCTTGGCCGGCCAGCCTGGGGGTTAATGGTTAAGGCGGGTTAACCAGTAAGACTAATGCTTACCGATGAATGTTTTACATTCCTAAAAGCAGGGCCTTCCCCCGAGGAGGAATAGGCAATGCAGATCACCTTTGCTTTGAAGCTAATCTTCTATTTCCTATGCATACACAGGTAAACTAGTTCCACTCATTCACATAAGGCAATTAGCAGGTCCTCCATTATAACATAGATAGTTAAGCTGAAGACCATGTAGATCAGTGGTTTTCAAACTGTGGGTCGTGACCCAGAACAGGGTCGCAGAATGGAAGGGATTGGGTCATGGCGGCTCTCGTCAGCACTGCTGACAGGGCCATTAAAAGTCCGATTGGCAGTGCTGGCTGGCGAAGGCAGGCTAGTCCCTACCTGTGCCAACACCGCGCTGCGCCTCAGAAGCGGCCAGCAGTAGGTCTGGCTCCTAGGCACGGGGCCATGGGGCTCCGTGCACTGCTCCCGCTCCGAACACTGGCTCCACGAACCGGCCAATGGGAGCCTGGGGTGGGGGGTGCGGTGCCTATGGGTGAGAGCCATACGGAGCCACTTGCGCACCTCCACCTAGGAGCTGGACCTGCTGCTGGCCGCTTTCAGGGTGCAGCGCGGTCCGCGGTGCCAGGACAGGCAGGAAGCCTGCCTTAGCATTCCCGCTGCACCGCTGACCGGGAACCGGCGGAGGTAAGCCTGTGCCCCATCCCCGCACCCCAATCCCCTGCCCCAGCCTTGAGCCACCCCCAAACCTGGAGCCCTTTCCTGTACCTCAAACCCCTCATCCCTGGCCCCACCCTAGAGCCTGCACCCCCAGTCCAGAGCCCTGACCCCCTCCTGCACCTCAACCATCTACCACATCCCTAACCTCCCCCACCCCCCAACCCAGTGCCCCTTCCTGCAGTCCTCACCCCTGCACCCTAACCCTCTGCCCCAGCCCTGAGCCCCTCCCACAAACCCATCATCCCCAGCTCTATTGAGTCTGGGGGCATCAACAATTTTCTTCAACTGGGGCGCCAGAAAAAAAGTTTGAAAACCACTGATGTAGATATTAGTTTTCCTGCAGTATCTCACATCTTTGATATTAAGGTTAAGTGAACCATTCACATACATAATGTAAGGCAATTAAGCCAGGAAAGGAAATTAGTATCTACAAGTTAATTTGGTTACGTTGTTAAACTTCTAACAGGATATTTGTAAACACAGACAAATACTCTTAGCATCTTTCACATTCAAGTAAATTGTCTTGATTACAATTTTAATGCCCCCTGTTAAGTTGTTATGGGTCACACAAAGTCAGCTGGTCTATCAGTGTCACAAGACTATATATGCAACCCAATGTGTTAAACTACTAGAATGGACCTGGCTTACAGTACATCAACAAAAACTAGGGGCTTAATACTGACCCAGTCTCCTTGTTCTCTTGTGTAGGGCATGTATGAGATGCTGTGTAAACTGTCTCAACATAGTGGAGTAGGTCATGGCAAAGACCTCTTTTAGGCAGTCCAGTAACTTTTCGGAAGGGCTGTGTGTGCATTAAGCTGATTGTTTGGATCAGTCTTTGCAGAGTCCTTTTTTCAAATTTATTGATTTCCTGATTTTTGTCATGTTGTTGTCTTCTTAATATTAATGGGACTTACATTAACATCCAGGGGAAAATATGCCCCTTAGTGTTGTTATAACTGAACTTTTCTGTATTTAATATTCTAGAAGACAGTATTCTATTTAAATTGTTCTCATTACTTTTAATATAGCAGTAAGCACAATTCTCTCCCCAGAGGCACACTCAGCAAGTTGGTCATTAAAAATACATACCTCGATTGTAGTAAGCAATACATAGCAATAAGAATATATATTCATTTTACACAAGCCTATTTCTAATAATAAATTTAATAGTCTTAGCTCATCTTTTGCAATTTAATATTTTAAATGTACTAAACTTTAGTTTTCTGGAGTTTGTGCAATATAGTACTTGGATCTGAGAGCTTTAATAGTACAAATTGGAATGTGTATATAGCATATTGCTTTGGTCTAGTTTACAGAAACATAATGATTTGTTTCTCACTGAAATTTGTCTGAATTCTGTAGGTAGAACACAGATTTTTATAAGATAAGCACTAAATGGTCAATATGCAAGTTAACAAAAAAATAATCAGTGTTACAACCAACTTTTCTTAGTGTAACTTGCATTTGGACTGACAAGCCAGTAGATCCAATGTGGCAGCTGCTTCATCAAATGACGCACGACAAAGGATCCGATCCAAACCCTATTGAAATTAGTTGAAAGGCTGCTACTGACTTCAGTGAATTTTGGATCCAGCCTCTAGTGGCTGCAGGGACAGACATATTAAGTTTGCTGCTATTGTATGTGTTTCGTTTACTGTAGTAGATTATTTTGTCTATTTTCTTCTTCACCTACAGCAAAACAAGGGAATTTAATTTTGCTTTGCTACTTTAAAAAAAAAAAAAATCATGGACTAATATTTTCCAGGTATTTTCTCAGATCCTAGTGATTTTTTTGTGTGTGTCATTTCGGTTGCCTAACTTAAGACACCCTTAAAGGTACCTGAATTTCAGAAAATGCTCATCACTCACCTTTTGAAAACCAGATCCCTTAAAGTGTTGCAAGTGGAGCTCTTAAAAACTGAGGTGCCCAAAATCACTAGTCATTTTGTGAAAATCATTGCCCTATTCTATAATTTATCTTAGTCCCTTTTATGTGAGGTTTGTATGCCATTACTAACAAAGGTTGAAATAGTAAACACAATCAGGGCCGCCCGGGGGGGGAGGGGGGGCAAGTGGGGCAATTTGCCCCAGGCCTCGGGCCCCGCAAGCCCTGGCCCAGCGGCAGTCCAGGTCTTCAGCAGCATTTCGGCGGTGGGGGGGTCCTTCAGTGCTACCGAAGACGCAGAGCGACTGAAGGGCCCCCGCCGCCAAAATGCTGCTGAAGACCCGGACCGCTGCCGGGTGAGTACAAGCGCCGCAGCTCCCCCGCTTTGCCTCAGGCCCCCTGAATCCTGTGGACGGCCCTGAACACAATTGTCAATGCCTGTTTAAGTGTACTGCTGGGATTTTTTAAAGGAGAGGAAGGGAATTAGGCATCCAACTCCCATTGATTTGATAGGGAATTGGGCACCCAAATCACTTAAACCCCTTAAAAATTCCAGCCTATGTTTATGTTAATTGGGGAGGAGTTGGGCTTTCTTCCTTTTTGACACCTGCTATGGCTACATTCATCAGTATTGCATTAGCCATAGCCTTGCTGTTCTCCGCTTTCATTCATTACTAATTAACTGAAAGTGTTAATAGCAATGGAGATGCAAATGAGAGCTATCGAAAGCAATCCCTGTAGAAAAAGTAGTACTGCTAGCTATTGAAAAATAATTAGCAGTAGAAGATAATTTTCTGAATTGTTTTTAGCTCAATAGTATTTATATTAGGAGCACCAATTAGCTAATACTGACGAGTGGTCCGAAGCCATAAAGGAACAACCTGCTCACAAGGCTTCTGTGTATTTTTCTCCATCCTTTAGGCTAACCAATATTTGAGTTTTTATGGAGTGCCTTGGTGTATGTGACTTTGGATAGGAAAATAGAAAGCTTTAACCAGTGTTGATGATACAAGTATAACCATAAGCCAGGATCACTTCTGATCAGTCAGACTGAAGTACATTAATCCCTGTTTGTAACTATTTTTTGTTCTAATGATTTTTCTATCTGTTAGTTGTCTTACTGCATGTTCTCCAAAATATCCCTGCCCAAAGCATTGGCATTTCTTTTCTTAGTGCCATTATCTGATTGCTATTGAAAAGATTGTGCATCATAGAGAGTTAGGCTTCATTATTCAAGGTGTATATGTTTTCACAATGGACTATGGGGATGCAGCTTTGGGACTTATTTGGCAATAACCCACTGACTGCTCCTGAACACTTGAGTCTATACAAGTAAGAAACAACTCTAATATTCCAGACAGTATTCAAAACAGCAGTGACAGCTACACTGTTTATAAAGAAAAAGTGGTTGCTTTATTGATAGCCATGAAATATTACCATACCATCCATTGAGTTTTACTGGTAACTGCTCTGACATCAAACAGTCCCACTTTTTAAAGGTGTGGCCCAGATGATCTGCTGGTGCAACTTACATTAACTTTGGTGGAGCTGCATACATTTAAACTGGCTGAGGATCTGACTTCATGTACATACATAACTAGAATCTGACAGATTTGTTGAAAGCTCTTGAGCTTTAAATTTAATGTGGAGTCTCTCTAATATTTTACTATATTTCTAAAACATGACAGCAGGGAAAAGGATAGCAAGGTGGGAGAGGAAGCATATGGCCTGTATGCGCTAAGTGCTTGACTACCTATCTTTCACTAGAGAACATTTTTTAAAATACCTTTTTCCAGGTTGTTCTTCCCAACATAAACAAGACTTCTATGCAGGCAGTTCTGGATTATTTGTATACCAAGCAATTATCATCGAGTCAGGAGCTGGACATGCTTGAATTAATTGCACTGGCAAACAGATTTTGCCTCCCACACTTGGTTGCACTGGCAGGTAAGGATTCTGACTCTTTGCAGGTGCAATGCCTTCATGGACTGCTGTATTACTTCTTAGTGATTTTTGAACATATACAATATTTTTTGCCATGAATGCTGAGGGAAAGAAATGTCATTCCTTTATATAAAGCCAAATTGTATTACAATATGGTATTTTCACTTTTAAAAAATGTACTTGTCTTTTTCTTTCCACTCTCTAGGACTTGTGCTAAATTAATGCAGTCCTTTTAAAATGTTCCATACTTCAGAAATAGGAAGTGAAACCTTCTCTTCAGCATTAATATAATGTCTGCAATTCATAATGTCCATTCTATTATTCTTAACTTACAGCAAAACAGTAGGGACACTAAGCTTTCCATTATAATGAACTAGGCTTTCCATGATAAAATCCATTTAGAGAGCATAATAACTGAGCCAATTTAAAATTGATCTGATTCAAACTCTTTGTAGAGTGCTGTCCAGATCTATTTTTACTGCCCAAACTAGAGTCAGTTAGTTATTCTGCTGTAGATATGGGGGCTCTACATGCATAATTTCAAGAAAATCAACTTTTTCATCTTTAAGTTAGACCAAAACGGCAGCATGGGATACTTTAATACTAAATCCACATGCACCAAACTTCTAGATAGTGATTTTTTTTCTGTTTCGTAGCATCATACCAAAAGAGGGTGGAGATTCTGAGAGATGGGAAGACCAAGTTGAACAAATTCTCAAGAAGAATTTTAGTCATTTCCTTGAGTGTCATGTACCCAAGCCCTCAGGTAGCTTTAAGTTGTGCAACAAGACATTCAATTGTTGACAGCATTACGGAACTAACTGAGGCCCTGCTCCTACCAAAATTTTTGTGTGGCCTTATATAGATATCCTTCTCAACATTTGTGGAACAAATGTGCTTTTAATGGTAAGAACATCTTATTCTGTCTCATTTAGTGAAATATTTATTGTGAATTCAAAGGCTACTTTTTGTCCTGTTGCTATGATTGCACACAATGGAGTTGAATCAGGCCAGCTGTGGTTGTCTCTAACATTCTGTCAGAAGGAATGCTTGCTCTGTTGCACCCCCTTCTGGCCAAGTGTGGCTCTGATGAGGCCTGTCTTAGTTCCCTGTTCACTCAGGCTCCTTTTAGAAGTCGACATTGTTGAGATATTTAAACCACTCCCCTTCTGGGGTCTCATTTATTAAGTCCTGCACAAAGTCTTTCAAAACAGAATTCAAACTTACAAAGTCATCAACCCAGTTTCATCAGCACCCAGTCCCACCCCCCGAGGGTCAGTCCTCTCCTTAAAGTTCCTTTCTTTCAATCCAGACCCAAGCTGGGCATACCCCCTCCTCCTAAGGGTCTGTCTTCCTGCTCTCCCAGCACCTCTTGCCTGGAGTTTGGCCTTTTCTACAGGCCTTTCCCCTGCTAATTCAGGGCCAGAAGGAGCCTTCTTACTCCCTGCAGTGTCTGCAGGCATTTGCCAAGAACCACCTGCAGCTGTACCCATACCTTTTTATAAAGCCAAGGTACCTCTCATTAATCCCAGCTGGGCAGCAGGTAATGGTGCACTGGACCCCGATACCTCTCAGAGAAGCCAGTCATCCTGGCACACACTCCATCCTATTATCAGATGTTGATCCTTCTGGGAAAGGGGTAAGTGGGTTCTGCTGACTTACCGAGGCAGGTGGCTTACCTCACCTAGATACAAGAAACCAGGGGTGGCTCTCTGAGGAGAGAGGGTGTATTCTGGAGGCTGAGCATTCCTAAGGGGGGAACCATAGGAGCAGCCACTCCTGAGAAGACTCAAAGTGAACATTGCTGTCATTATTAATTTCTTCATGAATAGAGCCAAACCATAACAGTGGGGGGGGGGGGTGAGGTTTTGATTCTGCGTAGTACCTGGACTCTGTTCTAGAGCAGGTTGGGAACAGCACTTACTCAGAGGTATCCTTTATAGCGAATCCAAAGGTTCTAACTACTAGGGAATCAGGCATGATTATTGCATAAACATAAGCACATGCAAGATCTGTGTGTACAAAAGGACATATTTACACTTAGGGGGCAAATCCTCAGCTAGTGTAAACTGTCCTAGCTCTGTTGACTGGGGATCTACTCCTAGATAGATGAGGGCAACTCCAGAGACCACAATGGAGCTGCATCTGCTTACGCCAGCTCTGACTCTGATCAGAAGTCCGAATAGATCTGCTGCTGGTGCAGTAGTTGCTGTATTTCTCTTTCATGCTAACACACAAATTCTTTGGCTCTTGGTTCCCTAAATGAACTGCATTTATAAATAATGTTACCCTGAAATACGTATTTTTACAGTGTCAGCTATTAGTTTTCTACTTTAACAGAGCAGCATGCTGTGCGGGAGCTGACTAAAGCCTCAGGGAATGGCATTGGCATAGATGGTGAAGTACTCTCCTATTTGGAATTGGCCCAGGTTAGTAGTGACTGATTTTTAACCTTTTTAAAGGCATTCTGCCCAATTGCAGTACTCTGAAAAATGATGGTGTTGAGCATTATATCTGCACAAATAAAGCCTTTCAAACAAAGGACCCCCTGTTTCCACTGAAAAGAATTGAGGGACCACAGTTATCGTGCTGTACTCAGGCTTCTCGGCATCTTAATTTTTAAAACTTAATTGCTGTGATAATAACACTGTATCTTTTAAAATGTTTAATGTCCTTTGAAGAACAGATTTACCTTCTCCACATCGGTTGAGAAATCAGGCTCTATATATTGAGGCTTAGTTTTGTGTCTATCAAATACATATTTCAGTTTTTACTTGTGGGGAAGCCCATGTAAGGTGGCAGAGCCTAGTGTCTCCAGCCTTGTGTCTCATGCCCTGAAATCTCATGAAGTAAAGCTCTCTCGCTTTCTCACACTCAGGCATTCTCAGTGAGTGTCACCATTTTATGCCTATATGCCCCCTAAATCTTTCTCCATTAGGTTGTTATGAATGTAGTACCTGTCCTGCATTGGGAGGGCAGAGTTAGGCTATGTCTACACTGCGCACCTTACAGCGGTGCGGCCGTGCCGCTGCAGTCGCACCATTGTAACATGCGCAGTGTAGCTGCTGTTTGTCAGCAGGAGAAAGCTCTCCCGGTGACAAAATAAAACCACCTCCAATGAGGAGCGGTAGCTTTGTCAGCGGGAGATCATCTCCCACCGATGAAGCACTGTCCACACCAGCGCTTTTCGTTGTCAAAACTTTTGTCATTCAGAGGGATGTTTTTTTCACACCCCTGAGCGACAAAAGTTTTAACGACGAAAGCGCAGTTGTAGACATGGCCTAAGTGGCCATCCTCAAGGGGGACATCTCTGCAACACCGAGCCATTCCTTTGTGACTCTGAGCAAATTGCCCATCATGCTACATTACATTCAAGCACATCACTTCTCTGCCTGAGCTCCAGAGACCCTGAGAGACAGAGTCCAAAGTTGACTCTTTGTTTCTAAATATGTGACTGTGTTTTCCTAAAGGAGTGTTGCAATATGGTTTCTTCAGGGATGCGGTAGTAAAAGATACTTTGCTTGTTATATCAGAAATTGAGTTATAGAGTTTAAGGCCCGAAGGCTGACCTCCTGTATATCACAGGCCACCAACACCACCCAGCCAAAGTTAGAAAAAAGTATTACAGTCCACAAATGATTCTTCAAAACACCCTAATGACTAGGTCGGGTTTCTACCTGTGCTATTAGACCCTTGCTTTCATGACTGGCATGTAGTGCCTACTGGCCACTGCAAGCGTCCTGTCATCTGCTTTCAGCTCTGTCTGGACTCATGAAACTCTTACTAACCCAGTTCTGAATCTCTTCCGAGAAAAGAATGCTAGTTCTGCTAAACTATGGGGGTTGTTGGGTTGGTGGTTGGGTACAGAAGTCATAAATTTAAATCCTGTTATGATTTGATATGCATCCTGTGCCATACAACAATGTGAAGTGTTTATGACCTGTTAAGGTTTTAAACAGGCAATCAGAATGCCAAATAGATGCACATGCTTTACCAATCTGACTCATATTATAGCTCTACTTTCTTATGAGCAGACTGCCTGTTCCAGGCTTTGTACTGTGCTTTCACAACAGTGCCTTAAGTTCTATCATTGAGAACACTTCTCTGGGGAGTTACTTACTACAGGGTAAGATTTGTAGTAACTTGATGGCTGCTGCAAACCTAGGTTTAAGTGCATAGGATCACAGTTAGAGCCCAATCCTATGAGATACTGAGTGCCTCCTGCCAGATGCTAAGGGCTTTAAACTCCCACTGAAGTGAAATAAAGTTCAAGCTGTTCACATCTCTCAGAAGGTGCTCAGCACATTGCAGAAAGTGTTAGAACCCTAACTCAGCTACTCCCACTGACAATCCCATTTTGACCACTGAGTGCGCCAGTGGATTTTTGTGTAAAAGGAACAATAACTCTAAATCCAAATGGTGCAGCTAGAAGCATCCTCTGAGCAGCTGCTCAGTCTCTGCTGAGTATTATGCAATAATCCCCAATGCTGAGAGCATGGCAGGATAGAGTCATTTAGGGATCACGCTTGCCTTAACTTGTAGCTTTTGTGCAAGATGACCAGTAGTATCAGGAAATGTAAACTGACTGTCTTTGCTTGTAGTTTCACAATGCTAATCAGCTGGCAGCGTGGTGCTTGCACTACATCTGCACCAATTACAACAATGTTTGCTCCAAATTCCGTAAAGAAATAAAAGCTAAGTCTCCAGGTAAGACCATCTTCAACTTTCCCCCCATCTTTTCCTGATCTGTTTTCTTTTTTCTTTCTGTCCTTTGAACATGAACAAGTGAATTAGCTCCACTAAACTATGATGGAAACCTAGTATTGTCTCCATCTTGAGTTCTTCTGATCAGATAACCAAAGAGTTAGAATCCTCCTTCTGCCTCATGGACCAGACTTACGTATATAACTCCTATCAACTGCACTAAGAATGGCATGAATGTCTCCCTATGCTTCGCCTCAAAAAATATATTTGGTGTCTGAATGTATTTTACATTCTTCTGTCATAGAACAATAAACAGTGTGCTGTGCTTAAGCTGCTTTCATCTGAGCCTCTGAGCACTTTACAAACATTTAGTTAATCCATAACAGCATTGCACTGAGACAGGTGAGTATCCTTATGTCCATTTTGCTGGTGGTTAAACTGAGGCACAGAAAGGATAGTGAGTTAACCAAGGTAAATAAATGTCTTGCATGTCCTACTTTATTTGTGTCCCAGTTTTAGTATCTAAGTATCTTATTACTTTTTTTGGTTTTAAATCAGATAATCAGGAATATTTTGAGAGACATCGCTGGCCTCCTGTATGGTACTTAAAGGAAGAAGATCACTACCAGCGTGTTAAAAAGGAAAGAGAAAAGGAAGATATTGCACTGAGTAAACATCATTCAAAACGGAAGTGGTGCTTCTGGAATTCCTCTGCTATAGTTGCCTGAGCAAAGCAAATACATGTAAACACTACAATGGTGTAATTATAACACTGCTCTAAAATTAGTCTTATGGTTAGAAATAAGATGTAGTTCAGGTTCCCGGCACTGATTTTATTCCATGTTTTGCATTTATCATTGTTAGGGTCAAAAGCACAAGCTCAGCTATAGTGAGCCTGGAATAGTTCCTTAAACTGATGTGTGCATTTTTCGTTAGTAAGCAAAATAAGCATCTACCATTATTACATCTCTTTTTATACCAAAACAAATCCAGCATTAATGTTTCAAACTCTAAATTGGGAAATATTTTTATACTGTCTTGTGTATTTTGTTTAAATAAAAATTCTGGGTATAACTTTATTTCACACACCACAAAATAACCACATAGCAGCTTTGTAATTAGATTTTAACTATTTTTCTTATGTGAGTACAGCGAAATATAAACTAGCACCCCCTCTTAACAGATAACCTTCTGTCTTAAGTGACCAGCTTAAAAGTACCCTGTGAAAATTATCATCATAGTAATCATCAGCTTCTACTAGGCAACCAGTTTTTGTCCCTACGTTCCATGCACTCATAACATAATTAGATGGTTATTTCTTCTTTCTAAAGTAAAGGATTATAATAAGATCAAATAACTGCAAGTTATAGAGCATTTAATCTTTGTTCAACTGAATAATGGGCAGTATGATTACCTGTTCAACTGCAGGAACATGTATTTCTAATATTTGCCATGTAAGTGCATATAATTATGATTATTTGGGCCATGTGAAATCTAGTGATTCTAAGTATTCAGAGGTTTTAAAGGTCTAGATTGAAGAGGATAATTTTAAAATCATTAGAAGGGCTTATTAATTTAAATCTTTATCCAGGGCAAACTCAGTATGGATCTGAATACAAAAAGCAGATATGCTGGTAGTCTTGGAATTACTGTATTATAGTTGCAGGTTTCAGAGTAACAGCCGTGTTAGTCTGTATCCGCAAAAAGAAGAACAGGAGTACTTGTGGCACCTTAGAGACTAACAAATTTATTAGAGCATAAGCTTTCGTGGACTGTAGCAGGATGCTCTAATAAATTTGTTAGTCTCTAAGGTGCCACAAGTACTCCTGTTCTTCTTTTTGTATTATAGTTGGTTACTCTTTGAGAGCCTAATTCTGCAGTCATTCCTCTTTCAAAACTCCTTTTTGCTTCTACAGGAGTTATGCAAATGAAAGGCTGCACAAACAAGTAGATACATTCCTCTATTGTTGCTGTAGCATCTTGCAAATGAAGAATGATATTTTAAATTAGATTACATTCCTTCTGGAAGCAGATATTCCAAGAAAGCACAAAACTGCAGTCTCAGTGAATAAAAATCTCCGCATTGTTTAAATAGTAGGAGGGGGGAAAAAATCCAGTGTTTTGAAATTTCCTTTGGGTTTATGATTTTCTAATGACTGTCACTCTGAACTTACAGTGTTGCATTAGAAAAATATAAGGCTGGGGTTGCTTTGAAAAGACCAAACTAAAACACTTCTAAAATTATACTATAGAGCATATGCAGGCCTATGAAGTGTCTCAGGCACATTTCTGTAATTGAGGTAGTATTATGTTATCAGTTTTGTTAATGCTGTTTTCTGCAGGCAGCTCAGCATACTAATGTGAAAAGCTTTTTATTTTTATTTTTCCTGTATTCATAGACAAGGCAGTAAGTTCAAACCCCAGTGCTGAGAGTCAGGAAAGGTTTCAGACTGAAAGCCATACACACTTCCAAATACTCAGCTTCAAGTCAGAGCTTGTTCTTGGGAGATGCCGCCCTAGGGTGGTAGAAGCTGCTTAGCATGGGTGCTGAAGAGACTCCTGTAAAGAAAACAGGTGACAGACTCCATCACCTACAAGATTTATCACTGTACAGTGATAAAGAAGGGCTATAGAGAAAGGATGGCTGCAAGTGTATCCGCATTAATTCCTGGCCAGTAGTATTGTAAATTTGGAAGGGATGAAAAAATGAGAGAATAAATATCAAGACTGGGATGGAATTAACATTTGTTCAGTCATAAAATGTTAACAGATCATGTTTAATAAGTATTGCTACTAGGTTTTACATAACCAAAGCTACTGTATGATTGTAATTTTGCCAAACTGTAATGGATAGATAAACGAACCTGGGGGTATATGCAATAATATCCAGTTGTATTAGTTATCAGCTACTATAACCAAGTGGCTGGTTCATTTGGTTAATGCTGTCTATGGCCTTTAATCTTGGTGGTTATTTGTGTTTTTTATTTTGAAAAAAAAAAGTCAATAAAACTGTTTAGTTATAAAATGTCTCCCAGTTCTTTGAATCAGCTTTCTAAATATTGTATAAAGTGCTTCACTTTTTTATGGTGTTTGTCAACATTCAATAGTAGTAAAATATGTTTAACAAAATAGTCTATTGAATTTGTGATCACATGGCATATCAAAACTTACAGTTCAGAATGTCATAGGAGAGCCACTTGCATTTGTATTTATTGATTGGAGAAAAGAATATGGTAGGTGCTTGTCACTTAATATAAAGCTACAAACCAAAACAAACAACAGTGTCACTTTTTCACACTGTTCCTAATACATAATCACCAGGCTGTCACCCGTGCAATGAGAAGCAAACTCTACATGACAGAAAACAGGAAGAGACACCAGGAGTTCTTGTAGGGATTTTGGTTGGTTGGCGTTTTTGTTTTGTTTTGTTTTTATTATGTATACTATGAGCTTGCTAAATTGACTACTTTTCTTTAGCTGGTTTCCACTAGCAGATATTCTTCAACAAGCAAAACCTCTAATTACAAGTTAGTGAACTTGTAGCAACAATTCCTCTTGATAGATCTATGCAGTTAAATTGACAAAGCTAAAAAGTTACATTTTTTTTAGAGAACTTGCAAGATGATGAGTGAAGAGTGCCTTGTTCTTGTTTTGTTTAAAGCTATTAGACAATACCAAGAGCACTGAAAATAATCACTTTCAGCGCTCAATTTTCTTAGTTAAAGTGCTAATTTATGAATACTACATATCATAATTTGATGAATGAAGCAAGATTTTTTTCCCATGAATTTGAAATTAGAATTTAGGTAACATAGTCAGTAAGAGAAGAATAAAGTAGCAACAGAAACAATGCCACTCTGATTATGCTTAAACAGTAGTGTGTGGACAAAACCACTAAAGTATGCTACTTTGTAAATAATCTGGATGTGACTCACCGTAAAACAGAAGGGGGCTTACCTATTCGTGTTGTAAAATATAGAAATAATTTTGAGAAGACTCGTCGTGACTCAGAAATCAGCACTTTGGAACTAGTCCTGCTCCCACTGTGGTCAATATGAGTTTCATTACTGCTTCAATGTGAGCAGTAGGCCCTTTGTGAAGAAGATCTATTACTAAGACATAGGATGAACTAGACTACAGTGCCACAGCTACAACTTTACTTTATTTCCTTTGTTTCTTGCGGACCTAATCCGCCATGTCTATTAAATTTAGAGCCCCATTGACTTTAATGGGCATTGGATCAGGCTCCATGTTAATAAAGGCAGCTGACAGCATATTAAATATGTAGATGTACTATAAAGGTTACATTGGAGGGAGAGTAATCTGAGCTCCCATTCTTATTGTTTGATTTAAGTAGCATGGCTGATCGAAAACTTGATCTTAACGTGGGGGGAGGGACCTGCGGTATAAAAGAGGAGAAAACAGGCACAGCCTTGCTTACCACAGTGTTCAAACAAGTTACCAAAGTGTTACGGTTTTGTGTTTCCTTCTGAATGAGAAACAACACGTCCTAGAGACCATACTGTTTGTAAAATGAGCATTTCTCGTTTGTTGTGTAGTTAGACTGAGAGCGCTTGCAAAATCTTGGCCTGTAAGTCAGCTCTTCCTCCTTCCAGCTCATAGCATTAAGTAGCGATATACCAGCTGAATTATGTCTGCTTTATTGCCTAAACTCTATGATGATGAATACTTCAGGTCCTCTCAGGATGCCTTAGAAACCAGGGGCTCCTGAGGAAGTTGCTGCCTTGCTTTCAGATGAAAGAGCAGGCCTCAGACCTATGCTGTCTGCCCATATTTCAACTTCATAAGTGAATGGTCAACGTTTATTTCCTGCAATGTATATGTCCTGTGTAATGAGATTACATTAACAATGGCTTCATATCACTCATGGCTCTTGCTTGACTTTTTTCATTTACTAAAAATGATTTGGTAATTTTCATTGTTTTAATGGGTCCAGTCCTCATACAGACACAATTCCCATTGAAATTGATCATGCCCAATCGTTTTGGCTTTAAGATGCCAGGAACAGCATTAACACATAACAGATTTCAGTCACTGTGAACAGATTGTAAACAGAAGTTTAGTCTGCGTATGGCATCCAGGATGAGAGACAGGGTTGTACCAGCAATTGTCAGGTTCTGTAGTGATATAATTCACTATATGTGCCTTTGTCTTCAGCTAAGAGCACATAGCTCATGTCACAGATCACTTTGCACTGGAAACCACAATGGTGGAGGCTCTACATATTAATACCTGCACTTCAGTCCACTCACTACTTATTGCTTCCATAATACCTTATGTTCTGGAAGAAATCTGAAAGATTTTGGATCCATGCTACAGGAGGCTAAGAAGAAAATGTGAACATCAGAAGATGCAAGAGATTGTCAATGAACCCAAGGACTGTAAAGCTGTATAGAAAGTCAAACTGACAAATCTCAATCTTTCCCTGAGATGCAGGGAAAGAAGTTACTTTGGTTTGCCATAGAAAACTTGCTATTTCCTTGATATAGTGTAGCATTTCAGTTGCTTTTGTAGAAAGACCATGTGGCCATCATCCTACGTGATACAGGTGAAATTATTTTGAACAATAAAAAGCTCCGGGCACAGGTTCTGAGTGCCCTGCCAGTTGAAATGACAATGCCAGATACACTGTTCAACCAGCTCACCCTCCTGCCATGCAGCAGCTCTGAATACAAATGACAACTCCATACTACTTCAATCTCCCATAGCTCTCTTTAAAGGCCTGGTGGACTAAATGGGCCCTCTAACATGAAAGTTCATAAATTTGGGCTATTTTGAACCAAGATCAGAAAGGCATTCCAGAGCCCCAGGATCCTGATAGCAAATTCCCTGCTGGCTGTCCCTTCTCTGTTCTGTGGAGGGGGATCTAGCCTTATTATTTGTGTATTACCGTTGCACCTAGGAACCCCAGTCATGGACCAGGACCCCATTGCAGTAGGTACTCTATAAACAGAACAAAAAAAGACACTTTTAAAATCTATTTGGAAACTCAGTAGTAAACAGTGCAGGTCCCACAGCACTGTTTTCTTGTCATTGCATAGCCCCACAAACAGCACATTGCACAATAGTCCAACCTTGAAATTACAAAGACATGGATGATGGTAGTAAGTGTGTGGAACAACAATGTAAAGACAATAAACCCAGTTTCTGCTTCCTAAAGTTGTGGAATAGAACTCTCCCCCTCCAGATTGCAGTTGCATGCTTCAGCAATTACACACAGGGGCCAGGATTTAGCACCATTTTATTCTACTGGTCTGACCATCCACTTTGGAGAAATACTGATGTCGTTTTCTCCTCCTCCTCTGCTTTCTGCTGTTCTGAAGTTTCTGAATAAGAAAGTAGCTGATGATGCCCACAAGAGAAGATTTTATTCTTTGGCTGACTTTCTTACCTCTAACTAAACAAAAACCAACAAAAAAATGAATTTTGTATTCCCTTGGGGGATTAATTTTTTGAAGCTGTTATGGCCATTTAGTGCAGATTACATGGTGTTACAGGTATTAGTGTTAAGAATTCTAATTATCTCTGCTGTAGCCCATTGAAGCTGAAAATTCTATTGTCTGTATCTGTGGGTATGTGATAAATTAAATTGTTACATGTGTATTATCAAGCATATAATCTGGACATTCTCATGGATGCTCAACTGTGAATCTCTCCTAGACTATTAAGAACATTTAAATGTTGAGTATGTATTTAAAAGAGTATGTTTCCTTAGATTTCCAATAAGGTCTCCAATTAGACCTATGTCCTTTTTCCTGCAAAGTGTATTAATGATCTCTATACTAACTATATCAGCACTCACACAAACTTTCTTAATTGTAAAGTGAGTAGAATATTAATTTGTAGATAATTAGCAGATCAAATAATTTCTACCACATCACACATTTTATGACCACTATTCAGACAGGTGGTTCTGTAAGGAGAAGGAAGAATTATTCTAATGAATGTTTATTCAGCTCCAATTGATGAGATAAGCCTCAAGCTGCTTGGTTTGGGGTCTTACAAATCTCCCTCCACTTTATTTTGTTTTATTACAACCTGAACATTTTTGCAACTGAAATGGACTCTCTAGTTCTCAAACTCCTCTTATGGGAGTTGCCTTGCCTGATGTCATGGAGGCTTTTTCTTGCCACTAGTGTCTGTGCCTCTTGTGGCATTGCCAAAATTTGAACTAAATCCTGGGGTTGTGTAGAGAGAAGGCTTCTGAAGCATCAGGCAGGGTCAGAAGACAGGGTACTGGACTAGATGAACTGTTGATCTGACCCAATATGACCATTCTGATTTTCTTAAGAAGCTGACAGGGAAACAAAGGAAGACTGCAAGTCTTGGAATTTAAGGGCATGTTGAATCATTTTAGGTTAAGCTGATGGACCGGGCTAATTTGAGATAAATAGAAGGGGACCAGTTAGGAGAAATCATGATGAAATGCCTTCTATGGCATGTAGCCAATCTGCGACTGCTAGCAGCAAACATCTCTAATGGCCAGAGATGGAACACTAGATGGGGAGGGTTCTGAGTTACTAGAGAATTCTTTCCCAGGTGTCTGGTTGGTGGGTCTTGCCCACATGCTCAGGGTCTAACTGATAGCCATATTTGGGGTCAGGAAGAGTGTTCCCCTGGGTCAGATTGGCAGAGACCCTGGGGTTTTTTCACCTTCCTCTGCAGCATAGGGCACTTGCAGGTTTAACCTAGTATAAATGGTGGATTCTCTGTAACTTGACATCTTTAAATCCTGATTTGAGGACTTCAGTAACTCAACCAGAGGTTAGGAGTCTACCGGATTGGTTGGGTGAGGTTCTGTGGCCTGCAATGTGCAGGAGGTCAGATTACAGTATCATGATGGTCCCTTCTGACTTTAGAGCCTGTGAGTCTCTTTTGCAGATCCATCTCCCTTTGCTCAAACTCTTTCTCCTTGCTGTCTCCATGACTTCCTCCCACACAGCTAGAAGTGTTACTGGCTCAGTCCATCCACCCTGAGATTCCTTTTCATCTACAAATAAGTATTGAGGGCCTCTTCTTGCTCCCTGACAATCATCCATGCACCCAAAGTATCAAGTTTTCTGCAGTTTCCTTTATTTCATCTTCATTCTGGTTGGTGAATGGCAGTGAAGTTGGAGCTTTCACAAATGAGTTGGCCGGAATTCATCACTGGCAGACCACTTGGGTCATTGAAGAGCTACAGTTTTCACAGATGCCCGTCCTTTCTCAGGTTACTGTTAATGCAAAATAAATAGGCTTAGTGGCAGGCTGCAAAAATTGATTGCTGTGTTTAATGGACAGTTTATTTGAACTGAGATTTTTCTTCTAGTCATTGCAAGGTTTGCTTTGTTTTCTGGAAATGAATTGGTTAAGAAGAGGAAGGAGAACTGAATAGGAATTAATGCACCTGGGGCAAAAAATAATTGGGCTCTAAATTAGCATTGAGGAATTGATATGCTTTTATTGTGAGTCTAGATTAAAGGCTAAGTAATAGTGTCTGATGGTCAAGAGGGTTCCAGCTGATGCAATATAGTCATTGCTGGCTGAACATTTTTTCTTCAAAGACTGTAGAAACTTTTCATAAAGTATCTGTGTTGTCTGTTAACACAACTGACCCCTATTCTTCCAATAATGAAAGAGCAGTCTTGGAAGGAAAAGGAAAAAAAAAGTAAGTCCGTAACAGGTTTACCATTTGTGAGACCCCAGGGAAAAGTGGGTTTCGGTGGTGGTGAAATTCCCTTCAAACCCTCCCCCCGCCGCCTGTTGTATCTTTGTTTTCTATGGCAACATGAAGAATATGGGGAAATCACACTGATGCAGATTCCAAATAACTGTGTTTATTTACTATGTACAAATATAAAAGCCCTAGTTAGCTATGTACACTGCTGCTCTGGCAGGGTTTTGAATGGCTTCTGCACAGGGTACATCTACCAAGGGATAAAAAACCCACAGTTGGTCTGGGTCAGCTAACTTGGGCTCGCATAGCTCAGGCTCTAGGGCTGAAAAGTTGCTGTGTAGACATTAAGCACCTGTGAGGTTCCGGGGAGGGTGGAGAGTCCCAGAGCTCAGGGTCTGGCCCAAACCCTGCAAGCCTGAGTCAGCGGAGCACTGGGGATTGTGATCAGGCAGGTAGCTGCTCAGTTAGCTTAGAACCATGTTCTACTCAGGGCCTCTAGCAGCCTGGAGGGCTGAACATTAAGAGGCTGGAAATCCAGCAGCTATAACTGTTGCAAAATACGCTCATAACATTTTAACCTGCTTTAAATTAGGTATTTGGGAAATAACTCCAGCTAAGTTATGTGCAGAATGATTTGGGGGGGAGGGATATTCATGACTTCTCTCTGACACTGGCAATTTAGCAAAGTAGGATCTTTGCACTTTCTTCCTAGGAACAGCTGGAACATGTGATAGGGTTACCGTATTTCCTCATTAAAAAAAGAGGACACTCCATGGGGCCCTGGCCCTGCCCCACCTCCGCCCCCTCCCCTGAGCGCCCCGCATTTCCCCTCCTCCCTCCCAGCCGCGAAACAGCTGCCTGAGCGCTACCGGCTTCACGGTTTGCCGGGCAGTCCCCAGACTTCCAGACCCTGCCCCCGGCTGGGCGCTTCCGCAGCACAGCCGGAGCCCGGGAGGGGAAGCGCCCAGCCAGGGGCAGAGTCTGGAGGTCTGGGGGCTGCCCGGCAAACCGTGAAACCAGTAGCGCTCGGGCATCTTGGCTCTTCAGCTACACAGAGCTGAGGTGTCTGGGGGTGGGAGCAATAGCAGCCGCCGCGGGGGCAGGGCCGGCTCTAACTTTTTTGTCGCTCCAGGCAAAAAAGAAGAGTGCCACCCCCCGCGAGCGGCGCACCACCGTACCCCGCCCCCGCGAGCACCGCCGAAATCCCCGCCCCCCCGAACATCACGCTGCCCAAAGCCCCGCCCCCAGAGCGCCATGCCACCCGAAGCCACGCCCCCAGAGCGCCCCGCCCCCGAAGCCCCGCCCCCTCCAAACACAGTGCCGCTCGAAGCCCTCGCCCCTGCTCCGAGCACCGCGCCAGCCCCCGCCGCCCCTCAGGGCACCACACCAACCCCCGCCCCGCCTCCGAGCGCCACGCCACGCCAACCCCCGACCCCCCAGCGCCACGCCAAGCCCATGCCCCCCTCCGAGCGCTGCCCGAAGCTCCGCCCCCTTCCAAGCACCACGCTGCGCCAAGCCCCCGCCCCCCCTCCGAGCATCACGCCCCAGCCCCCTCCAAGCATCAAGCCCCCGCCCCCCTCCGAGCGCCGTGCCGCGCCAGCCCCACCTCCCCACCCTCCCGAGTGCTGCCCGAAGCCCCACCCCCCTCCAAGCGCTGTGCCGCCCGAAGCCCCACCCCCCCAGCACCGTGCTGCGGAAACAAAGAAAAACCCCTCCAGCGCTATCCCAACGAACCAATAAACAAATAAATAAAAACGTGAGCGCCGCCCCACCCCAAGGTGCCGCCCCAAGCACGTGCTTGGTTGGCTGGTGCCTGGAGCCGGCCCTGCGCAGGGGAATCCACCTGCAGCTCACAGCCTGCAGGAGCCGCAAGGTAAGCAGGGGACTGGGGCAGGGATGCCGGCAAAGCTATTTTCCCAAACATGTTCAGCTTTTTGGCAATTCCCCCCGGATGGGGATTTGAGGACCAAAAAGCCAGACATGTCCGGAAAAAAACGGACGTATGGTAACCCTACCTAACTGCCCTCCAGGACTCCACCCCCTACCTAAGCCTCCCTGCTCCTTGTCCCCTGACTGCCCCCTCCTGAGACGTTCCCCCCCCATCCTAACTGCCCCCCTAGGACCTTATCCCCTACCTGTCCCCTGACTGCCCCCTCCTGAGACCCTCCCCCATCCTAACTGGACCCCTAGGACCCTCCCCTTGCCTGTCCCCTGACTGCCCAAACCCTTATCCACACACCCACCCCCAGACACCAGGGACTCCCACGCCCCATCCAACCACTCCCCACCCCCTGACATCCCCCCCCAGAACTCCCAACCCATCTACACCCCTCTGCTCCCTGTCCCCTGACTGCCCCCTCCTGGGACCCCTGCTCCTAACTGCCCTCCAGAACCCCACCCCCTACCTAAGCCTCCCTGTTCCTTGTCCCCTAACTGCCCCCTCCTGAGACCCCCCCCCACCCTAACTGCCCCCCTAGGACTACCTATCTGTACCCTGACTGCCCAACACCTTACACCCCCAACCCCCAGGCAGCCCCCCCCCAAACTCCCGACCCAACCAACCCTCCCCCTGCTCCCTGTCTCTTGACTGCCCCCTCCAGAACCTCCCTGCCCCTTCTCCGACCCCCTGGCCCCTTTACTGTGCCGCTCAGAACAGCGTGTCGAGCTCCACGCACAGCCCGACACATTGCCACACTCCCCCACGGAGCGCATAGCCCGGTTCCCGCCCTCGCAGAGTGCTGCGGAGCAGCGCGCTGGGCAGGGGGAGGAGCTCCAGACTGCCGGAGGCCCGTTGCGAACGGCCAGCCGGCTGCGAATGCAGGGAGGGGGAGGGAGGGAGAGAGAGGAGGGGAGTGATCTCAGCTGCAGGGGAGAGGAGGGGGAAGCGGAGGAGGGGCTCTCTCTGACTGCCAGAGCCCCATGCAAGTGGCACCATCCGGCCAGCTGCCCTGTCAGCCACGTGCACTCTGCATGGGGGGGTGGGGGGAAGTCCGGACATTTACAAATTCCCCCCGGACGCTATTTTTAACTGACATATCCGGGGGAATCCGGACGAATGGTAACCCTACATGTGGTGCATGACTACGTAGGAAGTTTGCATCTTTAACACTACTGTTTAGAGCAGTAAATGCCAACAGTTATTCAGGGTGACACTGGCTGGAAGTGTGTCCTGGTGGATTATAAACTTTGTTTTCATCTACATTTATAGTAGACTATGAACAATTTATTTCATATTCAAAGTAAGTGATGTATGCTCTGTTAGCATACTACTGCCTAAGATGTTAATATTGTAAAAACACATAGCTCTTGTATAGCACTTTAGCTCTCAAAGTGCTTTATACTTGCAGCTAAGTATTATTATCCTCATTTTACAGATGGAAGAGCTGAGACACAAAGAGGCGAAGTGACTTTACCATGGTCTCACCACAGGTCAGTAGATGAACAGCGATTAGAGTTCAGATCTCCTGACCTCTACTCCACAGCTGATCAACACCGACTTTGTACAAAGAGTCAGGAACAAACCAAAGGTTTAGTCACTCAGTTCTTTTTGCCATTTTATTTTCTGTTAGCCCCTTTTATATAAAAAATGGATCTTTTCCTTGAAATGCAAGCCTTCTTTTTTAATTGTTTACTTCACAAATTAATGGCAGGTAACCCCCATCTCCAAAAGTCTTGATTTAATATTACCAAATGAAAACATTTCAAGTTAGACTGAAATTCCATCTTTAACTCAGCTCATTGTACATGTGACCTTAACTACTGTACTGTACTCCGTGATACAATATCTAAGCAGAACAGGCTGACTGACAGCTGCAGCCTTAAGACCCACTTGCAAACACCTTATACCCAGGAGAAACTACGCAAGTCACACTGCGTTCAATGGGACTGCTCACATGTGCAAGCAATTGCAGGACCCGGGTTCTAACTTTGCTTTTTGGTGTTTACATTTCAGACCTGTACATATAAGATTATGTAATTTAATCACTAAAATTTTTCCCTTGAACCCTTCAGCAATCATTTACTGTATCCCCTCAATTTGCTTGTGTATTTGAGTGAAGCATTAATCAAATAAATCAAAATAATTGGGCCTTATTGTACTTGACATTTCATGAGAATCCTCATGCTTTGACACAAGCTCTACCTTCAGTGTAAAGAGAGCAGACTCTGTCAATATTGCTATTTTTGTGCTGTCTGCAGGGGCGGCTCCAGGCACCAGCGCACCAAGCGCGTGCCTGGGGCGGCAAGCCACAGGGGGGGCGGCCTGACAGTCGCCGTGAGGGTGGCAGTCAGGCAGCCTTCGGCGGCTTGCCTGCAGGAGGTCCATTGGTCCCGCAGCTTTAGCGGCAATTTGGCGGTGGGTACGCCGAAGGTGTGGGACCGGCGGACCACCCGCATGCATGCCGCCAAATCCGCGTTACCAGCGGACCTCCCGCAGGTGCACTGCCAAAAGCCGCCTGCCTGCCATGCTTGGCGTGGCAAAATACATACATAAACAGTTCATGGGAGTGGCAAACTGTAGAAAACTAAAGGGCTTTTCACTAAGAGCTCGCTAGTTCTTTTTGTCTACTCTGAAATCAGTCATCCATATTGGACTGAAAGAAGAGGGATAAGACCCTCATGACAGGGGACTGTCCTGTTTCGATTTGGAAGATGTGCATACAGAGGTCATTATTCTGCCATTTCCATGACTAAGCTGTAATGGAGCCAGGGACTAGGATCCTATGTACATTTAGTTCTGCATTTCAAAAGCCATTGTTGGGAGCTGGGATTTTAGGACAGTTGAAGCCCAGGGTGGAAAGGGTGAGGGTTGATTTTCCTCGTACTGTGACATTTTGTTTCTCTGGGGCTATGATCCACCCCACTTCAACTCCATTTTACTTAGCCTTTTGCCCTGAATGCTCCTATGGTGCAGTAACTCTTCCTCTGGTAGAGGCAAGTTGGATGTGACTTCTTGTGTGTGACATAGGGAGTTTGAAGGAACTCCTCAGATGTTGAGTGCTTCACCTCCATAGCTCCTGAGTTAGCAGGGCTGAGGACACCTAGACTTCCTCAAGCACTGGCCTAGCCCAGAAGAGGGGTGTACACAAACAGAAATATTCCCGAAGGATGAGGTTAAGAATTTGTGGCCAATCAGCCTTAACAGTGTATTCTCATCTTAGAAACATGCTGAATCAAATTCATCCCTGGTATAGCTTCACTGCAAACAATGGAGCTACACCAGAAAGGAATGTGACCTACAGCATATGTCAGGAAACTTCTGGAACTTTTATCAAAATGTTTTTTTTTTCCATTCTCTGGAACAACTTGTTTGCTAAACTTCAGCATCTGAAGTGTCAGAGAAATAGATGATGGGAAGATCAAAATCCACTCACCTCTAACCCCTCCCTGCAGCAGCAGAAAACTGATTGGAAGGAGATACACTCACCTGATCCTACAAAATCATTAAGAAAACTTCCCACTTCAATACCACCCTTTATCCAGAGATCTCACAGGACATATTTTATTCCATTTTTATCCTTTTAGAATGTTGAAGCCAAGGATTTAATTTTCTATCCACATTTGATATCAAAACTGGTCATTTAGCTGTTGGCAAGTATCTGCCTCAGGTTTCAGATTTTTTAAATTAATTTTTCATTCATCATATTTTCATGCTCCAGCATCACTCGCCAGGGCCGCCCAGAGGATTCAGGGGACCTGGGGCAAAGCGAGGGAGCTGCAGCGCTTGTACTTACCCAGCAGTGGTCTGGGTCTTCGGCGGCACTTCGGCGGCGGGGGGGCCCTTCAGTCGCTCCGCGTCTTTGGCAGCACTGAAGGACCCCCCGCCGCCGAAATGCCGCCGAAGACCCAGACCACCGCCGGGCCAGGGCTTGTGGGGCCCAGGGCAAATTGCCCCACTTGCTTCTCTCTCCCCCCCCACCCTCCCACCGGCGGCCATGTCACTCACTGAGAAGGATTAACCCTAAAAGGGGGCCAGATCAATGGGACAATGATTATATTCACGTGTGATGGAAAGGCTGCACGACGGAGACCCCTTTGGCACATAAGAAGCCAATAGATGGGTCTGCCCTAACTCTATCCATGTTCACTTGGGCATGGTACAGAGAGGTTTTGTGTAAAATGTACACACAGCTTTATGCACGTGCCTCCATCCTGACTGACCAGGCACTTACAGTTGCAACCTTCTGCAGATGCTGGTACTTGTGCTAACTGAAGGAAATGGTATGAGAAGGTTCCATGTGAACAATGTTAGGTTAAGGTTATCTCACACCATGATCTAAGGTACAGTTAAACCCATCTCCCCATAGTGAGACATTAGAGAATTCATCCCTTGTACTACCAAGCCCTAGAGCAGTGATACTCCGACTGAGGCTCGTGAGCCGCAAGTGGCTCTTTAATGCGTCTTTTCCAGCTCTTTGCAGCACATGATATTAAACCACTGTGTGATTTAATTATTAACCAATCTAAGTGATTAACCAATCAGGATGCTTTTACTATGTTATTAACCAATTGTAGTTGATAAAATAATAATACTTGGTCAGTGATTTTGCTGTGAGAAATATATATATATCACTAAATATTTCTTCTTTCATACTGTTTAAATAGGAATATATAGCACTATAGTAAATGAAACAATGAATTCATACTACTGTGGCTCTTTTGGGTAACGTTGATCGCTGATTTGTCTCCTGAAACGCTGATGTCTGAATATCACTGCCCTAGAGTCATTAACTTTGTGCTCCTTTTTTAAGGTAGCCCATTTCCATGTTGGGAATTAGCGAGTCAGCTCCCAGTTCCCTTTAGAACTATAGTATATAAAAAGTGCTGAGCTCAGTTAACATCTGTGAAGGGGAACAGCTGCACTTTGGTTTTAAATGTAACCTGCAGCCTGTTACTACATGTACTGCTCCTGCATCAGTACAACTGTGTCTTGCTTTCATTTCTCTCTATCCTCTTTGCTTTTAAGTTTTATTGACTTTGTTTTCGCTATCTATATGCAATGCTGACAGAGCATCACTTAGTGAGGTCTATGTTTCTTCCATTGCATTTGGGTGTAATCTTTCATTCTGATGAGCTTTTTCAATTTTCTTTACACTCTTTACCACTCTGCCAATGGAACATAATTTATTTTGTTGAGTGGTTTACATGCATTAAAGTGTGCAAAGTTTTCTTTATTTGTCTCTGATGGGTTCCTTCCTGGCTAGTGGATCTAAGTGGTTTTGCTAGTTTTCAGCTTTCAGGGTGTAATTAGAGTGGGATTTCAAACTAGCTGGCTTTGGCCAGCTCATGCCAGTGTAAAGTTTCCTCAATTCCATACAGCCAGTATGTGGCACACCACCATCCCAGCCGGGGCTCTTCTCAGTGTGTGGGGATAGTGGTGGGGAATCTTTAGACTGTAAGCTAGAAATATCATTACAATCAGTTTTCGTTGTTGTACATTAGCACACCTGATTCTAGTCCCTTCTAGGAGCTGAAATTTAAAATAAAAAGGAACTAGACATTTCAGGTTCTGTTTAGATTTGACTTTAAAAATGGACAAAGGCTTGAGTGGGTTCTTATTTTTTCTAGCCTCATTCACCCATCCCTTCTTTTAACCTTCCCAAGGTATGTGTAGGGGATTCCCCTATCAGATATCTTATTTGGTTTTGTTTTAGAACAATTG
The DNA here is from genome assembly GCF_027887155.1 of Malaclemys terrapin pileata. Lineage (NCBI taxonomy): Eukaryota > Metazoa > Chordata > Testudines > Emydidae > Malaclemys > Malaclemys terrapin. The sequence goes on along the minus strand of NC_071511.1, from coordinate 79,238,367 downwards.
GCATTAAATGTATGGAGTGACTGTAAAATTCCTGGCATCAGAAAGAAGGGTTGCTTAACAAATTGATATTCTGTGCAGGTGATCTTATCCTATGAATTACCTGAACAGTCTATCTCCCAGAGATTACAAAAATAAGGAGTTCCTATAGAGATTCAAGTAGAGCATCAGCTGGACAATATCAGAAGTTATGTACCTATTAAATATTTTTGTGCCCTCACAATTTTGCTTGTGATAGCTCATCTGACAGGGTAGCTAGATATCTTATTGACACTAGGTCTGAAACAGGTGATTCCTTATACCTGCGCCTCTGCAACAACATGGCTGTTATTAGATCTTACTCAGCGAGGTACAGAAAATATCTTCCTGGGGATGCTTAAATTCAACCAAAGAGGATGACCATTTTATATAAAAACCTAGGCCCAAGTTGCAACAATGCATACTTAAAGAAGATGTCCAAAACCTGTATCTGGGCACTTCTGTTGGCACATCAGACACACACGAGTATTGATTTGATTGTCAATAATACAGGATTAGTCTCTACTTAGTTTTTTCATTTTTGAAAGCTGATCTCAAAGGCTTTGAATTTTAAGACCAGCAAGTCTCTCTCATTTACCAGTTTACATCAGTGTGACTATATTTTACATCAGGGCAAATGAGTTCAGAATCAGGCCCAATTTTTAATACATATAAAATAGGTACTTTGATTTTAGAATTTGTCTGGAGAAAAAATAACCAGGGATAAATCTCTCTAAACAGCAGATGTCAGCTGAACCCTGGGAGGAAGTGTGTATTATTTTTAAAAGATAATTTACCACTGATTGAGTACTTTTGCACCTGTTTGGTTTTAGGCAATAAGTAGGGCCCTACAAAATTCATGGTCCAGTTTGATCATTTCACAGACACAGGATTTTTAAAATAAAAAATTTCATGATTTCAGCTATTTAAATCTAAAATTTCACGGTGTTGTAATTGGAGGGGTCCAGACTGAAAAAGGAGTTCTGGGAGGGGGTTGCAAGGTTACTGTAAGGGGGGATTGCAGTACTGATACTCAGGGCCGGCTCCAGGGTTTTTGCCGCCCCAAGCAGCAAAAAGAAAAAAAAGCCGCGATCGCGATCTGCTCTACCGCCGCTGCTTCAGTCTTCGGCGGCAATTCGGCGGCTGGTCCTTCGCTCAAAGAGGGAGCGAGGGACCCGCCACCAAAGACCCGGACCTGCCACCCCTCTCCTGCTTGCTGGGCTGCTGCCTGGAACTGGCCCTGCTGATACTCTTACTTCTGTGCTGCTGCTGCTGCTGGCGGCGGCACTGCCTTCAGAGTTGGACAGCTGGAGAGTGGCAGCTGCAAGCCAGGAGCCCAGCTCTGAAGGCAGAGCCTCTGCCAGCAGCAGTGCAGGAGTAAGAATGGCATGGTATGATATTGCCACCCTTACTTCTGCACTGCTGTCTGCAGAGCTGGGCCCTCGGTCAGCAGCCGCCACTCTCCGGCCGCCCAGGTCTGAAGGCAGCGTAGAAGTTAGGGTGGCAATACCGCGACCCCCCCCAAAATAACCTTGCGACCCCCCTGCAACTCCCTTTTGGGTCAGGATTCCCAATTTGAAACACTGGTCTCCCCATGAAATCTGTACAGTATAGGGTAAAATCACACCAAAGACCAGATTTCACAGGGGGAGACTAGATTCCACAGTCTGTGATGCGTTTTTCATGGCCGTGAATTTGGTAGGGCCCTAGTAATAAGGATGCTTGCTAGGGACAAATAATCTCTCTCACACACACTCAGGCTCCTTGTCCTTCATTCTGCACAGATCCCTTTCAGTTTAGTAGTTCATTAAACAATATTAAGGGTGAGTCAAGACTCAATGATGGCGCTTAAACTGATTCTGCGTGATGTGAATGAAAATATTTCCAGCCTATATATACAAATGGCTTTTCTTTGGCTCTGCTTTCTGCTGAGCTGATGATATTGCAGGGCTGATGCCAGCTCAGTATCTTTCTTTGCACAACTAGCCAGAACATGGCTTTGTTGGCCAGTTATGAGAGGGTATCATGTTCCCTGCTAAATATGATGGCTCAGTTTTATTTCATTTGGAAAGGATTTTGGAGGTTATCTGTGGCAGAGGAGAAAAAAATCCTATCATAATAAAAACAGTAAACTAAAAGCTGAATGGATTATTTAGAGACCGATGCAAGTAATCTGAGCAGCTAATAGCGAAAATGTCAATAGCACCTTTGATCCAGTGATAGGAAAGCACATTACTATCAGTAATTAATTTATCTCCACAATGCCTCTGTGAAGTAGGTATTATCCCATTTACAGTTAAAAATGGATATTTTAGGGTCATAAAAATACCCTATGCTAACTAATTGTAACTACATCATCCACAAAAAGCAGTAATGACCTCTATGCAGGGCATTACCCAGACACTAATGACCAGCTAGTATTAATGGTCCAGGGCATCTCCCAACTGGCCGTTAAGCCCTAGAAAATACCCTACACTTTACTATTTATTCTTTTAATTAAATATCCTCTCTTTCCTTAGTACAATCATGTGGTGGGGGGTGGAGACTATAGTGATGAGAGGAACTTGGTGGTGTTTTGTCTGTTACAAAATGTGCATTGCATTGTTATGAAATAGTGCATACGTGACTCACCCCAAGGAAACTGGAAGAAGGGGACTTCCAAAAGAGCATTCTCTTGGATGTGAAAATAGGGCAGAAATAGACTGTGATGGATGCATGTGCCCTTTCAGATTAATAAATCCTGGAAGTCAGACATGTAGTTCCTGAACTATAGCTGGCTTAATAGTGTTCACAATACAGAAGTTAAAAAATACACAAAACAAAAAACTACTCAGCTTTGACCTGTTACACTGAGCTCCCAGCTCTGAGTAGAGTGAGTTTGTTTGTTCTCTCTCTCAAAACAGCCATCCCTTAAAAGCACCAAGCCTATCAGCTCAGCTTTTATAGCCCTGTAGATTCCCAGAAGTCCTTGCAGCTTTCTCCTTTCCTTTTCAGGACACCACCTCTGCATTTTATTGCAGTGTTACTGCCAGTCAGGATACTGCCCATTTATATAAGGTTTCTTTGAGGACAGCTTCTATGTTTAATGTCTTTCCTTTTCTGCTACAGCTGTGGTGTATTAAGCCCTAGCCTACAGCTTTTATTTGTCATTCTACAAAATAAGACATATTTGTTTCCCAAGACATAGCATGGTCTTAAATGTAAAAATAAAAGCAAACAAACAACAACAACAAAAACTAGTATGTTCTGAATGGGCTTCTTGCCAGAGACCCATTGCCAGAGGTACAGCGGAATCAAATTCTCTTATGGAGATTCTGCTTCCGCTGTAGCACTCCTACAGCTTTTGGGTGAGAGGATCCCAAGGGGACCTGATGTCTTCAGAGATCACAGAGACAAGAGAAGATGGCTGGCTAGCCAAGAAAAAGACACATGTACACTGACTGTACATAAATACGGCCCATATGCTGCTGCTCCTCCCATGATCCCCTTCTGAGGACTTTCTGGAGAAAAGTAAGTAAAGCATTTTTTTTTTTAATTTCAGGTCCATTATTTAGCTCAGTGTGGGAAAGGGAAAGAATGCAATTTAGTTTGTATCAATGCTATCAACTCCTTGGATAACAAGGTATGCACTTCTAACATGGACCTAAAGTACAGGAGACAAACTTACTTCTTCCTTGTGAGATTATTTCTATTAATGGTATGTGTCTATGGTGTATGCTTTATTTAGTAATACTGCATTTGGTTTCATGGAGTACAGGAATATGAGGAGAAAATACCAGTGACATTCACATTCTCTTTTTAAATCAGAAATTCTGAAAAGTATCCTGGAAGTGTCCTTTGCAGTCTGTCTCTGGTGAAAGTTTTTCAGTGTTTTAAAGCTTGGAGGGCTGTTCAGTCATTCAGATAACTGGACTAGATACAGCATTAGGAGTGTAATTTTGAGTGACACAGAGAGAGTGGTTCATGCTCTGGAACTGATTGTTCAGATTTTATAAACTGTTATTGGTTTGTACAGATCTTTGAGGTACATTGTAGCGCATCAACCCAGCAAAGAACACAGCAGATGGAGAAGATGGGGGTGCTGCAAGGTTCCAGATACATAACATTAATAAACAGAAGTAGCTATTTCCACATTTCAGTTAATACAAGGCAATGCAACAGGTGAACAGAAGTAATTGTTGGAATTATTTGGTCTTTATTACTATGGATTTTAGGTCTATGTACACTTATGGCAGCCAGGGCTGGATTAAAGCTATCTGCAGCCTTCGGCATGACCCAAAGTTCCCCTTCCTCCACCTCCCACTTGGGAATGGGTTGTTATCAGGGGAGCTCCCTCTTAGACACATAGCGGCATGGACTGTTTTACCCTCAGTAGCAGAGGCCTCTCTCTCTCTCTCCGCTCAAACACAGCAGGGATCCATTCTCCCCTGCCCCAAAAGAGACAGGAGGTGTCTCCCAAGGGTATCTGCTAGGGTAGGTAGGCCAGGCCTACTGCAATCTTCTCCTGTTGCCACACAGAATCCTTTGCTGGGAATGTGTTCGTGAGAATCTTGGAGTTACCATCCGATTGGAATGCCAGGGGCAGTTCACAACTCTGAGTTATTGCTTTATCCTCTCAGCAGATTTGGCAGACAACCCTGAATCAGTTACCCTTAGTCCAAATCTTTAAGTTTTTCTTTGCAACCATGTGGACTAAAAACTTACTTTTTTTAAAATGAAAACTGAGAATCTGACATAATCACATGACTCCTAGAGCTGGGGCCCTAGACATTGGCCTATAGTTCCACTGGCCTTAGTCTGGCCCTGGTAGCTGGTCAGACAGCCTTACAGAACTAAAGGTGATCATGTACTATCTGTCTTAAAGTTTGGGGAAAGAAACTTTTAAATTAATTATAATTATAAAACAGTAATAATGAGCTTACTTTCACATCAGGTCATTACACTGCTGACGTATCTTGCTCAGAGTTAACTCTGACAGCTTGAAATGTGGCCTGCTGTGCAAGCCACTGTGCCAAAATCCCACAGATAAACCTGAAATATAAGTTTAATTCTTGAGGAGCTGAAGGACTCTTTGAACCTTCCCAAGATGATATTTTGAGAATGGGGAGGGCTATGCTTATTGCAATAGTGTAGTCTAGCCCCAGTCCAAGCTTTGGTGAATTCTATGATTCCATGACCTGGAATTTACATTTAGCAATACTGCTGTAGATATCTTACCCTAACAGTGGAGCCCTCAGGAGTGTTTTAGGATTGTACCACTATACAATGGGTAAGGAAAGAGGGAATGACAGGGCACCTGCAGCCAAGAAGAAACCATCATGTAGGTGTGGCTGAGGTTGATACTTACTGACTGGCATTAGAAGGAAGCAAAAGGGGAATCAGGCACAGCAGCCATAAATTGAAGTTCCAGGAGGCAGCAAGGGACCTCCTAGCTGCTCCTGGAAGACCCTTTTCCTAGTACAAGAAGACAAGATGAAGTAGAGGGAAGGTTGTGGGCTCTCTAGAGGGGATTGTTTGTAGGAGAGAGTAGTACATTTGTAGGGGTAATGGAAAGACAACATGTACATCTCAGGTAAGCGTGAACCAAGCATCCAAATCTGTGAATGCTTATCTAAACCCAAACTCTCCAAATAATTGTCTATCCATTACACCAAGCAGGGCTGGCGCTTCCACTAGGCGACCTTAGGCGGTTGCCTAGGGTGACGGGATTTGGGGGGTGGCATTTTGCCATCCTTGGAGGAAATTTGGCGGCGGCGGGGTCCTTCCGCTCCAGGTCTTCGGCAGAAATTCAGTGGCGGGTTCTTCACTCGCTCTGGGACCCGCTGCCGAAGTGCCCCGAAGACGCGGAGCAGAAGGACCCCTGCTGCCGAAGACCCCAGGCCCCCTGAATACTCAGAGGAGGAGCGCTGGCGCCTAGGGTGGCAAAAATCCTGGCGCCGCTCCTGACACCAAGAACCTGCTGCGATTAGTTAATGTATCTATAGGGTTCTCCACTCACCCAAGCAGTGCTATGTCTTGGTTGTCTACACTGCTGTTTTTAGCAGTGTAGTGTCCCATTCCTAGAGCCTTTTCCTTCTGACTCCCCTTGCTGGAGTCTCCCTATCACATTGTGGGAGAGTCTCCACAACAGGGGCCTGCCAGAGCCCAACAGCTCCCTGCTGCTGAAGTCTTCCCCTGAGGCAAGGAAAGGCTTCAGTAGTGGGAAGCTGTGAGAACCTTTTCCCAGCAGAGTGAAAGACTCCAGAAGCAGGGAACAGCCTGAGCCTTTCTCCTCTCCCCCCTTTCATTCCCCCCGCCAGAGCCTTTCACTGACACAGGCTACACATCGTAGTGTGGATGCAGCCTGCTTTTTACTGCAGTGTGTAGCTACACATACCCTACACGCCACCACAAGAAGTATGCAGTGTAGACTTAGCCATACTCGTATGATATCTGTATGCTTCAGTAGTTCTCAGGGCCTCCAGAGCAGCTCTGTGCAGCATAAAGCTTCTTTCCCAGAAATAGCTAAGCTTGGGCATCTATTTACAGTGAGCATTGTTCACAGTCCACCATGTGTGTGGGAGAGGTAACACTAATTAATTCCTCCACTGGTCTGTTTAAAAGCCTTTGGTGAGAACACCAAAAATAGAAGCAATAAACAGTTTTAACAGAACTTGAATTCAGGGAGGAACCAGAATAATGTACAAAAATCTAAGATTTTTTACTTAGCTAATTCAGTCTTCCACAACTAACTGATTCTGTGAAGCAAAGAACTTCAGCATACTTACTCCTGGCTCTTTGTCCCTCAGCAATAATCTTATTTCCTGCCAAGCTGGGGTCAAAATATAGTAACATGTCATCTCATTTCCAAGAGATTTGAAGTAGCAGAATGTAGGCCAGGGTGCTCCCAAATGAAACACAAAGGATGACTGAAGGGTAACAATTGCTGGCTGGGGATTGGTTATTGAACTGACAGTTAGTTTGAAGACGCCGAAAGCTCAGTTTGGGGGTTGATTGTTTTTTTCTGGTTACTGCTGAAGAAGCTTTGCTTGCCACAACATTTTTTTTATGGAATGCATTGTCACTTCCTAGATTTACTTAATGTGAAATTTGATTCTAGCCGAGGAAATCACGCTGCAGGAATGTGTTTATTTTGCTCTCTGCTGGAGGTAATGCTGAACAGTTTATTATCTGGCTCTGTTGAGGTTTCAGCTATGATGTAGGTTACAAATGTGATCATCAAAGCTGGCCTACTCTGCAAATAAAGGGAAGGCCAAGATCCTGCAATGAGCTTGCCACACACAGAGCCCTGTGGCCATGTAGAACTCATTGTATGATTGCACTCATAAACCATAAGGGCCAGATCCTCAGCTGGTGTAAGTTAGCTTAGCTTTCATAGAGGTGAATGGAGGCACACCAAATTACAGCAGCTCAGGATGTGGCCCTAAATGTTTAAAATATATTTATCTGATGGAGAATGTTCCCCAGGCTTCAAAATATTCAGTGTATTTTTTAAATCCATTATGCTATTCAAATAAAAAAATCAAATAAAAAACACCATTTGTATAGAACCTAAACAAAAGTAACATTTTGTGCTGTACTGCTGCACAGGTGGCAGAGAGATCATAAAGTAAAATCTTTTCTTTGCAAAGGAAAGTGTATTTCTGATGAAAATAACTAACTGGACTATACATTTTAGGAAATAGTCTCAATTACTTTCAGATCAAATGACAATATAAAGGTTTGGAGGGTTTATTAAAGTAGTTAATGTTTGTGAGAGCTTTGAAGATGAAAAACACAATAAAAGTGCTTTTTTTTTTTATTATCCAGCAACCTTCTCCTCTTAAAGCCAAGATTGTTCTTACCTAAGAAAGAATGTTTTCATGCAGCTTCTGACACATCATGAGAAGAAAGTTTCATATTGCAATTTACTAATCTTTGTAATGTGTTTTTAATCCTAAAATTCTAGTGTCAGAGCCAGGATGTATTCAAGTGTTTTATACTGGGGATGGCAATTTACAGAGAGGAAATTAGTTCTATAGATATATTTAAAAAAAAAAGTTTTTTCGCTTCACTGAAGTGTGATCAAATTATTAACGTCTCTGTTCTCTTTCTCTAGTCTTACTATTAATGTGATCAGTCTGCTCTGCAAGGGACTGTTCTAGTCTGTGTCACATACAGCAAGGATGACAAAGGGACAGAGTGGTAATAGGGATATGTCATTACTCTCTCACATTAGAAATATTACTTCTGTAGTGGAAGGCTTTGCCTTGTAAATGTTTTGACTGTGGGTTGGTCCCTGTCTGGGTGTATTGTTCAGTAGGGAAAAGATGTAGTCATGGAGCAAGGGAACTGTGTCATCTGTGTTCCTGATTAAATGGGCACATTTAAGATTAATTGGAATGTCTTTTCGAGAGATGGGCCCAAGCTGCAAAGATCAACTCTGAGTGTGAACTCTCCCACAGTTCATTGGCACTGGGATCTGGAGTTTTGGTTTGGCTCATTATTGATCCAGGATGAGCTAAAGATCCTAACTTCCTGAAAGTTTAGGGCTGTTCAGATCTGGGGTTTTGGTTTGTTTGGACCCATCTTAGCATTAATGTGTTACCCCATCAACTTATCAAGACTACCCCTAACCAGAATGGTGTTATTTGTACTCTCCAAAGGACTGAACTTTTGCCCCATCACAGAATCTGATACCATACTAATATGTGGAGAACCAGAAAAATTCTTTCAACAATTCCACCTCAAAGAATTATTTCACAACAAAGACACCACCACCCCCAACTACAGGTCCCCATCTCTCCACCAAAAGTCATAACAAAAAAGAATTGGACTGGATGCCCCGCAGCGGACAAAACCATATACTTGATTACATTGATTGCTTCTGGAAAAAAAATTGACTGTGAAATCCTTAACAAGCATCACATCCACCACAATCTCTCCATCACTGAAAGGTCAGCTATGTAGTCCCTGGAATCCAACCACCTGGTAATGATCACACTAGCAGACAAAGTGGGCACCATCATAGTCCCCAACCATGATGACTACGTCAGTGAGGCCAACTGACAATTTCTAATACCATCTACTATAAAGAACTCAAAGAAGACCCCACACCACAAGTCACCCAGGAATTTAAGGATATCATCAAATCCTTCTCCAAACAACCCCAAGTGAAACTCTATAACCTCATCCCCTACGAGACCTCCACCCCAGAGACACCACCACCCCAGGGACCTTCTACACACTTTCCAAGATACACAAACAAGGGAACCCAGGAAAACCCACAGCACTCTTACTAGAGGAATATCAGGACTACTAGAAAGTATCCTCAACCCACTCAATACGCAAAAGGCCAGTTTCTTCCAGAACACAACTGACTTCCTCCAGAAACTGTGCAACATTAACAACCTCCCTCAGAACACCATCCTTGCCACCATGGATGTCACCTCCCTACACCCCAACCTCCCTCATAATGACTGAATCACTGTCTCCCTCAAATTGACAAGGACAGCACTCATATCCACCCCTAATACATTACTAAACTCATCCATCTAGAGAAATGCACCATGAAATCAACGATGTACCTGAAATACATCGATGATATTTTCATCCTCTGGACAGACAACCTAAACTCCCTCATAGATTTCCACCACAATTTCAACTAACACCACCCATACATCAAAGTCTCTGGGGAACACTCCCACACCAACATCAACTTCCTGGACACCATAAACAAGAATGAAACCCTACAGACAACTATATACAAGAAACCCACAGATCACCACATGTACCTCACAAATCCAGTAACTACCCCAAACACCAAGAAATCTGTTATCTACAGCTAACCACTCAGATACCACAGAATACGCTCTGAGGCAAAAACCTTGGATAGGTACCTTAACATGCTTAAAACCACCTTCACCAAATAAAGGCACTCCACCAGAGAAGTAGCTCGCATTGTAGATCAGGCCACTCAAATACCTGAGAGAACCTGCTTCAATACAGAAATAAAACCCACTCTGAAGCCCATCCCTAGTTGTCATCTAGCCCCCGACACTGGAACCCATGTGCGGTATCATTAAACAATTATAAACCATATGAGATGGGGGACCACATCCTAAAAGAAATCTTACCCCAATCCCCTTTCTGATATTCGTACAACCTCCCAATCTTGTCAAGCTCATCAGCAGAAGCAAGCTCCCCACAGACTAGAACACATTAACTCAAAGCAGCACCAGCCCCTGTCAGAACAACAGATGCAAATCCTGCCAACATATCTCCACTGCTACGATGATCAACACCTCCTACCATACACCTTTCAAGAACCTTGGATCCTATACATGCCTATCACAACACGTGGTGTACCTCATCCAGTGCACTAAATGCACCAGTAACAACTATTGTGGGAGAAATGAGATAATCACTACTCTCTTGAATGAACTCCTGCAGAAAAGTGATAAAAGACAAAAACATCACATCACCAAATGATCACTCCATATCTGACCTCTGTCTTTGTCCTCAAAGGAAACCTGCACAATACCTTCAAAAGATGAGCCTGGGAATTTAAATTCATAATTCTTTCTACTAGACACCAAAAAAGTATGGACTTAATAAAGACATTGGATTTATGGCTCATTACCACAATCTGTAACCCACTAACCCTCCTTTGGGATTATGACTGAAGAGGTGTTAACTGTTCACTTCACCTCCACTGGTCTGTTGCAACATGTGTTAACGATATCTGTTCCACCTTGTATTTAGCTATGACACCCTGAGTACATTTCCCAGACCTGAAGAGCTCCATGTAAGCTTCAAAGCTTGTCTCTTTTGCCCACAGAAGTTGGTCCAATAAAAGATATTACCACCTCGTCTCTCTAAATTGCATATTGTCAGTTAATTATGACTGCAGGATTCTCCTTGCTAGACTGAACATGCAGCTTGTGAAATTTACAGTTCCTGTTAGTTAGGAGTGCAGCCTGGGTTAAGGAAAAAGGCTGATGATTTTTATTTTGAAGGGGAGAACACTAGGGGCCAAATCCAGGTGTCCTCACTGTGTCAAAACTTCCATTCCATGTGAGGTGTCCCACTGTGCCTCTGTAATTGGGTTGAGACAGTGATGGACTCTGCAGAAGGGTTCTCCATTTATGTGCATGCAGTATCCACACTTGGGTTTGTTACCTAGAAACCCATTGTGAAGTATGTATGTTTTCATGTTTCTCTGTCACACACACTGAGATATTTTTTAATGCTTTTCCAGTTGCTATAACATGTCCTCTGAAGGCCCCCTTATGAAATACAGATGACATATAATATACAGCTGTGAACTAACAGTCTCCCATAGTGTATTGTTCACTGGTTGTGTGTTAAATGTACCGTGATCCCATGAATCAGAGAGCGGAGGATCCAGTCGTCTGAGAAGTATCTTACTTGCTTCTGCTGCTAGCCAGAAGGTTTTGTCTTTAGATAAAGTAAATTTCAACCAATATAAACAAAACAATATTTAAAACAAATGTTCAGGGTCAGATTCTCAGCTGGTGTAAATTACACCATTTCAAAATCTGGCCTTGCATTTAAGAGAAGCCTAGAAAATTACAGAACAATAAACAAGAGAAAAGGCATGTGTTCTGTACACTGTACTACTACAAACACAGAACAGAAAAACTGTAGGTCTCACTCTTGAGTTCCATAAAACGCACTGGAGGACTGGCCACTGGACAATCAGTAATCTGGTGTTACTGAGACTGTCAGTTGTCACTTCGATGACAATATTAAATAAAGTCATTTGGATAATTAATTTTATCTTTAAAGTGTTTTGCTGAGGCTTTAGAGATGTTTTTGTAATGTTAGCCTAAGTGACTCTTCTCTGAAGAAAAAAATTTAGTATGTCAGTATGGTGCTGGATGTCTTTGAAGTGAGCAGAATTTAACTGTCCAGATGTTTCATGAAAAGCTTTCAGTTCAGAGAGTATTTTCAGCCTGGCTGCCCACCAGAAAATAAATACTCTTCAATTTTTTACAGAGCCCTAAGAGCTTGATAATCCCTCTTTCTCCCCTCTCTCTCCCCACCTCCCCAATTTAGCAAGTCATTAATATTTAGATACTATAGTGACATCTTGTGGTCAAGAAAGACACACACAAAACAGAAATGTTAATGATGATCAAAAGAGCAAGTATAAGTGGTTTTCTGGTTTTGCTTTTAATAACAGTTCAGGATTTATTAATTATATTTTATTTAATAGTTCATTCAAAATAGCCTTTTGTTTCCTGTTTTTGTTGCTTTCATTTTCATTACACTTACCTACAACACCAACCAACCAACCCTATATATGATTTAAACTGGTGAAACTATAAATACCTATTTCTGGAAAGCAACCAGAAAGCACATTTTGGAAATCTGTTTCATTTTATTTTACCATTGAGAACACCATGTGTTAGGCAACAATGTTCAAGGAAGAATTTCGCTACAAATACTGCTTTCTTTATGCAGAATGTTAAATATTTTAAGATCTCTCGGGCATCTGTCCATTTTCTACAGTGTTTACAAAATGCATTCTGTTTCATTTACTTATTATTGCTTTAATTCCCCAGCCTGCTCCTGACAGGGGCTGAGCACTCACGATTCCAACTGAAAGTCCATGGAGGTTGTGGGTGCCCTGCCCCTCAACCTGATGAGATTCTTCATGAAAATTGTAATCCCTTGTCCTCAGATTGCAGTTTTAAAATCAGATAAAGAAAATATAACAGATGAGAACTTATTTCTCAGGCATGTGTGTAAGAAATCTAAACATCCACAGAACATGTCCCTGTGTAGTTACAACAAAGGCAGGTGTCACTCAAAAATGCATAATGTAAACCCTTTCCAAACAATAACTAATCCTCATACTGCCACTGTGGAGAAGGTACATTCTGTTGTCCCCACTTTACAAAAGGAGGGGTTGGAAATGGGCAGAGAAATCAATGGGAGTTAGGCACCTAACTACCTTTGAGGATCTGGGCCCTACTTAAGTGCTCTAATTCACACAGTGAGGTAGTGACAAAGCCAACATTAGAAGAAAATGGTTGCTTACCATAGTAACTGTTTCCTGAAGAAAATGACCCAAAGAGAAGTGCACCTTCAGTATGCAAGCTCAGCAGTGTTCACAGGGTCCACTTTGCTCTCCCTCCCTTGTTCTGGGTTCTGAGAGCTAGATCCACGAAGGGATTTAGGCATCTAGCTGTCACTTTAGATGCTTAAGTCAAGTCCGAATTTAGATCTTCAGAATTCCTGCTCAGCTGCTTCCTAACCCTATAGGTGCCTAAATTCTTTAGCACCTAAGTTTCTGCCAATAAAATCCCCAGGCACGTACAAATCTACCACTGGGCATGCACACAGCTGCTTCAGTCCTGATGCCTGGGTTCCTAGCTCACACCTTAAGCTCCAACTGGATCCTCAAACTAAACATTCATTCCCCTGCCTATCTTGCCTGTGAGGCCCAATCCAGTAGGTGGCCTCAGAGGCTGCCTGAACAGATTGGGCTCCATGCAAAACAACACCCTTGGAGGAATAGCCATCCCTCCACCCCTGTTTGGCCCAATAGTCCAGTGGTTAGAGCACTCACCCAGGATGTGTAATACCAAAGTTCAATCCCCCCCTTCTGCCAGATGTGGAGCAGGGATTTGAACTCACATCTCCCACCACTCAGGAGAGTGCCCTAACCACCGGTCATAGGATAATTTGGTGCCAGTCTCTTTGTCTCTTCTGTTGAAGCCATTCCATTGTGTATAATTAATTAGTCATTAGAACAGTGAATGACTTTAAGAGTATGTCTACACAGCAAAATTAAAATCCACAGCAGGTCTGTGATAGTCGGCTTGGGCTGCGGGGCTGTTTCATTGCTGTGTAGACTTCTGGGCTCGGGCTCTCGGCCCCTGCGGGTTGGGAGAATTCCAGAGCTTGAGTTCCAGCCCAAGTCTAGAAGTCTATACACCAATGAAACAGCCACATGAACCTGAGTTGGCTGGTACAGGCAAGCCACAGGTTTTTCTTTGCTGTGTAACATACCCTAAGAGACTGAAGGTCCTCCTCCAATGACTATTGTATACAATAGAACAGCTTCACCAAGAAAGATAGAGAGCTCCCCCACCCCAGAATATCCCATAACCCATTGGTTAAGGCACTTACTTGAGAGATGGGAGTTCAAATCGCTACATCACATCAGGAGGGGGGAGAGTCCCCTACATTGTGGGTGAGTACTGTAACCACTGGACTACAGGTCAGGGAAAGGCTTAGGCATCTAACTGAAGAACAGGGTTCACAGCTGTGAATCCTAGGCAAAAATAGGAATCTCCCTAAATACTTTTGAGTGGTGGGCTTAGGCCACTCCCATCTAGGGTGAGCAGATGAGAGGAAGAAAATATCGGGACACATGTTGGGGGCACTACTGCCGGCGGAGCGAAAAAAAAAAAAACTTTGGGCGCAGCGAAATGTTGGGACAAATTGCATCCCTGCAAAAAATCGGTCGGGACTCGGGACAAACACCTAAATATCGGGACGGTTCCGATTTTATCGGGACGTCTGGTCACCCTACTCCCATCTCCTACCTAATTAACTATTAATTTAGTTAATTTAATAATTACTTCAACGTTCAGTTAGAAACTGATTTGTACAAAGGGGACATTTTCCAAGTTTAATTTTTAGGAGCTGCATAAGGTTAGCATTTAATAAGGATTTTTTTAAATCATTAACCTACATCTCCCTTATCACACATCATTAGCCTAACCTTATTCTCTGCAGCACTAAACTATGCACTAAGTATAAAGTGGCAGGTAGCACAGCAACAGCTGCCTCTTCATTTTCCTGTAAATTAAATGGTTTTCTACTGAATTCGGTCTTATCATATATGGTAAATATTCTTTCCTTTTTCTAATTGCAGTTACACCCACTGTTGAAAGTATTTGTTCCCTTTAGCAGTTGGTTCAGATTCAGAGTGCCCCCTAGTAGGTCTCAGAAGATATCCAACTTGGTTTATCCTCTAGGTACACTAAGCTCTCTGGGCAGGGACCGACTCTTATTATGTTTGCAGAGGGCCTAGGACAATCAAACACTACCTTGGTTGAAGCCACTAGTTGCTACTATAATTCAAACAAAAAAATTACCCCATGCTCATCACCATAATATCTGAGATGAAAAGATAAAAGTGAGTATTTTTTTTCCAGAAGTTAGTGATCTGCAAGACCCAATAAAACTCCTGAGGACAACAGACAACTAAGCTACCACTTGTTGACCTGAATCACAGTGGTGATGTAGAAAGTCAGAGATTTACAGACTGATTCAGAGACAAGACAGGAATTTCTTGGACCATAACAAAGAAAGCAAGAGTCTCAAGCTGAAAACATTCTTTATCAGAAGAAGTTTAGAGTGAATAAAGACATTTCCTTCTCCTTTCCCACTCACTTCCTATGCTCCTCCGAAGCCTCTCATCTTACATTGCTCTGCCTTTTTGTACTTTTGGCTTCCTACCTTCTTTCCTGCTTGGGGCAGTCTCTTACTTCCTGTCCATCAAGACTTCCCACATTTCTCCTGAAAACCCACCTCTAGGAAGCCTCTTTCCTCTACTCACTAATAATGAGAGAGGAGACAGATCAGGGACAGGACACAGGTCTGGCACTTCAGAAACTTTGGTTTTATTCTGGACTCTGCCATCGACTTGCTGTGACACTCTGGACAAATCACATAACCTCTTTGTGCCTCAGTTTTCCCTCTCTACCATAAGGACATTTTTCAATTTGCCAATGCTACACTCCAGTGGAAGATGTTAGTAGCTTGCAGCCATGCCACCACGTGGAATGTGGATGCCT
This sequence comes from Malaclemys terrapin pileata, assembly GCF_027887155.1. NCBI lineage: Eukaryota > Metazoa > Chordata > Testudines > Emydidae > Malaclemys > Malaclemys terrapin. The sequence continues at coordinate 79,222,534 of NC_071511.1, read as the reverse complement.
ATGCAGTTAAAAGGAGCTATGTGCCAGCCAAGAGCTTGCTATTTCTAAATATTGGTTGATGTGAGCCTTCCATGTCTCTTACAAAATTCACAGAGGAATCATGGAGATTAATTAATATTTGTAAGGTGCCATGAGATCTTTAAATGAAAGTCTTTAAGGCCAAAATATTGTTATATTATTACTGCATACACCTGGTGACTCAACGGCTTCAAAAAACGGATAGGTGGCAGATGACTTACACTATACCTACTGTACATCCTGTGCATTCAGTAGAAATGTATTCCATTTTAAATAGATTGACTTTTATTCACTTCTGAAATGATACCAATGATTACCTGAAAACTGAAGACAGTCTCTGTGTACAGCTAGAAAAACATGCTGGCTGTTGCCTGCTGAGCCCATCTCCAATTGCTGGTTTAGTACATTTCATTTGTCAAAAAATGCTATTAAAATGTATGAATCAGTAAAACCCTGCCATCCAATTTGATGTGCTCAATTTATGGACAAAATCAATACTGTATCTCAGCACTTGCATTGTGTATGGATAGTGTCTGGCTCGCAATAAAAACAAGCCAGTTACATTTAACACAGGGCTATAGAGTCTTATCATTAGCTGCAGTGGGCCAAATCTGAAGCGGTACCAAACACTTCACTTTTCCACTTATTTTAAATGAAGGTGCTGATCCTTGGGACCTCTCAGGATTTGGTTCTGTGGTCCACATGTAAAGACAGTAATAACCCTTCCACATATCAGAGTTGCACACTAAAACAATCAACTGTAAATAAATGTAATGTATTTTCTTTTTCTGTGGCTGAATGATTTTTACTGTCTGAGCCTAATATTTTCTGACATCAGTGGCGATGAACTTACACTGCCTTTCACATGCAGTGATCATTGTCAGTCACATACAGCAGTGTATCCAAACTTACAAAAGTAAATACAATATGTACAGTAATCTCTCCACTCTAACTGACAGAAGAGATCAAGGTTGTGACCCCTCAATTCTCCAACCAGTGGTGCCTTTTACCCTGCTTCGTTGTGAGAACCACCACTCCTGGTCTCATCACACACAGCCTCCAGCATGTAAATCACTCCCAGCTATACTATATGAATGCTATAGCCAGCCACTCATGAATTACATTACAGGGAAACACCAGAAAACTCCATCTCAGACTTTGCCCCAGAAATGTGTCTTGTATGCCCAGCATCTAAGTTCCCTGTAAGCTGCATGGCTGCCCAGCAGGCTATCAAGTGCCGCATAGTTCAGGTGTCGTCCCCCGTCCCCCCCCCGCTGTGTGCTGCTACTGCCCTCTGCCTTGGAGCTGCCCCCAGGAACCTCCTGCTTGCTGTGCAGAGTGGGGAGGGGGGGAGGAGAGGAGTGCTGATGTCAGGGTGTCCCTCTCCCCCCACCTCTGTACCCCTTCTCCAGAGCAGTAGGGGGAGGACACGACAGGGCTCAGGATGGAGGGAGCTGGCTTACAGTTGCTGCTCTCTGAACTTGATGATCTACTTAAAAGGGCAGAGTACTTAAAGGGGCAACATGCGTCTCTGTCTCACACAGTGAGAGTGTCTGTCACACACACACACACACACACACTGTGTGGAGTAATTATCCCTATGGTAACTTTTTAAAAATATAGATTATACCTAGGTTTTTGGATTCTACTGGTGGCGCACATCCGCACATTACCTCCATATGGTGCACATAACAAAATTCATTCCACACCTGGATGGAAAAAAATAGAGGGAACACTGCCCAGCATCCCCCTGGACAATACAATCTGTCATTTATACAAGGAAGGAGTAAAAGCAGCAGAATAAGAACACTTCAAAAAAGCAGACTGACAAACTCAGAACTGGTAGGTAAGGTCCCCTGGGAAGAAATTTTAAGGGAAAAAGTAGTTCAGGAGAGCTGGCACTTTCTCAAGGAGACAGTATTAAAAGCACAACTGCAAATTATCCTGATGCAAAGGAAAAAGAGGAAGAATAGTAAGAGGCCAATATGGGCCCATCAGGAGCTCTTTAATGACCTGAAAATCAAAAAGGAATCATACGAAAAGTGGAAGCATGGACAAATTGCTAAGCAAGAGTATAAAAGAATAGCACAAGCATGTAGGGACAAAATCAGAAAAGCTAAACACACATAATGAGTTTATCTAGCCAGGGACATAAAGGCATTAAGAGGAGGGTCTTTATGAGCAAGAGAAAGACAAAGGAAAGCATAGGTACTCTACTTAGCAGGGAAGGCGAGCTAATAACTGATGACAAGAAGGCTGAGGTGTTTAATGCCTATTTTGCTACAGTCTTCCATAAAAAGGTTAATGGTGACCAGATATACAACACAATTAATATTAACAAGGGGGAAGAAATGCAAGCTAAAATAGAGAAAGAACAGGTTAAAGAATATTTAGATGAGTTAGATGTATCCAAGTCAGCAGGACCTTATGAAATTACCTCTAGGTACTTAAGGAACGAGCTGAAGAAATTTTGAACTATTACCAATTATCTTTGAGAACTCCTGGAGAATGGATGTGGTACCAGAGGACTTGAGAAGGGAAAACAGGAAAGATACTGGAATAAACAATCAATCTGTAAGAACTTGGAGGATAATAGTATTATAAGGAATAGCCAGCATGGATTTATCAAGAACAAATCATGCCAAACCAACTTTATTTCCTTCTTTGACTGCGTTACTGGTTTAGGATTAGGGAAAAGCAGTCGATGTGATGTTTCTTGTTTTTAGTAAGGCTTTTGACACTATCCTATATGACATTCTCATAAGCAAATTAGGGTAATTTCATCTAGCTGTCATCAGGTGGGTGCACAACTGGTTGAAAGACCAAACTCAAAGAGTAATTATCAATGCTTTGCTGTGAAATTGGTAGGGTGGATCTAGTGGGGTCCCACACAGGTCAGTCCTGGGCCCAATACTATTCAATATTTTTATTAGTGTCTTGGATAGTGGAATGGAATGGGGAGTATACTTATAAAATTTGCAAATGACACCAAATTGGGACAGGTTGCAAGTACTTTGGAGGACAGGACTGGAATTGAAAAGAACCTTTAATGGGAGAATAAGTCTGAACAGGATCTTGGAGTTATAGTGGATCACAAATTGAATGAGTCAGTGTGGTGCAGCTGCAAAAAAGGCTAATATTCTGGGATGTATTAAAGGAGTGTTGTAATATGACATGAGAGGTAATTGTCCCTCTCTACTCAGCACTGGTGAGGCCTCACACTCCAATTCTGGGCATCACACTTTAGAAGTGACATGGACAAGTTGGAGAGAGTCCAGAGGAGAGCAACAAAAGTGATAAAAGATTTAGAAAACCTGACCTATGAAGAAAGGTTAAAAAAAAATCTAGGCATGTTCAATCTTGAGAAAAGAAAGGGGGAACCTGATAACAGTTTTCAAATATGTTAATTGCTGTTACAAAGAGGACTGATCAATTGTTCTCCATGTCCACTGAAGATAGAACAAGTAGTAATGAGCTTAATCTACAGTGAGAGATTTAGAGTAGCTATCAGAAAAGCTTTCTAACTGTAAGGATAGGTACGCTCTGGAATAGGCTTCTAATGGAGGTTGTGGAATCCTCATCATGGGAAGTTTTTAAGAACCGGTTGGAAAACAGCAGGCAGGGATGGTCTAGGTTTACTTGGTTGTGCCTCAGCACAGGAGGCTGGACTTGACCGACTTCTTGAGGTCCCTTCTAGCCCTACATTTCTATGAAAATGCCATTATGTCTAGTACTCAGATTTCTAAGGTGCTTAGTTGTAGGATTCCAACTAAACCTCCTGGAGAAACTCTAGTGTAGCTGCGATCAGCAGAACTTGGGGATTATTATTATAACACAATAGCAAGTAGAATTCAGGGCCCTGTTGTGGTGGGCTCTACACAAATGACAAGGGTAGTCCCTACTCCAAAGAGCTTTCTGGTTCCCTTCACACTGGAAACATAAATTGGATCAGATCAATGAATGAAATAGCCTTGAGTTCTGTCTGTCTGGAACATAAATGGCATCAGAAGCTAATGGAGAACCCATGCTTCTTTTCTGATACCCAGGCTATTCTCTGTAGGTGTTCCTGGTCTGAAATAAGAAGTTACTGCTTCAAGAGGTCTGGAGATTCCTACAGGTACAAGGTGGGATTCTTGGCTGTCTAGCAAGTCCAAAGTACCTTCTAGACCAATGGAATACTAGGAGGACTTCAACTCTCCCTTTCCCTCTTTTCTGTATCCTTTATGTGAATTGTCTTCAAAGATAGCAGATTCTTCTCTACCCAGGACATTATTTGCATTGCTAAGGACCTTTGATCTCTGGTTACTCCGAGACTTTGGAAGGGATACAAGATAGTCATGCCTCAATGATAAGAAGACTTCCTCTGAGTGCCATAATTGTCTACTACCTAGTTTGTTGCACCTTCCACTGATGCAACTGCTACTGGTCATTGCCATAGCGAAGATACTGGACTCACTGGACCAGTGTTCTGCTCCCCTAATGCCAAGTTTGTGAGTTATGCTTTGGTGCTTTTTTTTTTAAAGAAACACTCTGATAGAAGTGTAAAAATGAACTAAAACAGGGGGTCTCAAACTGGGGGTCCAGACCCCTCAGGGGGTCATGAGCTGTCAGCCTCCACCCCAAATCCCGCTTTGCCTCCAGTATTTATAATGGTGTGAAATATATAAAAAAAGTGTTCTTAATTTATAAAGGGGGAGAGGGTTTCATACTCAGAGGCTTGCTATGTGAAAGGGGGCACCAGTACAAAAGTTTGAGAACCACTGAATTAAAAGGATGTGTACAATGAGATTTTCAAAATGTGTTGCCTAAATACGCTTGCTTCCATTGGAAATATGCAAGAGTGAAAGTTGGGTTGTTTGTATTTACCTGCCCACAAAAGGGCATTCAGATGTGATCTGAGAATGACCTGTAATTTTGCATTGCATCATGTGTATGGCTCTGTGAACTCAAGGAATTCCTTCAGGTGCATTTTAAAAACCCCACACGGGGATGAAAGCTGATGCATGGCACCAGCACTCCTTGCCCTTGGAGATAACTGGCTACTGGGAATCACTCAAGAAATGATTGATGCAATGAAATTTTGGAGCTTTAAATTGTTACCATTATGGTAAAATTATAGTCACAGTTCTGTCTGTTTTTGACTTCTTGTGAGCAATTCGAATCAAAAGCTCTCTGATTTTGAACAGTATATAAATCCTTACAGCATCTCTCAAGTTATGTTCTCTTTCTTTTGACTGGGTACTGATTAGCATGTTGTCTATGCATGGACAATGTGCCGTGCTGTGACTATTCCCAGCCACTTGAGATGGGTGCAGAGAAGAAAGAGTCTTGTACAGAAATTGCAAGCTCTTATACCAAAATGCTTTTTGTCTTTCTTGTACTAAGAATCTTCTTGGTTTGAAGAAAAAATTATTGAGATTTCCTTAGTCTCCTCTGGTCCAGAGGGATAGTCCCTTCCTGGATATCCCTGAATTGTTATGCTGGCTTTGGCGGTGAGGGTTGAGGCTTTTTCAAATGTTTCATCCCAACAGCTCCTCACATGTAAGAATGGATGCATTACACGTCCATTTAGGATAAACATTCTTGAGTGTACCATTGTTTCCTTTTAGCCAAGTTAGACCCTATTGTTAGTCACAAATCACATCAAGGGTCTGACCAACACAGAACCCAAGACATCTGCCTCCAACCAAGAACAAGGAACTACTCCTTTGCCACAAAGTAGGCTGTCCTTGCTAAATATGGGCATGTCTATGCAGCAACTCTGCTGCTGTAGCATTGGAATGTAGATACTTTTTATGTTGATGGAAGGGGTTTTCCCATGGATGTAGATAATCCAAGCAATGGTAGCTAGACCAATGGAAAAATTCTTTTGGCAACTTAGCCCCATTTACACCAGGGATTAGGTCAGATGAACTACAGTGCATGTGGTGTGAATTTTTTTACATCCCTGAGCGACAGAGCTGGGGTCAATTTAAATATTAAGTGTAGACTGAAACTATATGAATAACATTTGGTCTGAAAGGCTATAGCGGAGGCTTTGACATTGGCTTGTACTGTCATCACTGGGTCTTTTGGAAGGAAGTCACCTTCTGAAGGAGACCATCTTTCACTGGAAGTTACTGCTGCACCAGGATTAAATTGGGTTTTATATGAACATTTTAGTTTAACATTTGGTTTAATCAGATATCCTCATTTGGTTCTTATGACTCCCTCAAAAGGAGGCACTGATGGGAAAACATGTGTCCAATAATGCTTGAAAGGGAGCATATAATTACTTCCTTGCAAGCCACTGACTAACATTCTGTCCTAGAAAAGTCTGTAGGATTCTGGGAGATGCGTGCATAGTACTTCTTCCTCTGGCTGTTTACAAAAGGGAGTTAATACACTATTCAGCCTGGCCTGGGGACCACACAGAGAAGGGGTACTGGTACACACCTTGACTGTGGCAGTAGCTTGCTAGAGGTCTCCAGGAGAATGAAAGGCTACCTGCCTCCCCCACCCCCACCCCTCCACCGGCTAACATGCAAGTACTAGAGCAGGAGTGGGCAAACTTTTTGGCCCAAGGACCACATCTAGGAATAGAAATTATATGGCGGGCCATGAATGCTCACAAAATTGGGATTGGAGTGCAGGCTCTGTGGTGGGGCTGGAGGTTTGGGGTGCAGGAGGGTGCTCTGGGCTGGGAATCAAGGGGTTTGGAGGGCGGGAGGGGAATCAGGGGTGCAGGCTCTGAGTGGTGCTTACCTCAAGCGGCTCCCGAAAGCAGCAGCACGTCTCTTCTCTGGTTGCTACGCAGAAGCATGGCCAGGTAGCCCTGCGGTGCACTGCCCTGTCCGCAGGCAGCCCCCCCTGCAGTTAGCGCCCCTGCAGTTCCCATTGGAGTGCGTAGGAGCCAGAGGGGGGCCATGCTGCGTAGAGTGGCCCCCGACCTTGCTCCTGGGCTGGAGCCCCGGAGGGGGGCCATGCTGTGGCTTCCAGCCCGTGGGCTGTAGTTTGCCCAACCCTGTACTAGAGGAGCAACCTAATATCACTTGGGGCTTTACTCAGTAGATTTGAATCATTTTGAACATATGAAGGAATTTCTCACTTACCTCGCTGTAATCCCTTGAGGATGCAGCTTCATGAGTGGAATCTTCATGTACCTGTTCTGGTCAGTCTTCCTGAAGTGCTCTTAAGGCTTTAATGCGGAGCCAGCCTTTGGAGCAGGAGAGTGGTGAAATGGAGACCCCTCCTCATCTTTCAGAATCAGAGACCCTTTCCCTGCCAGAGTAAGGGTCTTTGGGCTGAAAGCCAGACAAGCACAATCCCAATTAGACTGCACCTGCAAGCTGAGGCAGGCTTGCACAGGAGTGAAGGCTTATGGAAGGGCAGTAACTCTGGACTTGTCTACACTACCAGTTAAGTCGATTTAACTTACATCGCTCAGGGGTATGAAAAAAAAGTCACTCCCGAGTGATGCAAGTTAGATTGACTTGAAGCGGTGTCTACATGTTATGTCAGCAGGAGATGCTCTCCCGCCAACACAACTTCCACTTTTCCTTGAGGTGGAGTAATTAAGCCAACTGGAGTGTGCTCTCCCATCAGCACAATGCTTCTTAGTGCATTGATACAGCTGTGCCAATGTAATGCGGTAGAGAAGACAAGCCCTTGGATACAAACACTGCGGGAACCTCTGTATAGGAGGAAAGGTCCAGAACTCCCCAGGGGGAAGAGGCAAAGGAGAAGGGGTTCAATATCTTATTTTTCACTCCATGTGTTCATTTACAATACTAATTCCTTTTGCCTTTTTGGTCCCAGAGTTTGGGGTTTGGGACCCACTTCAGTTTCGTGTGTGTGTGTGTGTGTGTGTGTGTGTGTCCCCAGATTCTTTAGTTTAAGGGGATTTCCCTCTCCAGTCCAGGGAGGGAATGGAGCCCCTCATTGGATAGATAGATTTCTCATCTTCAGAGACTTTCCCTATGAAACCTCAGAAGCTCCTGATCAGGCTTTTTTGTATTGGAGTCTTGGCTCTTCGGGCTAGGGTGGAAATCTGACATGCTAGTCTGACTGAGCTCTGTATCCTGGCAGTGGGAGGGTTGGCTGGGAACATGCTAGTCATAATTCTCTTTCTGTAGAGCTTGTAAATATTGCCACACATAGGGAATATGGCTGAGATTTAAGCCAGGTGCTTGTAGGACAACTTTGCACTACCAGAGTGGGGAAAGAGGAGTCTGACAGAGAGGTCCTGCAGCACCACATCCATATGGTTGAAATCACCACATTGTTATCTACCCAAAGCAAGGGGAGAAGTTACAACTGCCCAAAACCAAATAAAAATGAAGGTTTTAAAACAAAATGGTCAGAAGAAATTACACTACTGGAGGCAGAAAATCTTGTTGCCTTAGCTGAAGGGCAGTTTGGTTCTAGAGTCTCCAGCAACAGCACTGGCCTACCTCTGAATTCCTTACGTGGGGGTATTACCTCATTAGTAACGAATGAGGAGCAAAGCAACGGAATTGTAATATCTTGAGATTTCACATTTGGGTACTCCCCCATCTGTGGTTCAGAAAGAATCCAGCAAAAGAGTGGGGGATTTAAAGCTTTATTTATAGAAATAGTGAACTGCATTAATAGCAGCAAGATTTGCATTGTATTTAAATTCAGCACTAATAATAGGTTAATATTTATTTACATTTAAGTAATATTTAAACCAGGACACGCTAAATACAGCTGCAGTTTTAGAGCAGAAAGGACAGACATACAAAAAACAAAAAAAAAATTAGACAGACTCAATAGTAAAAAAATGTCACGATTAATTATTTTGTTCAGACCACTCAGGTGGATTTAGTCCAATGGTGAATTAGAATTTCTTAATCTGATTGGCTGGAAGATTGGATTTGTCCAAGTCATCAAAGTATGGATGGTTCAAGGCCATTTTGCCAGAGATTCTTTTTGCAGGATCATAAATTAACATTTTCTGGGGATAAAAATAGTTTAGTTATGAAATGTAAATGAACTTAGTTATTTGTAAAGCATGGTTGAACTTTATCTGCCAATACTTTAATAAAATAGAAAGAGGAGTTCTCCTATATGCAAGGACTTCCAAGCTCACTTTGACTAGGAAGCTTCAGTTTAAAAGCTATTTCAACCTACATCTTAAATACAGCACTTCTTAGAACTTTCAAAATATGAGACAAATGCATTCATTTGCCCTCTGGTTTAGTAACCAAGCCACTATGTTTGGTAGTTCACCTATTTGCATTAAGCATGGTTTTAAAAGTAACTCTGGGTACCTCATGGCAGCCTTTGCCTTAGATTTAGTTTCCTGATAATGCAGCATTACACCCTGCAGGATGTTATCAAGAATTCCACGCTTTTTAATAAGTGCATTAATAGGCAGAATAGTCCAAGTTTGTTTCCCTAAATTCAGTATTCTTAAACAGATGTGAAGTTGACAGTCAATGTTTGAGCTAATACATATAAAATACTCTTAACTGCTCACTCATATGCGCAAATACAATGTGAAACTCAGTTTGAGAGGTATGCAAGTGTGTTCAGTGTAGATGGGGTTAAGACAAACGAGGGATTTTTTTGTAAACAGCTTAAGACTGAGAAAATGGCAAGGTTTTTCTCCAATAGAACAAAGATTAAAGATTCAGCACAGATGTTACATACAGTGTATTAGTCTCTCCCCCAGTTTTAGTACTAATGCGAAAAGGAAGCATTTTAGTTACGATGGCATTCAAGGGCCTTCTAGGCCACATAAGGAACCATTCAAGTTAGATAAAAACTTAAACTCAACTGGACTACTTTGTAGTATGCCAGTCCCAAAACTAAGATAAGCCTATGCAGGGCATGGGTCTTTCCTTTGCTGTATCCTCTTTTCAGTTAAAAGGTATGCTTTTGATAGGGAAATCCCAAAGCTCCACCTACCACTGCCCTCCCAACTTCTCTCTCTCTCTCTCTCCCCCCATGTTACCAAGGAAGACAAGGAGTATTGCCTTCAAAAGAGTCCATTCAGATTCTGGAAGACGGACAGACGGATAATGGAGGGTCAAGGTACCCACTTCAAGACAGCAAGTCCTTGAATATTTTTAAAATGTAATCATTGTCTCTATTGGGAGGTCTCCCACTTTGAATTTCCAAGCCCTGAACTTCATTTGGCTAAACAGTTCTATAAAATAGAAATGTAAATATTGCTTCTGGCTTTAGAACTTGTGTATCATGTTTTAGCCCTAAACAACATGTTACAGCTCAGTTACATCTCTGAAAATAGGGTTTTCTAATGAACACTGACAACCTATATTAGTTAATTTTGGGAGTTGATGCACTTATGGGAAAAAAACATCTACAGAGTAACCTCAGAGTTACAGACACCTTGGGAATGGAGGTTGTTCATAACTCTGAACAAAATGTTATGGTTGTTCTTTCAAAAGTTTATAACTGAACATTGACTTAATACCTCTTTGAAACTTTACTATGCAGAAGAAAAATGCTGCTTTTATCCAGGTTAATTTAAATGAAACAAGTACAGAAATAGTTTCCTTACCTGGTCAAATCTTTTTTTAATCTTGTCTTTATTTAGTAGTTTACATTTAATACAGTGCTGTACTGTATTTGCTTTTTGTGTGTGTGTGTGGGGGGTGCTTTGATCCTGCTGTCTAACTGTGTATAGCAGGGGTTGGCAACCTTTCAGAAGTGGTGTGCCAAATCTTTATTTATTCACTCTAATTTAAGATTTCTTGTGCCAGTAATATATTTTAACCTTTTTAGAAGGTCTCTTTCTACAAGTCTATAATATATAACTAAACTATTGTTGTGTGTAAAGTAAATAAGATTTCAAAATGTTTAAGAAGCTGCATTTAAAATTACATTAAAATGCAGAGCCCCCCAGACCAGTGGCCAGGACCCAGGCAGTGTGAGTGCACTGAAAATCAGCTTGCGTGCTGCCTTCGGCACGTGTGCCATAGGTTGCGTACCCCTGGTGTATAGGCTAGGAAACCTTTTAACACATACATTAATATCCACTAAGTTTTCAGGGCAGTATTTTTCAATCCTGGCATCAAAGAGTGCTGCGACCCCATGCGCCAAGTCACAACGCCACTCACTCAAATTTGGACTGGCTGCCCCTCCATTATTATGTTCTGCTTGTTTTACATTAGAAGTCTGAGTACTCTAAGCTGGAAGACTGATGATTGCAGAATTAGTTAAATACCGATCACACAAGAGAGATTTTTAAAATCTCTATTACTAGTGACATTACAGAGAAAGGAAGCCCTTGTTAAAGATTCATCACCCTTGCTCTTTCATTTAATGTTTTTGTGCTCACAAGTCATCCTAAAAAAAAAGTGAGGGAAGACCAAGGACTTCATATCAATTTAAGCTATACTGGTGCAGCGAATCTATAGTAGGGATTTGTAGGAGAACTACACACTACCACTGCCAAGTCCCGTGAAACAAAGTTTGTTTCACCTTTACTGTTCCACAGAGGTATTAAGATCAATGTCTCAAGCTTCAGGAAAAAGTTGGCACTTGGTTCCCTCCCCCGCCATTTGAAATGCAGGTCTTCCCTCCCTTCTTTGTTAGAGGGAGAAAAATCCCAGGAGGCTATGAATAGTTACATCACACAGGGCTGCAACCTGAGCTGCAGCCTTTCATCCCCACTAAGAGAATAAAGGATGCCAAGTTTACTAAAATTGTCCAAGAATCCTAGGTTACATCATTATTGATTTCTAAAGATTTTGCTAAGGCCCTCCAAAGAGGCAAATGAGAACCTGATATTTTCCATATGAAAAAGTAGAAAAAGGCAGGAGTCTTCCCCCCATTCTCCCCAAGAGAATAAGCCAGTCTTTTACAGATTGTAAAGGATGGGGAAGGGTTGGGCTTGCAGTTTTAAGTATGACAGACTGAGGAATTGGTTTCGAAATGTACAAATGGTTTTGAAGTTTCCTTAAGGAAAAAAAAAAAAAAAAAAAAAGCCGTAATTCCAGCAGTACAATTCCACAAACCAAATATTGGTTCAATATAACTTTAAAAGTTCCATCAGCAGGTACATCGCTCGTTAAACACACCTGATTACCATCCAAGTAATGAGCAGGGTGGCCCCAGCATAATTTGCAAGATCAGAACACAAGGTGGCTATGAATTCCTCTTGTTGTGTAAAGAACTGAACAAGTCCAAACATGGCAGAGAAGCTGAATCTTTTGGCCCAGAGGTAAGGGTGCAAACAAAACACTCAATAGATCTTATTCAGAAAAGTCCAAGCTAAAGGATGACTCAAGATAAATAGAATGCTATAACAAACTGTAATTTGGCCAAGAAACTAGGAATTCAATGTACAACCCGGAAGTATTTAAAACTTCAGGTTTAAGTTGTCTCTGAGTCACTAATATAAAACAAGCTCTGGCTGCCCTCCTGCTTACCGATAGCTATGAAGGTGAGATCAAGAGATTATTTTAATAGTCCAGAGACCAAAGTTTGCTATCCATTCTGCTTCTTTGATGAATAGCAAAGTGTGCTAATTAGGCACACTAAACTCCTAGCAAGCTGCCTGCATGTCCCTTATTATTGCAGAGTTTGAGCACCTTTGCATTATAGTTGTACCAAGCTGGATTAAGTTGGTTTTAGATACCTTAGAAGACACCAGGTACTTTTAACCCCCAATAGCCTCCTTAAGAAAAAACTTTGAAGAAAAAGCCACTTACAGAGAGTAAATCTAGTCCATCTTCATCTAAGTTTTTGACATGAGACGCCAGACTGCCAGGTTTCCACTTGGGGAATGTGTTCTTATAGTCTTGCAAGGATTCCACTTCGGGCCACACCTCATTGTTGGGTGTCCCTAAAGCTCTACACAAGAATAAGCAATGAGCTGATAATTTGTATTCGAGCAATTGTAATGCATTATTAGAATGTTAGTGCAGAGTATAGCTTCATAAAGCATTCTTTGTGCTATGTATTTAGCAAAGATTTTAAAGATTTAGTGTTAAATACCTGAAGATTCTGAAGAGTTGATCAATTTCAGAGTCTCCATGAAAGAGTGGTTTCTTAGTTGCAATTTCAGCAAATATGGTACCAATGCTCCAGATATCTACAGGAGTTGAATAACGAGCAGATCCTAGCAACACCTCTGGAGATCTATACCACAGTGTCACTACCTATTGCACAAGGAAATTCTTATTTGTAATTTATAGTTGCATTAAATCTTACAGCTTGTTGTACAAAAGTATGGCTCCTCATCTTCCAGAGGGAAAATTGTTCCAAATATATTAATTTTTAATAAAATATAACCAGAACTGTTGCCAACTAAACTACAACAAGTGGAACTTAGTGCTATTCCAAATAAATCAATATCTGCAATAATTACATCCTGCTCTCTTTGAGGAGTGGATATATTTGCATGTTTATCAGCAAGGAACAAACAGATTTAAGTATTTTTGTTAGCATTTTGACAGAAATAGTCAAACTCTGTATGTTCGTTGTGATCCGTGGTAGAATCCCATTGATTTTTTTTAGGTGTTGTAGTTCAAAGCACCTCACGGTAACTGGACATAATAAACTTGAAAAAGTCAGTTTAAAAGTTATAGTACCACCTACTCTCAAGATTCATCCCTCACCCCCACCATTTGTGGTATTACAACCACACTGTTGTCACACTTACCAAAACGTGTCTATCAGAGTAAAAAAGAGACATGACTACAGTGAAGCTACCACTGTCAAATGCACAAATTGAAATTGAAAAAGTAGTCTCACTGTTATAGTAATCTTTTTGAAATGTAATTTTAAGATAAAGTTTTCAGAATAATGATTTTCTTAGTTGACAGTATCTTTTTAGCTACTTCATATTAGTAGTTAGCATTTCCTCAAAGAAACTATTCATGAACTGGAATGTGAGTTATTTATTATCACAGTGCCTACAAGCCTTAGTTGTGTCAGTTATGGAAAAAAAGCCACTGCAATTCACTTACCTCATGTGTATATACCCGGACAGGGATCCCAAAGGCTCGGGCCAGTCCAAAATCTGCTAATTTAATTACTCCTTTATCATCTATTAACAAGTTTTGAGGCTTTAAATCTCTGTGCAGAACCCTTCTTGAATGACAGAATACAATACCTTGCAAGATTTGATACAGGTAACTCTGTATGAGTGAAATAAGAGAAGGGAAAATTTTTAAATTACCTTTACTGCAAACTACTGTTCTGCATATTTGCTAATGTCAGATCTGCCACTAGAGTTGACACACTATAGAAATGGTCAGTTAAGAGCCATAACGTTGAAAACAGTAAGTAAACTTTACAAAATTCTCTTCATGAAGGCAACATTGTTATGATCAAGGCAAAAAAGATATGTAAGAGATGTTTATTATTAAAATGCTTGTATTAGAACTAAGTCATTTTTATGCTTTGAAATACATCTAAAAAAATTTGACAGTACACTAGACAAAGAGTGTCAGATTTAAGATTCAGAAGGTCCACTCCTTAATGATACCAGCAAATTGTTCCCGAGTCTCCCCTCCTCAGGAGTGAAAGGAAAGAAACATCAAAAGCAGTCATGTAGTTTGAAGTATTATTTAAACAAAAAACAAAGAAACAAACGACAGATAACGTGCTCTTTCCATATATATCTTTAAAATACAAGCGGAAGTTTATAGTGACAGTTACTATATTGACTCCTTACCTTAACAAGCATGGAATCTACATACTGGCCAGATGGAATAGAGTCCAAATATTTTTTGAGATCCATAGAAAGGAATTCAAAGATGAGGTACAGTCTTGAATCTTGCATAAGCACATCCTGAAGACTAATGAAAAATATATCTATGATACATTAACTCACTACTATACCTCCCCTGAATGCCTTACACAGATGCAAGCTGACATTACTTCTCAAGCACTTTTCCAAGAATCTCAGCTGGGGAAATGCTAAGCAATTCCAAGCTCTGAGGCTTTTCCTCCACATTGTCACAAAGTCACTTGGCTTTCATCTGAGCTGGCACAAATCAGGGTTATTTAGCCTCTCTGCAGTCTCAAGCAATGAGATTCAGTGCAGTTTGGGAGATCAGGCACATGTGAAATTATTAATGAAACTGGTAGTGCCAGGCCAACATGAAATTAAGAATTCAGTCTTCTAGGCAGGAGAAAATAGTGCTCTAACGTCATCCAGAAAAAGATTCTGGGAAGCAGAGAGAAGCAGATCCCTGTCCTTTGAGTGTCTCTCTTTTTAAAAATGAGAAACAAGGTAGTAGATAGTGCAACTTTTGAAAATAAGTAAAGGCCCTATCCAACTTCCACTGAAGAAAATTACTTCTGTAGGAGTTTGATCAATGCCTAAATTACTATATTATGGGCCCAATCTCCCTGAGCTCTACAGAAACAGACTCCTATTTCAGTGGGGCTCCAAAAGACAGCTCGATGAAAGATTAGAACCTAAAATAGAACTTGTAATTTAGCGTTTTTTATGCTCCTCTTCAAAAATAAGAACACACAATGTGGATTGTGATTTGAACCCACACACAAGACAAAAAGACATCTTTAATCTTAACTGGTGAGCATATCTATCAACTAAAGCCCCAGTTAAGCCAAATAGGATCTGTATACCCTATGAGGTGAATATTTTAGAGGCAAAATATATTAAATGGTTTACTAAGGTCAAGCAATTCTACTATAAATTCAAAGATTTCCAATACCCAATATTTTAATTACAACTCTCAGATTTGTACTAATTTTGAAAGTGCACCATCAAACAGCTATATATGCTAGAATATCTGCTGCAAAAACAAAGCAAACCCTTCAGACAGCCAGGACTCAAGCAAAACCACGTTAGTGGTCAGTCACTAGGGTTAGGTAAGTTACTTGCAGTTTTGAAGTAGCAGGTGATCCTCATGGCTCACTGAAGAAAGGCAGCATAAACGGATTCCAGAAGGGAGCCATAAAAATCATAGAAATGTAGGGTTGGGACCTCAAAAGTTCATCTAGTTCAGCACTTTGCACTGAAGTAGGATCAAACACCCTGACAGGTGTTTGTCTAACCTATTCTTAGAAACCTCCAATGATGGGGATTCCACGGGTCTCCCTTGGAAGCCTATTCCAGTGCTTAACTATACTAATAGTTATAAAACTTTTTCCTAATACCAAACCTAAAAGTCTCCCTTGATGAAGATTAAGCCAATTACTTCTTGTCCTACTTTCAGTAGGCATGGAGAACAATTGATCACTATCATGTTTGTAACAACCCTTACCATATTTGAAGATTTCAGGTTCCCATTCAGTTCCCCACCCAAAGGAAAAAAAAAATGCCTAATTTTAACTTTTCTTTATAGGTCCGATTTTCTAAACCTTTTATAATTTTTTGTTGCTCTTCTCTAGACTCTTTCCAATTTGTCCACATCTTTCCTAAAATGTGGCACCAAGAACTGGGCGTAATATTCCAGCTGAGGCTTCCCCAGTGCCAAGTAAAGCAGGACAATTACGTCCTGTGTCTTACATATGACACTCCTGTTAATACACCCCAGAATATTAGCCTTTTTTGCAACTGCATCATATAGTTGACTTGTTCAATCTGTGATCCACTATAACCCCTAGATCCTTGGCAGCAGTACTACCATTTAGCCAGTTATTCCCTGTTTTGTAGTTGTGCATTTGAGTTTTCCTTCTTATGTGAAATACTTTACACTTGTCCATATTGAATTTCATCTAGTTGATTTCCATTTCTCTTCATCTGGAAAAAGGATAGCTATGCTGTAGAGTTTCCAAAGTGACAAATGAGAATCTTGGAAGATTCCCAAAGTGGTGGGTGGAGGAGGGAGGGGGAAGAAGAGCAGAAAGACACTAAGTAATAAGGACGTGCAGAGGAAAAAAAATTATCGGGGGCTGTATGGAAGATTTGTAGCTATGAGAAATTCAGTCTGAAGCAAAAGCAAGACCCTCCTCTTTCACTAGAGTGTTTAGTAATCATATTTGACATGGGAAGAGAGAGGGAGTCCTTCCCAACAGAGAAATTGGCTTAAATCTGAGAATATTGCATGCATACCAGACTATATTGGGATGGTGTAGCTCTTTTAGTAAAGAAATTTCCCTGATTGCTGTACTGGGAACACCTTCTTCCTCACTTTCTAGTCGAATTTTCTTCATGGCAACCACCTGGCCTGTGGATTTGTGTCGACCCTTATATACAACACCATAGGTACCTGACCAAAAAAAAAAAAAAAAAAAAAAAAGTTGGCATACACTAAACCACACTGTGAACTTTTAAGAACAGATCAAGTCATGTTTAGTCATTTCAGATGAAACAAAGCTTTGTTCTATATAAAGAATCACTGCAGTGAAACCAGACACTTCAATCTGGATAAGGTTAGTATTTCATTTTATTCATTTTCTGTATCTACGCTATCAGTGATGTTTTATGTGCTGCATGCCAGAAATGGATAGTGCCATTAATGTTTGGGCAGCTGGGAAAGCCAGATTAAAACTTTGGGATTACTTCCACAAATCGAATTCTGAGCCATATAGAGAGTATTTAAATTTTAAGGAAGCTAGTTTGTTTTAAACTGGGATTTTTGTACTTTAGTTCATGATAAAGTTAGCTTTGTTACACTAAAATGAAAGTTGTACAAAGATATTGTTAAAAGGTGGCCTGTTTTCGTACTTTTCTTGAAGCATTTTTAGTTCTTTGCTTTTTAAATTGAGCTGATACACACGAAAGATTAAAGTTCTTTAACAGGAAAACAAACCCATATTTTTTTTAAAGATCTTTGTATACATGTAATACTTCAGAAGGCGCATAACTTCATACAGTACAGTATGTAAGTGTTTTACAACAGTGATTTCCCATAACAAGCAGATTTATAAAAGTGAATAGACTCTAGGTTTAGCCATTCTCTCTCATAAAGCCCGAGACAATTTGTTGCAAAGTCTCATTAGGCCAAAGAACTTGGTGCAAAATCTCAAGTCTACATAAAATCTGGAGTTTATGGAAAGACTGTACATAATCTTCTACTTTATAAAGTGATCCCTAACTGCGTAAACTAACTTTAATTAAAGCACAAAGAATGTGGATAATACCTGCACAGAGGAATTCAATACATAGCACAAAAGCGATCTTCTTCCACAGTAACATGCTTTGTGCGTGCATTACAAGAGACTAACGTTACTTCTGCACAGCAGTGCCATTGACTTAGCGTCTTCATAGTTAAATGAAAGATATCAGATCATACCACTTCCATGGGCAGGATGTAGTCCAGAGCCAGGATATCACAGAAACTGATACTACTTTTCTTCTACATGTGCCCCCAGAAGAGAATGTAAACAGGACACAACTGCTTTTATGCCACAGCACAATCTGTGGGACAACCAGTGCATCAAATTTTAAGGGAGCCAAAAGGTCTTGAACTGTAGAGGCAGACATCAAAGCCTACAGTCTATTCTCCCACTCTAAGGGTTAGGAGTGGAATACAATCGGAGATGCGCAGAGATAATCCTCAACATGAATGCAGGCAACTGACACCACAGGTAGGAGGTTGCACTTACTCCATTGGCACCATACCAAGATGCTTGAATGCACCTGTGCACTCATTTTGATGAGCCACAGAGTCATCTTGTCAGATCTCACTTTGTAGATCTATACAGACTCATCCAGGAGCTTAAGTGTACTAAGACTTTACATAGCAGCAG
The DNA here is from genome assembly GCF_027887155.1 of Malaclemys terrapin pileata. Taxonomy (NCBI): domain Eukaryota; kingdom Metazoa; phylum Chordata; order Testudines; family Emydidae; genus Malaclemys; species Malaclemys terrapin. The sequence continues at coordinate 79,203,871 of NC_071511.1, read as the reverse complement.
AATAAGCTTCCTTCAGTGTCTAACAAATTGATAAGTCAAATTACATAGTGCAAAGGATCATCAAAAAAGTGCTACTCACCTTCACCAATCTTCTCTATCTTTGTGTAGTCATCCATTGCTATTTGTTAGGACTAACCTTGAAATGGGGAGGTGGGAGGGGGGGAGAAGGGGGAAGAGACAACAAAACCAGAGGTAAGTAGCTGCTATCCTAAAGCAGAATACAAAGGGGCCATTGAATATATGGCTTGTCCCAGGACACCAATATACATTATATAGTGAGACATTATATTAGTTTGGGAAGGTTCTGAATGTGCACATGAGCTTTGTATCCTGCTTAAACTTGGATTCATCCAACTCAGTTATGACAAAGTAGCAGGGAAGACATTTCCCTTACTATTCACACCTCCACAACAAAGCAAAAAACCCCCAACCAGTGTTTATTCAGGGTTCCAACCACTCACAACAGCGTAAGGCTTTAGGATAGGTGGTGGAGGTGCATAACAGGGATGCAGTGATCTCGAGACAAGAAGTTACTGTTAAACAACTATAGTTCTTTGAGTGTTGCCTCTGCACATTCACACTTGAGAGCTGTGAGTTGGGAATTTTCTAGTTATGTCCACAGGGGTCAGTCACCCTTCCTCTCATATCATGGTCAGAAGATATAAATGGGAGAGTGGCTCCCCAACCACCCCATAGGGATGGTCTACACTGGGGGCAGAAGGGAGGGGTCGATGTAAGATACGCAACTTCAGCTACGGGAATAGTGTAGCTGAAGTCGACGTTATCTTATTTCGACTTACCTCAGGCCCTCACAGCGCGGGATCGACAGCTGCGGCTTCCCCATAGACTCCGCTCCCCCTGGTGGAGTTCCGGAGTCAACGGGAGTGCGTTCGGGGATTGATATATCGCGTCTCGTCTAGACGCAATATATCGATCCCCGATAGATTGATTACTACCTGCCGATTCGGCGGGTAGTCTGGACGTACCCTTAGTTTCTTTTGATTGCTGATATGAGGGCAGGCTTACACCACAAATGGAAATAGTCAGAGACGCCCTCAAAAAAGAAAAATTGCAGTTTTTGTATGTAAATAGTTAGTGGGGGGGGGGGGGGGGGGTCAATTTTTTCTTTATTTTTTTGCTTTGCATTTGACAGCACTTTACAGTGCTACCACCAAGGGCAGTGAAATGGTTGGACACCAGCAGGAGGAACAAACAATGAACAGGAAGGAGGCAGGAACCTCAACAGTAGGGAGGAGAGTGAAACAGATTTGGGAGTGAAGAGGGAATAATGGGAAGCATAGGAGAGGCTGCCCCAAGACTGCTCCCCACAACGCACTCACCCAATGGTCCTGTCTCCTTCTTTCCCAAACTCATCCAATTCACTCACAGTAAAGAACTTGTACTTCTATACTTTAATAATCTGACATTTACTCAATAGAGATATATGAATATTTTCTCTAATACACAGTAAAGTAAGGCCCTGAACATATTTGCTTTGAAAAGAACGTGTCACAACAGTAAAAACCTCAAGCACCACTACTGTCCTAGACTAAGGTGAAGGTAGAGGGGGAAGGATACTGGGATGAGTTTAAACACATGATGGGGATGTCACGTGTAATTTTCTGTACAACTTCTCAAACCATTTCATTTGACACTGCTAAGCAGAGACATTAAGTTTGGAAAGGATTTAATGTATCATTATTGGCATTTACAGTAACTCCTCACTTAAAGTCATCCCGGTTAACGTTGTTTTGTTGCTGATCAATTAGGGAACATGCTCATTTAAAATTGCGCAATACTCCCTTCTAACATTGTTTGGAAGCCACCTGCTTTGTCCACTGCTTGTAGGAAGGGCAGCCCATTGCAGCTCCCTGCTCCCCTAAGTTGCCTAGTGCCACCCAGCAAGCTCTCAATCAGCAGTTCAGCTGTCCCTCCCCCGACTGCCATGTGCTGCTCCTGCCCCCTGCCTTGGAGCTGCTCCCAGAGACTCCTGCTTGCTGTGCAGGGGGCAAAGCAGGAGGGCTAATGTCGGGGTGTCCCCTCCCCCCTGCTCCTGCACCCTGCTTACCCTTTCTCCATATAGAGCAAGGAGGGGACATGGACAGAGAGAGCTTGGGGCAGCAGCTGCTGTCTCAACTTCCTGATCCACTTAAAAAGACAATGCACTTAAGAGTGGGTCAGCTTACTTAAAGGGGCAGTGTGCATCTCTCTCTCTCCCACACACAAGGTGTGTGTCTCTCTGTCTGCTATGCTGTCTCCCCTCCCTCCTGATCCTGCTGCCTTGATGAGAGGCTACATTAACAACAATGTGTTAACCCTTGAGGGCTCAGCGGAGTGCTAGTTCAACATTTAGGGCATTCCCTAGAACTATCCCTCCCTCTTCCACCCTCTAACTTCACCACCTCAATCAAGCTTCACAATCATCATAGCTCTGAACAGTATTAAATTGTTAACACTTATACTGTGTGTATATCTATAGAATATATAGCTTTTTGTCTGGTGAAAAAAATTTCCCTGGAACCTAACCCCACCTATTTACAGTAATTCTTATGGGGAAATTGGATTTGCTTAACATCGTTTTGCTTAAAGTCACATTTTTCAGGAACATAACTACAACGTTAAGCAAGGAGTTACTGTACTTAATTTACTCTGATACAATTTTATAATGAAGTAAACAGTTAAATCTGTAGATGGGGAAGGAGAATCAGGCTCATGAGTGAGTACTGTTCAAACAACTTTACTACAACAATGAAATGAAGATTTTTTTCACACGGATGTGGTAATAGTACATCCTTAACACAAGTTATTTCAAGGGCTCTCAAATAAATTTCTACATAGTTTGACAGCCTCATTCTCTGAAGTCTTCTAGAGGAAGACTTTTTTTTTTTATTATTATTAGAATGTCTTGGGGTGGCTATGAGGTTGGTAACCTGATCACCCAACTCTTTAATTCAGGTGGTGGTGGTGGGTTTAAAAAGTAAGTAATACTGCCCAAAGACAATTTTACTACAAACACATGAGAACACAGTAAAAGAAAAACTCTTTGGGGCAGAGGCCTTTCCATCCTGTGTCTATATACCATGAATTCCTACAGTGTTTTTATACAAAGTTACCACATTAACATTCATATAGTGTTTTTAAATAATGTTTAAATTATTAGTTAGATTATAAAAACTGAAAGTGTTTGAAGATGCACTATCAATCTGACAGTTTAAAGCAGTCATTCCGATGCTATGTCTGCCCAGGAATCCTAATGCCAGTTTATGGTTTTATTTACATTTTCCTAATTTAACTCTTGCTCTTCTGTGCTGTTGTATTAGAAAAACACACCACACACAGGAAGTTTTCTAGGAGCAGGGAAAGAGTGAAGCTGACGATAAACAAATGCTCAAAGACAAACTAAAGTATTTCCCCTTTCTAATCTCTGTCAATTAACAGTATTTGGTCATTACTTTTTATCTACTAGCAGTGAGTTCAGACAGAAGTGTGTTAGTTTTAGGGTGCTCCACTTAGTGTCTGGTGTATTTGTCAGCGATTGTGGTGTTTGTTTACCTTCGCATGGTATGAGCTAGAGAGCTTAATTTTTTTGTTCAAAATATCCGTGCCTCGTTGGCCGGATGTGGTTACAAGTAAGGCCAGGGATTTAGCGTCTTTCAAAAGAAAGAGTGGATTTTAAAATTTTAAACACATCCCTACTGCTACATTTCGTTAATATGGGTGCATTTAACCTATGAAACGGAGGTGCAATTTACTCCTAATCTTATTAACAGTTCCCTCTGCCATTAGCCCCGGGCAGGCCGGACGCTGCAGAGCTACCAGAGGCCTGGGGTGAAACAGGAGGACACAGAGGCTGCCCTTGCCAGACAGCTGCCAGTGCCCATCGCCCTAGCAGCCGCCACCGGCTCTTTCGCTGCTTGCACGGAAATAAAGGGAGACGATTCCCTTCGCCCTTGCGCGGCCCAGCGCCAGCCACCCGCTCTCCAGCCCGCCATCCTGCCGGTGGGGCCGGGGCCCTTTCCTCACCCACTGCCCATCCCCCGCTCAGCACGGGGGGACCGATCCCCCGGATTCCTGCCCGTTTCCCGGCTAGAAACCCCCGCTCTCCTGCAAGCCCCCCCTGCCCAGAGGGCTCAGCAGGCGGAGAGGCGCCCGCCTCCCAAACACCCCCCGGTACAACCCCCCGCACCTCACCGGCCCGGACCCCGGCCCCACACCTCCACCCGACCCTGCACCGCACCTCACCTCACCTCACGCAGCGGGCCCCGGCTCGAGCAGCCGCTCGCTCGGTCGGTCACTCACCTCCCTCCCTTGCCGCAGGAACAACCCCACACAGCGAGGCTCGGAAAGAGGACGCTGCAAGCGCCTGTGCGGGGTCGATTCGAACTAACCGCGCCAAGCCGCCCCCGCTCCACCAATAGCGTCGCGCCGAGATATTCAAAGCGGCCAATCACCAGGCCCCCCTGGGCAGGCGCCAAACACAAGCTGAAAGGCGGTCTCCGGGAAGAAGCGCGGCTGGGCTCGTCAACCTGAAAATGCTTTTGAGCGTCCTACTGATTTCTAATACAAAGGCAAGGAGCAGGTATTGTAACGTGGGCGGGTCCTTTCAATACTCAAGAAAGTCTTATTGGTACTTCCACCAGCATTTACAGGTGCCAAGGCTCTTTGCTTTGGGCTTTATTTAAAGAGAGTCTTTAAAGTCTGCCCCTTCTGGGGTGAAGGATTTTCCTGGGTATTTCAATGAGACATTATCAATCTGCCTCATACTTTTTGTAATTTTTGTGAATGATCACAGCCCCCCACATCAGTCATAGGCCAGATAAATGCAACAAATTAGTAATGGAGATGCTACCTATATTCCCTGGACCCCTTCCTCTATCAGGCTCATTAGTGCAGGATCTGACACCTCCCAATCCGTGATCTTTGCAGCATCCCTAAAGTTGGTCAATATTGTCACTCAGTAAAATGCTTGCAGACTGTTTAGACTGATGCACCCATCTATGTGCGTTCCTTGAGACCATCCTTTGGCACATAGAATCATAGAACCATAAGGTCAGAAGGAGCTGCAAGGGTCATCATGCTGTAAAATGCTCAGAGAGATTAGAGAGGCTAGAAAAACAGAAAACCCAATAACAATGGTGCATTTCAACTATCTCCACATTGTCTGGGAACATGTGACCTCAGGACAGGATGCAGAGATTAAATTTCTAAACACCATTAATGACTACTTCTTGCAGCAGCTAGTCTTGGAACCTAAAAGGCAGAAGTGACTTGTGGGGTGGGTCATGTCCCCCCCCCCCCCCCATGCAATTTCTGCCAAGGTTTATATCCACTGGAGACATCTGACTCCTCCCCAGCTGGCTGCTATATGAAATGTATAGATAACTTCTCCCCTCCTCACACAGGCCTGGGCTGGGCAGACCTGCTGTGGAGCTCCCCCTGGGTGGGTAGGGCATTTGGCAGCTGGGCTCCAGGCTCACTTGCTGCTCTGGTCAGCATCCACAGCACCTCTCTCCCACTCACCTCCCCTGCACGCTGTTGGCTCCTGCCCCCTCCCACACGCACATAGCTGGTGCTAGCCCTCAGTGCCAAGCTCCTCATTTAGGCGTTTGCCCTGCGTCCCGACCCATGCTTGGTTGGGATGCAATTTGTCCCGATATTTTGCGACACTTTGCTTTTTTTTTTTTTTTTTTTTTTTTTTTGCTTCCCCCCCATGTGTCCCGATATTTTCTTCCTCTCATCTGGTCACCCTATCATTCCCATCTTCCCTGCACACAGATGGCTCCTGCCCTTCCCCCCAGTACATAGCTGGCTGTAGGAGTGCAGCTCACATCTGGTTCCCACATACAGCTGGCTTTGGCCCAGCTGCCTGCAGGCTCAGAGTGGTTCCCTCACAGCTACAGCCTCTCCCTGACCCTCATGCATGCAGCTCACTCTACGCTTTTACTGCCAGTTCCTACAGCTCCTGTCCCCCATGCTCTGTATAACACAGCTAGTGCTGAGCTCGCCACATTACTCAACAGCCGCTCCCCGCCTGCCTGCCCCAGAAAGCAACTCAGGTGCAGCAGCTCTCTCCCTTTTTCACATGTCTCCCCAGGCACTGGCTTCCTTACCTGCCCAGAGCAATCCCTGACACCAGCTACGCTGGAGACTGACGGGGTTGGTGCTGTGAGAGCCAGAGCTGCAGCAGGTCCTGTCAGCGTACGCTGCCGACGTGCTCCTCATGGTCCAGGACCCAGGTGACCTGGCATGGGTGGAGACTTGCCAAGCCATCTACTCGGTAGCCTCTTTGAGCTGGGTCAAGAACTCTGGCCTGGTGGTCAGGGATGGGTGGTAGGCGAGCTCCTTCCCACCCATGCTTCAGGCCATCTGGTGGCGCACAGGTCCGCTGCTCTATCTCGGTGTTTACTTACTTTTCTGCCACACATCCATCTCCGCTGGAGAACTGGCAAGGTTTAGAGGGTAGGGTGGCAGAGTGGCTCCGGAGATGGACAGGACTACTCTGGTGCCTCTCCCTCTGAGGGAGGGCACTGGTGTTCAATCAGCTAGTCCTGTCCATGCTCTGGCACCAGCTCAACACCCTGGTCCGGGTCCCGGCCCCGGGCTTCCTGGCCAGCCTCCGGACATTGATTCTGGAGTTCTTCTGGGTAGGAGTGCACTGGGTCTCTGCAGGGGTCTTCCACCTGCCCCTGGAGGAGGGAAGACCGAGCCTGAAGTGCCTGCGCACTCAGGTCCACATCTTTCGCTTCCAGGCCCTGCAGAGGCTCCTTTATGGTGCAAGTAGTCCGGCGTGGAGCATACTGGCGCACGCTTTCCTGTGCTGCTTCCGAGGGCTCCGATACAACTGGCAGCTCCTTTATCTCCATCCAAGAGGTCTTCAACGAGACCTGTCTGAGCTGCCAGTCTTCTACCAGGACCTCCTCCGGACCTGGAAACTGCTCTCTGTGACCAGGTCCGTGGCGGCCACTGAGGGTGGATCTCCTCGTGGAGCCCCTGCTACACAACCCCCAGCTCCATGCGCAGGTGGCGGAGTCGCCCTCGGTGTGCCAGAGGTTGGTCCTGGCAGAAGTCACCAGAGTCTGAGACCTCCTGGACTATGACTGGGGAGACTGGCTGGATCCCTTGATGTTTGCTCGGCGCATGCGGCTCTCCAGCCCTCGTACTTCCTGGCGCGTACTTTAGGAGGTTAGGGCTGCTTTACCGCCTACTGCTCGGGCTTTCCTCGACCAGGTCCTGCGGGAGGGCACGCTCCACCACCCTACACCCCAGACCCTCTGGACCTTTTCATCGGGTCCCTGCCCTGTGGACCTACCCAGCCATCCCACCCCTTTACTTTGAGCCAGCTGCATGAATTACAGCCAGTTTGCTTCCAGACCGCGCCAAGAAAACATTTGTACATGCTCGGGCTCCACACTCTTCATGTCCTCACCCTCGTGTCCTGCCCCGGCACAAAGTGGCGGAACCTCCTGCCACCTCTGGAGGGTGAGGAGTCCCAGTAGGCCAGCCTATATTCCAACTTGGTCCCAAGGTCCACTGGCAACATCAGCTGGGGGCTCCTTCACGGAGCCGTGAGCACGGGCGTGTACTTGGCGCAGTTCGCTCCCATCCCAGACACCTACCCCTTTTGTGGCACGAGGGAGAACCTGGCGCATGTATATCTGGAGTGCGCCAGGTTACAGCCCCTATTCCGGCTCCTCCTAGATATATTATTACGTTTTTGGTTGCACTTTTCCCTTCATCTTTTCATCTATGCGCTCCCTATCCATGGCCTCACAAAGTCGCAGGACCTCCTTGTCAACCTCCTCCTAGCCCTCGCCAAAATGGCCATCTACAAAACCAGGGAGAGGAGGTTGGCTGACGGGGTTTCCTGCAACTGTGGGGGCCTATTTCCGCTCCTCAGTCCGTTCACGCATCCAGACAGAGTTCCTCTGGGCGGTGTTGCTGGCTCTCTTGACAGCCTCGAGGATCAGTGGGCACTGTCCAGGGTTCTCTGCTCGGTGTCCCCATCAGTTTCCCTTCAATTAGCCCTCACTCCCGTTCCTGTTATATCTTTAGTTGTCCCCTGCAGTCATTTGGAATCCTGGACCTGTGGATCCTCCCCTTAGGCTGTGAGGAGGTCCTTTAGCAGTGGGCGGGCAGAAGCTTGCCCACTTCCTGGATCTCAACAGGACCAGCTGCAGCAGTCTTTCCCTTGGATCTTAAAGTCTGACACTTGTGCTGCCAACGAGGTAGTTTCCAAGTTTCACAGTTGGTTGTAAACCTCTAGGGCTGGAGTACTCATGGGGAAAAAAATTTGTGGGTGTTTAGCATCCACTGGCAGCCAAGCTCCCCCCTTGCCCCCTGTGCCTCCTGTCCGCCAGTGGCCCCGCCAATCAACTCCTCCTCCCTCCCAGCGCCTCCGGCATGCTGCGATCAGCTGGTTCAGTGGTGTGCAAGAGGTGCTGGGAGGGAGGGGAAGGAGTGGCAATGGGGCATGCTTGGGGGAGGGGGCAGTAGGGTGGGGCTTTGGGAGAAAGGATGGAGTGGGGGCAGGGCTGGGAGGCAGAGCAGGGGCAGGAAGAGGCAAGGACTGGACTTGGGGGAAGGGGTGGAGTTGAGGCAGGTCTGGGGCAGAGTGTGGGTTAAGCATCCCCCTCCCCCAGGTAGAGAGGCAGTTGGTCCCTATTCAGGAGTAGCTCTCTTTTAGAATAGTGTCCATCTGCTATTACAAAGTATTGTAAAACATTACATCAAAAGTACCTCTAGAAATCAGACCCCTTTGTCTCTTGAGTAGCTGCCCTGAACCCCACTGCATACCACCAGAATCTTTAAATTGTGCTCTCCCCCCATATCTGCAATTGCGAGTCCTCTCTGCTACAAGGGGTAAGGCAATTCTAGGTTTAGACCTAAATGGATCACAGGATCTGGTCCAAGAGGTTGAATATAGCTAAACCATAATTAAGTTTAACATTTTTGTAGGGGAGGAATACCAAAGAGACCCACCATGGTAGCATTTATACTTCAAAAAGAGCAACTACACAAAAATGAGGAGGCTAGTTAAATGGAAATTAAAAGGAACAGTCACAAGAGTGAAGTGCCTGGAAGGTGCATGGAAACTTTAAAAAAAACACCATAATAGAGGATCAAACTATATGCATACCCAAATAATAAGTAAATAAACAATAAGAAGATAAAAAAAACCCACCACCATGGCTAAACAACAGAATAAAAGAGGTAGTTAGAGACAAAAAGACATCCTTTCAAAATTGGAAGTCAAATCCTACTGAGGAAAATAGAAAGGAGCATAAATTCTGGCACCTGTCACATGTAAAAATAGAAATTAGGCCAAAAAAGAATGTGAAGATCAACTAGCAAAAGACACACAAACAACAGCAAAAAATATTTAAGTATGTCAGAAGCAGGATTGCCAAATAATCAGTGGGGCCACCCATTGATCAAGGTGCTAAAGGAGCATTCAAGGAAAACAAGGCTTTTGTGGAGAAGCTAAATGAATTCTTTGCATTAGTCTTTGCTGCAGAGGATGTGAGGGAGATTGCTACAGCTGAACCATTGTTTTTAGGTGACAAATCTGAGGAACAGTCCCAGATTGAGATGTCAATAGAGGAGGTTTTGGAACAAATTGATAAATTAAACAGTAATAGGTCACCAGGAGCAGATGATAATCACCCAAGAGTTCTGATGGAACACAAATATGAAATTACAGAACTACTAACTATGGTATGTAACCTATTGCTTAAATTTACCTCTGTATTACTGGTAGATAGCTAATGTGACACCAATTTTTTTAAAAAGGCTCCAGGGGTAATCTTGCCAATTACAGGCTGGTAAGCTTAACTTCAGTACCAGGTAAATTGGTTGAAACTATAGTAAAGAACTGAATGATCAGGCACATAAATGAGCATGATATGTTGGGGAAGAGTCAACATGGCTTTCTTAAAGGGAAATCATGTCTCACTAATCTACTACAATTCTTTGAGGGGGTCAACAAGAATGTGGACAAGGGTGATCCAGGGGATATAGTGTATTTGGACTCTCACAAAGCATTTCACAAGGTCCCTCACCCTCTTAATCAAGTAGAGAGTCATAGGATAAGTGGGAAGGTCCTCTCATGGTTCAGTAACTGGTTAAAAGATAGGAAACAAAGGTAGGAATAAATGGTCAGTTTTCACAGTGGAGAGAGGAAATAGCAGGGTCTCCGAAAGATCTATACTGATACCAGTGCTGTTCAACATATTCATAAATGATCTGAAAGAGGGGTAAACAGTGAGGTGGCAAAGTTTTTAGATGATCCAAAGATATTTAAGTCCAAAGCAGACTGCCAAGAGTTAAAGGGGTTTCACAAAACTAGGTGCCTGGGCAAGAAAATGGCAGATGAAATGTTGATAAATGCAAAATAATGCACACGAGAAAATATCATCCCAAGTATACATACAAAGTGATGGGGAATAAATTAGCTGTGATCATGCAAGAAAGATCTTGGAGTCATTGTGGATAGTTCTCTAAATACATCTGCTCAATGTGCAGTGGCAGTCAAAACCCCCCCCCCCAAAAATTAACAGTAAGTTCGGAACCATTAGGAAAGGGATAGATAATACAACAGAAAATATAATGCCACTATGTAAATCCTTGATACGCTCACACCTTGAATACTGCATGCAATTCTGGTTGTCTCATCTCAAAAAAGATGTACTGGAAAAGGTACAGAGAAGGGCAACAAAAATGATTAAGGGCATGGAACAGCTTCCATATGTGGAGAGATTAAAAAGAATGGGACTGCTCATCTTGGAAAAGAAATGATACATCCTGATATCTTGTGCCTTGGACAGTGGAGGGGAATAACCTCAAATTAAGTGCTGGCCAATGCAGCTGAATTCATAATCTGGTAAGTTTGAAGTTGCCCCACACAGTATCACTATTTTAGGGTATTGCAAGAAATTAGGATTTGATTCTTTCCATTGCCCTTCACTTGATGTAGTCACTTAGACCAGTGAAAAGTGGGTATAAATTGCTATAATTCGGAGTATATAATGTTAGCCCATTTTGCACTGGTGGAAATTACTACACAAGATGCAGAGCAATGGAGAATCTAGTCCTTGCTTTCAAAAAAGTCACGTCTTGAACCACTGGGAAAATTATAGGTCCTACACTTTTGGTTGTAGTGTGTAATATGAAGCAAAGTACTGTGGTCTACAAATTTTTCAGTTTCTCCATCTCCATCTCACCTGCTGTAATTTCAGTGAACTTCAGTCAGTCAGTTTCACTTCACCAATCATCTTTGCTGGTGGTGTAAATAGTGCTACAATGTAAGGGAGTGTGAAAATATTGTGTGCAGTAAACCAAAGTCAGGTGCCCAGATCAAAAACCTTTAACCCATACCTTATCTAAATGTGAAGACATAATAAACGTGCAATCAGTTTCCATAAGGCAGTGCAAATGGTTAAATGGATAACTGCTCAGATAACACAGTAGGCTATTTGCATGGTATGGTAGATATAGTCATATTGGGATTAAGCTAGGCTGTGTAGCTGCAGTTGCTCTTTTTAATCAAGTAAGCCTTTTAGATGTAGATATTAATACCTGCCAAAACATAAATTCGTAATTTCTTCTTTCAAGTGTGCTGATTTATAAAATACTGCTGGGACTCACTAAGACAGTTTTAAAGTTGATACAGTAAATAACGTGACTGTATAAAAGGTCACTGGCATACTTCGTTCCAATGGAGTCAGAGCCTATGCCTACATAACAGTTAAATAAGGTACTGTACAACTGTGCAAGACTAAAATCATTTAGTTCCTATGTTATCTTAATATATTGTGTGGTGGGGAATATAGCAAGAGCAATAGGGTAGTAGTTAGGATTTATGGATTTTATTATCGACGGACTCAACATATGGCCTTGGGATAAATTTATTTTAACTGATTCCCTAAAGGTACTTGTGACAGACTGTACCCCATGTTCACCCTTTTTACATGACTGATACATTTTGTGCAAAGTATGCCTTGTGAGTGATCATTTGAAAACTGCTAAACATTATTGTCCTGGTAAAATGTGCATGGCAACATTGTATGTAAAGTTATAAGATTTTACTGTATGACTTTACTGAGACATAATCCAAGTTTAGGAAAATAGGCACAAACCAGTTTTTCAGAGACAAAAGGCACAACCAGGTGTCGGCATAATCAAATGAACTGTCATGGATTATCACCTGTTAAATGGCCATTCTTTGGCAGGAAGAAGGGTCTCAGCGAGAACTTTACATATTAGCAATGAAACTGTTGGGGGTTCCTGGTTCCCCAGACCTCCTGTCACATAAACCCAAGCTGGAGATAATCCTCAAAGAGAAGGAAAATAGATAAAAATGAGAGAGGCCCACAAATCACCTCTCTCCCTTAATGGCAGTTACAATGTTTGAAAGACAAAGGAAGCATCATTGAATTGGAGGAGAGATCCTAGCTGGGAGGCTTTCCAGCCAGTAGAGACTCCAGAAAGAATATGGGTGAGAAAGACCTTTGCTTTGAATTCATTTTAGCTAGCTAAGTTAGGTATTAATTTGAGTCTTATTTTTCATTTTCTTTGTAACCAATTCTGACTTTTATGTCTTATTACTTATAACCCCTTAAAATCTTTCCTTCTGCAGTTAATAAACTTGTTTTATTGTGTGACCGGGGTCCCAGTGGGGGGCCAGCTGAAGTCACTCAATTAGAGTGAACTGCAAAGAATGGGGCAGATAATCTCCAAACCTGGTGGATATTTTCAATACTTAGCTTTACCAAGACAGCATAAAACAGCTTATTTATTACATCACTGGTTGCCCAGAAACGTGGTTTCCTTAAAGTAACCCAGCCTCAGGCCTCCATTCAGGTACCCAAGTCAAATATGATGAAGATTTCTGAAAATCTTCATTTAATCATATAAAAGAAAAGGTTCTATCAATCCCAAAGGATCTAACACATTACCTCCCAGGTTATTGAATATTCCAGATCTTACCCAAATACATGCATACAGCCAATTCTTAACTAAACTAACATTTAAAAAAAAAAAGAAAATAGTATGGCTAAAAGATCACTATATATACAGACATGCGTTCAATTCTTGAGGTTCAGATTCATAGCAGAGAGGGTAAGCTTTGTAGTTGCAAAGAGTTCTTTCAGACATATTTCATAGGTTATAGTCCAATGTTTATATTTCAGGGTGGTCCAATCAGAACTAGGATCTCAACTTGTGACTCAAGCTTCCCCCGATGAAGCTTAAGCAGATCTGAGATAAACAGGATCAGGACCCAAGGATCTTTTGTACAATTTCACGTCGTCTTTTACAAGTTGGAGTCCCTCAGGGAACAATAGGACCTCATTTCCTAAGCATCTTTGTTAATTGTTCACTCAGATTAACAGAAGGCAATTTATCCATTAGGCAGTCTATCACCAGTACTTAGCTATACAAATTAATATAAGACAATTGCCTGTTCCTCCGCCATTCGCTATACATTTCAAAGAGAGATGCATACATGTGATTATAATTCATTTAAATGCTAGGATGTTCTTTTGATCTCTGAATTATCAGAATACAGCATAGACAGGGACTTTTGATTACATTGTTGACCACTACCCATACATATGTAAATGCACAAAACCACAAACCATTATCTCTCCACATGTCTTTAAAGGTCAGCTATGGGTTAGTTAGCCTGTAAGCTGTTTAACCCTTTCTGGCCATAAGTTATATTTTTTTATAAGATTTGCTGCAATTATATAGCGGTGATAGCAACAATGGTTTGCATAATTATAGTTTAATCAGACGTCACATATTGATTTATCTAAACTAGTGTGTTTGGACTGAAGTATTCGAGAACCTCCATTTGAGGTAGCAGGGTTTGTGCATTTCATTTTCTATTAATGAAATGACTGACTTTCTATGAGCTTGTATTGTCCAGAAGGAGAGAGCTAGGCAGTACGGGATGCAGATTTCTGGGGGAAGGTCTGAGACTGCGAGTTTGCTGGTGTCATCCTGTATGTAATTCAGGAGTGGTTAGACATTATAGCTTGCATGTAAATTACTCCCAAAGGCTGTATGTGAGCAGTGTTAGGAGTTGTTGCTCTCACGAGTGAAGCAGCATAAAAGGTACCCCAAGTTGGAGAACTGAGGGGACACAGCTGTCCATCTGTCCAGATTGTACCCTGGGAAATGTCACAGTACCCATCTGTAAAATGGGTATAATACATACCTCAGTGAGTAGTTATGAGACTATTTTTAGAATGTATTTTGAGATCCTCAGATGAAAGATGACAAAAGTGAAAACTATTATTATTAAGGATGAATTTGACAAATGTTGCCATGTTCTTCGTATAGGACACCAGGAGTGCTGAATTTACAGAAATATTCCATAAGCGTAGTGTCAGAGCCCTTACCTAAAAAGCTGGACACCTATAGTCTATTTTCCAAACAAAAGCGTAGCTGAACATTATAGTCATTTATTCTGTAGTAGAATTATTTTGAGGGAAATGAGGCCATTCTGGATAGGTTGTTCAGAACTCCACTAGAGGGTAGTACAGACAAATGATAAATATGAATACAAAATTACATTTGTTTTTTATATTGAGTGGTGATGAAGCTGGCTTCAGACTCCTAAGTACACAACTTGCCTATTGGTAGTGTTGATAATTCTAAAATTACACTATCAAAGGCTGATGACTATGGATATTGTAACATTTTAAAGGAATACCAGCAACTTGAAAATACTATTTTCAAATATAAAGTTCTATTACTTAGAAACCTCAGTGAGAAATTCATTTTCAAGCAGGGTTTGCAATTCTCTAGTTCCTTTGCAGGTTTGCTGACACATCCTGGTGCTTGCACTTCAAATGCACCAGTACCGTGATGTCGTCAGGTCAATGTATTGCTCAGGAAGCCAAGTACCTTCTGTCCCATTAACTCTATAGGGAGAGTGTGAGGAGAGCAGTTACTCTAAGTTCTGCGCTAATGTCAGCGTGAATAAAGGTGTCAGATTATTGCTTTAACTCACTGTTAAATACCATTTTGGGGAGAAGGGCACACCTGTCTCCATAGCATTGAGTGGGGGTGGGTTGGCTTCCCTGCAACTGCAAAAGTATCTCCGACAGGTGATATTCTGAGGGGGTCTGCCAGTATCTCTCTGTGTGATCTTTTGAGATATCTCTGCTTCTCCTGGCTGATCCTCCCAAGTTTATTCTCAGTCAGCTCAATTCCTATGCCCTCCTCTCCAGTTAAGTCTATCTGTCCTTCAATTTTAGGACTTGCAATCTCTTGGCTGTTTTCTTGGAGACAGCCTAGTATAGGACTATCACCCCTTTGCTATCCCAGGTCTTTCTGTCTCCATTTCCTTCTCTGTATTCTCCCCTTTATAGCAGGTCTTGTTTTCTCTATTGGTTGCAGCTGTGGGTGCCTGCATCCATGATTGACAGCTCTGGCAGCTGCATGGGGGTGTGATCAAGCTGCTAGCTCGTAAATAGGAGAGACTCTCCTCCCCACTGTCTAGGCTCAGTATGGGGTTTGAAGACTCCCATTACATATCCTCCCCTGCAAGTCCAAGGCCCAGCCTTGGCTGGTGTAGGCTACTTCCCTGAACAGAAAATCAGGCTGCAATGCAAACTTCCTGTCCGGTGCTGCATCTGAAAGGCATATGGCTATAGCAACAGGTACCATCTCATGATCCTTGGATTTGTCTTTTATTTATTTTATTTAGTCAGCGCATGGGAGCATGATCAGTAACTAGTAAGAACTCATTTCCTAGGAGGTAGTACTGCAGGTTCTTTATTGCCCATTTGGCAGCCAAGTATTTTTTTTTTCTATCACTGAGTATATTTTCTTGTGGAGAAGAGTTTACAGCTATATACTGTCAGGTGTTCTTCTCCATCTATCTCTTGAGAAAGGACTACCCCCTAGTCAGGGCCGGCTCCAGGCACCAGCCTACCAAGCATGTGCTTGGGGCGGCACCTGGAGAGGGGCGGCGCTCAGCTGGGGAGAGCGGGGCCGCGGCCGGGCTCGCCGCCCTCCTCCCGGCGCTCCGGCCGGCCGGGGAGAGCGGGGCCCCGGCTGGACTCGCTGCCCTCCCCTGCCGTGCTCCCCGGTGGGGGGCGGCGGGAGGCTTTTTTGCCTGGGGCGGCAAAAAAGCCAGAGCCGGCCCTGCCCCTAGTACTACCTCCGATGTGTTTATCTGTAGTTTGAATTCCATTTTGAAATTTGAGCTATATAGCACTGTGTGTCTGCAAAGTATGGCCTTGAGTTTTTGAAGGCACTTTTGCTGGTGGGTGTTCACAGCACCCACCTAAGGGTGGTGTCCCTAGTTAGGTCAGTTAGCAGGGACACTATATGGTGGCAAAATGAGGTATGAACTGGTGGTAATAGCCAGCTAAGCCTAGAAAGGCACACATCTGCCTTTTGGTCATAGGGATCTTGTATGCCTGTAAAGCATGAACTAAGGGGCGGACTTGTCCTCCATTAACTCAGTGACCTAGGTAACAGGCTTCTTCCTTTCCAACTGCAGATTTAGCGGGCTTTGCTATTAACCCAGCTTCTCTGTGACTGGAGAACAGTAGCTAGATGAGAATCTCAATCCTTGTTATAGATAACTATGCTGTCCAAGTATGCAACTGCATATTGATTGTGCTATTGGAATAATCGGTTAATCAAATGTTGAAAAGTGGCTGCCACCCCATGTAACCCAAAGTGCATGGTCTTAAAATGAAATATGCTGAGTGGCATAGAAAAAGCTGTCTTCTCCTGGGAATATAGTGTTAAGGGGATCGGCCAACATCCTTTTGTCATATCCAAAGTGGTGATGTATTGGGATTCTCGCAGTTGGTCTAGGAGTTCATGGCATGGCTTGTGGCATGGGGTAGGCATCAAATTTAGAAACTGAGTTCATTTTTCTGAAATCGACACACAAACATTGTGAGCCATCCAGCTTTGGGACCAGCACAAAGTGTCCTCCGGTCCCTCTAGAATTCTTCTATTACCTTAAGTTCTAACATGGTCTTGATCTCTTTCTCGATGGCCCCCCTCAACTTGTTGGGGATTGGTCGGAGCCCTTCCCATGTTACCTTACAGGGTTCTGTGTTAGTGAGATACTGAGTCAAGAACACCTTCCTACAGAGAGCTGAGAATACTTGTGGGAAAGTGGTCACCAGTTGGAGTACCCATTCCATTTGCTTATGGTTTAAGTTTTCCAAGGGGTACTGGGCTTTCTTTTAGGCAGTCATTAACTTGGAGTCCTAGTACCAGTTCCTCAGGATATGGTGTGATGAAAAGGTTTTACCTGGCTTTTTCCAGGGCTTCAATAAGTTTATGTGGTAAATTTGTGGTTTGTTTTTCTTCCTTGGTTGTTTGATCAAGTAGTCCACAGTCCCCACTTTCTTTGCTGCCTCATAAGGGCCTTGCCACTTGGCTACTAACTTTGATTCCAAGCTTGGAAGAAGTAATGGGACTCTGATGCCTGGCTGAAAGACACGCATCCACACCCCTTTGTTATGCTATCATTATTGTTCCTGTGCTTCTTTGAAATTTTCTAGTGTATGCCCCCATAGCCTCCAGTCTCTTGCATAACTATAAAACATACTGCAATATGTTTTCAGCTTTCTGTGCTTGGCTTTCCCAGGTTTTCCATAATAGGTCGAGCATGGCCATTGGTTGTCATCCATATAGCAGTCTGAAGTGCGAAAATCCTGTTGAGTCTTGGGGCACCTCTGATGGCAAAGAGTAAGGCTGGGAGTAGTTGTTCCCAGTATCAGGGATCCTGGGCAATTAATCTCTTGAGTATCCTCTTGAGTGTCTGAATCTTTCTACTAGAGAATATATGGATGCGCATAATGTGTGTTTTTTTTTTTTTTTTAAATAGTTCCCAAACTTCTTTCATCAGCCAGGATGTGAAATTTGTCCCCTGGTCCGTCAGGACCTCTTTGGAAAATGCTACCCACACAAAGACCTTCAGCAGCTCGTTAATGATGATCTTAGCATTTGTAGACTGGAGTGGTATAGCTTCTGAGTATCTAGTGGCACAGTCCATGATGACTAGTATATGCTGAAGTCGAGAGGTGCTCTTCTCTAGGGGGCCTGTAACTTCAACTTCTTCAAAGGTAGCCTCCACCAAGGGGAGGGGTATTAGTGGAGCCCACAAGATTCCCTTAGAGGCCATTAATTGGCATTTGGGACATGATGCACAGACATTCTTGACTTCCTTTTGGCCAGGTATCTTTAAGAATAGGGCTAGGAGCCTAGACTGCGTCATGTCCTCCCCAAGACGTCCCCCACATGGGATTGCATGTGCCAGATGCAATCATTTGTGGCAATATACCCAAGGTACTAGCAGTTGTCAATATCTCGTGTGTCTGCTTGTCTTGGTCTACGCGATGTAGCAAGTCTGAATGAAAACAAACTCTTAATTCTCAGGTTTTTTAATGAACCAGAATTCTTGTTTTCCCTGCCACGCCACCCCTTCCAAACTAGTCTGGTTTCACTTCCCCTAACCTTTGTCTGTCTAGACTTAGCTTGTGAGGTCCTTAAGACAGGAACCATGCCCTCTTTTCTGTCTGGAAAGTGCCAGGAAAGTACCACACTCTGAGTATTACCATAAGCAAACTGTAAATATAGTAACACTGAGAGAAGATTGCATCACTGTCAAAAGTATCTGACGGGATAGTAAAAGGATCTAGCATTGAACTTGTTCACACCAGGTCCATGATTTGAAATAGAGGTTTAATTCCATTTTCTAAGTGTTTCATAAGATGGTAGACTGGCTGCTTCCATTAAATTCAACAGAAATACATATGTAAAATTTCTTGCAGCACCTTGGAAATTTAATATTAATTGCCATTTTGGTTACATAAATGGGAAATAGTAACATACTAAAATTGTGCACATCAAACTCCCATTAACTTTAGTGGAAAATTTGGGTGCACAAGGAATGCATGATCCAACCCATAATACCAATATCCAAATTATAGTATGGGAGTTGTATCTGTGGATAAGAATCCAATGTAATCCTCTGAACAACTCTCTTATTTTCTGACTAGAGGGCAGCTGCAAGAGTCAATATAGTCTTGTCTTTTATATATTAATTATATTCTCCTCAGCAATGGCATCTCTGTAAAGTAAAGAGAAAGTGTATTCTGTTCTTTGAATAATGATGTGGTTTAAACAAGTTTGATTCATTTATCAATACTAATTTGGGTATTTCAAATAGATTGTGTTCACTGTACTTAAAACAGGAGAGAAACACAACCAATTGCTTTTTCCCTTTAAAATAAGTTAGAAAGAGAAGAACACTGCTGTTAGTAAGTCATAATACCCTAAGTCTCTCCTACTGTATTTTTGTATGTCTATACATACTGCAGTGCAGCATCATAGCTGTACTGATACAGCTGTGCTCCTGCAGCGTGTGTGGTGAAGACGTGTGGTGCTCTGTGCTGATGGGAGAGAGCTCTCCCATTGGCATAAAAAAACCAGGAGAAGTTCTCCTGCTGATGTAGTGCTGTGCACAAGTATGCTTATGTCAGTGTAAATTATGTTGCTTGGGACGGGGGAGGGAATGGGGAATATTCATGCCCCTGAGTGACAGAAGTTTTGCTGACATAGACTGTAGTGTAGACAGAGCCTAACCTACATTTTAGGAAAGCAATATCATGTTACAGTGCTGGTGTCTCTTTAATGTATAGCTCAGGTATCACTTAATTGCTTAATTTAACCTATGAAGTGCCTCTGGCTATGAAGGGACAGTACCTGATATCAAATTTTGTTTTTCATGTATTGTACTAGCTTTTTCACAGCTTGCCAGTAAAACAAGAAAAAATAATCTATTTCCTGAAAAGGGTATGAAATTAAGCAAAAAGGATGGAAGCTGGAAAGAAGCAACTTTAGTCCCATGTCCTTAAATTTAAAATGTAATTTATAATGTTTTATAACTTATCCCAAACGGTTTGAATTTCAGATAGAAAGAGCATTGAGTAGTTCACTGTACATACTACACTGTACATTACACTGTGATTATAGTATATACCAGTTCTCAAACTGGGGGTCGTGAGGTTATTATATGGGGGGCACTCAGAGGCTTCCTATGTGAAAGGGGACACCAGTACAAAAGTTTGAAAACCACTAGTATATACCGGGCTAATCCAGGGAGAAGCCAGGCAATAACACAAGTAAATTAAAACTGATTAAAATACTACATACAAAGTCCTAATTTAAAATAAATTAAATGTGTATTAGAGGAAATGTTGTTTTTGCCTGCTTAGTTTATTCATGTATCTGTATCTCAAGGGTGAAATCTTGGCTCCATGGAGGTCAATGAAAGTTTTGCCAGCATAACGGCTTCTACACAAGTGCTTTTGCTGGCATTGCTATGTTGTAAAAAAAAATCACATCCCTACTGACATAGCTATGCTGGCAAAACTTTTAAGTAGAGACCTGGTCTTATTCTTGGGAGTTCAGGGTAAAAATTAAAGGGCAGATGTGGTGGACATAGGGTTAAGTGCAATTTTTTTTTTTTTTTTAAATAAAGTGCTGCGCTATAAACTCCTCTCCTTCTTTTAGGCAGGAATAACTCAGTAACCGTGCAGCATAGCTCCTATAATCGCAGGATTGGCTTTCCCTGCTTCTTTGACCTGCTCATCACTTCGTCTTATGTTTATACACCACACTCCGTGTGACAATGTTGTGTGGGATCAAATGCACTATGATAGCATGTATAAATCCCATACAGTGTTTGGCATAGCCTGGGTTAAATATTCCTTCATTGAAATAAGGGAAGTGAACTTTTCCTTCCCCCAAGGTACAGTTCCAGCTGCCAAGAATGGATGCATGTTTTTCCAGATGAGCCAACTGAGATATGAAAATCTATGGGATCTATGTAGCTGATTTGGATATAAGCAAACTTATACCCTGGTCTACTTATTGCTGGTTTAGCACATGTGGATCTGACAAAAATTGCAGAGTCCCGATGAACACTGCAGGTAAGATGGAAACAGGTTTTTCTGGTAAATCTGAAGAGATTATAACTTCTTTAATTTATTTATATAAATTATAAAGTTACTTTATTTCGTGATCTGAAAATAAGACCACTAAATCCTGAATGCTTTCATTTTGCACCTCTTTCCCTAAGTGTGATATTATTGTCCAATGATATACATGTACGATAGGGGTAAAGACGTGTGTGTGTGTGTGTGTGTGTGTGTGTGTGTGTGTAAGATTATTTTGGTGCTCATGAAAGACAGACACTAACAGTGATTTTTTTTTTTGAGGTGGAAAGACACTAATTTGACAATCTGGGACCTGGTCTACATTATGAACTTGTCGCTCAGGTATGTGGAAAAGTCACACTTGTGATGCAAAAACAACAAGGAGTCCGATGGCACCTTAAAGACTAACAGATTTATTTGGGCATAAGCTTTCGTGGGTAAAAAAACCCACTTCTCGTTTTTGTGGATACAGACTAACATGGATACCCCTCTGATACTTGTGATGCAGTTATACCGACTGAACTCCTGGTATAGACAGCACTATGTTGATGGTAGCTCTTCTCTTGTCAACATTGTTCTGGGGAGGTGAAGTACCTATGCTGATAGGAGAAGCTCTCCCATCTGGGTAGGTAGCATCTTCACTAAGCGCTACAGTGGCACGGCTGCAATGCTGTAAGTGTAGACAAGCTCTGAGACCACAATATATCAAGCTTACACAACTGAAAATAAGCGATGGACTAGAGTGCTAGTGTATACTCTAGTCTAGTACATGTGGATGCACTGTACTGGTGCTGTTTGTTACCATTGCAACCCTACCAGTCAATTACCAATGGTTCATTTCTGTAGTCTAGAGACAGCCTATATGTTTCATTACGGTTCAATACTGTTCATTTGGCTGGGTAGACAGGACCGGCAGTTAAAAAGAAAGCAGCCAAAAAACCCAGTTTCCCACACCCACTTCCACTTAGTGCTTAACTTTACATGCATCAGTAGCTTCACTGACTTAATGCATAAATGTCTTCAGGATTCTGGCCTAAGGTGGTGGAGGACTACTGAATTAGGTTATTTGTGACAAAATTCCACTGTAAATTAGTGCTTAATAAAGTAAACTGTTTATTTACACTCTGTATCACTGTTAATTCTTCTTAATAATTATTTGTATTACCAGAACACACAGGAGTCAGTCATGGATCAGGATCTTTCTGTGCTAGGAACTGTACAAACACAGAAGAAAAAGTTGGTGCCTATCCCAAAGAACTTAAAAATCTTTGGAACAAACCTGTAATACAACCCAGAAATGAATTGGAACACCAGAACCAAGTCTCTGAGAGGAACAAGAAAATGCAACAGACAAGATAGAGATCCAAATCCACAGCACAACTATTTTCAGTTGTAGCTTTTACAATACCTTGCATCGTCATACCCTACTTGTACATTATTATATATATTTGATTATGATGCAATACATTACTGAGTTTAATTTTTAAAAATCTCTTATTTGGAACTTTTAAAAGCATAATCATTCAAAACAACAACAAATTAAGTGAATGTTTTAAAACAGAGGCACCACTTTCGGTATGTAATTCTATGCTTTGTGCTTTATATCCTTTAATCTTGATAAACTTTTCCAGACCATGACTCAGACTACATCATACATATTATGAACAAATATCAGCTAATAATTTTGTACATAAACACTGGTTACTGACTAGATAGCAATACATTAGAATATATTAAATATTTTCACATTACTCTTCCAGCACTGTGAGCTTGAATTTTCTTTTACAGAAAATGTATTAATCACCATACTATTTATAATGGAAAATCAATAATCACTATTAAAAATAGTAAGGAGTAAATTTTCCCAAAGGAATTTTTTTTTTAAATGGGTTCAAGGTGTGCCCACAAAAGTTGCATCATGAAAACAGAACTATGGGTAGAATTGTGAATGCTTGCACCTGTAACTGCCTGGTTTGCTTTCATAATACAGTAATCCCAAGCAAAAAACTCGGATTTTCACTTGCAGCTCTTTTCCAGGTGCAAAAAAGGGGACTGTAAATTAAATTTTGTAGTCCGTTTGCAGCAACAAAAGGAAAACCGTCCATTTAAAAAATTGCCCTTAATAGCTTCTATTAACTAAGCAGATGCTTTTGTGGACTGTGCCTTCCCCCTCCATCCAGCAAAGAAAGTTGGTACATTGTAGCAGGGTTTTATTTCCATGTGCTTTTGTTTTTGACTTAACAGCCACTCTACCTCGGGTGACAATCAACAAAGAGAATTGAAACATTCTCTCCATTTCAAATGGCCAGGTGCAACTACTGCCACCCCCTGACTGTACGCCGGCGGCCTCCACATCACCGATTCGGGCTGCTTTCTGCCTGTCCGTAGGCAGAGCTGGGTGACCTACTGCCAGGTCTGCGCTGTGCAATGTACAGGGCTTTGTTTTGAAACCTCTCTTCGGAACAGTACCACAGCACGCCGCAGCTTACAGGGCTGGGACTGTCTTTTGAGTGGCCACTGAGCAAACAAGCCCGAGCCTTTGCTAACTTTCCCGCTTCTCTGCCTCTCCCATCCATTGCGGCTGGGTTGGCAATGGGCACATGCGATCGAGCCACCCTCTCTTCCCTCCGGCAGGAGCGTCTGGCTCCCGCCTCAGCCCGGCCGCGGCAGCGCTGCTGTTTGCGCCCCTCTGCTCAGCGCCTCTCTCCCGCGCAAACTTCCTGCGCCGCGCACCTTTCCCTCCCCCGAGCGCTTCACCTTTGCGCCGCGCGCCAAGCCGCGCCCAGCTTCCAGCAAGCGGGGCGGAGCCGGCCCCGTGCTCCGGAGCCTGGAAACTTACCGCGGGGGGCGCCTACCCCTGCAGGAGAGACGGGCCCAGGCGACGCGGCCGCGGTACCTGACCCTGCCGCTCCCCCTTCGCCTCGCAGGGGCGGTGACCTGGGGCAGCTCTCGCTCGCGGCGCGGCCCCAGCGGCAGCAAAGCCTGAGCCTGGGGAGCCAGCGGCGGAGTCCGAGGGACTGCGAAGTGGGAGCCACGCTGAGCAGGAGGGGAGGTGGGGAAAGCGCCTAGCAGCCCCCCCAACATGGCCTCCTCCTCTCCCCCAGGCGGGGCGAGCGGAGGCGTGGATCAGGTGAGCCCGCTGCCTTCTCGCCCCTGGCGCCTTTCCATCGCTCGCGGCCCCCCTTTTCGCTCCCTTCCTCGCTCTGTTCTGGGCGTGCGTCCCAGCCCCCCCGCTCGGAGCATTGCTGGGGCCGAGAGACTGCCGCACACCTGGCTGGCAGGGCCAGCCGGGGTCGCCGAGCAGAAGTGGGGTATTTGAGCTAATGGGGTAGCACGGTTGTCCCGGCAGGACGGGGGTAACTCCGAAGTGATCCGCGAAGGGAGAGGTGGTCGGTTGCAGTCGCTGAGGGTGGTTAGCGCAGGTCTGGCGGGTGTGTGCCAAAGGTGCTCACACCTGCAAATGCAGGGAATCATGAACGGCCTTAGGGACTGAAAGGTACTGACTGGAGCCTGGGGCTTGGATGCCACTGGGTGAAGTGCGGAAAGAACTTGCTGCTGTGTAAGAACTAGTGTTTCTGCTGTAGAATATGAACACTGTAGTAAAATGAAATACGGAGGCGCTTGGAAATCCTGGCTTTCTCTTTTCCTTCACGCTTGTTTCTCTTTCAAATCAAATGCTGACCGTGCTGTACAAAGATCAGGAGTACTTGTGGCACCTGACTGTGCTGTGTTCTACTCCTAACTTGCATGGCGAGTAATCCTGAGAGAGGAAGGTGCTTTTCGATATGTCTGTGGCAGCCTGATGGTAATAAACGGCTGGAAAGTGTGATAAACTGAGATGGTCTGGAGAGGGTCATTCTCCAAGTGTGGGCTGCACTACTTCAAAATGACTTTTTTTGGAGTCTTGCACTTTATCGAAAGGAGACATGCACTAACACAGTACAACTGAGTGCACTGGTGTACGTGTTTTGCAATACCATAAAGCTTCTCCTTTTTAGGACTCCTACATTCCTAATGAGTTGAGTTCCCCATATGTCGAGGCTATTTTTCATACAGTATCAAATCATATTTTTGTAATCTTTTTGAACTTGGTTTTTAAATTTAAAACAAAATAATTGAAATATAATTGAAGTCTTTCTTTTCCCACCCGAAGTATGAAGAAATTAGATGTTCACAGATGCATTTTATTTATAAAGAAAAATTATACTATAGTAAACATCTGTTTTTTGAACATAGACATTTTTTGTTATAATATACACACAACAGTTGGGAGTAGAATCCAATAGCCCTTATTCCCATTCCAGTTTTAAACTACTAGACTTCACTTCTTCCAAAAATGATCGATATATATATATATATTTTTTTCCCCTCCTCATTTTGGAAAAAATTTTGCTGCATATATTGGCAATGCACCTTAGATGTTTAGATATCTTATTTATAATGTGTTCAGGTACATAAGATTAAATTTTAAATTATATTCCTGAATATATTGGTGCAAATTATGCTTGAAAGAATGGAGTCCAAAGATGATTGATCATGCTTGTACCCCTTTTCTAATGATAAGAGTAGAATACAGTCATTTTTGAAAATATCAGTTACAGCAGTCATGTTATTTACAGTATTAAGTGTACAAACTACATTTCAGTAAACTAACTCTTTATCAACATGTGCTTTTTTGTTTTTAAACAAATATTTAGTTTCTTTTGTTGTTGCCTTTATTTATTTATTTTATTTATTTTTTAAACAGTAAAGACAACATGGTTACAGGATGTAAACATTAACCGTCTGTCTGAATCTACAATAGAGATACTTTCCATCTGTTGTTAACACCACTGCCGCTCCCCACTGGTAGTGAAGTGGGCTGTAGTCCACGAAAGCTTATGCTCTAATAAATTTGTTCGTCTCTAAGGTGCCACAAGTACTCCTGTTCATCCTCCATCATGTTATCTAAACTGTACTGACCGGGTCACTGTTTCTCAAATGCAGCCGCCAGGGCCTTTTCTTGCCACCACAGCCATCTGGGCTGTGATGGGGGGGCGGCGCAAAGCAGTGGCCTTTCTCCTAGGGCTGCCAGCAGCGGTTGGGCCCTGCCCGCCTCCGGAGACACAAATGCTGGAGGTGCAGGCAACTGGTGAATTCCCCACTTTCCCAGGGGTAGGGGAGGCAGGCTTTGGCCACAGGGCTTCAGGCTTCATCCACACAGTGGTAGGCTCTGATTCCAGGCTCCAACCCTATGCTCACCGCCCCCACCATCATCCCTGGACCCCACTGCCTCCCTGTCCACCTCCCCATCCAGGGCTTAATTTGTCCCAGGGCTTGCTGGGGTTGAATAAGTCTTCTGTGAAAAGTGATATTAATATACAAATATCACTTTTCATAGCAGAAGACTTACCAGCTAGCAAGTCTTGGGGGGGCAGGGGGGGAAGCACAACCAAAAAAGCAAAAGCAACAACAACCACAAAAAAGACAAGAACATGCAAAGAACCTTAATTGTGTTTCTATTCTGTTTAGGTCCAGTAAAGAATAGAGACAACTATAAATTATTTTTATTACAGAGTCTGAAAAAACCCTACATAAGTAAATTACTATGATTTGGACATGTAGATGTGCATATTTATTGTTTTTTCCTAAAGTTAATTAAGTATTTTAGGAAAAATTGTTAGTGCGGCCACAGCAAGAGTTGGTGGCCACACTCTGAGGCCACCAAACAGTTTGTTCTGAGAACCCCTGAGCTAGATAGCATGATAGTTAAAACACAGACAGCTAATCCATACTATTGCTTTCACTGTTGCTACCACTGGTGGAGCTGCCACAGTGGGAAATTTTGAAGAAAAATGCTAGTGCAGTCACAGCCTAAAAGTGCACAAGTACATTAGTGACAGTTCTACTTCTCCCTGGAACTCCTTTCTACTCAGCGACTTTATTTCCTTGACTGGATGTGCACAGATCTAATTCCTTACACCAAATCTTACTGCTGCATTACTATAATTTTTATATGGCTTGCATATTTTTTCAGAAACATGATGAACTTTTCTTATTGTTCTAACAAATATAGGCGAGTCTCATCTTACACGCATTTAACATGCGCGAATTCAGCTTTGCGCGGTTGGCAAAAACCAAAAAAAAAAAAGAGAAAAATAACAATTTAAATACTGTACCTGTAGTGCGGGCGATTCCGCCCGCCATTACACTCAATGTAATTTTGACTTTATGTGATTTTCGCTTTACGTGCTGACAGCGGAACGTAACTGCAGCATAAGATGAGACTCGCCTGTACTGCATCATGTCAGCTGAAACTTATCCTTTTGGTCTGATATTTCTTTTAACTGGTACAAATAGCATATTACTTGTTAACTGTTTCTCTCCTACCCTTAGGAGAGACACTTTCATTTTCAGTACTGGATATTTTATGTATTATACACTGACTAGCTGAACAAAACTTTTCTATTGGGAGGGGATGGGGATAAGGAGATGTAAAATTTTGGCAACATGCCCAGAACTTCTGAAGCCTCTTTCCACTAAAACTGAAACTGTAAGATTATCCACCTTGGATTAATTAGAACTTTAGACTTTATCCTCTGTGTGTTGTTTGTTTGTTTGCGTTTTTTTTTTTTTTTTTTTTGCGCAAAAAGGAATAATCTTCCTAATCATTGTCATCCAGGTCTTTAACAACATTTTGCTAATACTTAAAATAGTTAATTGCAATCTGAAGACCTGATGCTAACTATTTCCTTTTAGGATATAGTGTGGAGTCTCATATTTTTCATGATATTTTTTCTTTTTTTAAAATGTTGCATGTTAAATAAATATGAAATGATCATTTTTATCCTGTGAAGACCAATGAGCTAAGACTAAGGCTCCAATCCTACAATCAGATTCAATAGGCCCCAATTCAGTAAGGTGTTTATGCGTGTGCTGAACTTTAAGCATGGGGACTACTTGAATGCTTAATCCTAGGCATGTACTTTGTTGAATCAGAGTCCCAGTGCACTAAACCCTTTCAAGACAGTGGATCTAATTGCATCTTCAGTGTCTAAGGTAGTAATACTTAGAGTTCCAAATGTCTGCCTGAAGGATATATGGACACAATTAATGTTTCAGGTAATTCTCAAGTGGGCAGCTTCAAAACTTTATAATGAAATGGTTGTGGCTCAAGCTACCTTTGAGGAAAATGTTTGTTTATTTTTTGGGCACTACTGAGCACTGGGGCTTCAAAGGACCTAGGTGTCTGAGGCCAATCTATGCTAAAGCTGGCATAGGTTACCATCACTCAGAACTGCTCTAAGCGGGGTAATCTGGCTTTGATTCCCCACCCACAAGTTCTTATAAAGCCTCTGTATTTAGGGATTGATCCAAAGTCCACTGACATCATTGAGGGTATGTATCCTCTGCAATAAAACACCTGCAGCTGGCCTGTGTCAGCTGATTCGGGCTCCAGGACCCTCTCCCTTTGCAGAGACCCAGAGCCCGGGATCCAGCCTGAGCCTGGACCTCTACACTGCAATTTTAAAGCCTTGCAATCCGCACCCCACGAGTCTGAGTCAGTTGACATGGGCCAGCTGCAGGTATTTTATTGTAGTGTGGACATACCCTGAGAGTCTTTCCACTAACTTCAGTGGGCTTTGAATCAGGCCCTTAACTGTAAATATTCTGCTTTCTTTCAAGAAGTTGGGGGTCCCCAGATCTGAATGTCTTTCATACTTACGATGGCTGATGTCAGAAAAGAGGCATGTTTTGAACAAGAGTTGGTCTTTTTAGTGGACTACTGAAAGATTTTTTTTTTTTTTGACACAAACTACAGTCCAGCCTCCTAAATTCACTCTCTCTATGTAGAGAGAGTGCTCGACTCGTACCCTCTTGATTTCAGAACAACCTTGCATCACCCACACACCATTGCTGTGCTGATCTATGCAAGAAGAGTCTCTAGGCACAGTTTAATGGGCACAGACCATGTTATTTACATCTTTTATCTCCAAAGAATATCTTTCAAATACTAATTTATTAGGTATAAGTTTTTATGAAGACAGTGTTATCCCTTTTGCTTAGTCCAACAATTTGCAGTTCCAAGTAAATATCCTTTGGTATCAATATTTGTTTCTTTATTTGCAAATACCTCTCCAAGTTTATTCTAAGAAATGTACTTATCCTTTGAACCCCGTAGGCTGCTGAACCAAAAAAATGGATTCTTTTCTTAGTGGTTATTACACAGTATGAGAGAGAATATAACACAGTTATATTAGCTCACCAATAAATACAATTAATCATGTATGGCTGGGCTATATGTGTATTTGAGGTTTTAAGAGTCACAATTAGAACAGCTTTGGTTGCTACCTATCATATTCTAATACCAAGTATTGTATTCTGAAAAGATAATTTTTTTGTTTCCAAAAGTGCATCTCTTTCAAAATAAAGTGGAGGAATAAAATATTTTTGTTTCTTTTGTGGCACTCATGTTTGAAGGTATTGTTTCGAGTGAGTGTTCTTTTTGCGGATACAGACTAACACGGCTGCTACTCTGAAACCTTAAAAGGAATGAATTATGATAGGTCAGGACCAATAGTGCATTTTGTCCTATATACTGGTCTCTGGACATTGTGCAGTCCTCAGCCAATTTGTAGATTGCCTGAAATCTGTAAAAGGTCCATAGTGAATGTTAGGTGTAACTAAAAACTTCTGTACTTTTGTTTGCAATTTGATTTAAAAAAATATCTCTGGGTGGGGAAAGAGAGGAGTCTGTAATTTTGTAATATAAAAATTGTCATAAATTCAAGCTCTATTTTGGGTGTTATATAAGATAAGTTATTGATTTAACAGTAGTAGCTTATATACAATCTTTGTATATTTTTGTGAAATATAGCAAGTTTTTATTTTTGATATATTGAATGAACAGGCCAATGTGAACTAAAGGACTATAGTTCCATCAAGGAATTCTGGTGATATGAAGAACAGTAAAGTGTAATTTATGTACTCATCAGAACACTCAGAAGAAATGACAATTCCTCTATTAAAAGTATCTATACATGTATTTTACAGATGGGAATGTATGGCCCACAATTTAAATAAATAAATGGAGATATCCCATCTCCTAGAACTGGAAGGGACCCTAAAGGTCATTGAGTCCAGCCCCCTGCCTTCACTAGCAGGACCAAGTACTGATTTTGCCCCAGATCCCTAAGTGGCCTCCTCAAGGATTGGACTCACAACCCTGGGTTTAGCAGGCCAATGCTCAAACCACTGAGCTATCCCCGGGGGGGGGAGGAGGGATGTATGATCTATACAGGTTTCCACAAGAACTGTCCTTTCTCTTTCTTCCTTGTCTCTTCACTAACTTTGCCTCAATCTTTCTCCCACCGAAAGTTCCATAGGGACTGTTCTAGGTGATATCTTCTCCACCTGTTTTTTCTCACCTTTGGGAAGTCCCTTTTGTCTCCTGTTCTCTGGCGATCTCTCTTTTTCCCCCTCCCTCCCCCGCGGCCCTTCAAATTATTCTCTGAACTTTGTAATCCACTAGTGTAACATTACTGTTTATCTCGCTTGTGACCATCCATTATATTATTTTGATCTAGATTACTGTTTGTGTACCATTGTATGTTATCTAAAGTGTGGTCATTCATGATGTACAGTATATTTCACATAAAACTCTTTACAAATGGTGCTTTCAGTTTTTGAAATTAATTTGTGAAGGAAAAAGTGCAGTATTTTTGGCTTTTTTTTTTTTTTTTTTTTTTTTTTTATTACAGAAAAAGGCCCAATCCTGCAGACCTTAATCTAGGGTTACCATACGTCTGGATTTTCCCGGACATGTCCGGCTTTTTGGGCTCCAAATCCCTGTCCGGGGGGAAAGCCCAAAAAGCTGGACATGTCTGGGAAAATCGGGGGGGGGGGGGAGGGGGGACGGGCCGGGGCTTGGGGGCCGGGACGGGCCGGCGGAGCGGGGCCAGACCGGGCCGGGGGCTCTGGGGCCGGCCGGCGGTGCGGTGCCTGGCTCGGGGGCTCCGGCGGGGCCGGGCCAGGGGCTCGGGAACTCTGGTGGGGGCTCGGGGGCTCCGGCGGGGCCGGGCCCGGGGCTCGGGGGCTCCGGCGGGGCCGGGCCCGGGGACTCCGGCGGGGGCTCGGGGGCTCCGGGAACTCCGGCGGGGGCCCGGGGGCTCTGCCGGGGGCTCCGGCGGGGCCGGGCCGGGGGCTCGGGGGCCAGCGGGGCCGGGGGCCGGGCTGGGGACCTGCAGTGCGGTGCTGGGGGCCGGGCCGGGGCCCGCAGTGCTGGGCAGGCCGGGGGTGGTCGGCTGGGGGCTGGGCCCGGGGCCAGCACCCCAGGGCCGGGGCCAGCCTGGGCCGCGCCTCCTCCCCCCACACTCCCCGTTACCTGCTTCAGGCTTCCCGAGACTCAAATGTTCGCGGGAAGCAGGGGAGGGGGCGGAGACTTTGGGGAGGGGGCGGGGGCGGGCCCGTGGAGTGTCCTCCTTTGGGAGGCACAAAATATGGTAACCCTACTTAATCAGGTGAAATACATGTAGCAATGTTATAGTCCAGAAGTTCCCCAACTGTGTCCTGGCTCCTCTGTTAGTCATAGACTCATAGACTCATAGACTTTAAGGTCAGAAGGGACCATTATGATCATCTGGTCTGACCCCCTGCATGCTGCAGGCCGCAAGACCCTTCCCTGGACTCTGCCACTGAAGTCCCCAATCCTGTGTTTTAGTGACTTCAATCGGCTGAGACCCTCCTGCTAGTAATCCCTGCCCCATGCTGCGGAGGAAGGCGAAAAACCTCCAGAGGCTCAGCCAATCTACCCTGGAGGAAAATTCCTTCCCGACCCCAAATATGGCGATCAGTAATACCCCGAGCATATAGGCAAGAGTCTCTAGCCTGACCCTTGTTGGCCATTATGCTATTCACGTATCATTGCTTGGTTTCCTTGGCTACTATGTTTTACCATTAAACCATTCCCTCCATAAACTTATCCAACTTAATCTTAAAACCAGACAGGTCCGTCGCCCCCACCGTTTCCCTCGGAAGGCCGTTCCAATATTTCACCCCATTGACGGTCAGAAACCTTCGTCTAATTTCAAGCCTGAACTTCCCCCCGGCCAGTTTATATCCATTCGTTCTCGTGTCCACATTAGTACTAAGCTGGAATAATTCCTCTCCCTCCCTTGTATTAACCCCTCTGATATATTTGAAGATAGCAATCATATCCCCCCTCAGCCTTCGCTTTGTCAGACTAAACAACCCAAGCTCCTCTAATCTCTTTTCATACGACAGGTTTTCCATTCCTCTGATCATCCTAGTCGCCCTTCTCTGCACCCGTTCCAGTTTGAGTTCATCTTTTTTAAACATGGGAGACCAGAACTGCACACAGTACTCCAAATGAGGTCTCACCAGCGCCTTATACAACGGAAGCAGGACCTCCCTATCCCTACTAGATATACCTCGCCTAATACATCCCAAGACTGCATTGGCTTTTTTCACCGCCACGTCACATTGTCGACTCAGTCATCCTGCGGTCTACAAGGACCCCTAGGTCCTTCTCCTCTTCCGTTACTTCTAACCAATGCGTCCCCATCTTGTAACTAAAATTGTTATTCATCCCTAAGTGCATCACCTTACACTTTTCACTATTAAATTTCATCCTATTTCTGATACTCCAATTCACAAGCTCATTCAAGTCTCCCTGCAGAATATCCCTATCCTCCTCCGAGTTTGCAACTCCTCCCACCTTCGTATCATCCGCAAACTTTATCAGCCCACTCTTGCAATCGGTCCCGAGGTCAGTTATAAATAGATTTAAAAAAATGGGTCCCAAAACCGAACCTTGAGGCACTCCACTAGTAACCTCCCTCCAACCCGACAATTCACCCTTTAATACGACCCGCTGCATTCTCCCCATTAACCAATTCCTTATCCACCTCTGGATTTTCATATTGATCCCCATGTTTTTCATTTTAACCAATAGTTCCTCATGGGGTACTGTATCAAACGCTTTACTGAAATCCAGGTATATTAGGTCCACCGCATTTCCCTTATCTAATAAGTCCGTTACTTTCTCAAAGAAGGAGATCAGATTCGTTTGGCACGATCTGCCCTTCGTAAAACCATGCTGTAATTTATCGCATTTGCCATTAACCTCAAGGTCCTCAACTAGTTTCTCTTTCAGAATCTTCTCCAGCACCTTGCACACTACTGATGTTAAACTAACAGGCCTATAGTT
The DNA here is from genome assembly GCF_027887155.1 of Malaclemys terrapin pileata. Taxonomy (NCBI): domain Eukaryota; kingdom Metazoa; phylum Chordata; order Testudines; family Emydidae; genus Malaclemys; species Malaclemys terrapin. The sequence continues at coordinate 79,170,682 of NC_071511.1, read as the reverse complement.
ACCCGGGTCACTTTTTTTCCCTTTCTTGAAAATAGGAACCACATTGGCTATTCTCCAGTCTAACGGGACTACCCCCGAGTTTACAGATTCATTAAATATAGTCGCTAATGGGCCTGCTATTTCCCGCGCCAATTCCTTCAATATTCTCGGATGAAGATCGTCCGGTCCACCCGACTTAGTCCCATTAAGGCGTTCTAGTTTTATTTCTACCTCGGATGCGCTAATCCCCCATCCTGTATGCCCCTCTGTAACGGTGCTAGTATCCCTAATACCTTCATTGGCCTCATTAAACACCGATGCAAAATATTCATTGAGATATTGCGCCATGCCTAGATTATCTTTAATCTCCTCTCCGGCTATAGTCTTCAGCGGTCCCACTTCTTCTTTCTTTGCTTTCTTCCTATTTATATGGTCCTTGGAGCACTTCCTGTTGTTGTCCAGTGACTTGGTGCAGTTGGTTCAGGATTCCAGGTGTTAAATTTCATTAAAATACGTTGAATATTTTTCTAATATTACTATTCTATGTAAGCAGCTGCTATAGCTACCATAGAGCTGTATTATGATTATGAATGGAGAGGAATTGTTGAGTGATAACTCCTCTCCCATAGGCTATCCCATAAAAATCTTTTTGTATTAAGATGTTTTCCATGCAGTGGAAAAAGTTTCAGGAGCCATGCTCTGGTCACTTCAATCTCCTCCAGTTTGCTTCTCTGCCCAAATGCTGCCAACTCTGATCTTGCAAATTTTTGTTAATTTCCAGAACAAAAACACCTAATCTAGACTCAGACTGTAGGGCTGCAGTTCCTTCTGATCCCCCATGACATTGAACTAAAATTAAATACAATTACGTATGCATAGTTCTTCCTATAATCTCCGTTTAGATTTCGGTAGTTGCTGACAAATGCAGACAATTATTTCTTGCCAGGTACTCCCTAAGGGTATACTTAGGACTGTGCCCGTTGAGAGATGCTACTCAGAATTTCCATACAACATCTGATGTATGCATCATAATTTTATCTACACATGGTACTGATTTTATCTAATTCTGATTTATAACATTGTATGAACTTGCAAGAAAAGTTTCTACCGAACAACATTTAGTAGTATTAAATGACCTAAGATTTTTCATACACCTTATTTATGTCAACGCTGAAACAAAAATTGAATGTTTTGCATTATTCTTCTGTTTTAGAACTTCTGAACAACTTTTAGTGGCAACTTCTTTTAGTGGAAGGTACTAATGAATACGAAATTGAAGTGACAGTGTGGACAATCTCTTGTGCATTTCTTATTGGGGAGGCTAGATGACTTTCTGAAATAATTGGTAGGGAGGAGACTGGTTTTCAAATTAAGATATATTCAGGATGAGTAAACTGTGCAGGCAGTTGACTTTTTATTTTCTTCTATCTTTGAAAGTAATGTACATTTAAGCTACAAACAAATGTTAGCGGGAACAAAATGCAGCTAATAAACCTGGAAAAGGAAAGATTATTTTATTATTGTATAAGCATGTGGGATAATTTTGGTGATCCTTCTAAAGCAGTGGTTCCCAAAGTGGGGCTTGCGAACCCCTGGGGGTTTGCAGAACATTTCAGGGGGTTCGCAAGAAAAATGTCATTAATGGCGGCCAGAGGACTCTGCTGGGACCCTGTTGCAGGGCAGACAGCCCGAGCCCCAGGGAGAGTGGGGCCGGGCAGTTTGAGCGGGCAGCCCCAGCCCTCCCCTGTCAGCAGGGGAGCCAGCAGCCCTGAACCCCAGCACTCCATGCGGGGTACAGGTGGCAGCTCAGATCCCTGTCCTTGTCAGGCAGGGGAAGTCTGCATCCAGGGTAGTCAGCAGGGGGCTATGCTGAACGAGGGGGGGTGGTCCAAGCTAATTTGTCCCTCCCAGGGCACCTTCCGCGACGGAAGAAAAGCTGTTTGCGAGCCAAACCAGCCAGAAGCACGTTGTAGCCAGTGTAGGAGTGTTAAGGTGTCTCAGTAATTGTCCTTCTCTCTGGAGTGCTGATCCACTTCAGTGAGTGGATCTTCTCAGTTTCTAGTTTGTTGGATGTTAGCAGTCTCTCTCTGGTATTTTTATTAGAACTTTTGTACACCAGTTCAATGGATAAGTGGCTGAAAAAGGAAAGTGTAAAGACGCTGGAATCAGCTAGTGTTTCCTCAAGTCCACACTGTGGAAAATATAAGTCTATTGATCATGATGGTCCTGGAAAGTCACTTACAAAGAAAAGAAAATATGACAATGATTATATAAAATATGGCTTTACATGCATTGGTGATCAAGAACATCCAAAACCACTGTGTGTGATTTGTGGTGATGTTCTAGCAAACAGCAGCCTCAAACCTTCTCTACTTCGGCACCATTTAGAAACTAGGCATCCTGCACAACTCGGCAAGCCTGTTGATTTTTTTCAAGTGAAAATTAGCTGAGAAGAAAAGTGACATTATCAGTATTTTGCTTTCGATATAAAACTGGTAATGAAAATACACTTAAAGCATCATACCACGTGAGCTACCGAGTAGCAAAAGCATCAGAAGCCCATACCATAGCAGAGAGCTTGATTGGTCCATGTATAAAAGATGTAGTTCATTGCATGCTCGGAGAAAAGGCTGCAAAAAAGATTGATATGGTACCTTTGTCCAATAATACGTTGTCACGAAAGAATTAATGACATGTCAAATAATGTAGAGACCACAATTGTACATAGAGTGAAAAATAGTCCATATTATGCTATACAGCTGGCTGAATCAACTGATGTAGCTAATCTAGCTATTTTGCTACTGTTTGTACATTATGTGAATGAAGGTATGGTTGAAGAAGACATGTTGTTTTGCAGACCATTGGAAGAATGTACAACTGGAGAAGATATCTTCAATCTGACTAATGCATATTTTCAAGAAAAGGAAATAGATTGGTCTCGTTGCCTAGGCATTTGCACTGATGGGGCCACATCAATGACGGCGAAGTATACTGGATTTGTAGCTTGAACAAAAAAGGTTGCATCAAAAGTCTCTTGGACTCATTGCAGCATCCATAGACAAGCCCTTGCAACAAAACGCATGCCAGAGGGACTGAAGGAAGTGCTGGACAATGCAGTGAAAATGGTGAATTTCATAAAATCATGGCCAACAAATTCCAGAATATTTCACGTACTTTGTGAAGAAATGGGTAGTATACACGACTGTGTGTTGACTCATACTGAAGTTAGATGGCTCTCAAGGGGTAAAATCCTTGTGTGCTTGTTTGAGGTTAGAACGGAAATCCTAGTTTTTTTTTTTCAACAGCCACTCTTTCCACCTTGCCAGCTGTATGGAAAATAATTTCTGGCTCCAGAGCCTAGCTTATTTAGCAGATATTTTCTCAAGAATTAATGACCTAAATTTGTCTCTTCAAGGCCTCAATATAACAGTTTCAATGTGCAAGAGCGAGTTGAATCCCTGATAAAGAAGTTGCAGTTCTGGGGAAGTTGTTTGGAAAACAATCAAACTGAGTGTTTCAGTAATCTTCATGACTTCCTGGCAGAATATAAACTTCAGTTGAATCAGTGCACTAAAACCAATATAATTGCACACCTAAAAGGACTTTGCATAACTTTCAGGGAATACTTTCCAGCTATGTCAGGTGATAATGACTGAATTCGCAGCTCTTTTGATGATACCACTTTCTCAACACAGATATTAAACACCAAGGAAAAAGAGAAATTGATTGAGATCTCCTGTGATTACGAACTGAAAAGGAGTTTCAGAAATCTATCATTGATCAACTTTTGGCTGAGTTTAAGAAACGAGTACCCCTGGCAGAAAAAGCTTCTGCAGTTTCGTTACCATTTTCAACAATATACTTATGCGAGAAAGCATTTTCCTCGTATGCACATCTGAAAACCAAATACAGAACCAGACTTGATGCAGAACCAGACCTGAGACTTTATCTTTCTCCAGTGGTTCCAGACTTCCAAGAGCTATGCAGAGCAAAGCAAGCGAATCCATCACACTGAGGAAATTTAAACTTAAATCCCTGGAAATATTCATTTTTAGGAGGGAGTTCACGAGATGTCACAATTTAGTGAAAGGGGTTCGCGGGCTGTTAAAGTTTGGGAACCACTGTTCTAAAGGAATCTCTGACTTTGCATGTTTTTTGGCTTAATTAATTTTCCATATTTTCGCCTCTCATTCTATTCCCCCTACTCTTATTAAAGTTCTCAGCTTCTCTTTCTCCTGTCCTTCACCTCTCTGCATCTGTGTTTAATCTAGCTACTACCACCCCTTTGTCCCTCCCTCTCCCCCCCCCCCCCCCCGTCCCCCGCATCCTTTCCTTATCTTGTTCTCATTTCTTTCTGATAACTGAATGCTGCTCTGGGCACTTCAAGGATCACACTCTCTGTTGGTGCAGTTTCCTCAAAACACCTGCTTAGTTTTAAGGTTGAAAATCTGACCTAACACTGTTTTGCTTTAGGGTTGAGGGACAACCTTCCATGCTAAAGAATGGACATAACAAAATTGGAAAATTATAGGTTAGTTTTGGCCTGTCATTTGTTTGCTGAGATGAGTCTGGCCTTCAAACAGAAACAGAAGACTGATATGTTCTTCAGATGTTCAAAACAGTTTGAGATGAAAGTACAATATTTGTTTTTTCTCTTTTTCTCCATCCCATGGAATATTTTTGCGTGGGGGAACAGCTACTCAATTTTTACACTCCTTTACTTGCATCATAAGACACCTTAGGTTTTGAAGACATGATCAATAGCACATGTTGGCTTTTACCACTCCCCAAAATATCATTGATGCCAGTCAGGCCCAGACTGTATAAGAGCCATCCTCATATGAGTGTGCTGAGCTTGTTGGTCTGAGGAGCACAAAAGTCAATCTTTCTCCTTTATGTAATGACCTGGGCTGGCCTAGTAGCAAAATGGCAGATATTTATCTAACAGTAGTTTAAGGCAGGGTTGGTCTGAGTAATCCAAAACTTAATTCCTCCCTCCCCCATCTCCTCCTATATTCTGGAACATCACGTTTGGGCTGCGGTTAAGTTCAAGGAGCAGAGTACATAGTTTGCTTACAGAAGCACTGCCCATCCTGTGCAGAGGATGTTGGCACTACTGCAATTTAATTTTATTTTGGATGATGGGGAAGAGAGAAAAAAATATTCTGACTTTGTAAACTGGTAGTATGAAAAAAGGTGTAGGTTAACTTTTGGACATAATAGCCTTAGTGTCCTCTTTTAAATTATAGCCTCAGAGTACAATAAAACAGTAAATACCTAAATCAAAAGTGAGTCAATTGCTATTTCGCTCTAAGAATCAAAGAAGCAGATAGACTTCTGGAGGAGACTCATTGAATTACAACATATATTAAGAAATCATGGTACTATGGGGAAATGTTAATTAACTTGACAAAACCAGAAACAATAGCAGTGATTTATCATTAACTTTATATATCTCTAGAGCTTCTTCCTGAGTAAATTTGAGAATTTGTTCAGAACTTAAAATTACTTTTTATCTGCCAAACAAGCAAGTGGTTTCATATTTTTCTATATAGGAGAGCTTACTGAGGCTCTTTAGAAACAGGAAAAGTTGGGCATGGCTCTAATTTTTTTTTCTTTTTTCTTTCTTTTTTTTTTTTTTTTTTAATTTAATCATATGCTTTGTGCAAGAGAGATCTCCTGGCTCCTCTCTCCATATGACTATTTCTCTCATGAGGGTATAAGTCTAAATTAAGACAGCATAGTATGGTGGTCCTTTGTTTGTCTACTCATCTGGCCCCTGCAGGTGTAATATCTGAGCACTTCACAAACAGTGAGGTAGGGATATGGCTGCCCTTCTCACAACAAAAGTAATTGAATAAAGGAGGTCAGAGATAGAAGTGTGCCTTAATAACTAGGGTGTTCAGTATATCTGCCACCAACATCATACAGCTACCAATTCCTCAAAAGTACTCAGGGATTTAATCCTTCACCGTTTATTGAAAAAACTGTATAGTTTTAAATAGGAGAGCCTCTCCAAGGTTAATCCTCATTGTCCTTTCTAGTGCAGCAGACAGAAAGTCCTTCTGTATTGGCTATAGGGAAGAGGAAATGGTGTAGCATGTAGGCACAAACCCTGAGAAGTGGGTATGGGTTGCCCCAGTTTCTTCAATAAACCAAGGTAGTCCAGCCTTGCAAGTCTCTGAAAGGAGAGCAAGAAGGCCAGGTAAGCCCCTATGAGCTACTTTCATAACTGAGTGAGAAATTGGAGGCCTGGCGGTCAGTCTCCCAGAGCAAGGCATTCTCAGGGTTCCAACTTTGAGGCCTAATAAACATGACAGGAAAAAGTCCAGTATATTTCTAAAACTGGACCTGCCCTCCCTGTGACTCTTTCCTTGTTTGCCAGTGATGTCATAATACTTCTGTGATGCAACAAATTCCCCATTTTACAGATGGGGAATTGAGGCAAAGGGAGATTGAAACCTCAGTTCTTTGTTCATGTGTATAAAGTTAAACATGTGTATGTTTGCAGGATCAGAGCCTATGTGGCTTGCCCAACATATCTGTGGCAGGGCTGGGAATTGAACATTTCTGAGTCCCAGTCCAGTGCCTCAACCACAAGACCATCTGTTCTCTTATGCATTAGGTCACTTGAGTCTTTCGCCATCCTTATGTTGACTAATTTTGTCATTAATAAACTTTTCCACCTTGCTGTCCACTGTCTTCCAGACAGTTAATAAATGTTGAACTGTACTGTTCTTTGGGACACCCCACTGTGCCTTCTTTCTTAGCTGAGAATTATCCATTTACTCTTCCTTTTCTCCGCCGCCCCATTTGCTAACTAGCATTTAATTCAGTAATTTATCTCTTATTCTTGAGGTTACCAATTTTCTTTAATAGCCTCTTGCTAAGGGCTTGATTGAAAAAGTGTAAATTATAGCCATTGATTCATTCTTCTGTTCAAGGAATGTGATTTTCTTCTGGCAGCCCCTTCTGCTTATCCAGCTAGCAGCCTGTAATCAGGGGAACATCAATTATCCAACCCCTCAATTTCCTTGAAAGTTTTGTGTGTTTCCTGCCATCTTCATAAAATTGTTTGGATTCTGCTGGCTGTTGTCGTCATGACTGCTCCATTTGGGGTTGGTTCTTCAAGCACTTACACACATAACTTTACTCAGGTGAATAAAGTTATGCAAACGTGTCTAACAAATTCCATAGGTTTTAAAGTCAGAAGACATCATTGTGATCATCTAGTCTGATCTCCTTTTGCAGGATGAGGCAGGTTTGGGAGCTTTGTTTCCACTGTGATCAGTGTTTTTGTTTGTTACTCTTACAGCTTCCTGCAGTAGTTAAAAATCCAGGTGTTAGAGCTTACAAGATAAACATTTGAAAGTAGAAGGGTAAATATTGTGCTCTTTGAAGACTAATGTAGTTTTCAGATCTTCATTAACTTTCTGTTTGAAGACTCCAGAGGAAGTGATTTTTGAGAAACAGTTAAATAATGACTGGTAAATTGATTTTTGGTGGTGGTTTTTTAATTTTATTTTTTTAATAGAATGTTTACCGAAAAGAGCAAAATGTGGTTTACAAAGTTTGATTTTTATTATATGGAAAAGTCTGATTAAACATTTGAGTGTCTTTTTAATGTTAAGAGTGTCCATAAGTTTCTAGGAAAGTGCCTTCTTCAATTTTTAACTTTGTCAAATACCATTATAATGACATGGTTATACTATGAAGAACAGATAATATATGTAGTCTACTACTCTAACTAGTTGAATTGTGGCTCAAACTAGTTAAAAAGAAAAAGTCCATACAAGCTATCCATTCAGAATACTTTCCTTGTATGGCCTGTTTTGTTTTTAATGGACTTCTTCATTGCAAAGCTTCATTGTGATCTTATTATTGGTGTAGGTCAAAAGGGGAAGGTTGTTAACATTCCTTCTGCCCCTCTACATCATCATCAGTAGAATATTTCTCCCTCCGCCCCCGTGGATATTATTCCTTTGGTGTTTTGGTTTTGGTGCTGGTGGTGAAACTTTTTCTTGTTTGAAGATGCCTCTGTCCAATAATTTATAAATAAATAATAGAAGAAGAATAAATATCTTTAGCTTTTGATTACCTTGATTTGTAGTTAATAATTTAATTGCCATTGCTGCTTGTTGCAACATGTTCATGTTCTGTTAGACAATGCATTTTAAAATTTTACTCACTCATCTAGGGATTACCACAAGAAGTCATGATAGAGGAGCCACCCAGCCAAATTTCAGGGAATAGCGTTCTGACCTGGTGCACCAGGTTGCAACACTACTCAAATCGGGGATCCAGGGCAAATTGACACTTTCCCTCACCCTCTGCCAATGGTATACACGCTGAGGGTGGGGTGTAGCATGCATATGGCTGAGGGCGCCACTTAGGGTAACCAGATCACTGACAGGAAATATCGGAACGGGGGGGCAAAAAAAAAAGCCGTTTTGCAGGTGCCGGGGGAATTAGCAGGCCCTGGCCGTGCTGCGGCCCCGCCCGCCCTCAGGGCCCTGGGCACATGCGGCATGTCCCACCACCCCGCGGGGAAGGAGCCGCTGGAGCTAGAGGTGCGGGGCTCCGAACCCCGGCAGCGGCGTGGGAGAGCGGCTCAGGGCCGCGCGAGTGGGCACATAAAGTTTATCAGCGGGGGGGGTAAGGGGGCTGCTCCCCCAGGAGGGCGATGGGGGGCTCAGCTGAGGAGCCAGGACAAGGGGGGAGGGGTGGACGCTACCCCCTTACAGGGGCGAGGAGCCGGCCAGGGTCCACCCCGAGCCAATAAACTTTACATGGCCACTCGTGCGGGCCCCGAGCCGCTCTCCCCTGCCGGGGTCCAGAGCCCCCCCCGTCACCCTCCTGGGGGAGCAGCCCCCCTGCCCGCCCGGTGCCCCTACTCACCAGCTCCAGGAACTGGAAGCCAGCCACCACCCCCTCCCTCCAGGCTTGCCGCTATTACAGCAACAAGCCTGAGAGGGAGGAGGAATGCCACGTGCTTAGGTAAGAGGCGGGGCCAGGGCGGGGATTTGGGGAGGGAGCCAATGGGGGAAGGACGGGGTGGAGTCGGGGGCGGGGGGGCGAGAGCCCTCCAGGGAGGGCAAAATTGCTTGTTTGTCCAGTGTCCCGACCGCACGTCGGTCGGGATGTGGGACAGTCCTGATAAAATCGGGACGTCTGGTCACCTAGCGCCACTGCACATGGGCACAGGAATCCATCTGTGCAGATCCTGTTGCAGAATCTGGCTCTTAGGGACTTGAGGAGGGCCTCAGCCTAGCAGCTAGCTCTGTGCGGTCATAGGGGGTCTATCCATTAGCAGGCCAGGGGTCTAGGTGGCCTAATTTTGAGGTGTGCCAGGCACCTAGCAGCTCACATTGAAGTGACTTAATTCCTAAATAGAGGAAATAATTATACTCCAAATAATTAAAAATAGTACTACTACTTTGGATATGATTTTGAAGTTTGTGAGTCAGCATGCAGTCATTAACTGAGAAGTAATAATGACAAATAGAAGAAAAATGAAAATAACCTAATGTTGATAGCGAAGCAGAGAGCCACAAACAGTGACAGGCTTAAAAAATCAATCAATCTGAGACTGACCTAAAAAACTCTTGCATTTAAAAAAAAGAATGACTTTTTATATTGTGAGAGGGTCAGTTACAATAAAATTAATTAGAAGCTTACTGGTGTATATAATCATTTTATACCGGCACATCTCAGAAAGTTCAAAGCACTCATCTTTCCTCCCCACAAAACCCAAAGGCATGCAGTTATCCAGTAAAATTGCACACTTTGTCATGTTTGTTTCATTACATGAATTATCAAGGGCTTTTTGTGCTAATTATGCAAGGTTTTTCAGACTGTATTTTTGGTGGCAGCACTCTTTAGTCTATAACTGCTTCCACCAGGACACCACGCACACAAAATCTGAATTCAAAATGTTTCACATAACACAAGGGGACAGTCTTTGCCAAATATAAGAGGGCAAATCCTATTGAAGTTAGTGGCAAAACTCCCAGTGACATTAGTAGGAGGATTTCACCCAAAGTCTTTAGAATGTTGGAGAATCCAGGTTGCTACCAAGACAGGAAGGATTAATGATATTTACTTTTCCTGTATAGTTAGTGAATTTATATGCTGACAAATTGAATAAATATCTAATTAAGAGGGGTACATATCCCCACGTCAGACTTCTGTGTGCTCTTGCCATTTCCAACTTTGTCCATTCTGTCTCAAGTCTGTTCCCTTATTGCTGCTGCTTCTAAGGGCTTGTCTATGTAGGAGATTTTTCCAGGTGTACTGGCTTAATTATATTGTTATAATTTTTTTATGCAGACACTCTTACTCTGGAATAAGAGTAGCTTCCCCTCCCCCCCCCAAATTAATTTAAATTGCTTCTTAAGTGATATAAGTTACACTGGAAAAGGCCTTGTCTATACTATATAGTTTTGTTGACAAAGTAGTGGAAGTGTACACACTACAATGCTCCTTCCACCAACAAAACTCTCCTGCTATGCCAACAAAATAAAACCACCTTGATGAGTCATAGAGCTTTTTGCAGCAAAGTTACATCAACAAACTCAGTGTAGTCACTGCGCTTGGTTATGCGGTTGTAAATGGCCTTCAGGAGGTGTCCCACAATGCCCATGCTGACTGCTCTGGTCAGCAGTTTGAATTGCCCTGCACCCAGGTATACAGGCATCTGCCCTTCCACTTTTAAAGGCCCAAGAATTTTTGAAATTCCATTTCCTGTTTGCTCGGCGTGGAGAGCTCACATCACATCTTCCCAGCTGACCGTGGGGGATGCATGCAGCAAACATTCTCCAGTTGGAGCACACCTAAGTTGTTGGATCTGCTGGCTCTCTGGCGAGAGGAGGCCGTGCAATCCCCACTCTGCTCCAGCCATAGGAACTTTGATACCTACGGTCTGATTTCTCGTGGCATGTTGGATAAGGGTTACGAACGTTACACGCGTCAGTGCTGTGTGAAGATAAAGGAGTTGAGGCAGGCGTACCAGAAGGCAAGGGAATCAAGCTGTCACTCTGGTGCTGCGCCAAAGACCTGCCACTTCTATAAGGAGCTGGAGGCCATACTCAGCGGCGATCCCACCTCCACCGCCAAGAGCTCTGTAGAAACCTTGGGGGGCTAGAGATAGCAGACTAAGCTCCAAGGATGAGGAGGTCAAGTTGGAGTCTGAGATGCGACAGGTTGTCCAGTACCGCAGCAAGCTAGGATCTCTTCTCAACCTAGGAGGGTTCAAGCCAGTTCCAGCACTCCATCTTTAGAGTGCATGATGCAGGAGAAGGGAGCTCTGGTAAACCATCTTTTTGAGTTGATGCTGCTCGGTTATATGAGGTAGAGTTGTCTTTTGCTTTGTTATATGCTAGAAGTAGGTTAAGGGATAGAAATGTACAAGAGAAGCTGAATCTGCGTATGCTTCACATTGCCCTGTACGGCTATGGAGTGGGACAGAATAGTGTGTTAATGCACACGGGAATCCTCCAGGGAGATCTCTAGGAGACTTTCCTGGAGGTACTCGCCAATCCTCTGCCAAAGGTTCGTTGGCAGAATTGCTTTGCTCCTTTCCCCATTGTAAGATGTTTCCCGCGCCAATCAGCAATCACTTGTGCAGGGGCCAAAGCAGCACACAGCCGAGCAGCATCGGGACCCAGTCTGAAGCTGCATGCATGCAGGAGATGCATCCTTGCTTACCTTCAGGAGTGAGATATCCGCTTCAATGACCCTCGCCTGGGGAGAATGGTGGCAGAATTTACAATTTTGTCCTCAGTTGCTTGCAGCGATTCCCTTTAAAGAAGTGCCTAGACTCTATCCCATTTTGAGCCCCCTCCCTCCCCCCAACTCCACCCTTGGGGAAAGTTTTCACCCTTAGCCTCACAAATATTATGCAGCATACAACAGGCTGCTATGACTATGGGACTATTTTCCTCATTTATGTCTAACCTGCCATAAAGGCAATGCCAGCAAGCTTTTAATCTGCCATACGCACATTAAACGGTCATTCTGCACCTGCTCAGTCAGTTGTTGAAGCGCTGTCCAGGTTTCCTATGTAAGGCTTCATGAGCCATGGGAGTAATGGTACGCTGTGTCTCCTGGGATCAATGTGGGCATTTCAACATCTCCCATGGGACTTTTTGGTCTGGGGAAAAAAAGTCACTGCTTGCAGTTTTCTGTACAGGCCAGTGTTCCTGAGGATGCATGCATCATGCACCGTCCCTGACCACCCCGCATTGATGTCAGTGAAAAGACCAGGATGATCCTCAAGTGCTTGCACTACCATAGAGAAGTACCCCTTTCTATTAATGTACTCTGTCACAAGATGGTCTGGTGCCAAAATTGGGATGTGTGCTATCTTTCGCCCCACCGCAGTTAGGGAATCCTATTGCCACAAAGCCATCCACTATTTCATGTACATTTCCAAGAGTGTCAGTCCTTCCTAGCAGAATGCGATTAGTGGCCCTGCACGTTTGCATTACCACAGCCCTAATGGTGGTTTTCCCAACTCCAAACTTATTTGCAACTGACAGTAGCAGTCTGGAGTGGCCAGCTTCCACACTGCGATTGCCATGCGCTTCTCCACCATGAGGACAGCTCTCATTTTGGTGTCTTTGTACTGCTTCAAGCTCGGCACAGAGTTCCAGAAGGGTGGTGTGATGGGTTGGATCACAGAAACCCCCTTGGGAGCTGCCATCCAATCTGCCAAGACTACCCCTGTTTCTATTTTCCCTGCCAGCTCAGGACTCCAGCACCCTGTCTTGCTGAGCCAGACACTCCTGTCTGCTCCAACACAGACCCAGGGTCTGAATTACTTGCCCCAAAGCTGCAGTTTTACCTGAAAACAGCTCACAGAAGTGTGCTTGTCTTTAGCACTCCGCTGCCCAACTCCCAGTGGGGTCTAAACCCAAGTAAATCTGTTTTACCCTGTATAAAGCTTACACCCGGTAAACTCATAAATTGTTCGTCCTCTATAACACTGATAGAGAGATATGCACAGTTGTTTGCTCCCCCAGGTATTAATACATACTCTTAGTTAATTACTAAGTAGAAAGTGATTTTATTAAATAAAGAAAGTAGGATTTTAAATGGTTCCAAGTAGTAACAGACAGAACAAAGTAAGTCACCAAGCAAAATAAAATAAAATGTGCAAATCTATGTCTAATCAAACTAAATACAGATAAGATCCTCACCAGTTCCAGAATGCTCCCTTTTACAGGCTAATCTCCTTTTAGCCGGGTCCAGCAATCACTCACACCCCCTGTAGTTACTGTCCTTTGTTCCAGTTTCCTTCCAGTATTCTGGGGGTGGAGAGGCTCCTTTAGCCAGCTGAAGACAAAATGGAGGGGTCTCCCACGAGTTTAAATAGACTTTCTCTTGTGGGTGGAGACCCCCCTCCTCACTCCTATACCAAGTCCAACTCCAAGATGGAGTTCTGGAGTCACCTGGGCAAGTCACATGTCCCTGCATGACTCAGTCTTTACAGGCCGAAGCCATTGTTCACATGGTATCTTGTATGTCTCCAGGAAGACTTCTTATGTGGATTGGAGCATTCCAAGATGCATTGTTTCCCCAAGTGCTTCCTGATCAGGTCCTTAACCTTGCAAATTCCTTCCTATAGAAACTGACCAAATGCCTCACAAAGTTTACTTAGAAACCAAGCAAGTATACAGCCCATATTCTTAACCATCAAGAAAATGATATATGTGTACACCCCCCGCCCTGCCATAAAGCCTTATGGGGTACACTGTCACAGGTGGCTTCCCACATCTGAAAGTTCTGCAGCCTCTGCTTGTCATCCCAGACCTGCGTAATGATTTGATCCCACCACTCAGTGCTTGTTTCCCAAGCCCAAAAGCGATGGTCCACCGTGTGCAGCTGCTCCATGAATGCCCAAAGTAATCTGGTATTGTTTCTTTCCATGGCACACAGGAGGTCAGGCACCTCAGATTCCTGTTCAGATTGGGAGCTCATGATATGCTGCAGGACCAGCTATGATATATTCATAACAGTAACAACAACAGTAGAGAGCTGTGCGGGATCCATCCTTTCTGATAGAGATGGCAGGTGAATTGTAAACACGGGCCATTGAAAAATCGTGCAAAATGCAATCAGAAGCCCATGGAATGATGGGACAGGAAAAAACTAAATCGTGGAATGTTGAGCCCACACCCCTGATGCACTGCGATCCAGTCCACCTTCCCACAACTCCTAGCTGCAGAAGGCGTCGAGTAGCACAGTGGGTTTGCTACACACAGTGCACTGCTCTCGCTGTTGATGCTAGAGCACCAGCTGGGGATGCGCTCCACTGACAGAAGGAGCATTGTGTGGACATGCAAAAGTTATGTAATCATACTGTTTTTGGATCATCGCCATAACTTGCGTCGACAAAACTCTGTAGTATAGACAAAGCCTTATACTGGAATTATACAAGTATAACAATAACACTTTAAGGTCACACTCTACTTTATACCACCATAACTCCCCAGGTAGGCAAGCCCTAAGAGTGTATATGACATAAAACGAATGAGAAACTCTTAATTGAATTAGATATTTTTATTATAAACATAGTAATATGTCCCAACAAGTCTGCCACGATTAGCTGGACACCCACATCCCTACCTTCCTAATTAATTCAAAGTAAAGTAAAATATCCTTTTGGCAAAATATGTAGCTGTAACAACTAAGTCAAAATTGTTCAATGATCAAGAGAGGAATCTGTAATCAAAATGAAAGGAAATATTACATGTCATAGCTTGTAGGATGAAAAATAAGCGTGTAAAGATAATTAACTAGAATTGAATAATTTTCCACAGAAAGAGAACTTACTCAATATTGTTCTTGTTTAAATTTAAGCATTATGGAAGAAAAAACGTGGACAATTTGAGTCTGTTCTGTACATCTTCTAGAGATAGAGATTACATTGGCCTGTCAGATTTTTTTAATAGAGCACCTCTTACAAGGACTAACTTTACTCATAACCTTCAAAAGGTTTTATTTTCATATTTATGTAGTTCTGTCACTAATGATTTTTGTGTGTTTTTTGCCGATACCACAGTTCAGGTAACAAACCAGTACATCATAATGGAGACTTCACTCATCTACTGCAGAACAGCAATTTATTTACTTAGCTTTTGTGGTGATTTTTAGGAGCATATTCACAGTTAACTGAACTAAGACTTTCAAGCTATGAGTCAAAACCTAATACAAGTCAGGTGGCTTCCTGGACAGAGAACTAACAGCCCTGGACACCTATAATTTTGTCATCTACTAATTTTTTTTTGTCTCAGTTCAGTAATGCACACTATAGATTAGTTTGGCAATTTAGCAAAATAAGCAGATTGTTTTCTGCATGAGGGACATTAGTGTCTGGGTGGAAAAAAAAATTCCTAACTTATCGCTAGTGTAAATGAATCACTTGAATGTTTTATTTATTTGTTTTGCTATTATGTATGATTATAAAACTCCTTTGTTCATGTTTTTATGGCAGCTGTTGCTGATGTAAGTATAGCAAGTGCAGCTGCACTATTCACTCAAAGCATTGATCAGTTTTTTTTTGTCATAGTAAAATCATGTTCAGTACTTAATCTTTTTGGAATCCACATTTCCTGATTACCAAACTTTAAGAACTTGAGAAACACTGCTAAATTTATATTTGTATGTGCAGATTTAGCTTTCACTTGAATAAATGTCCCTGCATTAGAAGTAGCTTTATACAGAAATCCTGTGTAGCATAATGGGATGGAACAGCTCAGATATAGTGAAAAAAATTATTTATAAGAGCTTGCAATGTCTAAAAAATAACTTAATTACTGTCACTTCAAGCTACTGTATGCTATATTGTCTTTTGCAATGGTTGAATTAAAATGAGAGTTTTTTTTTTTGAATTGATGCCTGTTTCACAGTCTTTATTCAGTGTCATATTTACTGACCTTAGTTGCTACTTTTTTCTTCATGTTAGTGTAGCAGATTTAATGCAGTTAAGATGATAAACTGGTTCCTGTCATGCATCAAAAGCATTGGAAATTGTCTCTCTTTTGTTTAGAGGTGCTGAGCACTCACAGCCCCCTCTTATCAGAGGGGTAGCCGTGTTAGTCTGAATCTGTAAAAAGCAACAGAGGGTCCTGTGGCACCTTTGAGACTAACAGAAGTATTGGGAGCATAAGCTTTCGTGGGTAAGAACCTCACTTCTTCAGATGCAAGTAATGGAAATCTCTAGAGGCAGGTATATATCAGTGTGGAGATAACGAGGTTAGTTCAATCAGGGAGGGTGAGGTGCTCTGCTAGCAGTTGAGGTGTGAACACCAAGGGAGGAGAAACTGTTTCTGTAGTTGGATAGCCATTCACAGTCTTTGTTTAATCCTGATCTGATGGTGTCAAATTTGCAAATGAACTGGAGCTCAGCAGTTTCTCTTTGGAGTCTGGTCCTGAAGTTTTTTTGCTGTAAGATGGCAACCTTTACATCTGCTATTGTGTGGCCAGGGAGGTTGAAGTGTTCTCCTACAGGTTTTTGTATATTGCCATTCCTGATACCTGATATCTAAGCCCCCTCTTAGTACGGTTGGAGTTGGAAGATACTTGGCTTGTTTTGAAAATCGGACAATAAATTTCTATTGCAGAATTTTAGTTTTGGTGATGTATTGATCAGAAATAACCCAGTTTTTCCAGATTCCAGGTGGAGTTTGCAGGGCTGGCATTTAGTGTAAAAACAAAGAGTGAGTCATTGGGACACAAATATGAACCTCCCACCGTGCCATTTTTAAAATAATTTTTTAAGAGTAGAACCTTAAAGCATAGTAAATAATAATAACCCCATAAATTACTAGGCCTGAACTACCATGGAAATACTTTCTGCATATTGGTGCACATGGGTGTCTGATACGGGCTGGCGGGCCCCTTTAACTACCTGTGACTGGCTTCTTTCAGGAGAATGAGTCCATCTGTAAGTAATTAACTGCCTAGGTGACTGGCAGCTAACTGGCTAATGAGCCTCTGCACCTGATAAAAAGACTACCAGAACTCAGTTAAGGAAGGTTTCTCCTAGAGAGAGGATGCTCCTAAGAAGAGGAGCTCCCAGGGAATAAAGCAAGAGAACTCCCAGATAGCTGCAGGATATCCAGCCTCTGAGAAGTGGTGTGGTACCTGAAGAGCTGCCATCCACAGGAAGGAAGGCCCTGGAGGGGCTCTGGATCCAGGGAAGGAATCTAGGTTGAGAGTGCCTCAAGGTAAAAGGGCGTGGATGTGGGACTGCTGGATTTGGGTGGGACTGATTAAACTCAGAGTCTGCCTCCCTCCTAGGAAACCTGGGTGGGTCTTTCTTGTGTGTGTCAGACTTTCCATTAATAACAGAGACTGTCAAAAGAGAAGGGGCATTGTTCAAGACATAAAAGCCTTGCTGAATGTAACAACCCAATTAAATGAAGGCAGGGGGTGCTAGCAATACTGTACAGGGGGGAGCATGGGAATGGCATGTGTCTTTGACAGGTCTCTCAAGGCAGGTAATAAAATGGACAAAAGAGTGCAGAATCTAGTAAGGCCCTTATAAGAGTGGACTGACTCAACCATGTATCCATATGGTCTGAAAATATACGGTAGTGAGGACAAAACCTCTGCCTCTCGTGAGTGGTAGAAATACCTTTCCTGTGATGGAAAGGTATTTGAATTAAAATACAGCTTGTAAGGACAGGCGTGTGGAGGGAAGGTGGAATGAAAGGGAATGTGGGAGAGGGTTGGAGCAGACAGCCAGTCAGCATGGGAGAGAATGGCCAGAGTAAAAGCTCCAGAAAGAAGTCAGTCACTGATAACATTATCAGTGTCCACTGCTGCAACTGCTTGTCTCGGCTCCTGCTGGCATGACCATGGCTGACTTCTCCCAAGAGCTGGAAGAGGTCACGTGGAGCTTGGTGTCTAGTAAATGGCTTTCTCCTGCATAGTTCTGGATGTGAGAAGTTCTGGGGAGGAGAGGGGTAATCCCTCCGACTGGCTCTTCTCTCCTCCGTGCCCCTCCCTATTCCACATGTATCAGCTGTATCTGGGGCAGCTGCATGTTTCTACTGCTGCTGGCTCTTAGTTTCTGTCTGGCTCCATGTGTTCAGTAGTGTTTTTGCAGGTTCAAATCATACATACTATTTCCTTCATGGAAGATTTAATGTTAAGAGTTCACACTCTTATGAAGTGGCCTAATGTTAGTGCTCTTTGCTAAGTATAAACATGTGATGTCCTTTTCTTAAATCAGTTAGAGATTTGCTTTGTAAAGGAAACCTAGAATGTTTTTTAATTTGGACTTTTTACCATGCAATTTTAAAATGCTTCTGGCTCAGGTAATTTATAATCTTGGCTTCTGTGATTATCTGGATTTGAATTATTCTGGGCCAATGAGTAGTGAAACAACGACCATGAGTTTTGAAAGCTCAACATTGCTTTTTAAAAGTAACTTATATTTACTTTATATTATCTGTACTAAACAAGGGCCTGCTCTTAAGCCCACTGAAGTTAATGGAAGTCTTACATTCTAGGTAAGTGACACTACCAGGTGTTGGCTGTGATTTTTGGAGTGACAAGCTATGATGATGACTATTACCTTCAATTGGCTTTGATCAGGCCCATTTCTTTCATGTAGGAGTCATAAGAACAGCCATACTGGGTCAGACCAAAGATTAATCTAGCCCAGTATCCTATCTTCTGACAGTGGCCAATGCCAGATGCCCCAGAGGGAATGAACAGACCAGGTAATCATCAAGTGATCCATCCCCTGTCACTCATTCCCAGCTTCTGGCAAACAGGCTAGGGACACCATCTCTGCCTATCTTGGCTAATAGCCATTGATGGACCTATCCTCCATGAACTTACCTAGTTCTTTTTTTGAACGCTGTTATAGTCTTGGCCTTTACAACATCCTCTGACAAAGAGTTCCACTGAGTGACTGACCTGCGTTGTGTGAAAAAATACTTCCTTTTGTTTTAAATCTGCTGTCTATTAATTTCATTTAATGAACCCTAGTTCTTTTGTTATGAGGAGTAAATAACACTTCCTTATTTACTTTCTCCGCACCAGTCATGATTTTATAGACCTCTATCATATCCCCCCTTAGTCGTCTCCTTTCCAAGCTGAATAGTCCCAGTCTTACTAATTTCTCATCATATGACAGCCATTCCATACCTCTAGTCATTTTTGTTGCCCTTTTCTGAACCTTTTCCAATCCCAATACATCTTTTTTGAGATGGGACAATCACATCTGCACGCAGTATTCAAGATGTGGGTGTACCATGGATTTATATAGAGGCAATATATTTTCTGTCTGATTATCTAGCCCTTTTCTGAATAATTCCCAACGTTCTGTTAGCTTTTTTTGACTGCCACTGCACATTGAGTGGATGTTCAGAGAACTATCCACAATGACTCCAAGATCTCATTCTTGAGTGGTAACAGCTAATTTAGACCCCATCACTAGTCTGTGGGGTTGGGAGTAGAACTTATGTCTCCGAGGTGCAGGATAGCCAACGCCTCCATGCCACTACCCAGCAGCCAAATACGTTGACCCTGTGGAGAGAAGTACCACAGGATGTCCCACTTTGGAATGCTGGACAAACAGCTGCCCTGGCCCCTGCTTGGTCCAGGAGCCTGTTTAAGTGCAGAAGGAGTTCCAGGAAATTTCTATGCAATGAGGTGGACTCCCCCGCCAGCCATAGTGACGGACCTGCCTGCAACTTGCCTCACTATTGGATTCCTGACTCTGGCTTGGAACCTTGGCTTATGCCCTTGGACTTCAACTCTGATCCTAACACCTGGCTCAGCTTTTGACCCTGGCTTCAGTACTTGGGACTCCAACTCCACCTTTTTACCCCGGACTCTGTTCCTGCCTTCTGGCATCAGTAGTAGGGCCCTGGCCCTGGCCCTGGTCCTGGTCCTGCTCTCAGGCTACTACCGTTAGTCTCTGATCTCCGTTCTGACCCTGACCTAGGCCCCTGAACGCTGATGCCAGGCCTGACCAGCAAAGCCCTGGTTGTGACACTTGGTAAGTAGCATTACCATTAATTGCTTGAACGGCTAATGTTTCTCAGTCTTGGCTTGAGTTACTGTAACTCCTGTGGTGATGATGATGATTGATGATGAAGGAAGTAGTTCATAATACTTGTATTACTTGACAATCTTCTGGTCTCTATCTCAGAGCAAAAAATCCACGTTGAAGGGTTTTACATCCAGTAGTAATCAATTCAGTTTGATGTTAATATATAATATATATATAATAAAGCCTGCGGGAGAGGGGCAATCTGTGTTCAGTTATTTTGCTGGAGTTCCTCTTGAAGGAGAGCAAGGTTTATCCCTCCATGAAGTGTGCCACAAGACTGGCCTCTGAACCCAGCAGATTCTCCCTGGAATTGCAGAAGACCAGAGCTGGCAGCATGGAGTTCTCGATTCTTTCTCCGTTAGCACTGTAGAGATTTTCTTGAGTATGAGAGATTTTGGGTTTTTTAAATCTTCTTTGTATTCTAGGATATTGCTACCAGGAAAAAGCCAGAGAGAGTCTGCAGCAGCATCACTACTGCACCTGAAACAGCAATTGTGATCTGAATAGCTGAGATGAAAATATTCTTTCTGTTGTTTGAGATTTGTAATGCTATTGGCTACATTTTTTTTTGAAGTTCATTTATCATTTTCTGCTGTTTTACTAGGTACTTAGTAATCAATTTTTGGTAACTGTAGTCACTTTGAAAAGAACACTGTCATATAATGTCATATTCTGATCTCTTTCTACATTTAGCATCATTCTATACTATATATAAAGGGACAGTGAGAGAGTTTGTGAGTGTTTTGTTTTTCAGTTTGCAGAATCTGGTAGGGGGCAGTGTATTGTGAGAGAAGCTGAGTCTTGATGCTGAGGGGGTGGGGTGGGGGGAATGGGGCTTCCCTAATCAGCAGGCCTATAAAGGCAGCCAAAGGAGCCAGCAAAGAGAGGAGTCTGAGTGGGAGTTTGTGTCTGATGTTCTCTCTTTGTGTGTATGTGTCTGTATGTTTTGGCAGGCATTTAGGAAGGAAGGCTATGGGAACTACAGAGGCAGCAGTGATAGTGACCTGAGGAATGGAAGAGACCGTGAAGATGACTGGATGTGGAAGCTGTGGGATGTACATTATTCTGGAAAGGGTACCTGAAAGGTGCTTCTTTTATATGAAGTGCCGCTTGATATTTTTGAGGGAAGAGAAGGTCCAAGCTTTGGAGATGCATCTAGAAACTATGGCTGAGTTTCTAAGGGAAATTGAGTGAATGATGGAGGGAAGGAGGGCGGAGGCTAAAGGGAAAACTCAACACTTGCAGATGTAAGCTGGACCAGAGAACTGTGGGGGTAGACTGCTGGATGAGGAAAGTGGCCAGTGAAAGTATGTGACTATGAGAAAAAGGAAGTGGAACAGATCAGTTAGTGAAGGAGAAACAGAGAAGAGGAACAGGTTTGCTGAGTTGGAAAATGAAGGGGAAGAGATGGGTAGTAACACATGATGGGACAGCAAGGAAGAGAAGAATGACTAGTCCTATAAGAAGTGTGGAGGTGTCAATGGAGATAGAATTTAGAGCCCCAGGACGACAGAGGATGACTCTCAGAAGACTGTTAAGTGAGAACAGAAGGTAAGATTTGCAGCCAGGAAGAGGAAGGCCAGAGAATTGCGCCAACACCAGGAAGAGGCAGGTCTACATGATTGGGGACTCCTACTAAGGAGAACAGACATGCCTGTCACCAGTGATGTGGAGAACAGAAAGGTGAGTTGTCTTCTAGGAACTAAGATATGGGATGTGGACCTGAGGCTGAAGAGGATCCTAATGGAAGCAGGAAAGAATCCACTGATTGTTCACGCATGAAGGACAAATGATACTGCTAGATTCTCATCGGAACTCATCAAGGAAGACTACACTGGGTTAGTCTTCCTTGATGAAATGGAGGCTCAGGTGATCTTCAGTGGGATTTGAACTATCCCTAGAAGAAGATAGCAAAGACAAGACCGGATTAGATGATCAACAGAGATGGCATGTCAAACAGGTCATTAAGAGAAAGCGGAAAGCCAAGAAGGAACAGATCACCAAAGAAAGTTACCTCTTGGAGGTCAGGAAGTATAGGGAAAAAGTGAGAACTGCCAAAACCCAAGAAGAGTTGAACCTTACAAAAGAAACTTAAAACCAATTAAAAAAAAGATTCTTTAACCATATAAATAAAGAGAAAACAAGGAAAGAAGAAATGGTGTGTATTGAGGATGGGGTGGAGATTAAAGGTAATTGAGGCATGGCCCAATACCAAAATGAATACTTTTGCCTCAGGCTTTAATAAGAGTAATGAGGAGCTTGGGGACAGTGGCAAGATTGTTAATGGGAATGAGAATACAGAAGTAGAAATTATCACTTCTAAAGTGTAAGTCAAACTCAAACAGCTTAATGGGACCAAATCAGGGGGCCCAGGTAATCCCTATTCAAGAATATTAAAGGAAGTGGCACATGAAATTGCAAGACAAATAGCAAATTTTTAATGAACTTGTAATCTTGAAGGTTGGACCCTATAACTGGAGAATTGCAAATACAGAAACTATATTTCAGAAAGGCAAAAAAGTGAGCTGGGAAACTACAGACCCATTTGAACTCAACTGTGTGCAAGATCTTGGAACAAATTTTGAAAGAGAAAGAAGTTAAGGACATAGAGGTAAACAGGTCAGGTTGCCAGATACCCTGGGGAGTTTTCACCTTCTCTTGCAGCATGGGGCAGGAGTCTTGCTGGTTTGAACTAGTGTAAATGGTGGATTCTCTGTAACTAGAAGTCTTTTTAAATCAATATTTGAGGATTTCAGTAACTCAGCCAGAGGTTATGGGCCTATTACAGGGGAGGGAGGATGGGTGAAGTTCTGTGGCCTGCGATGTCCAGGAGGTCATATTAGATGATCATGATGGTCTTGTCTGGCCTTAAAGTCTTTGATCATGCCCTTTCCTCAGCTATTGAATGATTAAGACACTTAGTCTAGACATGGTTGGCGTGATTGTCTGTGTAGATGCAATCGCAATATATATATGTTGCTTAATTATAATTAAATGTGTATATATAGGCTATTTTGTAATAGAAGTGTGACACATGTACGAGTGCTGATAAGCAACTTGTCTCTATTTCCTGGCCCCAGGATACAAATGGTAATACCTATATCACATGGCAAGGGTCATTGTGCATTGACTCCAGCTGAATACTGTTACAGCTTTGTTTTATATTAGTATAAATTCAAATGCGTATAAAACATAAAGACCAAAAGCTGCACTGTATTGATAATCAATTGTATTAAATAGAGCCACTTAGAATGGATCTCGGTGCAGACAATCTGCACTTCCTGACATAAGATTATTTTCCCTCTTCTTGACTATAACTAATACAGCCTTGTGTTCACATGGCTAGTACTTGTCTTCAAAACAATTACTTTTGCTGTGGCCTGTCCACCTGATGAAGTAAACACAGGTGAACAGGCCACAGCGGAAGGAATCATTGTCAGTTTCTGGGTATATGAGCATTATCTGAAGAATTCTGTATGTTTGCAAGAAACCATGTTCTGCATGGTCTTATTTCGATATCTTTTATTCCCCCTGTAGGACTGATCTTCAGAAGAAGCTATGGTGTAAACATTGGTGGAAGTAGAGTTATTACTCTTGGCAGGTTGCCTGCTACTTCTGACTTTCCCACTCACCAATTTGATTGTGCATAGTAAGGGGTAACGGCTGGTATGCTCAAAGTGATATAGCAAGGAGAATTGCTCGAATGAGCTACTGTGAATTGTGGAGCATTATCTGTTAACACATTTGGAATATTCCATGCTGAACAAATAAGGCCTTTTTAATTGTTTAAAGATTTAAAGGTGAATTGACCATGCAACTGTTAATGTTTACATATGTATCCCAATTTGAGACCAGATACAGGCATCTACATTGTATTTAATGACACTTAATTTCACTGCCAGCTACACTTGTTAGAACAAAGAAATTAGGTAGCATTCTAATAAATTCCTTAACCAGCCTTTTTACACACATCTCAACACAGTGGAAGTTTTGTAACTATATGTGAGTTGGGTGACTGGTGTTCCTAATTATTGTTTAATTATTATAGCTTGTGTTTGAATAACTACTGTTAAAACAAAAGAAAGTGTAACTGCTCATAAGAGTCTGATCCTGCTCGAATTGTAGTAAAACTCCATTCGTCCAACTTAGTATCTTTGCACAATTAACTTAAAGTAAGTGTACACCATGCACTTGAATAAAGAATAATCTGCCCAAACTAAGTGATGTAGTTTTTTGTAGTTATGTGATCATGCTTAAATTATTAGCCAAATAGAAAATTGCATGCTTAGCAAAATATAAACTGGAAGAGAGTAAAACTTTAATATGTAGAAGTAGAATGCCTTGGAATGGATAAGTGTGTATTTCATGTCCTATTATTTTTAAACAAAAAGTTTGAATTGGCATTTATATACAGCACAAATAAACATGTGAAGTTAAGAGATTAAGTGTAGGCACAGAGATCTGCACCTCATTCTTGATTCCAGAAACTGATAGCAGTAACTGACTTTAAATTTCTGGACTTCAAACAGCCTGGATCATCTTCTCTTTTTCTCCCACTGCCCTTGATAACAGTGCCATATCTGAACATGAGATTCTCGTGTGGTGGGAGCTTCCCTTCTAGGTTGTTCCAGACTCTTACAACATTTGAGGAGGCAGGAATCTCCTCCCAAGAATCTCTCCAACTGTACAGATGTATCCTAGCACCCTTATTAGCATGTGCAGAACTCCAGTATCATTCCAGAGTAGTCTTTCAGGACTACTACATAAATATCCCAGAAGCCTAAAAGTAACTTTATCTCCATGAGTCACAGCCTTGATGGCCCTTCCCACCTCAGCTCCGTCACAGTTACAGGGATGCTGCACCTTTCTGGTCTCTGAGTGCATTTCCTTTACCTATCTCAGAGTGCAGTTTTGCAGTCCTCCAACTCTTAAAATGGACTCTGGGCTGCAGTATGCCGTGTATCCACTGTTCTTACCCAGTAGGTCAACTGAGTATAGCACCTTTAGTTCTTCCCATTGGAAGCTTGTCACCAGTGGTATCCAGTAATTAGACATCCTTCTTAAAGTGTTTATTTTAGTAATAGTAACAAAGCACTTAGAAAATAATTTTAGAGCAATCTGTATGCATGTCTGTCTCTCCTAAACGTTTATTCTTCCCTGAGCCTAACCTAGGAGGCCTAACTTCTTCAGACATACCCAGCAGGTGCCTTTGTTTCTGCCTGGTTTTTGTGAACAACTACTGCCCTCTTGAATGTTTCTTTTTAAACTTGCCAGGGCTCTTCAGATTTTCTGTGTTCCTGTGCCTTGTCTTGTCCTGTCTTGGTCTCTTAATAACTTTTAATTGTTTGTGGAGAGGTAGCTTATTGTGAGCCATTTTTTTTCTTCCTTGCTTCTTTTTCCTGACAGCTCCATATTAAACTAAATCAATATATTCATCCAGTAAATACCCCAATAACCAGGCTAACATGGAATATTCATAAATTATTACAGAGCAGCTCCTTAGTCCTGTGATGGTATTTGGAGTCCTGGCATCTCCTTCCCTCTGGGCTGTGGCTAATTCTTACATGCATGGGGCGGGATAGATCAGTGGTTTGAGCATTGGCCTGCTAGTGAAGGCAGTGGGCTGGACTCAATGACCTTTCAGGATCCTTTCCAGTTCTATGAAATAGGTATATCTCCATATATTATTATAGAAGGGAGAGTATGCATATAAAATTTGTGGATAACATCAAGCTCTGAGAGGTTGCACACACTTTGGAGGATAGGATTAAAATTCAAACTGACCTTGAAAAAATGGAGAATAGTCTAAAATCAACCAGACAAAACTGAATAAAGTACTACAGTTGGAAAGGAAAAATCAAATGCACAGGTACAAAATGGGGAATAACTGGGAATCAGTAGTACTGCTGAAAAGGATCTCAGGCTTTATGGTGTGTAAAATTTGAATATGAGCCAATAACGTGATGCAGTAGCAAAAAGGCTAATAGTCTGGGGGGTATTAGCAGCGTTATATGTAAGACACAGAAGGTAATTGTCCCACTCTGCTCGGCACTGGAGAGGACTTAGCTGGAGTTCTGTGCCCGCTTCTGGGTGCCATATATCAGGAAAGATGTGGATAAATTGGAGAGAGTCCAGAGGAGAGCAACAAAAACTGTAAAAGGTTTAGAAAACCTGACCTATGATAAAAAGTTTAAAAACAACAACAACAACAAAAAAAGGTGGGCATGTTTAGTCTTGAGACAAGATGACTTGGGGAAGGGGGTGTGACCTGATAAGTCTTCCTCTTTATGAAAGCCCATAACACATTTGTTGCTCAATTGTTCTCCATGTCCACTGAAGGTAGGACAAGAAATAATGGGCTTAATGTGCAGCAAGGGAGAGGTAGGTTAGGGTTGTCCTCTTGCAACCTGTGCAGTCCCTTTTTGATGGGCAATCCTATTCTCCAGTTAGAGGAGAGTTGTCAGCAAGGAGCAGGATTCCTGCCAGATCTCTAGCCAAGAGCTTGGGGGCTGGGGAGGGGGAGAGAGCAATGTCTCTTCTTGCTCATCCCAGTTAGGCCCCTGTGGGGAAGGCTGGTCTTCATAGGATTGCTGTCAATCATGGAGATGGGGTTCCACATTTATCTCTATGAGGAGGAAAGGGGAAATTCAGGAGCGTTTTGCTAGCTGAGATGGGAATTGGTTTGAGTTGTCAGCTCCACGGTGAGGTGTCACCAAAATATGTGCATCTCTGGAGAGCCATGCTTGATTCCACATTGACAATGGCAGCATGTTAATCTTTGTCAATACGCTATTTTCAAATCCCATGATTCCCCCCAGCACCTCAGAAGACCTAATATCTCCAAATATGTAAAAGGAATTTATTTTCCCTAAAGACTGCAACCTGTTATGCACTTATTCATCCCATGTGAGCTGGGAAACAAAGAAAAGTCACTTGAACAATATTAAAATGTTTTTTTCCCCCATTCTTGTATAATTTAAGTTGTCTGGGCAGAATTTAAGTTGTCAGCCTTAAGTGGTACATACTGTAATGCTATAATAGTAGCAAAAGCTTCAAATATGGGTGACTAAAGTTGGGCTCCTGGATTCATATTAAAACACCTAAACCTAGGTGCTTAGAGATGAAAATGTTGTCCATAATCTGTAGTCATTAACAGCATTTCACTCCTGTTGGTCTGTGAGAGTGGTTGTGAGTGTGGGTCTCTCTCTCTCCCTCGAATCCTTGCTTAGGTCTCTGAAGAGGTAATATTGTTTTAATATGTGGCTTGCTCTTTGACCTAAGTTATCTATTGCAATTTAATCCTTCTTTCATGATATATTTAAAATAATAGAGACAAACTAAATTGCACTCAATTATATGAATGTAAATAGAGCCATAGTGTTCAACGCCCAAAAGGGATCACCTGATCATATAGTCTGACCTCTTGTATATCACAGGCCACCAACACCCACACAGTGAACCCAGCAACCAAAATGAGACTAAGGTATTACAGCCCACAGGAGACTAGACTATTAAGTGCCACAGGCAGTGTATAGGAAGGACTGAAGTACACCAAGGCCTAAGGCCCCCGCAATGGCACGGAAGTGAAAAGTGAGATCTACTCACCTATAGGTTGCAAAGGAATGCAAACTCTTTTCCTCCCTGCCTCTCTCCCACCCCCCAACTCACTGCCAGTCTGACCTGAGGGAAAATTCCTTCCCAACCCCATGTATGGCGATCAGCTAGACCCTGAGCGTGTGAGCAAGAATCAGCCAGCCAAGCACCTGAGAGAATGCTTTGTGACACCTCAGAGCCCTGGTCCTCCCTGTACAATGTCTCCTCTCCAGCTGTGGTCATCTCTGGTGCTTCAGAGGAAGGAGGAGACCATAATAAACAAGCACAGAATCCCCAGAATACAGTGGGGGGAATCCCTTCCTGATCCCTGCAGGTGGCCGGCTGAAGCTGTGAGGCATGAACTTTTAGGAACATAAGACATGAACCGCAGGACACCTGAGCCCTGCACCCCACCATTACAAGCAAGTCTGTCATGCAATCCCACTAATAAATTTTGTCTAGCTATCTCAAAACTAATTTTGTTTGCCCCCACAATTCTTATTGGGAGGCTGGTCCAGATCCTTACCTTTCTGATGGTTAGAAAGCTTATTTACAGCCTGAATTTGTTCATGGCCAGTTTTATATCCATTTGTTCCTGTGCCAACATTGCCTTTTAGCTTAAATAGCTCTTCACCCTCCCTGCTGTTTACCCCATGATGTGTTTCCCCTCTCAGACTTCATTATGCTAGACTAGTTAAGCCAAGCTCTTCTATTCTTCTCTCATAAGATAGGCTTCCATTTCCTTGATCATTCTAGTAGCCCTTCTCTGCACCTGTTTCAGATCGAAATCATCTTTCTTGACTAAGTCTTTAGAACACAGAGGAGTTATTTGGATTTATAATGGTGTAACTGAGTAGAACTTGGATAATTCTGTTATCTCTTTGCCTTCCCTCTGCCTCCTGGCAACCCCCGGCAAAGGATACTGATCTGCACTTTTTCCATTGCCTAGCAAGAGCCAAGTGACACTATTGCCACATAGTAATATTGTCATGCTCCTTTTTTTGCCTCTAACCCCGATTCAGGAAGGCACTTAAGAACATTCTTGCCTTCAGTAGGAAAGAAGCACATGCTTAAATGCTCTCCTGAATAAGGATGTTTTCCTGAATCAGGGCCAGTAGGTGGCAACAGCATCACAATTTGTAGTGCTGAATCCCGCAACAGGAGTAAAAAACCTGGCTGTAGAGAATTGGATGGGATTTCCAGGCTGAATATAAGCACCAGAGTCATATGCCAAAAGCACTGACCTAACAAATAAGGGCGTAGTTAGTCCCCCATCACGTGACTATTTGATTTTCCATGTCATTCAATTTGAGGTTTGCATGAATTCAACTCTTTGTGTTCTATTTATTTAGCTATAACATGCCCAAAGCAGAGGATAGAAGCAAGAATCTTGCTGGTTTCAAGGCATTACATGTTCAAGAGGCATTGAGCTGAACAGCTCCAGAGCAAGGACATCGAAAGTTCCTGTGATGCTCTTTTAAGATGAAATTAAGGATGCATAAGGAATACTGCTTCAGGCATATTATGTGTATATTACTGACTCACAGTATTAAAACCTAGCCAGGCAGCTAAATTGTTGTTGAGTTTTTGTCAAGGTTCCTTCCCCACTCTGAACTCTGGGGTACAGATGTGGGGACCTGCATGAAAGACCCCCTGAGCTTATTTTTCCAGCTTAGGTTAAAAACTTTCCCAAGGCACAAATTCCACCTTGCCTGGAACAGTATGCTGCCACCACCAAGTGATTTAGACAAAGAATCAGGGAGAGGACCACTTGGAGTCCTATTCCCCCAAGCCCTGCACCCCCTTTCTTGGGGAAGGCTTGAGAATAATATCCTCATCAATTGGTACAGGTGAACACAGACCCAAACCCTGGGATCTTAAGAAGAATGAAAAATCAATCAGGTTCTTAAAAGAAGAATTTTAATTAAAGAAAAGGTAAAAGAATCACCTCTGTAAAATCAGGATGGTAAGTACCTTACAGAATAACAAAAGATTCAAAAACACAGAGGATTTCCCCTCTAGGCAAAACTTTAAAGTTACAAAAACAGGGATAAACCTCCCTTTTAGCACAGGGAAAATTCACAAGCTAAAACAAAAGATAACCTAATGCATTTCTTTGCTATTATTTACTATTTCTGCAATATTAGATGCTTAGTTTAGATATGGCTTAGGGAGATGTATTTTCCTTGTTGACTCCGGGAGACACAGACAAAAAACCTTCCCTCATGGATTTGAAAGTATCTTCTCCCCTTATTGGTCCTTTTGGTCAGGTGCCACCCAGGTTATCTGAGTTTCTTAACCCTTTACAGGTAAAAGAGGAATTAACCCTTTACAGGGTAAAGAGGGATGTTATGCTACCCTTAACTGTATGTTTATGACAGCTTTGCAGTAGATTCTCTCAGGGAGGTATTGTGGCTGGGAGTTGCATACTTTCATAGTAATTAAATGTTTTTCCTCACCACTTTGAAAACCAGCCCACTGTATCTGTGGTATGCACTTGTCTCTTTAAAATAAATATATTAATAGGAGGATTTAGTTGAGGGAAGTGAGAGAGACTTGTGGCTTATCAGTCCTGAAACAATATATCTGCTTCAATTGAAAATGTAAGAATTCAGTTTCTGTTCAGTTCCCAAATTAAATTCCAGCACAATGTGCTGTGTCAAATCAATGGCATCACTCTTTAAAATTTATTTTATTTTAAAGGGGGGAGGGATAGCTCAGTGGTTTGAGCATTGGCCTGCTAAACCCAGGGTTGTGAGTTCAATCCTTGAGGGGGCCACTTGGGGATCTGGGGCAAAATCAGTACTTGGTCCTGCTAAGGAAGGCAGGGGGCTGGACTCGATGACCTTTCAAGGTCCCTTCCAGTTCTAGGAGATGGGATATCTCCATTATTATTATTTATTATATTGCACCCAAAAGCGTGCTAGTAGACTCTGTCACCAAAAGCATGATGGTAGACTCTAGTGACAGATAAGATAGATATGGTTCTTGCTCCAAAGAGCTTAAAAATCTAACATTTTGAACGGGAAGCAGTAAGTGATAACATGATTGGGTTGGTAGTAGGTGGAGGGGAAGGAAGAGGTCCCAAAATAATATATTTATTTGTTTTATATGTATTGAGAGCTTGTTGTGTGGTGCACTAAATGCTGAACTCTGCAAGGGACTGAATTACACCTCGACCCCTATATAACGCTATCTTCGGGAGCCAAAAAATCTTACCATGTTACAGGTAAAACTGCGTTATATCAAACTTGCTTTGATCCGCCAGAGTGCGTAGCCCCGCCCCTCCGGAGCACTGCTTTACCATGTTATATCCAAATTCGTGTTATATTGGGTTGCGTTATATCAGGGTAGAGGTGTAGTTTGATTTTTGTGAGAGTAGTTTTTTTTTTTTAATTAATAGTGTTGTAATTGCTAAGTGAGTGCATGACACAAACCTTGGCTTAATTTTATCATAGTGATACAGTCAGTCCAGAAAATCTTGATTAAAAGGCTCAAGAACAAGTTTCAGAAACTTGAGTTTCTATGAATCGTAGGTTCACCATCTGCACAAAAGTGCAGGGAGGGGTACAAATTAATGCCAGAGCTGCAACTAAAATACAAACATTTTCTCTTGCTCCCACCAGTCCCCAGTGGCAGGAGTGCAGAGTGGTCAGGGCCCTTCGAAAAGGCACTAGTTGATGGGAAATCTGCAAGGATCCTATACCCAACCTCTCTCCCTTGCAGCTTCTGTCTGCCATCATAGAGCTTGTAGCCATGCCATTCGTTGTCATTGACCCCCAACTCTGCTCTGACTTCAGAGGGGAGAGTCAGAGTGCACAGTGGGAATTAATGGTGTTTTGCAACAATTTTCAGCTTTTGATTTTGGCAGAAACATGCTGCTTCATGCTCTCTACCTCCTGCCTCTTCTTTTAGCTCCAACTGAAGTGAATGAAAAACATGAGCACTCTTTCATTATTTTGGAGATTCAAGGGGGTATTGTATTCTCTTTGGGAAAAATGCTAAAAAGGATCTTGTTTACCACACGCAAGCAGGCAGATGGTTCATAGTGTGGTGACAGGACAAAGAGAAATTGAGAATCAGCAGACATGGACAAGTTTAGTCTTTTAAATGTACTGTGGCCTAAAAAGCCTTCGTAAATCAGTATGAATCATTGACTTCTGGATACTTAGCAGGAACAGGCTGAGAAACTGGCATTGTAATGTCACTCCTGAGAATACCTTGTTCCAGAGGTGATACATCTTACTATGACATCATGACACATAATGACTACTTGGTGTGCCCATGAGAAGGACAGGCATTTTTTAGTGTATTCCTGGGTGACAGGCCAGTGGTTAATCTTCCACAGTCCATTCAAAGTAGAGGGATTGGATTTTTCAGAGAGAAATTATAGAGAAAGCCTTGAGACTTTGCATATTTATGGTTTAGTTTATTGACCATTGTTTAATCATTATTGACCTGGCATGTGAGTCAAGTATTGGAGTTCCTCTAAGTCTGCTGCATATTGTGTGAATACACACAGCAGGCTTATACAGTTTCTCACGTAATCTTTGTTTTCTACCAATAAATGGGCTACTGTGTTCTGAGAATGATGATATGAAGTCTGAGTAGTGTATTCAATGTCTACAGGAATCTAATCACTTAACATTCTATGACTTGCCATTCCCTTAAAAAAAGAAAAATGTAAAGATTGATTTTTCTGTTCTGAAAGCTTAGAGACTAAAATAAGTGACCTATGAATTGAGTTAAATATTTAATATAAATGTGTAATTCATTAGTGCAGGAATGGGAGTTATCCACTGAGCCTCATATTTATTGCCTTGAATTCCCCCCCCCCCCGTTATATAGTATGTGTATTAACAATGAGGTGCACTATTGTAGCATCACAAATGTGTTTATTTTGGATAGGTGGACTTGCTTTGATCTGGTTCTCCCAATATGAACCATGTATGTAAGCCGTAAGTTAAAAAAAAATCAAAACAAAGTACGTATTTATTACATATGTGGAGAGCACTGAACAGAAAGAAAGTGTTCCTCTTGTTAAATGTTTACAGTAGCTTAGCCCTAATAATACTGTGTGTAAAATATTTAAAGTTCTTAATTAAGGCATTGGAAGAGCTAGAAAATGTTAGATCTTTTCTTTATAGCTAATAAAAGAATGATAACAGTGGTGGTTTGGCTAGAGGGGTACATGTTATACATTGTATTTGATTGCTAGGATGAAGAAAGAGTTAGACTTCAAAAAGTGGTCAATAACCAAAGATGTTTTCTTAAAATCAGAAAATTAGTTGGACTATGAAATACACATTTTCAAAAGGAAAGTGAGTTTGGCTTGATTCTTGCCTCTAAAGTTTATAGTCTTGCTGTAATTCAAGAGTAATTTATGGTAGCAATTTCTGCCTGTGGCAGTTTTGATTAAACTAATTTATTCTGCCTTCTCTCTTTATGTGCTTTTAAATTTTAAATGGCTAATTTTGCATGAAACAAGTTTATACTGGATCTCATCTGGTAGATCAAGGTGATACTAAAACTTAGTTACTGCTAAAGTTGCATTGTTAGCCTTAATTTTATATTGAATGTACACAAGTTTAAAACCTATTGGCCAAAATTCTTAAACCTGGTTACCTGAAGTAAGGCTTCTGAATCCATATTTAAACACTTTATTAGAAGAGACCTAACTTTTCAGTGTGAATTGGTTTTGCTCAGCATCTTCTGCTGTTTTTTAGGTCTCTAAATATAGATATAGAAATCTAAATTCTGGCATCCAGGTTTAAATATTTTGTTCCCTGTCTTCAAAATATGCAGTTTCATCCATACATAGCGTGTACTGCACATTAATAATATTTAATTTTATATGTGGTTTGCAGTGTTGTAGCTGTGTTGATCTGAGGATATGAAAGAGACAAGGCGGGTGAGGTAGTCGTTTATTGGACCAATTTCTGCTGGTGAGAGAGAGAGAGAAGCTTTGAACCACCATACAGGTGAAGAAGAGCTCTGTGGAGCTTGAAAGATTCTCTTTCTAGGGTTGCCAGGCATCTGGTTTTGGACCAGAATGCTGGGTCGAAAAGGGACCCTGGTGGCTCTGATTGGCACCGCTGACTGGTCCATTAAAAGTCCAGTTGGCGGCACAGCAGGGCCCCGGGCTAAAGCAGGGTCCCTACCTGCTCTAGCTCCTTGTGGCTCCCAGAAGCGGTTGCCAGGTCCTTTCGGCCCCTAGGCGGTTCCCAACCAATGGGAGCTGCAGGGGTGGTGCCTGCAGGCCCGAGGGCCGTGCGTGGAGCCTCCCTGGCCACCCATGAGCCTAGGGGTCGCAAGGACCTGGTGGATGCTTCTTGGGAGCCACAGTAAACGCCTCTGGGACCCCGCACCCAAGGGCAATCCCCTGCCCCAGACCAGAGTCCCCTCATGCATCCAAACTCCCTCCCAGAGCCCGCATCACGCACTCCCCCAACTCTCCAACCCCCAGCCCTGAGCCCCTTCCTGCACCGCAAACCCTTCATCCCCAACCCCATCCCAGAGCCCACACCCCCAGCTGGAGCCTGCACCCCCTCCCGCATTCCAAATCCCTTGGCCCCAGCCTGGAGTCCTCTCCTGCACCCAAGCCCATCATCTCTGGCCCCACCCCAGAGCCTGCACTCCCAGTCGGAGCCCTCTCCTCTCCTGCACCCCAAACCTCTGCCCCAGCCCGGTGAAAGTTAGCGAATGTGGGGGAGAGCGAGCGACAGAAGGAGGAGGGATGGAGCGAGAAGGGGCCGGGTAGGGGTGTTCAATTTTGTGCCATTAGAAAGTTGGCAACCCTTTCTTTTTCACCAACAGAAGTTGGTCAAGTAAACGACATTACCTCACCTCCCTTGCCTCTTTTTTCATTTTACAAACATTTTATATCTGCTAGCTACTGACAGCATTAAAGTTACTTTTGCCATATGTGCAATCATCATTTGAAAAGCTAAGCAATCATGAACAAAGGAGGGTCATATCTTATTGATACTACTTTTTGCATCAGCTTTTTATTTGAAATAGAAGCTAGATACTGAAATAATATCTGAATAATATGCTGTTTTGGTATAGGTTGTCTAGTGGCACATTCATTTCTGCCGTAATGTGGGCTCATGGGAGGTGAGGGGGAAAGGAATGTTGTATTATCTCAGATAAAATCATAAACCCAAGATCCATTTATTATTCATTTGAAGTTGGTAAAGATCTCATGACATTTTCTGAAAAGAGTAGGGGGAATAGTGGTACTTGGCTAATGTGCCTTCTTTCAGTAAAATAGATATTTTATTAGTTTACTATTTATAAAGTGCTGTGGGTGTGCATGGTGTTTATAAAAAAGTACTTTGATGAGTTCACAGTCTAACACACAATGCATGGCTTCCAACTCAAAGCAACTGGAGTTGTGGGTGATCTGCACTTTTGAAGATTAGGTCCTTAATGATGTCTATAAAACAGGCCAGAAATGTGACATTTGATTTATTTTAATCTCTATGGTTTACACCAAAATTAAATAACTGCAATGAAAAACAAAATTCTGTAATTACATAAAAATCTAAAAATAATCATAAGTGATCCCTCCCACTTGATTTATGTGGTGAAAAATATCTGTAGCATGTCTGTAACATGGCTTCCACACCTGGGGACTGATGATTGTTCTTGTATGTACATGTGTTTTAATTAATTTGTTTTGCTGTTTTTTTTCACCAGAGGTTCCTTTTGTTTCCAGAACATTACTGAGGCAAAACCATTTCCACAACCATTGTAAAACAAAGGGTGTAAAAAAAGCTTATCACTTGTGCCACTGCCAAAGTAGTCTCAGATATATGCCTTTGTCTTAATGCTTTGGAAGAAATTCTTGAGGATTATAGCAAAAGAATAATTTTTCATGTTGTACAGTACATCTTAACCAGATCATTTGAATCATCTTGGATAGAACTGGTAAAAAAACAAACCTGAACATTTTCATCAAAAATCAAATTTTTGTTTTAATTGAAAAAATCAAAATAAGTAAAATTTTGCCCAGCTCTATTCCTAAACTTTTTTTTTTAAATTAGACATTAATTACATGTAGATTTTGTGGGCCCCACAAACACAATATTCTCAAAACATATTGTATTTCTAGTGGAATAGCTCCAAGTTTACAATTTAGTCATTAATTTAGATCGTGAAATAGAGAATGTTAAAATAGTATTGTCTGCACAGTATCTTTTAAAAACTGACACATTCATCTGGTTGACCTTTAAAGCACTAATCTTTATCACTCCATGTTCAAGGAGAATTGTAGGTTAGAATGAAAATTGAAAGAGGTGTGCTGTTGCAGGCCTCTAAGAGACTTGTTTTGTGTAATTTTAGAAAGCATACATGTGAACAGGCTCTGAGACCTTTACTGCACAGGAACACCTTAGCTGAAATATTGGTAGCTGGTTCTAGGAATCATCTGGCATTCTTAGAACCTCTGCCTCTAGCTGTCTCCCAGAGTGCAGGGCACCCCTGCAATAAGAAGCTCTAAGGACATAGAATGACTCTCCCTACACACTTCAAATCTCTGAAGCTCTGGGGCTTTCCCATTAGAAATGTTGCCCTGTTCTCTGGGACTCAACTAACAGAAAGCACAAGAATGACTGGAAAATTTTTAAGTGAATAGCAGCTCAAAATTTAGTAGATTTATCATCTGCCTTGTTGATTTTCAAAGGCAGAGGGAAGGGAACCATGTTGGGAAAGGGTTGGATTTGTGTGAACAAAATAGGTCTAACTAAATGGGTTTATATATTGACACAAGCATAAATACTTTTTTCAGGCAGTCAGCTTTAGTCAGCTGTCTGTTATAGCATGCTCTGACATAGCAATAAACATTATTACACTATAACTGTAAGTGTTATATTTTTAACCTTCACCAAAAGCAGTAATTTAATTCATACTAAGTCAATATTCACTTTATTTTACCTTTTGCACAATAATTTAGGGACACTTTTTTTTTTAAAGTGCTTAAATTAATTTATTTTTAAAAATAATAGATTATACTCTTATTTGTCCTGTACAGTTAAAACCTGTTCATTTTCAGCTGCTTTATGGCCTTTGTGTGCTAAGGGTGTGCTTGAGAGCTCCCTGCCTGCTGTGGAAGGCCTACAAAAAACATATCAAGCTGAACTTTTTAATTCTTATTCTCATTCTTTACTATTGGTGTCGTAAAACACTGGGAGCATAAAAGTACCCGGGACCTGATTGTTTGGCCTGCTAAGGCAGGTTATAGTGGATGGAGAATTTTCTTGAATAGGGGATCTCTCCTCTGATGGAAACTCTGCACAGATGACTGCAATGGCTTTTTGTGCTAGCTGCTCGTCCCATCCCAGCCGTAAGGGCAAGGAAGGGAATGTCAGGGATGTTCTGTGGGCATGGGCAGGATGGAGAAGAGCTCCACTGTACCTGCTTTTCCACTGAGATAAGATCCATTGAAGTCCAGACCTTACACCAGCCATGAAAGTTAGAACAAACCCCTTGTTGCTCTAACTTCCCCCAGAGCTGGCTAGCTGAGGATCAGAGAGCTGCAACTGGCTTTGTGCAGCGGTCACTCTCTCCAGCACATCCAGACTGCACTCTGATGGAGTGGACAATCAGGGACTTCAGGTGTAATTCTGCCCTGAAAAAGTGACTATAAGTGGAATCGTAGGATTCATTGTTAGTGACTTGGTTATTTATTATTGTTTAACATGTTCATTTAAAAAGTTGAGGGCTTTTTTGCTTTTTCTATTATTTTTTTTTTAGTGCTTCCAGAAGTTTTTTTTCAATTACTTTTGAAAGTGGTCAGTATTCAGGTCAGCTTGTGACAGTAGGAAGTAAAAGATTGTTAGGCTTAAATATCTTGAGGGTGGGAAGAGTGGGTGTCATAATTTGAAAATGTAAAGGTATGTTTGGTCACTATGCTACCATGGTATTAGCAGCCAAGATGTTATGTAATGTAACTGTTTCCAAAATGATTTTTCTTACCCTGACATTAATTTC
Source organism: Malaclemys terrapin pileata (assembly GCF_027887155.1). NCBI lineage: Eukaryota > Metazoa > Chordata > Testudines > Emydidae > Malaclemys > Malaclemys terrapin. Next base: position 79,133,043 of record NC_071511.1, on the reverse strand, counting down.
TTGTAAAGATTCAATTTCCCTGTTGTGATTGTTCCATGCACATTTTTCTAAAATGCCGTATAGCAACATGCTCATCCTTTTTGTAATTTTTCTATTCCTTTTTGCCAAACTACTGGGTCTGTTTCTGTAGTACTGCTTCAGATTTTTCTCTGGGGCATGGTCTTGCAGTGATTTTCAGGGATAAAAGGGAAGAAGCAGTTAGTAATAGCTTCTTGCTTTCCTGCACTTTTGCAAGGGGCATCTGCCCCTTCTATCATCCTCCTTTCCTCATGACTGTAAGTGTCTGGTTTTCAGACTTCAGTGGCTCAGGTCAGACATAATGATTGCATAAGGATCACAGAGAACTACAAAATATGCTTGATTAATTTTTATACCATGGGAATGCCCAAGTCTGTATATTTGGTGGGTCACTGACATGAGCAAGTGAAGCAGAAAAATGTTTGGCAGAAGAAAATGAATCTAATGGACTTGATCTCTTCTGTTTATCCAGCCTCACTTAGTAAAATATAGTCAGAGGAAGATGTGGCTTTTTGTTTGGTATCAGAAGTGTAAAATGTTTTAACCGTATTCCATCTTTGTTTCCATAAAAAAAACTTGTATGCTTCCCTACCAGGCTTCAGAACCATATTGTCCCATCCACACTACCAAACAGTAGCATTAGAACACACATGCCCCAAACTGTGTCACACAGTTTTTAGACTAGAATGGTTGCAGATTTGCTATGTGTCATTCATGTCATTCAAGTTTTGTATTTAGAAGTCAGTGAGTACATGCATAGACCTAAAACAAACAAACAAAAAACCCCTGTGTGAGACAGGACATACTACCCAATAAGTAGTATGCCCCATCATACTGTGATTAATTGGAAAATAAGATCCGATATTCAAACATTTTAGGCAAGCCTGGGTAGTCAGCACATCTTCACTAGTGATGAGATAGCAGAGAAATATGAGACTTGCCAGTAGATGGCACTCTAGTCTTATACTTGCAGAGAACTATGTAATGTACTTCATATACTGCAGCAGTTGTCTGTTAAAATGTACGCTGCTCATATTTTTCCACGTTGCTAGACACTTGTATGTTTAGGAGGATTTCTTTGCAACAAGTCTTAGCTGTTTCCTACAATTGGTTACTTTATAAAAAATCAATGTAGTACAATTGTGTTCTGTGGCTTAAACTGTTCTTGTGCTTAAAAACGTAAGTTTATAAATTAAAAAAATTAGACACTTTAATGAATACAAAGAGCTGTCTTTAAATTTCACTCCAATGAGTTAAAAATAGGAAATGCTAGGCATAACTTTTTTTTTTTCCAAAAAATGCTTGTCAAATCACTATAGGGGACATATTTTTGTTTCAGTATGCTATTGGAAAACAGAAATGCACTGCATATCTGGAAATTCCTATTCAGTATGTCTCCAGAGTCACAAAGATTTTGCTGATGTTTGGCCCCAGTTATTCAATGCACTTAAGCATGTGCATAATTTTAAGCATGGGAGTAGACCCAAGACAATGTGGCTACTCCCATGCTTAAAACTATGCACTTCAATGGGACTCCTCGTATGCCACTGCACAATGCAGAATTAATGTTCTGCGCAGAATTTAATTTTATCCCACAAAATTGGCCCTGCAGAGTTGCTGGCTGCCATTAGGGGCTGCTAAACCCAGCAGAGCCCAGCCCGGCATCCCAGCTTTCAGTGTGCCTGCACAGGAGGCAGGGCAGGGTGCAGTTCCTGGCATGCCCTGAATGAAGGAGGTGGGGTGTTGGCTGCCACCACCCCGCAGTGAGTGGAACATCTGGCCAGCTTGTCTTTGTGTCCCCATCCTGTGTGGCAGCTGCTGGAGCTGGCAAGCTGTGAGCTCCGTCCTGTGGGGAGAGGCAGGAGCAACAGCTGGGAGCTACAGGGAGGGGCTGCTGCTTTCTGGGAGGGGAAACTGAGGGGGGGGCATGACTCGAACTGTTCTGGGGGCAGCCAAACCTGTAAATTGTGCTACCCTTCTGTCCTTGGGTATGGGTCATCTCTCCCTGCAGCTCTGTGTGCTCCGGCTTCCGGGCCTGGTCCTCATCGCCCAGGGATGAGAGCAGGCCCAGGAGATCTGGCTGCACCGGCTCTCAGAAACGGTGAGGAAGGATGGGGCCGCACTGTGCCCCCAGTGGGACAGTAATGAAGCGCAGAGTGGAAGATGTTGGGGAGGAAAGAGGGGCGTGGGTGTCTGGGCTGGGGAGCACCCTATGAAGCCCCCTCCCCTCCCAGGACACTTACACCCCTCCAGCAGCCCCTCCCCCTCTCTCCAGCAGTTTCCTCTATTTGGGAACTTGGTAACCCTATTGGGGCAGGGTGAAAAAATGGGAATCGACTGAAAGACTGGAGGGGCAGAGTTTTCCCCCTAGACATGCCCAGCCGGCACATGTGATGCACCCAGACTGGGCGACTGACAAAAGCATAACAGAGAAATAGGAACAGGTTTTGTAGGGGTTTCTTTAACTCTCTAATCCTAGGGGAATCTTTTTTGTTGTCTTTATTGTTACAGACATGCTTGCTGACAGGTATTTTGAAATAAAGTGCCAAAAAAATTGAAACTGGTGTGATTATATTATGTTATTTTGACCAATAAAATATGCAGAATTTTGCAGAATTTTTTGGGACAGACTTCTCTCAGGAGTAGCTTATACACACATACCTTTCTGAATTAGGCCTAGTTAGAGAACTTACCTATCTGTTGCATGATACCTTGCACTACAGTGAACAGCACAATTAACCAATTTTTAAATATATTAACTATAACTGCATATTTAAACATGTTTCCAAAAGTGCATTCTTTAAAACTTTATTCTAAACCTTATCTATTCCTAACTCAAAAAGTGTTGCAGCCAACATGGGGGAATTCTCTATTAGACCTTGTCTTAACAGATAAAGAGGAACTGATCTCAGATTCACAGAGCTGAAAACAATTAGCTAATCATCAGCCAAATAATGTAATCAGAAAAATATGAATAACTGGGAATCATTTAAGACTGTCTTACAAGATGCCCCAAAAGCCACAATCGTACAATTGAGAAAGAAGGCCATACTGGTTTTTAAAAAAGACCTGTTATAGAGGGGAAGTGAAGGCAGCTATAAAAAAAAACAAAAACATAACTAGTGGAAGAAAGGGGCAGTTGATATTAATGAATATAAATCAGAAATTTGGAATTTTAGAAGATTGATAAGGGAAGCAAAGGACACAAGGAGAAATCTGTGACCAGCAAAGTTCTAGATGATGATAATGAGTTTTTTAAATATTTAGAAACAAAAAGAATCCTCACAATGGTATTGGTCCATTACTTGAAGGAAATGGTAAAATTATCAAGAATAGTGCCAAAAATGCTGAAGTGTTCAATAAATATTTCTGTTCTGTATTTGGAGTTGGGGGAAGAGGAAGATGATATAGTCTCTACATATGGTCATAAGATTTTTTCCATTCCACTAGTATCTCTGAAGGGTATTAAACAGAAACAACTAAAGTTAGACACTCTTAGATCAGTAGATCCAGATAACTTGCATCCAAGATCTGACTGAGGAGCTTGCTGAATCATTAATGTTGATTTTTCAGTAAGTTTTGGAACACTGGGGAAGTTCCAGAAGCCTGGAAGAAAGCTAATGTTGTACCAGTTTTTAAAAAGAGTAAATGGGATGACTCTGGTAACTATAAGCCTCTTTGCTTGATCTGGATCATGGGCAAGATAATGGAGAGACTAATACGTGACCAAATTAATAAAGAATTAAAGGAAGGTAATGTAATTAATGCAATCAACATGGGTTTATAGAAAATAGCTCCTGTCAAACTACCTTGATATCTGTGTTTTTATGAGATTACAGGTTTGGTTGATAAAGTGACAGAATATACTTAGACTTCTGTAAGGTTTTTGACTTGGTACCACATGACATTTTGATTAAAAAACCTAGAACCATATAAAATTAACATGGCACACATTAAATGGATTAAAATCTGGATAACCTAATCTGTCTAACCTATAGGTCTCAAAATATAATTCTAAACAGGGAATGGTCATTGAGCGGGTGTGTTTCCTACCATGATCAGTTCTTGGCCCTGTACTATTTACCATTTTTATCAGTGACCTGGAAGAAAACATAAAATCATCACTGATAAAGTTGGCAAATGATACAAAAATTAGGGGAATGGTGATAATGAACTGGTCAGTGATTCAGAGTGATCTGGATCGTGTAGTAAATTGGGCTCAAGTAAGCAATATGCATTTTAATATAGCTAAATGTAAATGTTTACATCTAGGAACAAAAAATGAAGACCATGCTTACAGGATGGGAGACTATATCCTGGGAAGCAGTGACTGAAAAAAAATTGAGGTCATGGTGGATAATCAGCTGAACATGCTCTCCATTTTGACATTGGTCAAAAGACCTAATGTGTTCCTGGGATGAATACTCAGGGGAATCTTGAGTAGAGGCAGAGGGAAATTTTACTCCTATATTTGCAATGGATGTGACCCCTTTGGAATACTGTGTCTGGTTCTGGTGCCTATAATTCAAGAAGGAAGTTGATAAATTGGAGAGAGTTCAAAGAAGAGCCGTAAGAATGATTAAAGGATTAGAAAACCTGCCTTATAGTAATAGACTCCAAGAGCTCAATCTATTTAGCTGAACAAAGAGAAGGTTAAGGGATAACTTGATTACAGTCTCCAAGTACCTACATGGGGAACAAATATTTGATAATGGGCTCTTCAATCTAGCAGAGAAAGGTATACTCTGATCCAATGGCTGGAAGTTGAAGCTAGACAAGTTCAGACTTGGAAATAAGGTGTACATTTTTTAAAGAGTAATTAACAATTGGAACAATTTACTAAGGATTGTGGTGGATTCTCATCACTGAGAGTTTTAAAATCAAGATTGGATATTTTTCTAAAAAATATGCTCTAGGAATTATTGTGGGGAAGTACTAAGGCCTGTGTTATGCAGGAGTTCAGAGTAGATGAACACAATGGTCCCTTTTGGCCTTGGAATCTATGCATCTGTGAAAAACGGCCTTTTTTCCTTAATCTTGTTATTCACTGGAGCAGCATTTGTTGGGGGGCAAATTGTAGACACTGAAGTTTAGTAATTCTGGGAAGTAAATTGTGCAGCCAGGAAGGATTAGAGCTTTGGAATGTTCACAGTGCACTCATGATGTTTTCTACATTTGTTCTAATCTGTATGGAAGGAGGGGAAAAATGCTGAGGAAGGTAGCTCTTTTCTAAAATGCCATCTTTGCTAGTGTGTGTTTTCACACGAGCGAGTTAGCAGCAAGATTTTAGAAGTACATTTGGCAGAGCTGAAGATAATGCCATGCAATGTCCTATAGTTCCTGTGTTCTCTGTACTCCCAAGGTAGAAGCAGCATTGCTAGAAATCGCATCACTCCATGTCTACAGTGTATCAATTTGATGTGAGTACACTTTACAATAATGAACAAGATTTCTATATACTATTGATCACGCTTGGTTCTATCAGAGTGAGCAAGGTGAGCAGGATTTGGCCCTTCTTCTTTCTTTTTGAACTATAACTGTTAAAGATGGATTTCTTCGTTGCTATTTGCACTTTATTGATGTTCCCCCCCCAGCATTTAATAAGTTCTGCAGGCCTCATGCTATATCAGTCACATTTATGATTGATCCCTGAAGTACGCTACTTCGTCAGTGTTTGTAGTGCAGGAGAGGAGAGACCCAGTAAGAACTCATCAAAAATAAAGCACCTCTATTGACCAAGTACAAAACAAGATAAGTAAAAATTTTGAGATCCCCAACAGAAGAATCAAAAGAAGTAGAGGGCTTGTGAGGATTTGAGTCACTTAAATGTTAATGATTTTTAAGAAAACTGAATTAGGCACATGCTAGTGCATATTTTGCCATGGGTCTGAAATTCCTATATCTTCCTCCCTAGGGACTGATCCTTTCAATCACTGCAGTCAGTAGACTTGGGCCAGGTCTACACAACAAACATAACTATGTCGCTCAGGGGTGTGAAAAATCCACTACAGATTTCAGTCCAAAATTGGGTATGATTCCTGTTTCTGCATTTGGCTACTGAAAATTGGAGACTATTCATATCAAATATAAGAGAACTTCTACTTGGGATCAGAATGATGTCCATGTTTTAACACACACAAACACACAAAAATAAATTGGTTATTAGAGCTTATTGTCCTGGAAAAATGGGAAACTTAAGACAGATCCAGAGATCCACCCTTAAGCTTACAGCTTTTGCCAGAACAGCTGTAATTCTTGATTAAAGTATTTTGAGTTAATTATTTGATGGTCCTTGCTTTGGAGAACAGCATTATCAACAAAGAATTTCTTAATTTCAGATTAAAGAAATAAGATGAAGGTGAGATTTGCTGCATATAGAGCATTACAGGAGATTTAGGAGTCCCTCTTTGTATTTGGTAAAGGATGTCAAAAAGCTGTCTATCCTGATTAGTCTTCCCAGTCTAAGGAGTCATATCCAGGTTGGTAGTCAACTGTTTTTTCTCCTAGAATAAGTAAAGGCATCTGTTCTAGTTGCAGATTTCCCTAGGTTCTTCAAGCATCAGTTTTGGCTATGTCACTGGAGGGCTTATTTACTTCCCATGGCTCACCTGCTAAAATTTCCCTTTCATGGTAAAAAGCTTTTCAGTTAATCTCTAGCAAAGGAAATAAAACGTTTGTCTGCCTTGTGAATGAAGGAAGATCCTATTTCCAGCCCCAGATCTGCTAAATTCATTTCCCTACATGGTAGATAATGCACATCTACTAGTAATGACCCTAGTGAAAGCTAAGCATTCAGGCATCAGAATTCAGGAGAGAGGAATAGAACGGCTGAAACATGTCAGCCTGAAAAGGCAAAGTAGTTTGTGGCTGAAAATAGGGGTTAGAATGTAAGCTCAGTCTCTGCCTGAAGCGTGATAGAAACATAACTGCTTGATAGTCATATTAATTACTACAGGTATCTCATCTCTCTTCTGATATTCAGTTCTTATTAGCATGAATGGACATGTACCGACAGGAGAATGGGACACTACATCATCTTTCTTTTTATGATTGTACATCTGCGGAAGTTAAAATAATTAAAGCAAGCATAATTTAAACTCAGTCCTATATGACCAGTTTAAATAAATATGGCAAAATTCTGCACTGAATAATGGTCTGTGCAATTCCAATGAAACTGAGGAGGCCCCATGCACTGAGATTACATGGGATGTGACTGCAGAATTTTTCCTATAAAATGAAGGTTTGTCATGTTGTGTGTTATGATGTTGTGCAAACAAATTTGTAATCCTTTCTGTCATTTTCTCTTCTAATTAAATCTGTATTTATAAATTTAACAACATGTTTTATGTATAAATTATTTGTCAATAAGCTAATGGATTCTAAAATTAAATAGTTTGTGCCCTGGTTCTTGTCTTGTTTTCACTGTGTGCCCAATGTTTATACCAGATCACTCTTATCCATGCCACTTAATCTGTGTATGCAATTCATTAAAAGCTGTACGTTACAGATTCTGAATGTGTACATTACATTGGTCTAATCATATGCATTTACAAACATACAAATTAATTAGAGAAAGGACAAGTCAGCAAGGCTTGGAACCAGGTTAGGTTTAAGGTTAGATTTGCCACAGAGGCTGAATAAAGGCTGCATTTCAGGTTCTATGACTCTGAAATATTGTGAGCTCTTCTGGTGAGATTTCAGCCCTAAACCCTGGAAGTCTTTCAAAATGAGCTGCTCTTATGAGATTCCTGTAGTGTCCAAACTGGAGAATAGCCCCTTTATGGCAAGTTTGTATTCAGGATGTCAAACCTGAACACTCCTCCCCCTCCCCATCATGTACAATTAAAAAATGTTGATACTCGAGCTTCCGTTTGGGCCAGGAAAACTACATTTGGGGAGATTAGATTGGTGAACACAGCTGATACCTCGTCTCTAGACAAAAAAGTGTAACCTCTGTATAACCGCCTCTGCCCACAGGCTTAGTGCTGCCTTGAGTTCAGAGTCAGAGTTGCACTGATCTGCACCTCTAACACTCCTTTTGGCAGCTTCTGCTATGCTTCACCAGCTTGTCTTTGTGTTCACTTAGCCCTCTGGCCAGGATGCTTCTCCAGTCTCATCCCTTTTCAGGGTATCAAAAATGCAAAGTAATAAGCTTCAGTCAGTGGTAAACAAGAAGATCCTTAGCCCCTTCACAGGGCTACATCAAAACTGCCAACTTTACTCTCAGTTCTCCCTGAGGACTCATCTCACAAGAGCCTGTCTACATCTCTATGACTCTCTTCTTACAGCAGAGTCCTGCTTTCTCCTCAGTCTCCACCTACTGAGCTCCCCCAGGCTTCTGATAATGCCCAGGTGTTTAATGGTCCTTACCTAGCTCTGCCCTCTCTGGCTGGAAGGCAATCAGTCAATCACCCAACAGGTGATTGGGCGTGACTCCACTTGGCGTTCTTTCCCTTCTCTAACAGGTGATGGGAGAACCCCACCACACTCAGCTCTAGAGGGCTGTGTCTGGTGTCTGAAGCTACTTGTTTGGGGCTTTACTATTGCATAGCATCAGCTGTCACAGTGACTCTGAGTAATAGGAGACTGATGTCCGAGCAGCTGTAAAACTGTTGTGACATACCCATAACACGAGGCAGATTTTTTTTACCTCCAGTTACCAATTTCATTGTTCTGTTATATGTGAGATATAGTAACTGACTTGTATACATCCAGAGACACTGCAGTGCAAATACATGAATGTCATGGGTCAGATTCTGGATGATCTTGCACTAGTGTGCAAAGGAGAGGAGGAAAAACAAGTATATTTTTTCCCCCCAGGCTGGGGCTATTTAATTTCATGTTTGTGCAACTCCCCATGCAATGAGGTCCCAATCCTGATGTGGATCTCTGGGCCTTACCGTTATACAAATAATAAATAAAAAGCAAACTTCTTCTCTCCCACTGCCATGTGCACCTGCATGGTGGGAGCTGAAATCTTGGTGCTTACACTCCCCAAATGCCTTAAGTAGCCTAAGGCCTTCCTGCCACAGGCCTTTTTTCTTCTTGTGTGATATCGCTGCTGATACAAACAAGGGAGGCTCTCAAGCTTCTGCCTCATTTTAAAAGGGAGGGAGCATTTAACAAAGTCCTTCACTTTGAAACTCTGTGTGAAATAACCTTCAGGGCATTCTGCAAGACTCAAATATTGTCTAGACTAGCATTTGTGGAGGGCTGGCTATCTGGGTTCTGAAGAGGGTGAGGAACTGTTGAGTTGAATGCCTTGGCTGGTTGCTTGTTTGTGTTATGTGTTTTGAGTTGGTTGGCTGGACTGTGGTGGTGGTCATTTCTTATTTTGTTTGGTGTTATTTCATATACTCTTGCAAATTGTGGTCATCACCTTTTATAAATCAAAACAAACCTAAAATAAGCACTAAGGTAATGAGAGTTCAGCCAACAATGCTAGATCTCTCCTCACCCATGCACTGCAAGGAGAAAGGTGAATGCATTGATGACACCCTCTTTCTGCACCAGCTGGCTGCAGCATCTCCAGAATGGGCCTGTAGTTTGATCCACTCTAGCTCCTGTTGAATCGTTCCCCCATTTCTTTCTTTACAGGCAAAATGCCTCTGGGACTGCAGCTGGTGCTGCATTCCTGCTCTCCACCCATAGGAACATGTCAATGTCATAATAATGTGGCTGTAGAAGATAGAACCACAATAGAGCTCTGAAAAACAGGACATCAAATATATCATAGCTAAAAACAATAATAGAAGCATAGTAAACCATAGATCATGGTCAGATGAAAGTTACAATAAATGCAGAAGAATAAATTCCAGGTCTGAAATTAAAATTTCCCCTAAATATTGGCATTTCCTAATCTATGTGAATGCCCTCAGTTATTTATTTTTTTTAAAGTCATAAAGCTTCTCTAAGCTCCTTTTCTTCTCACAACCACATGTGTGGAATGCTTGTTGAACCCTGAGCATATTTATGGTTGATCTAACAGTGTTGAGGGAGAGTTGTGTAGATATGTTTTGTCTTCTTACTCATTAATTTTTTTTTTACACTTTGAATTCAGTTGGATAAAAATGCTAATTCTGGAACCATTGAGAAGAATTTTCCTTTTGGATCTTGCAGACCTCAGTACTGAGTTTCTGTTCAGGAGGTGTTACGTGGAGATTTATTTTAGAGCATCAAAGAAACTAGATGGGTAAAAATTGCAATGGTGATGCAACCAATGAAAACATGTTTATGAAGAAGGAAAAGTCTTGACCTACAATTTTGTTACCGCAAATGCCAGTTAGTATAGAAACTCTCACCTGTAATTACAAAATTTGCTCTTGTATAGAGTAAAGCATTCAATCAAGGATCTAACACCCCCTTACTTCCTTCCCCTCCCACCCCCCCCACAAAAACCCAAGCTTTACAAGGATGAACTAATGAAACATTCTTTTAATGTAAGTAGGTCCCTTGACACCCAAGTCCCATCTTCTCACCACTGGTCAACACTATCTGTCCCTATCAGAATAGTCACACAATGGCAATCTGATACTTGTCAATTGCAATATAGTGGGAAAGAATTGTACCCTTTTCTGTTCCTAGAATTTTGTGTCCCTGCATATTTCATTAGGATTTGATAATAGTCATTTGTAATGCTTTCCATATGTGGAAGACATGAAGAGTTTGGGAACCCTGACTCTAAAATTTCTGACATTTGTGAAATTCAAACACAGCCTTAATATTGCAATAACATAGCTCTCTGCATTTATACAAGTAATGTAGCATTTTACATTTCACAGCAGTGCCGTGGATTATTTTTATTCTATTTTGATGGTTTCAAAAGCCATTGAGATTTTTCTATAGTAAATGTACAAATATATTTATAGCTTTTGTTATAAATGATACATGAAATATTTGATCTCCAGACATCCTCTCTTTAACTTCCCGTTGCCATGGGCACTCATTAGTATTCCATGGAGGTCTGGTTGCCATGGAAAAATATGTAGTTGTTCAGTGTTTCCATGGTGACTTTCCACCATTATGTACCTTCAGTATATCAGCTAGCAAATCTGTTTGAGTAAATCTGAAATATTACAATAACCTCAATGCTATTAGCAATAATGTGCTACTATTCCATGTACAGTAGGTAGATATGCATATTGTAAATATCTTTATCTTGGACCATTTAAGGTCAAAATAGTTCAGTGCAATTTCAGGCTTTCAAGAAAATCTGCTACCCAGCACCAGTATAACTTGACCCCCCGCAAAGGTTAAAATGAAATTGCATTGTTTTGGATGTCTACATATTTCACATGATAACATAAGCATCATATTTTGAAGCATAAATGTTTTTGTGCTTGTACCTGTATTTGGGATGACCTTCAGCAATAACAACTTATCTGTATGTACCGTGTTTGTAAGATGGTTTTGGTCTTTGGGATTCATGTCAGAGAGAGGAAATCACCTGATGAGTCACCATGGCTTTCACAAGGGGAGGGGGGGAAGCAGCGCTGTAAACAGACAGCATTGAATCAGTAAATCCTGCAGCTGAACAAGACCCTCCTATTCATTGTCTGAAAATGTGTTTTGATGTTGCAGACCTTTAGAACTGTGGTAGATAAATTATATCTGTCAGCTCTTTGGTATTGAGCTGCTGTTTACATATCTTCTTAATTTTTGCCAGGATTTTCCATTTTCTCTGTGTAGTAAAACCTATGCAAAATACCCATTTGATGGACTGATGAATATCAGTCGCTTACGAAGGTTTTAAACAAGGTGGAACCAAATAGCATGCAATACATACAAAGTGGGAAATGACTGCCTAGGAAAGGGACTCCCTTTCTGCAGTACTCCCAGAGTACTGCGGAAAGGGATCATAGTGGACCACAAGCTAAATATGAGTCAACAGTGTAATGCTGTTGCAAAAAAAGCAATCATTCTGGGATGTATTAACAGGAGTATTGTAAGCAAGACACGAGAAGTAATTCTTCCGCTGTACTCTGCACTGATTAGGCCTCAACTGGAGTATTGTGTCCTGAAACGTGCAAAGATGTGGACAAATTGGAGGAAGTCCAGAGAAGAGCAACAAAAATGATTAAAGGGCTAGAAAACATGACCTGTGAGGGAAGATTGAAAAAATTGGGTTTGTTTAGTCTGGAGAAGAGAAGACTGAGAGGGGACATAACAGTTTTCAAGTACATAAAAGGTTATTACAAGGAGGAGGGAGAAAAATTGTTCTTCTTAACCTCTGAGCATAGGACAAGAAGCAATGGGCTTAAATTGCAGCAAGGGTGGTTTAGGTTGGACATTAGGAAAACCTTCCTAACTGTCAGGGTGGCTAAGCAATGGAATAAATTGCCTGGGGAGGTTGTGGAATCTCCATCATTGGAGATTTTTAAGAGTAGGTTAGACAAACACTTGTCAGGGATGGTCTAGATTATACTTAGTCCTGCCGTGAGTGCAGGGGACTGGACTAGATGACCTCTCGAGGTCCCTTCCAGTCCTATGATTCTATTATTCTAAATTTTTTACATCAGTATAATTCTTAAAGAAAAAATAATTGTAATTTGAAATTTATTGGCCGTGTCCTAGTCCCACTGAAGACAAAATTTCCTCTGGTTACAGTTGGTATAGTATTTGACAGTACACTTTTGTCTGTTTTGTGATGCCAGTTCCATAATGAGATGGAATCATCATGTTCCCTCCCCTCTCTCCCCCCTCCCCTCCAATCCATGTGAACAGGGGACTCTGTGTTCAGATTCCCCTGCCTTCATGTAAATTTCATAGCACTGGCCTTTCCTGCCTCTCCAGACCCCAGAGATGGAGCTCCAAAGGCCCAGAGTCTGTGCTGGGGTAGAGGGTCAAGTTTGGGAAGACTGGAGACAGAAGTGGACATTGGGAGGTCTGGGGCTGAAACAGACAGACACACTTGTTCCAGTTCCACAGAGATTTCTAGGGAGAGTTATTACAGTCTGGAGTAATATTTTTCTGTCATCCCAGATAGCATGAGCCACTCCAGACAGCATGACATCTGGTATATACAATTTTTGTATATAGAAAGGAGAGGGGAATCGGTTTTTAAAATGTAGCAATGGAAAGGTTAAATGCAGAAAGTTCAACATTTTTCACAATGAACAGCTGAACTAACATGAATAGATCTTGCAGGAGCTCATCTGCATGAGCTTAGAACTGAATACTGAAGAATGATTAGAGACTTTCTGTATAAATTAGCTTCTGTGCATCTCAGTGATTTTCAAACTGGTTCAGATAAACTAAGAATTGTGAATTGAATGTTTTGAGGTTTGATACATTTTTTTTTTTTTTTTTAAATATATGGGACTGAGCCCTCCACTGGTATGTACTGCCATAGCTGTATTGACCTCAGTGGTGACTCTGACCAGCTGAGAAGCTGGCACGTGGTTTGTGGTTTTGTTTTTCTTTTTGAAGACCTCTGCATTCCTTGGTTCCGGGTGGGACCAGAAAAGGTAAAATACTGCATGATAAGCCACTTAGAGTGTGTTCTGATGGGGCTAGAAATACAAAAATCCCACGAGAGAGCCTGTTCCTGTGTAACTTAGTTTCAGTTTTGCAGATTCAGAAGATGAAGAAAAGCACCCAATTTGGGTACTTTTGTGAGGAGACCCTTTAGTGAGTTGCCCATGGCTAGCCTGAATTTGTGAGATGCAACAAGAATACATTCAGGCTCAATTCCACAGAGTTCTTCCTTGAAGAACTTCAATGATCTGGAGGATTAATGATCTGGAGGATGATGTGGACTGCACCCTCAGCAAGTTTGCAGATGACACTAAACTGGGAGGAGTGGTAGATGCACTGGAGAGTAGGGATAGGATACAGAGGGACCAAGACAAATTGGAGGTTCAACAGGGACAAGTACAGAGTCCTGCACTTAGGACGGAAGAATCCCATGTGCTGCTACAGACTAGGGACCAAATGGATAGGCAGCAGTTCTGCAGAAAAGGACCTAGGGGTTACAGTGGATGAGAAGCTGGATATGAGTCGACAGTGTGCCCTTGTTGCCAAGAAGGCTAACGGGATTTTGAGTTGCATAAGTAGGGGCATTGCCAGCAGATCGAGGTACGTGATCATTCCCCTCTATTCGACATTGATGAGGCCTCATCTGGAGTACTGTGTCCAGTTTTGGATCCCACACAACAAGCAGGATGTGGAAAAATTGGAAAGAGTCCAGCGGAGGGCAACAAAAATGATTAGGGGGCTGGAGCACATGACTTATGAGGAGAGTCTGAGGGAACTGGGATTGTTTAGTCTGCAAAAGAGAAGAATGAGGTGGGGATTTGAAAGCTGCTGTCAACTACCTGAAAGGGGGTTCCAAAGAGAATGGATCTAGACTGTTCTCAGTGGTAGCAGATGTCAGAACAAGGAGTAATGGTCTCAAGTTGCAGTGAGGGAGGTTTAGGTTGGATATTAGGAAAAACTTTTTCACTAGGAGGGTGGTGAAGCACTGGAATGGGTTACCTAGGGAGGTGGTGGAATCGCCTTCCTTAGAGGTTTTTAAGATCAGGCTTGACAAAGCCCTGGCTGGGATGATTTAGTTGGGGAATAGTCCTGCTTTGAGCAGGGTGTTGGACTAGATGACCTCCTGAGGTCCCTTACAACCCTGATATTCTATGATTCTAATGCGTCCTTAAATATTGAGTGAAAGGATGGTACCAAAATGCTTGAAAAATAACGCTTGCATATATTCTGTCAATGTGTCCCCTGGTGCCCTGAACATAATGATCCAAACTTACATGCTTTCAAAGGTATTGTCTACAGTCCTGCATGTGGAACTTTGACACAGTCATATAACTAAATATTACTAACAAGAGCAGGCTGAATAATTTAAATAGTGAATTTGGTTTTTCTGTTTGTGAATTGGCTCTCAATAAATCACTTTTTTCTTGAATTATTAATTATTTGAAACTGAAATGATTTCTTCCAGTACTTTTTGGTCTGTAACTTGTTCACAAGCAGTTGATTGTAAGTGCTTGATTTTCAAAGTTTGAACTGTTTTGACTGGACTTGCAGGTTACAAAGTATGTTTCTGTTTCCTGACTGGAGGAGTATTACTCTTAGGTTCCCAATGTGAATATTTAATATTACAAAATCTAAATTCTTTTTCTTACTATTCTACCATACTCACTTAACACTTGTACTGCCAACAAGCTTGTTTGCTAGAATGTTGGTGGAAACCAGCACACAAAGGGTGTGGTAACACTGGGGTGCTGGAACACTTTGCACTGTGGGGGGTGCTGAGAGCTATTGAATCTAACTGTAAACCCTGTATATGATGGAAACCACTTCAAGCCAGGGGATGCGGTAGCACCCATCTGGTAACACAGTCTCTGCAAAATTATTTTAAAAAATCTAAGAAGTTACTCACCCAGTTCTGGTATTAACTTGTATGGTTTTAAAATGATTTGAGTGATGAAGTGTTAACTCAAAAAAGGAAATTTATGGTTGAAATACTAGTATAGCATTTAAATATAGTGACAGTATAGTAGAGATGAACAATAAATGCATATCTAATTAGTTTTTGTGATAGCTGACAAATCAACAGAATCCTAAGCAAATCTGTACAGGTTGCTATAAAGGAGAAGATGATGGCACCATTGCCAAATCTATAATTTTTAAAATAGAATCCTCTTTTTGATACGTATATGGATGTATTTGGGGACTATTTGCAACTAGAGCATTATCCAGATCTTTTGCATTCTGTTGCTTTTTTCAATTTGTTGCCAAACCTCCTCTTCCACTATCGTGAATGAACTTTGATCTTTGCTTCTCTCATATCAAAATGTAGAGATCTGTGCCAACGTGAAAGCAGCTTCTATGACATGAGGCTAGATGAAGTCAAGGTGGATTCACTAAAGTGGTATATAATGCTGGTCTTTTTCTAATAGATTCCACAAATTTTCAGCTTACTGATAACCACCTCAACTGACTATTTTATGTTTTTTCTCATATAAGTACATCTTAAGTTTGAAAAAGTAGTTGTTATTGCTAATAAATATTTTTAAATCCTTGTAATTTCCTGTATCAGGAATAACACAGAAAACCGGAAGTGCAATTTTGATGCTTTTCAGCATTTTATAGCTAAATTATAAGCCCTTCAAATAGACTGAGGAAATCTAAAACACTATTGTTTATATAGTAATGCATTTCCTGATTAGCTGTTAATCGTTTTTTCAGTATAATCCAGTAAGAGTAGAATATTAAATAACCTAGATGGTAGTTGGGCCAACTCAAGGTGTGTAAAACAGTGGAAATGTAGGCTGTTGAGGAGAAGCAACACTCACTGTAAGAATGTAGAGTAGAATAAAAGGCTAATGAAAAATTGTGTGTCCAGCAGCTTGGCCTAATGCTAAAAAAGCAAACACATTCTATTTAGCTGAGCAACTGAATCACAGCCAGTGTCAAGTTCCATTGTGAATGACATCCTTAGATTTAATGCATTAGAATGGAAAGGGAATAAAAAATAACTGGCTACCCCTGAATATGGCTTGAGTATGCTAAACATTATGTAATGATCCTACCCTCTAATAACTGGACACCTGCAAACAATATTATAAGCATTTTTTCTACTTTACATTTATGCTGAATTCTGCTTAAGCCTAAGTGTTGGAGGACAATGAAAGGAATTTGTTCTTTTGGGAATTGAACCCTTGTATCCAAAATTAGTTTAGCAATTAAGCTAAAGGAGAATATCCATTAGCTGTGAGTGATAGTAGCACCTGTATCCTCTTTCCAGGCCTCCAGCTACTAAAAGAACATTAAAAAGCAACAGAGGGTCCTGTGGCACCTTTAAGACTAACAGAAGTATTGGGAGCATAAGCTTTCGTGGGTAAGAACCTCACTTCTTCAGATGCATCTGAAGAAGTGAGGTTCTTACCCACGAAAGCTTATGCTCCCAATACTTCTGTTAGTCTTAAAGGTGCCACAGGACCCTCTGTTGCTTTTTACAGATTCAGACTAACACGGCTACCCCTCTGATAAAAGACCATTAAAATTGTACAAAATCTGTTTTGAAATAAGACATGTATGCTAAGTAGATATTTAGGATTATGTATAGATTTTAAGTGATAATGAGCCATCTAGGAGTTTCTAACACTTCAGCCAAGTACATTGCTACCAATTTACAGGTGTAAATCAAAGAAGTGGGTGGAAAATGACTTTATCACAAGAATAGTTGTGTATGTACTCCAGATTTCTATGCTTTTGGGTAGTATTATTGAGATGTTTAATTGAATGAACCACTGAAATGCGCATGTAAGTTCATCATGGGGACTAGTGCTAGATACAAGAGGAAGCATCTAAATATTTGGAAGTGTCATTAATCTGGAGTAAAAAGAATCCATTGTGAATATTGAGATTTCCTTGATTTATTAGAGAAGGTAAAAGTAACTTTGTAAGGATTTAAGTGTTAAAATAAGTACAGCCTGATAATTTAGAGCCTGAGCATTACTTATTACTTAATGGCTGATACTGTGGAGTTTTTGTCTAGTTCGCTGTTTAAAAAACAAACAAACCAGAAAAGCCCTGAGAAGATTCTCAGTGTACGGTGCACAAGCTTGGATTGAGTCAATAAGTCACTCTATTCTTGTGAGCTTTTTAGGCAGAAGCACCAGTCAAATTTCATCAGTCTTTAGCATCGAGGACTCGGTACTGCCTGAATTTTCTACTCACTCTTTCACTTCTGCCTTTTCATGACGGGGGGAAAAAAGAGCAATAGAACTCATAAATCAAAAGCTGCAGAAGCTAAAGTGGTGCAAGAAGTATTCAGTTTGTGAAGTGGTGCTACAATCCACCTTTGTTGGGTCTATTTGCCTATGTTGCCCTCAGGACTCTAAGCAGTTCGAAAGAAAGATCATCTTGCAAAAAAGTCAAGGGAGTACTTTTTGTGTTGGAGGGGCCCAAAAAGAGTGCCAATGAAGAGCTCTCTGTGAGTGTAAAAACTTGTCTCTCCAACAGAAGTTGGCCCAATAAAAGATATTAACTCACCCACCTTGTCTCTCTCATGTCACTAAAGTAACTTTAGCTTACCTGACTTAAGCCAAATGTGGGAATAGGGTTGCCAACTCTCTTTGGATCTATTCCGGGAGGTTTCATCACATGACACAATGGCATTAATGACTGACCTACTGTATTCATTCACTAGAGAGCCATCATTTTGCCTTCAGTGGAAATAAGGAGTGTCGTATGAATAATAATTGATGCATATTGCCTAAATAAACAATTTTGCAAAATCTCCACTTGTAATGTGAATCATATTTTTAAATAGCAAGATTGGGTTTAGGTTATTTTGCTTGTTAATGCATGTTTAAATGTTTGTGTGCATGTTTGCATTAGTTAATTCCATTGTTTAAAAATACAGAATATAGCATACCATTAAAGGATGACAGATGCAGCAAAAGCTCATTGATTAGACTTAAAATCAAATGTTATTGCATTTACCTTATAGAAGTTAGGTGTCCTGTAGTGGAGTAACCTTTGTTCACAGTTTTTCTTCTTAAATCTGTACTTCAATTGGCCTCTTGCCGCTTTCAGCAATTCTGGGGACTTTTTGATGTATTCATAAAAGTCAGTGCACGACATACTGTAGTTCTGTTACACCTATAACTCTGTTTCTCAACACTTTCACTCAGTCAGTTTCTTTGCTCCAAAGCTGAGTCATTAAACTGAAAACCCTTTCACAGTAGGCATTTGAGTCTGCAATTGAAAGTGTGAAAGACACGAGTTTAAACATTTGGCTGTTTCCACTTTCTGGTATTTGTTTGAAAACTTCTACCCATTTTTGATCTATTTTTTGCTTCTTTGAAATGATTTCTCCTCTTATTTGCTGTAAAACACAGTAATCATCAAACAGCTTGTCAAAATCAATCTCAATGAGAAAAACTTCAGCCAACATCTCAAGATCAGCCCATTTTACTTCATTGTCTCAGGGCATTGTCCCATTGTTTGAAAACAGATGTCTTGAAACCAAGGTATGCAGTGCATTTTGACAATTCCTTATCTGCTTCCTCCTTAAATTTCCTCTTATTAGATAGAGAGACATTGCACAAAATAGTCTCAGCTGATCTGCCATGGAACTTTTCCTCTTTCCATCTCTTTAGTTTAGAAAGAAGACCTTCCATGACACAATCTAATTCTGTACAGCTGGCATTATTGCATTCTAGCTTTGAGTGCTTCATGAAATCCTCCCAACAGGTTATGCAGAAAGTAAATGTAACGAAGAAGGAGAGACTCCTGCTCATCTTCACTGAATGCTTCCCATACAATCTTGACACATTCTTCTTCCCCCTCCGATATGAAATACACCTCTAATGAAGGCCAGCATTGTAGGATTCGTTCTATCGCAGGCAGAAGGGACAGCCACCTCGTTGGTATGTGACGCAGAAGTTCTTTACGCTCAATAGCTATGAATTCGAAGAATGAACTAAGAGAGTGTTTTTTTAGCAGAGGAAGAGAACTCGCTATGTACTTTCAGGACAAGACTTTCAACATCATAACTCAAAGCTTCCATGCCATTTTTAATACAGTTATGAATGATGTAGCATTTGTGTCCAACCTCAATAATTCTGTGATTCAGTTGTTTAAGCTCCTGATAAGCTGACCCATGTTTTCCAAAATAAACAGAGGCATTATCAGCTACATGAGTTGACACAGTTTATACTAGGCTGTTTTCTTTTATAATATTTGAAATGCATGCAGCAATGGCCTCACTTGTCTTGTCGTTATTATGGTAAAAAAATCAAGCAAGTCATGTTTAATCCCTTCTGTCTCGGAAAAATGATGAACAGTTACTGGGGAAAACTTCCTATTTCCCTTATTAGAGGCATCCAATCCAACTGAAAAACACCCTGCTAATTCAAGATCATTAAGCAAAAGTTCTTGCGATTTTGGTGCCAAAACAGTCTCAGTAATGCTAGTTGTTTTTGTCTGTCGACAAGACATTTTTCTTGCAATTTCTGATTTTGGTATAAATCTTAGAAGCATTTTGTTACCACAGTCTTGACTAGCATAACTTAAATGATGAACCATACCATAGTAAATTCCTCCAACTTCTGCTGCCATCACTAGAATTTCTTGAGGTGTGTCCTCTTTACCAAAAAACCAACCCCCCCCCACCCCAAAACAGGATGTAATCTGAGGTGTTTTTCTGATTTTTCACAAATTCCTTATATTTCATACATTCTGCATGGATGTTAACAACCTTTAAAGGAAAATGCTTGATGATACATAATGCATTCTGCTGTAAATTCATCAACCTTGCAAAGCTGGTTTTTGTAATCAGGGTCTTTACACAAGTTGTCACTGTAAAAACAATAGTACTTTCTTTTCTATGGTACTTTTGGAGCTGCTATGTTTTGAAGAACCCTCACCATCATCCATTTCTGTTCTTTTTTTTTTGAAAGTGTGAGGTAGTTGCTGTGTAACATAGTCTAAAGAGACAATGCGAACATTCCGGTGTGCATGTGTATATCAGTTACGGTGCACAGATTTTAGGTCATGACATAAAGTCGCAACCACACAAGGTAAAGAAATGCCCGCACAGTGCAACTGTTGGGTAGGCAAATGCACATTACCATGGCATTTTAAACACCGGCTGGACTACTGTATAAATCTGATTCAAGATTCATTTTCAGAAAACCCTTTGATTTATCTCCTGGGTTGCTCTCAGCAGTCTCCTGGAGCTTTATATTTAATTCTTGGAGATTCAAGGGCAATCCTGGAGGGTTGTCAACCCTGTGTGAGAATCCTATTTGGTTGAATTCTCTCCTCTCCCCTGAATACCTCTGTGTATGGAGAGAGGTGATTCTTCAATGGAAGACTATGTATGTGAAGCCACAATGTGATCCTTTTTGTAATCCTTCACCAGGCATTATTAGACTGGAACATCTTGAGAAATGTGTTTGTGTTTTTTTTTTTTTTTTTTTTAAGCCACAGTGCACTGAGAGCAGTTGTCTCTGAGATTCTTTTCTCAGGCATCACCTCTCTCTCATCAGGGACTAAAGGAGTGTTACAGAGTCTAGATTTTCCAGATAGGTGTACAAGAGAGTGAAGAAATTCACAAACACATAATGTTTTTGCTTCTCCAGAATGCTAATCGGGCCATCCTTCCCTATTGCTGCTGCTATTCTATTTTAATATTAACTTTCAGTTTTGTGTGTAGAACAGTGTAGAACAGTCAGGATAAAACAAACCCACACCTCTCAACTACAGTGCTAGAGAGCAGTTGCAGGGAAATGAGCCGCTGCTTAAGTGCGGAAATCTTGGGGAATGTGGTAGTTGTTTTAATAAGCATGAGCTACAAAGAACTAGAACTAAAATCTGGGGATGAAAGCCTGACTCCACTGAAGTCAATGGCAAACTGCCAGTGATTTCAATGGGGCCTGAGTTGCACCAAAAGATTTGTACCTATTTTCCTGTTCATTGCAAAACTGCATAATTCAGTGTGTGAGTGTGTAGCAAACAGTGTTGTAAACACCGTTTCCATTGGTATTCTAATTCATATATCCGTGTGGGATAGTGAAAGTTTTGCATATGGCTGATCTCTTCAGATACTGATTTGATATTTCAGATTTAGTTAATATTAATATTTAGTTAAATACTAGCACTGTTCAATTCTATTGGGATCCTAGAAGTGGTTATCCCAGATAATATTTTTCATTGGCCTTCTTTCAGATTTTTTTTGTGATATTCAGATTTTATAAAGTTAGAGAGAGCTCGGACTAACTTTAAAATTTGCAGGTTTTTGTACTAATGGGAGTTGTAATGCAGGAAGACAAATTTTTCACTACGGATTAATACAGTTTCTTCGGGTACATTAAGGATGGTTTATTCAGTGCCTCATGTGATGATTTACATAACTTATGAATAACTGGAGACTCAGACTGGAACTGGCAGAACCTATTATTTCTTTAGAATTATAGCAAAATTACTATTAGACTGGAATGTCATTTGACTTTATAGATGCGGGGACTTAATAAGTGATTGACCAATCTAGTTTGCTTTTGGCTTTTCCCACAGATACAAAAAACACTTTAATAATGTTAAAACTAGATGTGGGAATAAGAAATCAGTAGAGATTTATGATGCTGTGTATAGGTCAAAATATTTTACTATCATAGTTTTTATTGTGGTCATTGGCAGGCATGCTTAGATTTTGAAAATAGAATACTTTGGAGTTAACTCCCTACACATCAGATGCAAAGTTAACCGTGTAGCTTCTGTTGTTAGTGCGATATACAGTCTGTATTCCCAGTGTATTAGGCATCTAATGAACATGGTAACAAAATATATTTGGGTTTAAAGTTGCTCACCGTGTTTTAAGCATTTTGGACCAAATTCTCCCATCCTTACTCTCATTGAGCCTTCAAAGGCTTTACAGAAACTCCTCGCTTAATGTTGTAGTTATGTTCCTGAAAAATGCGACTTTAAGCAAAACAATGTTAAGCGAATCCAATTTCCCCATAAGAATTAATGTAAATAGGGCGATTAGGTTCCAGGGAAATTTTTTTCACCAGACAAAAAACTATATATTATAGAGATATACACACAATATACGTTTTAAACAAACAATTTAATACTGTTCAGAGCTATGATGATTGTGAAGCTTGGTTGAAGTGGTGAAGTTAGAGGGTGGAAGAGGGAGGGATATTTCCCAGGGAATGCCTTGCTGCTAAAAGATGAACTAGCACTCGACTGAGCCCTCAAGGGTTAACACGGTGTTAATGTAGCCTCTCACACAAGGCAGTATGAACACGAGGGAGGAGAGACAGCCTAGCAGACAGAGACAGACAGACACACACCTTGTGTGTGTGGGAGAGAGAGAGAGATGCACACTGCCCCTTTAAGTAAGCTGACCCACTCTTAAGTGCATTGTCTTTTTAAGTGGATCAGGAAGTTGAGACAGCAGCTGCTGCCCCAAGTTCTCTGTCTCTCTCCGTCCCTGTCTCCTCCCTGCTCTATATGGAGAAGGGGTAAGCAGAGTGCAGGAGCAGGGGGGAGGGGAACACCTTGACATTAGTCTCACTTCTTTCCCCATTGCACAGCAAGCAGGAGTCTCTGGGAGCAGCTCCAAGGAAGAGGGCAGGAGCAGCACATGGCAATTGTTGGCAATTGATAGCCTGCAATTGACAGCCTGCTGGGTGGCTGCAGCACAGGGAACTTAGGGGAGCGGGAAGCTGATAGGGGAAGCTGATGGGGGGCTGCCAGTCCATCCTGGTTACAAGCCCCCACCAGCTAGCTGAAACGGGCTGCTCTTCCTGCAAGCAGCTGCCAAACGATGTTAGAAGGGAGCATTGCATAACTTTAAATGAGCATGTTCCCTAATTGATCAGCAATGAAACAATGTTAACCAGGACGACTTTAAGTGAGGAGTTACTGTACTTGCATAGTAAGGTTATAATTCAGGGTGAGTAAGGGTGGCAGAATCAAGGCCTCCCTTAGTTATGTTGTTATTTAATCTGGACAAAAATGGGTTATATTTTGATATTGTGAATATATAGTTCAGTGACCATGTTGTCTTTCCAGCCAAAGTAATTAGTTTTGTAACTTTCCAGGCCATGCTTCTACTGCCATTGTAAATAGAATATGCAGATGGAAGGGATGAAGTGAGCCCAATGTAATTATCTTGAAATGACTGTGGAAGTAAAGCATGGTAAAAGTTAAGGCTTTGGGTGAGGGGGAAAAGGGGATGGAAGAAAGAGAGTATGTACCTAGAAGAAAAATGAATGCTTTCTTAGAAGTCAAGATGCTTTGCCTGTCATATCAGCAACTGGGCAGGTAGGCAAAAGTTTAGACTACTTGGAATGATTTCTAAGGTGCCACAAGTACTCCTGTTCTTTTTGCAGATACAGACTAACACGGCTGCTACTCTGAAACCTGTCTTTAGACATTGACATTCTTGCCAATCAACTCCCAGCCTTTCCTGCTTTGGAATTTTTGTTGAGAAGGTTTTGGTAAAGCAGCTCTGATATCATCCATAGCCTATGGAGTTTCAACCCTGTCAATATGGTTCAAGGCCTGAGTGTGTTATGGAGAATGGCCTGACCTTGCTGGTTGATCATCTTCAGCTAGCAGGGAGCAGATCTTCACCACTTTAGTTAATGGAGATATGACATTTTACACCAGCTCAGAATCTTGACTGGCTCTGTTCTTTTCCTCTTAAGATGATGGCATGTATTTTTGACAATCTCTAATCAGCCCTGTGGTGTTCTAGACCCTTGTAGTCTGTCAGTCAGTCTGTTTAATGTCTGTATGAGGCCACTGTGGGAAATAATGAGACTGCAGTACCATTGAGATGCTGCTGCTGATACTTAGCAATATGTCCCAT
Organism: Malaclemys terrapin pileata; assembly: GCF_027887155.1. Classification (NCBI taxonomy): domain Eukaryota; kingdom Metazoa; phylum Chordata; order Testudines; family Emydidae; genus Malaclemys; species Malaclemys terrapin. The sequence continues at coordinate 79,108,688 of NC_071511.1, read as the reverse complement.
TTTCTTTGAGCTCAAAGGTATGGGATTTGTATTCCCAGGGCCGCACGTGACTTCAGTGGGCTTTGGATTAGTCTATAGTACATGTTGCAATGGTTTATTGTGCCTTCATATATTAATATTATGTTTTTGTATTAACAGCACACATTACTTACAAGTTTTAATTCTTCTCCATTAAATTTCTACTTTTTTTGTTTTTAGGTGAACCACAGATTGTACCCTCCAGGAAGCCCTAGAAAGGTAAAAAGAAAATATACATTAGTTCACTCACACTGATTAATTCCTCTTCTCTTCTTGAAAGTCCACACCATTTTTTTGTTCCAGTTTTATACTTTACAAAGTAATATGCAACTAACATCTGAATAGATAGAAAACGATATACAATGTTTATTCCTGCCTCGCCTCCACTTTTAGAGCTTTGCAAAGTCTTAGTAAGCATCTCATCCTTTGTGAAACACTGAATGTGTGCCTGTTTCTCAATCTCTTAACATTTTGCCTTTATACTTCACCTCTTCTGCTGTTGGAGTCTGTTAATGTGTTAGTATCCATTGGAGTATCTTATTGTTGGTTTGTACTTATTTTTATCTGTTCTACATTGGGCATGTTGTGATTGCCGTGTTCATGACTTCTCCAAAATCTTGTGAAATGCTTTACCCTTTAGATCAGTGGTTCTCAAACTTTTTTTCCGCATACACTTGAAAATTACTGAGGGTCTCGGCGGACCACTTAATATGATCTTTCCAAATGTTGTTTGTACCGTTAGCTAACTTCTGTAAAGCTCTTTGGACAAAATCACTATATAAAAAAACCTTAACAATAATGGTTTTTGTTCTACAAATAAAAGCACACAACTCATATTTTAATATCAGTAGTTTTACCTTTTTAATGCGATGGATGTGCCCTCTCTCCCCTGCCGTGGCAGCCCCCAAGTTGGGGTTGGAGTTTGGTCTCTCCCCCGCCAAAACAACCACAGAGCTGAGGCTGGGAAGGGGGTGGGGGGGTCTCTCCCCGGGAGCTGCAGCCCTGGAGCTGGAGAAAGTCGCCTCGTTCTCTGGCCGCCGCAGCCCTGCACATCCCAAATTCCCCCACCCCCTCTTCTCAGCCCATTGCCCCCTCTCACCTGCCCCTTAGTCCCCATAAGGCCACCACCTGACCTTACATGTGAATCTTCTCCAGGGTCCAGGCACCTAATTAGTGGAGCCACACCTGCGCGGCTCCAGTAATCAGGTGGGTGGACCTTCATTCTCTTGTGTGCGGCTGCCCAGGCACGCACCTTAGAGGGATCTATCTGCGGACCACCTGAATGGAGCTCGCGGACCACAGTTTGAGTACCTCTGCTTAAGATTGTTTCACAGGAATTCAAGTGAATTAAGCCAAACTGAATTAAGGCCGCTGATTCTGAACAACAGCAGCCATACAGGGATTTAATGTGGTTTAACTGATCCACTTTAAATTACCTTTAGTTGATTCAGATTAATTTTCCTGGATATCCTTGTGTAGACAAGCCTTAAGTGTTATAAATCTGTACAGCACTTTCGCATAATTGCCATCGTCGTTAGCCAACGCTTTCTTTGTATATTCCTTTTCCATGTGTAATGAAAGGTTAAAATAAGGTGACAAAACTACCAGGATTGAGTCAGGATGATATCTACTACCTCTTCACTCCCTCCCCCCCCAATCCCTCTTCCCTTCCTCTGGGTTAAGTGTTTGTGCTAGAAGAAGTCACTTGAGAAACAGAGTGTAAGTAGAACTTTGCACAGTGAATGATATGCTTCAGGTAATGTTTCTGTAAATTATTCTTGTATTGAGAATTTTTGCTTGCTTGACTTTAAAAGACAGATTTTTTTTATTTTTTTTAGTGTTCACATTTTTCTGGTATAATTGCAGAAGCAAGTTTAAGCGGTTTGTGGAAGAATACATCAGAGATACTTGTGCTGTTGTGACTGATTAGAGGCCCAAAATGTGATCTCTTTTTCTCACTAGTGATCATTTAATGACTTCTCTGAAAACTCGGCAGACCCTGATTGAATCTTTATTCTTCTTCTCCTTCCTCCTCTCCGTGATTAAACTTTATTTTATAAATAGAGATATCCTATCTCCTAGAACTGGAAGGGACCTTGAAAGGTCATTGAGTCCAGCCCCGTGCATTCACTAGCAGGACCAAGTACTGATTTTTGCCACAGATCCCTAAGTGGCCCCCTCAAGGATTGAACTCACAACCCTGGGTTTAGCAGGCCAATGCTCAAACCATTAGAGCTATCCTCCCCCCTCCTTTAGGAGGTTCTACTTCTCAGACTTACAAAAGGGTTACTTAGTAAAGCAGGTGCCTCTCTTACTTTTCAGAGATGCTCCCTGATCATATATTTCTCTTCTCCACAAGAGCCTTTAGCAGAGCTGCTTCTTCCTCAGAGTTAAGGTTGCTGGGTCTTGTGAAATTTATATAGCCTCTAACAATGGAGAAGAGGACCAAATGGACAAGGCTTTCAGGCAAGAGAAATCTGTCTTTCTGTTGTAATAATTCAGATATGAAACTTCGCCTAACCTGAGAGAGAATGATGAGGTGCAAATTAGCTCCTTCCCGTGTGAGCAATCCCCCATTTGTCTTTAAAAGAACAATGTTTAATATTTTTATGCCTTCCAATTTTCAATAACCTTTTGAAAATATTGGTTATTTAGACGTTCATAACATGCTTCAGATAAGGTAAAAGTAATCCTCCGGTTTTGAGGAAGAAATACACCTCTACCTCGATATAACGCTGTCCCCGGGAGCCAAAAAATCATACCGCGTTACAGGTAAAACTGCGTTATATCGAACTTGCTTTGATCTGCCAGAGTGCGCAGCCCCGCCCCCCGGAACGCTGCTTTACTGCGTTATATCCGAATTCGTGTTATATCGGGTCGCGTTATATCGGGGTAGAGGTGTATACCAATCCTGAAACTGTCACCTCTTTGGTAAGAAACTCAGACATTCTTAGTAGTACTCATTGCTTCATCTTCTGGATGTTTGAATCCAGCTTTCAGAACAACTTGTGCATGGCAACTAAAGACAAGGACAGATTAAAATCTATTGGCCAACTGTCTGCAACTTTCTGAAACTCTTGACTTTAAATAAAGTAACTCCCAAAGGAAACCTGTCCTTGCAGCTGAAAAAGGTGGAAAAAACAGCCACCCTAAACTGTTATTTGGCCAACCCAACCACCTTGAGATACTCTGATTGAGAGCATCCTAAAATGTCCTCGGCTTAACTTTATCCAACTCAAGGAAGAGGCGTTACCCTGGCTTCCAAACTCAGTAGGAATGGGAGACCCAACCAGAGATCCCAGTTAATTCTGTCTCCCTTGGGGGGAAAGTTTAATCTCTGCTGCCAGGACTAACCATCTAAAGCTGTGATCCTGTGAAACAAACATGTGTGAACAATAAATCCAGTCATTATTCAGCAAATAGGTTGTAGGTACACAACAGGAATCCACACAATTACTGCAAATTCAAGATGTACCCATGCAGGCTGATAGGTGGACACAAGACGTTGTGGCTATGGCAGACCCACAACCCTATATATACAGAGGAACATTGAAACTGAACCCTATGCAGCCAATAACTTGAAGGAAAGGGGAAGGAACAGTGGAATTTTCAGGGAAGAGCAGGAATAGATAGACCTGTTTCTTCTTGGTGGTGCCTCTCTCCCTGTTGATCTGTCCAAAATTCATCCCCCCCTAAGAAAGGAGAGGTGCATTGGCCAGCAGGTTGCTATGATGGCCCTCTCCCCCTGGAGATGTGTCCTACATTCCTGGTGTCTACTGCACATTGAAAGGGCCAGCACCCCTTCCTGGTGGCAAATGCTTCTAACTAGTGCCACATCTACATTTTTGTGATGAGTCTGTCCCTGTAAACGTGACACAGATTGATCCTAATATATGTTATGTAACAACAAACATTTAAAAAACTAAATAGAAATATTTTCAGTGAAAATCATTTTTAAAGCTAACAAACCTTGTTTGTTTTAATTTTCCAGGAAGAAAGAAATGCAAAAAGTAAAAAGACAGCATATATGACAAGTGAATTGGAATTTTAAAATTAACTTTATATTTCAAAAATGTGGCTAATTAAGACATTGGGTTTGTTTACAGTTGACAGTCTTCCTTGAAAATATAATCGTGTTCTTTACTGCTTGAGTTTGAGAACATTATTTTTAATGTTGGTTCAAAAAGTTGTTCTTACAGTTCAGTCATGACAAATGAAAGCCGGAAGTAAAAGTTTTGGATTATTTCAAGAGTACTAAACTAGCTGATGTTTGAAACTAAAGTTTTTTTCATTATTTAGATTACATATTTGTGTGGGATGAGAATCAGATGGCAGCATTTTAGAAATATAATTCCCCATTTTAGTCTTTTGTGCCAGTTGTCTGCCTGGTCAGGGCTTTGATATAGAGGTCTCTCAATTGGAGTTGGCATCTATAAGTATTTTTGTTTAAACGAAATTAAGTTAATAGTAATATCCAGAAGTAAGGAATGAAAGAGCTTTCTTTTAAAATTGTGATTCTCTTCCAAATGAAAGATACCAACATTTAAGGAATAATGCACAACAGGGTAGGTGTACAGTTTCCAAGAGAAAAATGTATTCTTGCAGAAATTTATATACAATTCTAAAATACTAGTACTGTATCAATGTTGCATTTTCTGTTCCATAGATAAATTAAAGATGATCCAGCAATATATGAATCCAGTTCTGTAATTTGAGATGTCTAATTAATTTTCACCCTGGAAGTAGTATAGAACATTGAAGTAGTTGAAGACATATCCAAGTCCTGTTGTGTTGGAATTTGAGAGAGGAAAGATGCCTAGTTATTGGGAAAGGAATGCATTAAAAGATTGTGTTCTGGAAAGAACCTTAACCTATCCTCTCTTTTTACAGTATAATGAAATAGTTAGATCTCTAAATGCTAGTGTTTTTGTCCACAATTAATAGCAGGTGCAAATCTGAAAAAGCAGAATCTGCTTTTTAAAATTGTGGCATAAAACTGAAATTAATTTCTACTACCTAAAATACAGCGTTCAAGTTACAACAGGTGCAGTTCTTTTCTATGGTATGGAAAGTGGATGTGTTAAAACACAGGAATAGGATTCTGGAGAGTTGAATTCTTTAGCTGTGCCCCAAACTTCCCATGTGATGGTAAGCAGGACACCTGACCTTTTTGTGCCTGACTTACCTCATCTATAAAATGATAATAGTTATCTCTTTCACAGAAGTGTTGTGACTGTGAGGCTTAATTAAAGTTTAAAAAACCCTTGGATATCAGTTGTTAAGTATTATTGGTTAATAATTGTATTATGATAAGTTCATAGAGTATATCCTTAGACTGAAAAATTTAGCGTGCACTTTAGGAGAGTTCTGATGTGCTTTCAAAAGTGCAATTACCTTCAAAAGACAGCTGAAGCTTTGAAAAATGGCTTCTGTACCATAATATGCAGATGTATTTCTTCCTGATTTCAAATTTGTATTTAGGAGATTAAAAAATGCATCCATTCACATTATACATAGCAAAGTTATTGCTTGTTTATTAATGTGATGCTTTGAAAATATAATTGGAGTGCTTCATATTATTGTAATGTAAAGTTATTTTTTATTAGGATATCATTTTAAGATATATAAATATATACACACACCAAACTGTCATGGAAATGAATACTTTAGATAATTAGTAATTTTATGTTTAATTACTTAATGTGAAAATGCTCTAATATTAGTAACATTTACCTGGTCTAGAATGTTTTTTTACTTACATAGGGTCAGATTTTCAGACCTTCTCAGCACTCATTGAAAATCTGGCCACTGCATTTAGTAAGAGAGTCTCTCTCTCTCTTTTCCTTTTTCTTTTTTGTTGGAGCTGTTCCACTTTGTATAAATAATTAAATATCCACAGGGCCAGGGGGAGAGAGATTGACTCTGTTGCCTGGTGATGTGAATCTGGGCTCTACAGCCCACGTGAGTGCCCTATTCATCAGGCCATTGGCTATTCTCAGGCAAGCCTTCTCACCCCAGGCTTGATGAAATGTCATTTTTTGTTGGAAAAAATGTTTTGTCAAGAACTTTTTGACCAGCTGTAATAAAGGTCTTAGCATGGTCTTATGAGGCAGAGTGCTGCTGAAGCTTTCCATGTGAGCTGCTGGAACTTCAGATAGTTAAGGTTAAGATTCTGTCATAGGTATTTTTAGGAAAAAAGTCAGGGACAGGTTGCAGGCAATAAATAAAAATTCCCAGCAGCCCACGACCCGTCCCAACTTTTACTAAAAGTACCTTGGGGGGGGGGGGGGTGAGACAAACAGAGCACTGCCAGGGGCTTCTGGCTGCACCAGCCTCGCCCTAAAAAGTAAGGGTACAAGGCCTAACCCCCTGAGGGTGTGCAATCAAAGGGGTCAGAGATGCAACTAACCCTGCAACTGTAAAACTGGCCATAGGTGGGGAAAGAAATAGATGGCACCACACACTACTATTTTTTAGAGGGTCCCCCCAAAACCTACTAGTACTCTTGGCTCTAAACTTGGACTGTAATGAAGATTCTCATGTGTCTAAGGTTCAATAACCAGATTTATGTGGAGGAGGGGGAAGCAATTATTTACTCAATATTATCATTATTTTATACATTGATTACCCAGCACCCAAAGGCATGGTAGGCATCTAATTGTTTGTGAAGACAGCACAGTTCCTGTCCTGCAGGTGATGGGAGGTGATGTTAGTCACACTACTTCTTAATTATGTCATGAATATACTCTAAATCTCATTGTACTTCAGTGTTTGTAAGTAATAAATATAGTATCTGCCAATGTAAAATCTATTTGGTACGTTCAGTTCTTTAAAACTGAATAATTGCTATTATTTTTCACTTATTTATCCAGTCTGGGATATACTAATAGGAGTAAGCACTTTTGCTCTTCACTTAGGGGTAGCTATCTTGCTCTCTGGGTTCTAGTTACCTTAGGTGGTGTCATGTACTTCAGCAAAGCCTCTGATACTTCACTAAACTATGATCCTACATATGTTAAGGAGCTGGCTACAATTCTAAATTCAGTTCAATAGGCATTATGTAAAGATGCTAAAGCCAATTTATCATTGCATGACAGAGCCAAGCCAGAGGCTCTTTGCCTTGGTTAAGCACTCTGGTACAGCTAGACATCATGACATTGAACATTTCTTTCCAATTCGATGTTTTTTTCCCCATTCACAAAAAGTAGTGTGTGTTAATAGCAGTGAGCTAAATCAGAAACCAGTTTCCTTTATTTCCGTATTCATATCCTTAAAGTATGTGAATATGAAACATAATCCAGTTGTTCTTATTTGCCCCAATACATTTGTCTCTAAATATATTTATTTAATTTTTGTGTATTGAAGTAGCACTTAGAGACCCCATCTGAGACAAAGGCCTTATTGTGTAGGCACTGTAGACATACAGAGAAATAGACTCAGTATTGCCAGCTCTTATTGAGATTAGCAATATTTAGTGTGGCTTTTCCCCCCACAAATGCCCCACCTCCTGGATTGTGAGATCTTGGCTTACTTTTTGTTAATGAACCTTCACCGTGCACTGCCCTCGCCTATAGGTACCATTCCCGAAGCTCCCATTGGCCGCAGTTCCCTGTTCCTGGCCAATGGAAGCTGCATGCGAGGGCAGCGCATGGAGCTCTCTGCCCTTCTCCTCCCCCTCCCCCGCCCCCACCAGGCGCTGCAGGGATGTCGTGCTGGCCACTTCCAGGAGCGGCGCAGGGCCAGGGCAGGGAGGGAGCCTGCCTTAGCCCCCGGTGTGCCACAGGGCTGGCAATCCCATGGGCCGGATTGAAAGCCCTGATGGGCTGGATCCGGCCCGTAGGCCATAGTTTGCGCTCCCCTGCTTTTGACAGTCCCTGACTTGAAGCACTTACGATCCAGATAGAAAAGTCAGACAAAGTGGGTGAAGTGAAACAGAGAAATTCAAGTGACTTTCCCAAGAGAACGCCACACCTCATTGGTGGAACTGGGAATAGAACCTGTTTTCCTGACTCCCAGTCCAGTGTCCTGTCCACTAAAACACACTGCCTCCACAAAGCAGTAACAGTCACATCCTTGAGTGGGCTCAAATCCTCAACCTTTTGTCTGATATCTGTATGTGATGGCCTATTGTACTCCAGCAATGCATTGCAAGATATAAATTAGAAGATACTGCTCAATTTCCTAATTAGTGGAAGGGCAACCGCCAGGGGAAGAAACCAGGGAGAGTCATCTGCTTCTTTATCATATGAACCAAGGAGAATGGGGGCATAAGAGCCTGGTGACTGATGGAGGTAGCCTATCTGGGCTTTGGGAAGGAATACCTCCAAAGGAGAAATCTTTCTTTGGAGGTTATTTGGCGAGGGGACGACAGCTCCTCTCTCTGGAGTAACGGTTTGGTGCCTCAAATTGAATGGAGCTGATTTTAGAGATTAGGATCGATCTCTCAAATTGGGGGTTAGGAGGCGGGAGCGACTGTCTGCATAAGGTGGGTCTTTAATATGTCAAACTGTGGGAACAGGGACATTCTTTGTTTGTGGAAAGGACCTTCACTAGCCTCTCCATAAAATACCTATTAGGGGTTTCTAGTGTTACTAGTTCAATGATACTGTAGAACACCTTGTAAAAATATTTGCTCTAGTTGTTAGGGGTAGCGATCTTGCTCTCTGTAAACACAACTTTGCCAAAAAGTCTAAATTCAATTTGAAATAAAGACAAATATATGCATGTCTGTATTTTATTGTAAAGTATACTTGAACTTGTTCTTTCAACTTGGACAAAAGTATAAATTGGGAACATGTCAGATGGCAAAGTAATTTCATTGCAGAACATCACATGGTTCAACAGGAGAAATTTTTGCAACTGTGGCTTAAAAAACTCACCAACTCTGATTCAGGGCTTCCAATCTAACTTTTGTCTAACCTAAAAATATGTTTTAGAATTTGCAGCCAGTCGTAGGAAGATATTCCTCTTTCCTCTGTACTACTAACCAGTCAATCAGTAGAGATATTTTTGGCAGTGTAAACATTATTGCAGTTAAATATCGATTACTTCAGTCCTGGTACATTTTCATTAAATGAGAGTCCACAATGATTGTGAATAGGAGAGATTTTCTTTTCTGGATTTAGTTAGGCCTGTTCTAGCTTACCTCAAGAAAATGAGGTCAGTAGAACAAAATAGTAAATAGATTGGAAATAAGAGGCTTCCTACTGACTAACAAACAGTTGTGACTCTTCAATCCATGTTAAAAATCCTCCATATGTGTACCAGTTCAATAACTGCAATACAACTATGAATTTTGGAGAATAATTGTATTTCATTTGATTTTTTAAAAAATCTGTTCTTTGATACTGTGGGATAAATTTTATCATCATAGTATAATCCTATATTTTCCACTAGGCATATTTCAGACTGATTTGTAAAGATTTTTTCTCAGGAAAAAGCCCTTGGCATAAAGCATCTTCTTCAGTTGTGATTTCCTGCATTTACCTCTCATAGTGATTGCAGTTTTTTTCCCCCCACATCTACTTTTATAATTGTTTCTACTCCTTAATGCAGCAGTTTCATATGCAAACTGTCAGGGAGGAGCAGTGAGTTCTAAATGTTATTTTTCCATGACTTCAGTATCAACAGAATAAAATGATGAATCCTGTACAGAAGATGCCAAGACTGCTGGGCTGCTCTCCAATCTTCCATTATGCGATCACTTTGTTATATCTGTACACACCTGTTGGAGGAGGGGTAATAAATGAATCCTTAGTTTAAGCAATAAGAGTTTACAGAAACAGTCATCTGAGGACAAGGGAAATTCCCAGATTTAGGTAAGCCTAGTATCATTAACAACAGTGAGAGACTACTCATGGGCAGGAGGAGATATACAAGTAGAATGTCTAAAGGTTTTAAGATGCTCATCAGGGGGAAGAATTTTTCATTTACTATGTAATTGTGATGGTATTATTGGCACTTCTTGTGGACAGAACCCACAGTCTGTCACCTCACACCTAATCAGTCTCACTGCTTCCTCAGGTCAGAAGATGAGGTAATCTTCTCTATGATCAAGAAGAATAAGTAACAGAGAAGATAATTTGATTTGATTAGGAGGCCAGCAGTGATCTTGATCAGAGCTATTTTGCCATCTGGGTGGTAACCAAGGAGAAATTGGAGGAGGCATGATCAAGGCAGCATGAGTAGATTTTGTGGTCTAGGGTTCTTGAGACAAAGAGGAGAAAACAAAGGGTGACCATGTCACGTTATTGATTTGAACTGGGACCATATAGAACATGGTTGCAACCAAAGTCCTGTAGTGGCACCAAATCTTGTATAAAGGGGGTCAAATGAGGTGTCTAAGACAAGGTTATGGTTTACTGGTTATGATTATGCTGTCTATATATGTGTATCAATTTTGTAGTTGAAGTTGTGAATATTGCCTCTATACTGTCTGTATTTCAAACTTATGCTATGCTTCTGGGTGACATCCCAGACAAGTTGGTGTTAGCTCTGCCTAGCCTGCTTGATGGCCCATTAAGGACAATCAGCTATACAATTGACCCATGGAGAGAAGGCAAATACGCCTTGTAACTCAGCAAAGTATGCAGGAACTTGCCCATGTGACTCCAGACTCCATTTTGCTGTGATTTTCCACAGTAAGAACAAAGAGGTGTTCTTACACCTGGAAAAGACTATAAAAGGCTGATACCTGATCTCCATCTTGTCTTCAGTCCTGCTTCTTACCTCTGGAGGGACTTTGCTACAAACAGAAGCTCTACACAAAGGACTGATGACCCATCCCAGCTGGGGATGTATTCCAGAGACTTGATTTGAACCTGCAGTTTATTCTACTTTTGCTATAAGCCTGAACCAAGAGCTGTGCCATTACTGTATGTAATTGATTCCATTTAACCAATTCTAACTCTCATCTCTATCTTTTTCCTTTTATGAATAAACCTTTAGATTTTAGATTCTAAAGGATTGGCAACAGCGTGATTTGTGGGTAAGATCTGATTTGTATATTGACCTGGGTCTGGGGCATGGTCCTTCGGGATCGAGAGAACCTTTTTTTTCTTTTACTGGGGTATTGGTTTTCATAACCATTTGTCCTCATAACGAGTGGCACTGGTGGTGATACTGGGAAACTGTAGTGTCTAAGGGAATTGCTTGTGTGACTTGTGGTTAGCCAGTGGAGTGAGACCAAAGTCCTCTTAGTCTGACTGGTTCGGTTTGCCTTAGAGGTGGAAAAACCCCAGCCTAGGGCTGTAACTGCCCTGTTTTAAGTGATTTGTCCTGAATTGGCACTCTCAGTTGGGTCCCACCAGAACCAGCATAGTTACAGACCATTAGAAAGATAAAAGGGATTGAGGGGAGGTGTTCAATATGGGGATACAAGAGCATTCTAGAAGACAGAGAAATGATAAGGAAGTGTTGAGGATAGTAGGCAAGAAGGAGGCTAAGCCAAAAGGAGACATGAAAGAATGGGGTCAAGGGAACAGGTTAAGGTACTAGAAAGAGATAGTTGAAAGAGGAGAGGTATGAAGGATGCGGGAAGAACTTGGAGGCAGAAGAGGGGGAGAAAGGAACCAATTAGATAGGCAGGAGGAGAATCTTTGCTGGATTTTGTCTAATTAAACGTCTGCAAAAGTGTGAAATTCTCATCTAAATGGTGAGAAAGGGGGCATGGAAGAGTTAAAAAGACATAATTAAAAAGGGAGAATTGTGCAGGTGTTGGTAGTGTCAGAGTTAATTAGTAGGGAGGAGTAAAGCTCTTCAGAAGGAAATAAGGCAGAGCCGAGAGACATGATGGAAGTGAGCAGAGTCACATGACTTTCTCCAGAGGAGCCTGTGGGTCTGACTGGAGGTAACACATGTTTGGGATGGACGGTATGGGGGGGTGAGAGGAGAGTGATAGAGTCAAGAGTAAAGGAGATGGTAGTTAAAAGGAGAGAGTGTGGTTTTGACCTAACTGAATGAAGGTAGAGGGGGAGAGAGCTGAGAGCAACTGGTAATTGGAGAAACTGGGGATCCCACATGAAGCATGGTAGGATGGATGAACTGTGCTGAAGGAAAGTTGGTCCGAGAGATCTGAATGTTGTTCTGAGAGATCTGAAGTGATGGAGTTGGTCATAAGTTGGAGGCTGAAAGTAGAGGCAAGAAGAAACAGAAGTGTCAATGTAGAAACTGGTTTCAGAGTAGCAGCCGTGTTAGTCTATATCCTCAAAAAGAACAGGAGTACTTGTGGCACCTTAGAGACTAACAAATTTATTTGAGCATAAGCTTTCGTGGGCTACAGCCCACTTCATCGGATGCGTAGACTAGAACTTACAGCAAGAAGATATTTATACATACAAAGAACATGAAAAGTTGGAAGTAACCATACCAACTGTAAGAGGCCAATCAATTGAGATGAGCAGGAGAAAAAAAACCCTTTTGAAGTGATAATCGAGATGACCTATAGAAGGTGTGAGGATACTTAACATGGGGAAATAGATTCAATTAGTGTAATGACCCAACCATTCCCAGTCTCTGTTCAAACCTAAGTTAATTGTATCCAATTTGCATATTAATTCAAGTTCAGCAGTCTCTCTTTGGAGTCTGTTTTTGAAGTTTTTTTGGTTGCAAAATTGCCACCTTATGGACTTGAAGGTGGCAATTTTGCAACTTTGAACTTGAATTAATATGCAAATATGCAAATCATCTCGATTATCACTTCAAAAGTTTTTTTTTTTCTCCTGCTGATGATAGTTGATTGGCCTCTTACAATTGGTATGGCTACTTCCACTCTTTCATGTTCTCTGTATTGTGACAGACCCAGACCAGTGGGGTACAGGAGTCTGGTAGAGGGCAAATATACTGGTCACTGGATGAGTAGTTTTCTGTTCCCTGAGTGACCAAAGCAGGGGCTGCACTAGAGTAATCAGGAAGCTGCTAGAACCAGTTAAGGCAGGCAGGCTAATTAGGACACCTGGAGCCAATTAAGAAGAAGCTACTAGAATCAATTAAGGCTGGCTAATCAGGGCACCTGGGTTTTAAAAGGAGCTCACTTCAGTTTGTGGTGCGAGTGTGAGGAGCTGGGAGCAAGAGGCACAAGGAGCTGAGAGGGAGAGGGTGTGGGTGTGGGTGTGCTGCTGGAGGACTGAGGAGCACAAACATTAACAGACACCAGGAGGAAGGTCCTGTGGTAAGAATAAGGAAGGTGTTTGGAAGAGGCCATGGGGGAGTAGCCCAGGGAGTTGTAGCTGTCATGCAGCTGTTACAGGAGGCACTATAGACAGCTGCAGTCCACAGGGCCCTGGGCTGGGACCCGGAGTAGAGGGCAGGCCCGGGTTCCCCCCAAACCTCCCAATTGACCTGGACTGTGGGTTCTTCCAGAGGGGAAGGTCTCTCAGCTGTTCCCCAACCCACCTAGTGAATCTCTGAGGCAAGAAAATCCGCCAATAAGCGCAGGACCCACCAAGATAGAGGAGGAACTTTGTCACAGTATGTACAAATATCTTCTTGCTGTATGTTCTAGTCTATGCATCCGATGAAGTGTGCTGTAGCCTACGAAAGCTTATGCTCAAATAAATTTGTTAATGTAGAAACTGATCACCTAATATAAGGGTTGGAGATTGTGGAAAGAGGGAAAAGGACACAAATAGAAATCAGGAAAAGGATGAGGAGTTAGGAGTTCAGGTGACACATAACACACAGTTGAAGGGAAACTGGGGAGAAGAATCAGATGGAATTGCCTTCAAAGCGGGAGTGAGGGAAGGAATTGGCCAGTGGGAAAGAGGAACAGACCAACACTGTCACTATGAGCATCAGCCTGTTTGAAGCTAGAGGAGAGGCCTTGGAAGACAAGGATATTGATAGCTCGAAAGTGAGAGAGATTTCTACATACTGTGTTGCATTCTGCCAGTGTTCCAAAGACTATTATTGTATATTCTTAGTTGCGTATTCCAAGTTTAGTCACACGTCCATTAGATGGAAGCTATTAACGTGTTAACACTCCTTTTCTTTAGCAGCTATTTTGTGTGGTCATTGAGTTTAGTTATTTGATTATGTAAATAATTTAAATATTAAAATTTGATATCACAGTCTGTATTAGTCTGTGTCTGGTTATCATGGAAGTTGTCCTCATTATTTTTCTTATTAAATTACTATAATTATATAGCTCCACCCAGTTAGGCATAATGCAGAAATACCTTATTCTTGCACTAGTGTTTTAAAAATGTTGTATACGTGTAACTTACTGCTTGGTTCTCTGCATACGTCTGTGTACATTCCAATTCCTAATCTTTAAACATACATTTGGTGTGCAAAGATAAAATTTTTTGCTCTACATACTTTTTTAATCCATCATGTAGTGAAATAAACAAAAAAGGGAAATTTTAAAACTACTTTGGCTCCAAAAGTTCATGCACCTTTATCTGGTTCCTCCTTTTCTCTTGTGATAATGAATGGGACATGGTAATACAAAATATATAGGAATTTCAGAGTAGGTCACACTGGTGTTGATTGGCACTATATGTGAAAGAAAGCATAGAAGCAAATGCAGTAAAAATATTAAATGAATCAAACTGTACCTTATGGATAGAAATTCAATTCTTGAATAATACGAGTATAGTAGTTGGTATATACTACTGACTATCTTAACAGGCTGGTGAGGGTGAAATGCTCAGAGATTAGAGAGTCTACTAAAAACAACATACTGAATAATAAGAGGGGATTTCAACTATCCCCATTTTGCCTGGGTATATGTCACCTGAGGACGGGATTCAGAGAGAAAATTTCTAGACACCATTCATGACTGCTTCTTAGAGCAGCTAGTCATGGAACCCACAAGGGGAGAGGCAATTCTTGATTTCAGGGATTTGAACTACACCTGAAAACCAGTTCAGAGAGGCTTTTGAGTGAACTGAAACCGAACCCAAACTCTAAAAACCTCTGTTGCATTGGAACTGGAAGCAAACTCAACAACACAAAATCTGGTAACTGGTTCAAAATAACAGGTTCAGTAATCAGGCACTGAGGGGAGGATCTTTTGGGGATGCTGAGGAATAGTCTTTCTCTGCTCCAACCCTAAAGAGAGAGAGGGGCAGAGACTACTCTTCCCGGGAAGCCACTGGAGGAGATGAGAAGAGGGGGAGAAAGGCGTTCTGCGATTGGTAGTTCTCCTGTCTGTTATGCCCAGGTAGAGGACTGCCCATAGAGGGGAACTACATCTCCCAGAACTCTTCCCTCCCATCTCCCTCTGGTCCCTCCTCCCATTTCCTCCTATGCAAGTCAGCACAGAAAGGGCATTTTCTGGGCTGAAATTCATTTTGTCACCTCAGCAGTCAAATATGACAGTCCGAGTTCTGGAGGATGTTGTATTAGTGCATGCAAATACCTTGATTAAAAATAAATAATTTTTCTACAGGAAAAAATATTTATACTTGTATTCTTTTGCTAGGAGCTACAATGCAAGCATAAGAGTGTGTGACATTAATCTTCAGGAAATATATCTGAACTGGTTAAAACAGGTTCAAAGTGGTTGAATTGGTTACAAACCATGATTCTAAGTTAGTGTCTGAACCGGAACTGAAAGTTAGGAAATAATGATGAACCAGAACTGAACCAAAATTCTTAACAATTCAACTTCAGTACCAGGTAAACTGGTTGAAACTATAGTAAAGAACAGAATTATCAGACACATAAATGAACACGATATGTTAGGGAAGAGTCAACACAGCTTTTGTAAAGGGAAATCATGCCTCACTAATCTATTAGAATTCTTTGAGGGTATCAACAAGCATGTTGACAAGAGTGATCCAGTGGATGCAGTGTACTTGGACTTTCAGAAAGCGTTTGACAAGATTCCACACCAAAGGTTCTGAAGCAAAGTAAGGAGTCATGGGATAAGAGGGAAGGTCCTCTTATAGAACAATAACAGGTTAAAAGGTAGGAAAGAAAGAGTAGGAATAAATGGTTAGTTTTCACCGCGGAGCATAAATAGCGAAGTCCCCCACAGATCTGTACTGGGACCAGTTCTGTTCAACATGTTCATAAATGATCTGAAAAAAAGGGTAAACAGTGAGGTACCAAAGTTTGCAGATCAAACTGAATTACTCAAGATAGCTAAGTCCAAAGCTCATTGCAAAGAGTTAAAGGGATCACACAAAACTGGATGACTGCATAACAAAATGGCAGATGAAATTTAATACTGATAAGTGCAAAGCAATGCACGTTGGAAAACATAATCCCATCTCTACACACAAAATGACGGGGTCTAAATTAGTTACCACTCAAGAAAGATCTTGGAGTCATTGTGGCTAGGTCTCTGAAAACATCTGCTCAATGTGAAGCAGCAGCCAAAAAAGCTAACAGAATGTTAGAAGCCATTAGGAAATGGCTAATAAGACAATAAATACCACAGTGCAACTATATAAATCCATGGTACGCCCACACTTTGAATACTGTATGCCGTTCTGGTCGACCTATCTCAACAAAGATATATTAGAATTGGAAAAGGTACAGAGATGGGCAATATTAGGGGTATGGAACAGCTTCCGTATGAGGAAAACTTGAAAAGACTGGGACTTTTCAGCTTATAAAAGAGATGACTAAGGAGAGATATGACAGAATGGTGTGGAGAAAGTGAATAAGGAAGTGTTGTTTACCCCTTCACATAAAACAAGAACCAGAGATCACTCAATGGAATGAATAGGCAGCAGATTTAAAACAAACAAAAAGACTTCACACAGTGGACCGTGAACCTGTGGAACTTGTTGCCGGGGATGTTGCGAAGGCCAAAAGTATAACTGAGTTCAAAAAAGAATTGGACAAGTTAATGGGGGATAGGTTCATCAATGACTATTAGACAACATGTTTAGGGACACAACCCCATTCTCCAGGTGTCCCTAAACCTCCAGCTGCCAGAAACAACAGCAGATGTATCCCTTGATAATTGCCCTGATCTTTTCTTTCTCTCTGAAGCATCAGGCATTGGCCACTGTTGGAAGCAGGATACTGGGCTAGATGGACCATTATTCTGACTTAGTATGGCCATTCTTATGGGTCTTCTGTATGAAGGACAAAGATTTTTTCCCTAAGACAGAATTTTTTCCCTTTATTATCTAAATAGGTTTAAATTCAATCTCAGAAACAGGTAGCTCTAAAAACCTTCACTGTCTTATGAAAAGAACAGTTGACCACTCTGCAAGAGCAGAAAAATAGGTTGGCTGCCATGAGACTAAATGGGTGAATTGTAATAGAATAGGTATCTTAAATGTGAAACTATATATTCAAAATTATTTCTACAGTAATTCCCCTATCCATGCTTGGTGCTTACTGTGAGAAAATTAATCAACAGTTTCACTTACAAGCACCAGTAATAAATAGGGACAATCCCATCATTCATATTAGAATCTGTACAACAGCAACCATCCAAAAATTAATGCACACATAACATTTTTGTAGATTTAAATTGAATGGTAACATGGGTTGGGGCCACCTGACTGAACAATGGTCCTGCCCCGTACAGATACACTAGTGTTGTAATATGTATATGGCAACATAAAACTGGAACTAAACCCAAAGCATGTTTTGAAGTAGCCTTTTTTTAATATATTCAGTTTAGCAATAATGTTGTTGACATGGAACATCTAGTACGTGCCGTAGGGATTAATAATCAACTGGGGTTAATCAGCTCATCCAGTTGGCCATTAATCCCTAGGAAATGCCCTTCTTAATTATACCATTTCTAACTTAATGGTCACTTTCATTTGCTTGCATGCCATGATAATGAAAGTTAAACTGCTTTACTGGCTATCACAATTATATAAACAGAAATTGAAAACTGACATCATTCTGAGAAACAAAGCTGTATACAGTTTTTGAAATGTGAATGTTATTAATGCATCTTATGGAATACCATTCTGCAAATGCCTTCCATTACCGGCACAAGTAATATCATTACTTTTAAAGGACTTTGTGATGATCTCTCTCGCAGCAAGGGAGATGCATTGCAAGGCTTTACATTCTGCCAAGTAAGTAATGTGGAAACTGCACATTGGATAATATGTAAGGATATGCCTTGAGAAAAAGCTAGAAGGCATGATTGCTGAGCTGGAAAGATGTCCATATTAACTGAAATGTTAGTCCATTAGATGCAAGAAAATAGAAAGGAACTGCGAACCTCATATATTTCTTTTCTGACAATAACCCAGGGATCTTAACCAGGATTAAATAAGTAGCCAACTGCAGGATAAATACTAAAATAAATGTTTATATATATATATATATATAATTAATTTTGACTTGAGGTCTAAGTTAAAGTTAATAGTTTGTCTTTATCCTAACCATAACCTTAGTTTAAACAAAATTTTGTTTTAAAAACAGTGTGTTGAAGTTGCTCATTTTTTACCTATCTATACCCTTTTTGGCAAGAACAAAGCTCCTATTTGGGGATAGAATGTCTTTCTCCTTCCCTCTTCCCCTCCCCTGGCCATCCCTCCTTAATATGCAAAGTTAAATTCTAAAGTGAAGATGCTTATAAAACCAATAGCAGTGGATGAATGTGACAGGGCAATTTCCTGCAATGTCCTTGAAAAACTTTACTTAAACTTAATTCAATATCTTTGGAGTCTATTGTATTGAATGCAAAGTTTATGTATTATTATTGGATTGGAAGTAACTTCTCTAGGGGCAGATGTGGCCAATGTAAACTTTGAGAACTGTTATGAGTTTCAAAGGACTATTTTAAACAAGGTGCCAGACAAGAAGGAATTTCTGGGACAAAGAAAAGCTAAGTGGGTTTCCTAGGAAATACTTGGGGGAGGAGGTTCATGCAAACTCCTGCCTCTGGAGCCAACCTTTTGAAGCTATACTCTGAGCAGAGAACCATTGTCTGACGATTATATAATTCCTGGAATCTAAAGATCAAAGGCCCCAGCTGCATAAAGGAGACACTAATTTATTCATGGATATGCTTGTTCTGAGCAGAGACTGTTATGAACTTGTAATCACAGAAAAACTCCTTTGTGGAGTTTGAAGGATCAATCACATACCAGAGTCCTTGCTGGAGTCAGGCTGACCTCTGGTAAGCTTATTACCATGCATGTAGGTTCCATTATTGTTTTAAATGTGTTTTCTCTGTAATGCTTTCACCTAAGAGTAAATGTGGTTGCTTAGAAAAGGCTGTACGATAACTTATAACTGAGCCATTACACTGTAGCCTCTGGAGAGAAAGCAAAGTGCCGACACTGGCTGTTTGGGCTGTCTGGCTTGCTGGGGATATCAATCTAGGCAGGGAATTGTTCAACCTGGAAAAACTACAGTCAGGTGGAAGTGTGTCCTGGGTGTCTACTCAAGAGAGGTGATGGCTGAGGAGCCGGTAGCCTAGAATTAATGTCCTGAAGGGACCACAGAGGGGTTACACTGAATTGTCACAACCAGAATATAAATTTCAATTACAGTAAGATTGGTAGTCCCAAAATGTAATCTTGTTAGTTGTATTTGGTTTGCAAAGTGAATACAGCTTTGTTTTATTCTAAACCAAACACTTCAATGATATTTTTCCTTCAGTGCCTGCCAGTACTATGGCATCCCTGAGTTATTGTTTACTAACAAGTTTGTACATGCAATAGAAGGAAGCAGATTAATTTTGAACTTTAAATTGGGTGTTATAAACACTAAGAACAGATGATGACTTGAAACATTTTGAATACCTTGACAGCGTTTTAGCAATAACTAACGTGACTGCAATGTGATACTTTACATATGGGGTTTTAGAGTCTCTCCAGTGCTATTTTACTTTTGTTTACTTAAAAATCTCCTTAAAGGGAGACCAGTAACTTAGATACACTTTGATCTGAAATATTTTAACCTATTACTATTGCAGGTAACACCTAAGGTGACTATCACTGAAAGAAATCCAAGGAGGGAATTTTTTTCCAGTTTGTGTTGCACATTTGACAGTGCTTGTGTATAATCAGTTTAACTGAACTTGCAGGGGGAAAAAATTAGTCATTTTCCCTTGATTTTGTGTGACTGTCTCTCACAAGAGAGGAGAAAGAAGCAGTTTTTCTTTTAAAGGGAAAATGTGACTGTTATAACCACAAAAATTATTAAGGTGATTCAAGGGCAGGTGGAGTCTCTAAAACAAACAACTCATTTTCTGAAACAGACTAGATTTCAAGTGGATAGTATCTCTTATGCCTACATAATAATTTCACTAGATGCCCTGACGATTTTTCACCCATCTTGCAAACAGGATTTACTCATGCTGGAAGATTTTGGGGCATATTATTTGGATCTCATGTCAGAGCTTCATGAAAGGATCTGTTCATTATCTAAGGGGTCTTCTGATGGATACAGTTAAGATTGTACTGGCCACTGTGGTAGAGGCTGTGTGAGGAGCTCTGCTCCTGAGATAGTGGGGAGATGGAAAGGGCCTTTCAGCTCCCTGCCTGCTCTCCCCATAAGTTTCCTTAAGTTTCGTACCCCAGGCTGGAGCTGCAGGCTCTCTGACCCACTAAATTCCACATTTGTGTCGATGTGTAGACAGGTCCTAAGAGAATTGTTCCCAATTAACGCTATGTGTGGACACCATTATTCCAGAACAAGCGTGATAACACACAGAGTTAATCAGGAACAATTCCATGTGTAGAAAAGCTCAAGTAGTGCCTCAATCTTAAAACAGTAGGTGATGCATATTAGAGGGAACATATGCAGACAATCTTTGTTGCCACTTCTGACTTTCTTCCCAACTGACTCATTTCACAATAACTGGAGAAAAAAGAGTGTTTGTAGTTAGGGTGACCAGACAGCAAGTGTGAAAAATCAGGACGGGGGTAATAGGAACCTATATAAGAAAAAGACCAAAAAATCAGGACGGTCCCTATAAAATCGGGACATCTGGTCACCCTATTTGTAGTAGCCACAATTCATCAGCTACTCCAATATGATTCTGCATGTCTTGAGTGAGCTGCAGGAACAATATTTTATCAAGGCCTCAGTGTTTTACTCCTTTTCCTGGAATAGTCCAATCATGCAGGCATCAGGAAGATAAGCAGATTCTAGATCTTCTGAAGAGGGAAGTGTCCTCTGATTTAAGGGAAACTGTTGAAGGAGGCAACAGCTTGTGATAGTTATTGACAGTCTAAAAGGAGCAATTATAAGCTCAGGAAAGGTGTCTGCAAAGAAATTAGAGTATAACTTTTTTTTCAGATCAAATCATCTTGACTAGTTCCTTTAAGCTTCAAAGATCACATCAGAACGAGGGTAATGATACTGGAGTTGAGCCCAATTACCATATTGACTGAATGAAGAAACAGACTTATCAAAAGAACATCTTTTTTTTGCACAAAGCCAAATGTACACTAATGCATTCTTTTCAGTGAATGCTTGATAAAGGAATATACATGAGTTATGCCTGGGATTGTTAAAAGTGCAGGAGGGAGTTAGGCACCCAGGTCCCATTGATATTCAGTAGGAATTGAGTACTTTAAAAAGCACAAGCTTCAGTACAATAAAGGGTAAAATACAGTTTTATTCCGGTTTGATAGGATCATTGCAACTGATATAGATTGAGAAAGAAAAAGTGCTTCTGAGGGTATGTCTATACAGCAAAGAAAAACCTACTGCTGGTCAGGCCAGCCGACTAGGGCTTGGGCTGAGGGGCTTTCTCATTGCTGTGTAGACTTCTGGGCTCAGGCTGGAGTCTGGGCTCTGGGACCCTGTGAGCAGTCATGCCTAGCGGTTGGAACCTGCATTAGTAGCCAGAAATAAGGTCCAGGGTCAGAGACAGAGGCCAGAGCCAAGGGTCAGAAGTCAAAAATTGGAGCTGAGGGTCAGAACATGGTCAGATGCCAGAGCTGAAGTTGGAACTCAGAGTCAGTGGAACCTAGAGTGAGGCAAGGCAGGAGCAGGGCTGGAACAAGGCAGGGATAAGGCTGGGAATGAGCAGGCACAGAAACTATCACAGCTGTGGGCGAATGCTTTGAGCTGCTGCTGGGCTTAAGAGCTGGTCTGATGACTCTTCCTACCAATCAGACTGTATGGTCAGTCTGGCAGGCTACGACAGTCCAGCTTCGCTCGTTAGGTTACGTGGAGGCTGGCTCTGCTGAAGGCCCTGATTCCCAACAGTACCTGGAAAACTTCGTTTCTATCTACGATACTTTAATGCTGCAGAGCACCCGATAT
Organism: Malaclemys terrapin pileata; assembly: GCF_027887155.1. Classification (NCBI taxonomy): domain Eukaryota; kingdom Metazoa; phylum Chordata; order Testudines; family Emydidae; genus Malaclemys; species Malaclemys terrapin. Next base: position 79,086,515 of record NC_071511.1, on the reverse strand, counting down.
TTTAAAAAATAAATCGTGTCATTTTTCAAGTAGTCCCCCTGTTTAAACTGTTGGATGAAGCCCTCTCAGAGGCACAAGGACACATCCTGCTGTAAGTGACATTCACTTACGTCATTCTGCTCATCAGGGATGAAAATCTTCTGTACAAAATCAACTGGCTCTATCTCTTTCCACTGTCCAAGATCTTGGCAGGACTATTATATTATATTCAGCATTCCTTTCGGTCACCTAGCTCATCTGGAGTCATGGTTGCATTTTTGGCACTTTTGAGATCCTCCTGTAACATCTCATGAACCTGGTTCATGATTACCTAAGAGAAGATCAGTAAATCCTTTTTCCTCCTTCTTACTCCCATCTCAGGGAGGCAGTATCCAAATACTGTGGTTAAACTATAGATCTATATCTTTAAGCTTCAAGGACATAATCTTCTCTTTCACTGTTGCCTTGAATGTCATGATTTTAATAATAAAGGGGTTTTGTTTTGTTTTCCTACCACCTTCCTAATAACCGCAATAATAGTCAGGGAAATATAAAAAAGATCAGATCTTTGGTCATGCTGTTTAAGCCTCTACTGATTTCAGTCTCTCTGTTTTCCCTAGTGAATGTTCAACATCAAACACAGAATCCTTCCAAATATAGTGAGACCTTGGGTTTTCCTCATCTCCAGTATATGAAGCTTCTAACATGTGTTAGACCCTGCATGGGGTGGCTCCTGCATCCCACCTGTAAGTGAATGGGAGTGCTGCTTAGCTCAAAGTTGTTTTATCTGTTTGAGTTAGCATGAGATTCTCTTTTAGCTTTCCCCAGGCCAGGTCAAGAGGGAGTCTTAGATGGAGTCAGAATGACACAATAAAGACAGTCAATAGAGTGGTTGTATTTATTTAATAGAATCATAGAAATATATGACTGGAAGGGACCTCAATTGGTTGTCTACTCCAGTCTACTTCACTTATATTCTAGATTCTACTAGTTGTTCTAGTTCAGGGGTTGGCAACTTACGGCACGCATGCCAAACACGGCACGCAAGCCAATTTTGAGTGGCACGCTGCCGAGGTCCTGGCCCTCAGCCCCACTCAGCCCCCCCACCCACTGCTCTGCCCTGCGGGGGCAGGAGGCAGAAGCTTGGTTCTGCGGCAGCCAAGCTTCCCCCTCCCCCACTTCTTCCCCCAGCGTGGTGCTTTCCTGCCCCTCCTCCTTCCCCTCCCTCTCCCTGCACCGATCAGTTGATCGCCCTTGCGAGGGGGAGTGGGAGGGAGAGCGGAGTGGAGTGGAGCAGAGCCGAGCGGCAGCGTGCTCCCTGCTCCGTAGAGGAGGCAGAGAAGAGGTAGGGGCAGGGCTTGGGGAAGGGGGTGGAACAGGGCATATCCCTTCCAGCCCCCTGCCATGAGCCGCTCAGGGCAGGGATCTGGGAGCACCCCCACGACCTGAGCACCCCAGCCCTCTGCCCTGAACCTCCCCCCCACATAGCCTTCTGCCCTGCAACCCCCCACCCACCAGCCCTCTGCCCTGACCCCAGAATCCCCCCCACACCCAGCCTTCTGCTCTGCACTCCCCACACTCCCATCCCTCTGCCCTGACCCCTGAACCCCACCCCACCCCAGGTCTGGCATCCCGGCTGCCGGCCCCTTGCCAGCCGGCATCCCGGCCGCAGGCCCTGCTCAGTCCACTGCCGGCCTAGGTGAACAGAACCCCAGGCTGGCAGCGGGCTGAGCAGGCTGGCGGCGTAAGATCAGCATTTTAATTTAATTTTAAAAGAAGCTTCATAAACGTTTTGAAAACCTTGTTTACTTTACATACAACAATAGTTTAGTTATATAATATAGACTTAGAGAGAGAGACTTTCTAAAAAACTTTAAAATGTATTACCGGCACACGAAACCTTAAATTAAAGTGAGTAAATGAAGACTCGGCACACCACTTCTGAAAGGTTGCCTACCCCTGTTCTAGTTTTGTGTCTGTCTCAGTTTTGGACGTTTGTGTGGTCAGTTCAATAAACAAATTGGCAATAGGAACTTCAAGGAACTTCAAGAATCTCCTCTTCCATCCCAAATAGCCTCCCTCCTCCTAAATTATCTGCTTTCATTCAGCATGATTGAATAGAAATACTTAAGAATTCTAGCACAGTGGATCTATACAAGAAAACAAACCAAAACAAAATTACATGCAAGAAAACTAATTATGCTTTTTTGTGATAGTTCACGGTAGTGGAAATATTATGGGTTTCCAGAATTTATGTTGGAGTCTGGGTGTGCAGATTCTCAGTTCAGCCCTTTCTTCATATTTTCCATATGATTTTAACAAAGATTGATTTTGATTTGAATGGGAAGAGAAATTTTTGATGCTCATAATTCATATTATGAATTCTGGAAAAAGGCACTTTGAATCCCTTCAGTTATGTTTAGTTTTATTTTGTTTCATGGTAGGTATTGTTTCCAGTTGCTATGGATGCCAATTGTGAGAGTTCATGAATTAGTTATTTGAATTATAAAGTCTTGTATGCCCTTTTTATTAGAAATTGATATTTCTGCTTTTTGAAGAAACTATTCTGATTTAGTATTAATCCAGAGACTGTCTCATCTTTTGCTGTGTTAAAAATCTTACATGAAGAATTCTGCAATATGTAAGCTAGTTTCTTAAGAAAATTTGAATCCATACACACTGTGGATATGACTTAGAATGAGAGTAATTTGCTGATACCCTTTTTTAGGGTGGCCGTCTTGATCTTCAATATTTCTGTTCAGGTTGCTATTCTGATAATTTGCCAGTTTTTGTGGGGTTATTTTTAACTAAGTTTAAAGATTTTTTTATTTTGTTTTTATTGTAATGAACATCACTTTCAATGTAACTTTGTAGAGGAAGAAATGCTTTGCAATGTATACCCCAGGCCTTAAAAACAAGAAATCAAATTCACAGGAATGTGATCTTTTTAATTTATTTTATATTTTTATTTTCTTAAACCTTTCACAGTCAGTTTAGAGATGTGAGGAGATATATTTATATGTATATATATAGTTATAGGCTAGTACACTACAGTGAGTCTTCATGAGCTGTTTGATTCAAATCTGCTAAAATAAATAGATGAAAGACTTGTTGTAGATTAAAGATGTTACCCTTGACTTTTATGTTAGTTGTTTTCATAACTTCAAATAGCAGTCAACATTTCTGCTGGATAGGTGCTAATGCACTGCAACTTAAAAGCAATTCTGGCAGGATTAATTCTTTAATTGTTGTTACACAGGAAGTGCTTGATGGCAGAAACAGTAAATATAGATTCTTTTAAGTGATCTGATGGGGAGAAGATGGAAACTGATAGCACTTTTCATAAAGTGTACCCAACTTTGTAGAATTTTTTCTCCATTTTTAGCAATTCAGCCAAATATTGCTGATTGTTACTTGATTTAAAAATATTTAAATATTCAGTAAAGATACTACTTATCACCCCTCCAGTGCAGCCCATATATTGCCTATTAATTTATTCTCCTTGGTATGTCTTCTCATGAGGAGCAATCTAATTGTGGTCGATGTCTCACTCGAATGTAATAAGATATATCTCATCAATTACTGTGGCCACTTCATAAATTTGTGTATGTCCTAGAGCTGGTCAAAAATGCTAATTGCTTTTTTTGGAGACTTTACAAATAATTTGTTTTTAACATTTCTCATGTTTTTTCCCTTTTTATCTCCTTCCTTTCTCTTCCCCTCCTCTTTTTTAGTTCAGTGTGGGGGGAAAAGAGATTAAAAGAGGGGAGGGTGTCAAAACCGAGGAAAGAATGGTGTTGGTGGGATTGTTTGTTACTTTTTATCATTTTTTTTTTAAAATAAACAATTTTTCCAGGAAAAAAATGTTTTGAAAAAAATCCTGTGTTTTGTGGAACAAGAGTTTCAATATAAAATTTTGATTTTCTCTGTGTGTGTAACTGAAAGAGAGATCCCTTAAATCTGTAGTCTATTTTAGAATCATAGAATATTAGGGTTGGAAGGGACCTCAGGAGATCATCTAGTCCAACCCCCTGCTCAAAACAGGACTACTAATCCCTAACCATTTTTTTTTGCCCCTGATCCCTAAATGGCACTCTCAAGGATTGAACTCACAGCGCTGAGTTTAGCAGGCCAATGCTCAAACCACTGAGCTATCCCTCACAACTTGTTTGTTGAAGTGTTGAGCTGTTTTCTTTGACGATTATGATAATGGTGGTAAATTTATAATCCATGGAAAATTTATTAAAAAATCCAAAATACTCTCCAATGTATTGTTCCCCAGCAAGGAAATTGAGCTAGAAAGAGACGTAAAGTAATATGGGGGAAAATAAGGTGTTTTTTTTTTGTTTTTTTTTTTTACAAAAAAACCCCCTCAAATGTGACTTGTCCACTGAAGGTAGGACAAGAAGTAATGGGCTTAATCTGCAGCAAGAGATATTTAAGTTAGATATTAGGTAAAACTTTCTAACTATAAGAATAGGTAAGCACTGGAATTGGCTTCCAAAGGAGATTGTGGACTCCCCATCATTGGAGGTTTTTAAGAACAGGTTGGACACACCATCAGGGAGGGTCTAGGTTTACTTCCTGTGTCAGCACAGGAAGCTGGACTTGATGATTCCTTGAGGTCCCTTTTAGTAGAGCCCTGCGCAGATGCGAATTTATATCCGTGTATGCGGATATAAATCGGTATCCGTGGAACCGCAGGGCTCTCCTAGGAACTGCATCAGCGAAGGAAGCAGAATGTGGGGTCACTGCTCCCAGGAGCTAGCGCCCTGCGCTAGTAGCTCCTCCAGCATGATTGTACCGTCCCCAACCCTGCCCATTGGGGCAGGCACCAGGCTCACCGGCAGCTGTCCTGCTCGCGCTCTTGTGTTCAAGTGGCGCACACATCCCCAGACAGGAAACGCAGCTGCGTGGAAGGGACGGGGGCAGGGGCAGGGGTGATGGTGAGGCTGGGGGCGGTACAGCTGTGACAGAGTAGCTACCAGTGCAGGGTGCTGGTTCCTGGGAGCAGCGGCCCCACATTCTGCTTCTTTCACCACTGCAGTTCCTGGGAGAACCTGCGGTTCTGCAGATACTGATTTATATCCATGGATATCTGCATCCACGGATATAAATTTGTATCCATGCAGGGCTCTATCTTTTAGCCTTACATTTCTATGAATTTATAAGACATGCACCCAAATAATAGAGTGCACAAAAGACGAAGGCAAAATTCAACTAGGTCTACTCTTAAAACTTTCACCAGTGTAGGAATGTCAGCTAAGGGTTTGATTTATTATTATTATTATTTATTTATTTTATTTATTATTGACACTTTGATGCTGCCAGAAGCCCTATTATAGTGAGTCATACTGCCAAAAAATTCATTTTGCTGACATAGCTTATTTTGATCAAGGAACTAGTATAAATTATACCTTTGCTGGTATAGGCTACATGTTGTCAATATGCTACATAGTGAAAATTGATATCTGTCCCATTCTGCTCCCTTTGCACCCCTCAGTCTCATGCTGGGGATAACCACTGGCAGGCATAGAGCTGGCAAGCAGGCCTCCAAACCCTCCTTGTTCCAGCTACCAGTACTGGGGACACATTGAAGATGGGAAGAGCTGTATTAAGGAATGGGTAGGAGGAGTGGCCAGAGCTTCAGGCAATACCCAGCTGCCATACGGTCCAAAGTAGAATATAGACAGCTGGCACAATTTACAGCACCTCCGAGATTGCTTTAAACTGTAACTAGCTCTCTGCTAGCACCTCCTGGGCATAATGCAGAATCTGGTCCCCAGTATAGTGATTAGCTGAACCATGGAAGTGGGCCAATTGAACCTCCAACCCTTGAAATGGACATTTTCAATTTTATTCTTGCCCTCCTGAATCCCCCACAAACAACACCCCCCCACACACACACTAAAACCCTCGCTGCTGTATATCACTATATATCTCTGGCTTATCCAGTAGTAATGGACCACTGCAAACATATATGTAGAAACATGGTATAATGTAAAAGCATATTAAAACTGAGGTGGACCCTGAAACTGTTCTGGTTGACCACAGACCTGATAACTGTTTGGCCCTGACTCCAGACCTTAACTTCATGATGTTATTCTTCTTATGTATATTTTGCCACTATGGAACTTGTCTGAGGAGAAAAGTGCTCTTTTTAGTTTTAACCCAACACTTTCATTGATAACCATATTTAGATCCTGAATTTGTGTTTTTGAGAAACAGTGCATGCAATCAAATCCACTGTTATCATTTGTCTTTGATTGTAAGCTCTTCAGGGCAGGAGGCATCTTTGTTCTATGTTGGTACACCATTTAGCACAATGGAATCCTGGTAATTTAAAAAAAATAATTCAGTGCATTTGGAACCTAATCCTTCAAGTTGCCGAACATCTCCTGTAAGGTGCTGTACTCCGATAGACTGAATGACTCCCAGGGGACCTGAGGGTGCTCAGCAATTGGGACCTGGAAGTACCAATGAAGTTCAGTTGGTTTAACACCCAAGTAAAATTAATGGAATTGTAAGATGAATGGAGTCTGCTCTCAGAGCTACTTTTTCAGCCTCTATGTCTGCAGACGTAGGAAGTAAGAACACTGAACCTTTTCATATTTGGAAGGTTATTGCAACACCAAAGACTAGACACATTGTTTTTGGACTGTATAAATTCTGTATACATTTTTTCTTTAAGTGGAGTTGGGGAAATTCCCCTTTTTACTCACCCCTTCCCTTGCAATGCCTCAAAGCAAATGCCACCAATGTAATAATTTAAAGTTCAGGGTTAAACATCATAAAAGGGAATAGTACATAAGACGTATGTGGCAGAAATAGCCAATCTACTTGCAAAGTGGACTTTTACAATAAGCACAGAATGTTCTAGGCTTTTTTCAAACTGTGTCTTGGGTGGATTTCAGCCCTCCTGGAAAGCTCCCCTCCCTTTTTTTTTTCTTCCTCTTTGGTCTTTGTCTGGATTTGGGTATTTAGGATATTGTTTTGTTAAAGAAAGTGACTGAATTGCTTCTGGTTTTCTTTCTAAAATACACTATACAAAGTTACAAAATGGATTGCCAATAACATATTGCCTTCTCCTGACTTCTTGCATGCAAGTCATTTTCATTTTATAAATAGAACTGTCCTGATAGACTTAACTTGGCCTATCCTGTTGTCCTCTTATGCGAGTTATTTTTGATTTAAAAATAGAACTGTCCTAGTAGATATGTATCACCGAGTTTGTGAAAGTTCACATCTAGACTATGCTGTAATTAAGCAATAAGTTATGGGAAGAGGTGTGGCTGCTATTGTGATCCAATCACACTCTTGAGATTTCTAAAGCATGACACTACAGCCTCTGATTTCCCAGATCTCAGCAATGCTAAGTATTACACTTTGGTACATTTTTCTTATGCTAGAGTATATCGAAAAACATATAATCCCCTACAAGACATACAAACTTTCACAAGGAAATAAAATACTTTTGTGTGTGTCTATGTCTGTATGTGTGTGTGTGTATATATATTTATAAATAACCCAGTTGGCATAAGCAGGGAATGATGGGTTAACATTGTGGCTGGTTCATACTAGTAACTATTCAGAATGTTTTCTAATCAATCCAAATGCTCCCTTGATGAAAGCAGTATTGCAATGTATTTAAATCCCACTAGAAACTTTCTGAATTGTAATGTTACTTTAGTGGTTTTGAAAGTAATCCTCAGTATGTACTGTAAGAGTACTCTTCATTTTCTTTGAAAAGTTTTTAAAAGCTTTTATTCCTCTCAAATGTTTTCTGTATAAGTATGACATTTTAATCTTCCTGAATTTCCATTATTTTTGCCAGTTACTTGTTTCCTATTTTATGTTTTTTACTAATGGCATTATTTAAATGCCGCTAGTGTGCTTGGCTCATTAAGGCAAAGTTGACTACATGGTGCTGGAGACCTAGTTCTCAGTTACACTATGGCTCTTTTATACCTCTCTGGCAGTCTGAAGGGAGTAGAAGTGGCCCCAAGAACACCTGCCCTGTGCAAGGCACTTCATTAGCATAAGTGCTGTGCATGAACCCTGCTTCCAGCCCCCAGGGTAGGCCAAGGGCATTGTCACATCACGCTTCTACAGCTATTCTGTGCTTCCCGGGAACCATGGGAAGCAGAGTATAAATTAGAGTAGTCTCAAGGCTACTGTAACTTACACTAGGAACTGGGCAGGTCCACAGATTGCACCACTCTATGAGGCATGCACAGGTGGCTTAATGGACCCCCTCACCCCCATTTTACTGCCCAAGCATAAATATGGGGGAAGTGAGAATCAGGACCAGAGTTTCTATGTAAAGGAGCTTACAGCTGAAGGCCCAAATCCGGAAAACCTTTATGCTTACAAAGTAGTCCAAATTGACTTCTTGAGATCAGGCATAGCGGGATAGACTATGCAAAATACTGGCAGATCAAGAGGATAGCACTAACTTAGAGTCTTAAAAATATCTGTGTTACTGATGGATTAGTGTCAACCATTAACTGACAGCAATTTTACTATCAGAGGTTAACATTTGTAGCCTCTGCAGAAGAAGTGAGTTGTAAGGAGCAGGAGGGAGAGACATTTCCTAAGAAATCTTTATTCTTCTTGGATATTTCTAATATTTTTGTTTCTATTACTTACCTCATCCTTCTGTGGTGTTAGTGGTTTTACCTGTAATAAAACAATTTAGCAAATTGTATTAGTAAAAGATCATTGGCTATGCTTCACTGGTATGTGCAGATCAGGGAAAACCCCATTAAAAAAGTCCAAATGTTGATGTCTAAACAGCACCATACCCAATTAAGCTTGAGGAAGCCCATATATTTGATTTCTGTGCAATTGGATCTCCATGGACTGAAGGGCAAAAAGGTAGTTTGGTGGGTGAGGAAAGAGCTAGGGAGAGCTCTCACAAGCATCATTCCCCTCTTAGCCTGTGGTGATTGGCAAATTCTTCTAGCCTTGTCTCATATGTGGACTCCTCCTACGTGCTCTTAAACATCCCTGTGCCTAGAAGGTTTTTAATTCAGGAATGGGTGGGAATGAATGAGAGTAGGGCTCCTGAGTGAGCCATGCTGCCATGGAGCACGTGGAGTGGGGGCTGTGCAGTATCATGAATGTACCGGTCTTCTGTAGATACCTTGGGATCTGCAATTGGGAAGGCCTCAGGAATCCATACCTTTCAGGAGCCCAAAACCCCTACCATCCTGACCAAATGATCTGGATTCATAGGAAACTCTGCAGCCTGAAGGCCACTTAACTTTTGCCTTCCTGCAGGCTTTATCTAAAGAGGGCATGATTTTATGCCCTTGACCTCAATTCAGCAAAACACTTGCACATGCTTTATTCCTTAAGACTAATTACTTGCCCTGGAATGTTATTTTTTTATTCCATAATGAGGGCTGATATTAAGTATTGCAATTTTTAGTTACAGTGACTTCCAACCAATTTTCTTCACAGAGAGCTTGTTATACTGACAATCTGTCACAATTAAATGTCATTTTATTAGTCAAAATTTTACTTTTTCAGTGCTTTATTTCTTTTTTGTAAGAGGATACGCTTGAACCAGTGTCTGTGGGACTGTTAGACAAAGCAAAATAGTTTATTTCCAGAAATGAGTTTTTATAATTTACATATGGAATAGACTATAGCATTATTTTACGTGCTATTTTACGTGCACTGTTTGCCCCCCTACTAACCAGCAGAGAGCACTTCAGTTTATAATGTAACATTTAGGCTAGGTCTACACTACCTGCCTGAATCGGCAGGTAGAAATCGATCTCTCGGGGATCGAATTATCGCGTCTCGTCGGGACGCGACAATCGATCCCCGAATTGACGCTCTTACTCCACCAGCGGAGGAGGGAGTAAGCACCGTCGACAGGGAGCCGCGGAGGTCAATTTTGCCGCCATCCTCACAGCGGGGTAAGTCGGCTCCGATACGTCGAATTCAGCTCCGCTATTCACGTAGCTGAATTTGCGTATCTTAAATCGACCCCTCCTCCCCCGTAGTGAAGACCTGCCCCTACACAAGAACAGGAATTCAGGAAGAGCTGTTTCTCCACAGGAACAGCCATTAAGAAATTAACTGATTTGAAGATGAAATATCACGTTTTGGAAATTTCCAAAAGCTTTTTACATGTTCTATAAAAAATGTATAAATACACCTCTACCCTGATATAACGCGACCCGATATAACACAAATTTGGATATAACGTAGTAAAGCAGTATTCCGGTGGGGCGGGGCTGCGAACTCCAGCGGATCAAAGCAAGTTCGATATAACGCGGTTTCACCTATAACAAGGTAAGATGTTTTGGCTCCCGAGGACAGCGTTATATCGGAGTAGAGGTGTATAACTCTTATCATATGCCAGTGACTTCCAGCATGCAGCCTTGAGGTAAATTTTATCAGGAGGCCTTTGCTTGTGTTTTTAGTTAAGCCCTACAGTGTTTGGGATACTGTTCATAATCAAAATGTCAAAATCCATGTGTTTGGTATCGAGCATTAGTTTCCCAACTTTCATGAAAGTTGAGCTTCAGGTGATGATGGTCTGTTTGCAGTGCAGTCAGATTCTAAGTCTGAGAACATGCTGCCCACAAATAAGAGGGAGCCCACACGTGATGGCATATTAGAAGTAACTATTGTGAACATGCAGAAAAATCATTATTAGACAGACACAGGAGAGAAAACTTTGAGGCAAATAGGGTGTAATCAATCTCCCTCCGAGATAAAAGTATCTTTTGCTTAAGAACATACGAATGGCCATACTGGGTCAGACCAATGGTCCATCTTGCCCAGTATCTTGTCTTCTGAGGGAATGAACAGAAGAGGGCAATTTATCAAGTGATCCATTCCCTCTCATCTAGTCCCAGCTTTCGGCAATCAGATGTTTAGGGACACCCAGAGCCAGAGGTTCTGTCCCTGACCATCTTGGCTAGTAACCAATAGACCTATCCTCCATGAACTTATCTAATTCTTTTTTGAACCCAGTTATACTTTTGTCCTTCACAATATTCAGTGGCAACGAGTTCCACGCAGGGCCAGTTCTACCATTTTTGCTGCCCCAAGCAAAAAAAAAAAAAAAAGCTGCTCGGACTGTGCCGCCCCAAGAATGGACAGAATGCCGCCCCATAGCATGTGCGGCCCCAGGCACGTGCTTCCTCCGCTGGTGCCTGGAGCCAGCCCTGGTTCCATGTGTTGACTGCGTTCTGTGAAAAAGCACTTCCTTATATTTGTTTTAAACCGGCTGCCTATTAATTTCATTGGGTAAGCCCCGGTTCTTGTGTTTATGGGAAGTGGTAAATAACATTTCCTTATTCACATACTCTGCACCATTCATGATTTTATAGACTTCTATCATATCCCCCCTTAGTCATCTCTTTTCTAAGCTGAATAGTCCCAGTCTTTTTAATCTCTTCTCCTACAGAAGCTGTTCTGTACCCCTAATAACTTTGGTTGCCCTTCTCTGTACCTTGTCCAATTCTAATATATCTTTGTTGAGATGGGGTGACCAGAACTGAATGCACTATTCAAGGTGTTTATATAGTGGCATTATGATATTTTCTGTCTTCTTATCTATCCATTTCTTAATGGTTCCTAACATTCTGTTAGCTTTTTTGACTGCCACTGCACATTGGGTAGATGTTTTCAGAGAACTATCCACTATAACTCTTTCTTGAGTGGTAACAGCTAATTTAGACCCCCTCATTTTGTATGTATAGTTGGGATTATGTTTTCCAACATGCATATTTTGCATTTATCAATATTGAATTTCATCTGCACATTTTGTCATCCAGGCACCCAGTTTTGTAAGGTTCCTTTGCAACTCTTTGCAGTCATCTTTGGACTTAACAATCTTGAGTAATTTTGTATTGTCTGCAAACTTTGCCACCTCACTGTTTACCCCTCTTTCCAGGTCATGTATGCATTGTTTATGGTACACAGGATGTTGGTTGTGGGCATTTCCATGCTGCTGAGCTGCTGGAGCAAGAAAAGGAGAGTTGCTAAGGATTTGGATGTTAATGGAAGAAGGAGCATTTGCAGCAATATGCAGGCTGCCTGTCAAAACTCATTGTCACTTGGCACCTCTGATGTGGTCAAAATTCCCATAGAATGTGTGAACTAGCACATTGTCAGCTGAACAAAGGAATATGAATGTGGTAAATAGGCCACCATATAATCTCTGAACATATCTTTTTATGAGAGCAAGAGTCTAAACTGGGAAGTGCTAGACATAATAAAGATACTGCTCATATCAAAAGGTACGTGCCATTTTACATGCAGCAAATGGTATGAATGAATGCTTTCCTGGCCACTTAGTTGTTTATGGGTCATGCAGAACATGACTTCCTGGGCACGGAGAGGAGAGAGGTGGTATAATGAAGTCTCCACCCTTTTTTTGACTCTCCACATAAGATCCATAAAGAACTAGCCAAAATTTTCTTCTGAGTAGGTCAGCAGTGTGTGGAAACATGATCTGAAACCTTCTATAGATTTATGCACACATGAGGCATGAAACATTTCAGTCAAATAGAGATCTACATTAGTAAAATGGTCTTATAATCCAATCATGTGAACAGGCATACAGGGAGGGTGAGCTATTAGAGACAGTAATAGTTATAAATATATATTTTATGGAAATATTGGTGGTGGTTTATGTAATTAATTAATATTATTATACATTTTAATGTTCAGATTGGCAATTTGCAAGTCTCTTTGACTGGGACATGTAGCAGCGAGAAATGTAAACATTTATCTAGCAATTTCTTCAGTAATGTTTTGTGCCTTTTATTGTTTGAATCAGTCTGGGAGTGGCTTGAAGATCCAGTAACCTGAGCTTTTATCACTCTCTTGGCGGCTTCCTTTTCTGGTATGCTCTGATGCATTCAACACATGTGTTGTGTATGCGATTAGCAATAGGAGTAATTTACGCTCAGTTTTTCCTTCTGCAAGAAAGGGCAAATCATCCATTGGTGAAAGCTTCTAAGATTTGTCAGCAGTCTGCAGCTAATTTCTGTGTGTGGCTCATCAACACCATTAGAGGCTGGAAACACTGTGGATGAACAAGCGAAAAAGTCTTGTCAAGATCTTATCTCAGGGGTAATGATTGGTTTAAAATGAGAGAGGAAAATATAGATTTTTTTTTTTTTTTTTTTTTAGAGAAATAATATTTGATGTGAAGAACTCCCAGCTTGTTTTTGAGGAAAACAGAGCAAGGCTGTGAGCAATTCAAGTCTGTGCAGGAGCAGGGGCTGTGTTTAAACAGCAGTTATTCTGTTACTTGTCTGAGAAACGTCAGCAGATGGACTTTGATTTCAATGCTGTGAATATTTGCAGTGGCTTTGGATGTTGGAATATAAGCAGTGATCTTCTTTTCTCCTTCTTGTATTTACCTGCTGAAAAATGAGTGAGGAAGCAAAGGAAAAAAATGCTAAACCAGCTCACAGGAAGAAGAAAGGAAAAAAGGTAACTCCCTATATAAACAGTGTGCTGAAATGTCTTGTTTTCAATGCTTTTACATTGTGAGTATCTTCCTGCTGGGTTTGGAGTGGTTTAGGTTTTGATTTTAAGAAATAAAGAAGATGCTAGAATCAAGATGCTGTTGTTTATGCTGGATGCTGATGGGTGTGTTCTCTGCTAGAAACAGTAATAACATTGAAACTCAGTTGCTTAGCATTATTTAAATATTCTAATGATTAAATATACAGTAGACATAGAATTTCAGTGAATATTTTCAAAGCGATATTCATGCCCAGGACTAAGAAGTAAATACATGCAGTAATTAAGTCTTTTTTAAAAGGCTGCTAATCAACAGTGTGCAGTTGCTAATGAACAGTATTGACAATGTTAAGACTCAAGTAAGTTTCAAAGGCACTCCTATATCCTACACATTGTTTTATTATTGTAAGCCAATTTTCATCAGTTTTAGTTTTATTTATATAATATATATGGGCTGAGCAAATTTGTGATAAAATTTACTTCTGGAATTAAAACCTGGTTTCAGTGGAACTAATTTGTGTAATGTGCTTTTTAACTGCAGACTCATGCAAGAGATTCAAAGATTAATTTGATAGACTGTTATCTGGAGCTTTTTAAGTGATAGACTTATTTACTTTTGCTTTGCTGACATCCATATAGTGTTGTTTGCTCTCTCTTTTTTTTTTTTCAAATAAAGATGGATGTTTTTCATCTGTTCCCATTTACGAATCAGGTTCCCAAGCTAACAGAAGTGGAAATCAACTTCCTAGATACAGGATTTACTATACATAAATAAATATTAGTTCAATGTATTAATTTATAATGTGAATGGCTTAGGATACATCACAGGGGCAAAGAACTAGAAATACTTATGAAAGATAATCATTGTTATAGAAGATATTAAGACCCCCACTCTAATATTTTTCTGAGTATTTGGTTCCTTCCCCCGCCTCGCCACCCCTTCCCCCCCCCCCCCCGCGAGACATACTGACAGCCTCTTTGTTGTTCCATTTATTCTGGTGAATCATTTAATATAGATTAAAAAAAATTGAGAGCAAGTGTATTTTCTATAAGCTAGGGATAAACATCCCATTAAAATGAAATTTAATGGTAAATTATATTGCCTCTGTACGATATGAAATGCTTCTCTCAAGCATAATATATTACATATGTGATAGAGGATAAATCGTCAAATAAAATGTGTTAATAGTTTTAACTTCTGAATGTTTCAATAAAATTTCTACTATGTTATACAAGTGATTTTCACTGTATTTAACTATTCCTCTGCTATTTCTATCGAAGATGTATGTCAAATGTGTTTAAAGTATATAAGTTTTATGACTTATATCCATTAATATATATGCACGTCTTCTAGAGGACCAGCCCAATAGCCTAGAAGATAGAGAAGCACAGGAGACCTAGATTTATGCAAACCTTGACTTCTCACCAATCGCTCCAGCAGTGACTGATATAATTATAAAGGTGATACTCAGCCTCTGGGGTTGAGGGTACAGCTGCAATGTCCACATGCATCCTGTAGTGACTGGTACAGAGTGGTTAGTCGTGGGGAAAACTGTCAACTGCACTCAAATTTGTGAGTTGTTGCCTTGAGCATCGAGAGCCCGTGGCATAATGCTTGTTCAAGGTCTGCCAAGGCACTGGAAACCCACATGTACATGCCTAAATGTACCTTCATGGCACAAATATTGTAATAATGTAATAATGAACTATAGTGCGTGATAAAAAATAATTGGATTTCAGTAGGGAGTCATTCAGATTTTAAAATCTACCAAAAATATCATACCATTGCTTTATTTAATTTCCATATGCTCCTTATTTTGTTGTGGTACTTACATCACTGAAATTGTTGCTTAGAGAGGTGGGCTGGATCAGTCAGAAGCATGTCCACGCTGACCAGTGTACGTCAAGGCTGTTAATTAATCAGTGTTATAGCACAGGCCCACATCTTACAATAAAGATGTAACATGCACCCAGAGGAATCTGCTTTTCCTTTTTATAACAAGAGGCAACCATTTATTTTGGTATCAGCAAAAGTAATTCCCCTCATACCATAATTCACTGGTCAAGGCTTTGTTGATTCTGCTGTTTTGAGCCTTGAGAAGAAGTGTGCATGGATGGCCAACAACTTGACAGGACACTTTGTCTACAAGAAAATTTTGGCAAACAATGGTGTGCTTTGGAAGTGAATTCCTGAGCCGGATTAAGGTTTAACCTGAGCCTTGGATCCCACCCAAGTTGCATTCCCATCCCCCCGAACAAAAGAAGTGTATATCTCCAGACAGGCATGTTCAGCTGTCTGTTCCCTGTTGCCTTCCAGATACTTCCTTTTTCCCAACTGTGATAACCCCCATGTTTATCCTGCCCCACAGCCTACTGCCCCATTTCCTCTCTACGCCTCAGCTTCAGGGATCCTTACTCTGCTCCTTCCCAACTGCTGAGGTCATGGTTGTCATTATCCTCCCCTCTTCTCCAACTCTAGGAGTCTTTCCTGTTCAGGTGTCATTTTTAAAGATGGCAGCAAGAGAGCAGTGGTAGAGAGTGAGCAGGCAGGCAGGACAGCAAGAAGCTTGCACAGCTTACCATGGAACTTATTATTCCGATAGCGCTGTAGGTTTCCACAGAGCTGTGAGATTGGTATGATTTCCCAAACAAACAAGACTATCTGGCATGCACACTCTTAATTCTGACCACAAAATTCATCCACAAAATGTGTGTTCATAAAAACCCATCAACAGTAGAAACCCTCTAAAATGATTTAGAGGTCTAGCTAGGGTTTGGAAGTGGGCAATGTATGTGCATCATTTTGGGGCATTGAGTTTTACTCTTAAGGAAAGGGAAATTAAGGCTGAAAATCAAGACATAATTTTACAATGCAGAAATATGATAGGCTGTGAAATTGTGTTCCAAGGGAAGTGGAGAAAACCCCTTTACTTCTTATATTTAAAAAGAGTGAACAATGCACTTGTAAATCTTGTAGTATAAGGTGATTGACTAGATGACCCAATAGGTCTTTTCCATCTCCGACTTCTGTACTTTTTATTCCTTCTCAGCTGCAGCTCCATTTCATCTTGACTCTTGAAATTTTGAGTCTCCTGCGATCTGCAGAATCAATCTATTAACACCATCAAGTTTAATCACTGGACAGCTTGTCCTGGGAATATTTTATGTGATGGTTTCACCATCTTTAAATTAATCTAGTAATCTTTGTTAAAGAAGAGAGTAGAAAACAGTCCTTGTAAGAGGGGAAAGATTGTCAATAGACTATGCATTCTGGATTTTTTTAATAGAAAAAATATTCTTTTTTCGAATGAAAAAATGGAATGAAATTACCCATGTAATTTATGACTAGTAACTTTGCAGTGCAACCATGAGTGTGTGTTAGGGTAATTCAGAATGTTAAGTAACTGAATTAATTTTCCATTGATTTAATAGGTGTTTGAGGAGTCTGAGGGTACGTCTTCACTTACTGGAGGGTCCGGTGGCAGGCAATCGATGTTCTGGGATTGATTTATCGCGTCTGGTTAAGACGCGATAAATTGATCCCGGATCGATCCCGGAAGTGCTCGCCTTCAACGCCGGTACTCCAGCTCGCTGAGAGGAGTACGCGGCATCGACGGGGGAGCCTTCCTGCCGCGTCTGGACCGCGGTAAGTTCGGACTAAGGTACTTCGAATTCAGCTACGTTATTAACGTAGCTGAATTTGCGTACCTTAGTCCGAAGTGGGGGCTTAGTGGGGACCAGGCCTGACACAGTTTTTGATAATGGGAATTTCAGAGGATTGAAGTTTGGGTCACTGAAGTGTTAGCATAATGGGAATGTATTTTTATGATTTTGGTATCCTTCCCCCTGACCCCAGTGGAGATGAGACAAGGACCGTACAATCAAATATACATTTTCCTCTCTCATTAGTCAGGAATCTCTCATACAAATGAATGAGGCTGTATTCCTGAATTCACACAGGTGAGACTGCATATTGAGCTCAACCTCTGATTCTAGAGTAATCTATGTAGCAAGTTACCCCCTTGCTATATTAATCAATGCACTTTTATGCTAGCTCTTCTTCTCCTTCTCCTTCCTTTATGCTGCTTTTTCCTGGTGACAGTCATGGTGGCAGCATGGAGAATAGGGAGGACCAGACTTCCTTTTCCTCCACAACAGGTTCCACCTCCTCCTGGGGGATTCCCCAGTATTCCCAGGCCAGCCGGGAAATACAATTCCTCCAGTGTGTCCTGGGTCAGCCTCAGGGCCTCCACCTAGTAGGACGTGCCTGGTACAGTTCCAGTGGAAGCCTCCCATGGGGCATCCTTATCAGGTGCACGAACCATCTCAACTGGCTCCTCTCGATCTGGAGGAGTAGTGGCTCTACTTTGAGGATCTCATGAGTAGCTGAACTCCTCACCCTATCTCGAAGTGTAAGCCCAGCCACCCTGCGGAGAAACCTCATTTCCTCTGCTTGTACCCATGATCTCATCCTTTCGTCATTATCCAAAGTTCATGACCATAGGTGAGGATGGGGATGTAGAGTGACCTGTAAACCAAGAGCTTCATCTGAGAACTCAACCCCTGCTTCACCACCATGGATTGATGCAGTGCCCACATCACTGCACCATTGCACCAATCTGCTGGTTGATCTCACGCTCCCGCTTGTCATCACTTGTAAACAAGACCCCTAGATACTTGAACTCGTTCACTAAGAGCAGCTGCTTTCCCCTCACCTGGAGAGAGCAGTCCAGTTTCTTCCAGGAGAGGACCATGGCCTCTGATTGGGAGGTGCTGGTTTTCATCCCAGTCACTTCCCACTCAGCAGCAAAACATTCGAGTGTGCGTCAGAGATCACAGTCTGAAGAAGCAAGAAGGACAACATCATTTGCAAACAGCAGGGGTGTCACCTCCGGATACACTCCATGGATTAGCTGCACCTTGATATCTTGCCCATGAAAATTATGAACAAGAGCGAGGACAGGAAACACCTCTGACGGAGTCCAACACCCATCTTGAACGAACTTGACTTAATGCCAAGAATCTGAATACAACTCTCACTCTGAGAATAGAGAGACCGGATAGCATGCAAAAGCGGCACTGGCATTTCATGCTCCTGCAGCACTTCCCACAAGACATCCTGGGGAATGTGGTCATATACCTTCTCCAGGTCTACAAAACAAACTCTCACGACCCCTCGAGTACTTGCAAGAGAGCAAAGAGCTGATCCATTGTTCCACAGCTGGGACGGAATTCACATTGTTCCTCCTGAATCCAAGTTTCAACTAATGGGGGTAACCTCCTCTCCAGCACCCTGGCATAGACTTTGCCAGGGAGGCTGAGGAGTGTGATCCCCCAATAGTTGGAACACACCCTCTGGTCTCCTTTATTAAAGATTGGCACCACTGACCTGTTTACCAGTCCAGAGGTGCTGCACCTGGCTCCATGCAACATTGAAGAAATGCGTTAACCACAACACCCCAACATTGTCCAGTACTTTCAACATCTCTGTGCGAATCTCATCCACTCCTGCTGCTTTACCACTATGAAGGCACTTTACTGCCGTATCAACCTCAGCATCAGAAATAGATCCGTTCTCACTGGAGGTTTCCGGTGCTGCCTCCTAGAAGGGGGGCATGTCCATTGGGTTGAGGAGTTCCTCAAAGTGCTCCTCCCACCTCTCAATGATCTCCTCAGTTGAGGTCAACATTTCTCCATCCTTCCTGAGTACAGCCTCGGCAACGTCCCGTGACCCCTCCTAAGGCGACAAATGCTAGCTTTTCTCATTGTAATATGTTTTGAGCAGTGTGCTCCATTACTTCAGGTAAAATATAAATATACTAACCAGAGAGAAGTCAGCTACTCATACACCACATCACATGTCTGTGTTTTGGGGTTAGAGCATTTGACCCTGCCTACACTACACCCGGTATTCAGAATAATGCGTCTCCTTTTCTGGAGTGAATATATAGTGGATTCTCTGTTGAGAGGAGCACACTCAGTAGATGAGACAAGGAACTCCTCATCTTGCTCTGTGGTAACCCTTATTGGTGGCTCAAGAGCATCAGTGACAGACTCCAGCATTTTATGCAGCTGGAAATCTGGTTAGAGTCAAGCTGGTGTGAGAAGTTTAAAGGAAAAATTGGGAGATGCTCAAGGTTAGGAGGATCCCTTGGTGGTGGTAAACAGTCTCCCATGCCCCAAAGCATGATGTTAAATGGGAACTGGATTGGACCATTATTAAGTCAATGATTGCAGTGGGAGTTGGATCAGGCCCTAAAGGGGACCAATCCTGCTCCCACTGAAGTGCAAATGACATTGACCTCAATGAGAGCAGGATTGAGCCCAAAGGCCTCTAATCTACAAACATGTATGTTTAACTTTACATACATGAGTAATCCCTTTGCCTACGTGAGAAGTCAATGAAACTACTTGTGGATGTCAGTTAAGCACATGCATAAGGGTCTGCAGGATGGAGTCCGTGTTTGTAAGGGCAAGTTTAGATATGGTGCTTTGTCCTAAGGATTTACAGCCTTGTTAAATCACATCTTGAATGTTTTTTTTTTTTTAATTTTCAGCAACAGTGTAAATTATTTTACTAGTTATAATAAAATACTTTACACTTTCACAACCATATTGATCTACACTCTATTCTTTCTTATATTCACCAGGAGATTATAGAGTCTTCATTGAAGATTATTACAAATGCAGAATAAGTAATTGGTATCTTTGAAAATGTTCATTGTAGGTTTAACTAATTTTCATAAATTCAAGTGACATTTCTTGTTGGTTAAAATTTTCATTTTTAATGTTGATTTACTCTTAACACACTAAGTAATTTAAATCCATAGAGATTTGTGTAATACAAAATGCAAAAACAGCCTAGAAGGAAGCTATTTCTTCTTCTGCCTTGGCAGAATAGGTTTTCATTATTTTGTTAATTCCAAGTCTCCAAGCTGAAATCCTAGTTTTTACAGATTTAAAGCTGAATATATGATGGAGTTCTTATAACCTATCATGTCAGTGCACTCTGTGCTGCATATTTAATCCACTGAATGACAAGATAAACAGAGCTGTTACAGCGTAGCCTGTCAATGTGTACTTACGGAGCTTTAATCTTTGCTTTATTGACCTGATAAACTCTAAGACCTGTCAAATTCAGCATGGGTACTTAAACAAAAATGTAACCTCTGCAAGATATTGCGTATGTGCATGTTAACTATAAATGCACAAAAAGGAATAAAGATTTTTAAAATAATTGTGAAATGAAGTAGACAGGTGCTGTAAACATAATTATCTAACCTCTGTTTAATCCACCTTTTAAGCAACTAACTTGAAAAGTTTATTTTTTACACCGAAGGCCTTTGAGTTTCATGAGGCACTCCCCCAGTCAAAAAGCTTTAGTTTTAAACAAATTTATTTTTCTTTTAAGAAGTACTTCTGTTCTGAGGCCTTGTACCAAACTTCCAATGGTAATAGTATTTGTAACCCATCTGCCAGGTGAAGCCAGCAGCAACCAGGGACGGGTTCAATATCTAGGGGTTCCTTTCCATTGATACAACACAGAACTGGCTCAAGCCCCCACCCAGGAACCTGCGAAAATTACATCCCACCCTTGGGCGCTTCTGAGAGGCAATACTTCCCCACTCACAAGCACAGAGTCTGAGTGTAGAAAAGAAACTTTTAATAAAAGGAGGGACATAACACTGTGTTAATTTAGGAAAACACAGCAAACAGGGTTCATAAACATAAACCATGATCAAAAGACCCACCCCCAAGTAAGCTGGACAGTGTCCTTTTCCCCTCAGGTTCCTAAGTCCAGCAACCCGAAAGTCCCTTTAATGTGCCTTACCCTTCTCTGCACCCCACTCACAGTTGCTGTCCTTGGTCAGTGCAGACCCAGAGGTCAGAAGTGCATCAGCAGAGTTCACCTCCCACCCTGGGTGGAGGGTGTGTGTGTAAAGAGGCACCTTACTCGCTCTGCTGCTCGGGCACTCACTCGGCGCCCTTCTCTGCCAGCCACCCTGCTGACCAATTGCAGTGCCTCTCTGTGGAGCTCTGCTCTGGCCCTCTCTGCCAGCCACCCTGCTGACCGCTCGCTGCGCCTCTCTGCCAGCCACCCTGCTAGCTGCTCGCTGCGTCTCTTTGCCTCACCAGCCACTTTTTCACCGGCCGACTGTCAATCACCTTCTGCTGCCACCTGCCTCTCTACTGCGACCTCTGCACATCAGTCTCTTAGTAATTTTCAGCTCTTTGCAGGATGGGCAGAAATACTGCCCCATCTCAGTGATTTTTAGCTCATAGGAGGCTGGGCAGAAACAATGTCCTACCACAACTGATTTCAGCTCTGATTGAGCATTTAAAATAACAAAGAGGCTTCTAATGAAGCCCATTTAACTCTTTCTTTGAACAGTGTGTGAGTGTGGGGGAACAGGTTAAACCAGTCCAGGGAGGATCCATGGGAGAGGGTCCACACCTCCTGGCTGGGACACCTGTCCCCACCTCTCTTTCTTTCACAGTCCTCTGGCATTCGAGCCCCTGGCTTAATGAGGTCCTTTCATCTGAGGGTGACCCCCTCATTTGGGATAGGTTAACTACAGTTCCGCTCCCCTTTATTCATACAATAATAACAACATTGGTGACAGCATTGCACTACCCCTGCATTCAGTACTAAAGTGATTTGTATCCCAACACCAGCCAAAGTTAGTTACTTTGACCAACACACCACTCTATCTGCTGGATATCTAAGCAGAGCAGGAGCAAACGGTATTTACAAGAACACACCTAAAGTATATCCCCCTCCCAGCTAGCTTTCAGGGAAGAATTCATTTAGACCCTGCTTACATATTTTTATGGCAGAATTGTAAAATCCTGAAAAAAAAATGTGGTTTATAATGGAAATACTTAAATTTTAAAATATAGCTATTCAGAAAAGTGCTGTTTTAATAACCATGACTGTAGTATACCTTAGATAAGGTTTCTGGTTCCGCATATTTTGTTTTACTGACTAAAACAAAATAAGATTGACAGTGGCAGTTTAAATATCTTTTAAAACAGCTGCTTTCAAAAGATCGGTGACTATTTAAGTATTTAAATTTCACTGGCAAAAACATTTTCTTGATGACATTTATCTAGTGCTAGAACTTGTATACTGACTTTCTGAGTGATATTACCTTTGTGGCTGAAATGAAAGCTAATCAGATTGCATTTTTATATTATTCTTGTAGAAAACTATATAGAAGGCTTTTTTGTGATTGCGCTGTAAAACATGACTCATTTTGCAAATAACTATTACAGAAGGTGCAATCAGATTTGAAGAAGTTAGAGTCAATGACAACCCTTCCATTTGTTGTTAAATTAAAAGTCCTACAGCTACAGAACTGAGCTTGCTTCTTTGAGAATAATCTTGATGTAGAGAAACACCAGAGTTTTAAACCAAACTAGTTTTCTGAGAATTATTTTGAGATTATTACTGTTTCCTACTCTTTGATTTTCCTCTTTGGTCTGAGGAACTGAAATTCGTGTTTAGTTTCCCATCTTAACTTTTTAGCAATGTTTGAAACATTTTGTTTGATGTAAGCTGAAAGTCTGTCAGTTATTATACTGTTTGGCATTGTGGTAGTTCTTGGCAGTGATTATTTAGTCTACTCTGGTTCTTATACCACCCTCATCATCATAGTATCCGAGCACCTTCCAGAGGTGCATTAAGTGATGTGGCTAGGTTTTGTCACATATGACACATTCCACCTTTCTCTCTCCAAGGCAGAATCCATGACTGATATCATTGTGACATACTATACCTTGGGGAAGCGTCTTGAAACCTCCATATTCCTCATCAGTATGTAATTGTGATATTGCATATAAACATGCCATGTGAGGTATCAGGGAAAAGGTTATGATCAGCTCAAAGTCACTGTTCTATCTAAATATGTACATCTGCAGTGCATATGAAGTTATGAGATTGTGTTATATGGTTGTCACTAAAACATGCTGTAAGTTGGGGAATTAGCCAGATCAGATCTTAGCTCCCCAGAGACAACAGCAAGGAGAGTAACCAAGGCCCAGGCGAGGTGTCAAACAACTATCAACAGCCATTGTCTAGCAAGGAAGTTACAATTCAATGATTCACCTGCATAAAGTCACACCAGAGGAATTGCTCAACCTTGCCTGGGGACTCAGCAATGCCCACCAGACATGCCTGGACTTGTGTTCTCCAAGCACATCTGACTGAGGGTACAAAACAGAACACAGGGGGCCCATGCTTCTCCTTTCTCCTGCCTGCACCTATGCTGCAAGTAACAAGGACACTGAGAAGACTTAAGACTCCAACAAAGGAGACTGGCCCAGGTTTCAAGGGTGAAATCTGCTTACTATGAACTGCAGTATCCAGTGGGGTGAGAAAAACTGCTTAATCTAGATGTTGCCCAGTCTAATAGGGTTGAGAGTTTAGACTGCGTGCTTATATTTTCTTTTCTTTTGGTAACTAACTCTGACTTTTTGCATATCACTTATGATCATTTAAAATCTATTTTTTGTAGTCAATAAATTTGTTTTACCGTTTATCTTTACCAGTGAGTTTGTATGATGTGTATGGCAAAACTGCGCAGGTTTGCAAAGGCTGGTGTATATCCACTTTCCATTGATGAAGTGATGAACCAATTAATAAATTTGCACTGCCCATCTTGAGCAGTGCAAGTTGGTATATTCATAGGTGCTGGAACTAGGAGTGCTGGGGATGCTGCCACCGCACCCCCTGGCTGGAAGTGCTTTCCATTGTATATAGGGTTTACAGTTTGATTCAATGGCTCTCAGCACCCCCACTATACAAATTGTTCCAGCACGCCTGGGTATATTCCTGAGGTACAGTTCTGGGAGCCAGGGGGATTTGGTTGGTGCCTTTCCCTGTGTGACTCATGAGTGGCTCTGGGAGAATTCATGCAATCTAGCTGGGTGTGGGGCTACACATGCGATTGTGCTGAGTGATAACAGCGCCTGGTGGGGCTTGCGGCATGTCACCAGCAAGGCAGTGAGAGACAGCCCAGGCTGGAGAGTGTTAAGGGGGTACAGCGGTCCCACGGTCCCAGGCTGTAAATGGGGATCCCATCACAATCATGATAGCATTAAGTGGCCTTTACTGCTACACACCTCTGTAGGTGCTAAGATGTTCCAGATCTAAAGTATGCTATATTTTATTTTGATTTATAACAATAAGTAGCCATAACCAGGTTTAGAGCAGCCTGCCAATTATTTAACATTTCAAAAATCAAATATTCAGTTCAATCATCTCATCGCTTCTACCAAGCTCATAATCATATTCTACCCCACCAAGCATGGCAGTGCGTCCTGGGTGGAGAGGTAAACTGTTAGGTAGCCAATCTCAGGCCGTTTAGGGCTTTACAGGTCAAAACCCTAAGTGCACAGGTAATCAGTGCAGATCCCAAAGCATAGGTGTTTAGCTGTCTATAAGATGCTCCAAGCAGATCCAGCTTCCAAATAGATTTAACAGGAGTTCAATGTAGGATGCATTCCAATAGCCTAACCTCCAAGTGTCAAAGACATGGATAATGGTGTAAGATTCACATCTAAAAGACATGGTCATATCTGTCTGGCCAGGCACAATTGGTGAAATGTCATAGTTTGACTATCACTGCGACTTGATCTCTTAAGTGTAGAAGCTGGTCTAACCAAACTACCAAGTTATAGACTCAAGTTACGAACAGAAGTTAAACACCCTCAGGCTTAGGGGCAGACTATAAATTGACATTTCCTGGTTATTCCAACCTGCCAACATCACTTCTTTCTTATTCAGAATGGTCCTCGGCCAGCTCATTCTTATCTATGCTCTTATCCCAACCAGGCTACTAGGTCAGTCTCTGAACTGTCTTCCCTGGATCAATTGAGATAAAGACATAAAGTTGAGGGTCTTCAGCATATTGAAAATAAAATTACTTAAAAAAAAAAATAGCCCAAGCGTCCTCACTAACACCCTTTAACAGCCCAATATACATGTTGAACAAGAGGGGCAATGACTGCATATACGACTATGCCTAAAATATTACAGGTGTGATATTTGTTACTGATATTTCTTTACTATGTAATATTCACCGTCTCTTATTAGGTCTAAATTAAATGCATAGCTAAGTGTATTTAAGACACTTTAAATTAAGTGTTACCATCACAGATGTACTTTCAGCTTCATACTTTTGAGGGACTTGGTGGTTGTTGAGAGATTTCTATAGTGCATTAGCAATTGGTGATATAAACAAGGATTTGGTTGGCTTTTTTTTAAAGAGAACCAGCATTTTGTGAAAGTGGTGCATTAGGAGAATTATAATGCTTCACCATATTTGGTGAACTAAGTTTATGTTACATAGTTTTTTAAAACTACTATTAAATAAGTGTAATTAGTAGCTCCTTTCTAGATGACATTAGTTACATAATTTTGTATGGTTGAATCTTGTCTGTGTGGGTAGTTTTTTAGTTTGATAGTTTAGATCAGTGTCAAAATAAACAGATCACTGCAAGATGTAGCTCTCCTCTTTCCTTTCTTGATGTGTCATTCACAAAACAATCTATAATAAACAGTTTTACCAGTTACTTTCTTAGTTCCATTTAAATGAGGTAATATAAAGAACAAATGTTAAAAAATGAGCACCATTAAAGATGATCTTACTATACTTCCCAAACTCTAATAACTTTCACCAATGAATGGGTCTTTAGTGATGCTAACATATTTTACTTTATGTGCTGAGGCACTACTTAATTTTTATTCTGTTTTCTCTTTCTGATCTACTAATTGATTATTTGACATCTTATGAAGAAATGTGTGTCAAATTTATGATTTGTATTAATTTGAGTGACTTTAAAATGTCATGAAGGATTTTTTTATATGAAATGTGTGTGGAAGAAGTGATATCTTAGCATAGTAGAGAGTGTGCAGATGTTACATTAATGAGATTTTCAAATTAAATCCAAGTAAGTTAGGTACCAACATCTCACTGACCACTGCTACTTGGTCACATTATTCATTTAGACTCCTTTGCAGATTTCAGCCTAAGAGATTAGAATAGCTCAGAAATCATGGAGCTAAAATAAAAAAGGAATGGCAATGGGAAAAGCATAATTTAATTAATCATTTCATAAATGGGACAAGCTCTTCTGAAAAAGGGACTATGGGACAGATTCCACACAGTGTGGAGTGCTTCCCATGATGCTGTGACTTCAGGGGGAGCTGGATAGTCAGTCCTTTGAAGACATGCTCAGAACACGATGGAGAATTGGGAGTATTATGCTTTTTTCCCCATCACAGTTCAGGTTGCTGTATCGGGGCTTGTATTCATAATAATAAAAGGGAATCAGAAATGTTTGGATTGCTGTATTAAATGAGCACAGATAATGCAGAAAAGATCTTTATCTGAAATTTAAAAAGGTAAAACTGTTTTTCTAAAGAGTTTTCATATGTGTTTGTCTGATGTTTAGGACAGGGGAATAAAGTCAGGACTCTCAGGCTTCCTTCCTATCTCTTCCATTGACATGCTGTGTGACTTAGGCCATACCATTTAACTTTTCTATACCTCAGCTTGCCCATCTGTAAAAGGGTAGGGTAACCAGATAGCAAGTGTGAAAAATCGGGACAGGGGTTGGGGGTTAATAGGATTCCATATTAAAAAAAAAAAAAAAAAACCCAAATATCGGAACTGTCCCTATAAAATCAGGACATCTGGTCACCCTATAAAAGGGGGATGAAAATATTTACCTCATAGGCTTTGTTGAGGCTTACTTAATGTTTGCTAAAGTACTTTGAGATCAGGGCCGGCTCCAGCATTTCTGCCGCCCCAAGCAAAAGGGGAAAAAAAAAAAAAAAAAAGCTGCAATCGGCGGCGGCAATTGGGGGGGCGGGGAAAGCTGCGATCGGCGGCTGCAGTTCAGCGGCAGGTCCTTCGCTCCTAGAGGGAGTGAGGGACCTGCCGCCCCCGAATTGCCGCAGCTGCCGCCCCTCTCGCTTGGCCACCCCAAGCACCTGCTTGTTAAGCTGGGGCCTGGAGCCGGCCCTGTTTGAGATGAAAGGTGCCATAAGCAGGGAGGGTGTAATTCTTCCTGACAGAGGGTCAGCTCCGGGCAATGGTTCAGCTGCGTTTGAGGAGGAACACCAGCAGAATACAGAGGCCCCAGGCCAAGTGCCGTAGGATCTGCACTTACACTGATTAAATAGGACTAACACTGTGGTGCAGAGGGCACTATTCAATCCCTGGATCTGGGTTGGGGTGACTGCATCCCCTGGATGGCTGCTGCACTTCATCCCCATAAAGGTTGAATATGTGGGTGGAAGTACCAGTGGTGTTACTTTATTCATTAATTTATATGGACAATACTGTGCCTGAGTAGAGTTATACCATTTTGCTAAGTCTGTAATAGTGTCAGTTCAAATGATTTCATGCTGATAACCTCTATTAAAAGATGGTCTGTGTAAATGTTGCAGCTGGTTATACTCTTACTATATTGAGTCTAAAGGACATATCCCTGAAAGATACTTTGTTATATTGTAATATAAAAATAATGATATTCTAAAAAAAAAAAATGAAATTACTTTAAAAGCCTAAGGATGACAATCCATCTTTAAAACACTTGTCTAGCTATTTCAAACATATGAGCTAAGATCCCTGAAATCCTTAGATGTGATAAATATTGTGTATATTCTCATTTTTCACAGAATTTAGCTTGGATCTGTTCTGAACATTTCAGTATTCTTTGTTCATGTAACCGTATATTCAAGTATTGTTAATTGAATGTGTCAGTGATATAAAGACAAATGACCATGGAAGCAACTAAAATGTTTTCTCTTCAGTACAATCTCTACAGATTTTTCTACAGCACACCTTCTAGCTAGAGCATCCTCAGCTTAACTTGCATACAACTCAGTGTCATTTGCCACCTAGAGATATGGCAGGGAAACATTTTCATATATTAGGAATAGCTGCTAAAGCCATTTGGGTAAGGCAAATATTTTCCAATAATTGAACAATTTAATTAGCAAATGAATGTAGAAGATTTATCTACTGGAGCAGGGAAACTCAGTCTTCTTGATTACTAGTGTCTGAAGAGTGCCCTGGTTATAAATCTTCTGAGACAGGTTTTTATCCCCTAAAATAGAAAATGTTAAATTACTTAATTTGTTTATACAACTTAGACAAGAATTATTGGAAGACTTCCAAGGGTCTTTAAAGAAAGGATAAGAGCAATTGGTTTTTTTTTTTTTTTTTTTTTTTAATGGTCAAGCGGCATAACGGGGATGTTTCAAAAGATGGTTTCCTTATTCGGGGTTCCATATTATACTCAGAACAGCTGTTGAATACTTAGCAAAGGGATGTTACATTAATATGCCATATTTTTAACAGCAGTCTTATAGGTAGTGTTCATGAAAAGAGACTTTTGAAAATACACTAATGGCCTATAATAAACTAATACAGTTTAGACTGAGTCAGAAAAGTCCTTAAACATTGATTACCTTTACACATATGCTTAAGTGCTGTACTAATTAAAAATTCGTTACTGAATTGGGGCCTTAGTTTTTATCCCGATTTTAAATTTGTTGATCATTTAGAATCTACATTTATACTGGCCTAAATGCAAATAAACAGAACCTACTGACCTACAGTATTATCACCGAGTTGTTATTTTTGTCAAAGCCGTGGTTACAGTATTTTGTTTTTTAAATCATATGGATTTCAGGTGTTTCCAGATAAGTCTACCAAGAAAGGTTTTTGTTTTAGAGAAAATCTCCTAAGAACATGAGCCCATTTTACATTGCAATAACAATACTGACAGCAAAACACTACCAGACTTTAGATTGCACAGAGATGCAGATGCAGACTCTTCTTCTGTATTGCCCTCTAGTGTTTGAGCTAACAATAAACAATAACTGAGAAGTCGTCATCACAGCTAGTTGCATTTTTCTCTCATTGAACCAATTCTGTGCACTTATCACTTATCACTGCACAATTTCTATGCCATTTCATTCAGTAGGTAAGATCCCATGGGAAGCAAGTCTAAGGGAAAACTGTTCAGGAGAGTTGGCAGTTTTTTAAAGAGACATTATTACGGGCACAAGAGCAAGCTATGCAGGTGCACCGGAAACTATGGTGAGAGGCCACCCTGGCTTACCCAAGAAATCTTCAATGACCTGAAACTCAAAATAAGAGTCATACAAAAATGGAAATTGTCAGATTACAAAGGATGAATATAAAAAGAAAACAAAGCAAGCAGGTAGGGACAAAATTAGAAAGGCTAAGGCACAAGATGAGATTAAACTAGCTAGAGATATAAAGGGTGAGAAAGCATTTTACAAATACATGAGAATCAAGAGGAAGACCAAGGACAGGATTAGACCCTTTACTCAATGAAGAGAGAAAGATACTAACAGAAAATGCACCAATGGCCTAAGTGTTAAATGCCTTTCCCCCCCTCCACCCGCCAGTCTTCATTAAAAAAGGTAGCAGTGATTGTACGACTAACCTATCGAACATCAGTGTAAATAGAGTATGATCTGAGCTGTATTAGCAGGAGTAGTGTAAGCAAGAAACATGAAGTAATTCTTCCACTCTACTCAGAACTGATAGGCCTTAACTGGAGTATTGTGCCCAGTTCTGGGCACTACACTTCAGAAAAAATGTGGACAAATTGGAGAAAGGAGAGCAACAAAAATGATTAAAGGTCTAGAAAACATCACCTAAGAGGAAAGATTGAAAAAATTGGGTTTGTTTAGTCTGAAGAAGAGAAGACTGGTGTGTGTGCGGGGCATGACATAGTCTTTAAGTATATAAAAGGTTATTATAAAGGGTGTGTATGTGATAAATTGGTCTCCTCAACCACTGAAGGCAGGAAAGGAAGTAATGGGCTCAAATTGCAGCAAGGGAGATTTAGGTTAGACATTAGGAAAGGCTTCTATCTGTAAGAGTAGTTAAGCACTGGAACAAATTACCCAGGGAGGTTGTAGAATATCCATCATTGGAGGTTTTTAAGAACAGGTTAGACAAACAGTGGACAGGGATGGTCTAGTTAGTCCTGCCTCAGTGGAGGGGACTGCACTAGATCACCTATTACGGTCCCTTCCAGACTTACATTTCTATGATTCTATGGTTATTTGAGCAAGCAATTTCATGCTTCTGTTTGCTGATTTTGTTTTCTCTAAGATAGCTGAGTTTTGGAAATTAAACTGTAAAATACAAGTCTGTTATTGAAGTTAAACCTCCTGCCATGTGCTTCATGCAACCTTTGTTACGCCCAGGGCTTAAATGATTAAAATTTAACAAGGGGATTTCTCCTTCCTCTTTATTCTTTTCCTCTGTGTTATACTAATTAATTTACTTTTGCAAGAAGAACAAACTTCCTTCCCATTCCATCTCAATTCTCAACCCTCCTGGCTATCTGAGAAAATCATTCTGATACAGTCCCAGTGAGTAACAATTTAAATGTGCTTGCCTGATGTACTGTGAAAGTTTTTACTCTAATTAACCAAAACTTCTGTTCCTTCAGACTTTTACATTTACTCATGGTCTATTGTTTACATTGTTAAATATTGTTATCTGAAGCCAATGCACATTATTACATCTCTACAATGATATAACACGACCCGATATAACACGAATTCGGATATAACGCGGTAAAGCAGTGCTCCGGGGGGGCGGGGCTGCGCACTCCGGCGGATCAAAGCAAGTTCGATATAACACGATTTCGCCTATAACGCGGTAAGATGTTTTGGCTCCCGAGGACAGTGTTATATTGGGGTAGAGGTGTTATAAACAACTTTATAATAATTAAAATATAGCCTGTCACTTTCAATCCAGGTGTCTTTATTTTTCACTAGTATATGTGTTGTGCCTATATATTTGCAAGGGGAATATAGTGTCATGGCCAGATAGTTTCAGACAGGGGGTCAATCTGAAAAGTGGTTAGGGCTAGTTTGGAGGGGCAGTCAGCACGTCTTTCTGGGAATCTCAGCTGACAGATCTTCTATGGAGCCCTTGATGCAAAACAAAGCTGCTTCCTCTGGTGGAACCTCAAATAATTGGGGGGTGAGGAAGCTGCAGTTGTGCTTACTGCTCCACCCCAGAGGTAAGTGCTTCTGTCAGCCAGAAATGCCTTTGATGACATGGGGATAAAAATTACAATCCCCCCCCTTACCCCTGGTGCCCATGGTTCATTATTTTTCAAGTGTTGTTAAAAATGAGCAGTAGCTGTTTGGAGAAGTTTGGATACCTCTGATTACACACAAGTAAGGAAGATGTTTTACTGAATGGCCACTATCTTCTACCCTCTACCAATAGGTAATTAGAATTACTTTGTTAGCATAATGTCAACTAAAACCAAAACAAGTAGAAGTGAAGGAGGCTACTTATTTCAGTCAGGTTATTTATTTTGAGACAGAGGAAGAAATGCCATTATTAAAAAGACACTCAGTCTTGCTAAATTCCTCCAGCACATGGGGACACATTCACTGCCAGTCCAAGCTTTTGTTGGGTGCACATTGTGGGCTGTAATGAAGTGAGCTATGGCTCCTTTTTTCAGAACCCACCTCCAAGGGGTTGCTCTAATTTGCACTGGCAGGCTATGGTTCTCAAGGGGCCCTGAGCCAGCGCGGCACGGGCTATGGAAAGGGATAGTTAGCAGCTGGATACTCTGTGCCTCTTGGGGACTCCCCTGTGCTAAGAGAATAATCATCTGGCTTGGAATTTAGGGGTAATTTCTGCTTCCTTTTGCTTTAGTGGAACAGGACAGAGAATCATCTGTCCTTTCAACTAGAGATCACACTTCACTATTCTTGTTGTTTCTCCTTACTGCCTCTAGCATATATTTTTTTATGTTATCATATATTGAGTAGCAAAATTTGGAGCAGATGCACAAATCTGTTTTGAGATTAATCTATTCTGAATAGAGAAGTGTCAGCACATTCCTCACAATCACCTTTCCCTTGCTCATTTCATGAACATCGTTGAGCAAGTAACAGAACGCCACTAACGTCACCTACAGTCCCCAACTAAAACCTCTCGAGCACATCATCAAGGATCTACAACCTATCCTGAAGGATGATCTCTCACTCTCACAGACCTTGGGAGGAAGGCCAGTCCTCGCTTACAGACAGCCCCTCAATCTGAAGCAAACCACCACACAGCAAAAACACTAATCCAGGAACCAATCCCTGCAACAAACTCCATTGCCAACCCTCTCCGCATATCTAGTCAAGGGACATCATCATAGGACCTAACCACATCAGCCACACAATCAGGGGCTCGTTCACCTGCATGTCTACCAATGTGATATATGCCATCATGTGCCAGCAATGCCTCTCTGCCACCAGGGCCGGCTCTAGGTTTTTTGCTGCCCCAAACCAAAAAAATTTTGGCTGCCCCTCCCGCCCCCCCACTGCACCCTCCTGCTGCTCAGCCCTGGGTCACTGGTAACTCGCTCCCAGGGCGGGTCATTCAGCAGGAATTTTGGATGTGCACAGAACACAGACAGGATTGGTTCCCATATGGTTACAGAACTGCAGTAAAGTGGAACAATTTTCAGCTTGTGTGATTGAAGGATATCTGGATGCATAGTATAAGACTGTCCTACATAAATGAGGAAAAGTTGAGGTGCCTTTATTATTCTTTTGTTCCATGGGGAATTTGCCAATGCAATATCACTGTCTTCCTTTTAAACAAATAAAACTAAAACTTAATAATAATAAATAATAATTAATAATTTAAAAAAAAAAGCAATGGCTGTTGAAAATAGCAATTCCAGTCGTAATAACCACTGGGAAGCATTTCTTGCTCAATTTATTCTACTTTTTCCTACAGCAAGTTACAGTGGATCAGTATATTTGATTTGGGAGAAATGAAGTAACAGCTGCCCAAACTGAGCTTGAGCACTCCTGTATTTTGAGGGTGTTCAAATCTGGAAGGCAGGTACTAGATTCCCTTTCTGAATATTAGCTAAATCTGGAAAAGAAAAGTCAATTTCTGCTTCCATGGCTCAGAAGTGTGAATCCTCCTACGTGCCTGGTACTGTATCTAAAGCTGCCCAGTCTAGTAGAGCCTCCCCTCCCTTACTTTTCATTTTAAATTCTAGTGGGATCCACGTACCTGCCTTGCTAGGCTTCAGATAGAGAGGTGCAATGTCCATTTAGTCCCCCCAATTCTTTCTTTGGGGGAGAGCCCAGGGCTGGGATGGCAGGAGGTGTGGGTGGGGGCCAGAGCTGGGGCAGCAGGGGGTGTGGGTGCAGGGGGGGGAGAAGAGCCCAGGGCTGGGGTGGCAGGAGGTGCGGGGGGGGGGGAAAGAGCCCAGGACTGGGGTGGCAGGAGGTGCAGGTGGGGGCCAGAGCTGGGGTGGCAGGGAGTGTGGGTGCAGGGGGGGGAGAAGAGCCCAGGGCTGGGGCGGCAGGGGGGTGCAGGTGGGGGCCAGAGCTGGGGCAGCAGGGGGTGTGGGCGGGGGAGAGTCCAGGGCTGGGGCAACACAGGGGTACGGGGTGGCAAAAAACCTAGAGCTGGCTCTGTCCCTACCATTTACAGCAAGCTGCAGCATGAGGTTTCAGTTTTATACTCCTTCCCCCTCCCTTTCCTGTTAAATGCGGCCGAGGGAATGCTGGGAAATGTAGTTCTTTCCCTGCTCCAGGGCTGACTCTATAGGCAGGCAGCTAACCAAGGAACTACAGCTCCCAGGACCCCCTGTTGGTTCTCAGCTCTCATGCTGGATTCTTGTGCCCCTGCAAATTTGCCACCCCAAGCACCTGCTTGCTTTGCTGGTGCCTAGACCTGGCCCTGTCTGCCACGTACATTGGCCAAACCGGACAGTCTCTATGCCAAAGAATAAATGGAGACAAATCAGACCTCAAGAATTGTAACATTCAAAAAGCAGTAGGAGAGCACTTCAGTCTCCCTGGACACTCAATAACAGACTTAAAAGTGGCAATTCTTCAACAAAAAAACTTCAAAAACAGACTCCAACAAGAAAACGCAGAACTGGATTAATTTGGAAACTGGACACCATCAAATTAGGCCTGAATAAACTGAACTGGGAGTGGATGGAAAACTAATTTCCCCCTGCTGATACTCACTCCTTCTTGTCAACTGTTTGAAATGGGCCACCTTGATTACATTGGCCTCATTAGCACTACAAAAGTGATTTTTCCTCCCTTGGTATTCACTTCCACTTCCACCTTAATTGAATTGGCTTGTTAGCACTGACCCCCCACTTGGTAAGGCAGCTCCCATCTTTTCATGTGCCATGTATTTATATCTGCCTACTGTATTTTCCACTCCATGTATCTAATGAAGTGGGTTTTAGCCCATGAAAGTTTATGCCCAAATAAATGTGTTAGTCTCTAAGGTGCCACAAGGACTCCTTGTTGTTTTTGCTGATACAGACTAACACGACTACCACTCTGAATCATTGACTTGGTGGCAACACAGTTGGTTGTAGTGTAGCAGGTTCCGAGTTTCAAAGCTGGCATTATATATTTTTTCACTAGCAGACTATTATTTTTTCACGTTAATCATAAGTCCTAATAGTAACTTCAAATCAATAATTTTGTCAATTGCATCTTTAAAATCTATTCCTCCTTTTTAAATATACTGTGGGTAAATTCAGGAAGAAAAATAAGAAGCAGAGATGCTTCATGCTAAAAGTGTAAAAATTCCCTTTAAAGATTTTAAAACTGAAGGTCCAAATCCTGAGGTTCTTAACTAGTGTCCTTTAATAATTACAACTGGAGTTTTGCTTGACTAGAAAATGCATGGTTCAAACCTAAAACTTTATACTGCAGCCTAATATGCAAGAGTACAATTTAAAATAGCCCCATTGTCCAGAGTAAATTAATTCAGCATTTCTACCTTCTACATTCTTTTAAGGTTCTCAGATGAGGTCATTATTATTTTATGAATTCTGTCTAATAAAATGGTTTTAGATGAAAATGCTCACTATATAAAATGAAATTTTTAGTAGTTTCATATCTGTTTTAAGAATGTAATATTTATAAATCCAACAGCTGTTTAGTAGGGCTGTCAAGCGGTTAAAAAAATTAATTGTGTGATTAATTGCGCTGTTGAACAATAATAGAATACCATTTATATAAATATTTTTGGATGTTTTCTACATTTTGAAATGTATTGATTTCAATTATAACACAGAATACCAAGTGTACAGTGCTCACTTTATATTTATTTTTTATTATAAATATTTGCACTGTAAAAATAAAAGTGTTTTTCAATTCACTTAATAAAAGTACTGTAGTGCAATCTCTTTATGTTGAGAGTTGAACTTACAAATGTAGAGTTATGTACAAAAATAACACCATTCAAAAATAAAACAATATAAAACTTTAGAATCTACAAGTCCACTCAGTCCTACTTCTTGTTCAGCCAGTCGCTCAGATAAACAAGTGTGTTTACATTTCCAGGAGATAATGCTGCCTGCTTCTTGTTTACAATGTCACCTGAAAGTGAGAACAGGCATTCACATGACACCATTGTAGCTGGCGTTGCAAGATATTTACGTGCCAGATGCTCTAAAGATTCATATGTCCCTTTAGGCTTCAACCACCATTCCAGAGGACATGTGTCCATGCTAATGACAGGTTCTGCTCAATAACAGTCCAAAGCAGTGCAGACCAACGCATGTTCATTTTCATCATCTGAGTCAGATTCCACCAGTGGAATGTTGATTTTCTTTTTTGGTGGTTCAGGTTCTGTAGTTTCTGCATCGGTGTGTTGCTCTCTTAAGACTTGTGAAAGCATGCTCCACACCCCATCCCTCTCGGATTTTGGAAGGCACTTCAGATTCTTAAATCTTGGGTGGAGTGATGTAGCAATCTTTAGAAATCTCACATTGGTACCTTCTTTGTGTTTTGTCAAATCTGCAGTGAAAGTGTTCTTAAAATGAACAACATGATGGGTCATCACCAAAGACTGCTATAACATGAAATATATGGCAGAATGCGGCTAAAACACAGAGCAGGAGACATACAATTCTCCCCCAAGGAGTTCAGTCACAAATTTAATTAACACATTATTTTTTTAATGAGCATCATCAGGATGGAACCATGTCCTCTGGAATGGTGACCAACGCATGAAGAGGCATTCGATCGTTTAGCATATCTGGCACGTAAATACCTTGCAGTGCCGGATACAAAAGTGCCATGCGAATGGCTGTTCTCATTTTCAAATGACATTGTAAATAAGCAGCGGGCAGCATTATCTCCTGTAAATGTAAACAAACTTGTCTCTCTTAACGATTGGCTGAACAAGAAGTAGGACTGAATGGACTTGTAGGCTCTAAAGTTTCACATTGTTTTGTTTTTGAGTGCAGTTATGTAACAAAAAAAAAAATCTACATCGGTAAGTTGCACTTTCATGATAAAGAGATTGCACTATGGTACTTCTATGAGGTGAATTGAAAAATACTATTTCTTTTGTTTATCATTTTTACAGTGCAAATATTTGTAATAAAAATAAATATAAAGTGAGCATTGTACACTTTGTATTGGTTGTTGTAATTTAAATCAATATATTTGAAAATGTAGAAAAACATCCAAAATATTTAATAAATTTCAATTGGTATTCCATTGTTTGAGTGTGATTAAAACTGCGATTAATTGGGATTAATTTTTTTAATCGTGATTAATTTTTTTGAATTAATCATTTGAGTTAACTGTGATTAATCGACAGCCCTACTATTTAGTATTTATTTCTTGTTTCTCTTGGTCCAAACACATCTGAGAAAAATCGAGATGCTGACTTTTATTTTTCATATCTATTGTGGTTTGTGATAGGAAAGACGATGTTGTATAAAGTAGAGGAAGACTTTTTTTTTTTTTTAATTTGAGTCTGCTAATTCTTCGGGATTTTAGGATTATTAAACTGTGAGAAAACATTAGGAGGAAGCTATAGAGGAAATAATCTTTGTGCAACATTGGAGTAGTATTTTGAATAGACTTATTTGTTAACCTTCTCAAGTCTTGGCCCACACTTACACAGAATCTCTGCGAGAAAGGGCAAAACTTGATAATGTTTCAAAAGTGGATGTCTTTATTCAAGTCTTACTGTTCATTTTTTCCACTTACAACATTTTTTGCCACCTGGGATAGCAGCAATGATTTCCCACAGCCAAATGCTAATTTCCCTTGTCATCACTGAAACATATTAACTTCTAAATGTCTCCTTTATCAAGATTACTTTTGCAATCAATTGACCAAACTTTTTATTGAAAACAAAGTACGGTAAAATTTATATGGTGCGACCCATTGAGTTGATTGCTTTCAAAAGCTGACTGTAAACACTGTGTGCAACATGTGTTGTGATTTCTGAACTGACTGTTCAGGACTCAGAACATGAAATTTCATTGGTTTCATGACTTAAGGAACAGTCAGTTACCTTACTATGTGCACTTTGTGTAAATCTCATCTACTTGCCAAATAGGTTGACAGAAAGAAGGTGACAATCTTGACATTTTGACTTTCAAGTCTAATTCAGGATTTTAGTGCCAGATACTGATTCCATTGAAAAATAAAGATCCCAGGATTGGCAAGTTATGTTGTTGACTGAACCAATAGCTAATCAGTTACATGTCGTCACCATGTCTTCTTAATTACTTTACTTATTCAGGAGTCCCCATAACTTTGGGAACAAAAATTTATTTTAACTCGCCCATTTAAAAAAAATGTGCATCTCAAGAGGTAAACCTAATGAAAAATAGAACAGAAAAATTAAAACTATGTGGAGGCTAGAGAAAAGAGGATCTGAGTGTGTGTGTATATTATGTCTGGCACATCTGTCTCTCTAATTACAACTCAGAGATTAGACAATAAAAGAGAAAAGATGCTCTTGCTCTCTCTTGCTCATGTGATTGTGAAAATATG